>NC_064248.1:62971500-64395500 GCF_003254725.2 Canis lupus dingo | reverse complement strand
TATGTTGCATATTAGATCATTTGATTCTGGGGTCGAGTTTTCCTCTTGTTTCATATTTGGATCAATATACTGGTGACTCAGATGCTAACAGTTTTCATAATAAGTACCTTTATACTTTCCTTAAACATGTTTGTTTCAATGCACACATGGCATTGGGAGAAATACATGAGTTCCTATTGAACAATAATTAATTTATAGAACTAATATCACAACAGCAATGAAATTTCGGATATAAAGATTATGATATTGCTGAATCAATTCTAATGTTTATTTAAGAGTATGTGCTAGGTAAGGGAAGAAGCTTGAAACCAAGAGGCTTAAGGAGACCAGTAAAAATATTATGATTTTTCTGATATATTGAAAAGGAAATAATTCCAATTTTAAGATAAAGTTATTACAAGAATGTCAGTAAGAACAGGCTTCATGATCTGGGGTCAATCCCAGGATAGGCCTTCTCCAGATACCTTGCTCTGGATACTTTTTCATTCCTTCTCTCTCTCTTTTTTTTTTAAATCAAGCCTGCTCTCACCACCTGCCTGAGGGCTGCAGTGTATTTGATAAGCACATTCCCAGGGAGGTGCTAATGACTGATAAGTTTAAATGGCTCCTCCCAGGAGTGTCTGTACCTTAGCAGAATAATGCCTTAAGCTGGGTTCTCAAACTAAAACACAGGATCCAGTGAGACACAAACAAGAATGCTGATCTTTCACTTTCTTTGAAATGTCAGTCTATTTTGTTTTCCCACTTTAGTTAAGACATGTAACCAGAGAAATATGTTTATTTGCTTGTTTTACTGTAAGATGAACAAGGGTACAACTTGATGCCTTATAACCTGGTACTCAGCCTTGGTGTCTAGGACTGTGGTGAGGCTGAGATGAGTAGATACTCAATCTGACTACCATCAGCTGCCAGCTTATCCTTGCCAGCCTGGAATGCAGCCTCTAGGGTTGGGCAGTGTTCAGGCTGCACAACGATATGTCACAACTCTGAAAAATAATTTTTAGGCTCCTTGACCATTACATAGTCATGCTTCCTCCAGCACAGAATTAAAATATTTAGCTCTTCTTGATGCTCTTTCTTTGGTAGTAATGCTGAGTATAGCATTGGGAGGCTCTGCTGAGCTGACCATGAGTTTTTTCAGACATTAAAAAAATAAATAAAGATGGCATTTGAATAATCATAAAGTCATCAGGGTTTGTATTAGTTTGCCAGGGCTGTTGTAATAAGAACCACAAACTGAATGGCTTAAGTAACAGAAATCCATTGTCCCACAGTTCTGGAGAGTAGAAATCTGAGTATGAGATCTCAGCAGGGTTGATTCTTTCCCAGGAATTGCAAGGGTGCATCTGTTCCAGGCTTGTCTCTTAGCTTCTGGATGTTTGCTGGCAATCTTTGGCATTCTTTGGCTTGTAGATGCATCATCCTGATGCATCTGTCTTCATCTTCATATATGTTTTCCACCTGTGCATCTCTGTGTCCCCAAATCCCCTTTTTATAAGGGCATTGGTCATATTGGATTAGGGCCCACCCTAATGACCTCATCTTAACTTGATCATCTGCAAAGGCCCTATTGCAAATAAGGTCACATTCTGAGGTAAGTGGGGGTTAGGATTTCAAAATATGAATGTTGAGGGTATACAATTCAATCCATAGCAAGGTATTTCCAAGGTCATCATACTTACTAATTTTAGATGTTAAATTCCATTACATAATATCATCAGAATAAAGATGATCTTATTTTAGTTCTAGTTCTATAATATTTATCTTCTTAGATACCAAATAGGCAGATTATATATATTCTCAGCTGTTTTTAAATATAATACATTTTGAGCATCCTCACCTGGGAACATCTGCATTTAGTGCATGTAGGGTGTGAGGGTGTGTGAGTGTGCATGAGAGAAAGAGGGAGAGGGAAAGGGAGAAGGAGAGAGAGACAGACAGATTGCATTCATAGCCTCAGTGCTTTCCTTTAGATTGCTGAGTGATTTCCCACTTGCCAACAGCTCTTCACATTATATGAATCTAAACCACTCACATTGCGAAATCCCTTTCATTTCTATAGCTTATAGAGTAATTGCCTGCCAGCATCCCTCTTTTTGTAATTTACTTTTTAACCATAAAGGAAAGCCTTTTTTAATTCTCTTGAATGCCAAATCATTCAGTACTGAAGGTATCATTTCAGTGTGCTGTATAATCTCACTCAATGCAAAAAGGAAATGTAGCATGTCAGCAAGAAATGGCCCGAGTTGAACCTTGATTTAAGGGGTCCTATTACTTGGATCATCCAATCTCTGCAAGGAAATATTTGGAACTTTAATTCAGCACAAGGTTCTTAGATATCTGTATAGGTGGTAGGGTTAGCAATGTTATGCATTCAAGCTATCCGGGACACTTATTTGTGGGGAATAATGTTTTGAAATGTAAAGAGTAGTGGACTAAGAATCAGGAGACTGCTAAGGTTCAATTTCCACCATGCTGCAACTTTACCTTATAGATTTCCTTTAATTGATTGATTCATTCATTAATTCCTCTTTATCTAGCATCAAGAACATTGTGGTATTTCAAACATGGAGTATGATATTAAATAGACATTAAAAATAAATCATAATATAATGTAATATAGGTTACAATAAAAGAAATATAGTATGAATTAAGTGCAGGCTAAGCTGCTATGACAAGACTCGAAAATACAGGGATACAAACCACATACAAATGTGAGAAGATAAATAGTTTGGGGTTCATGGGACAATATGTAGCTTCCATCTCTGAGTCCTTGCTGGCTGTTTTAGATTTCATTACCTTCCCATCAAAAGAAAGGAAGGAAAAAAAGCCAGAGGTATGGATCCATATTCCATTTTAGGGGCACAACTGGAAAGTAGCATACATTAGTTCTGTTGACAACTCATAGATAAAACTTAATTACATGGCCTCTCGGAATTGAATGGGAAGCTGGAAATGCCGTTGTAGGCTGGATTTCCATGTTTATATACTAGAACATGAGAGTTCTACTAATTAAAATATACCTATTAATAATGAACATTGGGAGAATAAAATAGTAGTCTCTGCTCCGAAGTATAATGGGAACATCCAGTAGGTGGTTGAGACAGTGGGGAGTGACATACCTTCATGAGAGAAAAATCTCCATCCTACCCCAAAGAAGTGATATTAAACTTAAGAGAGACAACAATGGCGCCTGATGATTAGAGACTAGAGGAAAGGGAGTTCTGCAGACAGGGAAAACAACCTATGAAAAGACCATGAAACAACAGAAAGGGCAACTACACAAACAGCAAAACAAATGTAAGAAAGTGGCAAAGGATGACTCTGGAAAAATGTAAGCAAGGGTCAAGTTGCAAAATGGCTTTGTTCTTCATCTTAGGAACTACAGAGAGGCATAAGACAGTTTGTATTAAGGGAAAACATTCAGAGATTTTCGTTTTTAAAGAGTAGCAATTTTAGTAAGGGTAGGAAATGAATGGAGAAAGCCTGAATGGAGCAAGGGGAAGCAAGTAGTTTTGCAGTAATCCAGGTAGAATGTTGGCGGCTAGACTATGATGACAGTCCCAGGAATGGAACGGAGTAGATATAGGCACTATGAGATATGAGATAGGGCTTAGTGATTGATGACTAGACGTTGGTTCTAAGGTATAGGAAGGAGTCACAGATGCTTCCTCAGCCTCTTGCCTGAGTAGCCAGACAGCTGGTGACCATTTCATGAGCTGGAGAAATTTAAAAGAGCAGGAATTGTAAAGGTTAAGGGATGGTGAAATAATTCAGTTTGAAATCACTGACTTTGAGGTACTTTGAAACATTTAGGCAGCTATTTCAAAAGGCTTTGGGGCAGACTTCTCAGCTCAGGAGATAAGTCTAAGCAGAAAATATAGATCTTACTGATGTGGATCAAGCCGAAAGAGAGGGTTTAGACAAAGCTAAGAGAACATGACTATTTAAGAAAATTGCAGAAAAGATCAGCAAGGAGAGAGACTCCAGAGAGGTAGGAGTAAAAATAGGGAAGGCTATGGAAATCAAGTAAGAGGGAGTTGTTACTGTATCCAATGCTGTTGTAAGAGGTAGGTCTCAGGTAAACTAGGGTTAGATTGGTAACGAGTAGGTTGAAGGAGGAGAAGGACCGAAATATTTCTAAGAAATTTAGTGGCATATAGGGAGAACATTTTGGTTATAACCATATTGTCATTGAGCCCTAAGGCATTGAGGAAATCGATGTGGCATCCAGGTTCATATATCTAAAGAGGTGTGACTGCAAAGAGTAAGGGCAAAAGAGAGGAAAATTATGATTTTTCTTGTTGTTGTTTGTTTTAGTTGTGAAGCTTAATTGGAGAAGTTTTCATGGGATAAGGATGTGTTGAGATTACATAGAACTGTATCGCCAAAGCCTTTAACTATGAGAAGTCTCCGGGCTTTTGTGCACAGTTATTTCTTTGGTCTTATTTCTTTTGCTCACCTTCACAGCCTGCCTTTCCCATTTCACATAAAAACGGAGGAGAAATTGTTCCTGAAGGTGACATGGGGGTTCAGGTCTTCTCTAGATGACTCTTATGTTTATAAAATAATAATACATTCATTAAGTGTGTGCTAATTAATTTGCCAGGCACTATGCAAAACACTTTTCAAGTATTATCTCTTTTAATCTTCATAACAATTCTATGAAGTGTTTTTTCTGTATTTTGCTTTTTGGGTTTTTTGTATGTTTTGTTTTTTGTTTGTTTTTGTTTCATTTTACAGTTCAGAAATTGCTGAGGGTCACATAGTGGATCAGAACTTGAGACCAGACAGTCTGAATAAAAAATCTGGAGTACCCTAAACTTAGATTAGTAGAATCATAAACTGTTAATCCCTAAGTTTTGTGTTTGTTGAATGTTGAATTCAAATGTCAAATTTGAATGTTGTTTCAGGATAGTTTTTACACTTAGAATGAAACATTTCTTTCTCAAGCAGAACATTTTTGTTTTGCTTTGGTTATCGTTCATCAGCATGGAACTAAAATGAAAATGATCAAGCTCTTTTATGATCATGACAAATTTTTACAGTAAAAAAGCATATATGTAAATAAGTATGTATGTAAACAAGAATATACAAGTATATATGTATAACACATAACAGCAAGTTTGGTAAAACTCGTTTTTCCTGACCGATTCTAGCCATTTCAAAACAAAGTCAGAAGACTTTGAACACTCATATACTTGAACATGTTCCAGTTTCCGAACAGTCATGACAAGGAGATATCTTCTTCATTGCATTATTAGCTGAGAACTGATAGTTAACAAAATTAGAAATTTTTAGAAATGTGAGGGTCCATATATGATATATAGCAATGATTATGACTGAAAATCCTAGAGAAACCATGTGGCACTGTTTGGAAATTGAGAGTAAACTCTGACCCAGTGTTTCAGAAATCAGTAAAGGGAGCTCTTTTCAGGGATAGGGGTGAAGAGGCAGGCTGAATGATGAAGCAGTCAGAAAGAGACAGAGAATCCAAACTGCTTTAGAATAAGCTCAATTTTAAATGTATGTAATAAAGTTACAACAATAATGTAGCTCAGTAATGCAGTCTTAAAATGCAGCAAGCCAATTATACTTTCATTGGAAATTTCATGTCCTTATAATAAGGTTTGTTCTTTATTTTAGGGCTTTATTGTAAGTAGAGACTGAGTTGGCTTTTTATTACCTGCGTCCATCTTTGGCTATTAAAAAAACAAAGAAACTTATAATGTGTGTGAGTGTGTGTGTGTGCATGATAAGCACACATATTCTCCAAGAACTTACTATGTCCGATTATTCCTTTACCTAATCATTTTCTCAAAGAGAGTCCTCATTTAAAAAAAAAAATTGGATTAAAAAAATAACATTATAAAAAATAACATGTATCAGTATGTTCTCAGACATCATTTCTTACTATTCCATGTATCATTTTTTCCTCATGCCATGTATCATTACACATCGTGTAACCTGTATCATTTGCATATTTTTCTTAAATGCATTCAATAACCATCAGAGTGAAGATTGATTTTCTTTCTTTCTTTTTTTTTTTTCCTCAAAAAGCATTCCCTTGATTCTTTTGGAAATAAACACAATGATGGATTTGAAACAGATCCAAAATTAGGTTATCAGTAATATTCCAAATTAAAGCGCCATCTAGAAATTGATGCCATTTGGGAGCTACAGTTTTACCATATGGTCTCTGCATATATTCATTATAAAGACATTCACATCCTCCTCTATCTTCATGATATATTTTAGGATAAAAAGTTACAAAAGCAATGACAATCGCATTCCTTTCTTATTTGTATCAACCTGATGTATTAATCTTATTAGAATAATTTCCTTTTCCACATAACAAGAAGCTCTTCTTTCTTACCAAGGAACCAAATCTAGAAGGAATACCATTATCATCATGTCTAAATAAAAGAGTCCTTCTTGTTCTTGTCCTGTTTCCCATACCTATTAAGAAGACTTTTGATTTTTCTGCATGTTCCCTAGGATGTCCTCTTGGTATTGCTGAATGTCATCTTAGGTAATTCAAAAACTCTCATTTTAATTACCTGTGTCCATTATTCATTTCCCACACTTTCCACAGAGGAGTGAAAAGAGCCTTCTAAATGTTTCTATCTTAGCTGTTCCAAAGGACACCTTGTTTAATTAAAAGAAGTATTGTCAAAAAAACACTCCCTAGGTGTTTGAAGGTATGTAGGCTTTGACAATTACCTGTCATAGATTTACTTTAATGTAATGAAAACTATATAAAAAGAATTACATTTGTTTTAAATGAGATCAATTGAAATATATGTAATTAAATCACACTAACAGTGGTATAGGTCAAAAAGTAATCTAGTTATGTTGTAAGATTTATTTCTCCACTTACTTCTTTTATAATCACTACTTTTTTCAAAAGGAAGTAATTCCTCATAGTTTAAGAACAAAATACACAGATATTTAAAAATGTATATTCCCTCCCACAACTGTCACTGACTCAGTTTTCAGTGGCAGCCTCACTTGCTTTAGTTAATAGTTAATCATTAATTAGTTAATAATTTCTTCTGTATTCTTCCAGAGTTTACTTAAGCATATGCAGTAAAATGAATATATGTTGTCTTTTCTCTGTTCTGCAAAGTAATATCTTCTCTTTCTTTTGATTTCCTCCATTTCTGTTATTATTTTCCCCCAAGCAACATAATGTGAATTTGGTCTCCCTCCTTTTTTTTCTTGCTTAGTTTATATATGATTTATCTGTATTGCAAACTTTTTAAAGTAGCAGCTTATTTATTTATTCATTCTACTTTTCCATTGTCTAACTCATTAAATTCCATTCTCTCTTTCCATTACTTTTCTGTTGCCATGTAACAAATTGCAACAAACTTAGCACCATACAGCAAAAATCATTTATTATTTCAAAGCTCTTTAGGTCAGAAATCCAGATAGGCTCAGGTAGGCTTCCTGCTTAGAGTTTTGTAGGCTGAAGGCAAGGGGTCTGCTGGACTGGACTGGGCTGTTTTCCGGAGGCTCTGGGACAGAATCACTCTCTTAACCCATTCAGGTTGTTAGCAAAATTCAGTTCCTTGGTGTTGCAGGCGTGAGGTTCCTGTTTGCTTGTATTTTTATTGGCCAGAGGTCATTCTCAGCTCCTCAAGGACACTCTAAAGTCCATCCAGGGCAGTTTCCTCCATCTTCAAAGGTAGTAACAGTACATCAAATTCTTGACTCTTTGAATTCCCCTTCTGCTACCAGAGAAAGGAAAATGTGTTTAAAGGTCTCCTGCAATTAGGAGAGGCACACCCAGATAATCTCTCTTTTGATTAACCAAAAGTTAAAACTGATTAGTCTCCTATAAATACACCCACAAAATAATACAAAACAAAACAAAATCTTTTTATAGTAATATAACATAATCAGAGCAAGAGCTCTCATTTTGACAGTCTCAGGGTTTAGGGAGGAAAAGCTTGGGAGGCCATTTTGGAATTCTTCCTGCCATGATTATTTATTACTTCTCTAATATTTTCTTTGTTTTGTTGTATTGTTATTTTGAAAAATTTTAGTTGAATGCTAGATTCACTTGTTTCCATTTATGTTTTCATTGATGTTAGTTTTTATGGCTCTAAGTTTTCCTCTAGAAGCACTTTTAGTAATACCACATACATTTGAATATGTAATACGTTCTTTTTAAATGTAATTATTTCATTTTATATATATATATATATATATATATTTAAAGATTTATTTATTTAGAAAGAGTGAGCATGCCAGCAGAGGGAGGAGCAGAGGGAGAAAGACATGCAGACTACATGCTGAGTACAGAGCCTGATTCAGGACTTGATCTCACTACCCCGAGATCAGAACACAAGGTGAGGGCAGCCCAGGTGGCGCAGCGCTATAGCACCACCTGCAGCCCAGGGCGTGATCCTCGAGTCCTGGGATTGAGTCCCACGTCGGGCTCCCTGCGTAGAGCCTGCTTCTCCCTCTGCCTGTGTCTCTACCTCTCTATCTCTCTCTCTCTCTGTCTCTGAATAAATAAATAAATAAAATCTTAAAAAAAAAAAAAAAAGAATCCAAGCTGGAATCAAGAATCGGATGCTGAAACAACTGCACCACTCAGGCTCCCTTAATTCTTTTATTTTATATTTCTTTTTGACTCAAGAATGTTACAGACTTTTAAATTTATAGAACATTTTTTTTCTTTCATATTTTGTCAATAGTTTCTAAGCTTGTTCTCTGGCTCTGCATTGCGGTGAGAAAATACTGTCAGTATTATATCTACATATGGAAATTTATTGATTATAGATTGTACCATAATAAAACCTCAACACATTTAAGGGAGAGATCTTCAAGGAGAGATAGCATGAAAGGGCTTGTTTCCCCAATTTAATTCTTACAAATCTGTAAGAAATCAGATAAAAATTTTTAATGAATTCCTCAAGGTTAACATAAAAATGGGCTACTGTAATAGTACCAAATTGCTAGAAGAACCACATAGAAGAATTTTCAACCACTAGGAAGGTTTCCTTCATGAACCCTTGTGTTGGGTGGGCGATCCATGAGGAATATTTGGGGCAGGATAAGATAGGCAAGAATACCTCCATTGGGCTTCAGGGTGGAAGAAAAACAAGAGCAGCTATAGTAGAAGAAAAGGCATTAGCCCTGTCAAGATTCTACTCCCCTATCACATTTATAGAACAAAGCATTAATCTGCTGTGGAGCGTATAAAACAAAGAAGGACCCACTGAATCTATGGATAGGGAACAGACAAAAACTCTACTCAGGGAAAGACAGAAACACATTGTAAGCCTAGACCATTAGAGGTCTCCTGTAGGGAAAAGGCAACATCATTTAGAAGGTCCCAGTCATTGATATCACTGACATAGTACATGCCAAGTGCTGAAGCTAAACTGGAACAACAGGAATAACTCTCTCACGTCATAATAAAGGATGGGGTGATTCCATTCTTCAGGCATAAATGCTATCTATCATAGTCTCTACTGCCCTATACAGTATGTCTAGTTCTCAAGAAGAAGTTATGAGAAACAAAAAGTGAGGAAAAACCAACACACTCTCAAGAGAAAAAAAATTAATAAAACAGACTTGGATATGTCTATGATATTGGAACTATCAAACAATTTAAAACAACTGTGATCAATATGTTTAAGTCTTGAGTGGAGAAGGTGAACAAAAAGCATTATTATATAAGTAACTTCAGAGAGTTGAAACTTTAAGAGATAATTAAATGGGAATCGTTAGATGTGACAAACACAATAAGAAGCTTTCAAACGGCTCATATGAGAAAAGTAACCATGAACATGAAAAAAAGTTAAAAAAATGAGCTAAAGGAACAGAGAAAAGTTAAAGATGTTAAATGTCCCACAACCCATCTGCAAATTAAATAGAATTACAATAAAAATCCCAGCTAGTATTCCTCAAAAACTGGAAGCCAATATTAAAATTTATGTGTAAGACTAATAAACCAATATGGTTTCAAACTAGAAGAACAAACTGAAAGGATTCATTATTCCCTAATTTAAGAATTTATTACAAAGCTACAGTAACCAAGACAGTGTGATCTTGAAAAGGATATACTTACAGAAAAATAGAAGAGAATAGGGAATACAGAAATACATTCAAACATATAAAGTCAATTGATATTCAACAAAAGTGCAGAAATAGTTCAACAAAGACACCGAAAATATTGGATATTCAAATGCATAAAATAAACTTCAATTAATACCTCACTCTTTATATGGCATAATAAATAACTCAAAATGGATTGTACAACTAACTCTAAAACCTACAATTATGAAACTTCTCAAAGATAAACAGGACAATGCCTGTGTGATCTTGAGTTAAACAAAGATTTTTGTTTGACCACACAAAAACATTATAAAGAAAATAAGTTGATAAAATGGCCTCCTTAAAAGTAGTAGCTTCTGTTTTTAGAAAGACAAACCACAGATTGGGAAAAAAACACTTGCAAATTATTTTTTTTTTTGATAAAAGACTTGTATCCATATTCTATTAAGTACTCTAGAATCTTAGTAAAGAAACAACCCAACTTAAAAAATGGACAAATGACTCAAACACTTTAGAGATGGTATACAGATGACAAATGAACATGAAAAGATGCTCAATATCATTAGGAATTGGGAAAATGCAAACTATAACAAAAATGAAATATTACTTCACACAAACTAGAGTAACTTAAAATAAAACAAAAAACAAACAAGCAAATCTGACAGTACCAAGTGTTGGAGAGGGTGTGGAGCTACTGAAACTCCCATTCATTTCTGGTGACAACACAAAATGGTTCAGACAAATGGGAAAAAAAATTGGCATTTCTTATAAAGATATCGTATTGCCTAGAAATTTCACTTGTAGTTATTTAATTGAAATTTTTTAAAAAATTGTTCAAACACAAACCTGTACATGAATGTTTTATGGCAATTTTATTATTTACCAATAATTCAAAACAAATAAAAGTTTCCTAGGTTTGGATAATGAATAAATTATTCCAAACTGGGATAGAATCATATAAGGAATACTATTCAGCAATAAAAAAGAATTTGTTGTTGACATACAAAGTTACATGGGTGTATCTCAAGTGGCTTATGCTAAATAAAAATAGCCAGATTCAAAACACTACAAACTATATGGAGTTAGAAGGAATGGCTGTTACAAGAGGGGGATTTTGTGTGTGCGTGTATGTGTGTGTGTTGGAATCGTTCCATATTTTGATACAATGGTCTTTACAAAACTGCATGCATTTGTCAAAATGCACAACAATGTGAAAAAAATGACACTTTTTCTCTATGCAAATTATATCTGGACAAACAATGGAAAGAATAGTATTCCAGTTATTACACAAGAGACAATTAGGAAATTTACTCTATTTCTACCTTCTTTCTTTCTTGTTTTCCCAGTTTGTATATAAGTTGTCTTATTGCTGAATTATTATCAGTTAAGTACTTAGGTACTATTTACATTAATTCTGTCAGTATTCTCCAAATTTGTTTAAATATTAGTTCTTCATTTGAATATATTCAATTTTCACTACACATTTGCTATACAGTACTTCCAGTTATAGAATTTCTTGGTTGGGGGATCCCTGGGTGGCTCATCAGTTTGGTGCCTGCCTTCAGCCCAGAGCGTGATCCTGGAGTCCTGGGATCGAGTCCCACGTTGGGGTCCCTGCATGGAGCCTGCTTCTCCCTCTGTCTATGTCTCTGCCTCTCTCTCTGTGTCTCTCATGAATAAATAAATAAAATTTAAAAAAAAAAGGAATTTCTTGGTTGGTTGAAATGTGAACTCCAGTAATTTTCTCAAGGTTACAGAAATAGTATTACCTGACGTCTTTCATACTAAAAACTGTAGCTTTGTACTCTTTCTGATGACTCTCCTTTGTTGGTTGCCACTGTTTTCTGCCATTTTTCTTGCAGTATCTTTGTATCAATTTTTGCCAGTTTCCATTTTTCTTTTACTAATTCTTACTGAATGATTTGAATTTTCCTACACTGGTTACTTGGAGTTCATTCTTGTAAAAGAAAAGGGAGCAGGGTAGCCTTCTAGGGTGTGTAACCTAGAGGTTCTCTTCTCTGCTGTCCAGAGATGGACAGCTACTCATCAGTATGGCTCTATTATATGATTCCTGATGTCTCTCTTTCTTCCATCCAAACCAACTCTGGGACGGCATTTGTTACAAATGTGCTCACACTACTTTTCTCACTTTTTATTTCAAACAAGGAATCTGGCTAGAATTTCAGATGAGTCCTTAACCTTGAGAAGCAGAGTTTTACCAGTACATTGTGAAGTCTGCCACCACTAAACCCTTTCCTATTTTCTAAGCTTCTTTATTTCTAATATTCCCACATGCATTTAGTTCTTTAGCTGCTTTTTAGGAACTCTATGTCCTTTTAGAAGTAGATCATATATTTCCTAGGTTCTCTGAAAATGAATTTTACATATTTTTACTGTTGTTTGTGTACATTTCCTGGGAGGAAAGGAGGAATAATGCTGATTTAGAGTCATATTGACTAGTCATGCAGTTTTAGTCTAGTGAAGTTAATATATGTTTTCAGATGTGGAAGGCCAAACATCGAAGATGCTTTAGTTCAACTGTACCATTACTAACAGTTTCCCATAACCCCCACAACATCATCCACTGTGTTCTTCAAATTTGATTACAAGAAAAACTATGAATATTAAACAGCAGCTTTTTGTTGGAGCAAAACTAAAACAATCTGAAGGAAGAAATTTCTTGTAGATATTTTTCTGGTATAATTTCTTAGAGGAAAATATTCTCTCTTCTTTTCTTTTTGTCATTGATTTCTTCTTTCAATAAAAAAAAATTTAGGTTGGCAGAAACATTTTTCTTACCTTCAATTGATTAGATTATCAATATGCTCTTTTATAGTCAATGGATTATTTATTTATTCCTGGTTTTCCCCTTTCTAGGTTAGAATGTTTAATGCAGTTCTAGCAAGAAAATGCTTACCTTTCTCTCAACCTTCTGGTTTCCTTAGAGGATTTGGTACAACACTGAAATGTGATTGGCAATATCTATTCTCAGGGACCTGCCTCTCTTTTGAAACAAACAATGGGTTAGGCAGTCCTCTGAAGTGTACAGGCACCACTCCAGGCTATTATTTTGAATAATCTGCTCTGGCGCAGGAACACTCATGCAAGGTGTTGAATGTCTTAAAATATGCGGTGCTACATGAGTGCCTACAGCACCTCAGGGTAAAAACTGAGCCCAGTATAAGAATGAATGATGGAGCCTTTGTGTTTTTCTCAATGTTCAGGCAGGTGTGTTGGCATTTACACATGCCTATGTGATGTAGCATTCAGACAGAGATAAAACTCTTTGATGATTATACATTTCTACTGTACAAAGAATTCATCACCTTGCTAAGACAGTTTGCTTCTAATTGTTATGTTGTTTCTTCCCCTCTCACATTATCTTGTTTTATGGGAGAAGTGATTTTTACAAAGCTACATTTGCTTTACATTTAATTTTGCAAATATGCAACCAAATCAAAGGAAACTGCAGCACACTCTCATGTTTAAAGTGAAAATACACACTGATGTCTAAAGAAGAAAACCGACAAGATTCACTTTGGAGGAGAATCCAATGTCAATGCATTCTTGGACTGAGTAATTTTCATAACTAGATTATATTATTAAATTGAAGGAGTTTGCAAGATTTTCTGATGAAAAATATGATTAAATATGCATGTGGGAAGTTGGGGGGGAGTTGGTGCATGAAGTGGAGGAAGAAGTAAATATGAATGCAGGAAAGAGGTAAGATAATCATACTCAAATGAAACATGGAAAGAAACAAGGAAGTCATTTTATACTAAAGACCATACTTCCAGCAAATTGCAACTTAGCAATGCAGGCATAAATTCAGCAACACTGATTGCACATTTATAACATAAAAGACTGTAACTGATGTTGGAGTGTATTTTGAAAAAAAAAGAAAGAAAGAATAAAAGAAAAAAAGAAAGATATTGTTTGATCCTTGAGAAAATGCCAAACTAATGAAGGCAAATTACAGAAATAGCCAAACATAATACAAAGTAGGAACATCTTTTTTAAAGAACAAAAGAAAAAGGATGCTTTATTTGTGCTCATTAGTATCACAGAATGTTTCTAGAATGTGAGATTTGAGTGGGATATTTAAAAGATCTGACCTGCCTTTTATTTATTATTTATTTATTTATTTATTTATTTATTTATTTATTTATTCATTCATTCATTCATTCATTCATTCATTCGAGACAGAGAGACAGAGAGAGAGAGAGGCAGAGAGAGAAGCAGGCTCCATGCAGGGAGCCTGACGCGAGACTTGATCCCAGGTCTTCAGGATCACGCCCTGGGCTGAAGGCAGGTGCTAAACCACTGAGCCACCCAGGCATCCCATGCCTATCTTTTAAGCCATTTCTCCTACTTTTAGCCATTTCTCTCCAGACACTTTCCACTTTAGCTCTTCCGGACTTGTTTCTGCATCTAACTACATTCTCTCTTACCCCAGAGTTTATTTTACACAAGGTAGGTCATCTGCTTAGTGAAATATTACTTCTCTACTGTTTTATCTTACACCATAGTCTTTGTAAGGATTATTTAGTTTATACATATTTAAAAAGTATTTAGATTTAGAACAGTATTTGGCACAAAGGAAGAGCTCAATGTTCCCTATTATTACTAATAACATTAAAATCAGCGTTAAAGTTATTTCAGTGTTATATTAACTCTCAATGGATATATGTATCCAAATTTCTAAGAAGAGGTGGAGGAGGGGGCAATACTAGGGGCAGGTAGATTGACAGGTAGGAAGCACATTTTAAAAAGAAACATAAAACAGGCATAAACAAGAAAATCATAGTCATTTTGGTCTGTAGCTTAGATTCCCTGTAATAGGTTTTAAAAGTATAGTTATAGCACGCTACTGTGCTATGATTGATATTTATTTTAAAAATTCAAATTACCTTAAACTCTGGTCCAGAGGCCAGACTATGGATAGTCCAATTAAGAAATGCTTTCTTCCCAGTGATAAAAATAAAAACAGTTTAGCAATAAAGAATATTAATTTCAATTACCTGGGAACTTGTCCTTATGTGACTTTCTTCATTCCCCCAAAACAGAAAAAATATTGTTATCTTTATTACTTAGCTCATTGCCTACTGTAAAACTAGAACAGTTGTAGTTCAAATATACAGAAGTTTCATTCGAAGAGACTGAATTAAAAAGACCTCGATCTGCTATTTAAGTTTTTCAAGCTTTGAAGTATTCATATATCATGAGAAGAAATTAATATGTGAAACACTGATAACACAGATTTGAAATATTAAAAATAATAGTGAAATAACAGTAAATGATTTTTCATAATTTCTTAGAGCATAGGGATGAAAACAGGTTATCATATAATTTATTTAGGTAGTCACATTTCTACTATGCCTCAGTAAATATGAAATGTAAAAAATATGTCAGACAGAAAAATAGCTTATGCTTGATTACAGTACTTAGCTAATTTTGTTTTATTTTATGTATTTATTTTTGTCTGAGCAATTCAGTTAATTTATAGAACTTTGGGAAAGAGATAAGGTTGTGTTTGAAATGCAAAGGTATAATTTTTTTTTAAAGCAAAGCATTGAATTATCAAATTGCCCTGACAATAGTTTGGTCAGCAGAGTGTTCAACAATTCATTTTCACAAACATTTCAAGTTAGCATAATATTTGTTTACTTCATTAGCAAATGTTTAAGTCCTTAGGAGTTGCAGATCTTGTGCCAGGTGCTGAGGATTCAGGATCGGTAGAACATTATCTACATTTAGTATACTTAAAATGCAGTGGGATTAAAAACTATGCCTTAATGAAATCAGGATTAAGTAGCTGGAGACAGAGATAGAGAGAGGGAAGGAGAAGTGTAGGAATACAGAGGAAGGAGCTGTTAATTCAGCCTCATAGGACCATAAGAGTTCTAATTAGAGTTGAAGTCTGCACAAGTTATTTGGTAAGATTTTGCCAAATGGGGTGTAGAAGCATAATTCAGGCACAGAAAACAACAGGAGAAAAACATGGAGGCAATAAAAGAATAGATTTTTGTGCGCTCCAATACAATTCCTAGAGAAATAAGCAGTCCAGTGTGACTAAAATAGGCACTCCTGGGGTAGAGAGAAGGATGAGGTTTAAGAGTAGCTTTTAAGGACCTTGGATGACTTAATGAGTCTGTGGCAGATAGACTCTAAGACTGCCTTCTGGGATTCACAGCCTTGTGTAATCTCTTCCTCTTGAGGGTAAACAAGGCCTAGGACTTGCATCTAACCAGGAGGACTTGGCAAAGGTGATGGGATATACATGATTATGTTACATAAGAGTAATATTCATCTTTTCAGAAGATTCCCTTGCTGGCTTAGAGGAAACAAATAGTCATGTTGAGAAGTGAGGCAGCCCCTAGCCAACAGCCAACCAGGAACTGCGAATGACATCTGGTTAACAGCCCACAGGAACTGAATACTACCAATAGCCTGGTGAACCTGGAAATAGATTTTTCCCCATTCAAGGTTCAAATCTTGAGATAGCAGCCCCAGCCTACACCTTGATTGCAGCCTTTGAGATGACCTTGAATCAAGGACACAGCTAAGGCATCTCAGAAACATATTTATTATGACATAGTATTATTCTTGACATAATAAACGTATTGTTTTAAGGCAATAAGTTTGTGGCTACATTGTTATGCAGCTATGGATAACTAATACAGTGAAGAATTTGGAGCATATCTTAAAAGTAACAGCAAGCTAAACGTTAAGGATTTTTAAACAAGTGATCTGACATTTCTATTTTAGAAAAGAAAATCAGTGAAGAGAATGAAGAGGATGAGGGGAAACCAATGAGTAAAACACAGGGTGGAGATTACTGCAACAGTCTGGTTGAGAGATTCAGAAGTTATTATACATACATTTTTTTTTAAATTAGTAGACTATTTTTTTAGAGTGGTTTTAAGTTCAGAGTAAAATGGAAAGGGAAGTACAGAGGTTTCCCATAAAAGTTCTATCTACACATATACATACACCCCCATCCTCATCCCCCACTAGAGTAGTACATTTCTTACAAGTGAGGACCCATGTAATCATAATCACTCAGAGTCCATAGTTATTCTTAGGGTTCCTTCTTGGTTTTATACATTCTATGGGTTTGGACAAATATATGATGACATGTATCTGCCATCACAGTTTTGAAGAGTGGCAGATCATGGCATCCCAAACTACACCCCTTTGGCATGAGGATTATCTTAAGTTAAAGACACCTGAATAACAGCGGATGTCAGAATGGCATTCTAATCTTCCTTTTCTTCTTGAAAACAGGCGATACAAATTCCCATGTGAAAGATGGCCTCTCTGTCCTGGGAGAAAAGCAACCATCTCCAGTGAAGAGGAATCACAGCCAAAGAATTCTGAAAAACAAACTTTTTTGAAACAATTCTTACCTCCCTTAGCTTCCTGTATAGTTATTATTCCATAATCGCCTCTCTTTGTGTAGCTCAATAATAAAGGCACGTAGGTTTTTGCCACTTCTTTGGGTCTTCATTCCTTAAGAGGACTCCCGGGCCACTCCATTTGCACAAGTTCCTGTGCTTTTCTCCTGTTAATCTGTTTTATGTTAGCTTAACTCTCAGGCCCAGAAGAAAAAAAAAAAAAAAGAAAAAGAAAAACAGGGTAAAGGTAAAGTGCTGCCTCCCCTCCTGTATCACACAGAATAGTTTCACTGCCCTGAAGATTCTCTGTGCTCCCCCTCTGCATCCCTCCTTCCCCTCCCCACTACAGCTCTGCTCACACTGGTGACATAGAGTCTGCAGGTGTCCTGGTCTCGCCAGTCGGAGGAGCACGACACATTTACATAGTTACACACATATACGGTTGTGGCAAATTAAGAGATGTGACTGTGTGTATCTAAACGGGCCCTAAACTTTGTAGGATGACTAAGAAGGATTTTGAATATTCCAGTAGAATGCTCATCTGCTCAGACATGGTAAACTTTTCTTCGAATATTTATGACCTAACCCCTTGTTTTTTTTTTTTTTTGTTTTGTTTTTTCCTAACCCCTTGTTTAAGCTAACGACATTTTCACTGCCTTTTGTACAGTCCAGAACACCACCTTATAAAAGTATAGCAGTGAATTTTGTATTAACATTAGTTTTGCATTCATCTGTCTCCGCCTGTGAGACTGTAAGCATCTTGCCAGGAGGAACTAGTCTTGCTCGTCTCTGAATAACTAGGCCTAACTTAGTACAGAGGCCAACACAGAATAAGCTCTTGTTGGGCTGTCAACGAAACTACTTACCAAAAGCACATAAGATAGGATATCTGGCAAATTTCCTAATAAGTGCATTATTTATACAAAGTGATTAAACTATTATTTCAGATTATACCTTCATAGAACCTGATATTTTCTAATTGGCTCAATTATTAAAGTGGAGCCCTGACTATGATTTGATTGGTTATAAAATGTCTTTAAAGATGTGGCCACTTCCCCACAAAAAAAAAAAAAAAAAAAGTTCCTCTCAAAAGAAATTTAATTCTGTCTATCAGATACACACAGATCCTAAATGATTGGCCTGGGACATGGGCAACAGTGATAGGTTCCTTTCACTATGCCTCTGAAATCTTTAATGACATCAATAGTTTCAAGTTGATCCTCCTAACTATCTCAAAACTCAAATGTGCGTCATCAATAAATATTTGCTAAAGGAATGAAAGGTATTGAATGATGACTTTTCTCCCTGCCTTGACCTATTAAAATCTATATTTGGTGCACCCCAAAACAATAAATTATAAGACTGATAAAGTATTTTATCAACATAATATTAATGTTATGTCCGATTAATGTTTCGGACACTGTTTGATTCTTGGTGTATATGAATCCATTTATTGCTTAGTGGGCACTACTCTTATCCTTATTTAAAGATGAGGAGACTAAGGCACAGAACGATTGAACAACTTTTCCCAGATCAGATGGTTGATAAGTTTGGTAGTTTGGCTCCAGCATGCAGTCTGTTACCACTCATCCTATGCTGTTTATGAGATATCTATGAAAAAATGCCCCAATGGGGCAGCCTGCATGGCTCAGCGGTTTAGTGCCTGCCTTTAGCCTAAGGCGTGATCCTGGAGACCCGGGATGGAGTCCCACATCAGGCTTCCTGCATGGAATCTGCTTCTCCCTCTGCCTCTGTGTGTGTGTGTGTCTCTCATGAATAAATAAATAAAATCTTTAAAAAAACAAAAAGTCCCCAATGGTGAGACATTAAAGGAATACCTTACCTTAAAGGAGGAAACAGGTTGTACTGAGTATTCTGGATGAATTGGAACAATTTTAGAACACAGCTCATGGGATCCCTGGGTGGCGCAGTGGTTTAGCGCCTGCCTTTGGCCCAGGGCACGATCCTGGAGACCCAGGATCGAATCCCACGTCGGGCTCCCGGTGCATGGAGCCTGCTTCTCCCTCTGCCTGTGTCTCTGCCTCTCTCTCTCTCTCTCTCACTCTCTCTCTGTGTGACTGTCATAAATAAATAAAAAAAAATTAAAAAAAAAAAAAAAAGATAGAACACAGCTCATGTCTTACCTCAATGACATCTGTGATTGCACCTATTTTAGCTTACTTGTAAACAACTGTAATTTTTTTCCTCATTATCAAGTTCTCAACTGTATAAATTGAGGATTTTTCTCAATCTTTGTAGAAAATCTGGATAAAGCTGTAGACTCTTTCAAATAAAATACTTACCTTAGGTAGGAGCAATTTAAACTGTCCTTTGGAAGGTTTATAGCAATTTAAATGAAGTGCTCTTTGGTATTATCCATGGAATCACTTCCTTTAAGTATTAGTGGACTTAATATGAGGTTGTCATTAACATTTATTGAAAAAAAAAATCAAGCCTATCCTTAGTTGTGAAAACTACATCAGTAAGAAACCAAAGCCACTGCCAAAAAAATAACAACCTTCTACTAAACATGTAAAACACTCTTTCAAAGAGTATCTGTATCCTTGTTTTTTCATGAAATTGTAAGTTTCATAACTTTTGGGAGGAATTCAGTAGTCAACCACTCTATATAGCATTAGTATGCTAGGACATCAAAGGAAAAATGGATAAATATCAGGCTTTATTTCCAACCAGAAAATTATTGTGCACAACTATTCGTAGTTCAAACATTTTCCAAAGCAATATTTAATATTTAAAGAAAAATGCTAGTCAAGGTACTGCAGGTTTTCTCATGCATTATTTACCTTTAGGAAACATGAAGAACTAGAATGTAAGAAATATGAAAATGGAAAAAGCCTCCCTACCTCAAAAAAGATTTTGTTTTGGTAATGTCCTAGTAGATGATAAGATGCTGAAATACATAAAATAATGTGTCAAAATAAGTCTTGGCACTTAAACTCATCATTGAGGTCAGAATCTAACTTATGAAATCCAGCCTTGCATTGTGAAGTGGCAAATTATGGCAATTTTCTCAGGTAGTTCAAAGCAATGGAACTACTTTCTCTTTTGTTTTTCAAGAAAGTACTAAACAGCAAATAAGTTCTCTGTTTCATATGGGGTCAATGATAGAACTGCAAATGAACCCAGGGCTCAGAATAAGTTCTAGAAGGAGCATTGTTTCTGTATTCCTCACAATGATTCTAAAAACCAATTTTTATTGTAGGTTTGCAAAATGATGTTTACTAAACCCAATTGGCGACAGTCTTAAAATGAAGTAAAAAGCTATGCAAACCATTGCATAAAGTGAGAAGATAGGTAATTTATGTTCCTAAGCATCTCATTTATATAATTTTAACCATCATATTCCAGACCCACCACTTCTGCTTTGCTTGAGATTATAACCTTTTTATCTCATCATTTTTATTCCCTACATTTTCATTAACATATAGTTAACTTTGGAATTTAACCTGAAATCCATCCTTTGTTCTTCCCCCCCAAACTCATAAAGGCTATATAAGAGATACATAGTAAACCTGGGCCATTCTCTCTGTCTCCTGTCTCTCTTTCTGTTTCTCAAAAGAAACACTTAGAGCTACTATTTCTGGAATCAGCATCAAATACTTTCTCTCCCCTCCCTTTCAGGACCTACATGATAGGACATCCTATGAAAATATGCTGTGAATGTTTTATGAGCGTGCTTTTACTTAACCAGGAAGTCTGGAAGGAGGAGAATGACCTAACCTGCCACATTTTCTTTATGAGAACATCTTCCTTGTGATCTATGGCTTCATGAAGTAGGCATAGAGTTTCAAAGTTGCCCTTGAATCCTGGGTCAAAAATGCCACCAACATATATTCTTTCCTGTCACACATTTCAATGAACTTGTAGTTTCTCAAGCCAATGTCATTACATTGAATTTGATTTGTGAGCATTCCACAAAAAGGTATATATATGCTCGTATATGATAAACAGAAGAGCCTGACTTCTATTTCCATTATTATATTTGAATTCCTGAGTGAATGTTTCAGACGGCCTATGTTGATCTGTATCTTCTTTCTTTCATTTCTCCCTCTCTCTCCTTCCTTTCATCCTTCTTTCCTTCCTCATTTTCATTATTTCTTTCAGATGACGAAGACAAGAAGGAAAATGACTAAAGAAGCTAGTTAGAAATGATCCTGAAACTTTGATATAAGAACAAAAACAAAAACAAACGCTCCCCCTCCAAGCACCCATTTTTCTCTTGAGAACCTCTGGGGAACTAGTTAAAACGGTTGCTAGGCAGCCTGTTCTTCATCTCACGATGGGTTAGAACTATATTCGTGTTTACCGAGATACTCTGGCAAAATTCTAAAATGACTAGCCTTTTATTTTATAGCTCCAGTTTAATTAAGGGCTAAAATTTTGGGCATATTTATAGTAATTGGGTATATGGAAATATAGCCTATGAGTTAAATATGCTTCCAGAATTCCATCACCTTTTTAGCAAGTTGTTTTTATTATTTTTTTAATCTCCATATTTTACTGCCTTGGAATTTACTTGAACATTGTATACACGAAATATCTGGTCTATTTTATCATTCTACAAAAAGAGCTATATTTTCTATCACTTCCCTTGAGAGACTGTACCTGAATCTATTGGCAATGAGATTGTCAAAAAAATTATATTAAGAGCTGGAAAGATGGATAAATGGTATACTATACATTCATGCACACCCATACACAGACATGATTGTGTGTGAGCGTATATACTAAGTTTTACAAAAATGCATGGACATGTATGACTTCTATTTATTTCTGGTTATAACTACATTAACTATAAAAATATCTTCTCTTTTTAGTCTAGAGATCTAGTTTTTTTTTCTTTTTTCATTTGGAGAGATTTAAAGTATGTTTAAGATTTCTTCATTGATTTCTATGTTATGTTATTTTTTTATTGCTTTTCCTTTGAATGTTTATTTTAGATATTCAGGTAAGTGAAATAGCCCACGTATAGCCTCCATAAGAAATGGGGAGCCAAGGGAGTGATACAGATTGTTATCTAAGTCATGCTACTGAAGGAATATCATATTTCTGGCCCAGGTTCTTCTACATCCTTGCCATTGGTCTCCTTTTCCTTCGTGACTCATTGTGAATTCATCTGTAACACTCTGTCATCTACTAGTCTTTCAGTTCTTACTATGTTCCCAAGCTAGTGCATTGATTCAATCCCATATTCCCAGACCAGGGTTTCTTAACCTATAGTGAATGAACTGGCCCATCTGTATCTGCCCCAACTTTTTATTTCCTGTTTTTTTTTTTTTCCAGTTTTGCTTGTTTGTTTTATTTATTTTATTTTCTGAGAACAGGGAGCATTTATTCCATCAGATTTTCAAAGAGACTCCAAAACTACTAAGAAAGTTCATTCTAGGTAATAATTAGGATCTTTGTAATAACTCTGAGTGATTGTAGGCACCCTCCACTCTCTCTTGATGTTTGTTTCAGATTTATTTTACTTTATTATTATTATTATTTTTATTTTCCCAAGAAGTTTATTTGGTCAGACTTAGGGACAGGGAGGTTCTACAACTAAATGAAATTATTGGGTCTCTTGATGGTGAAGCATGGCTTGTGCTGGCCACACAGGACCCAGTGGGGCAGCGGGAACTTGATCTTGGAGTCATGGAACTGTGTGACTGCTGATGGGCATCACTCACTGGCTGCAGTCTCCTCCACCTTCATGATCTGAATCTGGGGGGGCCGGGTGTGTAGCACTGGGTGCCCATGTCTCAGTAGCATTGGATGACAGTGCTTGCAGTTGTCAGGTCCTGGTACTTCTGGTATGTGTTGTGGGTGCCGCTGTGGGTTCATAGCACCCCCAGATGCTGAAGGTCTTCACTATAAGGGGGATTTCTCAAACACCTGTCCATAATGTCAACTTCCCCTGAAGACTTCATCTTCTTCAGGTGAAATACAAAGTACCAGAAGCAGGACATGGTGACAATATGATTAGGTGCAAAGGTTTGCCAGGTGATCTCAGGGTGGAGTGTGGTCTTGGAATGTGCCTGAGGCCTCTGTGCACCCTCTCCACCCAAGAAAGGTAGTTATTTGTAATTTTAATTGTGCTTGGTCTCTCCATTAATACTAGTAAGAAAGATTGTGGAAATTCTGAATCCCTAGGTACAAGGCGGTGGCCAGTGGTATATGGATGGTCTTCTCAGCAGCACTAACAAACTGTGATGTTGGATGAATCATTTAATATTGATGTTCCTCGGTTACCTTATCTTGAAATGCTCATGTTTGTAGTTTCATTATTTCTTTTGTGGGATTATTATAAGGATAAAATTGAATAAAAAGCTAAAACATGTATATGCAACTCATATGTATATCAATATGGATATATATGAAAGTTTTGAGCCCTGAGTGTAAATAAGGCAAGTATTGCATTATAGCAGTTCATCGATGAATCTGTTGGCCGACATTCTGATATTGAATATTCATATATAATATAATAGTTCCATTTAATCTGAGGGCAGAATATTTAAGCCTTCCCAACACAGGACTTTCCCTTCTGTTCTTTAGTATTTTCCTTGGTGTATTGGAGGCTTATATTAGGGTAGAGAAAAATGTAATCAGATGAAATTAAGTTTTATCTCTATCTTATCATTTACTAGATCTGGGTCCCTGGGAAGTTAATAGGTCCTTTATGAATGACAGTGTTCTTTATACCATAGAAGAAACCAACTATAGCTTTATTTTCCTAACATCAGTTTTGTGCTTTTACAAGTCCTTTGATTTTTCTCCCCACTACAAACCTCTTAAAGTCTAATTATAATATTGTCCTGAATTTACTGATGTTTTATCACTTCCTCTTGGTTCACCTCTGAATGCCATCAAAATGCTATTGGCCTATTTCTCTAAAAGAGCGAAATTCTATAGGATCTGCTGAAACTTCTGAAAATGATTTTTTTTTTCTCTTAGTTCAGTGTTTAAATACCTCAATTTTTAAATCACCCGTCTCAAAGCAAAAGCATCCAGCAAAGGTTGTTTCTAAGCTTAAAGTGAAGAAAAACTAGGTTATCACAATTTTGGCCTTTTTTCCATTTTTCTCTTCTTGTTTAACCAGCAGTTATTCTTTGGGTAAAATGCATCCATTTAAACACAAAATTTAATTTTTGTTTATAATAGCTTCTTAAGTGATTCTGAAACTGATATATTTTTGTAGAATATTTAAAAATAGTATTCATGTAAATGACTTCAGTTTATCTTGTAAAAAGTGTCTATGAGCAAACTAGAAATGATTTTCGCTAAGTTATCCTGGAAGTAAAGATAACACACAAAGATTTGTTAAATTCAAAAGTAAAGGAATTAAAAGGATCACTAGAAGGTGTCTTTGTCCTTTCTTTTCTTCTTTATTTCCTTCCTTCCAGAATTATTTAAGAATAGTGTTATAACATCGGCAATTTACTTTCAGTAGATTCAGGATGAAGAAAGAGAAAAAATATGCAAATATGGCAAGTGTTAAAAATTAGTGAACATTTACGTTTATTATACTACTCTCAGTTTTTCCGTAGGTTGGATATTTTTAAAGGTATAAATTAAAAAAAGTGTGTATGTATATCAGGCTCCTAAAATATATCAGGTACTTCCCTAGATACTGGGATAATTCAGTATTGAACAAAAAAATAAAGTTCCTGCCCCCTGGAGCTTATGATATTATGCAGGTGACAGGCATTAAGCCAATAGGTAACACAATTTTTATTTTTATTTTTTATTTATTTTAAAATTTTATTTATTTGAGAGAGAGAAAGAGAACAAGATGGATGGAGGGGCAAAAGAAGAGGGAAGGGCAGGCTCCCACTGAGCAGGGACCCCCCAATGTGGGGCTCAATCCCAGGACCCCAGGACCATGACCTGAACCAAAGACGGATCCTTAACCGACTGAGCTATGCAGGTACCCCGAGTTAACACAAGTTTTAAAATCAGTATTGGTAAGTGAGATGAATGAGTCTGATGTTTATATAGGATCCATCTGGATTCTTGCCTCTACTGGTCCAGTCTAGCATTGAAAACTTATGTCTTGGTGATTGTTTAGCTTCTGAGCCTTCATATAGGACCAAGCCACTGGCTTCAAACCAAGAAAAATAAACTGCATTATCTGGGCTTTTATCTCATTTTTGTTCCATCCTTCTTGCTCCCCTTCACCTTGCCATCCATGGGATTTATAGCCTACCTCTTTATATAACCAAGAATAATTTCAAACACTGCTAGTGATATAAATATAGGAAACAATCTCTTAAACTCTGAACTCTGCCAAGTTTTAGATTCTGAATAGAAAATTCTCTTGGAATCATATGATTAATGGAATATGAATGGATGCAATGCATACAATTTCAGGGACACTTCCCTGAAAGGAAGCTGCTTGGTTTCAACTTCCTCTTTCCAAAAACTGGATTGAGAGGCTCGTTAAAAGCCAGCTTTCACTATATCAACAACCCTGTGCATGACCCTAGGGAGCAGTCACCTCTCTGTTCTGGATCATGCCCCTACTTCTGTACTATTACTTGAGAAGAAAATAAAATTCTCTCTTGTTTGAACTGCCCTGGTTTTACATTTCTTTTCTTTCTTTTTATTTATTTAATTTTGAAGGTTTCTTTTTTTGTAGTCAGTTTGGCCTGTATTCTAACTAATGTACACATTAACTAACAATCCAGGAATCATAATTAATTTTTCCCTCTTCATTCTTCATCTTTCTTTCCTAATACGATAGTTCATGTCCTCATTGATACTCACTCTAACTACTGAAGTAGTCACAAGTAGACTTGGTCTCTGAACCTCCCAACATCCTTATCTCTTCCACACCCTTCATATTTCCGTCAGCTTTATCCTTCTAAAGCCCATGCTGCATTTGTATTATTTGCCCTCCTCAAGAGCATTCAGGTTGTTTCCCTGTTTGTCTTTTTAAGTGCTGGTTTTTTTTTTTTTCTGTATTCCTGTGTTATGCCCAAGTGGCTTTGAGAGAGGACCACCTTCTTCAACTTCTTCACTTATTGAAATTCTAATGATCTCTGAAATTCTAATAAGGCTGTCTTAAATTTCACCTATTATGTGAAAATCTTTCCTTAGTTCCTCAGACTCAATTCACAATTCTTGTACTATTTATACAAAACTTTGCTTTTACCTCTTTCAGAGTGTTTTATTCAGCCAAATATTATAATTTCTTTAATATATACCTATCCCTACCACTGGAATATAAACTCCTTGAGAATATGCACTGTATTTTATTTTTCTGTATCATTTTCATTGCTATCACCCATAGAAACTTGCATATTTCTCCATACATCAGAAGTAACAAAAAATATTTATTGAGTTTACTGACTTAAGGAAGGTTAAACTCTCCAATTCCTTCCTGAATTAGAATGATCCTTGCTGGAAGCCAAGATATTAACAGAGAAAGCTTATAAAGAGAAAGGAAATAAGGGTGAGGGAGGATTTTATACCCTTCCCCAAACTGGATGTTCTAGTTTGTTTACTTTAAGCAAGACATGATTTCCATTTTCTAAAGGAAAAAAAATCTTGAATATATTATAAAAAATGATAAGGCTTTCTGGACATCAAAGAATTCTTACAAAATAACTTTTGGATGAGTTAAGTGTAAAAGAATCAGAAACATACAAATTAAATTTCCCTTGAGAGACACTGGCTTAAAAATAAAGAAGAAACATGTTTAAAATAATATAGAGCTCAAAACTTTGAGAAAAGATTTTAGAAAACAAAATATTAAAGTTTAATAATATGGTAAGATTGAACTATAATGGCACATTATTCAAATATTTTTACTCCCTACTAACTTCTCCCAAATATGGACCATTTCCCAAATGACAGACTCTTTTAGAATTGTGGTTTGACTTAATGATCTCAATTATCTGTCCTCTCGTTTTACCAAAAAAATGCTACGGAGAACTTTTATTTAGTAAGGGCTTACAATGTGATAAGTGTATTTCCAAAAATATCTCAATTAATCTGAACAACAATCCACATTTTCCAGATGTCAGCGTTTTTCTTGAGTCTCCAGCCCACACTGTTTACTGTATATCATGCTGCTCCATCATGTCCTTCATATCTTGCAACTCCTTCTAACTTTGCAGATTATTGTAGGGGTAAAGGAACCTGTTATCTACCCTGAAAGTCTCACTATAATTTTGGGAAAAAGAAATAATACCTGCCTCATTTCTGAATTTTCTTGTAGCATTAAGTTCAAATAAATTTTACTAAATTGTGATTATTTGGCCAATGTGTAATATTAGTAATGGCAACCAGTTCCAGAGCATGCTTTCTTATATCAGGTGTTGTGCTAAGTATTTTAAATACCTAGCCTAGAAGCACCTGGGTGGCTCAGTGGTTGCGCATCTGCCTTTGGGTCAGGTCATGATCCTAGGGTCCTGGGATCAAGTTCCACATAGGACTCCCCATAGGGAGCATGCTTCTCCCTCTGCCTATGTCTCTGCCTCTCTTATCTCTGACTCTCATGAATAAACAAATAAAATCTTAAAAAAAAAAAAACTAACCTAATTCTTAACAACAACTTAGAGTAGTTAATGTTAACCACTTAGAGTAGTTAATGTTATCCCCAGTTTACAGATGAAGAAATGGAAACTCTGAAAGAGTAAGCGAAAAGCTCATAAGAACACAACTAGCGGAGGTAGGGGTTTAATCCGTATCTGTCTAATTCAACATTTTATACTCTTGACTACAATTTTATATTGTTTTTACTTTGAAAACTATAAGCCATTAATAATAAAAATAGTACCACCATAATGAGTTTCATGCATATCAAATTGGAATAGTATACAAAATTAAATTATCAAGAGAAATTATTTCCTCTTGGGAAGCTTTGTTCATGCAGGTCCGTAATTTTGTAAGATTAATACCATATCTAACTATGGCTCAGAAATTCTTATAGGTTTATATATTAACACTACGATAAAATGAGCTGGAAATATACCAATCTATTGCTTAGTTTTCATTCTTATCCTGACAAATGGAAGCCTTATCTATAGACAGGAAATCTCAGGCAATATTTAGCTACTTTATCTTGGTTAATCCATGCGATGGAGTGAGATTTGTTAAGTAAGCAATAACACACGACACGATGCACGTTATACTGTAATGAAGCCATGCTTGAGCTGTTTGGTGATGCATTAACATCCTACTCCATCGGACGTTGTCATTCTTTAAAAGTGCTTCGGAATTAGCCATTCATGTTCTTATACCCTCTACCACTGAAAATAAAGAGGATCAGATGTAGGATGAAGCCGTGTTTTTTTATTCCCCACTCTTTTATCAACTTTTAATAGTTTGAGTTGGTAATATACTCATAGAGGTAAAAAATCAAAATAGCACGAAAAGATATCCAGTAAAAGGTCTCCTTCTCTCACCTATCTTTTTCATCCATGGTCCTTATCACCATAACCAGGTAATCATTTCTGCTATCTTCTCCAGTTTATCCTTTAGAGATTTTCTGTACACATGCAAGCAGATACAAACTTAAATTCTCATTTTATCTTTCTTAAATGAGTGGCAGCATGCCATCCACATTGTTTTGTACTTTGCTTTTTCACATAATTTTATGCCTTAGAGGTCTTTACAAATATTCTGATAGTTTCGTACTATTCCATTATTTAGATAAAGTCTATACTTATTTAACCAAAAATTTTTACATTATCTAGGAAAACATCTGTGTAAGGAGAAGGCATACTGAAAGAGAATATAATGCCCACCAAATGTGTTCACTTCTGTCTTCTATCCCATTTGCAGTTAGGGGCCAGGTGCGAGATGATTAAATCGTGCTAAATAATATATAATTAGAAGGGACATGTGGCATTTCCAGTCAGAGGCAGTGAAAAACTCACCTGTGACTCTTGATTCTCTTTCTCAATAAGCAATGAACAAGAAACTGAATGTCCCAGACATTACAGCTACAAAGATGTGGTAGGCCTCTATCAGTTCACATGCCTGAGCCAATTGTGCTACAAGCTCTCTACCACACTGCAGTGGGCCGATGTTGTTTTGCATGATTTGGGGCTTTTTTGATATTGTACGGAATCATGCATCTCAAACTGGAGGAATCTTTGATAATGTTTAGTAGCCAGTCTTTAGGTTTTGAATGTATTTGTAGTTTTGTTTTGTTTTGTTTTTTTTCCTGGAGAGACATTAGTAATCATTAGATTCCTAAAAGCAGTCTAGAACCTGAAATAAATTTAGCATTATTAACCTGGCTAAATCTCTCATCAATAGACAATAACAATGAGTGCCAAAGAGATAAGGCTGTTGCTTGGGAAGCTGTGGCTAGGTTGCAATCTCCTTTCTTTCAGTTCTGTCCATGCCTTATCATGGTCCAGTCTAAGAGAGTCCAGTGGCATTGAACACACAGCCCTGAATGGAGGCAGCAATTTTTCCTAACTTCATTAATGTATATATACTGTTAGTAGCCCCGGGCAGCCTCACAACCTTTCTGTCTTATGTACTTGACTACATATAACATAGTTAAAGTCTTCTTCATCTCATCTGTTCAAATACTCAAGCCAAACATTTAGGAGGTAGCCCTTATCTGCCGTTTCACCCTCTCCCTCTCACCCCAAAAATCCTACATTGGCCAATCCACCAAAAATTAATTTTGTCAGTCTTTCCTTCAGAATACATACCCAGACTGATCGTTCAGCACCATGCTCATCACAGCCATCACAATGCAGGTGCTTCTCTTGGACGATGCTGACAGCTTCCTTCTGCTCTCCCTGCTTCCATTCATGATACCCTCTGGACTTTTGTGAGGGAAGCTAAATTTTCTTTTTAAAAAGTAAATCAGAGCTTCTTAATGGCTTCTTACTATATTGATGAAAAAATATTTTTAACTGTAGTCCATGTACGGAAAAAACCTTTTCCTTTCTCCCCCCCACCCTTTTTTTAAAATTTATTTATTTATTTTTTTAATTAATTTTTTATTGGTGTTCAGTTTACTAACATACAGAATAACCCCCAGTGCCCATCACCCATTCACTCCCACCCCCCGCCCTCCTCCCCTTCTACCACCCCTGATAGTCACACAGAGAGAGAGAGAGACAGAGACACAGGCAGAGGGAGAAGCAGGCTCCATGCACCGGGAGCCCGATGTGGGATTCAATCCCGGGTCTTCAGGATTGCGCCCTGGGCCAAAGGCAGGCGCTAAACTGCTGTGCCACCCAGGGATCCCCTTTCTTCCCTTTTAGGTTCTTTAGATGGTCTAGTAATTAAATTGACATAGACAATGTAACAGGAGAAAAACAAATTTAATTTCATACATATGGAAACTCATAAAAGTATGAGACTTAAAGAAGTGACCAAAGTAGCTTCTATACCTTTTGGATAAAGAAACAATAAATTTTTGAAGAATTGACAGGACAAAGAAGTTGGGCTTAGTTTAGCAAATTAATGAAGAAGTAAGAAGGGTTGTTTACACAGTCTTCTCAGCCCTGAACTCCCTGTATCTGGTAATAAGGATGCATTCTGTCCTCCAGGCGGAATTTATTTCCTGTTTTCAGAGAGACAGAGGAGAGTCACAGTGTTCTTTCACTGGCTATTTCTTAAGTAACTTTAATTCAAAATAATCAGTATGCTAAGGTGGCATATTTGGGCAGCCTGCCCTGAACCCCATCACTTGTAAGGCTCTTCCCAAGCTATAGCTGTATGACTGGTCTCATCTATTGGAAAATGCTTCACAGGGACACTTGCTGTGATGAGTATTTTTTTGAGTATCTACTCAAAGGTCATCTTCAGGAAAGGCCTACACTGACCTCTTGGAGAAAACACTCCTTGCCTCTACCACTCCCTATGCATTCACTTTATAGACATTAACATTTGATTTTTAAAAATATGCTTATTTATTTATAGTCTATTTTACTTCATCTACAATGGAGGCTCCATGAGGTTGAGGATCTTGTTGTTTTTGCTCAAAGCTGAATCACAGTACTTAGAACACCAGTTGGTATCTATTAGTGCTTAATATTAATTAAATCAGTCAATTAGTAGTGTTCATTCTCCAACGATTATCCAAACTGTTGCTTTGGTAAGAATTCCCTTCACTTTTCTTCTGTCATCTGAGCACAGCCCATCTTTCGAGGATTTAGACTTCTATTAATTCAGCTCCCTCCTGCCTCTCCTGTTCTGTTTATTTTTCTGACCCTTACAGCAGTGGCAGCTACAAGACAGACCTTTTGATACTGATGGGAGAGATAGTATCATGTGAGAAAACTACTCCGCCCTGGGATTTTGAAGACTCACCCCATATCTGCTTTTGATTCTAGTACTGTTGGGTCTGATCTTGGGTAACTCATTTAACATCTCTGAATCTCAGTTATGTAATCTGTGAAATGAAAATGTTAAAAATGATTCCAATCATGATATGCTCCCTCGGAGCTGCCTCCGCACTGTGTCCAGTCTGTATTTCATTTAATACACACAATTAAAGGACATAATTCAAGTTTATGTATACCTGAAAACATAATGCCAATGTAAAGGAACATCATCATCATCATTATTATTTGTTATGTGAAGCTCTGGTTCACCTCCCTGATTGAATTTTCTGGGTGTTTTCTATGAGCATTGGTAATAGTGTCAATAAGGAAAACTAGTCATGAGCCCTTTAAGCTTTATGGTATTTTTTCTAAGAATATTATAAGGATATTATGAGGCCTCTTATAAAGTCAAAAACATTATTGCTTGTTCTGTAACCACATTCTATATAAAATAGGGATCTTCTTTTTCTACCATAGAAAATGTGGTCCATTTAGCAAGAATGGAATTACATGGAGCCAAAATTTTAAGTCTTTCATCAAATTTTCACCAATTGGTGTAAGCAGGTAACTTCCTTAGTTGTAGAAACCTTACCTTTCTTCCTTTAATTGGCTATTGCCTATAATGAAATAACTGATTTAAATACATGTATGTATGTATGTGTGTATGTGTGTGTGTGTGTATATATATACCCTTTTCACCGGAGCCAATTCTGTAATAACCCTCAACATTATCATATCTATGTGTGTTATCTAAGTGTATGTATCATACTATACAACAGGCTGCAAAAGAACCTCTTCAGATGCATCTTGCACAACTAAGCAGTGAAACCTTGCTAATGCACTCTCTGAATCACATACTGTGTAAGAGAGTAAATTGTTTCCTTGGTGGTTTTGACAACATTGCCTCTGAACATAATTGAATGTCATTCGTTTATATGTTTGCAAATAAGGTCCCAGTGACATTACACCTGGGAATGTGTACACTTGGTCGTCTGTTTATGACAGAGGAGCCAGACATATGGCCTGTGGCCTTGGTTTGGCCCCAGAGCTGTTGCCAAGTCCTCCTACCAGTTTTCAGCCAGTCTGCCCCGTCACTGTGAATCAGCTCTGTCAGGAGCAGTGCTTCCCATCAATAAATGAGCAGAAATGCAGCTTCCCCAACTGCCAACTCATGGGGCCTCCCAGCTCTGAGATGGCAAGAGTCCTTGATATGTGCAAGAGAATGTCACATGTTATGCAAATGAAAGAAAAATGACAAGAGAAGGAGAAAGAGACTGTTACAATGAAACTAGAAAACAACAGATCTAGAAAAGAGAGAAAAAAAAAGACTCTGCTGCATGGAAATTGGGAATTGGGAATTTTAATACCTATTCTACTCTAAAGCATTCATGGAATAGTGGACAAATCTCTTTCACTCCATTGGTCTTAATTTCCTCTTCTGTAAAGTAAGAGAGTTGGACTAGTTTTTCAAATGTTTTCTTTCGCCACGAAATATTTTAACTTTCTTTGTCAGATCTTATATTTTAAAAGATTTTGTTTTGAACTATATTAATTATTTTTTCCCAACTATTATTAAATAAATTTACAGCTGCCAATCTGAGTTTCCGACCAACATGATAATTGACACATTGGGTTGGTATAATTTGAGGGGAAAAAAAAAGTGTCTTTTGACTCTCTTTACATAGAAAGCCATGCGGTATAGAAAGTACTTTAGACCTATAAATAATATTCCATGGGTTTTTGCTCTTCTTATGAACAATTTTTTTTAGATTTTTCATTCAATAAATATTCAATAAACATTGTGCTAGGCACTGGTAATAGTAGTTACTGAATAACAAAGACTATTCTTGATGAACTTCCCAAGTGGTAGAGAAACTAGTAAAGAAAAGTACAATTCAACAAAAATAGAAAATATAATAATGAACTAAAAATTAAATATAGGATCAAGAGAAGGTCTATCATTCAATAGCCTCATTGAAAGAAAACAAACAAAGAACAATGACAACAAAACCCTATTTGTAGAGACTCACTTAACATGAGGGACATCTGTTCATACTGCTCTACCAAAGTGTGCTGCATGGAACCAAAGCCCTGAGAGATGCTCTTTCAAAAATAGAGTCCCAAACTTAATTTTGCTTGACAAACACAATATTTTCTATCCCACTCTGAAAGATTTATAATACGTATTTGCATATTAAAGGCTCTAGGAAATCCCTAATGTAAAGAAACATATTTAACTTGATTTGATATAGATTTTTTTTCAAATATTTGACCAAGGAATCTATTTTTTGCAGAATACAAAGTAATGAGCTATAGGTTAAGGTCCTTTAAACATGGCACTTTTTGTTTGTGTGTATGTTATAGAAACACTTAAGATCTATGCTCTTAGCAAATTTTAAGTATATAATACAGTGTCATTAACTATAGTTGCCATAGCTGTACATTAGATCTCCAGAATTACTCATCTTATGTAGCTGAAACGTTGTGTCTTTCGACCAACATTTCCCAATTTCCCTCTCCCTCCTGCTTAAATATAGCTCTTTGAATAAACAAGGTGATATCACAGCCATGTTTCTTGATCACATTATTTGGTGGTCCATGGCCAGGCTTCTCCTACAAACCCTCAAGACCTACAAGATTGGTATTACTGAGCTACACTTTGTCAGTCTCCATAAAACATTTAAAAAGAAAAAGCTCTAAGAAATGCATTGAAGTTTCTATAAAGATATTGTTAAAGTTGTTCACATGTCACTCAGAAATTCAGAATAGAATCTTTTCTTCAGTTACTGTTTCTAGGAACTGTTTTCAGTATGTCTTCTGAGTAGTTTTTTTTTTTAAGATTTTTAAAATTTATTCATGAGAGACAGAGAGAAAGAGAGAGACAGAGACACAGGCAGAGGGAGAAGCAAGCTTCCTGCAAGGAGCCTGATGCGGGACTCGATCCTGGATCCCAGGATCACACCCTGAGTCAAAGGCAGATGCCCAACGGCTGAGCCACCCAGGTGTCCCAGTGAATAGTTTGTTTTTAATAATGTTGACACCATGACTTAACTTCATTGTTGGCAGAAAAGATCAGAGTAAAATTTATGACATGTATTTATAAAGTATATAGAATTTTATATGGATATTTGGGTATTCATTTCACTCTTGATTTCATCTTATTTTTTCTATATTATTTTTTCTTTGCCCTAATTTTCTCATTTTTTAAATTTATGAACACTATACATTTTTTAGGGATTTATTTATTTGAGGAGAGGAGGGGCAGAGGGAGAGGGAGAGACAGTCCCAAGCAGACTCCACACCCAGCATAGAATCTGACATGGGACTTGATCCCGTGACCCCAAGATCATGACCTGAACTGAAACCAAAAATCAGATGCTTAACTGGCTGGGCCACCCAAGTACCCCTGAACACTATGAATTTTATAAATATTGAAATTTAAGATGAATAAGTATCAGTCTAAAAATTCAAACAATTTAAAATTAATAAAAATTTCTATGTTCACCTTTCTCTCTTTACCTCATCAAATTTCTGTTCTGCCTAATTGTATTCACAGGTACAAACCACTTTGGTATGTCTTTCTAGAGCTGTTTATAGAAAGAGAGAAATATAAATGCATAATTTTAATGTGTTAACAGGGTTTTATTCTATGTTTTATTTTAAAAAGTTGTATGTCTGGGAATTTTTTTCCATGTCATCTTTTTAAATTATATTATATTCATGTAATAAATAAAACCTCCTTTAATCATTCCACTGTGGATATTTTCCAGTTTTTTCCTATTAAAACAAGTGTGTACCAAATATCCTTATACACATATTAGCAAAAAACATTTTTTTCAATGAAAAACATTTTTCTAAAGATTTTATTTATTTATTTATTTAAGACTATGTGTGAGAGAGCATGAGATAGAGACAGAGAGAGCACAAGCAGGGAGGGAGCAGAAGGAGAGGGAGAAGCAGACTCCCCACTAAACAGGAGCCTGATATGGGGCTCAATCCCAGAAGCCTGGGATCATGACCCGAATCAAAGGCAGACACTTAACTGACTGAGTCTTTCAGGTGCCCTTCAATTAAAAAGTACTAATGGATGGTGACTCTCTGGCTGATAATTGTTTTAGGGTTTTTTTGTTTGTTTGTTTCATTTTCTTTTCTTTCTTTCTTTGTGTGTGTGTGTGTGTGTGTGTGTATGTGTGTGATTCATCAGTGAGCAAGAAAGTCAAAGATCTTGCCCTTTTGTAGCTTAAAATTTAATGTTGGAAACAGGTAATTTAAAAATATAAGTAGTAAAAAGAAAATTATATAATCTGTTGCAAACTGACCAATCTTATGAAAAAAAAAAAAAAAAAGCAAAAGCAGAGCAAGGTAAGTAACTTTGTTTTTTTTTGTTTGTTTGTTTGTTTGTTTTTTGTTTTTTGTTTTTTTGTTTTTTTCAAGGTAAGTAACTTTGAAGTGTAAGAAGTGGGAGTGTGGATTACCAATCTAAATAAAAGGATTAGGGCTAAACTCATCGAAAAAGTGACACTTGGACAAAGACTTGAACGAGCCAAGGAAGTTAACCATTGGTAGAAGATCACTTCCAACATGGGAATAATAAGTAGGAAAACTCTGTTAAGGGAAGGAAACATAGGTGGAAGGAAGAGCAATAAACTGTAGTGGCAGAAGCAGAGCAGTAAATGAGGAGAGCAGTCACAAGACCATCAGATAGTTTGTTGGGTAGAAAAGGAAATAGATTATGTAAGGTCTTGAAGGACATATGAGAACTCAAGGGTTTACTTTGAGTGACATGGAGATCCAAGGAAGGTGTTAGAAGAGGAGGCACAGAAAAAAAAAAGAAGAAGAAGAAAGAAAGAAGAAGAAAGAAGAAGAAGAAGAAGAAGAAGAAGAAGAAGAAGAAGAAGAAGAAGAAGAAGAAGAAGGAGGAGGAGGAGGAGGAGGAGGAGGAGGAGGAGGAGGAGGAGGAGGAGGAAGAAGAAGAAGAAGAAGAAGAAGAAGAAGAAGAAGAAGAAGAAGGAGAAGAAGGAGAAGAAGAAGAAGAAGAAGAAGAAGAAGAAGAAGAAGAAGAAGAAGAAGAAGAAGAAGAAGAAGAAGAAGAAGAAGAGGAAGCACATGACCTGACTTCTGTTTAAAAGGTTTTCTCTTACTGGCATATTGAGAATAGATCATACTGGGGACAAGGAACATATCATGCAGGGAGACCAGTGAGGAGGCCATTACAGTAATTTAGGAAAAAGATAATGGAGCACAGACCAGAGTAGTGGAAATGGAAGTGGGAAAATGTAGTTAGATTGGAGGACAACTAATAGATTATTTCTATGCCAATGACAATGATCCAATAGAGGTGGGGGGAATGACGTTTTAATAGAGAAGGGGCATTGCTGGAAAAGCTTTCTGGGTAAATAGGAGCTGCTGGAATCTAGAATATATGAGGAGGAATTGGCTTTAGATTGTGGTACAGATAATTCTCCTTTGGCAACAAGATGAATAACAGAGAACATGGGTTTATACATGGTAAGTGGATAGGTGTGGTAGTGGGAATGTATGATATTCTCTCTCTCTCTTTTTTTTTAAGATTTTATTTATTTATTCATTTAGAGAGCATGAGTGAGGAAAGAGGCAGAGGAAGAGGGAGAGAGACAATTCCAAGCAGACTCCCAGCTGAGTGTGAAGCCCTACACATGACTGGAACCCACGACCAGGAGAACATGACCTGAGCCTTAATCAAGAGTCAGACACTCAACTGACTCAACCACCTAGGCACCCCTTTATCTTTATCTTATCTTTAAATTTATCATCATTTCAGTCTTCTTCATGAAATTGGATGTACTGTTATCAGCTGAAAGTAAAGACTAGGGGAGGAGGTATTGTAATTATAGAGAAGGAAGAGAAAATGTGAAACTGAAACAGGAAAGTGGAGGAATTAATTAATTGGAAATTGCATGATTGCCTGACTAGCATTAAGAGATCCCATTAGTTTCGTGGTTATGATTTTAAATTGGGATGAGTAAGGATGGTTGTGTATTTTTCCCTATAAGTTTAACTGCAGAGTTGTAGGCATAGAGAACAGTGATCTGGTTTAGCCAAATTGTGGTCTTGCCAAATAAGCAAAAATAATAAAACTCAGGCATACAGTTAAAGGTGTAACCAGGAAGTGATTATAAGGATTACCAATGGAATTTAAATTGTATAAGGTGAAGGGGAGAGATGAGAACACCAAAGGGGCAAGGGACAGTATATAAAGTTAGTTGAATCAATTGATTAGACTTTCTAGGGGGATCAGAGCATGTGGTGTTTGGAACTATAGAAAGTAAATAAGAAAGATGGTGATCAGAGGGGTGTCTAGCTGGTTCAGTTGGTGGAGCATGTGATTCTTGATCTTGGGGTCATGAGTTTGAGCCCCATGTTGGGAACGGAGATTACTTAAAAAAAAGAGAGATGGTGGTCAGGGAGGGACATATGTAACTGAAATTATGGAGGACTTGTACTTTTTGATAATGAATGTGACAGAGTACTGAAAGCAGGTGGACAAGATCATTGGTAAATGGAATTCAAGGATCAGAGAATTTACAGTATCATCATGACCTACCTGAAATACTGAAATTGCAATTGAAAACAGGGCTTGTGTAAAAGAGAAAAGGAACCAGGAGTTGAAAGTCAAGAACCAAATAGGAGAGATAGGTCTAGGAATGTAAGGCGAAGTAACAATGAGGGATACTGGATGATAGGACCAGATACATGAGATTCAAAAATAGGGAATTTGAAGAAAGAGGACAAAGAGACTGCTTTGTAATGGGACAACTGTGGAACAATAAAATTCACCTATCTCCAAACCAGCTCCAATAAGCGAAAGGTTATGGGAGTAAAAAGAGCCATCATCTGACAGATTTGCAGGGAAACCAGAACCTTTGGGAGAGAGCCAAGTTTTCATTAGATAAAGAGAGCAAATTAAACAGTAGAAAAGTGAGTGTAGATGTAAGGAATTTTTCTAAGGATCAACTGTGAATTCCAGAGAACACAATGGAAGACTATCTGAAGATGGAAAGGTATAAAAAGGTGTATGACTGTGGGGTGTACAGAGCATTATGGGGATTTGAATTTAGGAAGTGAGAGATGCCTTGGAAACTATGTAAAGATAAAAATTTGCTTCAACGTGGATGGAACTGGAGGGTATTATGCTGAGTGAAGTAAGTCAGTCGGAGAAGGACAAACATTATATGTTCTCATTCATTTGGGGAATATAAATAATAGTGAAAGGGAAAAGAAGGGAAGGGGGAAGAAATGTGTGGGAAATATCAGAAAGGGAGACAGAACGTAAAGACTGCTAACTCTGGGAAACGAACTAGGGGTGGTAGAAGGGGAGGAGGGCGGGGGGTGGGAGTGAATGGGTGACGGGCACTGGGTGTTATTCTGTATGTTAGTAATTTGAACACCAATAAAAAAAAAAATTGTACATATTTAAGATGAAAAAAAAGACAAAAGAAATTAATTCTGATGGATTCAAGGCACATGGTGGTGACAGGTCTGCAAGCATGGGTTAGTAGGGAGTATGGGTATTTGATGCTCTTTCTTGATCCCAGTCAATGGATGCAAGAAAGCCTGGGGATTTGCTCACTCGATTAACAAATATTCATTGAACACCTACTACATATTATACATTGTTATAGGCGATAAGGATTCAGCTCTGACCAAAACACAGTCTTTATGAAACTTACATTCAAATAAAGGCAATAGAGAACAGATAAACTACTGGATAACATTAATAAAAGCCACAAATAAAAATGAACCAGAAGAGGGAGATAAAGATAACAGGGGTATTGTTTATCTAGGGTATTTAGGAAAGACATCTTTGAGAAAGTAATAGTTCAATAAAATACCTGAAAGAAATGAAGTGAGTTTTGCAAATAATCGAAGGTACAGAATTCTGACAAGGTAATAGCAAATATAAAGACCCTGAAAAAACAGAGCATTATGTGTGTTTAAATGACAGGAAGAAAGGCAACATGAGAGTTATACAATAAGAGAGAGACAGGAAGAATAATAGGAAGTTACACAAGATTGGAGCAGCAGCTAGGATCCTGATTCAAACGTATGAAGTGTGTGTGTATGTGTGTGTGTGTGTGTGTGTGTAAGACACACAAAAGATATATCCAATTCCAAAGTTTTGATAGATTCTACATTTAACATTCCAATTTACACCATAAGATTGACTACTTTGTAACTCTTGCTAGGATAAAATCAATGATGGTCTTTATAAATGTACCTCATTTAAGGGTCAATATTATCACTTAAATATGTACTTTAAATCTTCCCTAGATATTTGCATATTATTTATCTTTGATTATTTTTGGTTATTCTTTTGTTTTAAAATTATGTTTATTTGTAGGAGTTCTCTACCTGATGTGGATTTTATTTTATTTTTTTAAGATTTTTTTTAAGATTTTATTTATTCATGAGAGACGCACACACAGAGAGGCAGAGACATAGGCAGAGTGAGAAGTAGACTCCCTGCAAGGAGCCCAATGTGAGACTCAATCTTGTCATTCTGGGATCACACCCTGAGCCAAAGGCAGATGCTCAACTGCTGAGCCACCCACGCATCCTTGATGTGGGTTTTAAACCCTTACCTATGATATATGCTGCAAATACACTTTTCTGGTTTGTTTTAGTATAAATTTTGTTGAGTATAAAAACAGTTAAAATTTACATATAGTTGATTGCATTAATCTTTTCTTTCAGAACATATAAATACTATTTTACATTTTCTTTTCATATGTGTTTATAATTATTGAACTCATAATCCATGTTTTTTTATTATACCATATGTAAATTTTGTATATCTTTCCAACTACTTTGGAAATGAGGTGTGGAAATGAATAAATGGTAGCAGCAAACCTTTAGAGATGGCTTAGACTGTGTCAGGTACTGTTCTATGTTTTTTACATATATTAATTGACTGAATGCTAATGATAACCATATGAAGTTAGTGCTATAATAGACCTTGATTTTATTAATATTATTAGAAACTAATAACATATATTTTAGTTTCCTCACATGTAATTAATATATATTACAGATTATTTATATATATAACCTACTATTTATAATATATATAACCTATAATATCAGTTATTATTTATATATATAATATATATTATATGTAATATATAATATATATATAAAGAGAGAGAGAGTTTCAGTGACTTTCCTGAGGTCAAAACACTGGTTGATACTATAGTGATGTTTCAAACCCAGAAAGTCTGGTTTGCGTGTCACTATGCTGTATGCTCCTCTCCGGTGAGCACTTAAATTATGCCTTCTAAAGTCTGGAAGTTACAGTGTTAGAATTCACATTTCAACTGAATGTTGAGAAATGACTAGAATTTTGACAAAAGGAAGTGAACAAAAGAGCCTGTGCATTGATACAGCCCTGGAAGTTGGTGATATTTTCTGGATTTGGAAAAAAAAGTTTCTTTACAGGTGTATCAGATACATGGAGTATAGTATGTCAGTTGAGATGAGAAAGGAGAATTCTCATTAAAGAGTTAGGTACCATGCCAAAAGTCAGGAGTTTTCTCTGAATGAGAAGGTCACAGTTTGGTGGTTGTTGCAGTAGTTTATAAAAGTTAAGAGCAGCTTCCAATTCTATAAATATCTAGCTCTCTGAAATTGGACAAATTACTAAACTTATCTCTCCCTTGATAAACTCATCTCTTAAGTGAGAATAAAAATTATAGCTCTTTTAAAGTTTTTAATAAATAGTGAATGTTCAGCATTTCACCTAAAGTCTGCAAGTATTACACATGCAATACATTAAACCCTTTTTATTTCTAGTTGAAGTAAACTTAGATGAGACACAGTGGACAATCCAATAAAAAAAATGGTTGCAAATGTCTTTTAAGTGGTAGCAGGTATAGGTTTTGGTAACCACTTGGGTTCAGAGAATGAGAAAAGAAAAGCAGATAAGGACAACCCTGATATTTTGAGGTTTGGAGACTAGGTACTTAGAGATATGGGGTCAAAATGAAGGAGGAAGAGGAGATTTAAGGGCAAAGTGCTCAGTTTATTTTTGGAAATATTAAAGTGAGATGCCTGAAGTTCATTGTGTTTTTACTATTTCTATGTTAAGAAAAGATATAGTAAAAAAAAAAAAAAAGAAAAGATATAGTAAAGACAGTTTATAAAACATTGTATCTACTGGAAATCTCCATTAATCAATATCTCCATGTTTTACCAGTGCAATAAAAAATTATAAAGTACCCAGTGTTGACTCTGAGAAACTGTAATAGCTTAAAGTGCCTTCTGAATCACCAAAGATTAAATTATGTACAGTATAATTTTATTGTTCAATATAAGATATTGCATTCTAATTACATAAAAGTAAGAAAACCTCAAATGCAATGGGTACAGAACAAAATACATTCCAGTTTCTGGGACAATTGCTATTTTAAATTTGTTTATTTTATAGGCTGTTTATTTAAAATAGAAACATTTATTGAATTCATTCATTGAATGTCAAGTACCTCTGTCCGTCTAGAGCATAGGCCACTATATCCAGGTGTTAGCAGGAAATGAAACTGAATTGATGAGCAGGGTAGCATCATCAAGGCATATTGTGGCAATAGGTCCCCCCAAACAGAAACACTGTTGTTCTGTGTTTTACTCTAAAAACTCTAGTTTATTATGCAAAAATGCCCTACACTTGTGCTATACTAGAGCAAATTAAATTTATTATGCTGTTATGTTTCCATTTTTATTATATCTGAATGCTGATACAGTGTTTTCAGAATGCCAGATTAAGGTTTTCAAATTAGAGTTTAAAAACCTTCTTCCAACCTGAGGAAATTAATTTTATGAGCGACTTAAGCATCTACACTCTAAAAAGACACCTGCTTTCTTCTGGTAAATATATGACTTTAAGATAATTTAAAGAGCCTTTGAAAAGTTAAAAAAAACCAGCAAAATCTACTAATAAAAATAGACAAGATGCTCAGGGGATTCAAAGTAGGTTAAGATATCAAAATAAAAATGCCATTTGAAAGGGATTCTTGCACTAAATTTAGGATTTTAGCATTTTGACACTGATAAATTTTGCTGCAGGGTTCCTAAATCTGATGAGAACACCTGTTAGTGATGTGCAGATGCCTGAATTAAAATGTAGTTTTGATATTTCAGTTATTAGATTAAAATCAGAAACCTTTAAACATATAGTAATTTATGTAGGATTCTTTTTGTGAGGGACTTTTAAAGCATAGATTGACTCAGTTTGATTCTGGAAAGTTTCTAAATTGAAGACTTTAAATAAATGTGCTTTGACCATATGATGCAATTTTATTCTATATCAAATGGAGAAGTCAAAAAGTAGAGTATGATATCATGCTGTTAAGACATAATGAGAAGATTTAAAAATTCTTTTAAATTCTTAAATGGAAATATTCATAGAGGATAAAAATATTCAGGTGGTGTGGTTTGACCTTTAGAGTCACATAAGAAAGATGAGTCCAATTCATTATTCATCGAGGTATTGCCTATTATAAAATAATAGACTTCAAGTGCTTTATATATAACCATTAGAATGATCTGTGCAGAACCCAGCCTCCATAATGTAATTGAGTAATGCAAAAAAATACCTATAAGTTGAGTGATCCAGATGACAAGCAACACTACTATAGAGCATTTTTAATTGACTTTTGTAGCTTAAATATAATAGATAGAAAACCTCTCATTCACCAAATCTTTGCTTCAGTATTATTCAGTGTTGGGTATGGATATAGAAAAATTCTCTCGCTTTCAGTACATTTTTTTCAAAAAAATGTCTTGTATTATAGCATTCTATACCTGTATAAATAAATAATGTAAAAAAATCTGCAAACCTAAGTCTTGGAAAGTGTTATCAAAATTAAACTTCTATTTATAATTCCTTCTGAGATACTGCTATGAAAAATTTAGTAGAGATCGGGGGAAAAGAAAAGAAGTTTCTTCTAAATCAAATGATTTTATTTGCAATTTGAACTTTCAAAAATTAACAAAGCAGTCCACAGACTTATTTTATAGAAATTTAAGTTTCAAATGTGTTTTCTGACTAAGGTATATGTATTGGCCAGTAGGACATAGCACTGATAAGTGATTTAGCAGACTCTCTTAAATAGATAGCGATGATAACTAGACAAAAAAGAGAAGTGAGTTAATTATTGGAGTAAATATCTTGAAGTGAATTATAAAACAGACTTCTTATGATAATGTAAATTAAAAACAAATCAGCAAAGAATGAGTAAAAATAGTCAGTTTTCAAATAATTTTCACAGCTTTTTAAGCCTGACTTATTTCTCTGGCTAAAAAAAAGAGAAAGCATATTGACACTTGTGTATGAAAAACCTTAGAACACCAAGTGTGAAAGCCTACCAAACCAACTTAAAGTGCTTTTCTTGTGGCTCTGGTATGCTGTGCACTGCACCAAGTTCTTTAGCATAATATGTCTATCTTTTTCCACCAAAGTCTTCTTAATTTTGGAGAATATTTTTTTACGAGTAGGTATGTAATTCTAAATTTTATAGGAAGTATGTACTATCTGGAATACTATGCAGCAGTAAAGCTTTGTATTTTAACATAAATGAATCTTAAAAGGATCCCGGCAGGCAGTGCCTCCATGTGATATTTCAAATTCATCATGGTTCCAATTTGTATGAAAGTCCTCTTTGTAGTGTGAAAGCTAGTTTTGCAGATGTTATCTAATTAAGAAAGGGAGGACAATTTGAAAGTCAAATGAAATTCTAGGATCACCTGTATATCAGTGAGGTGATTGTTATTATAAAGTGTCATGACAGATACACAAAGGAAAATTTTAATCTAGAGAAAGAGTAAATTGGAGAAAGGTTAAGGGACTGTGCCATATGTTTTGTAGTGAATTCCATGTATAGTTCTGATGATAATGTACGTAGATTTAAAATTAGGTCAGAAAGACATGACTAAAAATAGTCCATTTTCAATTACTTTCCAGAGAACTTTCTAGTTTACGATTAAGCATATATTCTGCTGCAATGGTTTTGTAAAGGTAGATTATTATTATTTTTGTTTCTGAGAAAGAGTGGAAAAGGAAACAAATTTGTTTTGCAATGGCCCGGGTCACAGAGGTGGTATAGACTTTTGGAAATATTTTAATTTTAGTCAAAATGATCCAGGTAATTTGGAAACAATTATAAAGCATATACAAGTTACAAGTCATCAAATGTATATTGTAAAGATTTGGAGAGTTATAAGAACCTAAAAGATTCAAGCTCCATTTGCTAAGAATAAAATGCTGATAACCATGAGTTGCAGTTGTGGTTTGGATGTACTTAGAAAAGTTAACTACATAAAAAATGTCACCTTCTTATTCAGCATATTAGCTCCCTGGGTGTCTTCAAGACATATCCGCTGGCTTTTCTTTCAAAATTTACACTTCCCTTAGCTATGCTACGATATTACAGCTATGGAAGAGTGAGCTGGCTTCCATTCTGCCTCATGCATCATCAACCAAACTGTCAGTAAAGTGCTAATTGCAGAAACTTTATTACTTGAGGTGATATTGAACCAGAGAGAACACAGCTTGATTTTTCATATTCCAAACTTTGCTATGTGAGCAATTAGGAAAAAAAAAACTTTCCTTTTTGTTTCAGTTTGTAAGCTAAGCAAAATTGAAATGGATGTCACTGACAGTAAGACAGAAACTTAAAATATTGTCCTTCTAGGTGACTTTATGACTTAGTATACCTGTTAACCCCATCTTATCAAAACACATATTTTGTACCTTAACAGCACTTGCAATTTTACAACATAATTGGATACCTTTAATTGGAGAAAGAGAGAACTCTACCTTATTTTATGATTCTGTCATTCAAGTATTTTTGCAGAAGAAGTATACCTCAAAGATGAGCTTTATATATACTTTCTAAATTTATATAATATATTTCCTATGGGATCTAAAATATTTAAAGCACTTTTTAAACATTATTTCAGAAAATGGGTTTGGAGGTAACACAAGGAATTTCATCTAGAAATACAAAAATAGATGAAGATGGTTTGATGGAAAATTTATTGGAATAGATGCATGGCAAGTCAGTGGGGACCATTTCCAGGGTGAGTTGTGTAGGGGGTGATGAGGAAAACTAGCAAATATAATTCCATGTGAAGTCCTTGGTAAGATTTAGTGTACATTAAAACATATGAGAGGGACCTCTAAATCAGACTTAATGGCCTAAAGAAGAGGAAACAAAACTATACTTGGATCTTAAGAAGGAGAAATAATTAGGGACCTGAAGGTGGAAAGGACAGGACAAAGGAAATGTTCTAATCCCAAGAAACAACTGAAGATGGTATGACCCTGGAGTTTTGTTTTGTTTTGTTTTTTTAAATTGTGGGAATTTGGAGAGTCTGAAAGTTCAATAGGACTAAAACCTAGAAATTAAGTGGGTGATGTGGATCAGAGGGACACTAGCCTGTGAAGTAAGCTGTGCAAGATCTTGAAAGGGCTCACAAGCCATGCTAAAGAATTTCAAATTTATTGGAAGGGCAGTGGGAAGTCATGTAGGCTTCATAGGAATAGGAAGGAATTTAACATCATCAGATTTGTATTTTTGAAAGGTCAATCTTGCTGCAGTCTGGAGAATTGCCTGGAGCGAGACAGGACTGAAAATAGGGAAACTACTTCAAAATCTTTTGCAGCAATCCCTGAAGATTATGATCCAGGGCTCAGCTAAGGTAGTAGCAGGAGGAAGGAAAAGCTGGATTTGAAAGATATTAGAAGATAAAATCAACTGGGTAAAGGACTCCCTGTGTGAAGTGAGGGAGAGGGAATATTTAGGGATGGCACTTAGTTTCTGGCCAGGACAACAGAATGAATAGTGATGCCATTTGCTAGACTGTAGGAAGAGGAGTGTGTCTTGGCAGTAAAGATGATCTCAGTTGTGAACCTGTTGAGTTAACATTTCCTATGAGATTTACATGTAATTAATGCAGGTGGAAATAGCGGACCATGGAATAGAAACCAGATGAGAAGAAAGTGAAAATAGGAAGGTACTGATAGGTAGAGGAAAGGAGAGGGGTTGGGATCTGGACATTTCAGTCACTTACAGGGGCAAGCATGGACGGGGAGAATAACTGCAAGAGATCTGGTTGGGTAGGAAGTTGTGCTCTGAGAGTGAGAATTTATGAATCCAGCAGTGGACAAATCCTGATGATAACAGGTGTATGGGTGGCTGTGGGCTAAAGTGGAGTTGGTGTGAGTATCCTTGGAAGAGAGGCACTAGCAATTCAGGTCAATGCTGCATGATGAAGTTCATCTTTTAATCTATTTTAATCTAGGTCTGGACACACGTAATAAATCAAGAAGAAAATAGTGACCCAAACAGTGAGAACACTTTTTTTCTGTATTGAAAACAGTGATACTTTGTCCCTGCAATGAGGAAATACCTTGTCAGTAGGACACTGCCTTTTCAAAAATAATTAATTAATTAATTAATTAATTAATTAATTAATTTGAGAGAGTGAGCATGAGCAGGGAGAGGGGCAGAGAGAGAGGGAGAGAGAGAATATCAAGCAGACTCCCCACCAAGCATGGAGCCAACCTAGGGGCTCAATCCCATGACCCTGTGATCATGACCTAACCTGGAACCAAGAGTTGTACACTCAACCAGTTGAGCCACCAAGGCACCCCAGACACTGCCTTTTAAAGTTTTTTATCTTTTAAATTTTTTTTAGAAAATGCTCCTGGCCACCCAGAACCCCATATGTTTAACACGAATGGCATTGAAGTGGTCTATTTGCCACCAAACACAATGTCTCTAATTGAGCCTCTAGATCAGGGGATCATAAGGACCTTTCAGGCTCAATACAAATGGTATTTTATGCCTAGATTATCAATGCTATGGAAGAGAACCCCAAAAGAGAACATTATGAAAGTCTAGAAGGATTACACCATTGAGGATGCCATTTTGCTATAGAAAAAGACATGCAAACCTGAAACAATAAATTCCTAGTGGAATGTAAAAAAATAATAAAAACACACAGATATTATCAAGAAGAAAATTGTAAAATTGAGAAATATAATAAATGGTTACATAATTTTGTCCTTCTAATAAATATACAGGCAATACTATACATTATATTACCCATACTTGAATAGCTTCTCATCTTAAAAATAATTTTCTAAGCTTTTAAATTTACACCACAAAAAAATTCTCCAGGCTTCATGTCCCCTTCCCTCTAGGAGCTCGTGGTCTGAGACCAATAGTGTAGCACAGACATAATTATAATATAAAGCAAATAAAATAAATTCTGTTAAATGTATCAGCATCCCAGGTATGGTGAAAGGCACGATGAAAGGCACAATTAGAAGTGAAAGCCACATGATTATATGGACCTAAATGCTTTATAAATGAGAGAGAATAAAGGTATTGATAAAGAAAGTAAGATAATATTGACATTTGAATTACAGTAGAGGGCAAGGACACAAGAAGAAATTTGTGGTAGAAATAGGTTGAGCTTTGAAATGATATGTCTTGGGATCCCTGGGTGGCGCAGCGGGTTGGCGCCTGCCTTTGGCCTAGGGCACGATCCTGGAGACCCAGGATCGATTCCCACATCGGGCTCCCGGTACATGGAGCCTGCTTCTCTCTGCCTGTGTCTCTGCCTCTCTTTCTCTCTCTGTGACTATCATAAATAAATAAAAATTAAAAAAAATATTTTGAAATGATATGTCTTAAGTCAGACTATGGAGATGATGTCAGAAGTGAGACTTCTAGGACATAAACTACGGGCAGTGAGGAATGTGTCCTCATGTCATTGTGTCTCCAATAATACCCCAACCATTTGAGGAGAAGTAGATCTCTCAGTTTTAATGAGAGATGTTACTGAAATTCTTGGTGCTTCTTAGAGCCAAGAGGCCTCCAGAGAATAATAAATTTTGGAAGGTGATGAGGGAAATGGCATGAGAGTTGTTCATTCTCCAACCTAATAGTAGGAGGATATTTTTGAAATGCTGATCTGCTCATATAATCTGCACTTTCTGTTTAAAACCTTTCAACAGCTTACCATTTCTCTTAAATGAATGACCTTTTGTTAAAGAACCTCAGGATAGAGGGATAAAATGACCTATGACTATAAATAATATGAACTCTGTCAACCTCTCCAGGTCCTTTCTCACCCTGTCTTCCTTAAATTCTTCCCTAGAGCCACCACTTGGACTTCTTTCAATTCCTTGATTACCTATACTCTCCTGCCATGGGGATTTTGCATATGCCATGATCTCTACCAAGAATGTTTTTTCTTTCCCCCATAGTCAAGTTTGCCTCTACTCATTTCTCAGCTGAATCTTGTATACTATTTTTTAGGGAGGTCTTATTGGACTTCCTGGCTAGGTCAAATCTTCCTGTAACAGAGTTTTTGACCACTGAAACTGACAATATAGCCATTGTCAGAGCTGCAATTGTATAATTGTTTATGTTTATCTCACTGCTGGGATCTGTTTTCCTCCATGAGATGAGAGATCACGTATGTTTCTCCTTAAGCACTTAAGCTTGCTTTGTGAAAGTTTACTGAAGTGTCAAGCAAGTGGATGTCTTTTAATTAATATTGATTGAATAAATTAATATTGTGGAACAATACTGATAACACCTCAATGAACAGATGTGCTTACTAAGTCACTGAAATGTTTAAAGTGAAGGCCGTGGTATTTTTGGTGAGTGTGAGAAGGCACAGATTTTTTTCAAGACTTTGTGGTCATCAGTATTTAAAGAAAATTGTGGAATCTGTTGTTAATCTCTTAGGTTAAGGAGGGAAGGATAATAAACCATCATGTTTATTGAGAATTATTCATGTTTTCATGAGAATTACTTTTCTTCCAAAGTCAGAAACAAATGGTAAGGGATATGTTACCATTTTCATGGTGCATTTCATCTTTCAAGTACTCTGCAGAATGGGCTTAATAAAATTAGGCTTAATTAGGATCCTTAGGTAACATATTATTCTAATAAAATAAACATTGTGGTTAACCGGAGGCTTTGTGAACTTTCAGTCATTGTTGTAGAATGTATTTGCAAAGTCTTAGTATTCTTTCCTGCCTTAGTAAACACAATGATAATGGACATTGTATAACCTTTTCTAATGATTCATAATATTGTGATGCTTATGGTCTTCACTTTGATAATCAATTTTCATTATGAGAAATATAGATATAAATTTAGAGGATAGAGGAGATTATACTCCCTTAACCAACCCTTGGATATAACCCAAAATGTATTTTTAAAATTATTAAATACCTTTCTCTACTTGTTTTATATTAATCAATTTGCTTCTATCATACAAGCAAAAGACAATAAAAAATGAAGTTCTGGCTTTATTCTAATTGACTTAGTAAGTTGAAAGACTTCACCTTTTGTGAATTATGTGGAGCTATTTATAAACCCTTTTTTATTATGTCAACATCTAAATTATTCCATCTGGGTCTAGTAATGAAAGTCAGCCTTCAGAAGGTGTGAGTGGTTTACTTTTTGCTCAAGATTAATCTGTATAAATGTAGATTCTAAATGACACAAGAAATGTAATTTTTAAAACAAAATATTAAAAGCTTTTTTTAGCTGTTACTTTTTAAACAAAAAAGTTGCGTATGAAAGACTTTATTTTTTAGAAACATCATTTTTAAATGTTATTTTCAAAAAAAGGCATCACAAAAACAGTTCTCTTAAATATGTTTTATTGATGAAGTATATCAAGTGGGAAAAATAATAATATATATTCTGTGAGTTACTCTTATTTTGGGAGTTTTTTATTTTTGGAAATTTAATGTAAGAATATATAAATCATTTAATGAGTGCAGGTAACATGTTTATGAACATATAGAGACCTTGCCAAATCAAATCCTACCGATAACCAGAAGGTCACATATTGTGACATACTTTAAAACATATTTAATATTTTCTTCACATTGGGAAAATATTTCTACATTTCATACCAGTGGGAGGTGTTAAATTTATTTGCTTGAAGAATCGTGTGAAATGCATATGTTTTTACTGCTAATTTTTCGTACATTGAAAAATTGTTTGTTTTATTTTAAAGCAGAACTTCAAAATCCTGGGGAAAAAAATTAAAACACTGATCTTCTAAGTACAGCAGAATCCTACAAATAAATGTACTCTTATTTATAATTATGCATCTTTTTTTATAACAAAGACCTTATTCCTGGCTACTTTTATTTCCCATAATCCCAATCCTAAAATAAATTATTGGGCAAGCTTTTTTAAAGGGTGACTTATTTACATAAATATTTTGCATGGCAAAGAAGGAGAACCTTCCTGGGGCTAAACTCTCCTCCTCAAAGCATGTTAAGATTCCTTCCAATTTTATTCCTTCTAGTTAAACATTATTATAAAAGTCCTCACCAGTCTCACAGCCGATTAGCGTTTCCATTAAGAAACTGAATATGGAGGTGTCTAGACATAGAGAGCTGTAAGAAAAATTCTAGCAATATTTTCCTACATTAAAAACAGCAACAAACCACATTTTCCTGTAGAGACTGTATTGTAAGATACATAGGACAGAATTAGTTAAAGTGTGCAACATTTTAACTTATAATTTTCCAAAATAATCGTGTTATTTCTACTCTCCATGCATTTTTACTTGCTGTTTCCATTCTGAAATGAAAGACTTTTGTATTCCTCACCTTGAACATCCATGTTCTGAGCAAAATCTCCCTATCTTTGCATATAGATGCAAACCATCAACTCCTCTGTTCTAGACTACTGGAATACCCCACCTAAATGATTTCTCTGGTTTTGCTCTTTTTCTCTTGTCATCTTTTCCCCATAGTAGCCAAATGGATTTTTTTCATGATACCACCTAATGATTTAAACTCCCCTCTAGGAATTTCTCCTAACAAAATGAAATCCAGTTTTTACCAGCACCCAGTATACTGTCATCTGGCTGTTCACTATCCTTCCGAATCCACTCTGCGCTATTTCTCAAACCTTCCAATTCTACCCTTCTATCTGGAAAATCTCTCACTAGAACTTGACAGACTTTATTTAATCATATCATCAAAGTTTCTGCTCAATATTATCTCCCCAGAAAGGAAACCTTTCTGAGGAGACAAACTAATCATTGCCTATCCCTTTAGCCTGTTTATTTTCTTCATAACACTTTCTACTTAGTGAAATAATATTATTTAAGTGGTTATTTTTTGGTCCATCTCCTGGACCATAATATATGCTCATAGCATAACAACTTTATTAATTTAGCTGCTGCTTTATCCTCAGTGCTTAAAGGAACATGTGGTACAGATAATCTTCTCAGTTTATAGTTCTTGAATGAAAAGAAAAGAAATAAATCAAGGATCTCTGATACCATGAAGGCTTTTCCAACTCCCCATCTCCTACCATATACATCAATTATGTATATTGTGTGATAATTCCTCTTTTTTATCCCATTTGGCATAAAAAATTAACATTTATTTAGTGCTTACTGTATACCAGGCACTGAGATGTTTATATATATTGTTTTATACAAACTCACAATATTCTGTGATGGCAAATATTACTAGTAGTAGTATTAGTAATAGTAGAAGTAGTAGTAGTAGTAGTAGTAGTAGTAGTAGTAGTATTTCTAGCCCAATGTCACAAGCAAGTGGCAGAGTCAGGATTCAACCTTAGGGAATCTGCATCCTGAACCAGACTCTAAAGGCATTATGCTTTAAGGAAATCATCACAGTGTTTTTGCAATGGTTTGTTTGCATATTAATACTATGATCTCTCTTGGGGGAAAATTCTGCTTTATTCCAATACAGCACAAGCAAAATGGTAGTGAGAGAATGAATGAAGAATTATCTATACTTTGGCAACCACCATTGAATTCATACAAGGTAAAATAAAAACAAATGCATTTTTGTCAGACTGTCAGAGCTGCCTGATTATGATCCCTAAGAACAACGCTTTACCTGAAGAACAGATCAGCTTACTATCATGAAAGTTTTCAGAACAGATATTAACCATGCATCCCTTCAGTCTATAAACATTTATAAACATGCACATGGACAGATTTCCAAGAATAGTCTTTGAAATTTAAACATAAAACATTACTAAGACCATTTGGAAAAACTAAACAAATCCTGGTTCCATACTGGTGAGTTCTTTTTCTTTCTTGTTTTGTTTGTTTGTTTTTGGTAAGTGTGGGGATGTAAATGGAATACAACTTGATTTTTATTAATGAACTCCACACTTATGTCATAAATTTCATTTTAACACTTAATGTTTAAATAGTGGAGATGAACCAAAGACTTTATCTGAATATGTGTATATGTGAGTAGGAGAAAATATGTTCTCTATGTGTCTGAACAACTAAGGGGAGAACATATCTATTATATTTCTCCAGGCTCTTTGTATCAGAGAGGTATCTCAGATCAGCTAGGACAAAGAGAATTTTTGGCTGGACTAACCTAGCTAGGGGAATAGGAAAGTCAAGTGTAGTGACACTAGCTAGTCCGAAGCATATGAACCAGATACTCAATGCTTTCAGTATTTTTAGATTGTTATGTGTTTATTTTTCTCCATATATGTCATTTATGTCTAACACAGGTAGGAGAATGAGTTTAACATCTGGAAAATTAAATCCAAAATATTCTCTTCTTCATAATTGTAGCTCTGTCCTTAATTCAAAGCAATCAGTTTATTTCACTGGTGATTTTTTTGGAAACATACCTGATGTAAAATTTGTATTAAACAGTTTTGTTTTGTTTTTTAATATATTTTTTAAATATTTTATTTATGTATTCATAGAGACACAGAGACAGAGAGAGGCAAAGACACAGGCAGAGGGAGAAGCAGGCTCCATGCAGAGAGCCTGACGTGGGACTCGATCCTGGGTCTCCAGGATCACACCCTGGGCTGCAGGCGGCGCTAAACCGCTGCGCCACCGGGGCTGCCCACAGTTTTGGTTTAAATGAGTTAATTTTGATATCATTATTGACATTTACAGTTCTTTAGTCTGACGAATTTCAAAGTTCACCCTAATGTCTCAACCAGATGAATAAACCACAGTATATATACAGTTGAAATACTTTTTTAGATATAAAACAATACTAAGAAAGTTTAGTTAAGAGAAATATATTGCCTTTCCAGGAGAGTACACTGCAAATTGTCTGTGGTGAAGAACTTTTTGATTGATTCCCCTCATTCCCAAGTACCTCAGGTACCAATATTTTTGTTAAAAATAAAGAAAGAAATTGGGGCACCTGGGTGGCTCAGTCAGTTAGTCTCCCTTCAGCTCAGGTCATGATCCTGAAGTTCCTGCTCAGTGGGGAGTCTCCTTGTCCTCCCCTATTGCTTGTGCTTTCTCTTTCTCAAATGAATAAACATTTTTTTTTTTTTAAGTAAATTACTGGAGAGCCTGGTTGATGTGGTTGGTTGAGCATAGGATTCTTTGTTTTCAACTCAGGTTGTGATCTTGGGGTTGTGGGATTTGAGCCTTGGGGCTCTGTGTTCAGTGAGGAGTCAGCTTGGGATTCTCTTTCAGTCTCTCTGCTCCTTCTCTACTTTCTAAAACAAATTAATACTTTCTTTTTTTAAAGGAAAATTGCTACAAAAATAAAATGAAAAAAGATAGCCAAAACACAAGTTCAAACTATTTATTTTTAGATTTAATAAACATAAAATTATATTTTGGTAAATATAACAGGAAGAAATAGTACATAGAAAAAGGAAAAAAAATTGCAAATTTTGTCTATATATAATTAGTATAGACAATCACTATTATCATCCTTGACTTTCTTAAATTGTAACTAAACAAAAATTTATGTGTAAAAAAATCAAATACTGTTTTTGCACATTTGAACCAACACCATGAAAATCAATATTTAAAGTTTTAATGTAATAAATGGAATAGCTTTTTATTTCTTGATATATCTAAAATAAATAACATGGATAAATTTCTAAATGTTGACCTCTATATCTGTATCTTATTTCATCACAGGCCACAACAAACAGTTAAAGTGCAATAAGAGAATATATCTTCTTTACAAATTCTTACTGACGTGGCCTCCCCAATTCCCTTCACTGGCTCCTTCATTCAGCAAGCCCTGAAATCTGGGTTTCTTTGCTGCTGCAGGCTGGAAACTGTTTCTGAGTAGTTAGTTCCTTAATAGTAGGACTCACCTTGTTTTTCTTCTCTCATGGATCACATTCCTTCACTATCTGTTGTCCAATATCTGACAATATTTGCTTCATATTTTCTCCCCAATTCCTAGTTGTTGAAGAGAAGGTAAATTCAGTGCTACTGAATTTCAGCTTGGCTGAAATGGAAGTATTGTATCATACATATCTTGTCATATTATGTATTATTATTTACTTCAAAATATTGTCTAATTTCTGCTTTTATTTTCTATTTGTACTTTGGACTGTTTATAAATGCATTATTTGATATCATGCAGTTGGTTTTTCTCTAATTTTATTTTATTATTGATTTCTAGGTCAATTTCACTCTTATCAAAGAACATAACTGAATAATTTCAATTTTTGGATTTTGCTGAGGTTTTCTTTTGGCTTAGCTTATGGATAAATTTTATACATGGGTACTTAGGAATATATATTCTTTTGTTCTTCAGTAAAATATTCTTTTGTATCACTTAATGTTTAAAAATTTAATTGTTCATAACTTCTCTTTTTTTGCCAACTTCTATTAGTTATAGAGGGAAGATTATTAAATGTGGATTTCTTTTCTGTAGTATGAAGCTCTGATATTAGATGATTATAGATTTGGTATTGTGAAATCTTCCTATTGGACTTTCTAATATTTTAATATGGCCTTATTATCTCTCACTTTGAAGTTTATTTTGTCTTATATTATTATAGCAACACCAACTTTCTCTTGGTCAGTGTTTCATGCTATCATTTTTCTTTCAACTGTTTTGTGTTCTTATACATAATTCTGTCTCTTATAAGTAATATGTAATTGTTTTTTACTTTGACAATCTTTGTCTTTTACTTGATGGATTTGGTCTATTTACACTTGATATAATAATTGATATAGCTGTGTTTATGTCTATCACTCTATAGTATTTCTTTTTTCTGCTTTCTTTCTGACTTTTGACTTAGTAAAATATTAGAATTTTGTCCCTGTATTAATTCCTTAGTTATATATTCTGTGATTGTTTTGTAATGATTATCCTGGAGATGATATATTCATCCCGTACTAATACAAACTAAACAAAGTTATTATTTTGTCCCTCTCCTCCTACTGTTTGAACCATAGACCTTTTAGCTCCATTTACTCTGCTACATCACTTTTCATTCTTATTATTTTCAAAATGGAGAAATCTTTTAAAACTTGATTGGTGCAACTCCAATTGGTATTGGTTTAAATGATTGCTTTTTTGCCTTGTCAAAAAAAAATATCGTGGTAGTGTTTAATAAGAAAACATTTATTTTCTGAGAAATTGGGTCCAATTGATCAAAGGTCTTTTGGAATCTGTTATAAAGGTCATTGAGTTTTTCCCCTTTGGCCATGTAATATGATTAGTTATAGCAATCTATTTTCTAATAATGAAGCCCTTGAATTCCCACAGAAACCTTCTCTTAATAATGGTACTTTAGAATTTAATATTCTGTTAAATTTGATATGCTATTTGTCATTTGTATGTATACCCTTAAAATAACTTTGTCCACATATTGCTGCGTCATTTCTGCTTTGCTCTATTTATTTAATATTTGTTAATAGTTGGTAGCAGCATCATACTAACTTCATAAAATGAATTGGGTAGTTTCTTTTATTTCTCTGGACCTTGGAAGAAATTGAAAAGCAAATAAATTGTGTCTTCTTAACATTTTATACAAACTCATCTATGACACTGGGTCATAAAACAATTTAAAAAAATTTATTTAGTCTATCTAATAATTTAACTTTATAATAAAAATATACTATTTCATGGAGTGTTTAAATTTCATGAGCAAGATTTCATGTACATAATTAATGTGAAAAATAACTTTTCTGTGTTTGAGTATCTATCTCTTTTCATACCTAATGTTGTAAATTACTAGTCTTACACTTTGCTGTGAGTATCCGTTAGAAATTTATCTGTTTCTTGATCATTTTCAAATAACTAGCTTCAGATGTGTCTTCATTTCTAATTTTTCTTATTTTTTGTTATGTTGTAATATTATTAAAGGATTCTTATTTATTGGGAGACAGCAAGAGAGAGCGAGAGAGCACAGATGGAGAGAGAGAAGTCGACTCCCCACTGAGCAGAGAGTCCAACATGGAGCTCCATCCCAGGACCCCCAGATCTTGACTTGAGCCAAAGGCATGTTGTTAACTTTATAACTTCTTTTCTTTTCTTTTTTTTTTTTTTAATTATTTATTCATGAGAGACAGAGTGAGAGAGGGGGGCAGAGGCAGGCAGAGGGAGAAGCAGTCTCCATGCCGGAAGCCTGATGTGGAACTTGATCCCAGGACACCGAGATCAGCCCTGAGCCAAAGGCAGATGCTCAACCGCTGAGCCACCCAGATCCCTATAACTTCTTTTCTACTGATTCTTAAGAGTTACTTATTAAATATTATTTATTTATTTATTTATTTGAGAGAAAGAGAGAGAGCAAGTGGGAGTGAGCACAAGCAAGAGGAGGGGGAAAGGGTGAAGGAAAGGGAGAAGCAGACTCCCACTGAGCAGGGAGCTTAACATGCTGCTCAATTCCAGGACCCTGGGATCATGACCTGAGCCGAAGGCAGACATTTAACCAACTGCGCCACAAGGGTTTCCCTCTTAGGGGTTATTTCAATGTACCTTTACTATTGGCATATCAGTATTTATTGCTGCAAAACAAATTACAACAAACTTTGCAACTTAAAACAACACCCATTTATTAGCTCACTGCATGCCAGAAGTTTAGCGCGATATTGCTGTGTTCTCTGTTCAGGGTATCATGAGGCAAAAATCATGATATTGGTTAGGCTGAGTCTTCTCTGAGAGCTCTGAGGAAAAAAATCTTCTTCCAAGCTTATTCTTACAATTTGCAGAATTCAGTTCTTTGCTGTTATAGGACTGGTCCCTGTGTCCTTTTTGGCTATCATTCATTGGGTGCACTCAGCTTCTAAATATTGCCCATGTGACCTTATATCAGCGTGTTAAATACTTCCCCATGCTTTGGAGCTTTTTTACCTATTGTCTCTGTCCTTTAGATCAGATTTTCTTTTTTTTTTTTTTTAATTTTTATTTATTTATGATAGTCACAGAGAGAGAGAGAGAGAGAGAGGCAGAGACATAGGCAGAGGGAGAAGCAGGCTCCATGCACCGGGAGCCCAATGTGGGATTCGATCCTGGGTCTCCAGGATCGCGCCCTGGGCCAAAGGCAGGCGCTAAACCGCTGTGCCACCCAGTGATCCCTAGATCAGATTTAAAGAGATCATGTGATTAAGCCAGATACACCAGAATATTTTCCTATATTAAGTGTAACTGCTCTGAGACCTTAATTACATTTGCAAATTGTAGTAGCATCTAAACAGTATTTGACTGAATAACTAGGAAAAGGCATAAATTTACCAGGGGGTCACATGGACTTTTGACCTCCACATTCCTATGAGTAGAATATTTTGTTCACTTGTTATATTTTCCTACTTTGCTGATATAATTTCTCTGGAATACATATTTGTCTGTATTCACTGCTTCTTGGTATATTCTGAGTTGAGAAGTTGATATCCTCTTTGACTCAAGAGTTAGCTATTATTTTTTATTTTTTTGTGGTTTAATAAGTAATGCTTTTACTAATAAAGTTAATTTTTATTTCACTGAAATGAGATAAAGAGAAGTGGTATGATTTGTTCTTTTACATTTGGGAATTTTTTTGAGACTCAAGATATGATCAATATTTATATATGCCTTGTGAATATTTAAAAAGTGTGTATGTTTTCTGCCTAGGAGCTACATATTAATTATATTCAATTTCTCAGTTTCCTTACTTGACTTTGGATTACTTGATCATCATAGAGAAAGTTTCAAAAAATAATTGATTTCACATTTATCTTTCATATTTTTAATGCTTTTCTAATTATAATTGAATGATACATTATTTTCTTTCTTTATTGTCACCAGACTGTACATTCAAACCCCAGAACTTACTTATAACTAGAAGTTTGTAACTTTTGACCACATTCACCCACTTGTCTTACCCCCCCAACCCCCACCTCCCATCTGTGGCAACCACCAATCTTTTTTCCATTAACTATGAGTTATTTTTGTTTTTGTTTTTGATTTCACTTATAAGTGAGATCATACATTATTTGTTTTTTCCTGACTTGGCATAAGATCATCAAGTTCCATCCGTGTTGTTGAAAATGGTAAGATTTCCTTCTTTATAATGGCTGAATAATGTTCATATATATTATATAAATTTTTTATGTAACATATAATATATATTCATTCATTCACCTGGTAATGGACACTTGGGTTGTTTCCATGTCTTGGCTACTGTAAATAATGCTGTGGTGACTATGGGAGTGATCACATCTCTTTGGGACAGTGATATTGTTTCATTTGGTTATATACCCAGTAGTGAAATTGATGGATCATTTGTAGCTCTATTTTTAATTTTTTGAGAAGTTTCCATACCGTTTTCAAAGTGGCTATACCAGTAGTGCACTGGGGTTCTTTTTCTGCACATCTTCACCAACACTTATTATTTCTTATCTTTTTAATAACAGACATCCTAATAACTGTGAGATTTTATTTCATTTTGGGTTTGATTTACATTTCCCTGATGATTAGTGATGTGTCAGCACTTTTTTGTTTGTTTGTTTTTTTAAAGATTTTATTTATTCACTCGTGAGAGAGAGAGAGAGAGAGAGAGAGAGCGGCAGAGACACAGGTAGAGGGAAAAGCAGGCTCCATGCTGGGAGCCTGAGACATGGTATCCCAGGACTCCAGAATCATGCCCTGGGCAGAAGGCAGGCACTTAACCGCTGAGCCACCCAGGGATCCCCTCAAGCACTTTTTTATCTGACTGTTGGCCATTTGCATGTCTTCTTTGGAGTAATGTCTATTCAGTCCTTGTGCTCATTTTTTAATGAGATTTTTTGTTTTTGCTATTGAATTGTATGAGTTTTTAAAATATATTATGGATAATTACCCTTTATTAGACAAATAATTTTCAATTTTTTTTCCCATTATGGAGCTTGCCTTTTCATTTTGTTGATGTTTTCCTTTGCTGTGCAGAAGTTTTTTAGTTTGGTGCAGTTCTACTTTTTTATTTTAGCTTTTGTTGCCTTTGCCTTTAATATCAAGTCCAAAAAGAAAATCATTGACAAGGCCAACTATAAGGAGATTTCTCCTTATGTTTTCTTCTAGGACTTTTATGGTTTCAAGTTATGTTCAAATCTAATCCATTTTAAATTGGTTTTTATGTATGGTGTAAGGTAGAGTCTTGTCACATTCATCTGCATGTTTTTATCCATTTTTCCCCAACACCTTTGTATATTGTTGGCTCCTTGGTTACAAATTAATCGTTGATATATGGGCTTTATGTATGGGCTTATTTCTGAGCTTTTATTCTGTTCCATTGATCTCTGTGACTGTTTTTATTCTGATACCACACTATTTTGGTTTATATAGCTTTGTAATATAGTTTGAAATCAGGAAGAGTGATGCTTCCAGACCTGTCCTTAATTCTCAAGATTGCTTCGACTATTTGCGGTCTTTTGTGGTGTCCTAGAAATTTTAAAATTATTTTTTCTATTTTTGTGAAAATTGTCATTGGAATTTGTTTAGAGACTGTATTGAATCTGTAGATTACTTTGGTAGTATGGGCATTTGGGCATTTAAACAATATTAATTCTTCCAACCCATGAACACAGAATATCAGAATATCTTTCCATTTATTTGTGACTTTTTCAGTTTCTTTTTTTAGTATCTTAGAGATTTGGATAATATAGATCTTTCACTTTCTTGCTTAAATTTATTCCTAGGTGTTTTTTGTTTTTTTTTTTTGATGCAATTTTAAATGGGATTGTTTTCTTAATTTTTATTTTTGATAGTTCATTATTAGTATATAGAAAGAAATTGGAGTGACATATATTGATTTTGCATCCTGCAACTTTACTGAATTCACTTATTAATTCTAACAGATTTTGTTGTTTGTTTTTTAAGGTTTTATTTATTTATTTATTCGAGAGAGAGAGAGAGAGAGAGAGAGAGCGAGCATGCACACAAGTGGTAATGAGGGGCAGAGGGAGAAGAAGAAGCTGACTCCCTGCTGAGCAGGGATCCCAATTCAGGGCTAGATCCCAGGAAACTGGGATCATGATCTGAGCCCAAGGCAGACACTTAACTGACTGAGCCACCCAGGCACCCGTTAACAGGTTTTTTTCTCTTTCTTTTCTTTTTCTTTTTCTTAAGCATCTTTAGGATTTTGTATATGTAAGATCATGTAATCTGCAAATGGAAATTGTTTTTCTTCTTCTCTTCTAATTTGAATTCCTTTTATTTCTTTGTCTTTCCTAATTGTTCTGGTTAAGACTTTCAGTATTATGTTGAATAAAAGTGATAAAAGTGGGCATCTTTGTTTTGTTCCTGATTTTAAAGGAGAAAAGTTTCAATTTTTCACCACTGAGTATGATGATAGCTGTAGACTTGTCATATATGGCCTTTATTATGTTCAGATAGTCCCTTCTATACTCACTTCATTGAGATTTATCGTGAATGGATGGTAAATTTTGTCAAATACTTTTCCCACATTTATTGAGATGATCATATGATTTTTACTCTTCATTTTGTTAATGTTGTATATCAAATTGGTTGATTTGCGGATGTTGAACCATACTTGTATCCCTGGAATTAATGCCATTTGATCAGTGTGTAACCTTTTAATGCATTCTTGATTTTTTGGTAATATTTTGTTAAGGATTTTTGCATCTATATTCATCAGTGATGTTGGCTCATAATTTTATTTTTTTGTAGTGTTCTTGTCTGGTTTTGGCATCATGGTAATACTAGTCTTGACAAACACATTTAGAATATTTCCTTTCCTTAAATTTTTTTGGAAGTGTTTAAGAATGATAGGTGTTAAATTTTCTTTGAATGTTTGGTAGAATTCACCAGTGAAGCCATCTGGTCCTAGACTTTTGTGTTTGGGGATATTTTTGATTACTAATTAAATCTTACTATTAATTGGCTATTCAAATTTTCTATTTCTTAATGATTTTTCTTGGTAGGTGTATGTTCCTAGGAATTTATCCATTTCTTTTAGGCTTTCAAATACCAGTATATAATTGTTCATAGGAGTTTCTTATGATCCTTTGTATTTCTGTGGTATCAGTGGTAATGTCACCTCTTTTCTTAATAATTTTTAATTATTTGAGTCCTCTCTCTTTTTTTGGTGAGTCTAGCTAAAAGTTTATCTATTTTGTGTATGATTTAAAAAGACAGTTCATCATTTTCAATAGAAAAATGATCTTTTCTATTGTCTTTTTACTCTCTATTTATTTCTGTTCAGTTCTTTATTTCTTTCCTTTCATTATCTTTGGACTTTTTTGGTCCTTCTTTTTCTAGTTTCTTTTCTTTTCTTTTCTTTTCTTTTCTTTTCTTTTCTTTTCTTTTCTTTTCTTATTTATTTATGATAATCACAGAGAGAGAGAGAGAGAGGCAGAGACACAGGCAGAGGGAGAAGCAGGATCCATGCACCGGGAGCCCGATGTGGGATTTGATCCCGGGTCTCCAGGATCGCGCCCTGGGCCAAAGGCAGGCGCCAAAACGCTGTGCCACCCAGGGATCCCTAGTTTCTTGAGGTGAAGAGCTAAGTAGGCTATTTATTTAAATACTTCCTTTTTTAATGTAGTCACTTATTGCTATGATCATTTCTCTTAGAACTACTTTTGCCATATCTCATAAATTTTGATATATTTCTGCTTTCATTGGTCTCAATTTTGTATTACTCTTTTGATCTCTTATTTGATCTACTAGTTGTTCTTTAGCATGTTGTTTAATCTCTGCATTTTTTTGTAAATTTTCCATTTTCCTCGTGTTATTGATTTCTAGTTTCATACTACTGTAATGAGAAAAGATGTTTGATACGATTTCATTCTTCTTAAATTTGCTGAGATGTGGTTTGAAAATAACAAGGAAAAAACCCACATTGAAACAAGTAGGAAAGGTTGAGACACACTGTTGCCATAAACTTCATCCCTGGCCTAATGACATATAATCAGGGGGGAAATCACAACTCCCAGATTCTCCCTAAGAAGTGAAGGGTTTGCACCCAGAGTCTAGTGTCCAAATTTTAAATTTAAAATTTAAAATTTTTTTAGTGTCCTGAGGAATAGGATCTGAAAACACATAGTTCTGAAAACTAATGGGGCTTGTGTCCACAAGACCCACAAGACTAGGATAACAAAGAAGCAGTTTTAATGGGCTTGTGAGGACTCTCTGGAGTGCTGTCTCTTCAGGGCTCAGTGCAGAGGCAGCAGACAGAAACAGCCATCTTCCATTCTGAAACAAGCTTATACATATGCCTACATGGCTCTTGGCAACTAATGCCCAAGGGACACGCACTTTCATCACTTGGCTTTTTTTGGCCAGAGGAACTTGCTTTTGCAGGTCCCATGGGACTATAGCAAACAAGGAATCAGTTCTTAATTGGCCGTCCTCCAGATCTCAGTGCAGAGGGAGCAGAAAAACACCTAACTCCAGTCTTCCTGAAAAAGATCTACTTGCACACTTTAAAAGCTTCTGTTTGAGTGTGCAGTTTTCTATCAGTGTGCACCTAAGGATTGATTGAGATACTTCCCTCTGTGATACTGACAGGTCTTGGCACACCCTCAGCTACTGAGAGACATTAAAAGACAAGAAGTCTGTTTGGACAGTCACACAGATTTGAGAGCCAAACAAGACTATCTTATATTATACTATTCTATACTGTACTATAAGGTTCATCTCCTGCACAAGAACACTCCTTCAAGTCTGGAAGAGGGCTATTATATAATACACAGAAACCAACACAAAAAGTCACAGGACAGGGATGCCTGGGTGGCTCAGTTGGTTAAGTGTCTGCCTTTGGCTCAGGTTGAGACTCCGAGGTCCTGGGATCAGGTCCCATATTGGGCTTCCTGCTGCATGTGAGCCTTCTTCTCCCTCTGCCTCTGCCTCCCTCTCACTTGCTCTCTGTCATTAATGAATAAATAAGATAAAAAAAGGGTCATAGGACATAAACAAATAGGGGAATATGTTCCAAACAGAAGAACAAGATAAAACTCCAGAGACAGAACTTAATAAAATGATGACAAGTGATTTACCTGACAAACAGTTCAAAATAATGGTCATAATGATGCTCACTAAAGTTAGGAGAATATTGCATGGACAAAATCAGAATTTCAACAAAGAGGCAAAAAGTATAAGAAAGTATCAAACAAAAATCACATACCTGAGGAATATAATAATTGAACTGAAAAATTCTTTGAAGGATTCAACAGCAGACTAAATCAAAAGCATGAAGACAGGGTAGTAGAATTCATCAAACAAGGGGAGAAAAAAAGGAATGAAAAAGCATGGAGCTGGCTTAAGGGACTTATTGCACACCATCAGATGGACCAGTATTCGCACTGGAGGGTTCTCAGAGGAGAAAAGAGAGAGAGACAAAGGCATGAAGGTTATTACAAATAATAATAATAGTAATAATAATAATAATAATAATAATAATAATAATGGCTGAAAACTACACTAACCTGGGGAGAAAAACAGACATCTATATCCAGGAAGTCCAGAGAGTTACAAATGAAAGATATCTATGTAACTGATACTGAGAAGCACTATATTGACATAAATTGTCAATAGTTAAAGACAAAGAAATAATCTTGAAAGCAGCATGAGAAAAACAAGGGAACCTTCAAAAGACCATTAGCACATCTTTCAGCAGAAACTTTGTAGGCCAGAAAGGATTGGCATGATTCAAAGGATTGGCACATATTCAAAGTGCTGAAAGAAAAAACAAAACAAAAAACTGCAATTCAAGAATATTCTGTCTGGCAAAGTTGTGTTTCAGAATGAAAGGTGAAATAAGGACAACTTATAAAAGAAATTTTCCAGACAACCAAAAGCTGTAGGAGTTCATCATCACTAGACCAGATTTACAAGAAATGTTCAAGGGAGTTTTTTTCAAGCAGAAATGAAAGGATGCTAATAAGTAACAGGAAAATGTGAAAATATGAAATATATTTTACCCTTATTAGTGAGATAATTCTGAATAATCTAATGTTGCAATGGTGGTGGTTAAGTCACTTATAAATTTATTATGAAGATTAAAAGACAAAAGTCATAAAAATATGCAATAATTTGCTAATGGTACACAGGGTAAAAAGATGTAAATTGTGACAAAGCATAAAATATTGTGGGAGAGACTAAAAATGTAGATCTTTAGTATGTGTTCAAACTTAAGTTTTTATCACCTTAAAATAAACTTTTATAAATATATTTTATGTAAGTCTTAATAACTACAAAGCAAAAATCTGTAGTAGACACACAAAAGATAAAGACAAAGGAATCTAAGCATACTACTATAGAAAATCATCAAACACAAAGGAAGAGACAAAGAGGGGAAACAAGAACAATAACAAGGAAATTGCAAAATAGCCAGAAAAAAATTAACAGAATGCAGTAGTAAGTTCATACCTATCAATAAATACCTTAAATGTAAGTGGACTAAATTCTCCAATCAAGACATAAGAGTGGCTGAATGGATAAAAAGCAAGACCCAATTCTAATAGATACAAGGAACTCACTTCACATTTAAGGATCCATGTAGGGATCCCTGGGTGGCTCAGCAGTTTAGCGCCTGACTTTGGCCCAGGGCATGATCCTGGGGTCCTGGGATCGAGTCCCACGTCGGGCTCCCTGCATGGAGCCTGCTTCTCCCTCTGCCTGTGTCTCTGCCTCATTCTCTCTCTCTCTCTCTCTCTCTCTGTCTCTAGTGAATAAATACATAAAATCTTAAAAAAAAATCAGGATCCATGTAAACTGAAAGTGAAGAATTGAATAAAGATATTCCATGCAAATGGAAACCAAAATAAAGCTGGGATAACTACACTTCCATCCAACAAAATATTCTTTAAAACAAAGACTGTGGTAAGAGACATAGAGGGGCATTACATAATGATAAAGGGATTAATCCAACAAGAGGTTATAACATTTATAAATATTTGTGTACCCAATGTAGGAGCACCTAAATATATAAAGCAAATATTAATAGACACAAAGGGAGAATCGTATAGCAATACAATAATGAGCACTTAAATACCATACTTTCATCAATGGATATATCAGACAGACAGAACATTGATAAGGAAACATACATTGGACTTTAATTATACATTAGATCAGATGAACATAACAGACATTTAGAGAACATTCCATCTAGCAGCAGCAGAATGTGTATTTTTCTGAAGCACACATGGAACATTCTCTTGGATAGATTTTATGTTTGATTACAAAACAGTAATATATTATTTGATTCATAAATGTTTTTGATTATTGAATACCCATATTATATTTTTAATACTTAAATGATATCTGCCAACATGATAAATAAAGGATTTCTATGATGATCATAATAATGGGAATGATGATGATGATCATTTGCATAACATTGACATTGCCACTACGGATTTTATTTTTAATTTTTCTCATATATTATTTTCATTTTGTTTGTATTTTTTTAGTTTTGGGTCTTCGCATATTTTAGTTGCCTTTTGTTTTGCAATCTAAAAGTTTTCAAGTAGTGAGGTTTAACAAATTTATCTTTAGTTGGGCTTACTTCTATTGTTCTACTATGTGTTTTATGGTCTTGAGTTTTCATATTATTCTTCCACCCCCAGTTCACTGCTTTTGCTAAATTAGTCAAAGTTTCTCTAGTCTTTTGTTCTCTAGTGATTTGAGAATTATACATCTTATATTTATTCTATTACTTTAACATTTGGTCATATACATATATTTATATGAGTTCATATTTCAAACATATTTTACTCTAGCAATACAGAATGATCTTTTTAATAAAACAAAACTGATAATCTCATTTCTCCATATAATATTCTGGCTTCCTATTTTTTAAGATAAAAGTTGAATACCTTAGCTTAGAAATGAAGGCCTTTCATTAATTGGTGTATTCTTCTTTTTCTTTTTTTTTGTAACATCTGTTCACTTTTTTTTAGCCACCAAAACATGTTTGATGGTTTGAGGCTTCATAAATCCAAACATGCTGTTTTTGAAATTGGGGTGCTTTTACTTTTATTTTTTCTGACACATCCTATCAAATGTCAACATTAAGGTCAAACTGTCATATCCTCTATGTAAACTTTCCTAATCACTTTTTCCACCCAAAGCCTAGTTTTAAAAAATTCTTCTCCTTTACCTCAATGGTACCCCGGGGACCTAATCATAGCACCTACTGTCCTGCCACCTGATCATTAGGTTAGTCATTCATCTTCTCTTTTATAAATACTGGGAGTTCAGGAAGGGAAGGGGCCACATCTTATTCAGCTTTGTGTCCTCAGAAGGTAGCACAGTAGTTTACTATATGTGGTACTTAAAAAATATTTGCTTAATGAATTAAGTATATTAGATACACTTTAGAATTTGCCCATGTTTTGACTCAAATCCTTAGAAATTTTATTTTACACTTAAAAATACATAATGCCATTTTCTGATTTATTCTGAAGTACCAGAAACAAAGAAAAATATTAAATAAATCAGTGTGAACTATGCACTTTGATAATAATATATCAATAGTAGCTCATTAATTATAACAAATGTATCACACAAATGCAAAATGTTAATAGTAGAGGGTAAAGGGGTTAAATGGGAACTCTTTATAATCCCGGTTGAATTTTTCTGTAAACCAAAAACTTCTCAATAAATAAGTTTTTTAACTAAAAATTTTACTTTTTATACAATAGGAAATATTACAGTTGAATATACATTACTATTTATTTATTTAAGGTTTTATTTATTAGAGAGAGAGAGAGACATGTGAGCAGGGGGCGAGGGAGAGGAAGAGGGAATCTTAAGCAGACTCTCCACTGAGTGTGGAGCCCAGTGTGGTACTCAATTTCACAACCCTGAGATTGTGACCTGAACTGAAACCAAGAATCAGATGCGTAACCAACTGGGCCACCCAGATGCCCCAATAATTTTTATTTATTAATTAAACTAACATATTTGGGCACCTTGTACAACCACACCTATATTTATGATTACATGACAGAGGTATACAGGATAGAAAGCTAGAGACAAACTGGTAGTTGATATGCATTATGATGAGTACTATGAAGACAGTAGGATAACATTCTTTGGGAACACATTGGAAGGGAATCTATCCTAGAACTGATCAGAAAGGATTACATGATAGAAGTGACAGCTTAAAAGAAATCTGAATGACAAGCAGGAGTTTATAAGTAGAGAATGGGAGTTAAAAGAAATAGAGGCTGGAGAATTAAATATGATGCTATTTTACATTTTGAACTTTACCTAGAGAGTGATCTGATGGTATTGACAAGATATTGATCAGGTTTTCTTTCTAGAATGCTTATCTGGATACTATCGAGAGAACAACGAACAGAAAATAAATGGTACAAAACCAGATGGTACTAAGGAAGATAGACACCTTATGAGGCTTTTCTAATCATCTAGCCTAGAAATGATGTCTCTTTAAAATAGCTTTGTGTTGGTAGGAATAGACTCAGAATATCAGAGGGGATTGGGACATGATGGATTAAGCATGAGTGAGAGGAAGATATCTGGAATGATTATTCAGTTTTTCAGTGTTCACCTGGTAGATGTCCTCATGACATTCACAGAAAGAAAAGATAAAGTAAATTTGGGAATGGCAATTGGAAATGAGTTCAGTTTGGGATTTGAGATGACTGGTGAATATGCAAATAGAGACCTCCATTTGAGAAATGGATGTGCAGATCTTGATGTACGTAAGGGATCTGGGCCATAGAGAGAAACTTGGGAATTGCTGACTGTCTTGTAACTGAGGAAGGAGAGTGGGAAAATTGGAAATGCAGCATTGGATACTTTTCCCTATATGGCTATGGAGAGTTGGTATTTCAGAAGTGTAACTGAGAGAATAGATATTTTCTAGTTGAAAAACTTCATAGATGTTTATACTGTATTTTTCTCTCTGGTGATAAAGTGACTTTAAAAGTAAAGCTTATTTATTTTTAGTGGACATTACATTTTTCTGAAGATACAAAGATACTCACTCTAGAATCTTCAGAAACTCTCAGGCTGCCATCCATATAATAGATCCCAAGAATCTTATCACTTCCCTGACTATAAGAATGTGTGTACTTTAAGGAACTTGTTATCAACTCAGTAAGGCTTAATGTCTCTTTTTATAATACTGTGAAATGTTCTCTCTACTATCCTGAAATTAAATTTAAAGATAATACCTATACACATAATTTTTTTAAAACTGCAATGCCTTAAATTTAGGGTAAAGGAAGAATAAAGGCAAAATATAATAAAATTATTATTTCTCTATATAAATGCTCCTCAGAACAACACTAGAAGAGAAAATGAAATAATCGGTTGCTTGAACACTCAGGTAAAATCACCATGAAACTATTGCTATAAATGTAGGCTGTATAAAGTTTAAGAAGGCAAGGATTTTTATCTATTTTATTCACTGTTATATTGTCTGTGCCATAGTATGTGCCTGATAAATACTTTGTTAAATTATTGAAAGATTGAATACAGGTGTTTTGTATTGGTTTAAATACCACTAGTAACATTGCAGTGATGTGATATTCTGAATTGTAAATAACTTTTTGGTGAATTTCCACACTAAAGTTTTCCTAGTTGCTGCATTTAAGTATTATTACTGGTTTAACTATTATTGGTCAAGTATTAACCCATGGGAAGAAAAGCCACCATGAATCTGAAAGAATTTCTTTAAAAATAGCTTCATATTAAGTACTTTATTTATATCAATAATAATGAGTTTGCACTGATTGAACACCTATTAGGTACCTCATAGTAGAGATTGTATTGTGCATCTGTGTATACACAGCTCTTGAAAAAGGATGTAATAAGTAATTTTAAATAAATTCTTGCAACAATTGGCTTTGTAGGTGTTTTGTTAGTTTATTGAATTTCCATTTGATAGATAGTGATTGCTATATTCTGTTATGGATATTTGAAGTAATATAGAAGAATTGTCTGATTTCTTTATTTACTTAAAAAATGCATATTTTACCCAAAGTTTACTAAGTATCTCACCAGTGGTGAATTGAAATGGGAGAAGAATGCACTGATATCTGAGATATCTCTCACATTTGAGATATATAATGACAATGGCAATTATAAAGACTGTGACATTATTTAGTTATTTTAAAACTCCATTGATGTGCTAAATAAAAATGACGCTCAAATCAGCCAATAGACTGCTTCTGCACAGAGGAAAGGCCAAAGGGTATCTTTATTTAAAGGGACCCTCATTTCCTTCAACTGGAGAGCAAATCAGGCCCAAACCAGACCTAGGATCTAATAGTGAAAGTAGCTAAATTAGAGAAGCCATGATTCCCAGTACTGACATGTCTCCTACTTTAAAGAAAGGGCCAGAGGAATGGGTGCAAAGTACAAAAGCAATGAGCCCAGCTAACTGGGATGGGAACACCAGTGTACAGATGGATACACTTGAGAATCTTGGATCTGCACATACTCTTGAACCCTCCAAGACTGCAGAAGTGGCCCATGTCCCTTCGTAGACAATAAGAGCCTACACTTGCCTGGGACCTTGCAGAGGCCTCTACTGAGATGGATGCCTCTGATCAAGGCCTCTGAGATGGATGCCTCTGATAGGTGCCTTCTTTAAGATTTCCTTCCACCTCCCCTCATCAGTTCTACACTAATAGCTAGTATAAAGTTGAGTAAACCACTGCAACTCTTTTGGGAGGAAAGGGATTATTCTCCCCAAAGAGCTATAACGTATTGAAAATAGGTATTGACAGATGCCAAGAATGGATTTTGAGAGTGCTAGATGGATGGGTGGCCTGCAGAATGTAAGGCTGTACAAAGGCAAGTTTGTAAATATGGGCTACAATCTAATAATTTCAGATTCAACATACTAGCAAGGATATCTAGAGCTTGTCCTAACTACCACCAGAATGGCTTCCTAAAGTTTAGAAAATGTTAATCTCTAATAAATAGATGGAGATATTGGAACTGCCCTTTTAGAATAGTGTGGAAGAGGTCAAAATATTTAGAGAGGTTTGCATGCTGGAATGAATTTATTCACTGTCTCTAAACTCTTTTCCCTAAGAGAGTCCAAAGGACTCTCCATTTAATAAATCAGTAAGAGATGGGCTAGTGAGGATGGCACCAACATAATGTCCTTTCTAAACCAGGGTTGTTGGGAGGGGAGACTACTCTAGAATTGGGTTCCCTAGAGTCAAATGGGAATGACAGGATTGTGGCACAGCAAATGCCTAGTGCCAGCATTAAACATTAGAAGAAAAGCATATGTAGTTATCTAAACGTAACAAAGCTGGAATAGCAAACTGGTTTGTAATTTGCATTATTTAACTGTAATTTTTATGAAAATTTTAATATAAACCTACATTCATAAAACTTAATCATATTAATATCTTAAAATCATATTTCTATGTTCTATGTTTGTTAGAAACTTAAGTCATTAGAAATTGCTTATAACAAATATGCCATAAAAACAAATTACTGACATTTCCTGGAAAGGTAAGCATTAACTTTGTAATATGAATTTTAAAAGTGAATATTGTATATTTATTTTTCTTTTCCTGATCAGAGTGGTGCTCAAAAAATATCCATAGCATTTTCAACTTTATTTTTATCCTAAAATCCTTACTTTCTTTAAATTTTTTCGTAGCGATATTTAATATCTCTATTTGCTTGAGAGAAAAATTATGTGTGAATGTGAGTGTTTGTTTGGAAGGATGTCATCATTTTTCACTAAAGGAGCAAATTGGGGCACATTATAGTAAGAAATGTGTATAATGAGCCATAGTAGTCCCTTTTGGGGCATTTCTTGCCTGGGAGCCACTTTATGCCAAGAGAAGTGATTTCTTGTCATTTGAGCTTTAAATGTTTCCCCATCCTGCATAAGTGGCTGCATTTAAATGAAGTTTAAGTACACTAGAACTTGTGGAAGCATTAGAAGTCAAATAGGCCAATAATTTCTTCTTTCTTCTTTCTTTCTTTCTTTCTTCTTTCTTTCTTTCTTTCTTTCTTTCTTTCTTTCTTTCTTTCTTTCTTTTTCTTTCTTTCTTTTTTCTTTCTTTCTTTCTCTCTCTCTCCCTCTCTTTCTCTTTCTTTCTTCTTTCTTTCTTTCTTTCTTTCTTTCTTTCTTTCTTTCTTTCTTTCTTTCTTTCTTTCTTTCTTTCTTTCTTTCTTTCTTTCTTTCTTTCTTCTTCTTCTTTTCTTTCTTTCACTTATTTATTTATTTTAGAGAGAGAAAGAGCACATGCAGGGGGAAGGGCAGAGGGAGAGGAAGAGAAATCCTCAAGCAGATTCACTGTTGAGCATGGGGCCTGAGACATGGGGCTCTATAACAGGACCCTGAGGTCATGACCTGAGCCTAAATCAAGAGCTGACCGCTTAACTTACTGAGCAACCCAGGTGCCTCAATATTTTCTATTTTTTTAGTGAATATCATAGTAGTTGGCATGTGTGTATACTTATGTGTGAATCTCACTGTGTATTCCAGTGTTCTCTTCAGGGCATAAAAATGCATATATTTTTATCAAGCTTTCTTAATATTTTTAGCTGGCTAATAAATCACCTGTTAAAATAAAGTTAATTTTTCCATTCTAAAATTAATATACACTTATACTGGGAAATCTGGAAACATTTTTTTTTAACTTTGAAAACACTACCCATATTTTCAGTACCTGATAGTAACCCAAGTGTTTTTTATAGTCACTTCTCTGTTTGTTTGTTTTTTATATTTATGTATGTTCTTTTCATAATGACTATGCAACCTTAAATCTTTCTTTTCACTTATGAAAATGAAATAGGCTTTTTTTCAGGAGCTAACACCTCTTAAATATTATTTAATAGCTTCATAAGAGCTCACTAAGTATATATACTATGCATTACTTAATCATATTCCTATCATAAACATTTAGGTTGTGTATTAATCAGGCTTCTCCAGAAAAAACAGAACCAATAGGGTAGATGATAGATATAGATCGATGGTAGATAGATAGATAATTAACATAAGGAATTAATATGATATAAGGAATATAATTAATATAATTATATTAAATTAATTAATTAATATAATTAATATAATTAATTAATAATTAATTATATTATATTAATATAATTAATATAAGGAATATCTATAGTTGGCAAGCTGAAGACCCAAAAGAGCTGATGGAATAGTTCAAATTCAAGGCCTGAAAACCAGGAAACTGACCGTATAAGTTCTAGTCCAAGTCTAAAAGTCCAAGAACCAGGAAATCTGGTGGTGTAAGTCTGAATCCAAGTGCAGGAGAATACTGATATCCTGGCTAAGTCAGGCAGAGAGAGAAAAGAAGTCTTCCTTTCTCTCTAGTTTAGTTCTAGTTAGACCCTCAACAGATTGAATGATGGTCACTCAAATTGGGAAGGACTGTTTTACTCAGTTTACTGATTCAAATGCTAATCTCATCTTGAAACACTTTTACAGATGCACCCACAAACAATGTTTAACCGATATCTGGGCTCAGTCAAGTTGATATAAAATTAACTGCCACAAGTTGCTATACTTCTCCTTACTAAGAACAATTCTGTCATCAGTATTTATGCTAATTTTGTTTTGTTTTGTTTCAGAATTTATGAATAATTTCTTAAAATAGAGTTGTAGGAGTGAGATTATCAGATCAAATTGCCCAAGTATTTAAAATTTTCACAATTGTCCTGACTTGTTTCTGAGATAATTTTTTTATTTCATTATATTTGGCCACAAATGTATCTATTGTATTATTGTTTTACATACGTGTTTAATTTACATAGAATTAAAATTTATATTTTATTTGCCTTTTGAACAATGATATATTAGGACATTTCCCATATGTATGACCTCTTTTGTTAAACATCAGGTCATATCAATTGGCTGCTTATCTAGTGAGATTACAGGACATCTTAAACTAATTTGTGAAATCCCCATGTATTAATAATATTAATACTCTCTTATTATGACTTTTTAAATTGTATTATTTCACTCTCTATTCTCTTTAAAATAAGATTCTAGTTATATGTACCTCAAATCTGTTTTTATTATGAAATCATATTTACATTTATAAAAATCTTATTAGCTCAGTAGGTTTAATGAATTGCTATTATCTTTTTCTCCCCAAAGTCATATTTGAATTTTGGGTTAATATATGAAGTGAGTATGTGAATTCATCATTTTCTAAGTAGCAAACTGATTACCAAACAGTCTTATTAAGTTATCTTTCTTTTGCTTACTGGTTTGTGATGTTTCTATGATGTGCAATATTCTTTATGGAAGGTAAGCTCTTATCCTCATGTGTATATTCTGTATTACTTGTCTATGTCTATCTGTATTATAATCAGTTAAATATTATTTTTTTAAATACATAATATCTGACAAGTCTATCCCATTCCTTTAATTTTATACATGTTTTTAACATAATTTTAAAATTATAAAGTCAACTATCCTAAAAATTATTTTCTTTTTTATTTTGAATGAAGTTACAGTAAATAAAGTGATTATTAATGTGAAGATATCTTTAAATATGTATCAATTTTATCTGAAGCTTGGTATTTTTATTTAATTTTTAATTCTGCTTTAATTCTCTATTTGATAATTTTCAATGATCAAATATACACTATATTTGATAATATACATTATATATATTTCATTCACATTGCATTTTGTTACTGCAAATGGGAATAAAATTATAGGCAAAGCAGACAGGCAGAGATAATCTATTTTGATAAAAGCTCCACTCCTAACATTGTGAATTTATTTTTGACCACCTCAATAGATCTATAAAAGTTTGAATTCAGGTAAAACCCCACAATTCATTTGATCACATTTCTCTTTTTGAGCCATCTGGCTAGTATTCAGTTATTGATGTGAATAATTCCTCATAGCACAGGATCGAGAAAATATCTTCCTCCTAAATTGTAGTAAACTAAAGGATATAGGAAAAGTTGATTTAATTAATGACACTCATAATTCTGTAGAGGAGGTAAGAGAAAAAAAGAGGAAAAGTTCTGTCTCTAGCTTTCTGTTTAATCTATAAGCTTTCTCTTCTTTATCTCATAGCACCAACTATCATATGAATGTAGGTGATGTCCAAATATGAATTTCCTCTACTGAACTATAAATATATATGTATATATTTATATTTATATCTTTCCCTGTACAAGCTCAATTTGTCCAAAACTGAACTCATAATAATTTTTGTTCAGAAAGGCTATTTGTTTTCTGTGTTCCATGTCTGATATGACACTACCACCCAGCTGCTTATAACTGAGGGCAGCCATCTTAATTCTTGTTTGTGTGTCATTGTTATTTGTTTCCTTTTATTTCTCAAAAAATATAGTCTCCAAGTTCTCTTAACACCTCTTTAGTGTAAACCTCCTCAATATTCTTTCAGCTACTGCTTTCATTTTGGAGCTAGTCTTCTCTCTCCTTGGTCTGAGACATTTCCTAGTCTCTAATCTGGCTTTATTTACCACCATCCATCCTTTACACTTTAGGAAAAGGGAACAAACTTTCTTTTTTTACCTTTTTAATCTTCACTTAAATTCAATTTGCCAACATACAATGTATAACCCAGTGCTCATCACATCACCTTTTTTTTTTTTTTTAAGATTTTGTTTATTTATTCATGAGAGACACACAGAGAGAGAGAGAGGCAGAGACACAGGCAGAGGGAGAAGCAGGCTCCATGCAGGGAGCCCGATGTGGGACTCGATCCCGGGACTCCAGGATCATGCCCTGGGCCGAAGGCAGGCGCTAAACCACTGAGCCACCCAGGGATCCCCTCACATCACCTTTCTAAGAAGTGAATCATTGTTTTTTGTTTTTCTTCTCTATATGTTTTCAGTGGTTTATCATTGTCCTCAGGATAAATGTGTTCCATTACTAGGATAGCTATATAGACTCTTGCATACTAACCATAATGCTTTTCTTCAGCCTGATAAGTAATTTACCCTTGGTTTTTACCTAAGAGTAATTTACCCAAGTAATTTACCTAACATTCACATTCTAGGGATTGTAAGACTGAAATAAAATGAAAGAGAGTAGTCAATCATTAGGGATTGAAAACCAAATTCGGAAATCTGAAGGAATCAGAGCTTATATCCAGCCCCCACTCCAGGAGAGATAAGGGGAAGAATGTCAGAATGTCACCAAGGCTAAGCGCAGTGTGGAAGAATGAGGAGACATGATCTTCTAGAGTATTGATACCCTGGGGAAGAAGCATGGATAGTGGCTGAGAGTAATGGGAGGTTAGCATCAAGAGAACTCAGGATGACATAAGGTCATTGGACAGGAGCCCTGATAGTGACGAATCCAAACCAATATCTTATTTTTGTGTTTACCTCCATACTAGCTACTCCTTTTTGCCCAGTGTGCCCTCCCTTCAATAGCTGCCAACTGTGTTTCATTTAGGAAGATGGCACTCATGCCCCAGGACTTTATCTTTTATACAGACCATTTGGCATGTTTATTCTCCAGTCCCTTTCAATGGTCCAAACATTTAGAAGATGAAAAAACAGAGAGGATGTATCTTAACTTCCAAAAGATCCTCATATCAGGGAAAGCCTTAACACTCATACTTGGAGGCATAGCACTGTGGTTAAACCTCTTCTGTGACATGTGTGAATATACTTAGTTGCCCAGTGTTATCTATTACTATAACCTCCCGTGCTTCATCCATAGTAATTTTCTGCAGTTACTCTTAGAAACACCAGATTATAAAAAACCTTCCATGACTTCATCCCTTTAGTCCTCTTTCCTCTATCAAGAAATTCCCATCTCTAACCCACATATTTTCACAGTGTGCATGTTAGCTTAGCACGACCTCATTTTTTAAAAAGTGTTTTTCATTTACCTTGTCATACACATATAAATACAAAAGTGCAATGAAATGTTTGGGTATTGTCACCTCTCCATCTCCACCTAACCACCTCCACCAATTCTTAACTCTCAACCTCTAAAGAATAGAATTCTAGTTACTCATCTTTCTACTGTCAACAACTAGCACTATGCCTAACATTTAGCAAATAGTGAATGAATGAACGAATGAATCCATTCTCAAAATCCTTAATAGTCCATTCAAGGCTCAAATTCAGATAATTTAAATTGGCCCTGAAATAATCACGACTACTCCTCAGACAATTTCCTATTTCTGTCAACGTATTTGGTATTTTTTTTTCTCAATAAGGCATTTAAAAATTTTTCCCTAAAATGTGTTTAAATGTTAAACTTTTATCTCCAACTTGGTGTCTCAATTATGTGAAGCTCCCCCAGACTAGCATTATCTTGCAAGCCAGGGTCATAGGCTTCACAGAAACCTGATGGTGCTAAGGATGGAGATAATGGGAAAGTTGGTTAGAGTGGCAGGTGCCAGGGTCTGGTAAATGGAGCTAAACACCCATCTACATTCCAATAAGATCAGATTTACACACACACACACACACACACACACACACACGAGTAAAGGTAATTGCTTTATGGTATAGAAATACTTTAAACTTTTAAGGAAATTCATTTTCTTTAAAGTCTGCAAGGAGACTGGCTATGACTTCAGATAAGCTGGATAAACATACCTCCAGTTAGAGTGATAATTCAGCGTTCCTTCTTTGTTTTTCTAACCATTCAAGACCAAGTCCCCTGTTCTTGAAGGCTTCAAATTATCTTCTCTTGGGAGTCCTTGTTTTATGTCTCAGGCTTCTCACAACTTGAGATAAGTTCAAATTTATGTTTTTGAGGATAGCACTCAGCTCTCAAGAACCTAGCACACCAGTCTGTGCCCTTTCTTTTGTCATCAAGAAATAGCTGATTACAAAAAATAGACATATTTCTAAATTAGAGACTTTTCCAAATTGTAACTACTGATAAATGTAGGGAATAGAAACAGTTTGGTTAACAAATGCTTAAAAGTTATTTCTCATTTCCAAGATGGTCTATATGAATTATTTCTACACGCAACCCAAATTTTAGTGTTTTGGTTTAATTATCATGACACTGTTAGTGGAAGGCTTTCAATCTTTGAACTCAAACCTTCTTAGTTGGAATTAAGTCTATTGATCTCTAAAGGACAATATATAGTATTTTTTAGCCACTCAAGTCTATATATTTCACAGATCTATAGTTTGAACAATAGAAGAATATTTAAAGAGTGGATCATTTTTTCAGTGACTTCCAAGTCATAGTCATAGTTCCAAGATAAACATACAACTCCACCCTTAAAAAATGTTGTGAAGAATTAGCATATCTCAAGTGGACTATGCCTATAAAGCATTAAATTCTCCAATGCCAAGGCAACTGTAAGACTCAGTAAAATAAAATTTATTTTTACAATGGCTGCTGTAATGTAATTTCTTGCACAATGAGGAGCAAATAAATATCATCTTTTTGAAAATTATTGATGTTCTATTGATTTTGAATTAGCGAGGGAAGCCACACATATTCATGTAATCAAACATGTAGGATGTGTTTGTACATTTTGTATATTTTTAAAGATTTTCCTATCAGCAGATAACATCTCATTAGGCTGTACTGGGCATTAAGACTGTGGTTTTGAGATAGGGTTAACCCAAACTGCTGCAGTAGCAACTACTTCCAAGACTTACAGCAGAAAAGAAATTTCTGTCTGCCTCTCATTACAGTTCTTACTATTTTTAAGGTAGTTTCTTAGGGGAAGGGGTGAAGATCCAGGACAAAAGTGATGGAACTTCAGGTTATAGAGAAAAAGAGTTATGGGAGTGTTCTAAGAGAGCACAGCCCAAAGGCTGTAGAGCAACATAGTATTATATCCTGAATTAAAGTGAAATGAAGTAGGAGACTTTATGAGACTTATCTGCAAAGCGTTGCACTTAGAAATATTTGTTTACTCAATATAATTATGTAAAATAATGAGGATTGTTGAGGAAGTACAATATCATCTCTTCAGATATATACTTATCGAAGGTAGGGGGTTGTGAGATTGAGCATTTATCGTTCTATTTATTAAAGCCCTTAGAACATAAGTAATTCTATGGCAATATAATCTTATGTTCCATGGGCAGAATTCAGTGGGATCAAAGAAGATGGATGGACTATCCCGCTTTGCTTGAGAGATTGAAGTGAGGTTTGTGCAGTGACTAGAAAAAAATGCAGAATTTCTTAGGATGGGTAAGAGTCAGGGGATGGTGGGGAGGGGAGGTACGCTGGCATGAAGCAGCACAGTGCCTTTGAAAACTTCAGAGTAGTGTTCCATTAGCATTTAGTTTAACTTCAAAATTTGTTTTCCAGCCAGTTTTTCCTACTATACTTCTAAAGCACATTTCTAAGCTAGAAATCCTACATAACCACCAATTCCCCAACTATTTAAGAAATTCAAATAGAACTCCTAAATATCTCACACATAGTTTTTGACAATAAATTATCTAACATATTTCACCTAGGTCAGACTCCGTAGCTGTATATTATAAAGACTGTGAATTAACTCTTGACAGGGGAAATTCAAAACTATTCAAAACTAAAGCCTGTGAATAAGACAAAGGATGAAAAGAAAACAGATGAAGTAATACCACAGCCAGCTGAAGGGGAAAGGATGCCAAGCAGTGGTGATAGGACAGCATGAAACAAAGTGGCTTCATTAATACACTGCAAAGTACCAGAATGCCACACAAGACACTTAGTTCCCAAACCAAACACAACCAGAGTTTGCTACTATTGATTTTAAGTAGCAGCTGCCTAATTGCTAGAAAGCAGATACTTGAGCAGTTGTTGAGATTTGCAAATGCAAATAAGCTTCCTCACAAATGTAGCCATATCACAGCTACTATGGCTTTTAGTAGAGTTACACAATGATTGCGATATTTAGCCATTATAGTAATTGAACTTTTATAAAGTAATTAGTAGTAGCAAACAGGTATATAAATAGCAGTTAATTAAGTGATAGTCAAATCACAATTAAAAAAAAAGTAAAGAGCTTTATTACTGTGTTTTTATTTCCCAAATTAAAATAACTTTGATCTAGTCTCAGTGATAATTTATTTTAAAATGATAATTTATTCTCACAAAAATATTTATTCAGTATATATTTTTTCAGCACCTCATATATTAGGTATTTATGAGGTTAAAAATTAAAAATTTTCCTATGGTTGTTTCTTTATTGCCGAAACTAAAGTAATTCCTGAAATAAAGAGTTTAGGGAGGAAATTATAATTTCTTAATCTTGTTGCATTCTAACTTTGTTAAATATATATCTGAAGAGATGATATCATATTATTCCATTCTCGCAGTGTAATAATCTAAAAGTAGTGATATATTCTGACTGGCCAAAATTTCGTATTTGACACTCTAACTACAGTGGATTATCAATTTTCAAAGAGTTATAAAACCAAAAACATGGTATAATTAACATTCATGACATACTGAGCCAATCTAATTTTGTCTTTATGGTTTAAAAAGATTTTCATGTCATTGGTCAGCAAAACTATTAGTTTTTATTGAGCGTTCAATTACACTTACTAAATATATAATTTGATCTTGTTAAGTAATAGAACTGTATGAAGAGAAGGCTGTACAGAGATGGAGACTTTTCCATTTTGGAGGAAACACAGTTTAATGGAGAGAAGGACAAGTAAGAAGACAAAATATATTTTGCTAGGTGTTATGATAGGAGCTCTCGAGGCTCAAAGGAGGTGTTCAATAAGGATTTTCTACATAATAGGGGTTTTCTTAGTGGAGTACCTCCAGAAGCCGACCTTGAGACAAGGATTTGAGTATAATTTGTTTATGTGAGAGATGATTACAGGAAATACCAGGACACTGAAGAAGTAAGACATGGAAGCAGTAGAGACCACTAAGAGTATATTATCAAGCAATTTCCCACCTGGGTAACTGAAGCTTAATCCAACTGGGGGAATCTGGGAAATGGCACAGAACACATCTCAGACTTATCTCATTCAAGGGGAGAGGATTTAGAATATTTATATACCATCTACTATCAGTCTTTGGTGGATGTCTGCTCATGGAGATATTAAATCCCCATATTTGTATCCTGCAAGAGAAAGAGAAAACCTTCAGTCCAATGTATATGTATATACATATTCTTTCACTTGGAAATAGAGGCAATGGGATGGTAAGGGAAGAAACAAAGTTCAGATACTGATACTACAAATACTCATTGATTTCTTTTGTAAGCTATATGACCATAGTAGTTTATTTTACTTTGTTCCACACATTATTCTAGTACACAGACACCTCCACTTTTTTCCTGTCCATCATGTCTCATGTTTCACTACTCACTTTACCTTAGATTATGAGGCTAATAATGAAAATTATTTATTTATGCATATCCCCAGTGTCTTTTTCCTTCTTTCCTTTCTTTATGCTTGTCTGGAAAATTTAAACCTTGGTTAAATCTAAATTCCCCTCCTACTTTGCATCTAAACCCAGCAGTAGACTGTAGCTGGAAAAAACACCCAGCTCTGCTGAGTACTCTCGGATAAATTCATGATCATAAACCTCAAGTGGATCCTAAGCAGTGACTACCCAACCATGCTCTTACTGTCCCCATTCTCTAGTCTCAGACTTGATTGTTTTATTATGGCCTAATGATCAAACTTCAAAAACTGTGCCTCAACTTGAGGTATTGTTGTTTCTTATTCACTGAGAAAATGAAAGCAATCATAAAATGAAATATTTCATCTCATCACAACCAAATCTATCCAATTATCTCTATTTCCATAAATTTTATCTTTCCTCCTGTTAAAACTGATGAGCTTTCTCTGTTGAACTTTCTCTGATGGCCAAACTCTGCAACTGTATCCTGGATCATATCCCCTTTTGCCAACTCAAGAATTTAATTCCTGGAGTTATTTTTCTTTCCTAGAACACATTTATAACCCTATCTGTATAGGATTAATTCCATCAGCATTTGCACAGACTTTAGACACTACCATAGTAGTGTGTACCTCAGTAATTAAATAGCAAATTAAATAGTATTTCTAAGGCTCAGTTACTTCATCAATCAAAAAAATAATAATGTCTACCACTTTGCATTGTTGTTAACATTAAATGAGATGAAGCCTAAAAAATCTCAAGTGATTGACATTGATTAATAATTTACTATATATACTCTATGATATAGTTAAATATAAAAATAACTAAAATATCTCTTCCTCTCAACAGGTTAGGAATTCATGCATTCATTTTGGTAGAGAATCTCCTCCTTAAAGCTTGCTGTGACAAAACATATTTTCCAAAAGTGATCGCAACACTATTGCTAGACTGACATTTAATATTTTGAATGTAGGTTTTTTTGTAGTGATGAAAAATTCATACATGGAGTAACACTTCCAGTTTGGACTGTAAGTATACAGACAAAAAAATGAAAAAGACACATCTGGACCTCCAAACTTACTCAAGCAAGAAGCAGACTGAGAAAACAACTGGGCTGCAAACAAGGCTACATATTATGAAAGAGTAAAGAGAATGCAAAAAGTAGAACTAATAGCTCAGAAAGCAATCCCAAGAGCTGTGGAGAGTTAGCTCCAACCAGGACAGAGAGACTTAATCAGGAAACTGGCAGTATCCGCTAAACTAGATTATAGAATTGGCCAAGGACCAGTAACTGGTATGTGTTCCTTGCTTTCCTCTTTCATTATTGATTGCAATGATCCATCCTTGTTTCCCGACTATGGTATATTAGATGTACAGTGGATGGTGCAGATAAGTTCTCTCTTTACTTCATATGGGTTCAGATTGAGCAGAACAGTTTCCAAGGAGCTGTGTAACCAAGAAATTGTATCACAAGTCTCATCCACACCCAGACTTGATCTGAATGGAGAAATCCTGGGCCCCAAAGCCCAAATCTGATGTCATAATAGATGAAACTTGTGGGATTTGGGGAAGGGGTGAGTGTATTTTGCCTGTGGGAAGAAATGTAAGCAACAAATGGGATTCTCATAACAAGTGACCTAAGAGAAACTATAGTCACAAGGCCTTCTCTAACCTTGCATCAGAAGTCACACAGATTCACTTTACCAACATATATTTGTATAGGCAGTATGGGCAGACATGCTTTAAAACTACTGCTATCTGGGATCCCTGGGTGGCGCAGCGGTTTGGCGCCTGCCTTTGGCCCAGGGCGCGATCCTGGAGACCCGGGATCGAATCCCACATCGGGCTCCCTGCATGGAGCCTGCTTCTCCCTCTGCCTATGTCTCTGCCTCTCTCTCTCTCTGTGTGACTATCATGAATAAATAAATAAAATCTTAAAAAAAAAAAAAAAACTACTGCTATCTGGGGGCACCTGGGTGGCTCAGTCTGTGACTTTCGGATTGAGCCTTGCATCAGTTCCACACTCAGCATGGAGTCTGCTTGAGGATTTTTCTCCTTTTCCCTCCACTCCTCTCCCTGTTCATACATACTTTCTCACTCTCTAAAACAAGCAAATAAATCTTAAAAACAACAACAACAACAACAAACTACTGTTGTTTGCTCTCTGGCTAAAAAGTTGCTTGTGGTCTTTCCATATGGTACTCTTAACAATAGCCAGATTTCTTACAAAGGAGCTAAAGATTCCCACAACATCACTATTTGGTAGTTTCTTCTTATGCAGCAGTAGATAACCAAAACAGCCCCATGTTTCCTGGTCATATCCTAGCACTATTTATACTTTAACTGGCTTCTTATATTTCCATGATGGAAAAGGAAATGTCATTTTTTTCTGGCTAGTGTTTCTTCTCAATATGGTATTCAGAGTTCTCCGAGTTAACTTCACTGTGTCTTTCCTGCCTTGTTTCCCACTTCTTTCTCCACTTTTACTATATGTCAAAAAGTCTGGACCATATGATTTTCTCATCATGTTCCAAATTGCTCCAGGCTATGAACAAATGTATGAATAAGCAGAGACCCACTTCCTTTGGACATTTTTCTTGATTGGTCCTAATAATCTAAGATGATTGTTGCTTTTTGCACTTTGGTACTCATCTTATTCTATCATTCATTCACCTGTGAACTTTTTCTATCCTGATTCTTAAATTTAAACTGCATGAGTAGGAAATATTTTCTGTTCATATTGACACTTCCTCAAATCTTGAGGACAGTATTTTATACATAGTAGATCCTCAAGTGTATATTAGATTGCATTAAATTGATCAAAAACAAACTTAAGTCTTCTTTTCTTATGGATATTAAGTATATTAATTTCAAACTGTTTTCTTGGTGGTACAACTCATAAGACTAGATAGGTATAAAAATAAATGTTTACAAGGCTGTAATTACATATAATAGGTTCTCTCTGACTTGTACAAGTAAACTATTTTGCCTCTATAATTCAGAATTTATTTATTGACACCTTAACTTCAAGATCTGAAATTACTTATTTGATTATTTTGGCTCTTGTGCTATAGTTATTTCAGTTATTATGATGCATGATCTTCCAACTTGATTTATAAAACATGTGTTTTCAATTAGTGTAACACTTATCTACTCAAAGGGCATCTCTCATATCTGCTCATCATAAATGTCTGCAAATTCAATCAAGATTTTAATTCTTCTTTCTCACTTCTCCCCAACCTGTGAATACTATTTTATTTAGTGTATTAATGTAGAAGAACTCTATACTGTCTATACATTTTGGCAGTGTAATACTCTCAAAAATCCCCACTACATCGACAGCCATCTCCACAGTATCGAAAAGAGCTAGTTGGTATATGAGATAGTCATTTAACTGACGACTTAACATCAAAGCATATTTTTCACGTAAAACAATTTTGAGGATTTCTTTGACCAACATCAATATTTCATGTAACCTAATGAAAACATTTGTTTTCATGGATACTAGCCACAGAAAAATGGCTTGGAGATTTTTTTTTTTTTTTTTTTTTTTTTTAGCAAAACTAATCTGTCTCAGAACTGTTCATCTCTCATGTTTTTATTATTATATAATTAAAGTGTTGTGAATGTTAGTTCTACAAAAATAAATGGAGAAGTGAGTTATTAAAGACCATGCACCCTACCACATTTTTTTCCTCTACCCTACCTAATCCTGAATGGTTGACGAGATAAAATTACTCAGAGTAACTCTTGTCCTTCTCTTCATGGAATGATTAAAATAGTTAATAACACCCCCCTTCTTTATTAAATGGTAGAAAAGACTTTAGAAATGTTCTTTGACTTTCATAATTTGAAAAAAAGTTATAGAGACTTCAATAGCTAAAAGGATTTTAGCAATATTTTTATTACTTAAGCATTTTAAAAGTTCCATCCCATTGTTATTGAATGTCAGTTAATTCTTAACTCAATCTTCTGCATCTTGAAAAATGTGTCAGTAAAAAAAAAAAAAAATCACACATTTGCAATCAACCATAATTACATGTCTACCAACCCAGGAATCATTAAATTAATTAACCTTTACATTCAAGTATCACCTAAAAGGAAAATGTTCCTTGAAATCAGTTTTTTTTTTAAACAAAATTGAAAGTAAGATTCCAAGCCAATATTTTTTAGTTAAAGTTTTTACTTTGAAATTCAACTAGCAGAGTGAACTAAATGAATAAAGTATGCCCCCAGCTACCTATATCCTTAGTAAATGGGGTAAGAAACACTGGTTAAATTACTGCCATGTTACATGATCGAGAGTCAACCAAAGTACCCATAAACATAGGAGTTATTAGTATGTCTAATTTAGATTTTTTTAAAGTCCCAGGAAGTGTAGAATTCACTTAATTGGCACCCTGATAAATGATTCTCCAATCTAATTGGTATAATTACCAAGAGCCAGGCAGAGTGTAAGGTATTTAAATGACTCAAACCAATTGGATCATGGAATATCTTTGCCATTTACATAGTGTTATTTATATGCTTATTTACAGTATAGTATTACATATCAACATCCAACTACAGATATTTTCTGGTATACTTTATCTCCAGATCTATGACTCAGAAAGAATATTGTAAATGTTTTGTATGATTTTCATTCATTTGGAACAAGATTGAAAACTTAGCAAACCAAAGCAGACTCAAGTATAATTTATCAATGCTATGCCTTAAAATACTATGTGTTTACCAAGAGTTGGGTGATAAAACCTGAATAAATGATTATTCTCATCACATATAAAAATATTTGAAGCCCTTAACTTAACCTTTTTTATTAGAGACAATGTATTGTCTTCTATGATGCAAAGTATCATGAAGAAAAAGTTAAGAATTATTATGAAGGCAGTGTCTTTTTTTCTTCCCTTTCTATAGCAAGAAAGATGAATGTTTTACTCATGAAAGTTATGAGGTGGAAAAAATAGCTATTCCATTTTGTTTTTCACTTCTGACATGATATAAATTTCAATGGAAACTTTAGAGATTTATAAGAAAGAAAATGAAAAATAAAGTCCTCAAAGATAGTTTTTCTTTAGGAGAACATCATTATTTTCAAGTTTCTCATAAAGTTGTTTGTACTATCTCCAGCATTTTGATCTGCAGGTAATTTTATAGTAATTGAGAATTTTTTTCTAGCATAGGTGTTAAAATAATGTAAGCATTGAGGACTGAAATAAATATGGAAGCTGCAGAATTTATGTGGTTTTGAATATTAGCTTCATGAATGGATTTGCTTGACCGCAATTTAATCTTTTGTGTGGCTTATACCTCCTTTCTCTCTGAAGGGTATTTTGTTTGAATAGCTTTAAATCCATTTCTTTGGAAATTAAAATTAAATATAATATTTCTAAATTCCTGACATTAATTTCAATTTAAAAATTTTTACTATATTTATTAATTTATAACTTCTATTATATGTACATTTACATGTTTGATGTTGATAACCAATATGCAATCTGAATTATTTTTCTCAGATAACATTCATTACATTTACTTTCAACATTATCTTCTGGCATTTCCCTCTTTAAGTCTACCTCTTTGACCGAAATTTAGTTGTGGATATCCTATGATATTCTCTTCCTGAAATTTGCCATTGTAAACTTGTTATTGCTTAAGTCAAGTTAGTTACAGAAGGATATTCTTCTCCAGTTTGTACTACAGGGATTAGATCTTTGACTTTTTTTTTTCAAAGAAACTAAGAGTGGTCATTTTGATTGTGATAATAAAAATTCTGGGTATTTTATGTCTTTGAAAAGAAGATTTTCTACCTTTTTTTTTTTCTTCTGTAGGGAGTGTAGAAGTTTTGTTTATATGTCTGCATTTCAATTAGATCTGTTTCCTGTAAGGATTGTTCTTCCATGTTTTGTATGGTACTTGGTAAATTGGAATTGTGTGTGTGTGCATGTGCATGTGTGTGTTATGGACAATGCTAGATTACTGGGAAAAATCAAGATAACTTGAATGTCATTACACTATCCACAAAAAATACATATTTGTTTACATAAAATTCAGTTACAAATAGAAAATCCTTTTTCATTCAGCAGGACCAGAAAGTAATCAAAATATATGGTTCTATACTAATATATCTTTAGTTAGCAATAGCTTGTCAGTTTTAATATTTTTATCTGCTACTGAACTTCTCTAATCTGGGGTTTTCCAAAATGTTTGTATCTACAAAAAAAGGGAAGTTATTATCATAGGAGAATTTCCTTTCAGTCATGTCTAAAGAAAAACTTTGGAATTATGTGGATATTATGTGCAATATAAACATTAGTTAAAAATTGCAAAAAACACATTTATTCGTCCTTTCTAATGGCTGAGAAGTAAGTCAATCAGAGAAGGACAATCATCATATGCTTTCACTCATACGTGGAATATAAGAAATAGTGAAAGGGATTAATAGGGTAAGGAGGGAAAATGAGTGGGAAAAATTAGAGAGGGTGACAAACCATGAGAGATTCCTAACTCTGGGAAATGAACAAAGGGTAGTGGAAGGGGAGGTGGGCGGGGGGGGGGGGATGAGGTGACTGGGTGACGGGCACTGAGGGGGGGCACTTGATGGGATGAGAACTGGGTATTACACGATATGTTGGCAAATTGAACTTCAATTAAAAAAAATTGCATTTATTTGTGAGATCATTCACAAGATCTTTTAGAAATTAGGGTTTTTTAAATTAAAATTTTGATAATTATCATTGAAACAATGTGAAACATGTTACCTTGAATTACCTTGTTATGCTATTGCATATCCAGAGAGAAGACTAATGATGAAAATGAAGATAGTTATGATGATGGTGATGATAACAAAAGATAATATTTAATTATTATTATTTTTCAGGCACTATATTTAATACATTACCTACATTTACTCATTTGGGGTAGGTGATATGTTCAACTGACTTTAATAGATAAGGAAAACGTTGGGACGCTTCCTGAGCCTGAGTGGCTCAGCAGTTGAGCGCCTTCCTTGGGCCCTTGGTGTGGTCCTGGAGTTTCCGACCGAGTCCCGCATGGGGCTCCCTTCATGGGAACTGCTTCTCTCTCTGCCTGTGCCTCTGTCTCTTTCTCTCTGTGTCTCATGAATAAATAAATAAATAAATAAATAAATAAATAAATAAATAAATAATCTTAAAAAAAGATAAGGAAAATGTAAAAGCATCCATCTGATACCTTTTTTTTTTTTTTTTACTTTTAAAGAAGGCACAATGGTTAAAATAATTATAAAATTTTCATTCTTTTTTTTTTTTAAATTTTCATTCTTAAATGCACATTATTCACACACAAAATATTTCTTAAAATGTTATACATATAAATTTTATCTTTTTAAGCTCACCATTAACATAAATGTATTCACTAGACCCTTGAGGTTTTGTTAGTGGAAATCTTTTCAATGCATTTTTTTTAATTCATTGGTTGTATTTCATACTAAAATTCAGAAGACAAGGGGCCTATGATAAAAGTCACTCTTATACAATCAGTCTTAATAAGAAAGTTAATTATAGACATTCCTTCAAACCAGCTAATAGGATTGTATTTTCAGTGGACATTGCTAACCCAATTAAACAGAAAAGATATAAACTAAATTACTATATCCTAATTATACAGAAATAGATAAACACAAGCAATAAAATTATCTCATAATTCACTCAGAAATTAAGATTTTTCAAATCACCAGCAGATCAAAGCAAAAGTAATAAGTAAGATGCTTCTAATTGCATCAACTACCTCCTAAATTTCAACAACCATATCTCATATTAAATTAATAAAAAAATTAATAGAAGATAGATGAAGCAAAGCCAAAGAAATTGGCTAGTATATTTGTCAATTTGTCTTCTTGGGCAAATTTTTAAGCTTTATAAAGTCCTGATACATACAAATATATATATATAAATATATATATGAATATTTATATATATATAAATTGTTAATATCCTGATGTATATTTGTTACGAATGTTATGTGTGTGTATGTGTGTTGCTTTTAGAAATCATGTCTTTGTGCTGAACATGTCAGTCTAATTTGACTGCCATACCTATCTCTGACTTTGTCTTCTTCAATCTCTTAGAAGAGATTATCTAACATGCCAGATGACTCCACCTCCATGGTTATAGGTAATTAGACCAGAATGGACATCTCTTAAGGGAATCCAATCAGTAGTCAATCAGATTCCCCCAATCACAGAAACTGGTCAGATGACAAAGGGCTCTGGATTGAACACATTATGCAAACTTTTGGCTAGAACCAGCATCATAGCAAATTAAAGCCACCTCCAAAATTATGAATAAACTGAATGGGTGGGAAGGAAAAACCTCAACTGCAGGCAAGAAAAAAAAAAAAGTTGCTCAGAAACAAGAGACCTGGATCAGAAAGACATATAATGTAGCTGTTTTAAGATGTGTTAGGTCCCAAAAGTCCACATTCCATGTCTTCTGAATCCATTAAAAGACTTCCCCTGCTTCTTTTTGTTGGAATATATTGTAAAGGATGTTTACTTATTATTTTTTACAACTAAAATTATTTGATTAGAACAAAACTTTATTTTTTCTTTTACTTTTATTAGATTAATGTACCCCTCTTGGCAAAAACCTTAGTAGTATCAGGCCCAAGTTACATTTATAAAACACCCAACACACTATTTTGTATTAGAAATGACAAATATGTAACTATAAAACAGGTGGTAGAGCTTCTCTTGGAAAAGAAAGAAAATATACTGATGGTGTTTAAGTGTGAAAGGAGAGGCATCCAAGGCATGCCTGCATGGGCGACAGCTTGAGGGAGTGGGATAGGGTAAGGAGCAGTGTCAAGTATTGTGAGGGTTGTAACTCAAGTAACATGAAGAGGGTTGTAACTCAAGTAACAAGGAGCAGTGTCAAGTATTGTGAGGGTTGTAACTCAAGTAACATGTGTGTTTATGTGTGTTTGCGTGTACATGCACACGTACACGAAAAACTTATGTTCCTGGTAGAGTGATTAGTGTTTTGACGTCAGGGATTGTTTTATTTTTGTCAAGACTTGATCAGCAACAAGCGCATACTAGGAGCCAAATAAACAACTGAATCCAAGTTTTTTGTGTTACTCTATGACTTTGGACAAACCATTTAATCTGGACTTCATAAACCATTTAACTGTAAACGTCCATCGTAGCTATAATAAACTACAGCTCCATTGTGGCTGAATGAAAGACAGAGAGGAAGGGGAGGCAGGGGCGAAGGAGGGAGGAAGGGGGAGGGAGGGTGAGAGGGAAGAAGGAAGGAAGAAAGGAAGGAAGGAAGATGAATGAATGCTTTCCCAGAACCCATTAGTACCTGTATTAGATTAACAAACAAACAAAAACCAAAATCTAGTGACTTGCTCCCTCTTCTCTAGTGACTTCCACACCTGCCCAAATACTGATTTCTTATTTATATTACATGTTCGCTGCAGATAACTATTGGTCTGCTCCATGTGTTTCCTTCACTATGGAATCCAGTCTGAGGGAGAACTTCCTTGCTGGGGCGTTGCTCATCTGGTGGCAGAGGGAAAAGACCACATTGGGTGATTGGGTGATTATGGTTTAAATTGCTGCTTATCAATGTCACAAGTTTCTTATGATCACATGTTACTGGCCATAGTCAGTCACATGGCCAGACTTGCCTCAATGGGAAGAAGGTGTAATCCCCTCACTGCTAGTGCAGATCACATAGGAATGGAGGGAAATAGGACATTTCTTGATGGGATGCTATTTCCTAGGAATAGCTCCTCAGTCTTTTATTTGTGGTGGCTCTTGTATAGGATCTCTGCAAGGATATTAGTTTTTCATTTTATTCCTTGGCTACATCTGAAGAAGATATTAAAGAATATGCCTTCCTTGAGAGCTTAGAAAGATTTTCAGTCTATTTTATGCCCATAGAAGTTTTGATCCCCAAATGAGGTTAACAGACAAAATATGGACTCTTGGTTACATTTGAATTTTGATAAACCACAAATATTTTACTATAAGCATGTTGTAAATATTGTAGGGGATATAGTTATACTAAAAAATGTGTGTTGTTTATCTAAATTCAAATTTAACTAGGCATCTTGTGTTTTTATTTACTAACTCTGGCAACCCAAGTACGCAAAGGGAATTTCAAGTCTCAAAGAAAGTATTTAATTTAGGGTACTGGCACAACTCTTTTAAAAACATAGTAAGATTTTTAACTATTTGATTACAGTCAGTTTCCAGCATCTCTTGATAAGCTTTTTTTTTTTTCCTTGTAAATTGCCCTTCTTTCTAGATTTAGATGCCAATATTTTAAATTTGCCAGGATTCCATGGGAGAGACTTGCTCGGAGTTTCTTTTTCCTAGAGACATTTTATCCTATTGGAAGGATTTACTGGGTGCCAAACTAATGACTTCTGAGTTTTACCAACAGATTTTAGCTTCCCCCAAATTAGCCTTTGCCATCAGGCTGAGTTTTAATTGGCCTCTGTCATTAAAATTTTCTAATGTTATATTTTACTGAGAGAATTAAAAAAAAATTACATCATTCATCCCTGTTAGTAAAATACCTTATCAAATGCACCCAATAGAACATGAGTAATTTTCTGTTTTCCAACTTATTCACCTACAAGCTCATTCAGTACATTACCTATCTTCTAAGTTATCAGAGGTGGTGGTTATATAACATGTTCACCTGTGCACATGCACAGTGGGTTGCCATCAGTCTAATCAACAAATTATCCTCTTCACCAACTACCCAGTCCAAACCCAATGGTGTATATATTGGTGTTCTTGTTTCAACAGAACCCTACTTCTATGTTCAAATTTCTTTTTTTTTTAAGATTTTATTTATTTATTTATTTATTTATTTATTTATTTATATTTTTTATTATTTTTTTTTTATTTATGAGAGACACAGAGAGAGGCAGAGAGAGAAGCAGGCTCCTCACAGGGAGCCTGATGCGAGACTTGATCCTGAGGCTGGGATCACGCACTGAGCCAAAGGCAGATGCTTAACCTTGGAGCCACCCAAGCATCCCTATGTTCAAATTTTGTAATCAGTCATCTTTGCTAGGTTATATTGTAATATGACAAAATCTTGGTAGCTTATTACAGCTAAGGTGTATATCTCATTCTCATCAAATGATGAATACAGATTGAGTCAGTTGTAGCTCACTTCCACAAGATACATTCATTCTAGGATCCAGACTGAAAGAAGATCTTCTATTTGGGACTTTGCTATTTTCATGCAAGAAAAATACATCAGTGAATGATGCTTCCTGTGGGTGTTTTGCTGTACTTCCACTCACATTTGCTGTACTTCTACTCACATCTGATTGGCCAAAGCAAGTTATAACATCAGTAGTTCAAGAAGTATAATCTTATCATAGAATACACAGATAAATGGAAGTCTAATACTATTAACCAAATTATTTTTTTAAATAAACTTCCTTTTTTTTATTTTAGAATAGTTTTAAATGTACAGATACTAATGTTTATTTTCACAAGTAGTGAATCATTATTAATTTATTATTATTATTAACTAAAGTCCATATTTTATTCAGATTTTCATAGTTTTTACCTAGTGTCCTTTTACTGTTCTAGGATCCCATCCAAGTTATCTTATTACATTTAGTTGTCATGTCTCCTTAGGCTCTTTTCTATGACCATTTCTCAGGCTTTTATTATTTTTGAAGACTTTGACAGTTTTGAGAAGTACTAGTCAGATATTTTGTAGAATGTTCTTCAATTAGGAGGTCTCTGATGTTTTTTGATGATTAGACTGAGATAATGGGTTTTTGGGAGGAAGACCACAGAGGTAAAATGTCATTCACATCACATCATATAAAGGGTAGATACCATCAATATGATTTATCACTGTTGATATTAATCTTGATCACCTTGTTGAAGTAGTGTTTGTCAGATTTCTCTTATAAAGGAGCAATTTTTCCCCATCCTATGTTTTATAAGGAACTCACTATATAGAACATACATTTAAGGAGTAGGGAATTATGCTTTGCTTCTTTGAGGGGGAATACTTACATACATTATTTGTAATTCTTATTTGTGGGAATTTTCAGCCATTTATTGAATCAGTTTGTACCTAACCAAGATGCTGGTAATATTGGTATCATTCTAAGAACTCTTCTGCTGGCTTTAGGCAACGACCATCTTTCTGTGTACTCCCATGACGTCTTTCTTGTGTGGACACAGAGACAAAGCTCTCTGGTGTCTATTCTATTAAAAACACTAATCACATCTGACCAGGGCCCCACCTTTATGACCCATCTAATCCTAGTGTCTCCCAATATCCTCATCTCCAAACATCATAACATTGAGGGGCAGGGCTTCAACATAGGAATTGTGGGAAAAGTACTCATGGGTATTTTGTGCTTTACGTTATAATCCAACACTATTTTGGTGGTTATATTTTCTAATTTTGATGATTGGGAGCTCTTTCAGTTAGCTCTTGTGTCCCTCTAACATGACTCTATCATTGTTGAGTGTGTGTGTGTGTGTGTGTGTGTTAGCACTTCCTTGTTTTCTGCCACTATAAAATGCTAGACTCATCATGTAAATATTCATCCTAGAATAAGCCCTTTCTTCAAGGAGCCCAAGTTCCTTTGATTGAGAATGGTGTTAGAAACCAAGAGCTGAGTACTAGATGTACGTGCTATAAATGAGGTATTGTTGCTTCTGGACTCTCCCAACTGACAGAGCTGGAAGTGTGTGTGCATACTACCTCATGTATATACACAGATCTATAAATATTTTCGTCTGTAATCATTTGTTTATATATCAAGCTAAACATGAGTGTACACTAATATTTCCATCTAGTCCATCACCATATGGATTGTTCTAGCCTTCCTCCTTTGCTTATTGAATCCTCTCATTCCAACACTGAGGAGCCTCTCTCCCACCATCCTTCATTTACGTATTTGCCTGTCAAAATCTGGTGTACATATATCGTAGCCTCAGAATTGTTAACTCAAACCCCTATATAAAACAACGTTATTAACTAGATTATATTTTCTTTTGATTTTAGTGACTGAACTCATTTCTAAAATGAGTTTAGACTGAACTCATTTCTAAAATGGTTTAGGTTAGCAATTTATTCCCCCACCCCATTCAGCGAGGTTATTTTATACATTTGTAATACATTTAGATTTCTTTTTTTGGTCACAATATGCATTCCATCTTGGAATTCTTCAACCTTTTAAATATGTTTTTTAATTTGCATAGATTAAGTTGTAGGTTTTATGCTATGAAGTGTGAGTTTTGACAAATGCCTAATGTTTTATATTCACCATTATATAGTATCATACAGAACAGTTTGACCACCATAAAAATCTTCTGTGCTTCACATATTCCAGCCTGTCTTTCTAATAGCAAATGAAGTTGAGGCTCTTTTTATATGCTTATTTGCCATCTGGATATATTCTTTGGTGAGGTATATGTTCAAATCTTCTGCTCATTTCTGAACTGTGTGGTTTGTTTTCCTTTTGCTGATTTTTAAAAGTTCTGTGTATATTTTTAGATACAAGTCCTTATTAAATATATGTTTTTCAAATATTTTCTCCCATTCTCTGACTTATTTATGCATTTTCATAGTGTATTTTTCAGAGTAGAGGCTTTTAATTTTAGTAAAGTTGAACTTGTAACTTTTTCTTTCATGGCTCATACTTTGTTGAGTATTTACTCATTACCAAAACTTAGGAAACATCGATTTTCTCCTATGGTTTCTTCCAGAATGCTTATTTATTTATTTTTTACATTTAAACTCAATTAGCCAACATATAGTACATCATTAGTTTCATATGCAGAGTTCAGTAATTTATCAGTTGCATATAATACCTAGTGCTCATCACATCACAAGCCCTCCTTAATGCCCGTCACCTAGTTACCCCAACCCTCACCCACCTCTGTTCCAGTAACCCTCAGTTTGTTTCCTATAATTAAGAGTCTCTTATCATTTGTCTCTCTTTCTGATTGCTTCCCATTCAGTTTTCCCTGCCATCTCCTATTTCTCTGTGCTTTCTTATATTCCACATATGAGTGAAACCATATAATTGTCTTTCTCTGATTTATTTTGCTCAGAATAATACCCTTCAGTTCCATCAACATTGATGTAAATGGTAAGTATTCATCCCTTCTGATGGCTGAGTATGATTATATACATATATACATATATAATGGACTATATATATAAATGAAATATATATATATATATATATGTGGAATGGGAATATATATATATATATATCACATCTTCTTAATTCAGTCATCTGTTGATGGACATCTTGGCTCTTTCCACAGTTTGACTATTGTGGACGTTGCTGCTATAAACATTAGAGCGGTTTATAATTTGCAATTTACATTTAGGTCTGTAATTCATTTAATTTAACCTTTATTTTTCATATGTGTAAGATGTCTGTTTAGGGTTTGTTTTGTATTTGTATGACTAATTGTTCTGGAACTATTTATTAAAAAAGATTCTTTCTCAATTGAATTGTCTTTGGACCTTTGTCAAAATTCACTTAGTTGTCTTTGTATGATTGATCTGTAACTGTGTTCCATATTCTGTTTCAATAATCTTGTGGCAATTCTTTCACCAATATCACATTGTGTTGATCATTGCAGGTTAATAGCAAATCTTGAAATTGATGGTGATAATTCCCCAATTTTGTTCTTTGTTCAGTGTTGTGTTGACTAATCTGTGTTTTCTCATTTCCATATAAATTTTTAGTATTGGTTTATCAATATCTACAAAATAGTGTGCAAGGATTTTGATTGGCATTGTGTAGAATCTGTAGCTCAACATGAAAGTAATTAACATCTTAACAATATTGAGATCTTTAATTCATGAAACATGAAATTTCTCTCTTTTTTTTTTTTTTACAAAGAGCAGCTCACTTTATAAACTAAAAAATAAATCCTTAGAGTAAATACTTGGAGTTAAAGATTTTAATATTCAAACCATATATCATTTTAAAAAGAATACATAAAAATGTAATCTTGAAACTAATGTAACATTGTATGTTAACTAACTGGAACTAAAATAAAAACTTAAAAAAATAAAAGAAACAACTAACAAAAAATAGAAAAAAAATACATAGCAATCCCTTTGTCCTAAGATTCATATACAGTCATTATAGATCCTCCAAATGTCTGATGTTGACTTTTTTTCATTAATGGTTTCTGCTGTTTTCAAAAAATTGTGCAACTACCACCACTATTTCCCCTCCCTCCCTTCCCCCTTCCTTCATTCTCTAGAGCACCCAGCAAAGGAAGAACTATTCTTCAAGGAATTATCTTCTCTGACGTTTCAATCATTCCCTAATGCATTTGTAGTCCCAGCCCTATAAAATATAGTAATAAACCTTCCTTAGAAAAACTAATAGTAAAGTATAATATCTAAGGAAGTAAAATATCTCCCTTTCTATTTATATATTTTAAAATTTCTATCATTTGTGTTTTACATTTTTATGGATATAAATATTGTACATATTTTGTTAAACAAAGATTTCATATTTTTGTTACTATTGCAAGTGGTGCTTTTAAACATGATTTCAAATTCTAATTCTTTATTACTGCTATATGTGAAAGAAATTGTCTTGTATATATGAAATTGTATTCTGCTATGTTATTATACTTGCTTGTTAATTCCGGGAACTTATCTGCAGATTTTTGAGGGGATTTTCTATATAGATAAGCACCCTATCTGAAAATAAAGTTTTGCATTGTTTTTTCTTATCAAATCTACTTGCCTGTCACTTTCTGTTCTTATTTTATTGTACAAGCTAGGACTTCTAGTATCATGTTGAGTAGGAGTAGTGAGAGAAAACATCCTTGCTATGTTTCCAATCTTAGACAAAAAATGTCCAGTTTATCACTATTAAGTATTATTTTGCCTTTAGCTTTTTTTGTAGATGTTCTTTAGCAAACTGAGGAAGTCCTTTCTCTTCCTATTATTGAGAGTTTATATTAAGAATGGGTACCAATTTTCACAACTTTTTCTGTGATAATTGATAGAACATAGGATTTTTTTCTTCTTTTTCCTATGGATTGACTGATTTCTGAATATTGTGCCAGCATTGCATACCTGGAATAAATCAGTTTCTTGTGATGTGTAGTTCTTTATTGACTTCTATTTACTAATTTTTGTTGAAAATTGTTATAGAATTGTTGAAAATTGTTATGTCTATGTTCATGGGATTTTATTTTTGTAGTTTTGTTTTCTTGTAATGGTTTTTATCTGGTTTTGGTATTAGAGTAATGTTGAACTCATAGAATAAGTGCAGAAGGATTCTCTATAGCCTCTATTTTCTGGAAGAAATTGTGAAAAAAACAATGTTATTTTTTCCTTAAATGTGTGGTAGAATTCACCTATGAAATTCTCTGTCTCGGGTGCCTTCTCTTTTGGAAGGTTATTAGCTATTGATTCTTTAATAGATATAAGGTTAATTTCCTTGTGTGATTCTTACATTTTGTGTCTTTCAAGGAATTTGTCTATTTCATCTAAATTATCAAATTTTTGAACGCAGAGTTGTTTATAGTATTTCCTAATTATACTTTTAATGTCCACAGGATCAGTAATGATTATTTTTTGTTTGTTATATCTGTAATTTTTATTTCTCACTCTTTCTGTTTGTTAGTCAAGCTAGGATTTTATCAATTTTATTGATATTTTCAAATATTCAGGTTTTGGTTTGTATCTTCCCTATTGTTTTCCTCCTTTCAATTTCATATATTTTTATTTCTTTCTTCTACTTAATTTAGGCATACATTATGCTTATTTCTTTTTTTTACTAAGATGGAAGCTTCGGTTATTGATTTTAGAGCCTTATGTTTTCTAATGTATGCATCTAATGTATAAATTTCTCTCTCAGCACTGCTTTAACTAAGTCACACAAATTTTTAAAAGCTGTACTTTCATTTTTTTGGTTCAACGTATTTTTATAAAATTTTTCTTGAATTTTTTCTTTGACCCGTATATTACTGAGAACTGAGTTAATATTGCAGGATTTACCAACTATCTCTTTTTTATTGATTTCTACATTGATTCTATTGTGGAAAAACAAATTTTGTGTGATTTTTATTCCTTTTAATTTGTTAAGACTTGTTTTGTGGCCCATAATATACTCTATCTTGGTTAATGTTTATGTGAGCTCAGAAGAGTATGTATTTTGCTGTTATTAGACAGAGTATTCTATAAATGTCAATTAGATCAAGTTGCTTAATAGTGCTGCTCTGTTCATCTATAACTTTGTTGATTTTCTTTGTACTTGTTTAGTGATTTGCCTGTCACTTACTGAGAGGCATTGAAGTCTCCAGCTATACTATTGGATTATTTTATTTTATTTTATTTTATTTTATTTTATTTTATTTTATTATTTATTGCTTCTTACAGTTCTATTTTTGTCTCATATATTTTGATGCTCTGTTGTTAGGTGCATATACATTTAACATTGCTATATCTTTCTGGAGAATTGGTTCCTTTTCATTTTGCAGTGCCATAATCTTTTTTTTTTTCTTTTTTCTTTTTTCTTTTTAATTGGAGTTCAATTTGCCAACATATAGCATATCACCTAGTGCTTATTCCATCAAGTTCCCCCTGTCAGTGCCCGTTACCCAGTCACCCCAACCCCCCACCCACCTCCTTTTGTGGTGGACAAACAAACCATCCATTGTTTGTTTCCCAGAGTTAGAAGTCTCTCATATTCTGTCACCCTCACTGATATTTCCCACTCATTATCTCTCTTTTCCCCTTTATTCCCTTTCACTATTTTTTATATTCTCCAAATTAATGAGACCATATAATGTTTGTCCTTCTCCAATTGACTTATTTCACTCAGCATAATACCCTCCAGTTCCATCCACGTCGAAGCAAATGGTGGGTATCTGTTGTTTCTAATGGCTGAGTAATATTCCATTGTATACACAGACCACAGCTTCTTTATCCATTCAACTTTTGATGGACACCGAAGCTCCTTCCACCGTTTGGCTATTGTGGACATTGCTGCTATGGACATTGGGGTGCAGATGTCCCAGCGTTTTACTGCATCTGTATCTTTGGGGTCAATCCTCAGCAGTGCAATTGCTGGGTCGTAGGGCAGTTCTATTTTTACCTCTTTGAGGACCCTCCATGCAGTTTTCCAGAGTGGCTCTACCAGTTCACATTCCCAATACCAGTGCAAGAGGGTTCCCCTTTCTTCACATCCTTTCTAACATCTGTTGTTTCCTGTCTTGTTAATTTTCACCATTCTCACTGGTGTGAGGTGGTATCTCATTGTGGTCTTGATTTGTATTTTCCTGATGGCCAGTGATGTGGAGCATTTTCTCATGTGCTTGTTGGCCATGTCTATGACTTCCTCTGTGAAATTTCTGTTCATGTCTTTCGCCCATTTCATGATTGGATTGTTTGTTTCCTTGCTGTTGAGTGAAAATGTCAATGCTACCCAGGGCAATTTACACATTTAATGCAATCCTTATCAAAATACCATGGAGTTTCTTCAGAGAGTTGGAACAAATAATCTTAAGATTTGTGTGGAATCAGAAAAGACTCCAAATAGCCACAGGAATATTAAAAAAGAAAACCAGAGTCGGTGCATCACAGTGCCAGATTTCAGGTTGTACTACAAAGCTATGGTCATCAAGACAGTGTGGTACTGGCACAAAAACAGACACATAGATCAATGGAATAGAGTAGAGAATCCAGAAATGGGCCCTCAACTCTATGGTCAACTAATATTCGACAAAGCAGGAAAGACTATCCACTGGAAAAAAGTCTCTTCAATAAATGGTGCTGGGAAAATTGGACAGCCACATGCGGAAGAATGAAACTAGACCATTCTCTTACACCAGACACAAAGATAAACTCAAAATGGATGAAAGGTCTAGATGTGAGACAAGAATCTATCAAAATCCTAGAGGAGAACACAAGCAACACCCTTTTTGAACTTGTCCACAGCAGCTTCTTGCAAGATACATCTATGAAGGCAAGGGAAACAAAAGCAAAAATGAATTATTGTGAGTTAATCAAGATAAAAAGCTTCTGCACAGCAAAAGAAACAGTCAACAAAACTAAAAGACAACCTACAGAATGGGAGAAGATATTTACAAATGACCTATCAGATAAAGGGCTAGTATCCAAGATCTATAAAGAATTTATTAAGCAGTGCCATAATCTTGTTCTAAATCTTCATTATCTGGAATTATATAGCTAGCTACCTCAGTTTTCTTTTGATTAGCGTTAGCATTGGGAACTCTGCAATGAGAGATCGGAGTAAGTGGTAGAAGAAAAGAAAATAGAAAAAAATTAAAATTAAACTATTAATTTAACCACATTTTTATATTTATTTATGGTTTTAATGTGGTTAATATTTTTGTTGGGCATTAACATTATTTCCGGCAGTAATTATATCATATTCATACATTTCCCACAGTCTGTTAAATAACCTGCATATACTGTACTTAACATACTGTACTAATAATTCAATTTTTTATATTTAATTGATTACTAAGTTATTTTACATTACTTAGTTGTTGCTACAATTGTGATGTTATATATAGCAATTTTGTTTCAGTAAATATCTGTTGATGAAATACATGATCTAAATGTTAGGATTACTAGAGCAATTTGCCAGTATGGAACAGAATTTTTTTTTGCTGGAGAATAGCAAGAACTACAATATGTGAGGCAAAAGCATGAACATTTTTAAAAGATTTCTTATAAATTTAGACTTTGTTCTGTAGGAAGTGTGAAGACAAATAATATTTTCATGAATTCAGGTTCTTAAGGTATTAAAATAGTGACCAGGTATAGGTATTAAAGATGGTACTACACCAATTCAGTGTATTACCAGGTTAGACTTAACTTTGCATCAGCAATGCAAAGTAAAGAATGATTATATAGTTTACATGTACCTTAAGACTTACTTGAGAATCAGAGAGAGGTTCTTTGAATTTTTTTTTCTGGCTAATGAAAATTAAACAAAATAAATTTTAAAAAATATCTTAATTCTTACCATTTTGCCATCAATGGAATTAGGGGAAATAAGTACAGTGAATGAAAAAAATCTGTAAAATAAAGCTGATATATTTGAATTAATATATATTTGCTTGAAACTCCCCAAATTATTTTTATACATTGGAAATCATTAATCAATCAATGTCCACTTAACTAAGAGGCTATATAAAAATGCAATCTTGTATTTTGAAACAAATCTAAGGTTCCTTATTAGGAAGAATAAACTAAATTCTAAATCACATGTCTGAAAACAAAGATCTAGATGAATTTTTAGTGTCATATCTCATACAACTATATCTTCCTCAAAATGAACAGGCCACTGCCATTAAATGATGGTAGGAAAAGAAACTGGTGATTTTGAAATTTCATTGCTTTTCAGAAGCAGCATATGAAGACTGGGTTTGTTTATGTTATATCTGTTAATTTATTTTATTTCCTACAATGTTACATCCCAGATTCTCACTTACAGAATGACTTCACTTTCAAAGAATAATGAAAGGTAGAAACAACTCTAGACTAGGGTACAGGGATGTGAGTTGTCACTTACCACGTTTGGGTCTTCAGGAAAGACTTTAAATGATGTCTATTTGTCTCAGTTCCTCTAAGTGAGGAGATTGGACTTAGTTTTATTTTATTTTATTATTTTTTAAAGATTTTATCCATTTATTCATGAGAGACACACACACAGAGAGAGGCAGAGACACAGGCAGAGGGAGAAGCAGACTCCACGCAGGGAGCCTGATGTGGAACTCGATCCAGGGACTCCAGGATCACGCCCTGGGCCGAAGGCAGGCGCTAAACCGCCACACCACCCAGGGATCACTGGACTTAGTTTTAAAGTGGCAAGATAATGATTGAGATTTTGCTACTTGGTTCTTTTTACAACAGATTAAATAGAAAAATACTATTACCTAAGGATTTAGGTCTACATATTTCATAAACAAATATAAATTGAGTAACCAAATCTTAGGAGAGTATTAAACATCTTCTAAAACATGGCATGAGAAGTATCCCAGAGAAACTTTAATTATACAAATATCTGAATGCCTTGTGGCCTAGATTCCCCATTGTCAAAGCAATGATTAAATTAAAAATATTCCCGAACATCAGCCACACAACTAGAATAGCACTTGAGCAGTTATTTCTTACATTCCGCTCTAAAATATGCCAAATTTGTGTTTATAAACAATCTTCATTAAGTCTGACAGGCACTGTTGATCCGAGTTAAGTCTCTAATTCTGGGCATCCAGGGCCTCTGTCCTCTCTTTCTTCATCTCTTATTGTTTTCATGATGAGATGAATTAAAATTCTTATTTGTTATGCATTTGGTGTACTACCGCTCTTCCTGCTCATCTGTGCTTATAAGATTTTACTCTGCTTGCATAAGTGTTCATGAGCCCTCAATTTTGAACAGCTGTGAGGAAGGCTGGTTTAACTATTTGTAAACACCACCCAACGATCCTTGACAGTAATGGCAGTCTTGCAGAATACTGAAGTGCTGTTTTATTGGGAGTGATAATGAGACTGTCTTGTCCAGGGGTCTGGTTATTACACCAATACTGAACATTATCATTTAGTTGTGTGGTGTAAAATAATTAATTAGTCACTTTTTTTTTTCTTCAGGAGACCCTATCCACAGTGAAGAAAACAATGATGTTTATAGCTTTGGCCTTTACTGAGATAATACAAACCTCTACCATTTTTGAGTTTTCTGACCATATGCTTTGTTAGCTTTGAAAACAAATATCAAATTTTATATTGTAAATTGCCTCTTTACAAGAGTAAAATGATATTTACTTATATGGGTAAGATGCTATCTATATAATATATATGATACCTTATATCATACAATACATAATATATACATTATTATATATAAATACATTATTACAAAGGCACAAACATTTTTCCTTTATGGCCACTAAGCTTAGAAATAAAAAAAATGCTTTTATTGTATCAATTACAGTTTGGCTGTAAGGAGACATTCTTAATAATGGGGGTTGGTTAATAGGGACAATCACTATTGAAAAAGGACCTGGCAAAAAAAAGAAAAAAAGAAAAAGAAAAAGGACCTGGCACCTACCTAAGGCATTAGTAAATTCTTGTTGAATAAATGCATAAAACGTTATGAAGACTTCCCCTTTTTCTCTGAAAGCATGTAGCTTTTCAAGTTGCAAAGATGCAAATAAAATCCATGTTTTCTCATTGCAATTCAAAGCCTGTGCTGCTCCATCTTTATGTATATAGCTTTATATACCAAATCTTTCTTTATTTCACTAGTCATTTTGTAGATTTCTATATATACTTGGTGCATATTTTTCATGAAGTATGCACAATGCTGAAGTATTTATAAGTTGTTGCTCATATGAATGAGATGTATTTTTAAATTTTATTCCCCAACTGGTTGTGGTAGTAACAGTAAGAATAAAAATAATGTCTTTTACACTAGACTCTCTAATTTGCTGAAAATCATTTTTGAATGCCTACTATGTGCAAGGAACTATGCTAGGAATTGAGATAAGTGGTGAAAAATATAGGGAATTTGTCTTCAAGGAGCTTATCGTCAACATGGGTCAATAACCCTATCTTGAGGAAAAACAGAATAGAAGAATCCCCCTGAAACCGTTCGGATACCATTGTGACATGGGACTCCTGCATTTCTAAACTTCTTGCTAGCAGAGGTACTGACTACCTTTGTTCTTAACTGTCTTTTCATTAGTGTTGTAGTAAATAGCCTTGGAAGATAGAGATACAGTGTTTTACTCCAGAGCAAAGAGCAGATTTGCTTATGGCTTTGGAATATATATAGTGTCACTCTTGACAGCAAACATAGACATGCTTACTGACCATTATAAAAATCAGCTTCTCTAAGCTCAGGGTTGCTGTCTTGTTAGGTGATCTACTGCACATGTTGCTTGACCCTCTTTGCATCATCCTGTGAGAATTGGGCTCAGAGAACCATAGCAAATACTGAAACTGCTTCTGCTGTTACCATGAATAATAAAGCTCCTTTTCCCTGATCTAGGAATCCCATGTCTTCTGCCAGCATCCATGAAGCTGGGGCAGGCTAACTGGCTAACTTAAAAACAGAGTTAAATCTCAGATCCTTCATAGTTCTGGACAGGGACCTGAAGTCAAAGCAGGATGTAGCCAAGCCACAGCAGGACAGTGCAGGAATGTCAAAGGGAGCATTGTTAAGGGAAGAGCTATCACGTTCATAGGCTTAGTTTGTTCAGTATTGCAAAAGCAACCTGGAGTGGGGGATGTGTATTGGGAAGACTTAGATTGTGTGAGTAACCATAGCCTAATTTATTGAGTGCTGAGTGCTAACTATCTTTCAAGAACTGTACACTTTACATAATTTTTTTTAATTTTTAGCAACTGATTACAAATGTATAATTACAATTCCCATTTTATAGATGAAGAAATGAAGGCAGAGAAGGGATAAGTAACTTGTCTAAATTCATGCAGTTAGTTTGAGATGGAATCAAGATTTGAACACAAACTGGGTGACTTCAGAGCTTATGGTCTCTACCACTGGACTTAAAACGTTCAGAGGGTCTTGGACTGAAGCATCATTATAAAGGACTTTGTAAAGCACAGTGAGTGTGGTGGGATTCACACAAGCAAAGTGGATAACCACCAAAAAGCAAGAAAATTACCTGATTAGTTGTAAAGTGTACCCTACAGAAAAGGATACCATCAGAGGTACTTAAAGAACAGTTATGATAGTTTAGGCTAAGGAAGATGATGGAAGGAAGATAAAAAGACAAATTGTAGGAAGATAAAAAGACAAATTGTGATCTTTTATAAGCATCTTTTAGAAATCTGTCCTACCAAGTACAAAGTCTGGTGAACAGTATGCACTCAAAATATATATTTCAAATTAATTAATTTGGTCACTATCAATAAACCATTTTCTAATTGTAATAATTTTACAATTATTTTTTTAAATAAATGTAATATCTTCTCACAATTTTGTCTTACATCTGCATCTTTCTATTATTTTTATTTGTTTCTAGTATTATTGTACTGGTCAGAAATTCCAAAACAGTATTCAATTATTCATTTAATTTGTGTTTATTCATATAAATTTAAAAATTGTGTCTCTGGGAAATGGGTTAGCAAACTTTATCTGTAAAAGGCCCAATAGTAGATTTATTGGGCTTTGTGAGCCATACTGTCTCTGTTGTAGCTGCTCAAATCTGCTGTTGTGATGAGAAAGCAACCTTTCTCATTGATGTATCAATGAATGGCCAGGTCTATGTCCCAACAAAATTTATGTGAGTGTTGCTTTAGAATATGTCATGAATTATTTTTGGTATTATCATGTATATATTAATTTAACAAATATTTATTGAATATATAAAGTGCACCAGAAACTATGTTAGATATTGGAATATAGCAATGTGCAAATCATTGTCCTCATAGAGCTTACAGTACAATGAGAAGATGTAATTTAAAACAAATCTCTGTGTGTGTATGTGTGTAAGTGAATCCATGTTGTTGCAAATGGCATATCCTAGTGATGGGAAATTTTATTTAAAGGTTAGCCAGTAGGGGCATCCAGTCACATTGGAACATGTTTAGCTAGGTCATCAGAATGGAAATTTAATGACAAACAAGTCATTTTGACTCAGCCAGTAGTAGCATTTACATAGGCATTTATATGTATGTATGGTATATATGTATGTCTGGTGATTCTCCTTCTCCTGTTGCTCATACCAACACATAAATATGTTGATATGTCTGATACATAGCACAAAAAATTCTCTGGGAAAGTGTGAGTAAGTTATTTAACGAATCCAGTTTCTTTTGGAACCAAAACTTCTGAAATCCAGACTTCTACTCTGAGATAAACACTGAAATATGTCTGATATAATGAAATAGTCCTAATTGAGGCCAGCTGGTAGGCAAGGTTAACAATATCCACTCACTCCATACCTAGGGAAATATACCATGGAGGATGGAAAACCTTGGCAAAGGATGAGGCATCAGTACTAGGGCCCAAGTGACCATATGAAGTTGGCACTCATCCTGACCCAGTCATTACAGCAGCATGGGTATAATACATATGAATGTGTGTGCATGTACATATATATCTGTGAAATTTGTAAAAGATATGTCATTGCAAAATTGTAAGATACTCCGTACAGCTTTCTTTGATATTAGCCTTTTAGTTGGGTGTAAGGCAAACTCCCATATATGTAACCTGATAGACTACTATTTCACAAGCAATGCTGGTCGTCCTTGATTTCCACCACAAGTCCTACTGCAGTCTGCATCTTGCATCAGACAATTGCACTGCTTGAGCAGGGTGATTTTTTGTCATACATTGGTTACTTTGGGGCACTTTTTAAAAACTGGAGGTTGCATTACAAATCCAGATTTCCTATTTTTAGTCGCCATAACATGTTAGCCATGAGAAAAGCAATAGAGCAGAATAACAGGACTCTTTCAACTCTGAGCAAATGTTCTTATTGAAGTATAATTGACATCCAATATTCTATTAGTTTCAGGTGTATGGCATATTCATTTGAAAATTCTAAGCATTACTCAGTGCTTACCATAAGTGTAGTCACAGTTTGTCACCATGCAGTTATTACAAATAATACTGACTATATTTCCTATGCTGTACTTTTCATCTCCATGCCTTTTTTTTATTTTACTTATTTATTCATGAGACACACACAAACACACACACACACACAGACAGAGACAGAGAGATAAAGGCAGAGACATAGGCAGAGGGGAAGCAGGCTCCCTCTGGGGAGCCTGATGTGGGACTTGATCTCAGGACCCCAGGAACACGACCCAAGCGAAAGGCAGAAACTCAACCACTGAGCCACCTAGGCACCCCATTGTCTTTCTTTTATTTTTTCATCTATTTCCCCATCTCCCCATCCACCTCCCTCTGGCAACTACCAGTTTGTTCTCTGTATTTAAGAGTCTTTTTTTTTTTTTTTTGGTTTGTTGTTCATTTGTTTGTTTTTTTATATTCTACATATTAATGAAATCATATGACCTTCCTTAGTCTATCTCTGTCTCGTTTATTTCAATTAGCATAATACCCTCTAGGTCCACCCATATTGTTGCAAATGGCATATTTCATTCTTTTTTATGGCTCAGTAATATTCCACTGTGTGTGTGTGCCACATCTTCTTTATTCATTCATCTATCAATGGACACTTGTGGGCTGCTTCCATAATTTGACTATTATAAATAATGCTATAATAAACATATATATATACATATATTTTCAAATTAGTGTTTTTGTTTTCTTTGGGTAAATATCCAGCAGTGGAATTCCTAGATCATATGGTATTTCTATTTTTAAATTTTTGAGGAACCTTCCTACTGCTTTCCACAATGATTAAACCAATTTACATTCCTATCAACAGTGCATGAGAATTCCCTTTTCTCCACATCCTCACCAACATTTGTTATTTCTTGTCTTTTTAATAATAGCCATTCTGACTGGTTTAAGTAATATCTCACTGTGGTTTTGATCTGCATTTCCCTGATATATAGTGATATTGAGCATCTTTTCATTTGTCTGTTGGCCATCTGTATGTTTTCTTTGGGGAAATGTCTATTTGGGTCCTCTGCCCATTATTTAAATCAGATTTGTGTGTGTGTGTGTGTGTGTGTGTGTGTGTGTGTGTCTGTGTGTTGAGTTGTATAAGTTCTTTAAATAGTTTAGATACTAACCCTTTATTGGATATATCATTTACAAATATCTTCTCCCATTCACTAGTTTGCCTTGTTGTTTCATCTAATTGATGATTTCCCTTGACTTGCAAAATGCTTCTTATTTTGGTATAGTCCCAATTGTTTATTTTTGCTTTCATTTCCCTTCTCTTATGGAGAATATCCATAAATATCTTGAGGAGATCTATGCCCAAGAGATTACTACTTATATTTTCTTTTAGGAGTTTTATGGTTACACATTTCATGTTTAAGTGTTTCATCCATTTTGAGTTTATTTTTGTGTATGGTGTAAGAAAGTATTCCGGTTTTCATTTTATTGTATGTAGCTCTCCAGTTTTTCCAACACCATTTAATAGAAAGACTCTCTTTTGCCCCATTGAATATTCTTGCCTACTTTGTTGTAAATTAATTGACTGTATAGGTATGAGTTTATTTCTTAGTTTTCTGTCCTGTTCTTATGTGTCTGTTTTTGTGCCAGTATCATACTGTTTGATTATTATATCAAACTTGAGAAAAAAAGAACAAAGTTGGAGGTATTACAATCCCAGATTTCAAGATATGCTATAAAGCTATAATAATGAAAACAGTATGACACTGGTATAAAAATCGATACATAGATCAATAGAACTTTTGGTTTTTCTTTCTATGAAGTTCCATGCTTGGTAAATCAGAACCTCAGGTTCTTTGCTCCATGCAAGAAGATTTTTTTATTTTTTTATTTATTTATTTATTTTTTTTAAGAAGATTTTTTTAAACTGCCATTTCATAGAAGGAAAAACCAAGAGTTCTATTGATCTATGGATCTATTTTTGTACCAGTGTAAACTCAAAACAGTGAGTTATGAGAAACAGTGAGAAATCCAAGGATTTCTAAAATAAACTCTATCTGGTGGTAAACTCTATCTTGAGTGAAAATAAAATTTACTGAGCATTAACTCTGTGTTATTGCTCTAGTAGTCAATTATATTGATTATTTCAGTGATCCTGACAAAATATTAAGACAGACATTCTTAGTATTTTTAAATGTGGGTCTCAGAGGAGTTAAATAAATATTTAGCACCTGGTAAGTGAAAAAAAACTGGATTTCAACAATAAATTCATGTGACTTCATTGGATCAAATAGTTTACCCTATGATAGATTATGCTTTCATCAACTCTTGAATTGCACTTGCTTATAATGTCCTTAATATTTCTTCCCTTAAATGAATAAGTAGTATTATTCTGGCTTTATTATTATTTTTATCAAATTTAAAAATTAAACCATAGAATATATTTTAAAATAAGAATATTTATTCAACTCTATATAAATGAATATGACAACCTAAATGGAGTATGTGATTTTCCAGCAAAAAATTGATTGTCAAAAATTAAGGAATTATCAAAACCTAAATAAAGAAACAGAAAGCACTGTAGAAGAAATTGGGACAAAGGAAATCTCCCAAATGTGAAGGTGAAGAAGATAAAGATTTAAGTCCAAATTATTATTATTATTATTATTATTATTATTTATGAATGCAAAGCAGATGTCAATTTATAGTCCTGGAAAACAGAAATAAATAATAAATTCTGAAAACTATGACCTTTACCCTGAACCAGATTAATAATTCCAGAGATTTTCTTTGTTTTTTTTTGTAATTGTAAATTATTTATTAAATTTTTAAATCATAAATGATTTGTTAAAGTATCTTGAGATATTATCTGGAGAAAGCTCAGAAGGCGGGTGGGTATAAATTAAATTAAAATTTACTCAAAAAATACTTTTCCATGTATACTTTTTAGAACTGAACAAGAAAGTATTGAGTTTATTTCATAAGTAAATATAAATAATAAGTCAATAGAAATACTAGGAAGAATATTATATAGTGGATATTTATAGAATTTGCCTTATATATTTATAGATGTTTGCCATATATACATATATATACGTATATATGCCATTTATATATATAAAAGAAATCTCATTCCAAACTCAGATGCATATGGAAAATGATTCCACACTTATGCTGTATGATTTTGTTTCCTTTACCAAAAGATGAGTGAAAGATGGGCTCACGATCCAAACTAGAGCAATTATTCTGCTTAGTAAATTGGAAAGGGAAAAGGGCAATGGTGTTCCAGTCCCAGTTAAAACTGGATTCTTGAAAAGGAAATGTAAAAACTAGAGAGATTAATAGGGAACCCATATTTTCCATTTTTTAGATTAGGATATACAGAAAGCTGGTCCATAAAATAAAAAAACTGATGAAAGAAATGAGAATATACAAACCATAAAAAGACATGGATAGTAAGATGGAGAATATAGATTAGATTTCTCACAGTGTGTTGAGTTCTGGCACTAGGCAATTCTAGGCTAAGATGAAGATTCTCTTTTGGTTTGTGAAATATGCCAGAATCTTTTTACATTATTTTTGAGCTATAAAATGATTCTAATATTCTAATATTTCTAAAAATATCAGATCATGTATTTTGTATTTCCTTTAAATTACAGCCTTCTTGACTTTCCAGCGTCATTTATTATAAATGCTATTAAGCATTTATAATAAATGCTTAATAGCATTTCTATGATCCAGGGGAGAGTCACATAATCTGAACAAAGATGTCAAGTGTATGGTAAATGACAGCTTTGGCTTCCCAAAAAAATCAATAGTTTTTCAACCTTAGCTTAAATGAAAGATAAAATAATTTATAAATTCCAATATTTCTTACAGTAAAAAAATTTGGAGCCCTGGATTTTTATTTTACTATATATAAAATATCTTGGGATATTAAGGAGAGAACACATCTGAATCTGTAGAGTGGATAGGATAAGAAAGAGAGAGAAAAGAGCAAATGATCACTTGCTGTGTCTTTAGTTCTCTATTCCATCCCAATCTAGTTCACCTGATGATAAACCTCAAGAGAAGATGGGATAGTGATAGAGGGACCCCAGGGGGTATATGTGTATATGAGAGGTGCTGAAAAGAAGGGAACCTGGGACCCCACAATGTGTTGGATCTAAGGAGGAGGCCATTTGGCTCAATGTTCCATACCAGTTTGGACACACACAGCTGAGTGGTGATGGTCAAATGGCCACAGACTACACCCTATTATATGCTCACCCTTGTCTGCACGCATTCTGCACATAATGAATGAAATGTTTCAAAGTCACTGTGGGTCCTCAGTGGAGAACAGATAAATCATTGGTTAATTAGGGAGTGATTCTTAAGGAAGGGATCAAATGAACATATGGCTGAGATTTGGCAAAGCAGCGATGTCAGGAATGTCTGAGGTGGGGCCACATCAGATTAGTGGAATCTATTGTAGGAGAAAAGGCACCTCTAGGCACTGACTATGCAGAGAATAAAAAATGAAACATAAGCATGACTTTCATCAGTCACAATATCAAGAATAGATAACAGCAAGATGAACAACCAAGCAAGATGAATAACCAACACTGGACAAGGGTTATCCTAGAGAAAGTTGCTACCAAGTTTGAGTTTTTTTGATGCCCCATGGTATGTTCTTCTGGGCTAGAAGAAAGTGAAAAGGGTAGAGATAACACCAAAGGGACAATTTTAAAATGGAAAAGATAAGTAATTTTTAAATTAAGTATTTAAATCTCATCCAGGGGTCCTGGGTGCTCAGTTGGTTGAGCATCCACCTCTTAGTTTCTGCTCAGGTCATGATCTCAGGGTCTTTGGATCAAGCCTACATAGGGTTCTGTGCTCAGTGTGGAGTCTGCTTGAGATCTTCCCCCTCCCTCTCTCTCCCCCTCTGCCACTCCCTCTCACTCATGCTCTCTTGTGCTTTCTCTCTAAAATAAATAAGTAATATCTTCAAAAAATAAAAAAATAATAAAGTCCCATCCATCCTGACTCCTCCTACCACCATTAAAAATAATTCAAGCTTGAGAAATATATGCAAATAATTGTAGTTAGAAAAAAGAATATTACTTTTTTTTGCATATATGAGTTTAGTATATATGGATTTCAGTCACCCACTCTGCACTAGTAATTGCTAGTTTCTCTTACCTAAAACTGAGGTTCTAACTAATGTCAGCACTGGGCAGAGAAATAGAGGCCTGATTCATTACTGCTGACTCTATCCCTTCATCAGAAGGGGTAATACCACAATTGTGATAACTATTAGAAAGAGTAACCACACCTACATTTCCCTTGTGTAGCAGCATGGTCATCATTAGATAATTAAATTGTTGATCTTTGTCATTTTCTTTTTTTCTGTAGGAGATTATCACAGATACCTTTTGGTTACCACTGGCTAAAAACCATTAGTAGTCAACCAAATAACTTTAGTATGGACAATTCTTACCTTTGAACAATTTATTGAATTAAATCATTTTTGAGAAAAAAAAATCACTTTTGAGATCAAAATTCCAATTTGAAGATTCATTTCCTTCATTCAATTATGGTTTTATACTACTAAATTGGGGGTATTCCATCAAGGGAAAGAAATAGTATAAGTAGAATATACTTATGTCAATAGTTTATATTGAACTCAACTGGTAATAATAATAAAATCTTCATTGCCTTTCTATAAGCACATATGGAATATGTTGCTCCTGAGGTGAAAATCCCAACATGACAGAAAACAGACATGTCACAAAATATTGCAGTATTGCACGTGTTGGCAGTCTTGGTGAAGAAGCAAGGTACCTCATTCTTCTTAAGTACTCCCTCCATCCTTCAAGAAAAGTCGAAGGCAGAGTTGGGGGTGGCAACATGGGTCAGTATCAATGGAAAGGGAAGAAAGTAGGGGCATGAACTTTCTATTCTGCATATCAGTTTGGTCTTACTGAGTCGGTGAGGATCCGGCCACCTTTCACCTTTGCAGAGTGAGATCTGCTCAGCAGGACTTTGTAGGCCCAGTGAGTACTTATGAAATAGGTTCTGCAATGTCCAATAATAACACTGTAATTAAAGCAACTTATTTTCAAGATGCCCAAGGTATTTTGATAAATTGAGAGGTTTCTAAATCAATTGTCTCTGCAATCCTAAATTGTTATTCAACAGTTTAGGTAGTTTTTTCCTTGCTTGCTTGTTTGTTTGTTGTTTTACTGTTTTGAGTGACTGTGCTAGGCCAAATCCAATGCTTATTCCATCAATTGCCCTCTTCCCCTTCAAAAACTTCACATTTAAATAGAGAGCCCTGGGAGACAATCTTTTTCAAAATTGATTTCATTATGTCTTTGCTATTAATGATGCTTATAGGGTGTGGAACGTTAAATCATGACCCTGTAGGATTCTGGAACTTTTGCTCAACCAAAATAACATTTTATTTTATTCTTTAGGGTTATACTTTTTTTATACTAATGTAGGAGTTGGCGGTAGACTGTAATTAAACTGTAGTCAATGGGCCTAACTTTCACAAGCAATTAGATGTATTTGCTCTTTTGCTCCTCTACTGAGAATTTAAACTGGCTTTGTGGAATCACTAAAATGTATCTTTCTGCCCCCACTTTTCTTTTGGTTCCTGCTCAGTGCAAAGAGAACACACAGCATTCTGCAATGTTTTTATTCTATTATTGCTTGAAATATTGACTTCACATTCCACTAGAGAAATTGAATGAGTGCAGGAATGTAAAGTACTATTTAAGCATCTCTCTATGTTCCCTTCACCTTTTATGTTTTTCTCACCATATAACCTTTCTACCCTTCCTACAATTCTACTTTTTTTATGTTATACACAAAGCTGAAAATGGGCAGGGCTCAAAGGCCTAGAACATCTTATACCCATGCAAGAATACAAAACACTCAATCATGACATAAGTCTTTGAATATTTTTCACATTAAAAAAAATAAGAAAAACCAAGTCAGAATTTAGACTTCCAAATAACAAGGAAATTGGCATCTACAGATACTAAGATACTGTCACAATTGGGCCAAGTGCCTTCTTTCCCCAAATTATTCCTTCTTAGCCACTTTCTTTAAAATATCCACACATATGATTCTGTATTGTGATGCCTATGTATTCTTGAGAAACAGCATTGATGAAAATCATTAAATATCGTTTCATCAATAATTATGTGGTTTCCATACCTAGTGATGGAGATAGGCGAAAGACCATTTTAATCATTACTGTCTCCTTTTCTAAATCATTTTTTTGGTTTAAAAATTATAAATAAGTGTTGCTGCTCTGCTATAACCCCAAAGGGCCTTATAAAAAATACACAGACATACACAAACACACCCCACAAACATAGGCACACATACAGTTTTACATATTATGTATTATTAGGGTAAGGCTGTAGTAGAAGTCTCTGAGGCTATCATTCTTGATTCCCCATAGCAACATAGTTTTTGGATCAGTCAAAACCCCATAGAGACATATACAAGAGTTCACATCTTTTATGCTGGACCTCCTCAGGATACACTAATTTGCTACAGCTGCGCCCATGCCCATTCACTCCCAGGTTCCTGGCAAGCCTGACCTTGATGGTTGACAGGTGTGGGAGCTACTGGCTCAGGGGGAAAGAAAATTAACCCTATTTCTGCCAGAGCCCTCTTATGCCTGAACGGGAATAATCTTCATTTCTCAGCATGAGAAATCAGTATGAATTTTTTAATCAGTCAGAAAGCATTCTAGTCCCAAAAGCATTGGCACACAAGATTATAACTAGAGATATTGGCCAGAAGTAGAAAGATGAAGATAGGCAACAGCTGGTTCAGTAGCCATGCTAGAAGATCCTTTAACATTCTTAGAAAAGAAAATATTTAGAATTCCCTAACACATTTGGAGAAGAGAAAGCCATTGTTCTGTTCCTCCTTCACAATTTGCCCTCTTCAGAAAAAAAAGTGTGCATGGAGGGCGTCTATAAATGTTTTAAAGGATTGAACCATCATGAAAGGGTACATTTTTGACCATTTTAATTATTTGATTTGTTTTCTTTTCTGCTTGGTGCACAGTCAGAGGTAAACTGAAATGGCTTGTGCTGGTAGTGGGCCATCGTAAAAAGCTCAAATGACAGTGGGAAATTGCTTTTGTGATGAAGGGAAGCATTAATAAAAGCTTTGCTCATGTTTACCCTTTTAAATTGGCCCTGGAGGAGTTGATTAAACTACTCCATTGGCAGTTGGATTGGTTGATACATAGGTTGTGAAATGTTCTATGCCTGTAGGTGGTGGTTGAGTTTAGAGGTATCTACATTTTTCTCATCTGGTTTGATATGTCATTGAAGTTTCATTTAAAGTCTTTGTCCCATTGTGATCTGGTAAAACTTTGAGTCTTTGCCCATAAAAAAAAAATAGTGTTCTGTATTTAAGAAAATATCATATTTTGCTTCCCATAAGGCTGAATAATGTAGGCACTAAATTATTCTACCTGTGATTTCAGGGCTTCAGTAGATAATGGTAGCTGGGAATTTTGTTTTGTTTTGTTTTGTTTTTAATTTAAAAGAAAAGTAACCAAAGCAAAATCAAAATAGGATTTTTTTTAAATGTGAATTTCTTGAATTTAGCTATACATCTGAGATACCCAAGAAAGTGCACTAAATAACTTTTATAGCTCACTTGGGAGTCTTCCAGTTGAGTCAGAGAGTAAGAAAAGATTCATGTGGTTCAGCTGTCTAAGAGTACTCAGCGTGAGAAACCAGTGCAGAGTGAAGGCTCCCCTAGGATGGCCTATCTTATTCCCACTGTTGTGCCATTCCTTAATGCTTGTCTTCTCACCCTGAACAGCATGACAGGTGCTGTGCTCAGAGCATCTGCAAAGGCAGTTAGTAGAAGACAGGATCTCTTATAGAAACTCAAATGCCCTCCTTGGAGGATTCAGTTGATAAGAGTACATATTTGATTTCTGCAAGAATCCTATTTAACTTTATTTTTGGTTTTGAATCTTGAAATTTTCTCTGGTGAAAGGCAGCTAGTGAGAGTCAAAGACATTCATACATTTTCCCATCATTTGGTTTTTCACAACCAGTGTATAAAGTATAGATTTTTATTCTGACTTTGGGGATGAAGAAATTGTTAACCGTTGAGATATTGAATTCCTGCTCAGACAACTAGTAAGTGTGAGAATCCCAATATTTATCCTGGTTTGCCTGGATAAAAGACCAACTTCTGTCTTCTGTATTAAGCTTTCTCTTCTGAAGGAAGAAATGGGAGAAACTAAGATTTTCCTTAGAAATGTGTAATGCGAGTCTTAAAGAGTTTCTAGTTTAACTCTTCTTTGTTTAACACAGACAAAAATGAAGACCTATAAAGAAAAAGGGACTAAACCCAATCATATTTTTTTCCTTTTATATGAGTTTGAATGATACAGGCTTCTTTAATCATGTATTTTTTTCTTCTCTTCTTTTTTTGGGGGTATAATTTTTGTACAATTTACTTAGACTAACAGTTAAATAAGCCTTAACTACATCAGTGTAATCATCATCACAATCAAGATATAGAATGTTTCTATCACTCAAAATTTCCTTTGCACTTTTTTACGGTCAGTCTTTCTACTGCATACCCCACACATCCCTGATAGGCTTTATGTCACTATAGATAATTTTGTCTGATCTAGAATGTTGTGTTTATGAAATCACACACACACACAATTTCTTTATTCATTTACGTAGCTGGGATATCATAGTACTGCCTTTTCTGTTGCTGAAAAATATTCCATTATATGGATATACTGTGCTTACCTATTCACTTGGGTTGTTTACAGGTTTTTGCCTATTGAGAATAAAACCTATGAGCGTTCACATGCAAGGCATTTCATACCTCTTAGGTAAATACTTAGAAGTAGAATTGCTTAGTTTTTGGTAAGAAATTGCCAAATTGATTGCCAAAATGGTTATTCAATTTTATATTCCTATGAATATAAAGTATGAAACTTCTGGTTGCTCTGTATCCTAGTCAACACCTGTAGTTTCAGCATTTTAAATTTTAGCCATTCTAGTTGTTATAGCAATATCTCATGGTTTTACTTTTCCTTTCCCTGAGGCTTAGAAGCATTGAGCATCTTTTCTTGTGTTTGTTGGTTATTCATGTATCCTCTTTGGTGAAATATCTATTTGAATCTTTTGCCAATTTTTTAAAAATTTGGCTTTCTAATTTTCTTCTTGAGTTGGAACAATGATTTTTTAAAAAGATTTTATTTATTTATTCATGAGAGACACACACAGAGAGAGAAAGAGAGGCAGAGACACAGGCAGAAGGAGAAGCAGGCTCCATGCAGGGAGCCTGATGTGGGACTTGATCCCAGGACTCCAGGATCATGCCCTGGGCCAAAGGCAGGCACTAAACCGCTAAGCCACCCAGGGATTCCCTGGAACAATGATTTTTACATTTTGGAGAAAAGTCTGTTGTCAGATATATGTAATGTAAATATGTTCACCTAGTTTGTGAGTTGCCATTTCATTTTTTAATGATTATCTACATATCTAATGTGATTTTGCATTCTACCTAGAAACATTTACCTAAATAAAATTACAATGATTTTTCTCCTCTATTATCTTCTGGAAATTTTAAAGTTTAATATTTTAAGATTTGAGTTCATCAATGTGTATGTTATGAGGTAAGGTTTATAGTTCATTTTTTCCATAGCAATATCTATTGAAAACATTATCTTTTCACCATTAAATAACTACAATACCTTTTTTCAGTTTTCAAATAGTTTTTTTAAAAAAATCTACTATGAACCTGTTTGTGTGTTTCTACTCTCTCCATTCTGCTCATTTCTCATTACCGATACTACAACTTCTTGTTTACTGTAGCTTTAGAGTAAGTATTGAAATGACGCATATAATCCACTTTTGGAAAGTTATTTTGTCTATTATAAGCTTTTTTTATTTTCATGCAAATTTTAGAATCGGTTTGTCAATGTTAAAAAAGGAAAAAGTCTAATGGATTTTATTGAGATTGTATCAAGATCTGTAGACTCATTTTAACCATGGTAAGTCTTCCATAACTAGGTTCCTTTTACTTGTCCTAGGAATGTTTGAATTATTCACTGTATATCTTAACATATTTTGTGAAATTTATCCCTAAATTTAACAAATAAATAAATTTAATTTCATGTTTTTTGCATGCCATTATGAATAGTATGTTTTATCTGAAATTTTAGTTTCTAACTATTATTTTCAAGGATAGAAATACACTTGATTTTCTGTATTGATTTTACATCCTATGACTTTGATAAACTCAGTTTTTTAGAGCAGTTTTGCTGTTATTGATTCCTTAGAATATCTTATATACATAATCGTGTCATCTCTTCACAAGGACAATTTTATTAATTCTTTTCCAATATTTATATTGTTTTTTTTTTTTTTTTCACTTCTTACGCTGTGTAGAACCTCCAGTGCAATGTTGAATACAAGTGAAGAAAACAACCAGTCTTGTTTCCAGTCTTTGGGGAAAGCATTCAGAATTTCACTATTCTATATATACTCACTGCAGGTTTTTCATAGATGCCTTTTATCAGGTTGAAAATGGTCTTCTCCTGAATTTCTTGTGCTGATAAATTTTAACTTATATGAATGTTGAATTTCTTCTTCATTCTATTAATATGGTCAGTTACATTGATTATTTTTATTTTCAAAAAGATTTATTTATTCATTTTAGAGAGAGGAGTGGGGGAGAGTGAGTGGGAGTGGGAGGAGGAGAATCTTCAAGCGGATTCCCACTGAGTGCTGAGCCCAATATGGGGCATGATCTCACAATCCATGAGATCATGACATGTGCTGAAACCTAGAGTCCAATGCTTAACCAACTGAGTCATCCAGGTGTCCCAATGTTGATTATTTTTTAAATATTAAATCAACTACTTAATCTCTGTGATATACATCATTCATACATACATATGTACATCAGTCAACATAATTATCCTCTTGGTATATTTCCAAATTCAATATGCTGATATTTTGTTAAGGATTTCTGTGTCTGTTCATGAGGGATGCTCATTTGTAGTTTTCTTTCAATATCTTTGTCTGGTTTTAGTATCAGTGTGTACTTTCTCTGTAAAATAGATTGGAATTATACCTTCTATTTTCAGAAAAGGTTTGTAATTATCATTGGTTACATCATTAGAAATCAGTACTTAAACCATTGATCCATATACTATTGCTTATGGGAAGGACTTTATGAATTTGATTTGTTTGTATGTATTGATTCAGGGCTTTAGGTTTTCTTTTTCCATATGTCTCAAATTTTTAAAATTTGTATTTGTTAATGAATTTGTGCATTTAATCAAAGTTAGCAATTTTATTGGGATTTTTTAAAATTATAGTCCCTTACTTATATAGATATTTACAATATTTATAGGATCTGTAGTGAGGTTTGCTCTTTCATTCCTGATATTAGTTATTTTGCTTTTCCCTAATCTTGATCAGGTCTTGTATTTTAAAATATTTTTGCTGAGATATAACTAATATTAACATTATGTTAGTTTCAGTTGTACAACATAGTAATTTCATATTTGTATGAGTTATGAAATGATCACTACAATAAATCCATCCATCACCATACATGGTTAAAATTTTTTTTTCTTGTAATGAAAACTTTAATATCTAGTCTTAGCAATTTTTAAATACACAATAATTATGAACTATAGTCACCATGCTGTGCATTATATCCTCATGATTTTATAATTCAATTATAATTATTTTATAATGCAAAATTTGTACCTTTTGGCCTTTTTCCCACTTTCACCCAACTTCGCTCCCTGCCTCTGGTAACTGCCTATCTAATCTCTGTATCTGTGAATTCAGCTTTTAGGGTTTGTTTTTGTTCTTTTGATTCTACATATAAATGAGAATATACAATATTTGTCTTTCTCTAATTTCACTTAGCATAATGCCATCAAGGTCCATCTATATTTAAAAAAAAAGGTCCATCTATATTGTTATAAAAGAATGATTTCCTTCTTCCCTTGGCTAAATAAAATTTTATATACATCAGTGAACTTAGGTTGCTTCCATATCCTGGTTGTTGTAATAATGCTGCAATAAACCTGGAGGTGCATATATCCTTCATGGTATCAAAATGACTAACAATTCCAGGCTAAACACTTTTATATTGTATCTTTTAAAAGACACAGAAGCTGGCTATAAATAATTCTCTGAAAACTCTAAAACTCCTCTTTCCTAAATGTCCATGACATAATTCTTCCTGAAACTTGAATCAACCTGATTCCTGAAATTTTTCATATGTCCATCCAGAAAAATTCCTGGTACACCAAGAAATGCTATATGCTGGTTGGTGCAAACTTTAGGTATGGGAATCAAGCACTATGTTAGTGACATAGGGTTACCCCAACAGAGTTAGACCTATCAGGAATCATCCCTGGAGCTTACGGGATAATAATGACCTCTAGCTTCCAAATCTGTGGCCTTTTTAGAATTGAATTATGACTGATATGCAAAGTTCTATTAGTTTCAAGTGTACTTCATAGTGATTCAATATTCTTATAACTTATGAAATGATATCCGTAAGTCTGGTTACCTTTTGTCACCATACAAAGTTATTGCAATATTATTGACTGTATTCCATATGCTCTACATTACATCTTCATGACTTATTTATTTTATAACTAAAATTTTCTACCTCTTAATCCCCTTCATAATTTTGCCTGCCTCCCCAACTCCCCTGCTCTGGTAACAAGCAGCTTATTTTCTGGATCTATGAATTGTTCTCTTTATTCATTTGTTTTGTGCTTTAAAATCCAAATATAAGTAAAATCATGTGGCATTCGTCTTTCTCTGTGTGAATTTTTTCACTTAGCATTATACTCTCAAGGTCCATCCGTGTTGTCATAGGTGGCAAGATTTCATTATTTTTTATGGCTAAAATCCCATCGTATATGTATACCACATCTTTATCTATTCATCTATTGCTAAATTCTTAGGTTGCTTCCATATCTTGGCTATTTTAAATAATCCTGCAATGCACATTGGGGTGTATATATCTCTTTGAGCTGGTGTTTTTATTTTCTTTGAATAAATAGCCAGAAGTGGAATTGATAGATTGTATGATAGTTCTATTTTTATTTTTTTAAGTGAACTCTGTACTGTTTTCCTTAGTGGTTCCACCAGTTTATATTTCCACTAATCTGGAGGCTTCCCTTTTCTTCACATCCTCACATTTCTTATTTTTTGACCTTTTGGTAATAGCCACTGTGACAGGTGTGAGGTGATGTCTCATTATGGTTTTGATTTGCATTTCTCTGAAGATTAGTGATGTTGAGCATCTTTTCATATATGTGTTGGCTATCTGTATGTCTTCTTTAGAAAAATGTCCATTCAGGTTCTTTGCCCAATTTTTAACCAGACTTTTTTGATATTAAGTAGTGTGAGTTTTTTTAATATATTTTGTTTATTAACCTATTTTGGAGTGTATGATTTGCAAATATCTTTTCCCATTCAGTAGACCCTCTTTCTGTTTTGTTGATATTTTCCTTAGCTGTGCAAAAGCTTTTGAGTTTGAGGAAATTCCATTTGTTTTAGTTTTTGTTGCCCTCAGCTGAGGAGACTGGTCCAAAAAAAAAATTTTAAGATCTTACCTCCTATGTCAAAGAATTTACCTCCTATGTTTTCTTCTAGGGGGTTTATGTTTTTAGGTTCCACATTCCTAGCTTTTAAACAGATGGGGGAAACAGTGAATCTTGATTATAAAACATGTAGAAATTTATGATGATAGCAAAAAATGATGAATGCTAATATTTTCAACCAAAGTAAAATCCCTTGAAATTAGAATCACCAACTTTACCAAGTAAAAATACATGAAATCCAGTTAAATTTGAATTTCAGATAAATAAATGAATAATTTTCAATATAATATATCCTCTTAACCATGGTACTTGAAATCCTGTGTTAACTTCAATACCTGATTGATTTTTTAAAGTACACACACACAGAATGAAGACAACTTCTATGGGAAATGAATAAATAAAGATAAGACTAAGACTGGCTGTAGTTTTCAGATGCATGCATCGAAGATTGTATGAAAGTATTAGGGAGGAAAATCATTTCAACACACCTGTTTTTAATGAGGAAGACATATCCTGAAGTCCTGCAGGTCTCTACCTTCTTACTGAATTTCTTGCTGACTTTAGAAAGAGTTTAATCAGCTCTGTACTATTGTGAGGGTTTTGTTTTTTTGTTGTTGTTTGGCTTTGTTAGGAAGAAGCCGCCTCTTATATCTCAAGGGGACTCCATTGTTGCAGGCAGGTCTCTTGGTCTAAGCTGTTTGTGTGGATAAAGTCTCTAACTCAACTTAAGGCTTAGGAAGTCCATTTGACTCTCATTTTAAGGATTTTTCTTTAACTTAGCTTTTATTAATAATAAAGCTTATATCCCAGCTCCATCTACCACTACTTTTCCCTTCCCTTGATTTGTAGAACTTGAGATGGGAGAGGTACTGTTTATATGGTCCCCTTAGGAACCTCAACCCAAATCATGCTTGTTAATTTATATGTGTTGGTACTGAGGTTATCAGTATATGGGGCATGGTTATGTAAATGGCACGAATTCTGGAGTTCTAAATTTAGACCTTTTGAAATAAGGCTCAAACTTTGTGTGATAATATTAGACATGTATTCCCTGTTTTTAATTATTACAATAAATACATAATCTATAATAATTGAATAAAAAGTTGGAAAACGTTTCTGAAGGTATATAAAAATGGCTTCATCCTAAACCTCTCTGAGAAATCAAAAAGTAAATAACACTGAAACATTAAATGTAAGAAGAAATAGGGGCCATGTAGTATAATATTCCAAAAATATAGATCCTGGAGATATCCAGCTGAATTTTTTTTCTCAAATTCATGTTTAAGCTCTCTCTACAATCCCCCACCCAACAGCTATCCCAAAAGAAGACAAAATATGCCTCTCAAAAGGTAGGAATTCCAGGTGGGCAGGTGAACATGAAAGAATTTGTGGCAAGCTTTATTAGCTAGTGATATGTTATAATTTGAATACCTTGAATAAATTTTGCCTTCCTTATCACTATAGCATTAGATGCCATGTAAAAGTTGTGTTTCAAAATTAACCGAAGAAATAGAGAGACAGAATCATCCAGAAGCTTCCAAGGATATTACACTCTAGTCATGTAGATTTCATTTGATAGGAACCTCAGAAGTGAGAACCTTTAAAATAAAGCTACTACCTTAGCCTTTGGTGAGAAGGTTACAAAACAAGCTGTACTTTGCATCTCTGGGTCTAACAAAGATCACATATCAAAGCTTCATGACCAAATTAATGTGTAGCTTATCCCCCTCCCCAAGGTCTTTCCCTTGGTTTTATTATTACTGACAATATTGTAAGAGCGGTGTGAAATGGCCAATTCACACATGTGCCACGTTTTGCACACTGCCTGAACCTGCTGGAACATGATTTTCCTAAGAATGATGACAGTAATAAACATCTTCTGGCAGAGGCTTGCAAAATCTGCACCCATTTTAGTCACTCAGTAATGGCCCATAAAATTCTTTGAGAACTGCAGGAGAAAAACAATGTACATACTCATGCATAAATTAAAACTAGAAGTGCCAGCTCAATGGAACTCGACTTCTCACACTCTGAAACAACTGTGGAGCAATTAAAAAATAAACAACTCATAACACGTGGGTGCAGCCAACGGTCATCAGAGAAGGTGTTCTCTGTTGGAGATCAAACCATTACCCAGCACTTTCATTGAGTAGATTCCCTTTTTGGTCTGTGAAAATATTCAGAGAAATTTACATAATCCTTCCTGATGAGGTCTCTTGCAAAAGCATTGCAATCTAAGTGGGTGAGAGGGAAAATGTTCATCCCTTTACATTGCAGACCATTTTTCTGCAGGAAATATTATATATATATATATATATATATATATATATATATATATATATACACACACACATATATACACACACACACACACACATATATATATATACATATATATGAATATTCCTGATTTCTTTGTTTATATCAAGGTTTCAAGTTTAAGCTCGTCATTTTTATAGGTGAGCTATTCAGAAAAGCCCATTGTTTTATCAAGGTGCAAAGAAATTAAATAATTTGGTATATCTAAAAAATATCTTTTTAGAAATCAAAAAAATTGCTAATTCATAATCTATTTCTAATGAGATTTCAGAATCACTTTCTCAGTCCTATTCACTATGAGTAGGATTCTTTAGAATATTTGGAATTGAAAAAAAATCAGGTTTGTGTTCAGATTACCATATTTGTTTTAGCAGTTGAAATCCTGTCCTGTAGTTATTTGGAAATTTCATGGGCAGAAAGCAATGGGCACCACTCTTTTCTCTGTTATTTAACATACTATCCATTATTGGAGATGGTATGGTTGCATTAATATCCTTCTCAAGAAACTCGACTGTTGTTGGGGGAATTGACCACAGATCCAGAGGTGGGTGGATCCTAGTGTAGTACCAACTCACTCACCAGAGATTGGTTTAGTAAAGGACACATGACCATTTCTAGCCAATAAGCCATGTAGCAGATCTATGAAAAGCTCTTGGGAAAGTTCTTTCTTTCTTTCTTTTTTTTTTTTTTTTTTGAGGTTCTTTCTTTCTTTTCAGAGTGAATCAGAAAGGTTTCTCTCTCTCTCTCTCTCATGGTTGCAAATGAGGAAATATGTAGCCTCTATTACTTTTGGCATCCATCTTAAATCTTTGAAGAAATGAGAGTTAGCAATCTTCCCAGATTGCTGAGCTGCTGAATCAGTTACCACTAAACCCATGAACCTGATTTCCTCTTACATGAGCTAGTAAGTGACCAGTTCTTTGAACATCATTATTTCAGGTTTTGTCACTTACTGTGAGAGATAGTCCAATAGTTTCAGGAGCTTTACAAAAGTTTTTTGTTGTTGTTGTTATTTTTGTTTGTTTGTTTTGTTTTTGTTTTTGTTTTTTACAAAAGTTTCTAATAGAGCTTGGACCTTGTAGTATGGAGAGTTGCAGATGTTCGGATAGTAAATGTGTGGGCCAAAGACATAGTCCCTTTAGACAATCAGAGCATAATGAGTTAGAAAAGACAGAATCTTATCCTCAGAGAGCTGGCTATGCCTGGTAAGATCCTCAGCTTCCCCACCTGTGAGGAGCCTCTGCCCTCCTCAAAATTTCCTGTGGTTTTCAAGTTTACTTTCTCTATATTCTTCCTCTTGATTCTGCATGTGCTGTTTTCCATCACAGCCCATCCACCTCACTGTGTGCACATATGCACGCATACACACGCACATGCACATGCACACAAACACACATAACATCACAGAGCATTCTGTTATGCTGATTTTCTAGTTGACTTGGGGAATATCAGAAAAGGAATATGAATCCTCTCCTGTATGAATAAGCTGCACACACCACTCCATTTCTTCTCTTATCTCCTTTTACCTATCTGCTCTCAAAGACACACCAACGAATTTTCCCAACAAAGGCAGATCCTTTCCTATAGGGACTCTTCTTTAGCTGCAAAAAAATTAAAATTTAAAAGTTGTTCTTTTCTCTTCCAATTTGTCATGAACTTGTCTTAGTCATCAAAGAGATATTCTTAGGATACTGGATCTACAAAATAATATCCCCCCAAATGACCAGAAGCTTCCTTCTAAATCAGTACAGCTATGAATTTGGAATGGAGTTTTGGTTCTGCCCAGCCCCTTTGCTAGCAAGAAATGTTTCTGAGGCAATGGGACCTTTTCATGTGAGTAAGGCCATGATCTTTGGATCTGAAATATAGGAAGAGCTCCATTCAAGTACTGTGCTCTAAATCTCAGGAGAGGATATAGTCCTAATGCTAAACACCCTCTTGATATAGACAGATTCCTGTAAATGGTAGGATATCAGAGTTGGTGCTCTGCCCAGAGAAGAAGAAAGACCTAAAAAATCTGACAATGTTAATAGATACTTGCTATTAGATGATTTCTACTGAAAAAAAAAAAGCTTCAGTTTCTCTTCCAATATAAATCACTTCTGTTCTAGATGAAAGATCTCAAAAGAGCAGTTAAGGCTATCACATGTTATTCAACACTTAAAGATCTTACCCTTCAATTACTGATCATGAAAAAAAAATATTAACACTCAAGATATCAGCTCAAGGACAAACAATCTGACACTTCTGGACTAGTTCCATAATCCCTTATAAAGCATGGAACTATAGTACAATGAAAGTAGAGAGTATTGCTGTCTAATAACATTTTGACAAATATGGGGCCAGTACATATACAATTATGGATTATTAATTCTAAAAAAAAAGAGGAATATAATAGTGTGGAATGACAGAGCACATAAGTGGACATCAAGAAATCTGAACTTGTGTTTTGGTTCTGTAGCTTTCAAACTGTACCTCTTCTTGGAGGCTTTAGTTTTCTCATTGGTAGAATGAGACAACTGGGTGTTCTTTCAGTAAGGTAACTCAAGAGTTTTAAATCATTTTAAGGAGTTTGAAAACACAAATAAAGATACCTAATCTCTTTTGGTCTCTGGTTCCTTGTCTCTAAAAGAGAAGTGTAAAGTATCAGAGGTGGATATATATGCATGTCTGCCCTGGACCTCCTTTTTGGAGAACTATGCCCGCCTCCTTCCAATTTCTGCCCCACACCTGTCATCACATGTCCCACAGTAAACTCATTAGTTCAGGTGTTTGTTTTGTTCTGTTTTGTTCTCAAATGGTTCAAGAGAAGTTGATGGAATTCTATCAAGGTAGATATGTGGGTTGACCAATCAGGAATTCGCACCAGCAATTGGTACAGGAATAGACATTTGAAGCAGGCTAAACCAGATAATGTCAACTTAGGACTTTTGCTCAATTTAGTTAGCAGGAAAGCTCCCTTTTTCTGAGATTCTGAGCAAGGAGAAAAATTTGAGTTCAGTTTGTCAGTGGCCATCTTGCCCTTGCTTGGCCTTTTTGATCCTTTTTGTGATCCTTTTTGAGAATGAAGATAGTGGAGGGGAACAGAGTTGGTTGGGAAGGGGGTTAGCTACACTTCATTTTGAATCCCTGAATTCAAATGCTTGAAACCAGTTTCTTTTTTTGGTATGTTTCATGAGCCAATACTTTTTTTTTTTTTTTTTCTGTTCTTTAAGACAGTAATTTTCCTTGGATTTCTGTCACTAAATACACAAAACATCTACTGACATAACACCTTGGAAACTTATTAGAATTTTTTTATGAGATAAAAGCATGTAAAAGAGCTTTTAAAAATGTAAATAACTATGCAAATGTGTTATCACTATTATTTTGTATTTGTTTTTATACAATAAATATAGAACAATTCTTTTAATTAAGAATAAATACTGTGTTGGCATTATTATTCAAATAAACACTATCTTAAATAAAGCGCCTGCTTCCTTGCACCCTTATCCTTACAGTTTTAGGAGAGCTTACTTGATTTACTTCATGGTCAAGAAGCCTGCCTAATCAGCTGTGGATTTGTTTCTATATTATCTGATTCCTTAATAGGAAATAGGAATATACTCACTTTGCTTTGTAAGACAGTTCTCACTCTCTTTTGCTAGAGTTCTTATAACCCTTTGTGCTTTTAAAAGAAAGATGGTAAACACCAAGAATTAGTATTCCAGTGATTTAATCATAAGGAAAATAATGACTTTGTGAGGTATGCTAAGTCTACAAGATTTTAAATAGGGTCTGAAATCATTAATCCACAAATTCTGGACTAACCCACTTTAATAAAGAGGAGTTCCAGAACCTAGTTTGCAAAATGATTATATGGTTAATGCAGGATTAAATTTTCTTTCAATTATAGACCAAGTCTTGAAAATGCTCTAAAGAGAATGAAGAAAAAAAAGTCCTGCAATAGGTACATTTGGTCTAAAGTGCTTTTAAATATGCTTCTTAATTGCTGGGGGCTGTTTTGCTCTTCATCTAATCATTGTCTGAATTACTGAAGCTCAACTCATCTGATAAAATAGGTGAGTTTAGTGGTAATGAAGTCAGATAATGTCTTATCTGAGTGTCAGGCTAGGCATCAAATGGGCAGTGTGTTTAACCATTAGCAAGGAGTTTACAGACTGAAATATTTTCATCCAAGTTACATGTCTCAAGCCAATTCATTGGAATAAGAAAAGGTTTAGAAATGGGAAAGCATTTGAGAAGCTGTGCCTTTAACTGTTTAATAAAATTGCTTGTTATTTAAATAAAGGTAATTAAAAGTGTAATGCTCTGGAACTATTAGGCACCTACTCAAAACGAGTGGATTTTTGTTTTGTGAAAGAGCCAATACCTTGAAGAAGGCACAGGCTTCACAATGAGAATCCCATAGATACTTTTAAAGAGCTGGAGATTAACTCATTTAAATAAACAGTCATTTTATGGCTTTTTCACCAGGGAAGCCAGTATTTCCTTGGGGTTCTTGAATTAGGGAGTTCCACACCAAGGTTCTGTGAATTAGCTATGTGGGCATTCGTATTATCAAGACCTTCACCACTGCAGGAGGTCCCACATGGGCAGAAATCAAAGAAATGTAGTAATCTTGTGATTAGGGTAATCTTCTGCCTAGAGTGCTTTTGATTTTGCATTATACCTGTGTGTTTAAAAAAAAAAAAAAAGCCAAAGCCATTATTTGTGTGATTTTAATTAGTAACATATATTGGAAGGCCAGGCCCATATGCACTGTTTTTCAGGTGTTCATTCCCATAGAGGAATATTTATATGTGTTGGTTTGATATCATACAATGTGAAAATTTATACAACTGCTCAGTACAAGTTAAAGAGCAGGTTTATGTAAAATAAAATGATATTTTAAATGAAATAGACAAATGTACTGGCTTTTCCATGTTTTTTTACACTAACTCAAGCAAAACTAGATTCACATATGAAAAACATCCAATTTCATTTCGTCCCTCCCCCCTCCTGCCCAACATATGGTAAGTATTTCCTTGGTTTCTAAATCTGATGCATTTCCAAATACACTTGGGAAAGAAATGTAAGTTACCATACTTCCATCTAATTTTTCTCAGGGAAATTTGTACAACATAAGTTTTACAGAATGGATGAGTTTCATTAGAAAGAAAAGTCTTTATCTCTGCAGTACTTAAAAACCTGTGAAATTGCAGGCCATCAGACAGAAACCATGGTATTATTTTCTAGCTTTCTATCAACAACAAAATTTCCCATCCTTATGCATGTTTCTGCAGTTTCTAGTGCGCATTTTTAGTAGCAATGGGCCAGGAGTATGGAATTGACTACCTTGGATGTCTGGGCCACCAGGCTGCTTAGGGGAGTCTGTGAAGTCATACATTCTACCAAATCATGTTTGTTTTTGTCTTTCTGTAGAAAACCAAGCCAAGGGATCCCTGGGTGGCGCAGCGGTTTGGCGCCTGCCTTTGGCCCAGGGCGCGATCCTGGAGACCCGGGATCAAGTCCCACGTCGGGCTCCCGGTGCATGGAGCCTGCTTCTCCCTCTGCCTTTGTCTCTGCGCCTCTCTCTCTCTCTGTGACTATCATAAATAAATAAAAAAAAAATTAAAAAAAAAAAAAGAAAACCAAGCCAAGTAAAGCAACTTTCTACAATGCATTATAAAATTATCACTAACTTATATCTGATTAATTTGTATCTATAAATTATATTATCTACATTAATTTATATCTAACTAATTTCTGCTTCCTAGGTCGATACAGCAATCTTGTCTACTGGTTGTCTTCTAAATGCATCAGTTTTATTTTTGTGCTAAAAACCAATGCCTCATGTTATATACCACTTTTAACTATAGGGTTGAGCTGCTCTGGGCCTGACAGGCCATGAAGCATTAGCAGATGATTGGTTCTTTCCGTCTTGGAACTCAGCCTAATACCTAGAGTATTTAAATAGGGAAATCGACATTGACTTTGTAATCCCTTGTGTGACACTTGTTCTGTGAACAGATAAGGGGGAAGTAAGTCAAGTACAGCATTTGTCAGGAAGTCTCCACTGTCTCTCTGTCCCCAAAGGCAGGAACTGTCAGCATTTGTGACTTCAAGCTACCCCATGTTCTGATATTATTGTGCACATTCCCAGAGGGGATCCTTTGGAAGGACTTTTGCATTCATGGGAAAGGAAATATTTCAGCTGCTTTTCACTAGCACTGATTGCCCAGGACAAAGTGACTGAGTGCTACCCATGCTGAAGTTGAAGGACATAAACATACTATAATATGTTTTGTCATAAACAATCACAGATTAAGGCTCTTTTCACAGGTGATTGGACAAAATGAATAACAGAATGAGGACTTGTATTCTGAAGCTTGTTGCTCATGTAAACTCATGTTCTGTATTTTAGAATTTGTTGATGGCATAGTTTCTGCTTTGGGAATAAGCCGCATTAATCAGGTCATTCCTCTAGGTGTATTCTGAAGTAGCTACTTTTGGTGATTAAACTTCACATATTATATTAGGTAACAGAGCATGCTGTTAACAGCATGCTATCACTAAAGGCAAAAGAAAGCATTCATTTTAGATAAGGCAGGTTAATGCATGTCAACTCTAACACTGCTCTCTGAAATGAAGGTAAGAGTAAGCTACAGAACACCATCAACAATAGCAAACATTTGCTAAGTACTTGCTATGTGCTGAGCACTCCATTAGGTACTAAGAAGAATCATATATCATATCATATCATATCATATCATCTTGTATTTCATAGGCAATATAAAATAGCAAGCAATTCAAAGCAATAAATCAATAATCTATAATGCCTTGAAATGTATAAAGACATATGAATCCCATTTAGGAGTCAAAACAACTGAGGTCCCTGCCCATTATGAGGCTTAACTGAGGCTACAAAGTCTGTAAGAAGTTTGAGCAAGGTTATTTACTCTCTCTTCTGAGTGATGAAAGGCTAGGAGAAGAATCCAAGAGCTTTGACATCTTCCATCTAGCAGATACCTTAGAGCCTGACCACGAGAACTTCCAGATTTATCCTTCTGGGACTAGTATTAGCTACATTTAAGATCCCCAAGGAACCCTTTAGTTGATAACTGCAAATATGAGTTTTAAGCTAGCATAAAATGTCAGTTTTTAAGCAAAAGACATCATGAAACTTTTCATTGCCTTTCACTTGATGGTATTAATGAAGCACAAACATGAGTCTAGTAATTCCATTTTGCTATAAAAGATTCAGGGAGATGGAACCTCAGTGGCTTTTTTGTCTAGTGATTTTTTTTTTAATATTTTTTTTCTGTGTAAGAGGTGGTCTGTCATGAATTAAATGCAACTCTGCATTTAGTTAGTATTCCATTCTGTTTTTCCAATAAATAACTGGATCCAAAATCATTTGAAAAGACCTTCTCTTTTAGGAAACAGTTCCAGACTACTTTTATGAGATTTCTCTAGCAGACCAACTTGAAACTGTGAGAAAAATAACCCAAACCATGTCATTTGTAGGGAAGCACAACCTCCAAATTCTGTCTTCATACCATTTGTGGTGGGTGTGGAGTAGAAGAAAATTGTGGTTTCAACAGAATTCAAACATTATTGTATCAGATCTGAAAACATTTATTCATTAAGACTAAAATAAAAGAAAACGTTTTGAAAAATAATAGCCAGTAATTTAAGCCTGACTGGGCTTGATCTAAACTTGAGTTCTGGCCATTTTCAAGTATGTTATCATGAGTATTTACCATGACAACATCTGCATAGCATTACCTACTCACTTCTGAGTATTTAATGTAGGTACTCTTAAGAAACATGTTCCTTGTGGTCTGTTACATATATTTTTAAGACCACATTAAAAGAATCAAAAGTGGAAAAGATGTTTCCAAGAACTTAAACATGGACAATTCTCATATGGATTTTTGAAAATGTGCAGTATTTGCCTTAATATCCAGAGGTCGTATTATAAAATATCTGTAGAAAAACTAAAGTGAATGAAAAAATCACTAACTTTAGTGGTTTCAACAAAGTGTTATATTTTGGGAAACAATTAAATAAACTTCCATGAATATAGATAGTGAAGAGAATGGGAAAAAATATGTATCTATTTATCATTTGATGGAGTCCTGGCATTTTCTTATAAAGCAACTGTAAAAAAGCTGTAACATTAATGTGCAAGTGAAAAAGGAAAGCACGGCATCATCTCTCATGTAGTTTTTTTTTAAATGTTAAAGCAAAAACAAACAAACAAAAACCTGAAGGACTAATACTGAAATTGGCATAATAGTGTTTGACTTTAGAATAACGTGATGTAAGGTAAATAATCAGAAAAGCAAAGCTTCCAGGATTTCTTGCCCTCCAAGTAAAACAGATAGGACAGTAAACAGATGTAGTTATCAGACTGAAAGAACATTTGCATATAGGCACTGAAAAGACAGAAATAATGGTGTCTTCTTTTACTTTGAAGCTTCCTTATTGGAATGCAGTCCTTAGGGGGATCTGCTTCATTTATAGACTTGCAATTCAAACCATTCTTTTCCACTGGTAATATATGTCACAGGAAGATTTTCCCATAGTGAAACCATTTTGTTAATAAACATTATTTTTAATGTTGAAGGTCCCTTACATGCAACTAACTGGAACCATGCTTTTGTCAAGGTTTTAGACAAACCCTGGCCTTTGAATTGTACAAGCTTGACATGTCATTGCAGAGACACGTCACATTTCATTATGTTGTCGCTTTGCATCCTTGGCATTTCATTGACACACTGCAGGCTGTTGTTCTACATTTTTGTGCTGCTTTCCACGGTCCCCATTAAAAGCTCCAAGACCCAACAACTTCTGCAAAAATTGATAGCATTTTTTTTTCCCAGTGAACAATCATTTACTTATTTGAATGACTAGAAAATAGGCTTTGGTTCTTAGTTTATGAAAAAAAAATTTACTTGGGATGTTCTCAGCCTATCCAAGTCACCTTGAGCTCTGTTTTCAGATGTAGAAGAGAGGTTTGAAATTTACAGAAATAAACCACATGAAACATGTTAAAATAAAAAACAATAAAAACTGATTTAGAAGTAGGATATAAAGACTAGGTTGAAAGAGAAAAGATACTTTCATTATGAAAAACACATGTTTTTATGATTATAAAAGTTACTCATTTTCATGGTAGGAAGCTTTGGCAGAGAAAGAGAACAAGCAAAATGAAGAAAAATCATGAGTATTCCCACTACTCAAAAATAGGTTATCAGTTGGTTCATTTCTATCTATATCCAGAGCAATGTTGACATGAATGCATGTACATAAATGTTTTATATATAATGAAACACTATTTTTTAGACATGGACTTATAAACATTTATCCATTCATTAGATATTCTTACACAATATTGTTTTTATGCATACTTTTACTGTGTGGTTTTGATGTAATTTATTTTCTTAAGATAAATTCCTCAAAAAAGAAAAGAATAGACCTAGATAGTGATTGCCGAATTCCATCTCACTCTATCCAGATTTTGATGCTTCTTTCTTTGATCCTCATCTATAATCTTAATAGCTGTGCTTAAAAGTGCTCATCTTCCCTGTTCTTCACTGATATTAGGTATTGTCATGTACTATAATTTTTATCATCCTGATATGTGGAAAACCAGTTAAACACCATCTTAATTAGTATATTTTGATAGCTAGTAAGGTGAAATCTTTTACTATAGGTTTTTGGTCATTGGTAATTGCTTCTGCCTTAAAATAATTACAATTTTTAAAAATGACTTTTTTTTTTCCAACAGACTGTTTTATTGCAAAAAAAACTCATACTGAATCATTTCTGTAACCAGATTACTTCTAGCATTTCACACCTAAAGCCCACTTGGGAAGGTCTGAAGTCTCTACTTCAACTAATAATCCATTCCTCTGTCACCCAAACGTTCTTAACTATTTGAACTACAAAAATCATGCATTATTCCTTTAGGACAAACTATCTGTAGCCTCGGGACAAAAACAAAACCAGAATTATTCAGTATGCTTCAATCATACATTCTGTCTCTTTTCCCCTCCGATTTCCACGGTCTGTCACTATTGTCCATAGCTTTCTGTTTCTCATTCTTTTTGAGCTTCCTTTGTTTATCTCCACTTTCATTTCAGATCTCTGGAATCCCGTGAGGTAACTTCAAAGACTTGTTTTCTTGCATATGAGAGACATTGGAATTGTTTTCTCTTAAGTTTTATGTCCTGCTCCCAGTGAGAACAACAAAGATGACTAAGAATGTGAGATTGCAGTTAGTCCTGATACAGAAAAATATCCCACTTATTGAGTAGATTGACTATTGAAAATATTTTTCTCTGAAATAACAAAACAAAATGTTTACTGCAGTCTTTATCATGTGCTAGACACATTTATGTATTATTTCATTTAATATACACAAAGTGCTATGAGATTGATATTATTTCTCTCATTTTATTTTTTTTTATTTTTTTTTAATTTTTTTTTAAATTTTTTATTTTTTATTTATGATAGGCACACAGTGAGAGAGAGAGAGGCAGAGACACAGGCAGAGGGAGAAGCAGGCTCCATGCACCGGGAGCCCGACGTGGGATTCGATCCCGGATCTCCAGGATCGCGCCCTGGGCCAAAGGCAGGCGCCAAACCGCTGCGCCACCCAGGGATCCCTATTTCTCTCATTTTAGAGGTGAGAGAATTAAGGCCTGAAGACTTAGGGAAATGGAAGAATATATAATTAAAAGTTTTTCTAACTAAGAATACAATAAAACAATGTAAATGAAAGTGTATGTGGGGGGCACATAATTAAAAACAAAATATGCTTCTAAATAAGTATTCACTCAAAGTCTTTGCCAGGAAGACAAAGCCAAACCATTTTCCTCATCTTTGAATATCCCTTCTTCTATTTTGTCTTTTTTCTTCCCAAATCTGTATTCACTTCATTAAGGATATTTTACAGAAATAACAAAAATTATCCTCCTTTCACTGCTGTTCCAAATGCACTTACCCACCCTCCCAAGAGCAGAGTCCAGGGGTAAAACTTGTTATACATTCCAGGTGTATTGCAAAATGGAGACCGCCTGCTTTGGGAAATCATTATAACAAATTATTTAAATAAAAATTTCTTTTACTGATCCTTAATAAAAAAGTAATTTAGATTATTTTAAAGTTTGCAAACTACTTCCCTGTATTTAGTGTGATTTAATTCTAACAATTCAGGCAGGAAGATATATCCTTCAGTTGAGGAAACTAAAACACAGAGATAAGGTGACTTGGCAAAGGCCTCACGCAGCTAGAAATTTGCAAGACTCAGGCTTGAAATTAGGTCTTTAGGACGAAGATCAAACTTGATCTCTTCATTTGTGCTTTGCTTCACCAATATTATTCATCCATTTATTGATGTGTTCAGAGAGTATTTGTTGGACACATGTTATATGTCAAGATGATAGGAACATTTGAGACTCTGAGATATGAAGAACTCAGTCACTGCCCTCCTAACTTAGAATGTAACTTATGATTTATGTGTTTAGATCAAACTAGATTACAACATAATGCATGTTCTAGAAGTGTCCCAGATGTGAAAGAATAGAGGAAGGACGAAACTTGCTTATCTGAGAAAAGATAAACATCCTTAAGACTGAATCAGATTTTAAAGGATGTAAAAGGTTTATCTTGTAGCAAGGATAAAGAGGAATATTCGTAGTAGAACCAACAGCATATGTAAACAATCATCAAAAAAATTGATGGGGTATCTGAACCTGAATGAAGTTAGGACATTGGCTTAATGGAAAGGAGTGAGTGGTGGAATGATATAACATGCATTAACAGGAATGATATAACGTGAGTTGTATGAGTTTACATATAACTAGATTATGTGGTCTCAAATGCCAACACGAATACATCAGTAGTCTATATTATGTGCACATCTCCCTTGATTCATACATTGTGTCCTGATAAACTGTGATAAACCTGATAAATCATAAGTTTAAAATACTGTAGGTGGAAAATGCATTTAATATGTCTAAGTTATCGAACACCATAGCTTAGCCTATCCTACCTTGAATGTGCTTAGAATATTGTCATTACCCTATAGTTGGGCAACATCATTTAACACAAATAAAATATAGAATCTCTCGTGTAAGTTACTGAATACTGTACTGAGAGTGAAGACCAGAATGTTTGTATAGGTACAGAATGGTTGTAAGTATTGGTGTTTTACCCTTTTGATCACGTGGTAGACCAGGAGCTGGGGCTTGCTATCATTGGCCAGCATCACAAGAGGGTGTCATACCTCCTATCACTAGCCCAGGAAAAGACCAAAATTCAAAAGTTGAAGTGTAGTTTCTACTGAATACACATCACTTTTGCAGCACTGTATAGTTGAAAAATCATAAATTGAACCATTGTAGGTCAGAGACCATTTGTAACTTAGTGTATGGGGGGGGTGTTAGGGCAAGGGAAAAGTATAACAGTTCTTAAATGCCCACACTTATTATTATTATTTTTTAAAGATTTTATTTATTTTTTCATGAGAGAGAGAGACAGACAGAGAGGCAGAGACACAGGCAGAAGGAGAAGCAGGCTCCATGTAGGGAGCCTGACGTGGGACTCGATCCAGGGACTCCAGGATCACGCCCTGGGCCCAAGGCAGGCACTAAACCGCTGAGCCACCCAGGGATCCCCATTCATTATTTTTTTAATAAAGAAGCTAGTTTACTTTTCATGTCAAGCTTTGTGATTGGTACTATTATTTACATTAGCAGCTCAGGCTTAGGTTATTAAACATCTCCAAGGTTATCCTGCTTATAAATTATGTAACTGAGATTAAAGTTGAGATATACTGAAACCCATAGCTCATGCTCCTTGTACTGCATTGTTAAAATTCTTGCCCTTGCATGTGGGGTCAAGTCCAAAAAAATATTGCTAAAAGTGATGTCAAGGTGCTTACACCTATACTTTCTGCTAGTAGTTTTATGGCTTCAAGTCTTATGATTAAGTCTTTAATTCATTTAGAGTTAATTTTTATGTAGCGTGAGATGGCGTGAGATAGTGGTCCAGTTTCATCCTTTTTCATGTAGCTGTCCAGTTTTCCCTACACTGTTTATTGAAGAGCCTTGTTTTCCCCATTGTGTATTCTTGTCTGCTTCCTCATATATTAATTAATCACATATGCATGGGTTATTTCTGGGCTTTCTATTCTGTTCCATTGATTCATGTATCTGTTTTTGTGCCATTACCCTACTGTTTTGATAGCTTTGTAGTATAGTTAAAATTAGACCTCCATTTTTGTTCTTCTTTCTCAAGATTACTTTGGCTATGCAGGGTCTTTTGTGGTTCCAAACACATTTTAGGATTTTTTTGTTCTAGTTCTTTGAAAAATTCCATCGGTATTTTGATAAGGATTTCATTCGATCTATAGATTGCTTTGGGTAGTATGGACGTTCTATCCATCCATGAGCATGCTATATCCTTTTATTTATTTGTGGTTTCTTCAAGTTCTTTTATTAGTACTTTATAGTTCTGAATATAGGTCTTTCACTTCCTTGGTTAAATTTATTTCTAGGTGTTTTGTTCTTTTTTTTTTAGATTTATATTTTCTTTCTCCAGATAGGAAGGATACCAGTTAAAAATCTTGTCAAAGTTTAACAATAATCCTTGATTCTTCAAAATGGGAACAGCCTTTAGGCAGTCCTCAAGTTACACAAAAGCCTCATGAGACTGATTCAACTAGAACTGTTCATTATTCTTTCTCAGGGAAGCACAGGGTCAGGCTTTTTCAAGAAGCCTTGTGTTCAAACGCATAGTTGAGAAACTCCTGTTATAGGACAGACTGAACCAAGCACATAAGGTTGCATCAATCTATTTACTACTGCCTTGTGGCTCACAGGGCTCCAACCTATAGGAAGTTAGCAGGTAAAACCAAGGTAAGTAACCTGATTCCTGGGGGGAACTAAACAGACCAAGCCCAAACCCCACTAAAACACAAAACAACCCACATAGAAGGTAGTCTGTTAGTGGTAAGCAGAAAACCGGGACAGGGAGAGAAGTTATCTCTCCAGGGCCAGTGTGCTGTTTTGTTCTTTTTGATGTAGTTTTGAATGGGATTTTCTCCTTAATGTCTCTCTCTGACAGTTCATTATTAGTGTATACAAATGCAACAGATTTCTGCATATCAATTTTGTATCCGTTTTTTTTTTAATTTTGTATCCTTTAAAAAAAGATTTTATTTATTTATTTGACAGTGAGAGAGCACAAGCAGAGGGAGCAGCAGGCAGAGGGAGTAGCAGGGTTCTGGGGCTTGATCCCAGGATTCTGGGATCACGACCTGAACTGAAGGCAGATGCTTAACCTACTGAACCACCCAGGCGCCCTTAATTTTGTATCTTGCAACTTTACTGAATTCCTTTATTAATTCTAGTAGTTTTTTTTTTTTTTTTTTTTTTTTGGTGGAGTTCATAGGGTTTTCTATATGTAGTATTATGTCATCTGCAAATAGTAATAGTTTTACTTTTTCCTTTCCAATCTGGATGCCTTTTATTTCTTTTTCTTTCCTGATTGTTGGGTCTAGAACTTCCAGTACTATATTGAATTTAAGCTGTGAGAGTGAGTGTCCTTGTCTTGTTCCTGATCTTACAGTAAAAGTTTTCAGCTTTTCATTGCTGAGTACAATGTTAACTGTGGGTCTGTCATATATGACCTTCATTATGTTGAGATACATTCCCTCTATACCAAATTTGTTGAGAGGTTTTTTTTTTTTATCATAAATGGGTGTTAAATTTTGCCAGATGCTTTTTTTTTTGCATCTATTGAAATGATCATGTGATTTTTATCTTTCATTTTGTTATTATGATGAATCACTTTTGACTTGCAAATGTTTAACTATCATTGTGATCCTGGAATAAAGTTCACTTAATCATTGTGTATAATCCTTTTAATTTTTTTTGAATTTGGTTTGCTAATATATTGTCGAAGATTTTTGTATCTGTGTTCATTAGGGGTTATGAGCTTATAATTTACTTTTTTTGTGGTGTCTTTGATTTTGGTATCAGGGTAATGATGGTCTTGTAAAATGAGTTTGGAAGCATTCCCTACTCATCAATTTTTTGGAATAGTTTGGAATAGGTATTAACTCTGAATGTTTGCTAGAATTCACCAGTGAAGCTGTCTGGTACTGGACTTCTGTTAGTTGAAAGTTGTTTTTTGTTTTTGTTCTTGTTTTTGCTTTTGTTTTTGCTGATTCAATCTCATTACAGATAATAGATCTATTCAGATTTTCTATTTCTTCATGATTCATTGTTCGAAGATTGGATATTTCTAGGAATTATATATTTCTTCCAGGTTGTCCCATTTGTTGGTATATTATTACTCAATTTAGTCTCTTATAATTCTTTGCATTTCTGTGGTACCAGTTGTAACTTCTCTTTCATTTCTGATCTTACTTATTTGGACTCTCTCTCCTTTGTTTCTTGATGAGTCTGGCTGAAATTTACCAATTTTGTTTATCTTTTCAAAGAATTTGCTCTTAGTTTCCTTGATCTTTTCTATTTTTTTTTTAGTCCTATTTCACTTATTTCTGTTCTGATCTTTATTATTTCCTTCCCTCGACTAACTTTAGACTCCATTTTTTTCTTTTATTTCTAGTTTCTTTAGGTATAAAGTTAGATTGTTTATCTGAGATTCTTCTTGGTTCTTGAGGTAAGCCTGTGTCACTATGAGCTTTCTTCTTACAACTGCTTTGCTGCATCACATAGGTTTTAGAATGTTGTGTTTCCACTTTCATTTGTCTCAAATGATTGATTCCCCTTTTGATTTCTTTGTTGACCCATTAGTTGTTTAGTAACAATTGTTTAATCTTCACATATTTGTGGGTTTTTTTCCCCCAATTTTCTTTTGGTAATTGATTTCTATTTTCACATCATCATGGTCAGAAAAGTTAACGATTTTAGTCTTCTTAAATTTATTGAGGTGTTGTTTGTTTTGTGTGTGGCCTAACCTGTAATCTATACTGGAGAATGTTCTGTGTGCACTTGAGATAATGTGCACAAAACAAGATAACTTGTTTTGAAATGGAATGTTCTACATATATCTGTTAAGACCATGTAGTCTAATACGTTGTTTAAGACTGATGTCTCCTTATTGATTTTTTTTGTCTTGATGATCTATTGATATAAGTGGGGTATTAAAGTTCCCTACTATTACTGTATTGATACCAGTTTCTCCCTCTGAGTCTGTTAGTATTTGTTTTATATATTTAGATGTTCCTGTGTTGGGTAAATGTTTACAATTGTTATATCCTCTTGTATTGACCTCTGTTTCACTATGTAATGTCGTTCTTGGTCTTTTGTTAGTCTTTGTTTTAAAGTCAATTTTGCATGTTATGTTGCCAACCTCAACTATTTTTCCTTATTATTTATTTATTTATTTATTTATTTATTTATTTATTCATAGAATATCTTTTTCCATCCCTTCACTTTTGGTCTGTGTATGTCTTTAGATATGAAGTGAGTCTTTTTTAAGCAGCTTAAGGATGGATCTTGTTTGTTTGTTTGTTTGTTTGTTTTAATCAGTTCAGCCACCCTATCTTTTGATTAGAGCATTTAGTCCATTTATATTTAGAGTAATTAATAATAGGCATGTATTTATTGACATTTTGTTGATTATTTTTATGATCATTTTGGAATTCTTCTCTGTTCCTTTCTTCTTCTCTTCCTCTCTTCCCTAGAGGTTTAATGACTTTCTTTAGTGTTATGTTTAGATTCCTTCCTCATTATTTTTGCATATCAATTATGTTTCCAATTTGTGGTTACCATGAGATTTATATGTAATAACTTATAAATGTATAACTATCCTTTCTAAGTTGATAGTCACTTAAGTTCCACTGCATTCTAAAAGCACTACATTTTTACTTCTCCCTCAATGTTTTATGTTTTTGATATCATGTTTTCCATATTTTTATTTCGTGTATTCTTTAGTTAATTATTATAGTTGATTTTACTTTTGTCTTTTAATCTTCTTAGTCTTTAAGCAGTTGATGCATTGTCTTTACTATATATTTGCATTTATCAGTGAGATTTTTATCTTTCATATATATATTTACATTTGTTTGTGTTTATATCTTTATATATATTTCTAAAATTTCTAGTTTTGGCCTTTTCCTTTTAGCTTAAAGAAGTCCTTTTAATAATTCTTGTAAGGCTGATTTAGTGGTGATGACCTCTCTTAGTATTTGGTTGCTGGAAAAGTCTTAACCTCTCTTTCATCTGAATGGACAACTTTACTGAGTAGCATATGCTTAGTTCAATCTTTCTCTCCTTTTAGCATGTTGAGTATATTATGCAACTCCTTTCCAGTTTGCAAAGTTTACGCTGGAAAATCAGCTGATAGTCTTATAGAGGCTCCCTTGTATATAAATGGTTGTTTTTCTCTTGCTGCTTTTAAGAGTCTCTCTTTATTAACTTTTAATTATAATATGTCTTCATATAGATCTCTTCGGCTTCATCTCATTTGGAAATTTCCATGCCTCCTGTACCTGAATGTCTTTTTTTCCTTCATGTTAGAAAAATTTTCAGCCATTATTATTTTTTTTCAAGTAAGTTTTCGGCCCCTTTGCTCTCTCTTCTCCTCTTGGGATCCATGTCTTGTGAATGTTAGTATGATTGATGTTGCCCCACAGATCCCTTAAGCTCTCCTCATTTAAAATTGTTCTTTTCATTTTAATGTTCTCTTTGGGTGGTTTGCACAACTCTGTCTTCCGGGTCCCTAATACATTCTTCTTTGTCATCTAGTCTGCTGTTGATTCTCTTTAGTGCATTGTTCAGTTATGTTATTATATTCTTCAGCACTATGAGTTCTGTTTGATACTTTTTTATATTTCTATCTCTGTTGAAGTTCTTGGTAATTCATCCATTTCTTCCCTGAGATCAATGAGCATCTTTATGATGATTGCTTTGAACTCTTTACCAGGTAAATCACTTATCTCTTTCATGTCCCCCCTCCCCCCCCCCCCCCGGGATTTTATTTTGCTTTGTCATTTAGGCCATGTTCGTCTTTTTCCTCATTCTGCTTGACTCTCTGTTTGTTTCTGTGTATGAAGCAAAACAGCAATTTCTCCCTATCTTGAAAGAGTTGTTCTGTGTAGGATATGAGCCTAATCATTTAACCTTGCCCTATATTGTAATTGAGCTGTCTCTGGAGTTTTTCTGACCAATGGGGTCCAGAAAGGCAATCTCTTCAGCAATTTGAGCCTGGAACTCAAGAGTCAGCCTTTGTGAATTGTGCATCCTCATTTGTATTGATAAGACCATGCACAATATATTGAGGGGTGCAGGGCTGCTTACCCACTACATATATCTGGGCTATGAGTGGGGTGGGGATGGGACAGTTTGAGTGCTGTGCCTGGCAGTCCCATGCCTATACAGTTGGGAATTGGGGCTGTTCAACTTATCCTGTTGTGCAAGCAGGACTGGTGCATGGGAGGAGCAATGGTCTTGACCTATGGTCTAGGCTTTTCTCAAATGGCTACTTTTTGGACTAGGTCCCAGGGCAGTGGATCTGTGTGGGAGAGCAAAAAGAGCAAAATCTTTTTTTTTTTTTTCTACAGCTCTTTGTTCCCCTGCACATAATTACTGTTGGTTTTCAAAACCAGATATTTTGGGGGGCTTGTTTCTCTAGTGCAGGACCCAAGGGATGGGGTTTCTTGCTCTTGGGAGAAGATCCATTCATATTTTGTTTTGTTTAAACTTCTCCTAATTGTGGGTTGCTGCACTGTGGGTAAATTTTGGCAAGAGCATGTCTCTGCCTCTCTTACTCTTCTTGGTGTAGTCCTTTTACCCTATGCTCTTGAGCAGGTGCTCAGTTAATTTTCAAGTTCTTTTTACAGGGAATTGTTCCATTTTTAGCTATATATTTGTTTTATCCATGGAAGCAAGTGAGTTCAGGATTTTCTTATGCTACCGTCTTGAGCCACCTTCCCAGGCATTATTTTTCTGTATATAGTTTTTTCTGCCCTGTTATCTCTCCCTTCTCCTTCTGGGATTCCAATTGCATGTATTTTAAATAGTTTGATATATGCTTATCAGGTAACTGAGGCTCTGTTCATTATTTCTTTTTTTTATCATGTTCTCTGTGCACCAGTCTATTAATATCTATTGATGAGTCTTTAAGTCCTTTGATCCTTTTTTTGTGCAGTGTCCCAATTTGCTTTTAATGTTCTTGAATGGATTATTTTCATTTTAGACACCCTTTTTAATTTTTTCTTTTTTTCCCATTCCTTCCTTCTTTCAGTCCTTCCTTCCTTCCTTTCTTCTTTTCTTCCTTTTTTACTTTCTATATTGATCCAGAACTCCCCATTTTCAACCATAATATATATCTTTACCTATACTTTCTTTTTTTTTTTTTTTTTTTTTTTTTTTTCAAGATTTTATTTATTTATTCATGATAGTCACAGAGAGAGAGAGAGAGAGAGAGAGGCAGAGACACAGGCAGAGGGAGAAGCAGGCTCCATGCAGGGAGCCCGACGTGGGATTCGATCCCGGGACTCCAGGATTGCGCCCTGGGCCAAAGGCAGGCGCCAAACCACTGCGCCACCCAGGGATCCCTACCTATACTTTCTTTAATTTATTTTACTAGCTATTTTAAAGTACGTGTCTGATAATCAAAAAATCTGCAATTGTTTTTGTGACTTTCTCTATATCTTTCTACGCAAGACCATAAACATTAGAAATGCAGAGATCATGACTGGTTGATTATTTTCCTTATCCAGAGAGAAAAGATCTATTTGTATTTATTGAGAGATCAGACCACCTAAGTACCACAGTTTTGTGAGAACAATGCCATTTAAAAAATGCCATTTAAAAAAAAAAAAAGCTCATAAATACACTTGTAGCAAAGTTTTGAACTAAGAACAAAGTATCAAGATGGTTCCAATGGCATATCTGGCTTTCACTACCATAGCTATATAATATTGGATGTCATTTTATTCAAAGTATTTTTAATAAAGTTTTCATAGTTGATCTAATATAGAAAGGGATTTTGGCAGATAGAGTCAAAGATATAGCAGAATAAAGCAAGACAAAGCCCTTTTTAATTCTTGTAACTTCCTTAAAATTGGGAAACAGTAGTTATTATTTTTATGATTCCCTTTTTCTTGATCTTTCACAATATTTTCTAATGGTAATAAATCCCATGTGACTTATATATAAATAAACTATTAAGGTTAAGGCCATGAAACTGCAAAGTGGACAGTTATTCTTTCTCTGCTTCCTCCCTCCTTCTTTCCCACCTCCTTTATTTCCTTCCCTCCTTCCATCCATATTTCTCACACTGTCTCTCAAAACCTAATTCAACTGGTAAAACAATAGAAAGCAATACAAATCTGAGTAAAAAAGTCATTTTGTGTACTTGACCCTGGAAAATAGCTACTTCCTTTAAATCCATTAAGAATTTAACTTGATTGACAGATTTCAGAGTCACAAATAAAATGCCAAGTGGAAGTCAACCTTTTTGAGATATTCTCATAAATGTCTCTGTAGACTACATGCAATAAGAGAAGTTAAAAAAGAAAACTGTGTCAAGTAGAGTCAAATGACAAATCTCCAGTATCATTTTTAAAATGTTGCTGTAATTCAGGCAAATTTGAACAAAAGGTATGGAGTTGGGAAATCCCAACAATGAAAATGATTACATCCGTAACCATACATAGTAACAACTCAAGGAAGCTAATGCCTCCAATTACTTTTATTTCATAATGTAAACTTCCTAAGAATCTTAAAAAATAAGAGACTGTATTTTGTTTTTGCTTCGTTAGAGTTGGGTGTAGTTACTGTTTATAGAATATCAATAATGCAGTTTGTAGCTCTGCATAATTAAAGGCACTCTTTATGTTAATAAAATAACACAAAAAGAAACTGCACAATCCAAGGCATAAATATGTTGATGCATTTGGTCTTATTTCAGGCAAGCTTAATTACAAGACATGGGTGCCTGCTATACCTATAAAAATATTTTTCTGTCACTTAGAGCTATCAAACCTTACACCTATTTATGATATTAGTGAGAAAAAGCAAATATCATCATAATGGCCCACCAGTGAATACTTGCAGCCGTGGCCGTCTAGACTATGAATCTGTAAATAGAAGTATATGTAAATGGAGAAAGGTTTTCCATACACACACACATGCAAAAGGAGACAGTAAATTATTCTCTGAGCCTATTTTAAAATGCCAACCAACAGAAAAAGCTGAGGAAATACATCTCTGATGTGCATCATTAGTGTCAGAGGCAGCAATTGTGATAATGCGAAATCCGCAGGACTTGAATCAGAAGACTGAGATGGAGTCCTAACTTCACTTGTTCTCAGCTGCATGCTATTGGACAAGTCACTTAACCTCTCTGAGCCTTAAATTCATAATTTCTAAAGTCAAGATCAATAATTAATAAGTACACATTTGGCATTAAGACTATCTGTGTCACAGTTGTTTATATTATATGTGAATTTTTTTAACGTCTAAGTCTAGTACATACCGTGTAGCTAACAAATATTTATTCCACTAGCCCCGTAGCCCCTATCTGACAGAATTGTGGTGATCAAATGAGATAGTGTCTATAAATGTGTTTTATCTAAGATGAATATCACTACTTTTTCTTATTTGTGTATCCAAAATTATGAGCTCATATTAGCTTCTTCCTCAGACGAAATTGTTGAATTGTAATTCACCTTAAACTTGGAAAATAACTCAGGAATGAATTGTCAAATAGAGAGCAGACAAGTCCACATATAGTCAGACAAAATTTAATCCTGAGCATCCATTCAGAGAGTCAGCTGATTCTGAGACAATCATAGAAAGTTGGAGTAGCTTTTGGGATTCTAATGTTCACTGCAGTCCCAAGTAGGATAGTTTTATAGACATGCAGAATAAACAATAGCCTACCTCTGATTTGAGAGGTACTATTGCAGTCCTTGCATTTCCATAAATAGAGAGGTTCATTATCATTATCAAGATGACTGGATTTTTCAGTTAAGGCAGAACAATTCCTGGGTTTTTCACATCTGAATCACTAAGATATCAAATACAAAGTGACTTCCTTGGTCAGTTATGATGTACTTAGGTCATGGTGCCTTTGAGAACCTAAACTATCCAAATTCTTCATGTATGTAGACTCAGTCAATGATACCCAGTTAGTATAGTTACTTTATGCAAATGACCAGTGTTTTCTTTAATGCTTTAATTTTCAGAAGAGAGGAAAAGAAATTAAATATGTTAAATCTATATTTGGATCCATATGATGGCACAGCCAGTTGTATGGAGGTGTTACTAAATGGCATTTTAACAGAATGGCTTAGTCCTGTTGATTCATTTTAGAAAACAGATTACCATAAAATATGTGGCAATTTGGAGAATCTCTGTAATGACTACTTTAAATATTTTCCAAATAAGTATTTACATGACTCTTTTCCCTTGAAGCTGTTAGTGCCTGTTAATTAGTACCTGTCTAAGTGTTCTAGCATAAGCAGCTGTACACCCAATGCTAAATGCAATAAAAAACACGACACATTTCATTTCAGAGGAGTCTTGACTTCTTCTCACGTTTTTACAGATTGAAGATTATTCTGATTTTTTCCCATTACATCAAAAGAGATCTTTTTTTTTTCTTCAGACCAACCATCAGGCATTTTGAGGAAGAAAAAAGATGATGATGATGATGATGATGGTGATAGTTACAATGATGATGATACTGATACTGATTATGGTGGTGGTGGTATTCCTAGTGTAGATGTTAGTGATCATAACTAATCTTCATTGACATACTGCCAATCTTCATTGACACACTACTATATCGCAAGCTTTGAGTTAGGAGCTTGAACTACATTATCACAACTCTGCAAAATGCCTATTATTTACTCATTTTGCCAGTAAAGAAGATGGAATTGCTTTAGAAGATTAGCACATTAAATCACTTGTTCAAACTCACTTGGTTAGTAAGGCTAGGATCTGAATATTGGTCAATGTAACTTCAAAGCATTTCATTCTTTTCACTTTATCATCTTGTGCATCATCTTGTCTCAATTCTCTGCCTTTATGCCTTTCACACATCTATGTTTAAAAGCAAATGAAGATAATTCCTAAGTCAAATGTGTGTGTATATGTGGGTTTAAATTCCTAAGGATATAGCACCAATTGCTATAAAACCCAAAAGAAATCTGGCTTTGCAAATTGTAGCAGATGCCTCATCTATAACACCCCAGGCCTCACTAAAGGCTCTATTGGACACCCAGTTGCCTACATCAGATTGGTAGTGTTAAACTGTAATCTCTTCTCCCCAACCAATGATAGATTCAGTATACAAATAGCACAACTCCTTGGCTCCTGGACTGAAATAACTGTGGAAGAATCTGTCCTATAGGGACCCCAGAGTTCTGGTTTGTCCCAGTGGTTTGTCCCAGTGGCTTGAAAATTTACCCTTTACTTTGTGCTTTCCCTTTCTTGCCTCGTTTTTACCAATGCCTAGTCTTCTACCAATGTTTTCTGAGATCACTTGCCAAATAGCTACTTCTCAGACTCTAGCCTTAGGGTCTACTTCTGAGGGAACTCAAATTAATCATGGACTTTTTTTTTTTTTTTTCTAACTAGGATTCTTATTTCTCATATATGTCCATGCTTTCATTCTGGCTTCAAAATTTTGGATCACCTATTGAGAATGTACAACAAAGAGAATATTTAACAGATTGCAGGCAATGTTGTATCCGCCATGGTAATCTTTCTTCACCTTTAATAAAATAAAGTTTCTACCATGCTCACTGCAGTCAGCTCTCAATCCCTGTCTATTAGGTCTGGGACAGCTTTACTTTCCAACTAAAGGTTATTTGCTTTTTGGCCACTAACAGTGCAATGCCTGGAACTCTCTATATTTCTCTAGTGCAGTCCTTTATGTGAAGTAAACAAGAGTCTAGGGCACAATGGAATCTCACTTTTCGTCGTGGTTGCTATAGCACTCCTGACCTCAGCCTGGAATTTTCAGAGCACAGGGCTATTCCCAAACAAGTGTGGTTGAGTTATTTCATTTACTTGACACTTTTGACAGAAGAGAGAGTGTTTCATTCTTAAGGACTAATTTCTATACATGTTTGATATATACGGTGTAGCACTTAAACATAATTCTGAATGCTTTGGGTTTACCTTCACCCATGTTTCTTTGTTCTACACAATTTTGAAAGTAATTTTATCATTTAGTTTTTAAATTAGCTAATGGATGTTCATTACCTTTTTTAGAGTAGTGGACAATGGTTTGTTTACACTAAGCTCATTTTGTGCTGCTGTATAATTGAAGAGTTTTCTTTTCTGAAAGTAAGTTTCCCTGAAGGCATTATTGGAGAAAATGCATCTGCAGTATTTGCTTTTTGTAACTCTGTTTTTAATTTACTAACACAGAGAAATTTTATTCTCTTAGCACATCTCGAGTTTGGTTCCTTCCTTTGTCTCTGAATCAAATAGATATCATAATTACTAGAATGTTTAATGTCCCATATGAATTTCTTATGTGCCTTGCTCTCTGAGAATTCATATGCATGATTTAACCACAGGAAGAAGTAAACATTTCTTTGGATCTATAAGAAGTAAAACATCCAAACCTTGAAAAAAGAAACCTTCCTATCATCTGAACATGTTCAAGTAGAAAAGGTAAGCCAAAAACCGTCCACTGACCCACAAAAAGCAATGGTCATACCTTTCATCTTTGGGTAGGAAATTACTTTCCAAGCAATGATTCCAACACCTAAAATATAGCTGCCATCACATTAACACCAGATATACAGCACTCTGTGCTAAAAGCATAAAGTGTATACATCTTGCTCTTCAGTAGCTCTGAAAAGGAAAAAGGGAGCAGGGTCAACAAGAATCTCTCCTGTGGAAGAGAGAAGCTACTCAATGAGAGGCAATTAAGGATATTGCTAGGGTGGTCCTGTTATTTTGTCAAGGTGTGACATAAACCTCTTGGGAATCCAGTGGGAAGACTTTCTTCTGTATGAAGAAAACTATTTTGTGTAGCTTTTGACATGCCTTGAAGGAGGGGCAAGATGGGGAAGATAGAATAAGGAGAGCTAGCATCAAATATAACTCCTGGCTTTGTCATTTACAAGCTGTACAACCATTTGAACACTTGAGGAGCCACTTAAACACTTGATCCTTGGTTTTCTCAAATGTACAGTGGAGGATCATCATAACTTCTTTAGCCTACCCCCACAACGGTTTTATGGGAATAAATGAAGCGTATGGGGAAAACTTTTGTATATTGTAAAACTACATGCAGTTACCTTTATTGACTCTGTAGTGTGTGCTAGACATTCTTCCTAGTATTTCACATATAGCATATCATTAAATTTTCGTGACAACCTTTGAAGAAGGTATCAATGTTATTCTCATTTTACATTGAAGTAACTTGACCAAGGTGAGTGGAATCTAGCAGAGATGGGATTTGAATCCAAGCAACTGAGTACCAAAGACTATATACTATACTTTAAAGCCATGTTACTCAAAGAATGGTCCATCAGCTGGGGCATGTCCATAACAAAATAAGTGCAGAAACTGAGCATAAGTATTTGAAAACTTTTGTAACTATTTGATATAGTCTCAACATCCAAGTATATGATTATTTTTATAGTAATTTGTGTTTATTGTATTTTTACACAATATTGGCTTGCAGCGGATGGGAAATAACAACTACCTTTTCATCACAGATAGTCTAAGAAACACTGCTCTAAGTCACTACACAATGCAGTTATAGTTGATTATTTTATTGGAATATTGTGGAAAATTTGTAAGATAGACTAGCTATGGAAATTGAAAAGTAAGTTTTATAAATTACTATACCTAATTTAAGCTAAGGAATGTGCTTATGAATACTATGGAAATAAACAATAATTCATGAAGCTAAAGCCAGCTCCTTGACATCAGTCTTCCTGGTCTAGGCAAGGCTCTCCTCTTTCTCCCTCTGTCTTCCATTCTGGACATTAGGTAGGGTATTACCAAAAAAGTAGTTTTTTTATAAAATAAATACCTTATCATACATGGACTATATGGAGAGTTATGTGGGAGATTGACCTGTAGGAGAAAAGGACTTGCATATGCCAAATATTCCCCAAATCAGAAAAAGAGAGAAAATTGAACAGCTGTGGTTGGAAATCCTATATTTGATCAATTATAGAACAAATGAAAAATATCTTAATTATGCTTAGAGGTTTTATAGCAGCACTTGGAATTATATTGAAATTGCATTTTCTCACGAGATTGTTTCAGGTTTGACTTGTTAAGGAAGGATAAGTGTTACTCTTTCATTGCAATCTTTATATCAATTAAGTTCATTTCACTTTGAATATTTGCCATTTTCTTATTTTCTTTAATTTTTGTCACAAACTTTTCTCATGAAAATCCTTCTCAAAGAAATAACCTCTGATAAAGCAAGAAATTCCAAGAAATTACTTTAAATCTCTTCTTTGGGTTACATATTATTCAGGTCTTGGAGGCATGTATGTGAAAACCAGACTTATGTTTAAAAACTGAACTCAAGACATGTTTGATAAATAATATGAAATCTGATTTTCATAAGAAAAATAAAGGGATGTTGGGACACCTGGGTGGCTCAGTTGGTTAAGCATCTACCTTCAGCTCAGGTCGTGATCCCGGAGTCCTGGTATTGAATCCCAGCTCAGTGAGGAGCTTCCTGCTCAGTGAGGAGCCTGCTTCTTCCTCTCCCTCTGCCCCTCCTCTCTCCTTCTCTCTTCTCTCTCTCTCTCTTTCTTACTCACTCACTCTTTCAAATAAATAATAAAATCTTAAAAAAAAAAAGAACAACAAAGGGATGTGTAAGCTTCTTGGATTAAAAATAAATATTAAAACTTGTGAAGTGAGTTACATTTGGACATTTTGATCAATAATAAATGTTTTCATGCAGGATATAGAAATTTAATGGAGACTGATTCTTTGAAATATCAAGGTTTATTTTTCCCTTTCTTTTAGAGATACATAGTTTTACTTAGCACAACAGTCAAGACAACAGTTTATAATATCAGAGATGATAAATTCTACTTCCAAGTGCTCTATTAACTCAATACATGACATTGAGAATTCCTCTAAAATCCTTGGTGCCTCAGTTTCCTTTCTTAACAGACACAGATATCTGAAGTAACTAATTCACTTCACATTTTCTTTAGGAAAAATAGAGAAGGGAAAGAGAGGAGTAGACTGTCTGAGATCAATGGAAATTGGTATCCAAGTACTGTGTATCAGTCAAATTCTGAGATGTATTAAATTTAAATGGGAGTAACTAACTAATATAGAATTATTGTAAAATATTTAACAGAGTTTGGCACATGGTAAGCTTTAAAAAACCTTAGCATTTGCTTTTGTTTTTATTACCACCATTACTATTATTGGAAGGAATATAGGAATATAGGAATCAGAGGAGCAGAGTCCCTATGACTATTGTGGGGAAGGCAGTTTATCCTAAGAATTAGACCTTACACAATAGTTTAAGATGCTGAAGGAATTAAGGTTTAGAAGGGGAGATGGAGGCTATGAAAGTGGATCATCAATTAGTCAGTCTAAGAACTGATCACATAATCCACAAAAGTTAGAATAGTCTGATGAAGTTAAAATAGAAGCAAATGAAAAGTACAGGATTCTTTAATCAAATTGGAATTTCAGAAAAACAGTAAAACAACAACAAATTTTTAAAGGATAAGTATGTACTTACAGTAGAGGATACAGTATCAAGATTAATTTTCCAATGCATTCAGGTATATTCTCTATTATGGGATATTAGATTATTACCAGTTTTTCACTACTATAATCAACTCTTGAAGTAAGGGGACATATTTAGGCAAAAAATTATTTGTTGTTTATCTGAACTGTATTTTATATGGCAACCCTAGACTATGAAGGGCAAGTTCTTTGTGAAGTCTATGAGAAGATATCTTTTCAGTCTAGGTCTTACCACTATAGGTCTACAGACCAGCATTTAGTGGTAGGCCTGGAGCTGCTCTTGGTCAACATGGTCATCAGTTGTGAAGGAGAGCTGGACATGGAATAGAGGAGAGTAAGAAAAAAACAGGATCCCATTTCTGCATTTGTCCATCAAGACATCTGACTAAAACAGTCTTTAAAGGATAATGACCGGTGCTTCATTTCCACTTTCCAAATCTCATGCAAATATCTCTTTTTGGCCAACTGTAACCCAGAGAAGGGAATTTAGAGAGTAGTATATCCTGGCTTAACCAAATTGACAAAGTGAAAACCACCCCTTTGATGATGGTGATGATGATGATGATGATGATGATGATGATGATGATGATGATATAGGTGTTTTCTCAAGGGAAGCTACTTCTTTGTAGCAGTTCTAGAAAACATAAAGAAGTTTTACTTTACCCAGCATATGGTAAACTAAATTAATGTGACAGAGTTCAAATTATGTGATATAATAAAATCGCATTATGTCAAAAGCCATAGGACAGGAGTCTCGAATGTTTTCATAGGCCTCTGAATCTTCTATCATCTAGTTTCTCAATTCAAGCCTTGACTTGGCAGTTTGGAGATTCTACTTCTGAAAGCAACCTTGAACCCTGCAATGAAATGTTATATGTCTGAAGATAAATTAACAAAATTAATTTTCCAACCCACTGTGGTAATCCTCTCATGTGGGATATTTGGATTATTACCGATATTTCACTGCTATAATTAACTTGAGTAAATATCCTTACAAAATAAATATACAGAAAAACAAATATTCCATTAGAGTAACTTTCTTAGTATAGAAATGCTAGGATAAAGGTAGCAATGTTTGCAAGACAAATGAGCAATGTTTAATGCAAAATATCTATTACAAAATTGTTCTCCTGTAAGATCTTACCAATTATACACACACCAGTTCAGCAATGTAAGAGTATAAAATTTCTGACATCCTCACCCACCGGGACTTTTCATTAAAAAATAGATTTACTATTTAAAAAGAAAAAAAATGTTTTAATTTTTATTTATCTGGTGATTTTGTACATACATGAAATATGTTCATATATCCTCCTGTGAGATATTTGTTATGTTATATACTGGTTTTCTATTGTAGCATTTATTTTCTTGTTAATCCACAATTACTTTCTCCCTGTTTTCATTCATTTGTGGCATTTGGTAGCATAACACTATCTTAAATAAGTATTCATAGTCAAATCTGTTAATTTATCTTTGTTTTTATCTTTGTTTTCATCTTGTAAATCCATGCATAGGAATGCCTCTCCCCTACTGAAAGTATTCTAAAGGCCATTTGTGTGTTTTCTACTTTTTAAGGATTTGCATTTTATATCCAAGTCTTTAGTTCATTTGACGTAAACCATAAAGAAAAAAATTATTTAACATTTTTCAAATAATATTTTAATTATCCTTTTTTAAACTAAAACTTCCTTATCTTGTTTTAAAGTGCCACCTTTATCATAAGATATGTTGTACATAATCATAGTTCTAGCACAGAGTTTGGTAGTATGGCCCCAGGAGACAGACCACAAGGTAATTGCAGTTACTTACAAGCTGTGTTACCTTAATTAATTTACTTAACATCCCAATGACTAAGTTTCCTTGTCTGTAAAATTGGAATAATGTTAGGATAAAATTGTCATGAGAATTACAAAGGTGAATTGATGCATGTAGAGCTCATAGAAGAGTTCCTGGTATATAGTAAACACTCAATAAATGTTGGTTGTCATTGTTGTGTGATGGGATATAAAATGAAATACTAACACAAATCCAGATGAGCATTTCTGGTTGTTAAAGACTGAACCTAAAAGTCAACTTGGAGATAGTCGCACATCTACCCTTTGTCTCATTGTGATGTGACCCCTCCACTTTGGTATGATGTTGTCACTTAGAGAACTTGTTATGTCTTCCATGGTTAGGGAGTGCCATAGACTAGAGTATTTGGAAGTGGTTTTTAGATGGAGTGTGACAGAAGAGCTAGGTCAGAATGAGAAACAAAGAGGGTTTGATACTTACCTTTTAATTAATTTATAGTTAAAAGATGGAAGGAAGAAAAGTGGAACTGTTGAAGAACATAGGAAACAAGAGTCCTTTGGGTTGAGCACCATTCTGAAATGAATTATGCCGCCTCCCCCCATTCATATGTTGGAGCCCTAATTCTCAATGTGACAGTAGAGATAGGGCCTTTAAAGAAGTAATTAAGGTTAAATGAAGTCAAAAGCAAAGGGACATAATCTGATAGGATTTATGTTTTTATAAGAAGGGAATCCATTGATACATTATATTAATATGGATACAAATGGTATTTTTTTTTCAAGATTTTATTTATTTATTTGGAAGAGAGAGAGAGTGCATAGGCGCAAGCATGAGCAGGGGTAGGGGCAGAGGGAGAAGGTGAAGCAGAATCTGCTGAGCAGGGAGCCCAATGAGGGGCTCATCCCAGGACCCTGAGATTAGGGCCTGAGCTGCACGTCAGCACCTGGGTGGCTCAGGGAACAAATACTATCTTTAATAAACGGTATTGGAATAAATGAATATCCCAATAGAAAAAAAAAAGAGCCTTGGCCCTTATCTCAAACCACACACAAAAATTAACTCAGAATGGATCATAGACCTAAAAATTAGATCAAAAAGTCGGTTAAAGAGTTATACCTAACAATTTAGTGATATTTTAAATCTGTTAGTGTATATTGCTTATTTTCCCTCTCTCTATATTTTTCTTTTGAAAACTTCATTAATATGTACCTACCTGATGAACATTTTTAAGTTAATTGGATTTTTCAATATTCTTAAATCTCAGATTTATAAATCAATTCTATGTTTTTCCTTTTGTATTAATAAAATTCTGCTTTTATCAATTCATTATCATAGTTCAAGAAAATGATACCTATATGCTTTTGAGAATTGGATATAAGCCTCTTAGAGAAATATTAGAATTTAATAAAGTGATGGAATGGAAAGTTAATATATAAAAATCCCTAGATTGCCTATGTTCAAATAATACCAGTCAGAAAATAAAATATGAGAAAAAGTATATTATTTCAAAAAACAAGGAAACATGGTAAGATACTTAGATATAAATTTTATAATTATGGTATTAGACCAGATTTTAAAATCTTTTAAAAATCTATGAAAACTCAGTAAAGAGAATTTAAATAGCTGAAAAGATATATGCTTTTGGATTGGAAGATATAATCCCTGGTTATGTCACTTCTCACTAAACTAATCTATATATTCAACACAAACCTAATTAACAAACGAGGAATTGTTTGCATGCTTCTTTCTTTGTAGTTTTTAGTTTGGGATTTGATTTTGCCTGCCATATGAAACTAAACAAAATATATTAAGTTCATCTTGTAAAATAAATATGTGAGGATAGCTAGGACATCTTTTAACAATGAAGAAAATTAGAAAATTCTAATAATAGAGACGGATAGATATACAGCTTTAAAATATATTTGAAATATAAAGTTTTGAAACTTGAGCACTAGTGATGAATAAATGTTTATAATAACACCACAGGTAAGTTAAGCCAAACAATGAAACTGAATAGAAGGAAAATAAATAGATTCAAACATGATTGACTTACCTTTAAGGTAATGATGGTATTTCAAATTAGTGGCGAAGGCAGGGTTAATTCTATAAATCATCTGAGATAAAAGTAAAGCTGGATCCTAACCTCATTCCTCAAAACAAAATAAATTTTGATGGAGCAAAGACTTAATCTAAGCATAAAAGGCCTAGAAAGAAAGCACTGTTTATTTATTCGTAATATTGAAATAAGAAAGGCCTTTTTAAATTGGACATAAAATCTAGGAACCTCAAAGGAAAAAGAATATAGATACATCAACTACATACAAATAAAACATATGTTTAAGAAATTACCCTAAATGAAGTCAAAAGACTAACAGCAGACTGGAAAACAGTTTTTCAAAACACATAACAAACACAAAGTAAATTTTCAAATTCTCAAAATATATGTATGAAATCTCAAAGAGGAATCAAGAGCTACAAATAGGCAGTGTACAGAAAAACAATTACAAATGTACAAAAATATATGACGCAATATTGAGCCTCACTCATAATAATATAAAATAATTAATTCATTCAGCAAAAGTTATTGAGCACCTCTTCTATATGTTGGGAAAATAGCCATTAACAAAATAAACACAAATCTCAGCCCTAATGGAGCTTATATTTCAATGAGCAAACTATAGACAATAAAAAAAATGAGTAGACGAAATAAATGATTTGAACATAGTTTATTTGATGAGGATTGAGTGCTGTGAAGAAAATAAAGCAGAGAAAAGAGAATGTGATCTCTAAGAGAAAAGGAGGAAGATTGCAATTTTAAACATGGCACCCAGAGATGGCCTCCAATAAAGATAACAATGTAGTACTAAATTTTGCAATTTCACATCCAACAGAAATACCTGTGTGCAGCAAAAATATGTATGTGAATGTTTATAGAATCATTATTTGTAATAGTAAATAACTTGAAACACCTCTATCGAGTATATCAACACTAGAATAGAGAAGAACTTTAGGGGCGCCTGGGTGGCTCAGCAGTTGAGTGCCTGCCTTTGGCTCAGGTCCTGATTCCGAGATCCGGGATTGAGTCCCACATCATGTTCCCTGCAAGGAGCCTGCTTCTCCCTCTGCCTATGTCTTTGCCTCTCATTCTCAGTCTGTGTCTCTCATGAATAAATAAATAAATAAATAAATAAATAAATAAATAAATAAATTTTTAAAAAAAGAATTTTAGTATGTTCACATGGTACAATTATATACAACAATGAACCTGAATCTACTACAATTATAATAAAACAAGTTGGAACCTCAACATAAAGGTAAGAGAAAAAAAAAGTATATGAGAGCTTCCATTATGTCGTTCCATTTATACCAAGTTTGAAACTAGGCAAAACTGATACAGGTTTAGAGGTTAAGATGGTGATTACCTTTGGGGAGGAGAGTGCATAAGGATATCTTTAAGGGTACTGGGAATGTTCCATTTCTTAGCCTGAATCGTGAACACAAATGTCTTCTCATGGGGTAATTCATTGGGGTGTTCAATGATAATTTATACACTTTTTTAAATGTATATTTCAATTTCAGGAAAGTAAATTTTCCCTTTCTGCATACCCAGGTTTCTTTCATTATTCTTGAGGTTTTAAAATTGAGCCAGGATATATCTAGACATTTTAATCTTTTCATTAACTTTTCCTACTGCTCAGTGAGCATTTTGATCTCTACACATGGGCCTTTCTCAGACCAAAAGCTTCTTCAGTGTTTTTCCTCTCATCTTTATTAAGAAATATTGCATGTTTCATCTCCTGTCTCTGGTGTTCAGTAGCTACTGTATTCATTCTTATTATCTTTAGGGGTTATTTAAAATATTTCTACTTTACTTTGGGAGTAATTATCATTTGTCATTCAAATAAGTCATTTGATTTGCTGAATTTACAATTAATTTCTGAATTTCTACTGATGATTTTCATTTTGGATTTGCTTTTTCATTCCCTAATATGATATTAAGTAATTAAGGCTATTCACACATAGTAAGTCTTCCATTTTTGGTTACAGGGACTGTATTTTTTTTTTTCCCTAATCAGATTGTCATGACCATATCATTTGGTTAGACCCATGAAATGTGAGTGGAAGGCAAGCATAGATCTTACTACTTAACATGGGTTTAAGAGCCATGGGATATTTGTCATGTTCACTTTAAAATCCCTGTGCCTCTGTGATCAGCAATACTATAGGGTCCTAAAATGAAGACAACTTGGAATAGAGCCCATTTTCAACCTATGTTAAATCTGTGGAATAAACAAAAAATCAAATCATCCTGCTTTAGATCACTGAGATTTTAGACTGTTACTGCAGCAAAACCCTGCCTATCCTGACTAGCTTACCATATAACCATTCCTAATCTTTTCCTAACATTTCAGTAAGTTGTACAACTTAATTCTGTTGATTATCATAATTATTCTTAAATTGTGATCTGTTTCTTCATAATAACTGCTATTAGCTATCTTCTTATATTGTGAATCTCTTCACTGGTTCCCTATGATATTTATCTAAGATACATATATCTCTAAATAGAGCACATCTTGTCCCCCCTCACTATATGCCTGGCTATACTTAGAATTTTCAAACATGCTAACAAAACCAATAGATCTAAATTCAATTAATAATTAAGTTATACAACAACCTGAGAGGAGACAGTCCAAGTTGAAGACAGTCCCAGAGGAGGAACATTTTCTATTCTCATTTCCTCCTGTGTTTAGTAAAGCTACTTCACCGACAGTCAATTTTTGGTATCCAGTTTCTTTGGCTGGAGTGGGTTCACACTGGGTCCGTGGCCAGTTGCCTACCTGTCACCCACCACATAAGAGAGAAGCCCATGTTACTCCAATATTAAGCCCTTGCTTCTCTGCTGAGATTTGTGCTTTGTAAGCCTCCCAGGCCAAACTTGAAGCCTTTTGTTATTGCTGCTTTTATTTTTGTCATATTTTAAAGATATGTGTGAACAAATCAAATAATAATGTTAGCGTATCATAATTTCTATACCTCCCCATCCGATACCTGTTCAAACTCATAGTCCTACTCCCCAGGAGCAACCTGTTTTACTTTCTGTTACCTTCAAAACACTAAATAACATACATATATCTCTGCCTCAGTTAAATATTCCAAATAAATATTGATTTTCCTAAAATTAAAAATAGTTTTCCTTAGTAACCTTTTAATCCCTCTTCCCCTTCTCAGCACTTGATAGTAGCATTTGTGTGTGTGTGTGTGTTGTGTGTGAGTGTTGTGTTGTGTGTGTGTGTGATTCTTCTATTGGCTATTATATTTTATTTCATATTTTAAATATTAGTGCACCTCTATTCTCTTTCATAATTCCTCTGTCCTTCCACTTCCCATTGACTGTGTGCTATTATTTTACATGTATACTGGAATTCTGTTAGTATTTACATTCCAAGTTCTGCATTTACAACTAAGTTTTACAGAGTTTATCCATGGGCTGACTAAAGCTGAAAACCATTAAGACATTATTATATTATTATGAATAAGCACTAGGATTACATTCTTTTTTCCTATGTAAACAATACCATAACTCCTGAGCCACTTAGAAGAGAATATTAAGAGCATCAAGACAAAGATGAATTGTCTTACATTCCAACAATTGCTTGAAATCAATTGTTTATATACAATTTAATTTTTCTCTTGAATTCTGTATTGTTTTTCCTTTTATCTTGAATAACACGCTTTATCTCATCTCAAATTTGTTCCATCCCCTTCATGACACAATTCCTTTTAAGACTTTTACATTAAGAGACCACTGTCACAGAGCCCACCATTCTTCTACTCCATTCTAAAAGAGCCTCTCTTAGACCTAATAAACCATTATCATCCCGAGGTGTTTTTTTTTTTTTCTTTATAACTGTCTGTTTCGTTGTTAGTATGTCTTTTTTCTTTCTTAATCTACTCACTCATTTATCTAGAGTACAAATTCAGCTAACTTTACAGAATGAGATTTGGGAGGCGTGGCTGCTCATTAGATGGTGTGGGACCTAGTGACCTCAATATCTACCCTACCTTCTTTACTTAAGAGCAGAGTCCCAATTTATTTTTTTAGACTTAAAAGTGCACAAATAAAAGATTCCAGCTTGCAGCTAGGTAATTCTAATAATTTAAGAGGGCATTGGGTGCAACTTCAGGGAACACCCTTTCAATGGTTGAAATAGCTGGTAAGCACTCAGCAGACACACATGCACCTACTTCTAACCGGAATGCAGAAGTGACAGGAGGAACTCCAGCAGTCATTTGAAACATGAGGCAGTCTTGAGAATGGAAGCCATGCACCAAGAACAGCACAACAAAAAGAGGGGAATCTGTGTCCTTGTTGACATCATAGAACTGCTATACTAGCCGTGTTACAATATATTGTACATACAAATATGGATACTGACTACAAATACATTTGACAAGGAAGACAGAAAAACATATGCCACTTGAGCAACTGCTATTTTTGATCTCAGTTGCTAGCTACTGAATACAATTATATGTTGAAAATCATGGTAAGGTTTTTAGGCTCTTACACGTCTATAAATATCTTAGTTTTGTCATACCTGGTTATGGCTTTCTGTGACCTTAGAGTTCAAGGTTGAAACTTATTTTCCTTCGGTGTTGTAGGCATTGCAGACATCTTTTTTCTTTCTGAAAAATTTTAGAATGCTTTAGTTTTTCTTAATACTCTAAGACTTTACAAGAATGTGTCTGGATGCGGGCTTCTTTGATCTTTCATTCTTTTATTTTTGTGTATAGAAGTGCACCATCTTGCCCCAGATTTAAGGTATTTTCTTTGTTTGTTTGTTTTTCAGATTCCGTTTTTAAATGGAGATGATTCATGGTGGTAAAGTAGAATACAAGGGTATATTCCCTTTGTGTTTCCCTTAGCTCCAGCCCTCTCTTTTCGCCAATAAACTTTTCATTCTATGTAATAAAAACCCAACAAAAAGTTATTGACTTACTTAATTGAAATATCTCAGTCAAAATTCAGACATGGCTCTATTCCAGGCTTAGATGTTGTCAGTCCTCATCTCTCCATCTGTTAGATCAATTTTCTTCTTTGGCGTTTTTCTTATGGTGTTATGGTGGCGTCCAGCAGCTCCAGGCTTATGTTGACCCACCATTAAGTCTAGAAGAAGAGAGCTTCTCAGAATTTAGTCATATCTGTTTGGTCTATTTACCATTTCTCTTAAAATCATTGATACACTTTGCAGTACACAGGCTTTGGATGTGAACCTATCTCTGAACCAATCATAGCAGCCAAGAGGATACAGTGCTCTGATGGCCAGTCTAGAACCAAGAGCTGAGTGGCAGAGATTGCTAGTTTCACTGAAAATCTATTCTCCTTTTTTTACCTTACAAAGACAACCCTTGGATTTTAGTTGGCCTCGTGGCTTAATTTTCCAGCCTCTATTGCAGCTAGATGTGTGCTTGTGGCTGCATTCTGATCAACAGCAGGTAAGAAGCGATACATGCCTCTTCAGAAAAGTGAATTTAATGGGACAGGACAGTAGATCAACAGAAATGGTGGAGCTTAGATCTGTAACATCATAAGATACATTGCCTGTCCTGGTCTTTCTGCGGTCTTCATTTGCATGAAAAAATACATTTCAGCCTTGTTTTAACTGTCATCTTGGGTTTTCCATCATTCGCAGCTAAACCAAGTCTTTTTTTTTTTTTTAAAGATTTTTATTCATGAAAGAGAGAGAGAGAGAGAGGCAGAGACATAGGCAGAGGGAGAAGCAGACTCTGTCTGGGGATCCTGATGCAGGACTCATTCCTAGGACCCCGGGATCACGACCTGAACAGAAGGCAGACACTTTACCACTGAGCCACCCAGGTGACCCAAATCCAGTCTTTTTAAATACAGATATTACCAGCACCACCCCAACCACATGAACTAACAATGGAGATAAGTGGTTCACTGAAAAAAAAAAAATGGTAGAACTGCTAAATTCGTTCTAAAAGTATAGGAAATTATCTCTGGTCAAGTAAATACAAAAGATGAATATGCAAGGAATATAGACAGGAGTCCTAAGTTAGGAGGGATTCCTTACTTAACTAGTAGTGAAGTGATTGCTTTGTAGTAGGATGCTCCGCATTCAGCTGTCCCTATCTGCATACACTTAGATGTTCCTGAAGGTTCTGCCATGAGGAAGGCAACCATCTCTAGTTTCTCGTGTAGATGCCAGCTCCTCTCCACTTCAATACTATTTGTCATTATAAATTGAATTTCAGCCCATAACCTCACCCTCACCTGGAAGTCTACAAAACATTTTCCTATAAACTTTTATAAAGCAATTCAATTAATAAAACCAATTGTACTGTTTAAAATAAAAGCCTTTAGAAGCTGGTCAGCTATTTTGATAAATATAATATTTGAAGGAACTTCTTTCCTTTTTAGTTTCTTTAATGTATAATTAATTTTCTTAAAAGTGTTCAGATTTGGGGAAAAAGAAGCTACATTTTTTTAATGTGTCATTTAGAAAACTATAATAAAATTTTTTCACTAGTTTCACATTTATCTTTTTCAAATGATATGTGTTTGCCTTATTATGATAAATTAAACTTTATATATATAAATATGCTTTATAAGGACGTTTTATACACACACACACACACACACATGCATATGGACTTTATAAGGACAAACCTGTAAATACATCAGCACTGACAATTTAAAAAGCAAAGATTTATAACCAGCTCTTATTCACCATCTGTGTGACCATGTAAGAGTTATTAGAGGATCCAAGATACTTCACGTCCATGTCACCTTTTGTCATAGCCAGAATCAAACTCCTCCAGCCATCTGTCCTCTTCTGTTAGCATAACACCCATACTACTCTGAGCTTCCTCTCTTCGAACCTCCAATCTTAGCTCTCTCCTCTCTTGGTATGCTATTCTGTCGAGATCCCTATTTTTTTTTTAAGATTTTATTTATTTATTCATGAGAGACACAGAGAGAGGCAGAGACACAGGCAGAGGGAGAAGCAGGCTCCATGCAAGGAGTCTGACATGGGACTTGATCCCGGGATTCCAGGATCACGCCCTGGGCCGAGGCGGCACTAAACCGCAGAGCCACCTGGGCTGCCTTCAAGATCCCTATGCAGATAAATTCTCTCATATTCTCAGTTTTCACAAATGTTTCCTTCACCTTCTCACCTTGACCCTATTTCACTCCTCCCAGAACTAGGCTATCTTTCCCTACGACACACACATCTCCTTTATCCTACATTTGTTCTTTGGGCTCATGATCAGATCGCTGATTCTTTTCTCATCATTCAGTTACTCTATTCTCTTCTTTGTCCTTTTAGCTTAACACCCATGGCCCATTACCCTGCTCAATACACAAATATCTAATCAACACACACATATCCTCTAATGTTTCATTAAACTACCCTGGAGCACACCTTCTTTCAGCACATCACTTTCTCTGATCTATTCTCCTTAATATTGTCCAGAGGTTACTTTCTAGGGCGCAAATATGTGTATGTCCCTCCTGTCTTCATATTTTCCCAGGATTCTGCATGGCTTTTAAGTTAAAGTCCAAATAGCAAAAGCAGGCCTCAACTGGCCTTCCCCCTGCTTTCCTTTCCATGCATCCCTCACTGTTTCCCCCATCAGATTCCGTGTCTGATTTTGCCACATAAGCAACTAATCTCACCTCCCTGAACCTGTCTTGTTCTCTTCAATTTCAGGCCATTGTTCATGGATCTCTGCCTAGAATATCAATACACTTCTGTCTTGTCCAAACTTCAGCTTAGGACTCATTCCTTCTACCATTTCTGTCACTTCCCTCTTCCTCTCACCCTCTAGTCTGGAATAAAATCCTTTCCATACATAGCACCTTATTCACTCTTTTTCTAACACCAGTGACACCTGATTAAATTGTTTATTAGAGTCAGTCCTCCCCACCTCCTACTAAACAGTAAGTTCCTTGATGGCAAAAACTGCACTTATTCATGTGTTTTTTCCTCCTGTTTGTATAGTGCTCAATAAATATACAAGGAGCGAATTAATCCCATCTCTTCAGCTTTTGTTCTCTGCATGGTCCGATTCTCCCAGATGAAACAGTCAATGTTTTGGATTAGTTTCTTGCATTTTACTGTCACTTTCCAAATAAGTCTGGGTCATGGAAGATTTACTTAATGCAGGAAATGAATAGAATAAATGTGTACATAGATTGCATGCCATGGTAATTAAATCATTAGTGCTGAACACTAGTATTTAGACTAGAGCACGTTAACATATGTTTTTATTTGTCAGAAGCAATAAGTAAAGATGAAACCTAGTAATTATAGACTGTGAATAAAAAGGCATTTTCCGGGTGGTCTTGAATAAATCTTGAAGAAAAGAAAGCAAAAGGCAAATATTCACCAGTGTTTCTCCTGACTTCTTTATTAAATGTAACAGTGACCTTCTGATATTCTGTGCTGCTTTTAAAAATTGAACTGATAGTATTTTTGTATGTCTAATAACATTGTCTCAGATATTCATCAGCAGTTTTGTTCACTTTTGTTGACTCCCTCTTCCATGTTCTCATGCTTCTCTGCCTTCCAATTACCTGTTCCCCACTTGGATGGTCTCAGCCAACCCCTCTCAGCCTCTCTTTCCCATTCATCTCCTATAAGCCATTGACCTCCTGTCATCCCCCTTTGCCTTTCCTCCATCAAATGATACTAGATTCATGTGGTGAGACATTTGTGTGGAAATATAATACATAGTTACTTTCATTTTTTAAAAATTGTAAATTGTGAACCTGTTTGTTACAAAAATACCAATATTTCTAGTGATATTTTAGTATTGCATGAAAAAAAATAACAAAATATTTAGTGTTGTCATTTCTTCTCTGGTATTAAAATCAACAACCCCATCCACAGGACAGGCATTGTTATGGCTATGGAGGTATAGTCTATTGTGGATTGAGTAGCCACGCATTCTTTTCTAGAACAGCCAGAAATAAGCATCCCTCCACATGCATATAGGCCAAGCAGATATCTAGTTACTGATGCAGTTGACTGGATATTTGATATTGAGATATATGCTTTATTAGTGACTGAAATATTCTCGCCCTTGTTTAGGACATCACTAGGTAATTAACAAATTAGCATTTTTTATTTTTAAAATAAAGGGAATTTGTTTGATATTTCAGCTCCTTGTGAACTGTGCCCTGAACAGACAGTAGAGGAGCTTCCTCATCTGGGGCATTGAAATGCACCAGTAAGAGACTCTCGGACTATACATATTACTAGAACAGTATTCCCAGTTACATGAATGGGAGAATTTAGGGTGCAATAATCTAAACCTAATCTCATTTTAACCATCCTAAACCTAATCCCTCTGAGTAAATGAGAGAATTTTTCCCTTTCTAAACTTCTAAAATATAGTTTCTTCTTTATAGCTGGAAAGGCTATGACTCTGTTTGACTGCATATTACCACTTGGCTTTGAGAATGACCAAAGCTCAGGGTGTAGAGAAAGTGGGGTGTACACTGCATCCACTCATTGCATAGACACAGTTTTCTCCTAGCCTACTCGGTGATTTAACAATTTCTGGCTCAATACATTATAAATCACACATGACATCTCTTCTAAGACTGCAGCATCAGGGTGTGAGTTTGGGCCTCTGAGGAGAGTTGTAAGAAGAGCAAAAAGTTGTGAGCTGTGGACCTGAACAGCTGCTTGGTGGTGGCAACGGCAGCTGTTACCAAGAAATGCCTTTCCCCCCAATGTGCTTCTCTTGCTCTCCTGTCCCCTTTCTTGTCAATAGCCAGTCAACATTTATTGATTGTGCAGAGGCTAAGGGCTAATTCTTCTGGGGAGGCTTATCCATCTGCCCCTTTTCTTTTGGCTTACATTGTCTCTCCAGGGTTTTATTTTGTTTTTATAAACATCTTTCTATCTGCCTTCTCCTTCTCGCCATATGGCAATTCTGATATATATCTTTTTGTTGGAGGAGGAATGTGAGACAACAGAAGAGAAGAGGTCCCTAATGGAAAAAAAAAAAAAAGATTTAGAACACTTATCAGAGGAGTGTATAGTTTAATAAATGCTGCTTTCTTCAGCATGATTTTAATCACATTACGATTAAACATTTTCCCCTCAAAACAAGGAAGACTGGTTTCCATAAATACAAATATTGTCTACAACCAGTGTCTCCAATTCTCTCTTACCTGTCAACGTGAAGCAATTCAATCAGGCATCCTCCCACAATAATAAAATTGTTCTTGCCTAAGTCACAAAAGACCTCCACATCTCAAATCTACAGAGTATTTTTCAATCCTCATCTTACTAGATTTCTCAGTAGCATTCAAGTCATTCAGGAGCATTCAGTCCTTCATGAAATACCACATGGCTCCCATGACTTCAGCCTCCTAGATTCCACTCCCCCACCCACTCTGTGACCAGCCTTTCTCATTCTCCTTCCACAGCATTATTGCCTCTAGCTCCATGTCCCAGAGTATTCCTGGCACTGAACTCTTCTCTAGCAACACCTGTCTCTGAGCTCATCCAGCATCCAGGTTTAAATACCATCTATTTGCTTCCAATTCCCCAAATTCTACCTTTAGATAAGATTCTTGTTTTTGAGCACCAGATTTTTCTATCAGACTGTTTTCTTGACAGCTCTATGAGGTTTTAAATTGAATAAAACCAAACTCAAACAATCCCAACACCATTTTACTCACTCAACTTTCTCATTTGGGGGGAACTATCAAAAACATGGGAGTCCTTGATTTATTTTCCTTCAATCCCTATATGAAAGCCTCATTAGTAAGTCACTATTGCCTCCTATTTGCATCACATATTCACATTTTCTCCCCCACTGTTTATTATCACGACTCTAGTGTAAACACTGTTTTCTCTGGATTAGAATATGACAATAGTTTCCTAAGTTGTCTCTGCCATTCTTACCCTCTCCATTTTGTTATTTAGGAAACATCTATAATGAGCTTTTACATTTTAAACCCTCAGGATGTCACTTATCTGGCTTATAATCCTTCAGGTCTCCTATTCCACGTGTAATAAAATCCACTGTTCTTCACTCACCTGCAAGTTCCTGAGGGATTCAGCCCTCCTGACTTCCTCATTTTTGTCTTGTGACCAGCTCCAGCAGACTCCCTCGCCATTCTTCATACATGCTATCCCCTCCACCTGGAAGGTTCTTCCCTCAACTCCTCACATTCAGTCTTCTTCTCATCCTCCATCTGCCATCTTACATGCCAATTTCCCAGAGGGGCAGTTCTTGATAATCCTGTCTCCATCAGTTTCTCACCAACTGTCTTCTAGTCTCTATCATTTGATCCTATTCTTTTCCTTCATAGAACTCATCACTGTGTGTGTGTGTGTGTGTGTGTGTGTGTGTGTGTGTGTGTGTGTTCTCTCTTGTTTAAGGCTTGGCTAGCTGCTAAAATGCACTCAACCTTGCAATGGAAGTTTTTGTTTGTTTGTTTTGTGACAAGAAGAAAAAAATGTAGGTTGGAGTACATTCATTAATTTATTCCTCATCATCATCTGCCATCAGTTAATTGTAAGACATTACATCAATAATACTAGTTATAATTTTAATAACAATGATAGAAACACCAACAGTAATAGCAAACATTTATATAGGTCGTATATGTGCTGAGCACTATTGTAAGCACTCTTAGCATTATTGCCTCCTTCAATCTGAATATAAAGTAGGTATTAGTCTCCCACTACTGCTGACAAGGAAATCAAGGCACATCAAGTAAGTGACTTGTTGCTGGCCATCATGCCTTTAAGTCGAAGAGCCTGTTTTTAATTTGACAGTTGAGATCTAGAACCTGGGGCTCTTAAGTACTACCCAAAACTGCAAGTTATTGTAGGACTGTAAACCGAAGGAAATAATGAAAAATTGATTTTGTTTTTCATGGCGCTTATAGTTTGTTGTGTTTTCTTTAAGCCCAGCAATAAGAATTCTTGCTTCCATTTTTAAGTACAGTAGAGACCATGTCTATATCATGTTATATATTCAATAATACTTTTGTGTCTGTTGGTAATTTCTTATTGATTGCATAGCTAATATAATTTTACATTTATGATACCCAACACTGCTTCTTATTTTCAAACTACATTAAAATAATAAAGAACATATACCACAATAAGCATTTCTAGGGAATCTAATACTTTCGTTATTAATTTAATCCTATAAGAGGATGATATATGTTTCATTTAAGGTTTTAATTATCAGGAAAAAATCCTTATATTTCATTTTCCAAAGACATATGAGGCAGTTTTTACCACATTAAAACCTAAGTCTCCTCTACGAATCAGTGAGGAAGGGATTGTTTCCTGAGTCTACATAATGCAAGGCTAAATTATTATTCATAAAATCATTCAGGAAAACTTCATGTGTGACGGTATGAGCATGTAGACTGTAAAATAACAAATATGACTCTATTTAATAGGCTAACAGGGCTAGGCCATCATACAATTTAACCTAGGACATTATATAGGCTTGAGTGTTTTGGACCAAAGTGAGGAAAGACAATGCATTAAAACCCCCATAAGCCCCTTCAGACATTTGAATGTGGCATCCCTGTCATCTGTTAGAGTGGATGTAACTATAATTCCCCAGCTTCAGTAAACATTTAAATATGTTGGTTTTCTGCTCCCAGAGGTTTTCCAAGCTGCTCTGCCAAATCTGTTAATGTAGAAAAATGAAGTCAAGAAGAAAAACTTAAAAGACCTGAGAGCAAGTCTGAGATGTAGGAGAGAAGACAGGAGTAAGAATGGGAGTGATTAAAGATCCATTTATCATCATCCACAAAACTGGAGTCTTCCCATACAAGGAAATAGAATGGAAATGCTCCTTAAATTGGGAAAAATATGCTAGTCATTATGCATAGATCCCAAGAGAAGAGATTTTACATATTGACACTGCTTCTTCACAATACCACCCCTTTCTTCCAGTGATTAATATTAGAAAGATGTATTTTTAAAGCTCAGAAAGGTTCTTGGGAATACAGAGACATTTAAAGATAAGCTATGATTGGTGAAGAGAACATTGGCTAAGTACTAATTAAACTTAGTTTCTTTGAAAAGTCTTTGTTGTGGCTGTACCAGTCTCCCTGCACAATTAACATGATCAGTTTATCTTCTAGAAGTCCAAACATTAAGTTCCTATATGATTCCCTGGGTCCGACCCAGTAGCAGTATCCACTGCTACCAAGGAAGTTTAATTCCTATTCCTTACAGTGAAAAGAACTCCTGAGTCAGACTCAGAAGCTATAGTTTACAATCCCATTTCTGCTCCTTTTAACTGTTTGATTTGGGCTGGGCACTTAATTTCATAAAGCATCAGTTTTCTTACTTGGAAAATGGCCTACTTCCTTCACAGAAGAGTCTCTGAAATACATGAAAGCATAGACCTTTGGTAGGCTTGTAAAACATGTTATAATTTCTTTCTTCCTTTTTTTCTTCCAAACGTGGGAAACAATTCTGGTCTTAGAATAGTAAACATTAAGGAAAGTGGCATATTTTTACAGTACTTTCCATCCAATCATTGTGAGTGTTGTTTTACTTACACCTTCCCATTTAATTATTAAAATAACCACTAAAGCAGTTGCTGCTTTTCCTATGTTACATATCATAAGGGTAAGACTCAAACAGTTTTATTAACTAGGCCATTTATTTATCTAACAGTATTTGTTAACTGTTTACTGTGTTCCAGGCATTAAGCCAAGGACCACGGATGCAAAAATGATTGTGGTTTGATTCTGCCCTCCTTGAAGTTCCAGTTTGGGAACAGAAAAAGGTGACATACAACATTAATACTCTATTAATTTCCAAAGCAGTAGAGGCAAAGCCTTCTGGCCCTTTGACTATGGCAGCCCGATTTTTAGGTTCAGCAATGGGAAGTCAACCTCACTTTCACCCACTTTTATAGTATAATTGCGATCCTACTATTTCCCCCCTAGAACTCACCCCACAGTTAGAGAGTTATCTTCTCAGGATAATATATCTTCTCAGACCACACTGCCACACTTTCCCTACAGCCATTATCTGGTTTTGTCTCTTTCTTGGACTGATCCATTCAATGCAAATGGACATGAAGAACTTTCTGTGTGCCAGATCTTATACTGTATGCTGAGGATAAAATATTTACATAAGGATAAAAGAGAATAAAAATATTTTTTTAATTGCTGCTCTTGAGAAGGTTAGAATATAATAAGGGAAGACTGTCATTGAATAGAAAAGAGTAAAATACTATAGATGCTAGGATAGAGGTCTGCAAAAGATAGATGTGAAATGCAAATAAAGCACGGAGTATATTATCTGCTTGGTATCAGGATGGGCTAAGGTAAAAGATGAAGGGTTCAGTACATGTGGCACAGAGAAGGCCATCCCCAGGAGGATATTTAGACCGTGAGCTTAGGGGAAACACTTTGCTTAAAGATATATCTTTTCAGGGACCCCTGGGTGGCTCAGTGGTTGGGCGCCTGCCTTCGACTCAGGTCGTGATTCCGGGATCGGGGATCAAGTCCCGCATCAGGCTCCCTGTGAGGAGCCTGCTTCTCCCTCTGCCTATGTCTCTACCTCTCTCTCTCAGTCTGTGTCTCTCAAGAATAAATAAATAAAATCTTTTAAAAAAAGAGTTTAAAAAAAAGATATAACTTTTCAGATATATCAGATATATACAAATATCATATGAAGCTATGAAAGCTGGATTGTCCAAAAAGAATGTCTAGAGTGAAAGAGGAAAGAAGACCTCAAATATGGTAGAACTTGGAGGAAGAGCAGAGCTAAGGAACAGGAAGGGATAAGCAAGAACATAGACACCAGTTCTTACAAAGACATCCTCATCTCTTCCTGAGAAATCAGACTTCTTCATTCCTCAGATCTTTGCAAGAGCTATGTAACACAATGACATAACAGAAAAGACTTGAATAAAATCTGTTCACAATACTCTTAAGAAAACATACTGTCTAGTGCCTGGGTGACTCATTGGTTAAGCGTCTGCCTTTGGCTCAGGTTGTGTTCTTGGGGTCCTGGATCTTGCCCCACCTCGAACTCTCTGCTCAGTGGGGAGTCTGCTTGTCCCTCTCACTCCCCCTCTGTGCTCTCACTCTCTCTTTCAAATAAGTAAAATCTTAAAAAGAAAGAACTTACTGATTTGGCATCCCAATCAGAACATTTTTATAAGATTTTTAATTAAAGCAAATAAGGATAAAAAAACAGATAAATGGAACTGGAGGGTATTATGCTGAGTGAAATAAGTCAATCGGAGAAGGACAAACATTATATGTTCTCATTCATTTGAGGAATATAAATAATAGTGAAAGGGAATATAAGGGAAGGGAGAAGAAATGTGTGGGAAATATCAGAAAGGGAGACAGAACGTAAAGACTCCTAACTCTGAGAAACGAACTAGGGGTGGTGGAAGGGGAGGGGTGGGGTGGGGGTGAATGGGTGACGGGCACTGAGGGGGGCACTTGACGGGAAGAGCACTGGGTGTTATTCTGTATGTTGGCAAATTGAACACCAATAAAAAATAAATTTATTATAAAAAGAACAGATAAATGAAAAAAATATGTCCTTCAAGAAATGAATAAAGGAAATGTGGTATATATGCAATGGAGTATTATTCAGTCCTGAGGAAGAAAGAAATCGGGCCCTTTGTGACAACATGGATGGATCTTGAGGGCATTAGGTAAGTGAAATCAGTCAGAGAAAAACAAATACTGTATGCTATCACTTTTATGTGGAATCTAAAACAAAACCGAAAACATATAAGAAACAAACAAAATGCTGATTTCATAGAGATAGAGAATACAATGGTGGCTGCCAGGGGCAAGGGGAGGGGCAATAGGGAGATATAGGTCAAAGGGTACAGATTTTTAAGTTACAAGAATAAATTCTGTGGACCTATTATACAGCATGGTGACTGTAGTTAATAGCATGATACACTTGAAGAGTGGCTGAGAATAGATCTTAAGCACTGTCACTACAAAAAAAAAAAGAGAGAGAGAGAGAGAGAGAGAGAGAGAGAACTATGTGAGGAGGTGATTATGCTGATTACTTGATCTTGGTAATCATTCCACAATGTATATGTATGTCAAATCATCACATTGTACACAAAAATATATATACAATTATATTTGTCAATTATTTCTCAACAAAGTTAAGAAAAAGGGAAAAAGTGGAATAAACCCATGAACTCTGCACCTCAATTCATGTCTTAATGTTTCATGAGAGCCTTAGTTTATGTGTTAAATAGTGATGTTTTAAAAAAAATAAATAAATAAATAAATAAATAAATAAATAGTGATGTTTTATGTCAAGGTGATATCTTCAGAAGTTTTAGAAATATTACTAGATTACCTAGCTATATAATTCAATAGCTGTTATCATTTTAGCACCTTCCTCATACAATTAACCTTTTTTCTTTCAAACCATCAACATTTTTTAATACTACAGTGATTGCTGATCTGTTTAATTCTACTCTCAATTTATTTTGAATAAATATGCTAATCTTTAAAACAGATGCATTGTATTTCTTATCTTTCAGTAATTAAAAGAAATCATCTAATAACTATATATTTGCTATACATATATATGTATTTAACTTGGAAACATATTGCTAAGGGAAAAAATGTTCTTGTTTCAACCTTTTTATCAAGACCTTGCCTTTGAGAGAGACTTATGGGAAAGAGGTTAGTGGGGGTTTTGAAGACTGCTTAATGCAGCAGTTCCTAGAATGTGATACTCAGATAATAAGCACCAAGGGATAGTATTAGGGAAGATATGAGGTGAAACACAATTTGTGGTCAAAATAAGTTTGGAAAACTCTTTGTTAAACTATGTTGAAGAGAGTTCTTTACTGTAGGACTTCTCAGAGCCTACAAACAAGGTTCGTTTTCATGGAAAATACTTTAAGAAAAAATTGCCTTACATACAGTGATCAAAAGACCAAAAAAAAAAAAAAATGACAAAACATGGCAGAGATCAGCATGGATGTGACAGGGAGTGCCACAGTTGAAGACCGACTGCATTACTCAAATCAGGAAAAATGAAAAGCAGGAATGGAAGGAAAACTCTTGCTCAGGTATACACCTGGAGAGAAAGAAAAAAGCAGGTGAAGGTAAATTTTTCTGCAACACACATAGAGCCTACCTCTGGCTTTCTGGAAAATTGCTACTTGCTTCACCAAAATTTCTCTTCGAGTCTGCTTCCTTTTCAAAGTAGAAGGACATGGTCTCTTACATTGCCACTGTAACTCCAGTGTGTAGAAAAGCATCTATCACAGAGAAAGTGCTAAAAAAATCATTGATCCAATTGGGCAAATAGTAAATCAATGGCGGTAGAACCATAAAAATAATGAAAATTCTATTTGGAGACTTTCCAATGGTTGGCGCACATGCAGAAACCAAGAGTTCCAGGTGTTTCCTAATCCTGTCTCTATTCTGAGAGATTACGCTTAAGGGGTTCCCCACAGGAAAACTTTGCAAAACCTTGGCAACTTGCCACTGCACATGAAGGCACAATCAAGGTTGGCTATTAATAGGAAAACAATACAATTTGAAGAGAGGCTGACTGTCCTTTGTGCAGTTTCTTCTAATTTATTAAAGAATGTTTATTATAAGCCTAACCTTAAAACTTGGATTTTTACATTAATAATGCCTCATATTTGTAAGATAGTTTTCAAGTCTCTTCAAAATTATCTAACTTTATTAATCCTGAAAAAAGTGACAAGTAGCCTGTCATAGGAAGACAAAAATTAAAGCAGATCAGATGAATGATTTGCCCAAGGTCACAACATTATTTTATGGAAGATCTAAGATTAGAACCTAACCAACTCTTCCATCTTTTATTCCTTACAACACAGAGAAGAGTAAACACTAATTCCATCTGGTTTGAGAAATCCCCTGACTTGTAATGGAATGGAAACTTTCTTTTAAAAATACCCTCTATAGAAAAAATTTAAAAAAGAAGTCTACATGACTAATTCTCCTAAAATAATAAAACAATTATAAGACCACATAAAAGTAATCTAAAAAGCTGGGTGAAGAGAAGATCAAAGATGCTTATGTAAGGACAAGATAGAAGCCAAGCTTCAAAATTCAAAGCTTTTGTGAGCTCTAATCATTTCGCTTGCATTCATAAAATCTTAAACATTTTCTCTCCACTTTTTGATGTATAATATTCAATCGATTGTAATGGAATATAAGTGGATATTACTTGTAATGGTCTCTGAGCTTGAAAGTGAAAACCATAGCACATGCACAGCACTGCCGCCTAGAGGAGAGTGGGCCTTTTTCTGCCAGTCCAGATGCTTTTAGAGAAGAAAAGAGAAGGGGCGTGTGATTGGTGCCATTGTTATTCCTCTCCTTCTAGATTATTTAAAATAGAAAAATTTTGGAGTTTCCTCTTTTCCATTCTAAAGACAAAGGCAATGATTAGATTTACTGCTAGTAAGTCTCTGTATGTTTCCTTTTCAATGGATTTATAAATTCTATTATGTTAATATTAAAAATATATAAACGACATAAAAGGGATGAAGGACCCTGCTGTGACTTCCTGGGGAGGAGCATGTTTCCAGTTTATTGAGATTTTGAATTATTGGTGGGGCTAAAGCTTCATGACTGACCTATGCTATTACCAGTGCAGAGAGTTGGCACTAAAACTCCATGTGATTAAAAAATTCTTAAGTCCTTTAAAATCATGCATTTTGACAGATAAAAAGAATACAAAAATATTCACAAACTACTTAGCTAGTGAACTGTGAGCTTTTGACAGGAAAAGAAAACCAAAGGAGGCATCCTTTCAAAGGTTTGACTGTATCTAACCACTTTCTCAATTTTTCTGGTGTATATTTGTGAGATTAAATGTATAAAAGTGCAGATGAAGTGTGGTGGTCTTCAAACAGTTAAATAGCACGTTCCTCTTGAGAAAACACCTTGTTGTAGCAAAATAGCTTCTAATCCTAAAATTTATAAATGGGTGGGGAGGTGGGGGTCCTTTTGATGGCAAAAATGGGAAAAGACAGAAGAAAGAAAATTTAAGTAATAGCAGAGGGAGTACAAAGTAGCACTCAGACTAGTAGATACTCATTTTGTACCCTTAAATGCAAGGAAAACTGTAACAATTCCTGCCATAGAAGCCCCAGAAAATTATCACAGTGTGATAATATTGTTTTTATAGAGAACAAAGATAGGCACATCTCCTGAATTTCCTTCTTGAGACATTTATGTAACAGCAATTAGGAGTAGACATCAAGATAGTTTCTAAGTTGTGAATAGTTTAGGCAGAAACCATCTGCATTTATGTGACTGAACACTGAACCAATACTGAGAACACCCTGTGGAAAGTATCTCCCTTGTCACAAAGAAATGATTGGTTCATCACGTGCCACCATGGGATCAAGAACTAGAACATTTAAATAAGAGAACATGCAGAGAAAGATAGTGGTAGAAAAGGACAAAAACAGAAATATGATCCAGTCAATCACCAGAATAATGAGGGATGGTAATTAATATTAAGAGTAATAGTAGTTGTTATCATTTATAATTTCACATATATGTGTGGTATTCCAGAGTGGGTATTCAGTTCCTCTTGAGTAATCCCTTGGTGTGTCTTTTTAAAGCTCCTATTTGGCAAAAGTTCTATCAACATTTATTAAAGAAAGGTGCTGTTTACTGAAGAAAGAGTAGATCTAGCCAACGTGTGTTATTTTTATCCTGGTACCCTGAGTGAAAAATCACATAAGCATAACACTTAAAGAATGATGTCTGAACAGAGTCTATTATTACTTGAGTGACTTCAGTCTGGAGTACTTTGGGAACTATAAAATGTCATAGTTTCCTTCATCATAAAGGCAGTGTGCTGCAGAGGAAATAATTCCTAGCTGTGCAGGAGAAGTCTTGACTCCCAGTTCTGCCACTTATTGACCAGCTTTGTCTCTATGGGAAGGTTATTTGTAATCTGATACTTTTCTTACATGTAAGAAGATAATTATTCTATCTTCTAGGACCACAGAGACTGAAATAAGCATGTGACTATTATTATTTTTTCTTATTAGCACCATAAATAATAATTTCTGTTTCATATCGCTTGAAAAGTGCCTCCAACTACTTGATCCCATTCAATGCTCACAGCAACCATCTGAAGCAGATTCTGTTGTCTCCATTTTTCCGATGAGGGAATGAAGTCAAAGAGGTCAGCATGTATGTTCATGTGACCAGGAATATAAAGTGCCAGGATTAAAGTTCTTATTTTCTGATATTTTGTGCCAGCATGTGCTACACCAAATCATTTTATCACAAATATTCTCATTTCATTCTACTTTACAAAGTCAACAAGGGATGCTGGGCATTCCACATCTACTTGTGTACCTCCGGCAATGAGGAGATCCTCACCTTCTAAGGAAATCCATTCCATTGTTTAATACCCTCATTATCCAAAATCCACCTCTTCACAACTTCCACTTGTTATTGCTCTATTTCTGTCCTCCAAAAATGCACAAAGTAAGTTAAATTCTTCTTCAGCTGGCTTTTTTTTTTCCCACAACAGGTTTGCCATTAGAACACAGATGTCATGCAAACCACTGCTAAACCTAAACCAAAATGGGAAAGGAAAAGACTCATGCTAACATTGTCATCATTGGACATGCAGATTTGGGCAAGTCTACCACTATTGGTCATCTGATCTACAAATGTGCAAGATTGACAAAAGAACTATTGAAAAATTTGAAAAGGGGGCTACTGAGATGGGAAATGGCTCCTTCAAGTTTGCCTGGGTCTTGGATAAACTGAAAGCTGAATGAGAATATGATATCACCATTGATATCTCTCTGTTTAAATTCAAGACCAGCAAGTTTTATGTGACCATCATCAAAGCCCCAGGACACATGGATTTTATCAAAAACATGATAACAAGCACATCTCAGGCTGATTGTGCTGTCCTGATTGTTGCTGGTGGTGCTGGTGAATTGAAGCAGGTGTCTCCAAGAATGGGCAGACCCATGAGCAAGCCCTTCTGGCTTACACAGTGGGTATAAAACACCTAATACTTGGTGTTAACAAAGTGGATTCCACTGAGCCACCCTACAGTCAGAAGAGATACCAAGAAATCATTAAGGAAGTCAGCACCTACATTAAGAAAATTGGCTACAATCCTGGCACAGTAGTAACATTTGTGTCAATTTCTGGTGGAATGGTGACTATGCTGGAGCCAAGAGCCTACATGCCTTGGTTCAAGGAATGGAAAGTCACCTGTAAAGATGGGAATGTCAATGGAACCACCTTGAAGCTCTGTATTGCATTCAATAACCAACTTGTCCAACTGACAAGCCTTGGCTTGTGTCTGCCTAGATCCCTAGGATGTCTACAAAATGTGTAGTATTGGTACTGTGGGCTGAGTGGAGATGGTGTTAAGCCTGGCATGGTAGTCACCTTTGCTCCAGTCAGTGTTACAACTGAAGTAAAGTCTGTTGAAATGCACCTGAAGCTTTGAGCGAGGCTATTCCTGGGGCAGTGTGGGCTTCAATGTCAAGAACATATCTGTCAAAGATGTTCGTTTTGGCAATATGACTGGTGACCTCAAAAATGACCCACCCATGGAAGCAGCTGGCTTCCTGGCTCAGGTGATTAACTTGAACCATCCAGGCCAAATCAATGCTAGATATGCACCTGTGCTGGATGATCACACAGCTCACATTGCTTGCAAGTTTGCTGAGCTGAAGGAGAAGACAGATTGTCATTCTGGAAAAAAGCTAGAAGATGGTTCCCAAGTTCTGGAAATCTGGTGATGCTGCCATCATTGATACAGTCCCTGGCAAGCCTATGTGTGTTGAGAGCTTCTCTGAGTATCCTCTTCTGGGCTGTTTTGCTCTTTGTTATATGAGACAGAAGGTTGCTGTGGTGTCATCAAAGCAGTGGCCAAAAAGGCAGCTGGAGCTGGCAAGGTCACCAAGTTTTCCCAGAACACTCAGAAGTCTAAATAAATATTATCCCAATACCTGCTGCCCCAGTCTTACTCAGTGGTGGAAGAATGGTCTCAGAATTGCCTGTGTCAATTGGCCATTTAAGTTTAATAATAAAAGACTGGCTCCTGATAACAGTGCATTGCAAAACCTTCAGAAGGAAAGGAGAAGGTTCTGTGGACCATTTGTTTTTTTTTTTTTTTTTGGGGGGGGTGTATGGCAGTTTTAATAGTTACTTTTTAAAAACAATACTTTTTAATGGAAACAACCTGACCAAAAATCTGTTAGAATTTTGAGACCCATTAAAACATGTTTAGAGGTGCTTAGGTATTTGCAGTCAGTTTAGTGTCTGCTTTTGGCTCAGGTTATGATCTCAGGGTCTTGAGAACAAGCCCTACAAGGGCTCCCTGCTCAGCAGGGAGGCTGCTTCTCCCTCTCCCTCCGTCCTTCCCTGCTTGTGCTGTTTCCTTCATTCTCTCTCTCTCAAATAAATAAAATTCATTTTAGAAATAACTAAATAAATAAATGTTTAATGAGGAAAAAATAAATTGTTCAGTTGAATGATTTTCAAGTTACTCTGTAGACTTTTCTGTTTTCTAAAACTAATTCTTTCCAAAACACTCAAGAGTTTACAGTTCCTAATTTCTTCATCATTATGATTTTTTTGACTCTATAGATATGTTAACTGTCAAAAACACTTTTTCCTTGTGTCTAGTACAATATTGACTTTGACTGTGTTTACTTTTCTATCTCCTCTGTTAAGTTATGTATGTCTCTGTGTGTGATGGGAGGGAGGAAAGAGTATTCATAATCAATCATTTTTATTTGTTTATTTCCCTGGGAAACATACATAGGTCTTGGTATATAAAAACCTTTAATCTATAGTACGTTAAACTAGTAAACTCAATATTAATTGAATTCAACAATGTTAAACAGCATCAAAAGAGTTGATATCTAATAATGGAAACTCAGTTTCTGGAATCAAAGAGGCTACAGTTCAACTTGATTGACCATTTATTCAGTCAAATGCCAGGGCATAACAAAGGACTCTTGATGTGCAGAGTACACAGAGACATCACCCTCTAAAATTGATGGTAGAGTCTAAAGAGATTTCACAAGAGAAGTGACAGGTCATCAGTTATTTAATCTGGAATTGGAAAGACAAGTATGCTTCTGTATAAAGCAGAAGTAGTAAGAAATTAATACTATGAAATACTTTGGGACCATATTATAAATATCTAGTGGGGGGGTGGGGAATACAGTTTAATAGTAATAAAAATAAAGCGTGACCAGTGAAAAACAGAGCCAGCTTCACAGACACATAGCCAGAACAGTCACACTGGGCCATATGCTTAGAAGGGCCAAGCTCTTGAAGTTTAAACCCTGCAGTGGCTGCCTTGAAAGGTTTAATGTTTTTGTTTTTGAATTTGCGTTTTATAAATAAAATCCAGTGGAACAATGGAACTTTTGTTGGCTCAGGCAGGCTGGCCTCTCACTGCTCACCTCCCTCCCCAGGAGGGTGCTTAGCTCCCAGCTTTCTTCCCTTTGGCACCCCAACCACTGCTGATCACCACTGGGATGGTAACAGGTCTCAGTGGCCAGTGAAAGCCTGCCTTCTGCCATTACATCCAGGGGTTGCCCATGTGTGAGCACAAAGAAAGTCAGGGACAGAAGCACAACTCAAGGCATCTTTGGGGAGGGGAGGGCATGTGTGTATGTGTAAGCAGCATGCATCCATGCCCTGGTTGGCAGAGCCATAGCAGGATTAGCAGATGACTTGATGAATACTTCGCATTCACACTCCATCAGGTATTTCCCAGGATGGAGATTGCATTGTTTGGGGGGCATTTATCCGACATGTGTAGAGAGAGATGACCACCTATGATAATGGGAGATTGATTTCTCCTGCTGCTGCTAGGATCCTCCATTTACATTTTGCCATGGAACCTGTAAATGATATAGTAGGTCCCGGTTATAAAATAGCCGAAGTTGGGGATACTCTGTAAGCGCCTAACCCAGTGGGGGTGTGGAAGCCTAGTAGTTTTCTCAGGCATTTAATCTGAGACTCTGATGATAAATAAGAGTTATCCATGCAAAAAGAGAGAGAGAGAGAGAGAGAGAATGAAGAAAGCCTAAGGAGGAGGAAATAAATAACAAGTGAAGGCTGCAGTCAAATCAGGGCACAGGAAGGATGAGTATGATGGAAGGGGACAGTGAGCGCAAAATGAAGGACAGGCCCATCACAGTTAGGGAGGAGGTGAGCAGTGGTGCTAATCAATGGAAGGCCTTGAGAGGGAACTGAATTAGTGACAAAATACAAAGAGTTGTTTTTTTTCCTCTCCCCCAAGAGGTTGCTACTAATAAGACACATCTTTACTACCCTGTACCAGTAGAGCCCACTTTTGACCTTTAATTAAATGATACCGCAGTATTCTCTGTACAATGTCCTTTTGTTGAAATTAGCACATCATTGTCCCCTTGTCAAACTTAGATCCTAGATTCTTGTTAGCTGTGAATGTGATGAGCAGGAGTCCTTCTTCCTCACAATTGTACAAGTTGGATCATTGGAGGGAGAGGACTCATCAAGAAGTGAAATGAACACAAACCTTTCTAGCACTTCATTGCGATCCTCTACTGAAAGAACTGCTGTGGCTACTTTACCCAAACTCTCCCTGGAAGCCGATGCTAAACAAAAAGTAAATGAATGGACCCCAGTAGTATACCAAAAAGGACCTCTCAGAGCTGCAGCAAAGCATATTTTTCAGATTTAGAATGAAGCAGATATTTTTTCTTTAGTAAGGATTTTTTTTATCACGTTGACATTTAGTTTATTAGAGCTAAGTTTACAAGACCAGTTCCAGAAGAGCTTTAACCTAAATCAGTTGCCATTTTATATAGATAAGATGAGAAAGTGCTGAAGAAATATGGCTTTTTCCCCCTTCAAAGTTTATTCAAAACAAATATCACATCAATTCCTTACCACCAAGAAGCAGCATATTTTACCTCAACTTTCAGGGAAACAAGTATACTCAGGAATAGGTTGAATGTAGGCTAAAAGTTGTTTTCTCAAATTGTTAGTTTTTCTCCTCCCTTGATGTGTTTAAAAAAAAAAAAACGAGAAAGAACATACTTCCACGTATAAACTCTTAAGAATATCAAGAGATAATTAGTAAGATTGTTATAAATGGGTAAGGAAAAGAAAAAAAAAGATACGTATAACAACTTTAAGGGGAGTACCCAATAAATGCCACTGGTTGAGTATCCAATAATCTCCATATAAAAGAGGTCAGATTTTCCTGGCACATCTGCCATGCACCAGACAAGTGAGATATGACTACTTCAATTTAATGTTAAATCATCCCAATGACATTGGGCATTAAATTTCCTAATTCACACCCAAAAGAAGTCAAGCTCATGTAACTTGCCAGTTTCACATAATGATGACTGACAGAGCCACGCCTTAAACTTAGATGTGTCTTATTGCTAATGTAGCAATAATTTGCAGGATGGTCTTTAACTACCACGTCAGTACCTTATGCCATGGTTAATTTATCCCAGGCCAGTCAAATCCACCATACAGAATTATGGTGAAGATCATTTAATAAAGATAAGAAAAATGGGGTTTTGATTTGTTGAGTGACAGAGTTAGGCTCAATATTCATGATTATCAATATTGCAGGAAGCAATAGTGCAGTTTGAAAGGAATTCAATGAAGCTACCTGGGGAAAACGGGGAATTGGGTGGAGCTTAGAAAGGGAAAAAAATTAGGAAAGTGAAAATGGCAGAGGTGGCTCAAGGTCAAGCCTACCTTCCAAGAGGTAAAAAGATGACAGGATGGTGTGAGAAAAATCAAGTGAAATTTAATATGAAAAAAAATATATCATTTCAATAGCAGCAGTACCAAAAGCATAACCCAGAAGTGGGCACATACATGCTAAGTCCTGAATTCACCCCACGGAACACCAAGCCCAAACTTCCAGTCTCCCAGCCAAGCAACCACTACAAGTTGTTTATCTGCTGCTAATGAGATGTTGATGGATAAAGAAGAAAGCAGAAAGGGATGTTGCCATAGCAGAGTCTGAGGTTCAACATTATGTAAAAAACATGTATGGCTGCTTACTGCACGCTGTGTTCTGGCGATAAAGAGAAGCAGTAGGAAGAAAATCACAGTAGGGAAAGAGATCTGGGATTTGAAAGGAAATTTCCTGGGGACAAGCAAAATATATGTTTTCATGTTATTTGTGTTGCATGCTTCCACTTTAAGTCAGATTTCTTGGAACTTCGCATGTAAAGGTACTCCGTAAATATTGTTAACTTAATCAACAAACAGAATGAATACAGTGTGTGGGGGGGAGGGGGGGAGAGTTATGGAATCATTTAAGAAGAAGGACCTAAAGGGGAATTTACTTTCACATAGATAGGAACTTGGTTCAGGGCTTTATGCTAGCCAAAAGGGGAAAAAAAATCATAAAAGGAGAAGGGTTGCCAATCACACAAATGTAAATGTTCAAAGATATATGAGATTTGAAGTGGAAGATATATGATCGTATGTGTGATTTCCTCAGTGAGAGGAAATATCAGATTTATGAATATACTATGTTTCATCCTCATCCATAAGAGAAATTTGAAAAGGAAATATTATTTTGGGTCATGACTTATCTCCTGCATATAATAAGAATGGTTGGAAGAAGACTTTAACTGAATAACTAAAAACGTAGAAGGAAATTTGATTAGGGAAAAGAAAAAGTAATATATGAACATATTTAACTGCAAACAAACCCAAGGATATAGGCATAAAGATTGTCTATTAATTCTTTGCTGTGTAACATGAGTGGCCCAAGATACTTTTTCTAGGTCTTAGCGTCCTCATCTACAAAATGAGCAAATTAAATAGATAATCACTAACATCATTTTCAATTAGAAAAAAACAAAACAAATCTATTTAGATAAACAGGGTAGGAGTCTGAAATGTACTTAAAAGAAAAGGAAATGGACCAGTCAGGTTGAAAAGATCTATGTAAAAGAATTACTGCTGTATTATATAAAGTAAAATATCCTGTCCTTTTAAATAAGGCTAGACTAGTGACAGAAATTAATTTTTACAAAGGTTGGAGATGTGGCATATGTGTATGAAGGATGAGTAAATTACTGTTATAATAGGGATGACTTAAATTATGATATGAGGATGATAAGAGAAAATATTTTCTGTCCTTTCAAGATGTCAAAGCTTAACTGAACATGTGCTTAACAAATTAAAAATCTCAAGACAGAGTCTCTGGTAGAGACTATTGATTGCAGAGTTCTGATGCCTGTAATTCTCTTCTTCCTTAATAACCAAATCCCAATTGTATTCAGTTAACAAATAAATTACTACATTTCCTATCATCCCTTGTAGCAAGATGAAATTATATGTCTAAGCCCTAGACAATAAGATGCAGGCTTATGATTTTTGCAGTGGCCTTCCGGGAAGACTGCTTAAAGAAAGGGAGCCCACTGGTTCAAGATTGGGAGATACTCTTTTATCCTTCCTCACCACTTCTGTTACCAACAGAAGTGATGAATGGAGCTACAGCAGCCATTTTATTCTATGAGGTAACGACAGAGAAGGAAGCCTTATCCTAAAAGTAGAGTAGCAGAAAAAGATAGACTGGTTTCTGATAACATCCTAATGCCTGTAGGGTGGCATTGGATGATTTATCTTCAAAATTCTCTTTTAAATGAGAGAGAAATAAGCTTCTATCTCAGTTAAGCCAGTATCATTTCCAATAGTATTTCTTTTCTCAGTTATATGGATTTAACACTTAGTCCAACTGTTATGGTACCCAGAAGTGTTTCAAGTAACAGAAGCTAAGAGTTGGTCCTAGATTGGAGGCAGAACTTAGGTAGGTGCAAATTAGTTCTGCAGATAATGAAAACTGAAAATGTCAAGACTGTTATTGTATAACAATAAAATATTTAGTCAAATCATCACCTGCCACATACTGGAAAGCCAACCATATGCTCACAAAAGTTATTATATGGTATCAGGAAAAATAGCAAAATATGTGCAAAATGTTAGCATGGGTTGTCAGCGAAATCCTAAAAGAATGATGAATTTAAGGTGGAACCAGCTGGCCAATCTGAGAGTTGAAAGAGAAAGTACTTGCATCTTTGAGATTAAAGGAACTCTTTGCCTATAACCTGCACTGTCAGCTGATTGAGAGACTGATAATTTGAAAACCTTCAGAAGAGAAAAGGCCAACTGCTTATATCCTAAATTGAGGCAGTTAAAAAAGTGTCTGCAAATTCTCCTCTTGGCAATAAATATGACTGGTGCCCCACCATTCAAAAGTGGTTGGCCTGCTGGCAAAGATAGTACATTATTTCAGATGTCTTCAATGCAGCAGACAACAAGCTGAGAATTATTTGGATGGGCAGAGCACCGAGGTCTATAAATAAAAAGACCAGTGTCCTTGAGCTTAAAAATTCCATTTATCCAAGAACTTTGTGTTTACTCACACTTGGAAATCACTAAAAAGCCAGTAATGCTGTAAGCCTACCAGATTTTTGAGGGTAACTCACTGTCCAAAAAGAATCCACTGTGTCCTGAGACCATACTAACAGGAACTGATTTGCTCTATAATATGAACCTTAGGAAAGACATGCTCCTGGATGTCCACCTCAGATGTGGCCACAGGATGATAGAGAAGGAAAACTTGTTCAGAGGGCAAAGCCAGGGACCACCAAGGAAAATGGACAAGGTAGTTACTGAAGAGCAAAACCTGGGTCTACCAGATGGACAGACAGAAGAGCTCACTCCACAGCCAGGGAACCTCATGTTTGATTGTTGCTGTGCCCAGAGAGGCTTTGTTGTATCTTTACATTAATAAAAGCATGTAACTAACTGAACCATGAGGCACCAAATCAAAATCTGATAGCGGAGACTATACACCACTGAGAGAAATTGAAAGCTGAGTATGATGCAGTGACTGCAGGGGGAGACATCAGGATTTTTCTGCCTAAGGAGCAAGAAGGCGGTAGGGTAGGTAGAAGCTAGGTATAGCCATAGGGTCCTCCAAAGGAGCAGACTGTATACAGCTGTGGCAGACTGCATGCTTGTTCTCAATTCTTTAACCCCTCCTGTGCAGTGTAGCAGAGGAAGCAGTCTATCTGTGCTTGCTTTGGCTAGGGCAAAGTGAGAGGAAGGGGACACGGGCAGAGACTTCAAACAGACTTGTGTGGGCCTTTTGCGCTTCACCATGAGAAAAACATGGCCAGAACTGTTTGGTCCAAGGGCAATGAGAAGATGTGGAGCAGATGCAAAACCAATTCCAAAGGCTGGGCCCAAGGTCAGCCAATACTCAACCTAGAGCAGAAATGTCCCCACTGACTTACAGGCACATGGCTGAGAAAAAGAAACACTTGTTTTAGCAAACTATTGCATTTCAAGGTGGTTTGTTATACAGCATCATGGCCAATAAAGCAGACAGACCTATCTTAATTGCTACAGCTAAAAACAGAAATTTTGGAGGTCTTGTCAGCAGACGTGATTACTAAAGAGATAGAAATCAAACTGAGAAGGAAGCTTGGGTGGCTCAGTGGCTGAGCGTCTCCCTTCAGCTCAGGGCATGATCCCACATCCTGGGATCGAGTCCTGCCTCAGGGTCCCCTCAGGGAGCCTGCTTTTCCCTCTGCCTGTGTCTCTGCCTCTCTCTCTGTATCTCTCATGTAAATTAAAAAACAAAACAAAACAAAACAAAAAAACCCTGAGAAAACTGTAAACAAACTCTTGAACACCCAAAGCACAAATGAGAGAACAAAGACTGAGAAATTTCTAGAAACCTCCTAGAGCGATCAGGAAGACTGGAGCACTGAGCCTAAGAGATAAAAATGGACAATCAGATTATGATTGTGTGTAAAAAAAGAAAGCAAATGATCAAAAAGCATTTTTTAAAGACTTGATTTATTTATTCATGAGAGACACAGAGAGAGAGGCAGAGAGACGGGCAGAGGGAGGAGCAGGCTCCATACAGGGAGCCTGATGCATGACTTGATCCCAGGACCCCAGGATCATGCCCTGAGCTGAAGGCAGACGTTCAACCGCTGAGCCACCCGGGTGTCCCCAAGCTTTGAGGTTTTGTTGTGTTTTATTTTTTTCTTTTTGTGGAACTACTTCAAAGTAAGTAATTAAATAGTTAAAAGTACAAAGTCGTTAATTCACCATAAGCAACTGGTCAAAATCAGGGGGAAAATTCTGGAAATGGACACAATACGCTCACATTTTTGATGAGTGGAGTACCTGCTTTTTAAAGAATTTAGGAGAAAAGTAAAAGGTCTAGAATATGGAAACAGAAGTGTAAATAAAACTATTAAAGGGGGCTAAAGAGAAAAGGCTAACTTTCCAAAAGAATAGGTTAAAGGAAGCAGAAAAAGGAATATAGGATGAGGTCCTTAAAAAAGAAGTCAGGAAAGTATTACATAGAGTAATTGCAAAGGCCTTTTCTCCTTATAACACGGAAATTGATGGATTTGAGAGTAAGGATATTAAAAAAGATGTTTAAGAGGCTGCAGGAAATAGAAGAGCTAGGACAAAGCATGGATGTCAGGTAGACTATTTTATGACAAACTGCTGGCCTGAGCCAATAATTCTTGGGCTGGAGAAGGAATTGTTGCCGTATAGAAAACTAGTGGATATGGGGTTGCAGCACAGTTTTTAAATAGATTTTCAAAGGAATGCTTGAAGGACACATAGAGAACTAGCTGCAGTATCTTTTGTAAACAAAAAGTAGAAAGAAAAAGAATAATATATTTTAAATGTGGTGATGCAGAAGGTGGTAGGCCATTTGTGCCCAGGAGGAAAGAGAGCAGGGTCCCTGGGTGGCTGCTGGGTGGCTCAGTGGTCGAGCGTCTGCCTTTGGCTTGGGTCCTGGGATCGAGCCCTGCATCAGGCTCCCTGCTCAGCGGGGAGTCTGCTTCTCCCTCTGCCTCTGCCCCTCACTCCTACCTGTGCTCTCGCTCTCTCAAATAAATAAATTAAAAAAAATCTTTTTAAAGAAAGAGGAAAGAAGAACTGGCTATAAGGGTGAAACACAATTACAGAAGAAAAAAACCGTAGCGCAAAGAGAAATGGCAACAAAATGTGAAAACAGAGTTTATAAAAGGTGTGCAATTGTGTAAGCACAGGTGACTGCATTGCAGGGTATAACTGCAAAATATACTCACAGGTAAGACTTACAAATACTTTGTATAAACTGGAAAACATTTGAGGGACAAGTAAGAGCATGTGTTAGAAAAGGTTTTAGAAAAGTACAGAGCTTTCTACCCCTGAATGTAATTAATGGTCCCAATGTTAAGAGTTACTCCTTGAGGGTGAGTAACCTAGAAATACTGGTTCAATTCACCAAGTGTTTATTGAGCCACTACAATGTACGAAGCTAGTGTTAGACTCTGGGGGGACACATCAATAATGAAGACAGACATGTTAACTATTGCAAGTCAGACAACAGGCTTGAAGGGAATGGATACAGCTCTCTGAACAGAGAGACATTTGCTAACTTCCTTGAGGCAACTACTATCCAACGTCCTGCGAACTCTCCAGAAGCACATGTATATGCAAGTATATACACCTACACATATATGTATCTTTTAATTTTATATCATTGAGGGTATGTTATATATGCTATTCATGACCTCATGATTTTCTCTTAACACACCAATTTGAATATTATTCCGTATCAGAATCTACAGAGCTACCTCATATTTTTCTTTTCTTTTTTTTTAATTTTTATTTATTTATGATAGTCACACAGAGAGAGAGAGAGAGAGAGAGGCAGAGACACAGGCAGAGGGAGAAGCAGGCTCCATGCAGGGAGCCCGACGTGGGCCTCGATCCTGGGACCCCAGGATCATGCCCTGGGCCAAAGGCAGGCGTTAAACCGCTGCGCCACCCAGGGATCCCCCTCATATTTTTCTTAATAACATATTTGGTTGTATGATTTGCCATAATGTATTGAGTCACTGTCCTTTAATGGACATTTATGCAGTTTCCTGCCCTTATTATATATAATGCTTATACATAATAGGCTTTATCCATGGATTAGTATACGTGCTCTACAAATTTATGGAAGCGAAATTTCTACTAAATGGCAAGTGAATTTTTAATTTTGATATTGCCAAATATCCTTCAAAGAGTTTATATCCCTTTATATTATGACCTACAGTACCCTAAAATGTCCTCGGACCACTGGTCAATGACATTTATTATCAAACCTTTTGATCCTTTCAAAAAGATATTTTATTGCAGTTTAAATTGTGTTGGTCTTATTATGAAAAAAAATATGAAGATATGTTCACATATTTAAAGTTTTTTGTGTCCCTCCCCTTTTTAAAGATTCTGTTTATTTATTCATGAGAGACAGAGAGAGAGGCAGAGACATAGGCAGAGAGAGAGGCAGGCTCACTGTGGGGAGCCTGATGCAGAACTTGATCCCAGGACCCTGGGATCACGACCTGAACCAAAGGCAGACGCTCAACCACTGAGCCAGCCAGGTGCCCCTTGTGTTTTCCTTTTCATCTGAATTATCTGTTCATAATCTTCCTCCTGTTCTCAAAATATGTTAGAAGCATTCAGCCCATTCTTATATGTCTTGTCAATTTTTTTAGTTTGTTATTTTTTTGTCAAAAATTTTTTTACCATAGTTTCACTTTTTAAACTTTTTATTTTGAGATTATTGTAGGTACATATGCAATTTTATGCAGTAATTACAGACATTCCATACATTCATCATCTAGTTTCCCTTACTAATGACATTTTGCATAGCTATAGTGTAGTATCACAGGTAGGAAGCTGACAAAGATATAATCCATCAACTTTATTCAGATTTCACCAGTTTTACATTAGTGTGTGTGTGTGTGTGTGTGTGTGTAATTTAAGCATTTATCAATGTAGATTTGTGTGAACACCACTATGGCCAAGTTACAGAATTTCGTCGCAAGGGTCCTCCTGCTACCCCTATATATTCACAGCCACCTCTTTCCTCTGCCTCTCCCTAACTCCTGAAAACCACAAATCTGTTCTCCATTTCTGTAATTTTGTCATTTAAAAAAATGTTTTATAAATGGAACCACAGTACGAAGTCTTCCGAAACTGGCTTTTTTCCACTCCATGTAATTTCCTTGAGATCCCTCCAAGTATGTGTCAATGGTCCATTCCTTTCTATTGCTGAGTAATATTCCATGGTGTGGATGTCTGAGTTTATTTAACCGTTCACTCACTGAAGGACATTTAAATTGTTTCCAGTTTGGGACCATTACAGTTAAAGGTTGTATGAGCAATTGTGTCCAGGTACTTGTGTGAGCAGAAGTCTTCCTTTCTCTGACATAAATGCTCAGCAAATTGCTGAGTCATATGATATGGTAAGCACACATTTAGCTTTGTAAGAAACTGCCATTCACTTTTCCAGAGTGGCCGCACCATTTTACATTTCTATCAGCAGCGCATGAGTGATCCGGCTTCGAGGCATGCCCATCAACATTTGGTGTTACATTTTTATTTTAGCGTTCTAATAACTATGTAGTGACATCTCCTTGTGGTTTTAGTTTTCATCTCCCTAATGACTTGAACATCTTTTCATGTGCTCCTTGTCATCTTTATATCCTCTTCAGTGAAATTCTCTTTATATCTTTAGACTATTTTCTAATTGTTTCCAACCTGTTGTGTTTACTATTGTATTTTGATAGTAATTTTATGTTCCAGGTAATCCTTTGTTGAATATGTGATTGTCAATTTTTTTCTAATATATATATATTTTTATATTTTTATATATTATATTTATATTATATATTTTTATATATTTTTATATATTATATTTATATATTTTTATATATTTTATATGTATATATATTATATTTATATTATATATTTTTATATTTAAAATATTATATATTTTTTATATTTTATATATATTTATATATATATATTTCTTCTAATATATTTTATACCCCTCACAGGGTCTTTCACAGAGCAAACACTTTTAACTTTAATAATCTAATTTATCTATTTTTTCCTTTTATTAATCACGTTTTTGGTGTCCAGTCTAAGAACACTTTGCCAAGCCATAGATGTTGAAGATTTTTCTCCTGTGATTTTTTTCTGAGTTTTACTAGTTTTATGTTTTACATTTAAGGCTGATCCATTTATTATTTTTTTTAAAGATTTTATTTATTCATGAGAAGCAGAAACATAGGCAGAAGGAGAAGCAGGCTCCTTGAGGGGAGCCTGATCAGGACTCGATCCCAGGACCCCGGGATCACGCCCTGAACCAAAGGAAGACACTCAACCACTGAGCCCCCCAGTGTCCCTAAGGCTAATCCATTTAAAGTTAAGTTTTGTACAAAGGTGAGGTTTAAGTTGAGGTTCATTTTTGCCTATAGAGGTCCAATTGCTGCATTGAAAAACTTATCCTTCTTCTATTGAATTACTTTTGCACTTTTGCCAAAAATCAGTTGGGCATTTTTGTGTGTAGCCATTCTGGGTTATCTACTCCGTTCTACTGATCTATTTATCTATTCCTTTGCCAATATCAAACCATTAGTGTAGTTATTTAATAAAACTAATTTCTTCAATGATATTCTTTTTGAAGATGGTTTCAGCTATTTTATTAGTTCTTTTGCATTTTCATAGAAATTTCAGGATGGTTTTGTCTACATTTACAAAAACTGTGCTAGGGTTTTATAGGAATTGTGTTGAAACTGTGTATCAGTTTGGGAATAAATGATATCTTTAATATGTTGATCCTTGCCTTACTTGGACAGGATCCTTATCTAATTTCTTTCATCAGCATTTTTTCAGCATACAGATCCTGTACATGTATTTTTAAGTTTATACTTAAGTATTTCATTTTCTTTGGAGTGAATGTAAATGGTAGTCTTTTTATTTTTTCTCTTTATATATCCATTGTTAATATATAAAAATGAAATTGATTTTTGCATGTTGATCCTATATCTTGAGACCTTGCTGAACTCACATCAGTTCTAGAAGTATTTAAAAAAATTTTTTAGTTTCCTCATAATTTTCCACATAGACATTCATACAAATAAGAACAAATTTATTTTTCCCTTTCCTGTCTGTATGCCCTTTTTTTTTTGTATGCCTTTTATTTATCTTGCATTAGTACAGTGGCTAGATCAGATAGTATTATGTTGAATAAGAGTGACAAGATAGGAATGGATATCTCTACCTTACTCCCCTAATCTTAGAAATCATTCAGCCTTTCAATATTAATTATAATGTTAGTTGTAGGAATTTTGTACATGTTCTTTATCAAGTTGAGGTAGTTTGCTTCTTTTCCTAACTTGTGAAGAGTATTGATCATGAATGTACGTTGGATTTTGTCAGGTACTTTTGCTGCATATGATGATGTGACCAAATAATGTTTGAATACTTGTATTTATTACCTTTTTTTCAAGATTCTGCTTTGTGTTTGGTCTTGTGTTTGTCTTGAATTTAATGAGAATTTTGGGGCACCTGGGTGGTTCAGTTGGTTAAGAATCTGACTCTAATTTTGGCTCATGTCATGATCTCATGGTTTTGAGATAGAGCCTCACCTGGGGTTCAGTGCTGGGTGTGGAGTCAGCTTAAGATTCTCTCTCTACTCTTCCTTTGCCCCTCCCTCCTCCCTCTCTATAAATAAATAAATAAATAAATAAATAAATAAATAAATAAATAAGAAATTTTCTAGTGTTTCATTAATAAGGATGATGCTGCTGGCTTGTGTGTGTGTGTGCATGTGTGTGTGCATACATGTTAAGGAAATACCCATGTGTAAACTAATATTTTATTATAGATTATTTTAAAATAATTTTAATGGTAAATTAATTATTAATTAATTAATTAATTAATTTCTAATTTTAGGAAATTAATTTCTGAATTAATTTCAGAATCTATAGAAGTAACCAGTTTTGTTTTGTTTTTTTCTTTTTTACCCTAAGTTAGATGTAAACATTTTCCATCATGGAACCTTCTTGCATTCCTAGGGAAACCCATTTCTTGGACATGATATATGCTTCTTCTGAAGTACTTTTGGATTCTATTTGCCAGTGTATTGTTTAGGAATTTTGAGCCATTATTCATACATGCTATTTGTTAGTCTTTATTTGTGCTCTCTTTGCCAGATCTTGACATCAAGGTTATGGTGGTTACACAAAAAGAATTTAGAACTTGTCTTCCTGTCTCTCTCTCTGTTGCACTTGCTCTTACTCTCTTTCCCTCTCCCTCCCCTCTCTCTCCCTTTTTTCTTCTCCTTAATGCTTTTATGGAATTTGCCTGAGGCTGTCTGGTTTGGTGCTCTTTCAGGATATAATCAGCTTTTTTTAGAATTTCTAAATCCTCTGGCATCAGATTTGTTAATTTATGTTTTCCCAGAAGATCATTTATTTCATTCAGGTTTTTAAAAGTATCTATAGAGAATATGGAAACTTACTATTTTATAATTCTGTATCTGTGATTATATACCCATTTTCAGTTTGTATTTTGAGTAACTAACTTTCTTGTTTTTCTTACAAAATTAACATATCTAATGGATAACTTTTTTTTACAAAGATTTTCATCTTAGTTCTTAGTTTTATGTATTATTTTGTTATATTTCCATAGTAAATACTAGTTTACTGTAGTATCAGCTTATTGCCTCTCCTATATGCCTTTGTTTTTATTCTTTCTACTTATGTAATGCTTCTATTGGACTTTTATCTCACTTATTTAAAATTTTAATTCATTTATTTACTACCTTAGTAACACTATTATTTATTGTGATAGAATTTACTTTGAGCACTGGAACTCATCCATTATATAAGATTTGATAGAGTTATAAAGTTTTAAAATTAGTATTCCTACTTATACTACAATATATATTTTTTATTTCTCTACCTAAATATTGTTTTAATATATATTTTAATTTCTGTGCAGTTTAGGGTTTGTTTTCTATATTTGTCATTGGTTTCTGATATTTTGATTTAAGAATGTGGTGTGTATAATATCTCCTTGGTGGAATTTATTGGGGTTTTCTTTGTGGTTTGAAACATGATCAATACATAAATTTTCAACGGAATTTAAGAAAGGCTATAGTCTAATTGTAGGTATAAATTTTGTTGTTTATCAAGAATAATTATTTTAACTATGTTATTGATTTCCTCTAAACATTACTTAATATTTATTTAATATATCTGCCAAGGGCTGAGAGAGGTTAATTAAAGTCTCCTTCTATTATTGCATTTCTGTCTAGTGCTTATATTTACTGAAATTTTAGCATTTTGAATTTTGATGTTATGCTATTTAGCTTGTAAAGATTCACAACAAATCTTAATTGAAGATTCCAGACTTTTCATTATTAAATGTCTTTCATTTGGTAGTTTAATGTGCTTTTCACATTAAAATGACCCTGACTTGCTTTTAGTTTGAATTTTTTAACCTATATTTTACATCCAGCCCTTATTTTAATTTTAGATAAATATACTTTGCACCTATGTTGTTTTTTGATCCTAATGGAGGGCCTTTTACTTTTAATGGGTGATGTTATTCCACTTATATTTACTGGTATAACAAGTAGTTCTGGCATTTTATTTCATGTTATACTTTTGATGATTTAATGTTATTTGATTTTTTAATTTATTTTTGCTATATGTCTGTCTTTCCTGTATGTGTATGCTTTAGTCTTTTCAGTTTTTTAGTCCTTAATTTGGAAAGCATATTCTTTGCTTGTAGATTTTCTGGCAGTTAACTTGACTATACATATTTCAGAAAACTGTATTTTTAGAATTATCTTTGAATTCTCAGAAAAGAGTTTCCTCATAATCTGTATGTTTTCTATGACAAAATATTTTTTATGTGTTTTTGCCTTTTTTCTATTTTTTCTCTTCCAGAACGTTTTATGCTCTCTCATGTGCTTTCTTTCTGTTTATCTGTGTTGCTGTTTTCCCCAGGCCCACTGTGCATTAGAGGATGATGTTAGAAAGGATAACAGTGGAGTGAGTTGGATATTCAGATAGCTCAAATTCAGATCCCTTGTCCTGAAACATTTCCCAACAAAAGGCCATCCTAGAGTTTTGATTATTTTTTCCATTAGCATATGCTTTCCATGTCTCATGGTAAAGTATGCCACCAGCTTCTGAGTAGTGATTTGAAGTTTATATTACTTTTGTGCACCAAATAATGAACTGGACGATTGCTTACTACCCATGTTTCCCCTTCCACCCATCTATGCTGGTTGCCTTTTTTTCCCCCCTGCAAAGATGATATGGAGGCACTGTACTTAGCTTCACCTTTTATGTCATTCTGTTCTGCTGGACAGAATTGGTGATGGCTCAACATCCCACAAAGCCAAGGAGCCCTTGCTGTTCCAAAGAAGAGGTCACTGACTTGAACTTTCAGAAAGTGCAAGTTACCTTTGGAAAGTTCTGCCTGCTTCCTGCAACATGGAGACAAACACCTCCTGCTGCTTTCCTCATTCCACCTAGATATAAATTTCACAACACTTTGGCAGCCCTCCAAGTTTTCATCTCTGCGTCTTTGTTCTGCATTTTGGTTTTAAGTTGGTTTCAAAGAGCAGGGCAGAAATGTCTTTTTTCTGCCATCTTTAATTACTTCCTGTATTCTTTGTAAATTTCAAAATTAAAACCAGAGCAAGAACAATTAAACTTCCACGTTGCAACCAATAGAAGCTCTTGTTCCTTGTGTAGCCCCAGACTCCCCTTGCATTTTTCAGAAATTCTGTGCACTTTTAAGAAGGTATCACTGCCTTCTCCACAAGTCTGAAATAGACAGCCCTGCAGGGGTGCATGGAATTTTACTCAACAATCTGTGAGTCCACACCAAAAATTCATAAGATTACCCATGGTTCCTTCTACCCTTTTCTAAAAGATTTTATTATATTTTCTTGTAGGCTTATGAATAAATAACATGTTTCTGCTCACAGTTTGTATTAGAACATTTGCTATGCATTTTGTCTTCAATCATAATCCTTAGAGCCTTGAAACAAACAAATCACTTCTACTGTATAGAATGATATTGTCTTGGTATTACTGCCCTAGGAAATAGTGTTCATTTTTGTGGCTTCATTTAGATGTACAGCAGAATTTAGTAATGCCACAATCCCCTATGTAGTTCTAGTAATACTAAATGAAGCAGTGTGAAATTTCTAGCTTTATCTGAACTCCCATGTCTGAAATCCGTCATTTGGTGTTGTTTAGTTTGCCTGGCATATTTGTTTACCCACTGCCTATCGACTAGCTTCCAAATCCTCCTGATGAGGTGATTTCATAACAGCTGAAAATGATATTGCATTCCTCACCTGTAGCAGGTGGTCCCCAAGTGGCTGTTCATCTTCTCTTGTGGTCTCTACTGTGAACTGTAAATCATGTCAGGAAATGACAGCCTGTTAGGCAGTGTGATCTATCATTATTGCAAGTCACCAGTCACAACACGCATACACTTGATCCATTCTATGTGCAAGTGATGGATTTGGTCAGAAGATTGCCATTTCACATTTTGGAAAACATGAACTGATGTGAGTCCATAAATGAAATATTTTAACCTGTGATCTCATGTAGATGTCATTATGTCATCTCTCCTGAAATTCAGCTGCCAGAAATAAAGTTGAAGAAGTTGTTCATGTCATTTTGGATGAGAATGCCCCATAAACATGGATTCTGAATCTCTAACAGCTGTACATATATTAATTTGTTATTTCACAAACATTTTGAACATTTTATGTTACCAAGCCCTGTGCTAGGTTCTAAATATACCAAAAGTAATAATAATAATAAAGTCAGAATCTGAAGAAGGAGGTTGATTCATAAATAAACAGCTGTATAAAAGCATATTGTTTGGTATCTGGAGATATGGGATCATTTGGGCAGCACTTCATTCTGTGGTTAGGGGTTTGGAAGGATAAACATGGAGACCAAGATAAATTTCTTTGGAGATGTGGCTTGAGCTAAAGCTTAAAGGATGAGTAAGAAGCATGCTTGGTAAAGGAGTTGGGGGCGGCGGCAGGGTTGGGAATGGCATTTGATGTGTAGGAGAATGAGCAAAGGCATAGATTCAAGAAACAGTTTAGAATGTCTAAGGGATTGGCAGCAATACTACAAGAGTTTACTTGGTTATTATAAGTAATACGCTGTAAACATTTACGTCCAAGTCTTTGCACAGACGTATATTTTCTTTTCTCTAGGGTAGATACTTGAGGTCATACAGTAAATGTATACTCGTATACTTGACTTTTTAAGAAACTGCCAAACCATTTTTTTCAAAATAGCTATACCATTTTACCTTCCTACCAGCAATATATGAAGATTCCAGTTTATTTCTTATGAGCTTAAATTAGAGGGATGCTTTAAATGAATGAACCTGATTTATGATTTAAATAAATGAATCTGATAGCTATTAGAAATGAGACTGGAAATAAAGTGACCATTTAGAAAGCTGCTGTGATGATCCAAGGGAGTGCTACAAAAACCTTGAGCTAGACTAGTAGTGGTGACTAGAATGGAGAAGATGCATTTCAGAGGAAGAACAAAACTACTGAATAAGGAAAGGTCATTTGCTTCCTTCAGTTGTGCAGCTTGGGGAATATGATTCATGGAGGAGTGAGAACAGAGAGGGTGTCTGCTCAGCTAGCCAGAGAAGCTAAAGAAAACAGGTTCGAGGTCGTAAGCTTATTGTCTTCACATCTGAAACACCCAGTATTAACAAATGTAGCCCTAAACTTTCCAACATTTATCCAATCACTGTGTCCTCTTTTATTGGTTTACGAGCTATCCGCTGGGCACAGCATTACAAATATTTGAGCACTTCTGCTTTAGAGATTATGTTCACTTGGTTCTAAAAATAATTGCAGGAAATTTATTGTGTTATTATAAGTGCATAATGACAACGTATTTATAAACCCTCCATGTTAAAATTATATTATTTATATTATTAGCACGTGAAATATTATTTTGTAATATATTTTGCAGTATGTCACAGTTATGTTAGGATAACAGTAAATTAATATCCCAGTGAAAAAATATTTGGCAATATTCATAAGCCCACCAACAGTCTTTCCTGATGTTTCCCTCCAAACAACCCCACAGGATTGTTGTAATATGAGTTTAACTGAAAGATGAGATGATAAGGACCATATGATGTTTGGGTTCAAATATCTTTTGTATACACTGAAAACAAGCAGTTAGTCAAAAATACCTGTCTCTTCAATTAGACCAGGTTAAAGTCTTAACTTAATAATTGTCCAGTCACATGATATGTACAGCATGTAGATCAGACCATCTAAGAACAATGAATATGAATCTTGGGAAAGATTAAGTAGTATTTAGTAAGATTATATTTGGCTTTGTCATTTATTTCATTAAATTCTTTCTGTATTAGGCTAATTAAGTTACTGCCCAGTTTCAGACATAATCTTAATAGTTTATTCAACCAAACTTAATTCTCTCTAAAAGTCAAAAATACCTATATTGTACATATCTGGAAAGCATTTCTATAGATTGAAGCTGAGAAATCTGCAATGTTCTGGCAAGTATGAACCTCTCTGAGAGCAGCATCACACTGTTAAATGAATAGCAAATAGATCAGAGCCACAGGATTTGCTTATATTGAATCTTGCAACTGATAGCATTTTAATTGCTTAAAATTTTCTTTGAATAAAGCCAATGATTAGAACAGAAGGCTGAAGGTCAAACCTTATTTTCATCTCTACCAAGCAGAATGTTTGCAATACAAAATCAGTAAAGGACACACTTGCTCAATTCCTTTCATTTTAAATCAGTGTTTACTCATTCTAAACACTTAGAGACTTAGACACTGTATGGCAAATAAGTGAAAAATCCAGTCATCTGTCCAGTTACTTGCCAGTGTTTAAACTATTTGATATATTACTGGCACAACTTCAGTGACATAACTCAGGTACTTTATTTCATTAAAAATTGCAATAGATAAAACATTTAGCATGGGAAAATTAAAGGAAGCCCCAAATGTATATATGAGATTAAAATAATGTCATAAAAATAGCGGTCACAAAAATAATGAACAAAGTGTTAATAGATATACTACTAAAAAGCACACAAATATCAATATGAAAAACACCATAAATTATATGAATAAAAGATATGTTACAGAAAATGTACAGTCAATAAAAAAGTTCAGCACACAAAAAAGATGGAAATTAAGTATGAATATAATAACAATTTTGTTCTCCAAATTAGCAATTTTTTTGTTTTATCATTTTTCACGTTGGACAAAGGTATGAAATAATATTCTCACACCCTTCTGGTGAGACACCAATTTAGAACAACCTTTCAGAAAAGCAATTTTAAAATACATAAAAAGAAAGCTAAGAAATTTTCATTCTTTGACCCAGTAATTCTATTTATAAAAATAATCCTTAGGCACCTGGGTGGCTCAGTGGTTGAGCATCTTCCTTCAGCTCAGGTCGTGATCCTGGGGTCCTGGGATCAAGTCCCACATCAGGCTCCCTCCAGGAACCCTGCTTCTCCCTCTGCCTAATGTCTCTGCCTCTCTCTGTGTGTCTCTCATGAATAAATAAATAAAATCTTAGGGATCCCTGGGTGGCGCAGCGGTTTAGCGCCTGCCTTTGGCCCAGGGCGCGATCCTGGAGACCCGGGATCGAATCCCACGTCAGGCTCCCGGTACATGGAGCCTGCTTCTCCCTCTGCCTGTGTCTCTGCCTCTCTCTCTCTCTCTCTCTGACTATCATAAATAAATAAAAAAATTTTTTTAAATAAATAAATAAAAATAAAACAAAAACATTTATAAAAAAAAAAGAAAAAATCTTAAAAAATAATCCTCAAGTAATAATCAGAAATGTGAACAAGGATTTATGCATAGTGATTTTCTTATTTATCTGATTATAAAAATAAAATCTGAATATTACCTGCATGCACAGAAAAAAGGAATAGTGTAATTAACTAAAATGTACCCATAGGATGAATGTCCTATTTGACAGCTTTTTAAAAAGTCTTTAATAAAATATGGACATTTTTAAATTCAAGTAAAAAGTGAAGATGTCTAAAAATAGATACTTTTACTGCATCTATGTCTGTCTCTATCTAAATACATTCAACTATCAAGGTATCCATAACCATAAATTTATAAATTAAAGATTGGAAGGAAATATCTCAAAATAACAATTCTATTTACATCATAGTTTTGGGGACTTTTAAAAAATTTTATTTAAATTCAAGTTAGTAATCATAATGTGTTATTAGTTTCAGAGTAGAATTTAGTCATTCATCAGTTGCATATAATAGCCAGTGTTCATTCATTACATCAAATGCCCTCCTTAATGCTCATCACCCAATTACCCCATTCTCCTACCCACCTCCCCTCCAACAACCCTGTATGTTCCCTATAGTTAGGAGTCTCTATGGTTTGCCTCCCTCTCTGTTTTTATCCTATTTTATTTTTCCTTCCTTTCCCTTATGTTCATCTGTTTCATTTCTTAAATTCCACATATGAGTGAAATCATATGGTATTTTTCTTTCTCTTACTCATTTCACTTAACCCAATACACTCTAGTTCCATCCACATCATTACAAATGGCAAGATTTCATTCTTTTTAATGGCTTAGTAATATTCTGATTATATATATATAAAACAAAGCCACATCTTATTTATTGATTTATCAGTCAATGGACATCTAGGATCTTTCCATATTTTGGCTATTGTGGACATTGCTGCTATAAATATTGGAGTGCATGTGCCCCTCTGAAGAGTTTTTTACACTATTTTTGTATCCTTTGGATAAATACCTAATAGTGAAATTGCTGGGTAGCTCTATTTTTAACTTTTTGAGGAAACTCCATACTTGTTTTCCAGTGTGGCTGTACCAGTTTACTTTCCCACCAATAGTGTAAGAGGGTTCCCCTTTCTTCTCATCCTCACCAACACCTGTTGGTTCCTGATTTGTTAATTTTAGCCATTCTGACTGGTATCAAGTGTATCTCATTGTGGTTTTGATTTGTTTATATCATTGTTTTTGACACTGAAAACTTCTATTTCTTTTACCATTCAAAATTTTTTTTCACAAAAAAATTATTAGTTCAAAATGATATTGAGAGTAGGGGACATTTTGGAGGATTATAAAGTCAGAAAGTAAATGACAGTAGTCAGTTTGCTAACTTAACCAAAAGAGTAAATTCAAATTACTTTGCTGCTAATTAGTTTGGTTTACTTTAAAAGTATATGAATCTTTAGGTATTTTTAAATTTTTTTTAAAATTTAAATTCAATTAGCCAATGTATAGGACATCATTAGTTTCAAATGTAGAATTCAGTAATTCATTATTATTATTATTTAAACAGAAATTTAGTCAAAAGAACCAATAGCCAATTAACACAGCCAAGTTTACACAATTCTGAAGAACTGCCAGTGTTACAATCACAAATTTTCTACATAGTAGCTGCTTGAAAATATTAGTATGACATATTAAAAAATCATTTAATTCATACCTGTATTTATGGTAGGATTTGCTAGATTTATAATTTGCTTTATTTTGACATTTTATTTTATGTCATATAGGTATAGAAGTCATTTTTTTGTTTTATAGAATATAATCAGCAGGTTAAGTTTTAAGCTGTCTGAAGTAGAAATAAGCTGTCTAGATAGCAACAAAAAACTAGTTGGAAAAACTCAAACAACCTGTACAGCACATAAACATTTAAATAATTTTTTAAAAATAAGTGGACTTTGCACTGAGCTTTCTCATATTCAAGAAAGGCAGTATAAAGTAGTGGTTAATAGAATTGTGTTAAGAAGTCAGAGTACCCGGGACCGAACTCTTCTCTGGCATTTGTCAATTGTATAATTTAGGACAAGTTATTTAATTTCTCTGTTTTTTAGTTTCCTCATCAGTAAATTGGGGATAATAACTGTAGATATTTTAAAGAAGAATTATTTTGAAAGCTAATAAAATATTTGAGTTAATAAAATATAAAGCTCATAAAAGAGTACCTGGGTGTGGTAAGAGCTTAATGCTCATAATTAATGCTTGATTAATTAATTATTGAGCCTTATCTACACTCATTTCTTTCACAGCAAATATTCTTGAGTGAATCGTCTATACTGATCTATTTCTTTATCATTCAGAGAGCATTTAATAACATTTGTAGTTTGCCATTTTGAAGGCAAATACTGGACTAAACCCTGGAAAAACAAAGGGAAATGCAACTTATTCTGACTTGAAGTAATACATAGTTTTATAATGGCGAAAAGAACCATATAGAAAAAAATACAGAAGTACAGGAATGCACTAGCTGCAGTGGGGGCTGGGACTAGGAGAGTTGGGCTTTAGGAAAACCTTTCATATGCTGGGATTTGAGGTATGCATAGAATTGCCTTGGAAATAAAGTGAGAAAGAGATACATAGAGGGAATGTAATATACAACAACACAGATGGAAAAGAGATTGTGATGTATTCGAGTAAATGGGTGAGGACATAGAGCATATTCTGAAGGGCAAGGATTGTGAAGCCTCCCCTGGCAGAGGAGTAAGCCCCTTGGCCAACTGACCTGGCTCCCTCCAGGAGAGGCTTTTCCTTATCCATTGCCCTCTATTGCCACACAAAAAGGGAAAATGGGGAGTATTTTCCTTTTGGAGACTTTTCTGTTTCTGCAGATCAATCTCTGGTTAGGATTTGGAACCAAGAAATGGTATAAGCATTGAAGAAACATACGCTTCAGTTGGCTAAATTTGAGGATTTCTTGGCTGTATAACTTTTCTATGATTTTATACAACTGCTGGATTATTTGTATTTTTGTGACACCTGGGTTAGTAACCAAACTCAGAATTTTGATAATTCAAGACCTGTGAACCTAAGTGCTATCTTAAATCTCTCTAAGGCTAGAAAAATGCCAATATTAAGCAATAGGCAGCAATTGTAAAGCACTCTTACTTAATATTCTCACTGGCCACTAGGCCATATATCAGTGTATTTCTTTTTCTTTTTTTAATTTTTTTCACATTAGTGGTAATAATTTTTATTTATCAAGCAGAAGACATACAGCAGGAAATCTGTGATAGAAAACAAAGTGGTCAATTCCTCCCTTCCTTTTATCTTCTTTAGTTCCTCTTTGTCCCCAAATTTGTCTACCACCAATGTGTCTTTGCCCCTACTTAGATTCACATTAATTTTAGTGAGGGAAGATAACTGGCTTTTCCATTCAACAAAAGAGAATGATTAGCAAACTTTCAACCACCTTAAACAGCTAGCCAAAGTCGTAAATGACCTTTCCAAGGCAGACTAACATAGTCTTACTTTTCTGCTTCCACATGAACCAGCTCAGACTAAAATATTTCCTTTTCTTGTAGAACCATGTTAAAGACTACACTGAGAAATCTATACATTCCAACGTCCTGACATTTTTGATATTGAGTATTGTAAAGCTTCAACTTCATTAGCACATAGTCTAATTCGCAAAATGCAACAGATAATACCTTAAGCAAATGCTTTGTTGCCATTTTTAGAAGTTTGCCAATGTCTCTGGGAGGGAAAAATTAATCGTCCTGTACACTAAACCAACTCTAACACCATGTTAGACATGGTTAAATGTAACACTCCACTTCCAGTTACCTATTTTAGTATTTCTGGAGTTCTTTGGTTACAAGCAACAGAAACCTTAGATAACTTAAACCGAAAAAAAAAACAAAAAACAAAACAAAACAACACACAACAATAACAATAACAATAACAAAAAACAGCCTTATTGTAAGGTTACAGTTAACTCACAGAATCTAAGGAAAGACAGAATAACCAAGACTGAAAAAATACAGGAATCAGGGTTGAGCCATAGATCTTAGTTAGGATCTTATGGATAATCCCTTTTGAACTTTGATATTAGAATAATTCACCTCTCACTACCATGCCTCCATGTGCCAATTAAGTCAAGATCAAAATGCCTTGGAGAAATGGATTTAAGTCATAAGACTACTCCTGATTTAATCATCATTATCTGGAACAGTTGGGCTATAATTGGCATCAAATGATCAATTGTGGTGTTGAGTGTGTGTGTGAGAGAGAGAGAAAGAGAGAGAGAGAGATAGAGACAGGAGTGCAGGGATAGGGTTCCCGCAGAAAAGGCAATTCTGTTACCAGATAAAGGGGATAGGCACTGTCAAACTTAAATATAAAATAGTCCATTATGAGCAAACTGAGCTTCTGGAAGAGCAGAGGAATTACAATTTGGGACATATGAATTATAACAAATCATAGACAATTCTGGAGAACAAAGGAGAACATTCTTTTATAGAGGAAAGGAGGAAGTTGGAAGAGGCCATGTGGAATGAAAGTTCATTGGAGGTCAGTGAGAGTTTGGGGCTGTGGAGACCTGTGATTCGCTGAGTTGTGGTTCTCACTGGGTGGTTTGTTGCTGGGAGAAGAGAAAATCTTCCCTCCTCCAGCTGGAGTACGTACTTGGCTTTGATGAGTGGTAGGTATATAAGAGCTTTCCCTTGAGGATTTCCCAAAGCCATTTTGAATGAAATTTTTCCTTTATTTATTTTCACAGGTATATAGACAAAACTAAAGATGGCTCTTCAGTATCTATCCTAAAATTTGGTTTCTTCCTGTCTCTTTGATTACTTTTTTCCCCTTGTTTTCATAGGATTCTCTTTTTCTAAATGACACGTTTGTTGTTATTCATGAGAGTTCTCTTTTTGGTTATTGTCTCTTCCTGTATTCAGTGAGTCAAGAAGGCAAAAGTTACCCTCCCCACAGCTTGAACTCTCATCTTACTTTAATGATTTCCCAATTTTTATCTTAGTACTGAACATCTCACTGTTGATTCCCTAATCCACATTTCAGATGTCTATAGAAATGGCTACTTAAATTTCCTATAAGCGCCTTAAACTCAACATGTTTAAAATATAACTCCTTTTACCTCCCTAAAAGCCTGTTTCTTCCTCCATATTTCCTACCTCAGTGAAAGTCATCACTACTCCTCATGTAGTCTTGCCTACATGAGAAGCCTGAGGATATTACACTCTTTATCCTCAGTCGCCACTCCCAGAGCAGGTCAGCCAGTATATAGTGTTAATGCTGTGAAATAAAAAGCTCTTGAGATATATGCCAATTTGACTAGCATGGTGCCCACCATAGTTTACTCCCAAACAGTCCCCATTTATACCTGTTATCCATCACAGCTATTAATCATGCTCTCTTCCACTCTAAAATTTATTTCAATTTGGATGATACAGTTAATGAGTTAAATAGACACCTTACGATTAGCTAATTCTGTTCCTTAGTACCTTAATGTAGTTCCTCATGATTTTTACCCTGTTTACAATCTGGCTCCTACCTACCTCTTCACCTTAGCTTCCTTCCACACTGCTGCATGGATGATGCATTCTGGCTACCCTAACTATTTGCAGTTCCTTGAGTACATTCTTCAAGATTCAGATCAAGTGCTTCCTTCTCTATAGAATTTACTTTCTCTAACCCACTGGTAATCCACTACCATCAATTTTCAGACAGTTAGGCATCCCTGGAAGTACTGCCTGGCACATCTCTATTTAGCACTTATGACTGTACTTTGTAGCTGTTCAGTTACTTGTCCACTAATTGCCATCTCCATATGTTGGCAACACTGTAGGCAAAGATTATGTGGCGTCCCTCTTCTTCTATATTAAGTGTCTGTCATAGAGTCGCACACAAATGATAGCATCTAGGTACTTATTTTCTACAGCCTCTCCTACAGCACTGATACACCTTGACTGAGTATCAGAACAATACAGCTCATCACATATACATAGCAAAATATACTGTTACTTCTTTTGCATGTTTCTATTTCCTTCTAGTTGCATTTGCCTTCTATTCTTGCAATAAAATTGAGTAAAAGGGAATCATTTTTTGATTGATTTGTCATCTAAATTTATGTATGGCAATTAGGTTTATTGCCCTGCTCCTGCTCTATACTTTTAGGTACTCAGATATATTTCCAGAGTAAGATGTTTTTAAAGCCAAACAATCCATATGTGTCTTTGAATATCTCATATTTGCCCAGTAACTATAGCCTTATTAAAAAAATCATGGTTTGATAGTCAAATTTGGGCCCAATAAAATAACATAAAACTCATCTTAGACACCACAGTATGACTGTAAGATGTACATGTCATTAAAATATCATATTAGGAGGGAAGAGGAACATGAGAAAAATTCAAACAAGGAAGAGAAGTTTGTTTTTTTTTTTTGGAAGAGAAGTTTTTTAATAAGATCCTATGTTGATGAATCCCACAAAAATACCTTTTTACAGTTCTTTTCTGCAAAAATCTGAAAATCCAATACAAAGTTACTTAAGCAGTAAGTAGAATCATTATTTCACATAATTAGAAGTCTGGAGGTAAAGTGGTTTGAGAGTTGAGTAATTCAGTGGTATATTGACATCATCAATGACCTAACTTATTTCTCTCTTTATGATCCGTCATCTTCAGTGAGTAGGTTTGTCTTTTATGGACCCAAGATGGTTACAAAATGTAGAAAGGTATAAAATGAGTCTTTTTCTTCTGTGTATCTCTTTAATGGACTCTATCCAGATGGTTCCCAGAAGATGTCTCTTCTCAACCTATTTGCCAGATCTGAATGATAAGACCTTAGTCTAAGCTATCAAGGGAGATGGGCTTGCCCTGGTCCCTTGGCCAATCATGATTTATTATTTGGAGCTGGGGGAATCTAGAAATGTATGAGTATGAGATACTTGAACAATTTTTTTTAATAAAGAAAAAGTTGGGGAATGGTGGTTAGTATGCAAGCAACAGTATCTGCCATTTTTCTATTCCTTCTATATTTTAAAACATTCCCTTAGGTTAGAACCAGACAGGTCTAGAACCACACCAATCAAGATGCAGCTACACAGTGAGTGGTGTCTCTAAGGATCAGAAATCCACTGAATGAGTAGGCATGGCATATTAAAAACTTAAAAGGAATAAGCAGTAAAATGATTGGAGTTTTAATACAGACTGTTCCTCATATTAATCATTCTCTTGTAGTTGCTTATGTTTTTCACTAAGCCTCTGTTTCTTCATCTATAACATGGGGATAAAGGGATGAAAAGCCATTGTGGTGACACTTATATTCTACTAGAGTATGATTATTTGTGCCTTTCCCTTATGACATTGTAAGCTCTTTATAGTTAGGGATGCATCATCTTTAGAATATTCTTGCTAGCTAGTATAGCAGCAAAATTGATGGCAATAAGTTTAGCTAATGACTGAAGGATTATGTTATAAAAATATGTGTTAAAGACAGTTGCATAGTATTTAGCAAGTAATAGGCACTTAATAATTATTAGATCAGCAGTGATGATTTGACTCTTTTGGTAAATCTAATTGCTAATTGCATTTAAATAATGCTAATTAGAACTACAGGCTATTGGAAAACATGCAATATGTAGAAGTTAAAGCATGTAGATCCCGAGACTGCCCCTTTCACAGGTGTTTTACCCTAAAAAAAATCACTTTTACATGCTGACCTTCAGTCTCCTCACTTTTAAAATGGACACCATATTATCTACCTGATAGTGCTGTTCTGATGATATGATCACTAAATGTCTCTTATAGTTACTAAGTGATGCTATAGTCACTTCAATAAAACTGTGCTGAGGCTCTGCAAAATAAGGATAGATTGAGAATCACCAAAATGCCTGGCTTCATCCTAATCAGTTAATAATAATTTACTAATTCATCTGTGAGCTTATGTGACTTGATTCATCTCTTCCAATAAATGTAGCAAAAATTTGATTTATTTGACACCCATTGTAATAGCATTAGCTAACGTTTCTCGGGGGCTTGCTTTGTACTAAGCTCTCTTTTAAGTGTCCATCACTAACTCACTAATATACTTTTTTATTGTTCCATTCCCCAGATAGCAAAACTGAGTTCTCAGGGGACAAAAGTATTTCCTCATAACTATAAAACTTATGAGAGGCAAAAGTGGATTTTATACCCAACTATTTTTGATTCCAGAATTGGGTTGGTTATATACTTTATTATAAGGCCATTTAAGTAAGATTTACATATCTGGGAATGTCAAAAATTGCATGACAAGAATTAGGCTAATAAGCCATTTTTGGCTCTCTTAGTGAGGTATAAATTAAACAATTTATCTGGCAATTTCTCCTTGCTATAGTATAGAATACCATTTGATAAAGCATACATTAAAACTGGTCTGGTTTCACTGTTGAGAAATGATCTCCATTTAATACCTTATAATAACATCTTGTTCTTGTCATTTTAAAAAATGCCCATTAAGCTTATCTTACTTATAAGACAAAAGTGGTATTTTAATATACAACTAAAAACTAATGAAATCATTAAAGGCATTACAGTAAAAACAAAACCCTTGGGAGATGATTCAGAGTTTTCCATTTCTAGTTCATAGAGTAATACAATTCCCACTCAACAAAGAAAAAGTACAAAATGGTAGTCATCAGTACTAAAGATCTTGTAACTATAGAAATTACACAATGTAAATGTTCTAATATTATAGATACAAATTACAGTGTGAAAATATTTCAGTAGAGTGCACTATTCAACTCAGTTGCCAATGAGTTTTCCTTAGAGTTCTTACCTTATTGAAACAATAAATATCTTAAACAGGAAATCATATTCAGTTGCTCCTATGCACCAGCACTGAGGATACTATTTAAACATAATAGTTACTCAAGTAGTTGCTGAATGAACAAATGACTAAGACAGAGATACAAGGAATGCAAATTTCTCCCTGTTTTGAAGGACTCACAGTCTGTTTGGATACAGCATAGATGTGAAAAGGTTTGTAAGAATTGAGGGGCAGACACAAATATTTAGATGATCTGTGAAGCGAAATTTTGGACTAAAGCAAATGGTGGAACCATCCTAAGAATCAAAGATCTATATGGTGGGATGATACTTGGAAGGCTTGTTGCCCATTTATGACATAGCCTCTTCTACTGGCTAAGGGAGGAAGTAGGAACACACCACACAGAAACACAAAGAAAGTAGAAATTAATGACGAGACAAAGTTCACCTGGCCAGTGGTCCCTGAACTCGGTAGGAATCATTTCAAAGTACTAGAAAGATGAGCATAGCAGAGAAACCACAGTCATAAGTAGCTTGCTCAAAACTTTTAAAATGCACATCAAAGGATAAGCTATTGCAACACATTCTTTAAAATTCTAGCCATCTCTGGCTTCATGGAAACTGTGTCAGCCTCCTGCAAAGTTACAGTTCAATCTGCTTCAGATTGGATAACACAATACTCAAGGTACAGAGGTGCAGAAAGGCTTAGTTATTGCTAGTTAAAGGAGTTGACAATCGTGGATAAAAAGTGCTTTTAGTGCAAAGTAGAATTGTAATCAATGTCATTGTCATTTGAACCACATTGTTTGCAGTGTAACCAATTGTGAAACCAACATAAATTCAAAAACTAAATTAGAAAAACAGATGCTTCTTTTGTTTGGAAATTTTAGTCCCATCTAGTCATATTGTATATCATTTTCTTTGACTTACACCACATAGAAAGAAAAATCACAGAGCATAATACAAAAATACAGAAACATATTTAGCAAATTTGTGGATTTCATAAGTCATTTATAAACTTTGGATTTACAAACAATTTCAAAGGCTTTTGAAAATATTTATAAACACAAAAGTCTCATAATGCTACATATAATTATACCATGTCTTTTTCAAAAGCATATTGCAGTGATAGAGTTTATGCAGAATATCAAGTTTCCTATTTGGGGTTTGTCTTGGAGACAGTGAACAATTTATTTTTCAAACTCTGTCTCCACTGATGCTCACGATTAAGCTAAATACATTGGTGCAATGATAGGAAAGAGATTTATCTTGTGCATAATTTCTAAATTGACTTGTGACATTAGGAAGCCAATCTATACAGAGTGGGATTTATTTCCTCAGTTCACCAGTGTCCAGCCAATTTTTGTTTCCTCCACAGTCTCAAGTTTTTTTTTTTTTAAGAGAATTGGGAAATTTACTTTTAATGTTTCTTAAGTATCAGACTTCTTATAATTTTAAAGCGAATGTCTTTAACTTTGCATGAAATCGTTGGCATTGTATATTCAAGTATGACTTCAATCATGGGCCTACATACAACGCTGACTTGTATAGAAGAAAAGGTTCTAGAAATATTGGTATTTTTTTAAAGTAGATATTTGCCAATGAATTTTCAAGAGAAAATACACACACACACACACACACACACACACACACCTGATAAGTGCTAAGGAGAAAAAACACACTGTGTTTAAAATGTTAATTTTAGGCAATCAAAAGTATAAACAATAAAATATGCTTTGCTGTACTTATAGCATATCATCATGACTATAAACTTAGGGATTTAAGTCTTGCTTTTAATCCAATAGTCTGAGGTGCTTCCCTTTTGTTTACATCAACATTTGACTGCCAGGAACTTAAAAAAAATTAAAAAGTCATCTGGCTTGCAGTTCAAAAAGCTCTTGATAAAACATCAGACCTCTTTCTGAGTAAAGTATACATGAATCAGAACCACAAGGAATAAATTTCCTGTTTCTTATAAATGGCATAAAAATGGATGTACTTGGGCTATGGGGAGAGTTAATAAGGTTAAGAAACCTACCGTCCTAAACATATTTATCTTATAATAGGAATAAGGTTAGGAGACGGGAGGAGGGGGTGAGTGGGTCTCTGAAGTAAACTTGGTCTTTGGAACCTATCTCCTTCCCAGTAGAGAAGTATTTACTTATACTACTTGTATGGCCTTAAACAAATGCTTTTGCTGAGTCTATTTTCTTATCCATAGGAATAATAAAATCATGCATTTTTTTTAGATTATTTTGATGATTTGGTGGCACAACACATAGGATTACTGGCATAGGATAACTGCTAGGAAAATCTTAAATTTCTCTTTCATCTTCCTGTTCTACATGTTCTCGTTTCTCACAAAACAAAACAAAATAAAACAAACAAACAAACAAAAAAACTTAAACTGTTTCATGAAAGTAAGTAAAATAAAGTATATTTTATTTTGTCTTATTTTAAGGTTAGTCAACTAAAAGATACTTATCATATCAATATATTGTTTTCTGCATGTGTAGTCACTTGATTTAAATTATTCAAATTCAGCTATCTTTGACAAAAGGAGAGAGTAAGCAAGTCAAGGAGAAAAGAAAAAAACAATTTTGTAACAGCAGAAAATTTTTGCCAACCATTCCAATTAAAGAAGCCTGAGTTTTTTAACAAGAGATGGAGAAATGATTTCACTTTCTATTCAATATTGTCTATCACTGAGTGAAGCACAATTTTATCATTTAAAGACACTTATTTTTAGTACAACATACCCCCCAAATTCATGCTGGCCATTTCCTCTGAAACTTAACCAGGGAAACAATAATCTGTTCCAATGCTGAATAAAAATATTGATTTGTCAGTTTTCAGCATGACCTTTCTTTAAGAGACTTTTCATGAAAAGATATAATAATGCAAATAGGCATATAATATTATAATATATAATAATTATATATAATAGTGGGTATGTATATTATCTTCTCAATGATTTAAGAGCCTGCTCACATTTAAGAGCCTGCTTACATTCATTTTGCTGTAAGATTAAAGTACATAACAGAAAATAACATGTTAGTCTTCAGGAGAACATAGGCAAAGTCAAAATGCTATATAAGCAATATGAATACATTCAGATAATTTTTAATTATGGTCATTGAAAAGAGAGGGTAAAAGAGAATTTGTACTGATGAGTTGCCCAATTTGTGCAGTTAAAGAAATATTTTCAGATCTTGTGGTTTGGAACTGAAGTTGAAGGAGAATATAGATATTAATGAAAGTAAATATTAATGAAAATGTTGAACTAATTAGGGAGATGTTGATTAACTGGGAAATTTCTAAGGTGAAAATCAAGTGTATTTGCTACATTTAATAGGGCAATAAGAAATCAAAATAATAGTTATGAGTTTCATAATGAACAAAGAGGAAAGCATAGAAGAACATTTAGAAAAATATAATAACCAAAGAGAACCACTCCATACATGCATGTGCCCGTGCCACCTCTCCCCCCAATTACTCAAGTTTTCAGATCTAAAGCAACTAGACACATAGTAATAACAAAAGATAGATACTATTAGAGTAGACCAAGGGTTATTGAGGTTCTTGAACTCAATTATTCTTTTGGATAAGGCCAAAGATAGAACTCTCTTTGAACCTTGTTATCTGGAAGATAAGACAAACCTCTTGCCCTTCTTGACACCTAGAAGCCATGTGGCGATTTAAGGCAAATGTCATTAGATTAGTCGTAGCTTATTCTGGCTGCTGTAACAAGAATTCCATAGACTGGTGGCTTAAACAATAAATATTTATTTCTCACAGACCTGGAGGCTGGGAAATCCAAGATAAAGTGTCATCAGATTCAGTGCTTGGTGAGGGATGACTTCCTAGTTCATAGACAGCTGTGGTTTTGCTGTGTCCTCACCTGGTGGAAGGGGTAAGGGAGCTCGCTGGGGTCTTTTTATAAGGCACTATTCCATTTGTGAGGGCTCTATCCTTATCACCTAATCACCTTCCAAAGTTCCCATCTTCACATACTTTCACATTGAATATTCGGTTTCAACATATGAATGGGGGGTGTGTGTAAAAATTCAGCCTAAAGAAGATATTAATCTTTGATATTGATAGCCTAGATCACCAGCCATATTAAAATCAGATAGTTTTCAAGGTATAACTCCTCAGTTTTCATTAAAAGTACAAAAGAGAAGGGAATATGTCATCGTTTACTAAGATTACATTAATGAGATGTGGGTAGGGAGATCTAATTAGGGAAGGAGCAAGCAAAGGAGACTGGGAAGGAATGGCTAGTGTTTTCAGCAGCAAAAGGAGGAGAATGTGGCAGCAATCATCTAGTGGTGACTTGTTCATTCAGAAGTTGCTAGTTCGTGAACAAGATTTGTGCAATATGGTAAGCTTCTGAGAGTTACCCGACTGTCTAACTATTACCTACAATTGCTTATTCATGCAGGATAAGCAAAAGCAACAGAAATGGGTTAACAAATACCTTCTTCTGGAATATACTACTGAAGGATTTGTGGTGCCAGATAACACCTCCACCTTTTCATCCATTTTAAGGATGATGGACTAAGATAGCTGATCAAAGAATGAGTGCTACAGAACTGTACAAGCTGAAAATAAAATATAGAAGAAATGGAAAAAAATCTTTACTACCAATTATTAAGACAAAGAACATGAGTCAGAAAGATAACAGTAGAGAAGATGCCTGGTAATTCTCAAGAAAAAAGCAAATGAGAAAAGAGGTCATAATCAATAGTTGGGGTCAATCAGTATATCAATACTGGGGTTTGGGTAATCAACAAAGTAAACTTATAATTTGAGTGGGAAAAGGTAGTTATCATAAGTAATCAGCTATGTTGTATGTCTCATGCTTAGAATTTAGGTTTGCAATTTCATATTTTAATGAAAAGGTCCAAGGCAAGTGAAAAAAATGTGAGATAGATCTTTATGTCCATAAAATATGAATTTGTAGGGAATCCATGAATCAGAGTACTCTGCATGCTGGCAGCATCTTATTGGAAACAAAGAAAAGGAGGCATGCAAGTAATATTTATGTAGGATACTTAAACCTGTTCAGCCAGAGAAAACAGAAAATACATTACTGACATATATTACAAAATGCATATAAAAGCAAAATATGGGGGACGCCTGGGTGGCTCAGTGGTTGAGCATCTGCTTTCAGCTCAGGGCATGATCCCTGGGATCAAGTTCCACGTTAGGCTCCCTACATAGAGCCTGCTTCTCCTTCTGCCTGTGTCTCTTCCTCTCTTTGTGTGTCTCTCATGAGTAAATAAATAAAATCTTAAAAAATAAAATAAAAGCAAAATATGGCAAAAGATGGTGAGCTTTGGTCATCCGGATTTATTAGGGTTTTATTGTCTAACAAATTACTACACACTTAGCGGCCTAAAAAGATATCTATTTGCTTAGAGTTCTATCATCAGTAATTTGTTACAATGTTACTCTCTTCTCTGCTTAGGGTCCTATAATGCCCAAATCAATGTGTTAGCCTGACAAAGTTTTCATCTCAAAACACTGAAAAAGGATACACCTACCAAGATTATTCAGGTTTTTTGGCCAAACTAAGTTTCGGTGGTTTTAGGACTAAGGTTCCTGTTTCCTTGCGGGCTATCAGCCAAGGCTGCTCTCAGCCACTGAAAATCACTTACATGCCTTGCTGCGTGGCCCCCTCCATCTGAAAGCCAACAACAGCTCTTTGCATCTTTTTCCTGCTTTGGATCTCTGACTTACTGGTCTGGGAGCAGGGAGGGAAAACTCTCTGCTTTTAAAAGGCTGATGTGACTCTCTTGGGCCCACCCTAATTTAAGGCCAACTGCACCATATAGTAATGAATTATAGGGGTAAAATTCATCAGATTCGTAGTCCCAGGGACTGTTTAGGGGATGAAGAAGAGGCAGGCAGGAGATTTGGGGCCATCTTAGAATTCTACCTACCGTACTGGACATCTGCCCAAGTCTTCTTTAGCAAAAGCAGAGCAAGTAATCTTGACTATATGATAAATTACTAACTACTCGATAGGGAAGGTAGTAGTTTCCCTCTACTCTGTTCTGTTCTACCCCCTTGGGATACTATATTCTTCATTAGTGCTGCCTCTAAGAGTAGTGGTAAATTGGAGCATATTCAGAGAAGGGGACTCTTCTTGAAACTGTGGCAAGAAGAGATGTCTAAAGGACTAAGATTTTTAGCAAGCAGGAGAGATGTCATAGAGAAAAAAATGAATTCTTGTTTTGATTTAAAATATTCGGAATATTGCCACAAGGTCGATATTCATTGTGTATCTTTAAGATATGTAGTAACAATGAATAGGTGAAGGCAATAAGAAGTTCAATGTATGGAAGAACTTCCTGGGAAAAAAGGCGCAATTTCCTGGAAAACCTCTGAGTGTCCATACTACGGAGGGTGCCTGGCTGCTTTATTCGAGGCTTTAGGATACAAATACATAGGTATTAAAAAAGAAAAATAGATTTATGATCAAATTTGGGTAGATTAAGCAAATAACCTACATTACTGTAGATTAAGCAAATTAACAATGTTTGCCTCCCACTTTAGGATTTCCCAAAAACTTTATTATGGTCTGAGATTCTCTAATTGGGAGGGTCTATCATACAACATTCCCTAGACTAACAGAACACCAAACTTCTTCTTTTTTTTTTTTTTTTCATTGAGACACTCCCAGGACTAGAATTTTACAAACTTTACTTGGTGAACTTCCGTGTTTTTAGAGAATTCATGAATCAAAGATAGTTTGACACAACCACTGCAGTCTCTTCCATGATTTTATGACACATCCAAGTACTTTCCTAGCACTGGATCATCTTTACTGTATAAGCTGAACCTATGAACAACAGCCATAGAAAAAAGAAAGGAGACTATTTGAATGCCTATGGGACTTAAATGGGTTATACATATTCTCATAGAAATCAATTGGAGAATAGTGCTTGGAATCTTGCCTCCTCAAAGCCTTCACTGTAAGTAATTGAATGAAAGATTGCCTGCATAAAATAAATTGCAAAATGCCAGTCCCAAATTCAACAAAAATTATTAACAATCAAGGTGGAGAATAAGAAAGTATTGTGATCTGTTTCTCTCAGTAAATAATTCAGGAAAAAAAACTCAATCTTTCTGATTTGTAAGTGGTTGGAAGCTAATGCACTTTATCATTTGAGACACTGCATCTTTGTGGTCTTGACTGCTGTGTTGAGAAAGTTTCATTGCTATAAAAATGTTAGAGGTTTTGACCACTGTTTGTCTCAATACTACTCAACAAGTCCACTTTTCTTCTTTGTGGCACTGTGGCCAAATGAAACTAAAACTATCAGTATCTGGTTAAATATTTTTCATAGTGAATCCTCTGAGATTCATTTTAGAAAACCCTGTAATCCAATAAATTCAGTAGGCTTTGTCATTTTAGGATTTTTGTAAAATTCTTGAGGACAAAATATATCTGACCCTTCCCATCCCAGTACACCAAAAGTAGACAAGAGTAGAAAGAAAATTCCAAAGGAATCTTTTCTAAAAGAATCCCACAATTGCTGAGCTAAAAAGAGGTGGTGTAGGCACTTATTTCTAGGTTTGCAGGTAAAAAAAAAAAAATGAGGACCAAAGAGATAGCAATGATATGCCTGGAGCCCAGCCTTTCTCTTAGTCCAGTTCTTTTGTATTAGATTTTATTTTTTTATTATGCTGTTCTACAGCCTTTATTATCTTGTGTGTGTGTCAGATATTGTACCATAAATGTAATGAATTTATCTTGCAATACTCTGTATCATCCTTTTCTTTATAGTCAAATGTCTAAGATAGACATATTTAGTTAAAGTGTCATTACTGGTAGCAAATCTAGGATTCTGCATAAATATGTTCCCCTTATTTATGACTCTTTGCTGATTTTGAATTTTTCTACAACTTTCAATATGATAATTTATGGAAAATTCATTATCTTAAAAGATTAATTTCAGATCAATTTTCAACAGAAAAGTACTCAAATAATTCTAAGTCTCTTATATATTTATTTGAATACTGTGGAAATCTATCACTGCAGAATTTCCTATCATATCCAGCAGTAGTAACAAGGCCATCAACCCATTAATTTTAGTGAAGAAACAATTTCCCTTTTAATCTGGGTCTGTCTTTTGGGTAGCATCAATATCTGTAATTCAGGTTTCTAATTTTGAGATGATAAAGTTTCATATTCTTCCTGTTAATTATTGCAAGTTTGGGAAAGGACCTGAAAAAAAAAGGGGGGGGGGAGGAGAGGAGAGAGATTTTAATAAGAAAGTCCTAAATGGAACTTAATTTAAAAAAAGAACTTGCCACCAATATGATATCCTTAAATATAGAACATTTCAATTAATCCAAAGACAGGTAATATCTATGTAAAAATTTTATATTAACCCACCAATGTCCTTCAGCCCGTGCTGAGAAGCACCAACTCTCAGGCTGGGGATATAGCTTAGCCTCCCAGGTCCACTCAATTCTTGGCCTATAGGCTGAGATTGCCACCAAGGGAGCCAATTAGTGCCAAATATGTTGGTGGTTTTTTGATGTAGGAAAATCTCCCCTAAGAACTGGACTGAGATGAGCCATCAAATGATAGTGATTTTCAGTCACTAATGATCTGGGATTTAAATAGAGACTTTTAATTGGGTTACCAAGCAACCTGCAAATATTTTGGTGATACCTGCTGAGTCAATTGGGTAGTTTGTAACCCACTCTCCTCTGATTATGTTATCTTTGATATGAGTACATTACATATGATAAATGATCAGCATGGGTTTTTTCCTTTGTCATTACCCAAGAAAAGACATCATTGAGTCTTCTGTTCATTCCCCATTATGTTTCCATATGTCCAAAAGAGGGTGAGCAGAGTAAAGCATGGCTATAGGGAATATAGAGAAAAAGTATTTATTAAGCTCTCTTCTTATGCCCTGGGCTTCTTCTAAGTGGAATAAGACCTCGTTGAAATCAGAAAGGTTACAAGGGATTGTTTGGGAAATCATAATTCCCCTTAATTAACAAAACCAGACTTTTGTGTTTGTTTCTTACATCAATTTTTAAAACACAAAAAGTGAAATGTTAAGGATATTATTATGGTTTTTGTTCCACTGGAGAGTTATTTTCAAAGAAAACTTCTAGAGAAAAATAAATTCTGTTTTTCATTGTTTCCAGATGCCTCTGCCAGTGCCTGTGGTCAAATATATTAACTTTTTTCTAACTGCTACCGTCATTTACTTCAGTCCTTCTTGCTCAACTGCCCCGCATGGGTCTCCCTCAGTTTGGTTCCTTAAACTACATCCTTTTGGGATTTGGCCCCGTTTTGGGATTGGCATTGCTTTTCCCAGTGCTGCTGCTGTTCTATCCCTGTGGCTTTTAGGTAACATTTCACATTGCCTTTCAACTTCCACTTCTCTGGTACGTGGTGGGCTCTTCAGAAAGGCTGTTTTCTCCCTTTGACATGTGTGTGGTGTAACTCCCCCACTGTAGATGAAGCAGTGGCCAGACCTTTGCTTCTCCCAGCTTTTCTTCCACAACCAGCTTTGCCTTTCTATCGGTCGCTTATTTAAACTCTTTTTGAGGAGGTATTCCAATGAGAATGTGTGCTCTGCTTGCCTGGCTTGATGTTTCTTTGAGCACCTTTTCCTCTCCCTTTGAGAACTTGTCCACACAAGAAATAACATCAAGAGACCTCACTTTTCCATTCCTACTTCTATTCCCAATGCAAGCAATTGAGCAAATGATAACATAAATCCTGGTGCCATTTCAAAGATCACATTAAAAGGACCCTTAGAGCTCTCCATTGCAATTTACAAATGAAGAAGCTGAGGAGCCAACATATTAAAAGGCTGACAAATGTTACATAAATAGTGCAAATGGCTAGAAATGAAATCCTGTCTAATCACTCCTAATCAGATGTTTTGTGCAGTACATCATAGCAGCTGTCATTTGATCGCTGATTCCTCATTCAGTTTCATTTGCCACAGGTGGTCAAAGAACAAGTCAAAGTGGCAGGAGATTCTATGTGTTTTATGTGGAATCATTTCATCCATACAATACAAAATAAAGAAAATGTTACTGAAAAGGGAAATTGAAATGGAGAGAATGGGGAGAAAATAATGAGAAACATCTCAGTTATGAGTTGTAGCTCTAAATGCTTATATAAGAGGAAAAAATATTCCACGTGATTGGGTCTTGTACACTTGTGAATAAGTGCCCTCCTACCTGCCAAAGTGTCAAAAGTGAAAACACACACACACACACACACACACACACACACACACCTAACAGGAGACTTTGAAAGGAATTTCATACTAAGAAGTATCTTTCCGATTTTTTTTTCCCTCAATTTAACACAGACGCTTGGAAAGATTTCTTGGGAAGTCCCATGTAATTCTCCTTTACAGACTTTACCAAATGTGGTTTTTCATGTTGCATTCCTTAAAAGATCATTTCTGAGTTCATTTTGAGCTGAATGATCAGCTGGGCTCCCATTAAGAGCCTCTGCAAAGACAACTGTTAAATGTAAGGTTGCTGAAGTATGAGATTCGATTTCTGGTTGATTTTTTCGTTTTTATTGTTTTCCCTCTTCTTTCTCATCTCTGACCAGCCTGAAGCGTGATACAGACCAGGCTAGAAACTGAGCTCACAATAAAACGATATTCTAATTATCCTCCTTTTCGTAAGTTGACAGATGTCAACTAGATTTAAAATGCTTGACTGCTGGGCTTTCTTTCTCTTTTTCCCCTTTTTTCTGCATTGTCATTCCTTGAAGTAGGGTTAAATGCTGACATCTTTTTGTGCTAAACTAGAGAAACTATCAAAGAAATGTATAAATTACAGCTCCAGTTACACTGACATTTAGGATGCTCGTCTACCTCTAATGACAAAATGCATGATTGACCTTGGTTATGTTTTTTGTGAACAGAGTTGTGAATTTTAGTTTGCAAAATCTCGGTTCCATGTGGTTCCTTCTCATTCTTTCAGGTACTTTTACAAGTGGGATATCCTCACTAGTTATTCTTTTTATCTCTTGCATGAATAAATTACAGAGTTCTGCTTCTTATCAAAGAAAACATTCGACTCATCATCGAGAAAACACAAAATATTTTTTTGATCATAAATTATTCCTAAAGAAAATCTTGGATGAGTTGGACACTCTTTGTGGTGTATGTATATGTGTATGTGAGAGAAAAAAAGAATGTATCTGCTTGATGGCATTAGTTCTAAATAGTCATAGACAAAAATTTCAGATTGTCATTGTATCTGTCAGTCCTTAAAATAAACTAGCTTAAAACAAACAAAGGAACAAGCCAGCAAGCAACCACCAATAATACCCTTTCCGACTCCTTGACCAACAACTGTGAATGACAAAATATGCCTGGCTCGTCTGCTATAGTATTTTCTTCCTGCTTATTGGCAGAGAATGTGATTTCGTCGTAGAAGGTTGGAAAATGACCCCTTGTAATGATGGAATTTACATAAATAAATGCTGATAGCACAAAACAGATAATATGCTGTGGGTATCATCACAATAAGTTGTTTCCTACTGACACTGAGTGTAAGTTGGAAGCACACAATTATGCAAATCAAACTAATGCCAGTTGCTCATTACTGTCATGGTGGTAAAGGCAAAAACATACCCTCCATAGACAGCTCGACGCTGGGCCACAAGCCAAAATGTTTGGTTTTGCTGACATAGTAACTGAGTCAACAAAAATACGATATAATAGTAATATATCAGAGGAATCCACATCAGGGCAGACCTGAAGCTTAATGGACTGTGAATCCTATATCTGTACAGAGAGTCCTTTCACTGGTATTGACCCATAATACGTTCGCTTCCACATTTGCCGATCCTATAGAAATAGATTACAGAAGCATTTTTGGGGGGACCTGAAATGTCTGCAAGACATTCTAGTTAGCTTTTTCTAAAACAGATGATATGACATTTATAAATACTTAAATAATGCCATCTATCCTATGCTTAAATACTTCCCAGAATATTTCAGAGTACCTGCTGCTATTTGATCTAGGTTTGTCCTGACTTCTCATTATGGCACTGGAGATGTTTTCAAACAATAGAATATTCATTTGACACAGAAATAGCTTTTCTATTTTCCAAAAAATAGAATTGTTGTTACCAGGAGAATATCTAACCCTAGAGAATAGCTAATGAATCTGTTTCTCACACAGGCAAACCAAGAATAAATGTGGCCCTGGTATAAGAGGTCAGTGAAGCAACAGCTTCAGACCTACCACTTTAATCCATCTCTCTTCTGAGTGACAGCATAATATATGTGGTAGACGGATACCATGAATAGCCTAGAAGCTTCACCAACGTGGTATCCAAGCCCTTTGTCATGAGACCTTGCAGTTCTTCCAATCAAGAAGTGGATGTATTTCCTTGCCACTTGGTTCTGAGTTTAGTCATGGGACTTGCTTGGCCATTGAGGTGTAAGCACTTGTACCAGAAGCAAAGGAGGCATGGAAAAGCATTTGTATTTACCACTGTCTGGGAAGAATATTGCTGGTTCTATTTGCTGGAAGGCAGGAAACACATGGAGGCCAGTGGAGTTGTCCTATCAGGGCCAGCCTAGATCAGCCAATAATCAGCTAACCTGCAAGCCTCTGAATGAGCTCAGGTCAGAACTACCTAAAGCCCAACGAAAATTGTGGGTTCACAAGCTAAAGCCCAACCTAAATTGTGGGTTCACAAGCTAATAGATGCTTAATATTTCAAGTCCTTGAATTTTGTACTATATATTTGGCACGTATTGTACTAATGTATGACTGATGGGTTTTCACAAAGTTTTACAAGATTAAAAAAAGCTGCAAGAGATGGAGCACCTGGGTGGTGCAGTTAGTTAAGTGTCCGCCTCTTGGTGTCAGCTGAGGTCATGATCTCAGGGTCATGAGATCGAACCCCAAGTCAGGCTCTACACTGGGTGTGGAGTCTGCTTTAAGAATCTCTCTCCCTCTGCCCCTCACCCTACTCTCTCTCTCTCTCTCTCTCTGTCTCTCTCTCTCTCTCAAATAAATAAATAAATAAATATTTTTTTATAAAAAATGCAAGTGAAATATACTCCATAAATAATGAAAAAGAGATTGAGTCAACAGATTTAAAATACAAACATAGGAAAATGCAAATCAATACCACAATGAGATACCACTTTATACACACTAGAATAACTATAATCAGACAGACAATAACAAACATTAGCTGGGATGTAGAGAACTGGAGCTCTCATGCATTGTTAGTAGGAATGTAAAATAGTGCAGCCACTTTGAAAAACAGTTTAGCAGTTCATTGAGATGTTAGTCATACCAACTCCACTCCTAAATATATATTCAAGAGAAAAGAAAACCTAGGTCCATGCAAAAACTTGTACACAAATGCTCATAATAATATTATACAAATGGCCAAAAAGTGGAAACAATTCAAATGCCCATCAATTGATGAATGAATAATAAAATTTGGCATATCCATACAATGAAATATTATTCAGCAATAAAAAGAAATGAAATAATGATCTAGAGGTAACCTAGCACTGGAGTAGCAGCAGTGGGTCATGAGGAGTGACAACTAATGAGTACAAGGATTTCTTTTTGGGTGATAAAAGCATAAAATTAGATCATAGAATGTGTGTACAGTTCTGTGAAAATACTAAGACCTATTTGATTGTGAACTTTAATGAGTGATTTTTATGTATATGTAAATTATATCTCAATAAAGCTATTTCATAATATGTGTATATAAAGATTTATCCCATCTCTGACCAAAGCATGACTTAATATTTATCTTAGCCTCTTATTCTATCCCTCTTGAATTCCTGGACCTTGGCCATTCTTCATCTATTTTCAGTGATTGGAAGAGCTATATAGCCAAAATAAAACAAAACTCTTAGGATTGTTTCTCTAGAACTATGCTTATTGACTACATTTAACATGTTTTAAAAATGAAATAATGGAGAATTTTTTATATTCAGTACTAGACACTGATTTTCAAAGAGCTCTAGCTCTGCCTTTTCCTTATTTTCTGTGATACTCACTCATGCTCTGCTTGTTCTTAAAACTGATCTATGGGAAAGAAAGGACACCCATTGTAAGTTTTTAGAGTTTGCATATGAAGGTCAACTTCAGTGTATAAACTATAGGCAAACTGGGCATGCTCAGAGTTGCTCCTGATTTAGTGTCCAGTGCCTCCCTTCAAGCAGTAGGCTTGAGATTGAACTTGCTTTATCTTGTGAGACTGTGTAAATGGACATTCCACAATACTGTCACTTGTCCTGCCCCCATCCCCACATTTTTTTCTTATCCAAGAGCCTGTCTTACTGCCTCTCCTCACCTCCATCATAGCCATACCTTCCTTTAGTCCCTCATTATTTTTTTCTCAATTAGCACTTCTTTCAGACTGGTTCCCTTGCTTCTGGTTTCCCCCTCCCAATTGTCCCCAGAGTGATAGTTGTAAAGGAGCTATTTTGACCATTTCATGCCCCTTAACAAAAAACTTTACTGGCTTCCTTCCACTCCAGATAAAATAAAATTTTCTTAGAGTAATTTGTAAGGCCTTTAATGGTCAGACAATCTCATGAGATCTTGCCAGCCCTCCCCTCTGACATAGTAACTACTTACTCATTATGTTCTCCCCTAATGCTTTTTAAGTAAGTGCTCCCTTGTCTTTGTGGGTGGTAGAAATTGAAATTGAAAATCAAAATAGGTAAATATCCTGGGGAACGAAGTGACGAGGGCCTGCTTACAGCAGCTGTGACAAAAGACTGGACTGAGACTTTGTGAGAAAGTTTTTGACCCTCAGAATGATAAACCAAGCAAGGGGTGGACTTGCTTTGTGAAGGGACAGTTCATGAACAAGAGTCTTTCAGGACCTGGACAGTGAAAGGAGCCTGGGCAGACACTTCCCACAGCCGTGGGCAGCATTTTACAGCAAGATGTACACAGTTCTTTGCCTTTATTTAAAAAAGTTTTATACAGAAGAAAAAAGAGACCGTGTCTTCACTTGAAGAGCTCTTTATCAAGAATTTGGGTGGGGGGAGGGAAGAATGGGTTGTTGAAGGGTGATTTGAAATTTTCTGCAGTATTAAGCTGAAGCTTAATAAGTAATAATAAAGAAATTTCTAAAATTCCAAAAAAAAAATATCCTGGGGGAGGTGCAAAATGGGGACTTGCTGTTACCTGAGTATAAAGTTTGAATCATGCAAAATGAAAAAGTCCTAGGGATCTACTGTTCAACACTGTGCTTGTAGTTAACAATTCTGAACTGTATGCTAAAAAATTTGCTAAGAGGGTGGATATCATAATACACATCTTTTACCACAATAAAAAATATAGATAAGTATATTCATATGTATATAGATACAATATATCTTTATTGATCTCTCTTCACCTGATAACCCTTGCTCATCCTCCAGAAATTCCTTGAGTGCTGCTTCTGTCAAGAGGTCTCTCCTAAAGCCATCTGAGCTAAGTACCTCTCCTCATCCAGTTGTTAGCAGCAATGTGTGCTGTGATGTCTAGTTTTTTTTTTTTCCAAATTCAGTCCTTAGCAGACCATTATCAGTCTATGCAATGTCTTTCTTTTTTCCCCTGTTATTCATTTATTTATTCATTTATTTATTCTCTTCTCCCCATTTCTTCCTGCCACTTCACCCATAGAATATAATGTGTTCTTTGGATCCATAAATGTGAATGGATTCTTGGTTTATAGGTTAAGTCCTTCTGAATGACATGTGTTTCCTAACCCAAACATCTTTCATAGTGAAACACAGTAAGGGATACACATTAAAACTCAGTAAATGTTTATGAAATCCACTCATGAGACAGTAAATTAATGAAGTAAAAGGTGTACATTTTAATTGCCCTTCTAGTGACCTTTGGTGGACTTTTCAGGTTTCATATCTCTTGTCAGGAATCTAACCATGAGTACTTGCAATAAAAGCTGAAATCTTAAAATATGAAACCATTGAATCTTAGCCTCTTTTGCTACCCATTTCTTCCATTTCTGAGATGTTGCTTAAATACTCTCTCCCTACAATGCTAGTGGCTATTGTAGACCATCGTGTGGACAGTGGCTAAAGTGTTTAGTAGATTTCTACTTCTTTCTCATAATGGTTGCTGATTCATAGCTAAAGTGATCAACCTCAGAGGGAACTGAGGTTTCCAACCAAACCAAAGCCACTTTTGTCATTCCCATTACCCACTAGAGGACTACAAAGATTCCTTCCTTGACTTTGAACCATTGCTTGGTTTTACAGTTCACTTGCCTGTGGTTTAAAAACTGAGCATGTCAGCACTACTTTTTACTGCCTCAGTGTAGCAGCAAATGTGTTTTGTTCTTTCCTTTCAAAAGTGAAGATTGTATTTTAAAATCACTCTCTCCCCCAGGGAACCACTCATTCCTAATTCCCTGACAGGCCATGAGGACCTCAAAATTAAGAAAGATGTCAAGAAATGTGAGTTTGTACAGAAAGGACTAGAAAACCACCCAGACACGAAACGACTCAGTTACGTGCCTGGCTTTTGTTGGGAGAAATGTGTGTCTGAATTTTGAGGCTCATAATAGACATGTGCAGCTAACTGACTTTTATCTTGCCTCTGTCATATTGATCTATCAGTGAATCTATAATAGAAGATGGGAGCCTGGAACAGTAAAAAGTAATAACCATTGAGATGGATAGCCCGAGCAAAAATGTAGTTTCATGGGGACACTTAGTGTAAAGAACTGTAGATTCATGTCAAGGGGGCATAAGTATCCCCTTCAAAGCCAACTGTTAAAAACACCTAGTGCACAGATGACCTGCCTCAGAATATGATATGTTTCTGTATTGATTTTCAGAGTTTCAAAACAACAGGAAATAGCCAAGTGAAAGTTTCTTTGCAGAGCACTAAAAGTAATTTACCTTCTTCCTTTGATTTCAGCTTTAGATTTTGTTTTATGGTTCAAAGTACAAGTGCTTATTTTAAAAAATTCATTTCTAACTTATGGTAGGAAGCAGCACTGAAGACCAAGGCAGCATGGAGTAAGAAATGAGCTACAGAATGAAATAAAACAAGCACCTCAAATTGCATTAATGGAGATAGTGGCAAGTTGTTACATGATGAATGTTGTCATCCAAGCACAGGCCCATTTATGGAGAGCAGGACTTTACCATTATCAGGAGTATTCTGAAGAAGAGAATGAAGACATCTAAAATGATCAATACTGAGACTTTGAAGTCATCTGGGAGTGACTTCTGCCATTCCATCTTTTGTGTGTCTCTTTGCATGAAAACATTGGCATATTTTTAAATAAAGGCTGTCTAGAAGAGAAAAAAACAATTTACTTTTCAGTGCAAATTGATGCCACTTGCATGTTTTTAATGTACAGCAAACACTAAACATGGTGTAATATGACCAAGTTAAAATTCCAAGACAGGAATCTCTTTTTTCCAAAGATCAAATACTTTGTAATCACATGTATTTGCTGCATGCAGGGTATGGAGACGCAGGAAAATAAACTTCAGATGATTCACTGCCCAAGTTTGATATTTATTCCTACTGTTTTCTTCACGTTTGGCTTTGGGAAGTTGTATCAGTCAGAGTTCTGGCAAGAAACAGATGGCACACTCAAAGGAAGTGATTAAAGAGAGTTTTAATGAAGACGCAAAGGGTGAGCAATATTGAGGGAAACCAAATGAGGAGGGTAAAGTAGGCATTCCTAAGCCTCTCCACCACCACCAGGGCTGAAGTAACAAGAAGAGGTATCTTTAGATTAGAGTGTGAGGCTGTGTCTGATGAGAGGGTCTCACGACAGGAGCTATGGCCCAGGGAAGAGCCACTCAGACACTGCCAGCCCATGAACCAATGAGAGGAAGCCAAGGGAACAAACACCCTAGTGTTTCCTTCCTCTTGTCCACTTTGTGACCAGGGCCTCCCATTGGCTGAGCCTCACTGAGAGCCAGAGGAAAAGAAGCTTTGCTTCACATTGCCTTCAGATTAGTTCTTGGAATATAGGACAAGGGGAGAAACCTGGAGAATGATTTGGAGGGGCAGATGCAAAATACCCCATTGCAGGGCATAGAGTCATATTTTTAGACAGATGCTCTGTGCTTCTAGAGAAGGCAATACAATTGCAGTTTTTCAGCTGCTGTAGAACTAGAAAATGCCAGCCTTTTATGGTACATACAACATATCCTGACCAAATTTAAAAGGATAGTTGGCTTTGGGAGTTATGAATATGAAATAAGAATATAAGCATGTAAGGGGCCCCTGGGTGGCTCAGTTGGTTAAGGGTTTGCCTTTGGTTCAGGTCATTATCTCCGGGTCCTGGGATCGAGTCCTGCATCAGGCTCCCTGCTCAATGGGGAGATTACTCTCCCTCTCCCTCTGCCTGCCACTTTGCCTACTTGTGCTCTCTCTCTTTCTCTGTGAAATAAATAAATAACATCTTTTAAAAAAGAATATAAACTGTTAAGAAATTGAGAAATAGAAGTTAAACAAAATTAAGCAAAGGAGTACAAAAGAGATGGGAATCTGTTAACCTCTGCCTTCTACTTCTTAACAAATACAACAATATAGCAAGTACAAATACTGCAATAATGTTCCCAGGAGCCATGGGAATGACTAACCTCTTCTTCACCTCCCCTTACTGCTCCCATTATAAAAAACAAAAACAAAAACAAAAACAGAAAAACCCAACTTTCTAATTCAGATTATTTCTTCCAGTTTACAAGAAAAACAGGAAACATGGATTATTCTTTAGAGATTAAATCATAGATTATATTTTTAAATAATGAGTTCTAATCATTAAGGGAGAAATTATTAATGTCCTATGTTTGCCAGAAAAAGGTTAAAATGCATGTGAACTCTAGGCTATTCTTTCTAAATCACACCCTTGTAAGGAGTCCATTTACTATAAATATTTCAATCTGTTAAATTTTAGATATGAGCTAGATTATTTTTGTGTATGTATTTTTTTTCATTCTCAAATATTTTCATTGCACCTGCTGCAATCAAATGGCCTGGATTGGAAGATTAGAATAACACAGAGTCTCTCTTGAAATATACAATTTTATCTATTCTCATTAGGAAAGTAACATTCTGGACCAGAAAATTTACATTTTATACAGAATCCAGGTCCTATGTTACACACATTGGTTGTGTTTCAAAGGACACATGTTAACAGCTCCTTCCTTATATAGATAAATTACCTATCTATCCATTATCCACCTATCTATGAATCTAAATTTATAATTATTCAAGTGCAAAAGGTAGGCTACTTGCAATTCTGTCTACAAATTGCCAATCAGTGGAGAAATGTTTACAGCTTCTAAGTCCATTAGGATGGTTGGTTCTCACCTCAGATAAAATGATAACTATATGCTGTCCAGGTGTGCTTTGCTTTCTTTCTTTGCTTGTACTCTTTCTCATCAAAGACTTTTTAAAGCTGAAATATTTCACAAACAGCTTCTAATGGTTTGAATTGTTCCTTTTTTTTTTTTAAGTACAGATAACGGGAAGTAAAAATATAGCTAAAGGCTTATTTCAAAGTATGTTGACATTTCTGTTCCATTAGAACAGGATTGTAATATGTATCCACATGTTAGCTGTAAAAAAAAAGTACCATCTCTTGAGTGGTAAAAATATATGTGAAGTGCTTATTCCAGACATATGACTATACACATGTACACACACACAGGCACACTCATGCACATTCATATGTGCGCCCACTGTGCACATGCTGGGCTGGGAGGGGACTGTGATGAGAAAGGATAAGATTTGAAATCAGAAAATCTACATTCAGATCCTGACTCCTTCCTGATTATGATCCTAAACCTCTCCTATCCCTACTCCACCAACTCCTTCTCTAGTCAGTCCCCCGAATCCTGTGTTCTCATCCATAACTTATATAGGTCCCTGAATTCTCTTTGTGACCATCTGCTATTACTCATTTGCTTCCTGAATATTGTTGCCCTAACCTCACCTGTCTTTTGATTTAGTTAACTTATCCCTCCTTTTAAGATCCAGCTTAATCTTGACTCTCTCCAGGATTCCTTCCTGAATTCCTGCAACCTGAGTCAGGTGACCCCCTCCTCTAGCCGCCATACATACCACAGTGCTTATCCTATTGTCTTGTGGTTTTTCTCTTGCCTTGACCATCTTCACAGGATCAAAACTCCCTAGAGCATTTGGGCAGCATCTTGTTTGTCTTTGTATTTCTAATATCTTAAAATAAGGGGCACATAGTAGTTGAATGCCAATGAGAGTTTGGTGAATGAATGGATCCTGAGCTCAACTCAGTTTAACCCTTGACTCTGAGTCTCACCAAATTTGGGGACACTATCATTCTATAAATAAATGAGGGAAAATAAAACTCCAAGTGTTTCAGGAACATTCCAGTTATACAATAGAAAGCGTGGAGCAGAAATTGAATGCCTGGCTGTCTGACTCCAAAGACTGTGCTTTTTTCTACTGTGCCATGTTCCCTCTCTAGGTAACTCCCCAAGCCTGTCTCTCAAAGAAATGGGGCAAAGAGAACTGTGTATGCCACAGGGTTGATAAAAGGAACAAAGGAAATCATGTCAGTTAATGTGGAACGGAGTAACAGAAAAGTCTACTACTTTTATGGTTAGGGAGAAAAATAACTTTAAATAACACAAGAATAAGTGAACTCTAAGGGATTACTGAGCCATGCTACCTTCTCCCGCCCCACACTAAAGGTTTTCTTTAGAACCAGCCAAGCTCTATCCAGTCACCTTAAATTAGTCTCCCTTAGCATGTATAATAAGCACAGTTACACTCCTAGGGTTTCTCTACACCAACATTGACAAGAAAATGTATAGTAGCAGTGGCATAATGGAAAGAGTATGAGGCTCAGGAAGGCTGCTCATTCTATTAGTCTGCAAAATGCCATCAGCCTACAGTTTAAAGAGAGAAAGACACAGGGAGAGTAAAGTTCAATTGCCCTCTAATTAGCCCTAATTAGCAGATTGAAAGCTGTTTGTATATAACAAAAGACACCTATTTTTGTGGTTCAGCAACTAAAATGAATAGTCCAAATGGATAGTAGCTACTAGAGTAGAAAGCAATTTGGAAACAAGTACATACAATTTCAATACTGTTTTATAGGACGGATAACTAGTTTGGAAAAGTTGGGTTTTTTTCTTCCAATTGAATAATAAAAAAGAAGAGTTGAACAAATATGAATTACTCTATAGCTATCTAAAGGTAACAAAAATCCAAGACAATCTATAGAAATTAGCACAACCAAGAGTTTTGCAAAAACAACTTATGAATCGATTGTGCTTTCCAAATCTCCTTTGAAATGAAGTATTTTGGAAACCCAAAATGTATTACTTCATAAGAGTAATGTCACATCTAGTGACAGTTTAATTTCTAATGGCTCTGTCTTGAGTCTGAAAGCAGTTTTCCAACAAGGATACTTTGCGAACTTTCAATGATTCCCAAAATGGGGCATGTCAGAAGCAAGTTTCTCTGGGTGCTGAAGTCAGGGTATCCTCTTCCTTCTTCCTTCCCCTAGTCTCATGTCTGTAAATGACAGGAACAAAATAGAATTTTCAGGGACAAGGGCTTGGCATGAAGGCAGAAACTCGGGATGGGGCTCCAAAGTAGAGATAAGTAGAATTGAGTGGGGAGCCCTGAGCAACGGAAGCTCACGGTAGAGCCACCAGTGCTTTTCACCTGGTTCTCAGTCACTTTCTATCTCTTATAACCAAATTCCCAGCCAGCTAAGATGGGCTGGCCTTGAATATCACTTTCGCTACTAAATTCCTTCTTTCTTAACCGGCATTTTGTGGTTGAACAGATGAATCCCAGATGTGAGAAGAATAGTTCACATTCACAGTGAATGAAGTCCTGGCTCATTAAGGGAAAGATACTATTCCTCCCTGGCTCAGAATACCGAGATAGCATTTCCTGGAATTGAGAGGGAATTGGGAACTTTAACAAAAGCCATAAGGAAAACTTCCTGGGTCACCAAGAAAGTCATAATAAGAGAATATCATTTAATGTCTTGTCCAGTTCCAAGTGTTTCCTTGAGGATTATTTCCTCGGTGTTTCAAGACTTACTTACACTAGTGTTCACACCCACATCCTCTCTTATCTAGTTTGAAAAGGCTGGCACAGAAAAAGCAGTAGCAGAACCTCCATCTTCATTGAGTGTTGGACTGAGAGAGAGTAAGGACTAAGAGGAAGACATGATGAGTGCGTGCCTAACATTCACTCAGGACGTGGTTATAGTCCTCAAGGGGCAGAAGATTAACCCTGAAGTTACTTGAAGAAGAAACTGCCACCATATGCTGCAGCCATTATCAACTTTGTAAAGGCTGAGAATGGTCTGAGCTTGTTCCTCCAATTATAAACATCTCATTCACAGTTCAAGAAATCTCAAGAGCTTGCTCGCTGCTCTATTGCCGCTCACACAGCCAGTCTTGCTCAGAGCATTGCTGCAAGTGCTGAGTCCTCCCGTGGCAAAGAGAACGCCTCCCATGGAATGTCTTGGCAGGGGTGGGGGAGAAGGGACTCTTCTGCTTGGCCTCATGTTTCTTAATAAAATTCAATTATTTAAAACAAGAAGAGGGTTGACCCAAGAAGACAGAAAAAAGAGGAACCCCATCCCTGCAAATGACACATTTTTCATTGGCCATCAAGATTCATTTTGATTCCCCAACTTTCAGGAATGCAGACTCTCTCATCAAATAGCCACGCTGCCCAATGAGAGTAAACAGTGAACTCTCCAGTGGCAGAGCATGCCCTGAGATGAAAATGTGTGAGGGAAGGAATTTACATGCGAGGCGTAACCTGACTGACTGCTAACAGAAGATTCCCAAATAAAAGTCTGGTGAACTAATTATTTTCTTCATAATTAAAAGCAAATGCTTTAAAAATATTTTATAAGACTTATTACTATCTCTTTTCTGTATGCTTAAGTCCATTGTCTCATTCATATCCTATTTGTTTATTTAAAGGAATTTTGTTGGGAGGGCACTGCCAGAAAGATCTGACCTATGACCAGAGTCATACATTCCAATATAAGTATTAATTCTGCTGACAGTCTGAAACACAAGAACATTCGTGACCCTAATTGTTGGGACAGGTAATGTCCAATATCACAGAGGAAGAGCTGAATGAGATTAGAGATTTGAGAGAAAGTGATCAAGCCACAGATGGGTCTATCCCTGCAAATTTTTTCTGCGCTTTATGTGAATACATCTGGGTTTCTGAGTTAACCATACAATGACTTGTTTTAATATTCCTTGTCACTCATGTAGTCCTGATCATGAGTTTACTTTTTTTCCTACTTTAGAATCTATTGGATTGCTATGAAAGAAAACTCTGATGCTTGGAACAACAATAACAGAAACCAAAATTTTATGCTTTGTTCTTTTATAGGCCTCTTCAAGCCCTGGGAACAGGTGCTTTAAATTAGGCTGCTGAAGGCCAGCAGGGCCTGGCTTTATTATACTTTGGTAAATAACAGTCACTGTTGTCATCGGAGTTTTCTACACTTCCAGAAAATGTCACTAGCCACATGTCAGCAGGGTTCTTTGTCTAATTTCTACAGCTAAGGTGGCAAGAAGGTTATTAGAAGTAATAGCAAATTTAAAGTTTTATTAGCAGTAAACTGCAAAAGCTAATGGTGATGCCAACACTAGATAAAATCATTGTCACAGTTAATTCTGAACTCCTTATTTCAAGCTTAATAATAGGAAACTCAATGGAAAGGATATTACACGCCCCATATCACTCATGAGTGCCGCAGGCCTGAGTAACTTGTTATTTTGCTCATGAGTGAAATAAAATGCAGATTATACTGCCTGCTATCAGGGGCATTGTTTTAATTGAGGGTGTATGCATGGTGATGAGGGGGGCTCCGAGTAGGTTCTCATTTTTGTAAATGTTATAAGAATGCTCTGCTTGTTTATAACTGACTTGGCACGTCACCTTCCTATTCCGTGGGTGTGCGTTTAAAGTTATCTTTTGTTTCAGCTCCGGAAAAATGAAAGCAAGCTGGGGAAAAGGGGAAGAGAGCATTCGGTGTTTCTCACCAGCATTTCGACAAAAGTGCTTCTCCAGCATTCTAGGGCCTTTGTCTCCAGCCCCTCCAGTCTACAGAGGCAAACAATGGAATATTTGTGTTGCTCTGTTTGTCTCATTCCAATCCGGTATGCCAGCACAGAAAAGCCCTTCCACTCTGACATCCACGCCCGGCCAGGAATAAATAATACAAGATGCACTGCGCCATGCTTTACATTTACTAAGAAAATAGGTATTTCCAAGAATCAAGATCACATGGGATTTTGTGTTCTTTTTCTAAAGTATGTTGCTCTTTCCTTTCAAACAAGTTGAAGCGGTTTCTGATCCTGTGCCACAAATCATCCAAATGTGCTGCCTCGTGAGCCGCGTGTGCATGCCTGCTTTAAGGGGCGCCTTCCACAGACTTGACAGGGGCTGTCTGTGATTATGCAGGTCTAACTTGAGGCTGCAGTGTATCGAGATGACTATTTCTAAGCAGGTCCTATTCCCTTTGATTGGAGTTGAAATCCTAAGACATCCACAGCCAAGATCATTTGTGCTTCTCTAAGTTTCAGTATTCTCTTTGAAATATTCGTCTGATGATATGCTCTTATGGACAAAGCTGCCTATAGTTCAATTCCGAGCAATTATCACTCCACAGCAATCTGACTTTATCGAGCAGGGAAGAACCAGGCTGCCTAAGAAAGATTTCACGTAGGTTGAGGACACAGATAGGGACAGGGAAAAGTAGACCAATCTTTGCTTTTGTGTTTAAATTTGTAAAAGATAAAAAATCTGATCTCAAAACCTTAGGAGTTGTGAGTGGCCTACTCATTAGCAGGTGAAATCAGCCTCCAAATTGCAATCTTGATTGGTTCAATAATGCTGTTAAACTTGTCGTAGGATGAGTTTCATTTTCAATAATTTCCTCATTGCTGTTTTTCTGCATCATATTTCAATTTGCAGGCTCTGTCCTTTAAATGGCATTTCCACTTTGCCAAAGCACCAAGCTGTGAATTTATTGAGAAATGTTTGTGTTCACAATAAGACGATGCCATTGCTAATAAGGCCCATTAGTCTCAGGAAAAATGAAACACTATATTCCTAAATTATAAACAAGCAGTCCCGAATTCCAAAGATTATTATTACCAGGAATGCAAAGTGCAGCACCATGAGAGTTTGTAAATGTGCACAACTTCACAAATTTCACATGGACAATCATCCATACCGTGCTCATCTCCACTTATTTCCCATGCATACACACCATTCTTATGTTTGACAATGAATATGGTATTGTGGCACTGGAAATCCTTTTTTTATTAAAAAAAATAGAAAGGATGTCAGCCAGTTAAACATGATATTAGGATTTTATTCCTTTTTCCTTTTATTTTGCAGTACTGAATTTAAGGGAACCATCAATTCTCCCCAAAAGATAAAACTTTTTAATGAATCGTCATGCCTAATTTTTCATGGATGCCATGATGTCTGACCTGTTTCAATTTAGAGCCCCACAGGACTTGTAGAGATTTTTAATGGTCGTGAGAAATTGTCTCATACCGTGGATTATAGAATTGTCTTCTGTGATAGTCAGCTATCTACACTATTTAAGACAGATTTGGCTCTGGAAGTTTGTTTCATCATTTTTGGGTATTTTCAGTGATTTATTAACACATTGAATTCTGTTGGTAATCTCATGTTAACCTAAGTAGCAAACATTTTAAACTTAAATGATATTTTTAGAGAAATAATTTTTTGACATTTTTTGTGATTGTTTAAATATACCCTTAAAGTCTGAAAGCAGAAGTCTTGATCTTTAAGACACCTTATGAATCTTAACTGCATACAATTTGCTTCAAGGCCAAATCCACATGCAGTCTTCACTATACCATATACCTCATTGAGTTCTTGTATGTGTAATATGCATGCTTCTTCATGTGTGCATATTAGTAACTTTTCCCTAAAATTTAGTTCAACGTGGAGAAACAGCAGTGACAAAATCTGACCAAATATTTGCCACAATAAGGCTTACATTGTAGTAGAGAGATGCAGTACACCATATGGTATGTTGGCAGATGATAGCATTATGGAGAAAAAGCAGGAAAGAAAAAGAAGAGAACCTCTCTAAAAAGGTGACATGTGAGCAAAGGGTACTGAAAGAGTGAGGAAACAAGCCACTCAGCTGGTGGCTGGAAGAGAGTGTTCTACACAGAGCACAAAGCAAATGCAAAAGCCCCCAGACAGGAGCATCTCTGGAGTGTGTGAAGAATAGTGGAGGGGTCAGTGTGAAAAGGCAGAAAGACTGAGGGAGAAAGAGCTGCAGTTGATGAGGTCAGACAGATGGTGATGGTAGGGGAATGTGTGTGTGGAGGTGAGGGCGATCAGGAGCCATTGAGTGGATTTTATCCTGATTCAGGTAGGAAATTATCAAAAGCTTGTGAGTACAAGAGTGACATGATGGGCCTCATGACTTTGGTGCACTCAAGCTACCTTGAGAAAACACTATTGGGAATAAGAAAAGAAATGAAGATGGTAGTTAAGAAGCTATTAAAATAATCCAGATAAGAGATAATACAGGCCTATGTCATCAGTAGAGGTAGAATGAAGAAGTTGGACTCTGGATAGATTTAGAAGTTTGAGTATACAGGATTTGTTGGCAAATTGGATAAAAAATGTGAAAGAAAACAGTCGAGGATACTTCCAAATTTTTAACCTGAGGAAATGGAAACGGAAGGATAGAGTTGCCATTTATGAAATGGAGAAAAATTGGGGAGAAGCACCATTTAGTGAGGGCAAGTAGGTCCGAAGTTTGGACATTAGCTATATAGGAGGAGAGATTGAGTAACCGATTGTCAGTAGGAGTCTGTATATTAGGCAAATCTTCACTACAGACCTCTTAATCCTTGAGACTCTGAGGTTAGGAGAGCAGATAAGGGAGAGAAGTTCAAGGATGAGGTTCTTGAGCACTTATTATTTAGAGTTCAAGGTGATGAGAAGAATGAAACAAGTGGGCCTAAGAAGGAGTGGTCAGTTAGGAAAGAAAGAATTTGGGAAAGAGCATGGAGTCCTAGAAGACAAATGAAGAAAATCATTTTAAAAATGATGAACACTATGTGCTTATTTCTAAAAAAGAAATCATTTATTCATCCCCAAATAGCATGGCATTTTAACATAATGAATATATTTAAATGTGTTTAAACAAAAATTTTTACTTTGGAATCTAAAGTATCTGAGTTGTACAGTCATTGATTAAAACATGCACAGAACTGAGAGTGAAATCTCCTCTTTATTTAAAATAGTGTCATGAGCATTCAAAAGTGTGTCCTAATTCTTTTGAGATTCCAAAAATCTCTTCTGAAATTCCTTTAATCTTTTTATAGTGTTACGTGTATGTAACATTAATCAAATATAAGCACATATATGTATGTTTGCTTTGGGGCAGTCATGTATATACTTTTTAATATTAGACAGTATAAAAATTCTCCAATTTAAAATTTCCTATTAACCATTTACTTTATGTTTGTTCTGACTTTTGATTCTGTCAACCTGAAGGTTTCATCTTTGGATTTCCTACTCCTGACACTGTGAAAGTCTGAACTCTGCAATATTTAGGCCACGAGAGACATTTTGTGAGTTGGGCTTTATATACTCCCTATGATTTTACACACCAATTTCAGAGCTGTATCAGTGCCCTTATAACTTGAAATACCACCAGATAGGAGACCATTTTTATTGAAGAAAATGCTTATATTTCATCTGCTTTTGGCTTTAGTGGGGACAAAAGAGTAGGTAGGAAAAGAAAGTAGAACAAAACAATTTGACAACTATCCTGTTAGTTTAATTCCAGATTAAACCCAACTGCATAATTCAGAACCCAAGTTGAGTCTCAAAGAAGCCTGTCTTTAAGGGGTTCCTGGGCTCTTCCGTTATAGAAGTCCTCTGCTGAACTTCCTCTCCTGGTTCCCTGTGAGCACATTGCCTTTTGGCAGACTGCCTCTTGTTCCAGCTTGAGTCTCTAACTTATTCCAATTATTGGTAGCAGACTTTAAGTGGCAGGATAAGTGCATAAATGAGGAACATAGCACTACAGGGCTCCCAGAACTGCCCATGCCCATCCAGTCCCTCTGTTATTAGCTCCTTTGATTCCTGTACTTCTCCTTTGCTACAGCTACTTTTCAAATACCCCAAGTCCAGGACTCTGAGTCCCAGGGAAGCTCAAATCTTCTATGTTGTTATAGTCCCATTAGCTGGCACTGTATCAGCCACACTTGCATACCTGTTGAAGAAAAGAGTGAGAGATCCAATCTGCCCTGGTAAAAAGTGTCAAAAAATTTTTTGCAGAGGATGACAAGGTTTGAATATACTCCAAGTCACAATCATAATAATTTTTACAACTCTATAAAATTAAACATTACCTGGCAAATAAATTACTGAATGGATCTCATATAGTCTATAAGCAGTAAAATTCACAGTACTGAACAGGAATGAAGTCACCAGATACAAAGTGAACAGATGTGTGAGTAGACAAAGTGTGGAACAGGAAGTAGCTTCATAACAGATTATAAAGTCAGTTGCTGTGGGAAGTGTCAAGTAATTTACACATATTCTGATGAGCCCCAACTTACTCACCTTTACCGTGTTTTTTCCAATAATGGTGACTCACATTTTCTTCATAGCCCGAATGAAAAAGATAGCATAAAATAAGACTCAACCAAGTAAGAGCCTTCCTGCTACTAATAATACATGACAGGGTCAGGGTCCTCACAAGTTCAACAGGCTCCTTTAAAGAAAGTACATCATTAAGGGTATGCCCCTCCAGGTGAACAGGATGTAAGTTTTCCTTGCAGTATGATGTGTTTAGGCTAATAGATGACAGAGCTCCAGAGACTGAAGGGAGACTCAGGGGGGAGGAAAAAAAAAGAGGGAAATGGTGTGATGTGACATATACATAGGTATGAGAATCCCATCTTCTGAAGGTTCTCAGCTTTCTAGTATCTTCCCATCACTGCTTATATGGCCAAAGTTCATAGTAGACTATATTTCAATGGATGCTATGCTAGAGGAGGAAATGGAGGAGAATGAAAGCATTAAAAAGTGAAATGCAGAAAACTTAGATGGATGGATGGAGAGATATAGATGATATAGATATAGGTGATATAGATATAGATAAGAGGCTTAGTCTTTTGATCCATTACATTCTCTTGAATACCTGCCAAGACCATGAGAGGTCAGCATTATGAGCCACACTTACAAATGAGAGCCCAAAGATACTAAATATGCTGACAGAGCCACTAAAGCCTCTATTCCATCAGCCCAATTATCTCTATAAATTTACTTCCTATCACTCTTTTCCACATTCATTCTGCTCCAGCCCCACCAGACACCTGATACTCCTCAAGTGTGTCAGGCAAACTTCCACAGGGTTTTTGTGCTTATAGTTCCACCTGCCTTCATTGTTCATCCACTGAATATCCACATGCTTATTTTCATGCTTAGGTCTCTCCTTAAATATCACCAATTCTTCTGTCTCTCTCTCTCTCTTTCACTCAACTCCTATACCCCATTCCCTACTTGACTTTTCTTTACAACAATTCTCGCCATTTTTCCTATATCACCACTTCTCTCCAAAAAGCCTGGGACAGGACCTTGAATGTAGGCAAGTATTTTTGGAAGTAATAGCAAGACACAGAAGCAGGAAAATGAAAAGAATGAAATGGGAAAGAAAGGAAAGCTGATGTAGCCGTGCATTATCAAGTTGCTGACCCCTGTAGATAATTAGGGCTCAGCATCATTAGGAATCCTCTGGGGAGCCTTGTGTAATACACTTCAGAATTACCTACCTGAGTCATATGCTCTTATCTTCATTGTTCAAGGGTCGTCCCATGGAGTTTAGTTAGTTGGTTCCACACAAAATAGCCCTTGGGCAAAGGTTGGAACTAGATGATGCCTGCTTATACCTGCAATCAGTTAGTCGCTGTATCAATGTTGAAATAAAAAGGTTAGATGAGAGGATGTGGGATGAGACATAAGAGGTTTCCAAAAAGGCCACCGCTTGCATCACTCATACCTTTCAGAGAACCTTCACCGTAGTGGCCAGCAGCAATTTCTACAATCAACTCAATATAGAAAAGTTAGTGGAAAAGACTGGAGACCCTTCTGTTGCAACTTGTCCCTGGGCCATAACTGATATTAATTATCTTTTTTCTCCACTCATCCCATTCATTGTTTCCTCCATTCTTACTTGCCATCCCAGTTGGTTCAGACTTACTTGTCTGGAGATAACCCAGACCCTCATCCTCGAGTGGTCAGACTTGTTAATTACTTTATCCCGGTTAGGCCATTGTCTTTATGATGGTCCATTTTCTGTTTTCATGAGGAAAGCTCCAGTGAAGCCCCTGGATTCTAAATATACTTTTTCAGAGCACTATTATGGAGCAGCAGTCATAGCTGCTCATAGTAATCAGGTTCAGTTATCCTCACCAACGTGATCACTTTCTTCTCTTCTTTTGGGACCACTTAAATGAGAAGCCCAAAAAGCATTAGTCGTAGTTTCAAGGTTGTAAGGCACTTACTATGCCTCCTAATGAAGTGTTCTCCTGCCCCATGGCAACCAGACTCCTAATCCAGAAAAGTAACTTACAGCATGGGAAGCACAAACTCCACAAATTATATCTTTTTATATCTTTTATCTAAATTATATCTTTTTGTCATTCTCTGAGGCAGACACACTGCTGAGGTCAGAACCTGTGCCCTCTCATCATCATACTCCCAGAACGTAGATTAGGCAGGCACATATTAGGCAAGCAACACATATCTCTGAATGAATGAATGAATGAATGAATGAAAGGTTCAATTAATCACTTTAAATCTTTGGATATCCAGGAACATTCAAAGTCACAGAACAAAGAGATGGAAATTCATTATAAACTAGTACCTCACATGATTAAAATGTGAGCAATTACTTTTAGACATATATATATATATAATTAGCACATATGATGTCAAAAAATAAATTAGGAAAATTGAGTTCACTCTAATAATGTATGTGGAATTAATCTATTAGTGCATACACCATATTTATTTACTTTAGTGTACCAACATATCATAAACTTGACAATATAGCACATATTCACTTATTTTTCTTTGTCTTAAATACTAATGAATTTCTTGTATGAAAACCTCATTAAGAAACATTATGTTCAAGAATAAATTGTCAAAGTCCTACTCTACCAGATTAAATATATGATAAAATATTTAAAATGACATTTATTGCATCAATTTTTTTAAATAAAGCTAGAGAAAGCTGTTAATATAACTTAATAGCCCCAACCCTTGTTCTCTTTACTATTCCAGCCTATTTCTCCAATAATATATTTTGCCCACTCTTGCTAAAATAGCAGAAAATAGTACCTACAGGACTAAAATGAAGTTTTGCAGGATTAAAGGGGAAGCTGTAAATGTGTAATGTTTCATATGAATTTCAGTTCACTATATGATAGATCATATTGGGTTACCTGCCAAAGGGATTTCGAGTTCTTGGGAAAACAAAGTCACTATACCTCCATTTTTTGCAGAGTCACTTTATCATGAATCATGGAACAGTTATTGAGCTCTGACAGCTCCAACTGTTGAAAAAAATTAGAGAAGATCCATTTTTTTGTCCAATTATGAACTACAAATTGGTATTGAAGACCTATGGAATCTATTTATATAACCTAATGTGAATGCTTCATTTTAGTTAAAATGTGCACATACATTAGTCTTTGTACATATTTTATCAGCATCCAAATTCCACAGGGTTGAAAAACAATCTTGTGAAATCTCATATTATTGTAAGGAAAAAAAAATACAAGAACTCAGGATCTCTGGGTGGCTCAGTGGTTTAGCTCCTGCCTTCCACCCAGGGCATGATCCTGGAGACCTGGGATCCAGTCCCACATCGGGCTCCCTGCGTGGAGCCTACTTCTCCCTCTGCCTGTGTCTCTGCCTTTCTCTCTCCCATTCTCTCTCTCTCTCTCTCTCTCTCCCTCATAATAAATAAAATATTAAAACAATACAAGGACTCATTCATGAATATAAAGATAGCCTGTCCAAAAATCCTGGTCACAAATATAACAAGTTCCTAAAAGTTGTTTTAATTTCTTCTACTCCCTTCACAGTCAGAATGCAATTCATTTATTCAAGGGAGCAGTGCAGGTAGTCCAATTAGAAAGTTAAGTTAATTCCCTTCTCTCTTTGCAGTTTCTCACCTTTGAAACCAGTCATCTAACTGAATATTATCTTCTCAATTAAGGAGGTTATCTACACAGTTTTCAAAATGTGACATTGGTCCGACTGTCTGTGAGCTTGTTAGTATTATTGAAAAGACAGTAATAATTTGAAACAACAGTAAAAAATAATTAAACAATAATTTAAGTCACTAACACTGCCTTTCTGAAACAGGAAAAGTCACAAAACTTGGTGCTTTATGTCGACCCAGGGCCACATTGATCACACAAACATGGCAAAATCAGCCGTTCTTGGATCTCAAAAGACACTTGTGATTTTGTGCACCTATTCAAAAGATAGCCAAGATTTTAATCTAGACCAATTCATGGCAAACAGTCAATGAAAATAGAAAACTAGGAAGAATGGAGGAATTCTTTCCTATTGGCTCAAATAGCCAAAGAGTGCTTAAGAGTTATGAAGGATAACTCAGTTTAAAATGAGTATGCATTTCTAATTTCACTCACTAGGAAATGTTTGTGCTTTAAAAAAATTTCATGTTGACTCCCAAAATAGTGATCGGGTAAAGCTCTGAGAAGGACATTGCTAGAAAGTGAATAACTTATCTTCACTTATCAGCTGTCTTCAAGTCTCACGAAGTTGCAAAGGACTCTTTTCATTAGTGTCACAGGATGCCTGGTGCAAAATTTGTAGGATCAATCCTGGCAGAGTAAGTTTGAATCCTGGAAGCTCCTGGGTCCCTTTTCCTTTGAATGTTCCTGCTTCGGAGTCTTTCTTTGCATTTTCAAGACAAAGAAATGGAAAATCATTCTCAGGTTTACTGTAGCTCTTCTATCTAAAGGTTTCTTGCAAAGAATCCACATGTTGCAGTTATACCTCAAATTAGACATTTTAAGTTTCCCTGCCTGGTCAATTATAAGACCCTCGGCCTCAACCAGAGAACATACGCTTTCGACTTTGCGGAGGTCTGAGTCAACAGCTTGTTGGGCTTTGAAGAACCTTGGCCTTTTTTGTAGCTGGTGCTTTTTCTCCTTTTGCATGTTTCACGACCACTGCTGGTTTTCATTCATCTCCATTCAGTGGTTTCAGGTGACATTTTGGGGCTGGAAACATAATGTGTCAGAAGATAGCTATAGCTTCCTACTGTGTTAGTTATTGTTTCCTTTGTCAGGAGGTGAGTGAGCACAAACATTTTCCAATTGCTCTGATTTTCAGACAGGTTTAGATCTACTGAGCCATCACTGATGCACACGCCTATACTATTTGGAAACACTTGATACAGATTTCAGAGACCATTTCTAAGTTCAGTTCTATACAAATAAAGGTACTCTGATTTATCCTTTTTCCAGAAGAGGAATAGATTTCACATCCTCTTCTTGGTTTACTCCTGCTCAGTATAAAAGGAATAGATGGGGTGCTTCTGAAAACGCTTCTCATTTGGGTTCAAAACAGCAGCTCACCTTTTTGCAAAAGGCAAAACATTATCATGATCAATAGAATCTGGCTCTTGGGATTTAGTTCTGCAGCCCTTTCTTGGGCAAAATTCCCATCAGAATCAGAATGTAGTCCTTAGTGAAAACTTAAATTACATTACAATATTCAGTTTCCTAATTTCCACCAAGGCTTTGCCAAAGGCATTGAATGATTTATGATAAACTTGAAAACCTCAGTCCCCCTCTTCCCAGGGTGTCTTCAATTATCTTTGTGATGAACTCTGCTCTTGATTCCTTGTTGAACCGAAGTAATAAGGGGTTTAGGGCCTTTATATTTTTCCTCAAACTTTTCCTTTTTAACTTTAGAATATCTGCAAGTGAAATGTCATTGAGCGGATCTTTTTAAATGTACCTCTTATAAAATTGTAGTTAAATATATCTTATTCCTACAGAATTTGTATGACTTATAAATGTAAATTTCCTGTCATTTTAGTTATAAAAATTGTACTATGAAAATTCGCTAAAATTCATTATACTTGAGCCTGAGGAGTTTGCTCAGTTAGTTAGAAAATAAGTTCTGATAAAATCTCATATTGGTTTCTATTTGATTCCCTTGTCTCTTAGGGTGCAAACACACAGTACTAGCCATAATAAGAATTAGATGTATGAAAATAGATAGTAGAATTTTAAACTTTGATTTGCCTCCTCATATAAAGAAACTGAGTCCTAGGCAAACTGTGGGACCCATGCAAAGTCACATTTTTCTCTAATTTATCACATAATTTTCAGAATATTTCTCTAGAACACAAGCCATAGCATGATTTTCCTTACTTTGAATCCCTCTATGCCATCCTCACATAGATCAAATTAAGTTAAAATGTCTCCCTTTACCATGGTAGGACTTGCACATGAGGCCACCCACAGCTCACCTTTCCAAAAAGCATTTCAACTTCCTTCCTATACTTACATTGCTTTCAACTCTAGTTAAGCTGCTTTCTGTTCCACAGACATTTCCCCACATTGTTCTTACCAAAATGGCATCTTGTCCATAAAGGGCTTTACTTATTCTTCTAACCAGATATGCCATTTCCCACCCTGGTGAGGAGGAGAGAGAAACCAGCATCCACGAGCATATACTCTCTGGAGTTCTGTGCCTGGCACTTTGAACATATTACTTCACTAACGCTGTCCTTATGGCATGTGTCATATTCTACTTTGTGGCATAGTCATTTTGGTCCTTGTTTAATTCTCCCTTAGTTTTTGAAGGGCAGGAATTATGTCTTAATTTCTAGCATAATATACTTAGAAGTAATAGGTACTAGGAAAATTGCTAATTGAATACCTCCAAATATACTTAGGGAAGAACATCAGCCAAAATAAGGATTTGCTGGGCATCTGAAGCAATATAGAGAACCATGACAGCTTATTTGGGATAGGAAAACTTTTTAAATCTATCTTAAAACATCATTGGACTTATAGGGTTTTTTTGTTTGTTTGATTGATTTTTAGCAAACGGGAATGGAATACACAATGTCACTTGGCATGTTGCAGTCAGAAGAGGTCATCAATTTTCTCTCTTCTTTCCCAGGCCTAACAGTTATACAGTTGAATGAAGTAAAAAGAAAAGAAAAGAAAAGAAAATCAAAACCACAAAATCAGCACTGAAAGACACATAGAAATACTTGTACCACCACCATGTGATAATTTTAAAAGTTCAAAAAATATAAAAATAATTTCTAAGGACATTTTTTGGATGCAATTGTAAGCATCTTCTCCCATATTTCAGAAAATGGGAGATGTAGGGAGTTGAGAAGATGAGTTAACGGAAAGAATTTGACTGGGTGTTAACTTTATGTGTGTTTATGATCACAAGCTGCCCCTTAAAAATATACATCCATTTATATACTATTATTCATGTCATAGAAGTTGAACACACATTAGTATATAAATGGATGTGACTGATAAAAAGGTGAGTCACATGAATAGCAAAACATACTTAAATTTAGAGAATAATTTCCTACCACTGGAACTTAGAAGTTCTAAAGTCATACATAGGACAGTCTTTCCAGTCCTTCCACACCTTTAGCTACACTAGACTATAAACTCCAAGGCAAAGAAAAGAATATGGCTGTTTTGGTCAATAAAAATGCACTCCCAGAAAGCAGGTTTTTTGAATAAATCAAGCTGGGATTAAAAATGGAGACCAGCTTTCATTAAACCATAATAACCTCCAAAATGGAAACTTATAAACTAACAATAAAAACAGTAAAAGTTCACATTAGGACTAAGTAAACAGGTTAAAAGCTGAAGCAGGAGCTAATGAAGGGGTGGTTGGGGGGAGCAAAATGGAATGGAAAGGAAAGGAAAGGAAAGGAAGGGAAAGGAAGGGAAAGGAAAGGGGAATGGAAAAATGAAAGGACAGAGATATTTAGAAGGGACCCATCTGAGTGCAGAAAAATGGATTCTATCTTTTCAAGAGATAGGAAATTAACTGACCCCTTTGAAGAGAGCAGCCCCCCTCAAAGGCGGGACTACTGCATACAATTACTCAAGGAAGTAACAAGTTTAGATTCCTTCCTGACAGCCTATTATCATTTTATTTTATTTTATTTTATTTTATTTATTTTATTTTATTTTATTTTATTTTATTTATTTTATTTTATTTTATTTTATTTTATTTTATTTTATTTTATTTTATTGAGCCAGGGTCTCCCTATACCCTGAGAGAAGCTGGCTGTTAACTCTTTCAGCTCGTTAGGGTACCCTTCGGGAAACCAATGCAGTGCTTTAGTTCATAAGCCCTCGGGTCAGCTACCAGGAGGTTCTGGATCGATATGGTTTATGCCTCTGAAACTTAGGGAGCAAAAGAAGAATGCTTTTGTTATAAACATGTGAAGTCCACATTTCTCATCATCTTTCTGTAGAAACAGAAGTTTCCCTCTTTTGAACCCAAATTGGGCAATTCAATTACAAAGTCATTAGATCCCACTGTAAGATGATTCGGGGGGAGTTCCTGTCTTCATAAAAAGCCTTTTCTGTGTTCATCCAACACACATTCTGGCCTCTTGCACTCAGTTTACAAGGTTTCTAATTAAGCTCCAGAGAGGATTATATAGTTCAGTGAACTGAGTCACTATGCTGCAACTGGGAGAGAGGAGACACTCCTATTTTATCAGAAAAATAAACACTTTAGTTTCATTTCCTCTGCCACACATGTTATCTCTTTGTCCTGTCACAGCGTTTTTTATAGGTTTTTATTTCAAAGGATTACCTTGAGATTACTGTCAACACAAGCCAGAGGGAAGTCTCCATACAGAATATAGCAAGTGGTTTTGTCTTCTAAAAAACCTCACTCCAGACAATATAATAATATCATATGATATCACTGAAATCATCTCGTATAATTTAAGAACAAAGAGACAGTTTTTCAGCAATACTTTAGCCCCAAACCTGAGGAAAATAAAATGTTTATCGGTGACAAAAGCACAATTTACCAACTTGATTCTTAAGTCAAAATTTTAACCTTTTAAATTGTTTCTGAAGCTCCACTGGTTCCTGCAGTTCCCTCTAACATCTGTAGGCAAAATGCAATCTGCTGGGTCACAATTCTTAGCTTGGCAAGAAAATGCTGCTTAAGAGCATAAAGGTTGTTCACTTTCTTCTGCAAGGGGAAAACACTTTAGTTGTTATTCAACTCAAGTAAATGCTTCATAACCATCGAATTAAATATTTCTGAAGGGTTCATTCCTGAGCTTTCTGGGTTGAATTAGGTTTTTCTCAGAACTATACTTCATGTCACCCACATGTCTTAAGAACTGGTGCCTTCTGCTCAGCTGTGCATTTCTTTCCAGACATGCCGGATGTCTATGCAATAAGCACTCTGAAAGTTCAAAGAGACACAGCACATTCTGTGCTTTCTCTTCCCACCATTCCACGTAAACACCATTAATAACCAGACCACTCGTATGCCAAAAGGCTCCGATGGCTTGACTTTGGTCTGTTAATAGTTCACACTCACTCTGCCTTCACTGTGCTCAATAGAACCATCTACCTAGGGCCAGAATCCAGCCACTTACCACCACACATGCTTCTACAGGAGCATAAATACTGACCCAGAGCCTGGGAAAAACATGCCCATCACCCTAGTCTCTCACTCTCTACTGCCACAAGCCCACCCTCCGTCAGAGTATATTCATTCACAAATTAAACAGACATGTCTTCAGACTCTACCATTTATCAAGCATTAAAGTTGATACCAGTTAAAGATCAGTGAACAAAAAAATAAATAAATAAATAAATAAAAATCTAAGCTTCCCAGGAACTTAAATTCTGGTGGAGACAAATACAGAGATAAGTAAGTAAACAAATAAAATAATTCTGGATAATACAGTAGTCCTCTCTTATCTGCAGTTTACTTTGTACAGTTTCAATTACCCACAGTCAATTACGGTTTGGAAGTAGACGATCCTTCTCCTGACACATGGTGTAGAAGGCCAATAGTAGCCTAACACTATGTCACAGTGCCTAAGCCATTCACTTCACTTTATCTCATAAGTTATTTTATCATCTCATATCATAAGCAGTGAGTACAATACACGGTATTTTGATAGAGCACATTCACAAGCTTTTATTACCAAATAGTGTTATAATTGTTCTAGTTTGTTATTGTTATTGTTGTTAATAACTTACAGTGCCTAACTTGAGTTAAACTTCATCATAGGTGTATGTGCATAGAAAACAGCACGTACAGGGTTTGCTACTATCAGTGGTTTCAGGCATCCATTGAGGCTCTTGGACTGTAACCCCAGTGGACAGGGCGGGGACTACTGTAATAAGCTACAAAGGTAGGAAACCCCAGAATAATACCATAGTGACTTAAGGATAGTCAGCACCCAGGTGGGGAGTTCATGGAAGGCTTTTCTGAGCAGATGGCATTTGAGCTGAAACCTGAAGGAAGAGAATAATTTGGACAGCCAAAACACCAGATAAAACATTTCAAAACAGAGGAAACAACAAGAACAAAGCCCCAAGGAGTGTTAGAGCAACCAAGAGAAGCCTAGAAGGATGGAAGCGGGAAAACATTCATAAACTGAAGAAAATTGCAAAGCACAAACAATTCTAAGCCTGCGAAGGTTTCTTATGATTTTTCCATATGTCTTTGAAGCACATCAATGATAAGTTGGTTGTAATAGTTCCCCTCCTATATGACTTCTTAGGTGCAAACTTAATTTTTGCAACTTATTTGAAAGATTGTTTAACTTTTCTTTTATTGTTCTTGACAGGAAATATTAACACCCATCCTCTAGGACTTTTATAAAGGTTCCTATGTTACTATGTATGGCAGACCCTATGTGTTTCCCACTCCAGTGCTAGTCTCTCTGTCCTTCTATCAGAATCCCTTTGTGGCAGCAAAGTGTTCTCCTTAAAAATGTGTGCACAGCCTGTGTGCATGCATACCTATGTACATAGACCTCCACCTCCTTCTTTGCAGCTAGGCAACGGACAAGTGTGTCATATCTGGCACAGTGCTGGCCAATGAGATAGAAGCAGAAGATTAGAACTTTAAAAGAAAGCTATTTAAAATATTTTCAGGGGGCATCAGAGTGGTTCAATCAGTTAAGCATCTGCCTTTGGCTCAGGTCATGATCTCAGAGTCCTGGGTCGGGCTCCCAGCTCAGTAGGGTATCTGCTTCTCCCTCTCACCTTCCTGCTCATGTTCTCTCTCTCTCTCTCTTCTCTCTCTCATAAATAAAATATAAAAAAAAAATATTTTCAGAAGGCGAAAGTTCTGACCTGCACCTTGTATTTTTCTCCTTACTATACTGTATTTTTGCCAGAAAGGAAAGGTGATGCTGAAAGTGAAACAGTTATCTTTTGATTCTAAGGCAGCTATAAGAATAAAGCCACAAATAAGGAGAGTTGAGTGGAAAGCTTAAGGAGCCTGAGTCGCTAATGCCATCATGGAGCCACTACAGAAACTTGGACTATCTCCAAACTTCTTGCCGAGAAAAATAACCCCGCATCTGTTTAAGTTGTTGTTAAGTTTTCTACCTGGCTGCATATAGCCAAATGCAGAATTATTATTATATGAGGTGCCACAAAACAAGTAAAAAGATAAATGACAATTCAATGTCTCCATCATCATTTCTATTACTGGTGGACTTTAATGAGGCTGGAATTATTTACATAAGGGGACATGTGAAATCTGGAAAATACTCCATTCAGATATTTTCAATTTAAGCTATCAAGGAATTTGAACAGGTATGGAATATAAAACCGTTCCCATTCTTTTTTTTTTTTATAACATATCCAGTAGCTATTTACTTCCATAACCATTATGTTTTGCTGTAGTGTGAAAATATCTGGAGTTCTAAGGATGCACAGTTAAGTATTATTTCTTTGTTGACCTAGTATCTGGCCAGCAAAAGAAAACAAGAGAGAGATTCTGCTCTTGCTTTTCTTTCTATCAGTGACAATGGCATCTGGCATTTCTCCTATATTCCAAATAATTAAAAAGAAATGCTTTTGCAGATCTAAGCATTTGGAAATTCTCTTAGGGATCTGACAAGAGCAAGAAGATTGATCAGGTCTGCAGCCTTAAGATTTGAAGGGTCGTTTGTGGACTCCACTTGGAGCAAGGCAAGTCTGAAAGGATAGTACTGAGGGTGCAGAAGTCTTCTACAAAAATAAATGTCTGCTGCCCAAAGGTCCATGCCAGTGCACTCCATCCATCTTCCACTAGAAACTCCCCAAGGGAATCTTCATAATCAACTAAGCAGCACTCTCAAGAATAAATAGTTGCTATATATTGATGGGCCAAACATTGAAATAATAATTAGCAGCTGTTTTTTTATAAAGCACCCATGTGCTTAGTTTAGCATCATGGTATGTGGTACACATACATTATCTTTTCTCTTTTGCTCAATAATATGATCAATAATTTTAAAAATACATAAAATTAGTTGAAATTATGGCATGCATAAGAGAAATTCAATTTTTTTAAGATTTTATTTATTCATGAAAGACACAGAGAGAGAGAGATAGATAGAGAGAGAGAGAGAGAGAGGCAGAGACACAGGCAGAGGGAGAAGTAGGCTCCATGCAGGGAGCCTGATGTAGGACTCAATCCCGGGACCCAGGTCACACCCTAGGCCACAGGCATAGATAGGCTCAACTACTGAGCGACTCAGGGGCCCCCACTAATGGATTTTTAAATGTCTTCTGTATTGTATTGAGCTAGATAACTATGTAATCAAATTGTTCTTATATAATACTTTCATTGACTTATTGATGAATGTATGCAGATGCTTTTTCACAGGGACACTTGTTTTTTCAGGCTGCTTAACTGTGTATAGCAATCTTGCACACTTTTTGGGGGAGACAGGGTGGAAAGGACTGCCAGATTTCATTAGGATAAGATATATCTGATACACTCAGTATGATCAGATATAGTGTGAAGCTCTCACCCATTCTTTGTAATACTGCTCTAGGTTTGTGCCTACAAATAAAATAAATCTGATAAACTCTGCTTTACATAATCCCTGTGTGTGTATGTATATACATATATATATATACACAGAGAATATAATTATATATATATATATATATATATACAGAGAATATAATTATATGTACTTCAGGTGTTTCTAATGGGAGAGAAACTTTCTTTTGACTAGCTATTTACAAAAAGTTAATTCTAACCTCCATCCTATAATTGTTCATGTCTGAGGTTCAGAAGAATTCTCAAAGACTAGTTTCTAGCTCCACATATTTAAAATTTTATTTCTCTCCAAATATTTTTTTCTGGGCTCTATAGTTCATGTCCATATCACAACGTGATCTTGCCCCAGTACCTTTATATCAGAATGTAGATAAGTCAGCATAGTGAATCACAGGAATAATCCCGGAAGACATTCAAACTCGGGTTAACAATAAATTAATTATACTTGGAGGTGACTAAAAATGTCAAACTGTCCCTCCAACTCAACTGTCCCTTAGCAAAATGCAGAAAGGAAAAAGAAAAAAGGGGGGGGGGGAGATGGAAGGAGAAAGGGAGAAAAGGATGAAGGGAGAAAAAAAAGACCTACTTGCCACTCTAAAACTACCCAACATGACAGAGGGCACAATGGAAAGAGGTGGTGGGTTTTCACAACTGTGGTAAAATATTCTACTTTTACAAATTTTACAGCAAGCTATGATAATGTGAATACTTTGCTGGGTCTCCTTCCAGGGACCTTGAAAGAAACCAGTGCAAGTGAGGGGATCTGAAGATTAGTCTTCTTTATAGTGAGTCTGCTTCAATCCCTAAAGTACCTACGTGTTAACAAAAGGGAATTGGGGAGCTGGCATATTTATCTCACTGTGAAGACAATGCTTCCAGCCAAGCCTCCACAGTTGCACTCATGAGGTAAAATGAGGGATGCCCACTTCTGAGGCTGATACATCAGAATACATATCCAAGACACAGTAATAACTTAAGTCTCTAGAGAGTACCCAGGAAAAGAAAGGGTTTATAATGTCACACATAAAAAGACCTATTTCAGTTCCAGAACATTTTGTGGTAGGGGAGAGGGAACAGAAGGGAACTGGGAATTACAATTTATGACTCTCTAACAAATAACAAATGCCAGTGACAACAGTTACCATTTATTGAGCACTTCCCCTATATTGGTACTGTCACCTCATTTAATTCATGAAACAACCCTTTGAAGTCAGTGCTTTATTATGTACACTTTTTAAAGTCCGATTTATTAAAGTATAATTTATTCACCCTTTTGGCAAATAAAGCCTTGAAATCAGGTAGCATGAGTCTACCAGCTTTGTCCTTTTTAAAAATTGTGTGGCTAGTCTTGGCCCTTGGCTTTTCCACATAAAATTTAAAATGGGCTTGACAAGTTCTACTAAAAAGTCTTGAGCTTTTGATTGGGATTGCATTGAATCTGATAGGTGAGTTGGGGGAAATCTATATTTTTAAAATGGTGAGTCTTCTAAAACCATGAACACGGTATATATCTCCATTTATTTGGGTCTTTTAAAATATCTCTTAGCAAAATTTTGTCATTTTCACGGTATAGATCCTGCAGATATATTGTTACATATATCCTTAAGTATTTCATATTTTCGAAGGATGAGATATGAGGGGGTCACCTGTTCTTTCATTGGTAGCTTATGACTTTTACTTCATTGAGAGAATTGTAGATACACCGCTGAGGGGACAGTTCACTTAATTTTCCTTCTTGCCCCAGAATATTTCTGGTGAGTGCCTTTGCTCACAAGAAGAACACTTCTGAGAAAGTAAAAACTCTACTTGTATCTGCAACTCCTGGGGATTTTACTCTGTCATACTAACTCATACTTAGCTTTTCTCCTTACCTGCTGTAGTCGGCAGTCACCTCTTTCTTCTGAAGGGGAAATAGTTTATTGGCTTCACCTCTCTCTGGAGGGGGTTTCTTAGTCTTTAGAAATCAGTTCATCTGGTTAGAAGTCTCATCTCCCTAATGATTTTAAGAAGAATAAGGGCTTCATAGATTTTTTTTTCCTTAATGTTACGATAAAGTGTCATTCTCTTCCATCTTTCTACATTTGAAGCAAAAAAGTAGCCAACCAGGACCACTTTATATGGAAACACTGAGACTTGCCAAAGCCAAGTAACTTGTTGTGTGTCATTCATTGATCTGTTAAATATCATGGCCAAAACTCACAATCAAGTTTTTCTGAAATAATAGTCTGTTGTGTTAAACACAACACTAAAATGCATCCTGGAAGATCTTTTAGCCAAAAGATCATATTTTACCTGTCTACATAAGTCTAATCAGACTTAGATATTTCCCTTTTTATTTCAGTGGAGCACTGGAAGGAATGCTACAATTATCTGGAGAGTCAAGGTTCTTACCCCCAAACAAATCTAGATGGAACTTTTTTTCTTTTTTTTTTAAGTTACTATCCTAGAAAATCTCTACCCTTTTGAGAGGCCTGAGCCATTTTCGAAAGTAAATGCTTAGTACTTCTGCCATTATTAAATAGGGTTGGATAATTCTAAAAATTTATGTAAAATGTATATACTATTGGCTATAGCAACATTTTTCTGGCTGACGTCAGAAAAATGACTGCCTGTGCTCTTCTAAGATTTGTATGGATTCAGGTCTCACATTTAGGTCTATAATCCATTTTTAGTTTATTTTTGTGTATGGTGTAAGAAAGTGGTCCAGTTTCATTCTTTTGTCTGTAGCTGTACAGTTTTCCCAGCACAATTTGTTGAAGACTGTCTTTTTCCATTGTATAGTCTTGCTTCCTTTGTCAAAGATTAATTGACCATATAATTGTGAGTTTAATCCTGGGCTTTCTATTGTGTTCTGTTGATCTACATATCTACTTTTCTGTCAGTACTATACTATTTTGATAACCACAGCTTTGTAGCATATCTTGAAATCTGGGATTGTGATACTTGCAGTTTTGTTCTTCTTTTTCAAGATTGCTTGGGCTACTGAGGTCTTTTGTGGTTCCATACAAATTTTAGAACTGTTTGTTCCAGTTCTGAGAAAAATCTGGTTTGTATTTTCATAGGGATTGCATTAAATCTATAGATTGTTTTGGGTAGTATAGACATTTTAACAATATTTATTTTCTCAATCCATGAGTATGAATGCCTGTCCATTTGTGTCATCTGCAATTTCTTTCATCAGTGTTTCACAGTTATCAGGGTACAGGTCTTTCACCTTCTTGGTGAAATTATTCCTAGATATTTTATTATTTTTGGTGCAATTATAAATGGGATTGTTTTCTTAATTTCCCTTTATGCTGCTTTATTATTAGTGTATAAGAATGCAACAGATTTCTGTACATAGATTTTATACACTGTGACTTTATTGAATTCATTTACCAGTCCTAGAAGGTTTTTGATGGAGTCTTTAGGGTTTTCTATATATAGTATCCTGTCATCTGCAAGTAGAGTTTTGCTTCTTCCTTACCAGTTTTAATGCACTTTACTTCTTTATGTTGTCCAATTTCTGTGGCTAAGATTTTCAGTACTATGTTGAATAAAAGTAGTGAAAGTGGACATCCTTGTCTTGTTCCCGACCTTAGGTGAAAAGCTCTCAGGTTTTCACTATTGAGTATAATGTTAGCTGTGGGTTTTTCATAGCTTGATTATATTGAAGTATGTTCCCTCTAAACCTACTTTTTTTGAGGGTTTTTATCATGAGTGGATGTTGTGCTTTATCAGATGCCTTTTCTGCATCTGTTGAAATAATCATGACTTTTATCCTTTCTCATGTTGATGTGTTGTATCACAGTGATTAATTTATGAATATTGAACCACCCTTATGTCCCAGGAATAAATCCCACATGATTGTGATGAATGATTTTTAAATGATTTTTAAATGTACATGGTTTTCTAATATTCTGTTGAAGATTTTTACATCTAAGTTAATCAGCTATTGGCTTATAGATCTCTTTTAGTGTTGTTATCTGGTTTTTGGTATCAGGTTAATTCTGGCCTCATAGAATGAATTTGGATGCTTTCATTCCTCTCCTATTTGTTGGAATAGTTTGAGAAGAATAGGTATTAACTCTTTAAATGTTTGGCGAAATTCACCTGTGAAGCCATCTGGTCCTGGACTTTTGTTTGTTGGAACTTTTTTGATTACTGCTTCAATTTCATTATTAGTAGTAAGTCTACTCAAATTTTCCACTTCTCCTTTAGTTTTGGGAGATTATATGTTTCTAACAATTTATTCATTTCTTCTAGGTTGTCCAATTTGCTGACATATATAATTTCACATAGTATTCTCATAATCATTTGTATTTCTGTGGTGTTGGTTGTTATTTCTCCTTTCATTTTTCATCTTGTTTTTTTTTGAGTCTTCTCTTTGTTATGAGTCTGGATAAAGGTTTATCAATTTTGTTAATCTGTTCAAATAAGTAGCTCCTGGTTTCATTGATCTGTTCTATTAGTGGTTTTAGTTTCTGTTTTATTTCTGCCGTAATCTTTATTATTTCCTTCTACTGATTTTGGTTTTGTTTGTTCTTATTTTTCTAGCTCTGTTAGTGTAAGGTCAGGTTGTCTATTTGAGATTTTTCTTGCTTCTAAAGGTAGGTCTGTGTTGCTAATCTACTTTCTTAGAACAACTTTTGCTGCATCCCAAAGACTTTGGACCACTGTATTTTCATTTGCCTCCACGTATTTTTTTAATTTCCTCTTTGATATCTTAGGTTGGTATTAATATCTTGGTAATTATATCTTGGTATTAATTTTTTAGCAGCATGCTATTTAACGTCCATGTATTTGTGTTCTTTCCAGATTTTTTTCTTGTGGTTGATTTTTAGTTTCATAATGTGAGCAGGAAAGATGCATGGTATGACTTCAATCTTTTTTAATTTGTTGAGTCTTGTTTTGTGGTCTAACATGTGACATTTCCTGAGAATGTTCCATGTGCACTTGAAAAGAATGTGTATTCTACTATTTTAGGATAGAATGTTCTGGTCCAGGTGTGTCATTCAAAGCCACTGTTTTCTTGTTGATTTTCTATTAGTATGACTTATCTATTGTTGTAAGTGAAGTGTTAAAGTTCTCTACTATTATTGTATTACTACTGATTACTTCCTTTATGTTATTAGCACTTTATGTATCTCGTTGCTTTGTTCCTATGGCAGGTGCATAAATACTTACAATTGTTTTATTTTCTTGTTAGATTGTTTTCTTTATGATTATATAGTATCCTTTGGTGTCTCTTGTTACAGTTCTGTTTTAAAGTCTACTTTCTTGAGACGCCTGGGTGGCTCAGAGGTTGAGTGTCTGCCTTTGGCTCAGGGCGTAATCCTGGAGTCCCAGGATTGAGTCCCACATCAGGCTCCCTCTGTGGAGCCTGCTTCTCCCTCTGCCTATGCCTCTGCCTCTCTGTGTGTGTGTGCCTTTCACACAGAATAAACAAATAAAATCTTAAAAAGAATAAAATAGTCTGTTTTGTCCAGTATCAGTATTGTTATCCCAGCTTTCTCTTCACTCCATTTGCATAAAAAATGCTTTTTCATCCCTTCACTTTCAATCTGTATGTGTCTTTAAGTCTGAAATGAGTCTCTTATAGGCAGCCTACAGATGGATTTTGTTTTTATGCCTTCCATCATCCTGTCTTTTGTTTGGATTGTTTAGTCCATTTACATTCAAAGTAAGTATTGATGAGTATGTACTTACTGCCATTTTGTTACTTGTTTTATGGTTGTTTTTGTAGTTCTTCTGTTCTTTTCTTCTCCTGCTCTCTTCTCTCACGGATTGTTGGCTTTCTTTAGTGATATACTTGGATTCCTTTCTTTTAATTTTGTTTTGCATATCTATTACCAGCTTTTGATTTGTGATTACAATTAGGTTTATATACCTTTGCATATATATTAAGTTGCTGGTCACTTAAATTTGAACCCATTCTAAAAGTGCTAAATTTTTACTTCTCTCTCCCACTCCATATTTTGGATATATGATGTCATACATCATATCCTTTTATTTTTTTAATCCCTTGACTGATTTTTATAGATATACTTAATTTCACTGCTTTTGTGCTTCCTGCTTTTCTTACTTCTACTTATGTTCTTTCCCGTCCACTCAAATTGTTTCCTATTTTAAAAAATATTTCTTGTAAGACTGGTTTAGTAGTGATGAATTACTTTAGTTTTTGTTTGTCTGAGAAACTATCTCTCCTTCTATTCTTAATGATAGCCTTGATGGATGGAGTATTCTAGGTTTCAGGTTTCTTTCTTTCAGCACTTTGAATATATCAAGCCACTCTCTTCTGGCCTGCAAAATTTCTGCTGAAAAATCAGTTGATAGTCTTAAGGAGTTTCCCTTTTTTATATCTATATTCTCTTACTACTTTTAAAATTCTCTTTATCAGGGGCTCCTGGGTGGCACAGTAGGTTAAGCAACTGCCTTAGACTCAGGTCATGATGTCAGGGTCCTGGAATTGAGCCCCAAGTAGGGAATCCCTGCTCAGCAGGTAGTCTGTTTTTTCCTCTCTCTCCCTGCCCTTCCCCTGGCTTGTGCTTCTCTCTTTCTCTCAAATAAACAAAATCTTTTAGAGAAAATTTCTCTTTCTCACTACTTTTTTCCATTTTAATTTCTATGTGTCTTAGTGTGGACCTCCTTAGGTTGATTTTGTTGGGGGCCTTCTGTGCATCCTGGATCTGGATTTCTGTGCCTCCCAGGTTCAGGAAATTTTCAGCTATTATTTCTTCAAATAAATTCATTGTCCCATTCTCTCTCTTTGTTTTCTGGGATCCCTGTAATATGAATGTTATCATACTTGATGGTATCACTGGGTTCCCTTAGTCTGTTTTCATTTTTTATTATTTTTCTGTCTCTCTTCTTCATCTTAATTGCTTTCAATTAGTGTGTCCTCCAGGTCACTGATCTGTTTTTCTGTTTTCTTTAGTCTACCACTTTTTCCAGTTAGTGTATTTTTAATGTCACTTATTGAATTCTTCATATCTGGTTGATTCTTTTTTTATGTTTTCTATCTCTTTGTATCCTCCATTTTTTCTCATTGAGTATTTATGACTATTATATTAAATTCTCTATCAGATATATTACTTTTCTCTATTTTGTTTAACTCTTTTACTGTGATTTTGTCTTGCTCTTTCATTTGGGACATATTCTTTGCCTTCTCATTTTGTTTAACTCTGTCTGTTTCTACATGTTAGGAAAATCAGCTCTGTCTGTTGCTCTTAAGAGTAGTGGGCTTATAAAGAAGATGTTCTGGAGTGCCCTGCAGTACAAAGCCCCCTGTTCACCAGAACCTGGCACTTCAGAGGTGTCTCATACATGTGTTGTGCCCTGCTATTGTGACTGAGCCATGTTTGCTTTTAGTCCAGTTATCTGTAGTGACTCTTTTTGCCTGTTGTAGTCAGGGTTTGGTCCCTGTGTTGTTAGTGAACCACTCTAGGGTTGCTTTCAGTTTGAGTTGGGTCAGATCAGGAGTTTGCCAGAGCTCTGTCTCACCTAACTGCAGGGTGCTTTCCCTGTGTTGTCCCCTGAAAAGCCTTCATTGGTGGGCAGGCCCTGCAGTCAGACTGTATGTCTGCCCCCAGCCCCCTGTTGGGGTCACAGTCAGATTGGTGTCTGTGGTTATCATTCCCTCTCCCCAGGAAAGGAGTTGCTTTGAGGTGGTGCTGACCCCTGTCAGGCCTGCTTGCATACCACCACACTTATGGGACAGCTTTGGATGGACTCCTACCAAGGGCATGTTGGAGGGGGCTAGTCCAAAGAAGAACACAGAGGCAGGACATGTAGTGTTAGCAGGGTTTGCACAGATCTGCTGTGGGAGGAGGCCAAGTTGGAGGGAATGGATTGCAGAAGTATGTAGGAGCAGGGTATGCTGTTAGCAAACTAGGTGGAGAGTATGCTTGCTGCATTGATTCTCACAAGTTTCCATGCTGGTGGGGACAGGGAGGGAAACGGCACCCATCAGCTCCTTTGTTCTTATAGAAGTCTCTCAAAGATCCCTGCCCCTCTCCAGCACAGGTCCTGAGATTAACAAACAAATCTCCCTCCAGTACATCCTGGGCATCTTTCAAACTGCTGCTTCTGTGCTGTATGTCAGTGAGGCTGTTTGTTGTGCTATCTTTTTGAGTTTCCCATCCTCCAACTCTCTTGGAGTTGAGCACACTGATTTTTAAAGTTTTATGTGTTAAGCCCCACTGATTGTAAAAACTCAGAAGTTAAGCCCCTCTGATTTTCAAAGCCAGTGTTATGGGGGGATTCTTCTTCCCAGTGCAAGTCCTCTGTGCTAGGGTGCCTGATGTGGAGTATGCTTCTTTCCCTTTTCTGTGCCCACAGTGTTCCTCCACAGTCCTGCAGATCTCTTTGGTTCCTGACCACACCTCTGCCCTTCCTAATTTCTGATGTGGCCTCTTCTCTACATTCAGCTGTGGAGAGTCTATTCTGGCAGTCTACAAGACATTTTCTGGGTTATTTTTACTAATGTGGATGTTACCTAGTTATATCCAAGGGACAAGGTAAGCCTGGGATCTTCCTACTCCACAATCTTCCCCCCTATTGGCAATCTTTAGAAATATTTGAGAAAACCTAGTAAAAATTTCATATGACCACAGAAGCTTGGGCTTGAAAGAAGAGGTGGATTCTCAGTGAAAGAATTCTGCATCAACCTAAGGAAAGTGATAGAGGGACAGGATTGGGTTGCCTACTCAAATGTTACTTAGGAGGAATCAATGTTGGTACCAGAGAAAGCATCAAATTCAAAGACAGAAGCAAAGATAGAAACTAGAACACATACAAGAAGGTCAGGAAAGAGCACAGAATTGGGCTTTTGAAAAATGTGGAAAAGTAATTTGGAAGAGAACTATATCAAATATATGCTTGAGCTTCCTTGTAGTCACCTGTAGAAGCCATTCTGGTAGTTTAGGAACCTGTGAAAATCTGACATGCAGCCAGATGGCCTTCACATCTTGGCCAGACATGTATTTGCATAGTATATTTTACCTCATAAACCACTTACTCATATTATCTTATGTGAAATTCATGGCAATCCTGTGTAACAGGAAGGGAAGGGAATGTAGTTCCATTTTACAGATGGAAAACTCTAAGACACTTAGAATAGAATATATTAAATTTTCCAACCGTCCCTGTACTCATATAGATCATGGTACAAATAGCTGTGCTATACTTTTTTATCATCTGGATATGCATATGTTTGTGTGTATATTTACATTCCAGGTGTATACAGTTTCATATACTCTCTAAATGTTGCTAAGATATTTATAAATAGCATGACACAAGAAAATCACAAGAAAATCATTAATGAATCATTGTATTGGGCAGCCTGGGTGGCTTAGCCGTTTAGCGCCACCTTTCGCCCAGGGCCTGATCCTGGAGACCTCGGATCGAGTCCCACATTGGGCTCCCTGCATGGAGCCTGATTCTCCCTCTGCCTGTGTCTCTGTCTCTGTCTGTCTCTCTCTCTGTCTCTCTCTGTGCCTCTTATGAATAAATAAATAAAATCTTTTAAAAAAATGAATCATTGTATTTCACAAATTGCAACATGATAAAAGGGAAGAAATTCAAAAGGGAAGAAACCTCTTGAAAATTCAAGCAACAAATTTTCATGTGATGTTAGAAAAAGCAAAAAAATGCAATAGCTCTTAGAGGCATAAATCAAAATTTTGCCACCAACATTTGCAACTATTTTGAGATTTTTATCAAGGTAAAAATTTTCTGCAAGCTCATTACTTGGAAGATGGATAGATTAGATAAAAGAGGAAAGACCTGCGTATAATAAATGGAAGACACTGGTAAATGTTTGGAACATTCTTTTCTTGAGGGTTTCTAGGAAGTATTTGCCTGTATCATCATTAAATTGTTTATGGGTTTGTTTCTTTCTTCCCTAGTAAGTTGTGATTTTCTTGCAGACAGGGTCTGGAAAAGATTTACTTTCTATATTCTAAGTGCCTAGTAGAATGCTTAGATACAATAAATATTCAATAATAATTGGTGAATAAAGCAATGGTGTCATTATAAAATATATACCTATATAGCATATATATGTATATGCATATGTGTATATATATACATACACATACTTACTAATATCCATACAATTTCATATTATATGTATTCCATATTTACATGTGTATACACATATACATATTAATATATACTGTGAAGTATATGTTATATATGATATGAAATTATATAAGCATTCCTTTATAGAAGTATATGTGTATGTGCTCATACATAATTATGTTTTATGCATGTGTGCATCTGTATGTGTGTGTGTGTATATAGATATTTTGATCTTTGAATTTTTCATGTTTTTAATCTCAAATAACCTTTAGTCAAATTCAATTATAAAACTGAGAATAACAACAACAACCAAACAAAAAAACTGAGAATAACTGATGTTAGTCTTGGCCTGTGAAAATCACAACTAGAAATGTAAATCTGATGCATAGCATATCAAACCTAAAACAAATGACTTTGCAAATGCCTATTACTTTGCATGGTCTGATCATTTGTGGAATCACGGGTGACTGAAAGTTACTAGAAATTTTTAAAACTATGCATTTATGAAACTATGGGAACTCTAACACAACAATTGGCTAGAATCACTTTCTGAGATAACCTGTACAGTCACGTGGCAACTCTTCAGGTCTCCCTGCCTCTCTACAGCCTGCCACCATCCTGATGATAATTTACCTGTGCCATCTTATGTACTCTGCAGCTTGACTAACGTCTTATTCTGATTCATAGGGGAGTGTTGAGCAAAGTCTATCTGGAATAAGCTGTGGATGCATTCAAGAATATTTCATTTTCATTCATTCATTCATTTCCTCATCCTGAAACATTGAACATCTGTGCTTGACAGTTACAACTTTGAATACTGGGGCGCCAAGGTGAATAAAGAACAAACCTTGCCTGACCACTGCTGAGGTTTCACGATGCCATTTTTTGAACTCCAAGTTGTACAGAGTGTTTTCAGAGTAGCACTGAACATGCTCTAAAAAGATGTACCATGACCTAAAACCCAAGTGATTTTGTTTAATAACTTTAACAAAAATCCAGTTTGTAAATCAAACTAAAAAGTTTTGTGCAGTGAAGGAAACTATTAACAAAATGAAAAAGCAGTCTATGAAATAGGAAAACAGTATTTGCAAATCATTTATCTGACTAGGAGCTAATATATATAATATATATAAAATATATAAGTATATAAATAATAACATACAGCTCAATAACCAAAACAAACAGCTTAATTAAAAACTGAACAGATTTGAATAGATATTTTTCCAAAGAAGACATACAGGTGGCCAACAGGCACATGGAAAGATACTCAATCATTAGAAAAATACAAATTAAACCCACAATGAGATACCATCTCATACCTGTTAAAATGGCTATTAAACAAAAAATAAATAAATAAGAAATAACAAGTGTTGGCAAGAACATAGAGCAAAGAGAACCCTGTGCACTCATGGTGGGAATGTAAATTGGGGTACCCAGTATGGAAAACAGTATCGAGGTTTCTCAAAAAATTAGGAGTGGAACTACTGTATCAGTTCACATCAGTTTCACTTCTAGGCATTTATCTGAAGGAAATGAAAACATTAAGTTGAAAAGATATCTGCACCCTTATGCTCATTACATCATTATTTACAATAGCCAAGACATGGAAACAACCTAAGCATCCACTGATGGATGATGGATAAAGAAAATGCTATATATATATATATATATATATATATATATATATATATATATATATATCTCACATATATCACATATTTATATTATTTATCTACAGAATGCAATATTAGTCAGCTATAAAAAAGAAAGAAATGTTGCCACTTGTAATGTAACAATGTGGATAGACCTTTAGGGCATTACAGTAAGTGAAATAAGTCAGACAGAGAAAAATACTGGGTGATCTCATTATATGTAGAATCTAACCCCCTCCCAAAAGAAAATCTTTGAACTCATAGATACAGAGAAGAGGCGGGTAGTTGCTAGAGGCAGAGGGTTTGGGGTGAGTTAAATGGATGAGGGGGTCAAAAGTTACAGCTTTTCAGGTTACAAAATAAATAAGTTATTAGGATATAATGTACAACATGTAGTTAATAAATAGGGCATTGTATTTTTGAAAGTTACTAAGATAGTAGATCTTCAAAGTTTTCATCACAAGGAAAAAATTTAACTATGTGTGGTGATGGATGTTAACTTGACTTATTGTGGTGATCATTTCATAAAATACACAGATATTTAATCATGTTACACAGCTGAAACTAATATAAGGTTATATCTCAGTTATATATCAATTATATCTCAAAACTTCCAGTTTGAAAAATAAACCAGAATACAAATACATGACATTTAATGACAAAAAAATAATAAAGGCATAAAATTTTTAGAAGAAATATTTCAGCCTTTGAAGAACACTCAGAGTGCGTGGTTGGAGTTACAGGTGATGTGAGCATGCTTCAGCTGATTCTACATTACAGAATCTGTACTCAGCTTTGTACTAGAAGAGATTTTGTTTTCCTCAGTTTAAGCTAAGACCAGAACCCCAAGTCTTAGGCTTGACATAAGTATACTATAAATGAAGTGCTAATGAGATGGAAATTCTCCAGGTTGCTTTTGAGATTCATTGCATCAATGTGGACCTGCCTAAAATATCTAAGAGCTGAGAATCATTTTGGAATGATTCCAACCTCTTGAGCCTGAAAATTTAGCGGGAATTACTTTCCTAAAGTCTTGTGGATTTTTTTGGCACTTCAGTTTATAATCCTAGCTGGACCTCATCTGAAGTTCTAACGCCCATAAAATAAGAATGGATGGTCAATGTAAATAAGGCAAACTTGAGAAACTTCAGACCTTACGTGGCTGAATATTTCTGCTAATCTACCGTGTCTATACTGGTTTAGCTTCTTCTGGCTAGAACTGCCTTTCTGCTATAACTTCTTCCCAGATAAGAAAATTTCCCTTTCATCATACAGGGATCTTTCTCTCCAAAGGCTATGGTGCATTGTGCTATATTGAAATTCAATTGTATGGATATGTTTTTGTCTGAATACTGATAAAAGTATGATATAAACTGTGTTATCTTTAATCAAAGGTTACTTTTATTTGTAGATTTTAAGAGCAACTAAAATTTTTATTTGACAGGTTCCAATAGTTCTAGTTTGGCATACCTGCACATTTTTATTGTATCCTGGGATCAGGCATAAATCAAGTGATTTCCCACAGACAAATAAAAGTGGTGGAGTAATATAGTTCCTGGAATTTAACACTTCACGGTCAGGAGGTCACATATGCTAAGTTGCTTATTTATATGCCTCTTAAAGTTTAAGTCTGTGGGCAGGAGACATGAAGAAATGTGACTTACTATATCAATGAAGAATGTATTGTTCTTTTTCTCCATGTAGATAAAATTAGCAGTGTTGGAATAGCAGATCATACAAAAATGTCATCAGGAACACAGCATTTGCCAATCTTTTGAAATGTGCTTGCTTTATGAGTCTCTTTTTAAATTTTAATAATCACTTTTAAACAATGAAATTTATTGAACTTTTTAACGTGGAAGAGAGAGTTAGTATGCACCAATTATTGACATATTTGCTGATGCCTCCCAGCCTAACTTTGCAGTTCGGTTAGAATCATTGTAGCCTGTGTGGAGGTGATGCATGTCACTTCTGGGTTGAGACAACTAGGAGCCCTCTCTCTCACTGACAGAAGTGACCTTAGAGACTACATATTCCAGATGGTGATTGTAAAATGGAGATAACCATTTGACTCACATTTAACTATGACACAAGACAAGAGATGGACATTTTCACATAGTATGGCATAAAGGACTATAATGAGAATAAAGATAGGTATGAACAAACTTTTATGGGATAACTAAGTCATTTATGCAATGCAAGTATTTTGAATTCCTAGCATATAACTTATACTAAGCATTTCTTTCTACATTATCCCCTCTGCACATATTTACCCATTTAAATGTCATTGTGTTCTTTAGATCATGATACTAAGGCTCAGAAAAGTTTTGACTTCCTCAAGACCTAGCTAGAAAAGAAATGAGTCAGGATTTTATTTTATTTAATTTTATTTAATTTTATTTTATTTAATTTTATTTTATTTTATTGAGTCAGGATTTTAATCCAGACCTCCTGACTCAGTGTCCAGACAGGCCTTCTCTGAAGAATGCCTGAAAAGGTTGAGATGATCATATTCCACTAAACCTCAGGTCATTTTTATCCCAGGGCTCTAGTTTCCCTCCTTAGAAATGTATCTCCCTCTAAATGGACCTGGAATTTATAGGTGAAACCCTGGAAAATTAATAAAGGAAATCACATCACTGGTCTAAGAAGGGCAGGCCAGGGGTCGTGGTAGAAACTGCTTGGAAAAAAGAAAATCCCTGCTGCTTTATCATAGTCCATGTGCAGTTACTTATTACCGCATTTAAAACCTTGAGCACTTGTTTTTCTCTTCCCTGGTGGCCTCACTGGCTACTAGCAATGAGAAAGGAGAAAGAAAGAGGGACTTCTCTCCCTTTCATGTTAAGAAGGCCAACTGCATTGCCAGGATCTCCTGGAGGCAAACTGGGGAATTGAGGCTCTGTTTTTCTGTGCAGAACAATGTTGAACTTTCTGAGAACTGGCATAATGCAGTCACGTGTCTTGTTTCTGCATTTAGAATATTGTCTTTTCATAGTCCTTCAGAATATGTTAAGGAGGGCTCACTGTACATCACAAATCATGGTTTAAATTTCAAAGCATTAGATAAAAATGACCTTACACTACATTTGTAGATGTCACTCTCAAGCCATCCCAATGAGTTTCCATGGGAACTAATGTACATCAAAAGAGAAAGAAAAAGAAAGAGACTGTAAGACCAAATTTTCAGTCACTGCCTCTTCTTTCTTTGGGGAAACCAAAATGAGCCCCATGTTAAATGCTGATGAAATTAGACTGTGTCTTATTCCCAATGTAAATGCAGCTTTTTCTCTTAAGAATCTACCTTTTAGCACTACATGCATGATTATGCAAAAACTTCCCAAAGATTCCATCCATATGATTTACAAGTTGTAGTCAGAGCCACAGAAGGCATATGTGCCTACTTAGGAGGAGAGTCATCATCATCCATTATTATTGTTGTTATGATATTGTGTTCAGAATTATTATTATGTAGATTTGCCATTTGTAGATTTACCTCTATACCAGGCACTTGAATGGAACCGTGAATAAAAATTTGCAGTCATTGTCACATAAGAACACATCTCAAGACTGTGTTCTATTGGTATTTGTACAGTGTCTTTGTACATTTGTACATTGTATAGACAATGTAATGTGAATAGCTCTTGCTAATAAGAACAACTACTGAACAGCATTGTCAAAGGAACAGGTTGCAGCTATCATTCCAAAACCCAAAACCATACTTCAAGGCCAACATGATCTCATTCTGTCTCACAGGGCTCACCTGGAATGTAAAATAAACTCTACACTTTACTTTTTGAGCGGCTGGAGAGAAGCAATGATATATTATATTTCCATTCATAATGGAGGATAATGATATGAAACATATCTATAGTCCACAGAAACTTAAATAAAAAAATAAAGAGAAAAATTCTTAGCTACTGGAGCTGAAAGAATATTGGATCATGTGATACCGATAACAATTATATTAAGATCTCCAACAATTAAGATTTTTTTTCCAAACTGGAAGCTATTCTAATCTTTTCAAAAAGCTAAAGAATAAGGTCATCATCACCACCACGATCACCATCTTACCTCACTCAATTCATCTGTTTTGATAAATAATTTGGGCCAAGCACTTTGCTTAGGCACAAGAGATATAGCTGTGACAAAGGCAGATAAATCATTAATTTCCATGTCACTTGCAGTTTAGCAATTTAGAGATAAAATGAAAAGAAAACATTGGAGTTGCAAAAGAATGGGTTAGGGAGTCCAAAATTATTTTGGGGATAGCAGAAGCTAAAAGACCCAAGAATAGTAAGAATCTGTGAAAGGAAAAGCTAAGATTAGAAACATAGTAATGTATACTGTGTTCTTAAGTGAAAACTGAGCAAATGACCCAGTCAGAGATTTTTCTGCCATGAAATGATCCAATAGGAACTGCCATCACATAAAGAATATTATGAAACACAGGTAAGGAACAATAAATAATATGAAGCAGATGATGAAAAAGGATTCAGGAGAAAAATATTTCCCTTAGCCACAAAGGGCCACAGTTTTTCCAATTTAACTATGCTGAGATTCAAGCTAAAATGATCAATCACATTGGATATTCCCTGTGGTCCACTGTGTATCTTTGTATGTATTTCTGTGACCCACTAATATACTATACACAGTATAGGGGCAATTTTTTAAGCAATGCTTTTTGTTGTCATTATAAAGGTCCAAATTTAAAAATTAAAAGAAATAAAATTCCTTTATCTATATAGATGTAACTTACTATTATTTGTGCCAAAGAGAGGAGGTGGCATTCCATCACAGAGGACTTTGGATTTAATTTATGCCTCTTCTACCTGCTGCTAGGTTACATCAGGTAAGTTAATTAACTTTCCAGGGCCATAGATCCTTCATCTTTTGAATGATGGTAATAATTATGCCTGTCACAGATTCATTTTAAAGATTAGAGATAATACATATAAAACGTATGAAGTGAGGAGTTCTCTTGTATGTTTGGGGGATATTTTTCCTCCCCTTTTCCTCTTACTTCCATGTGGAAGAGCTCCTTGGGCCTCTCTTCACTCTCACTCACATGTTGAGAAAGTGGTGGGGGAGAGCACAAGGGAGCTGAGGAAGTGATATTATCTAACTGGAGCATTTGGAAAGAATTAGGCATATATGGCTCTCTTCTTTTGGCACTAGATGTCTGCAAAGAGCTCTATGTTCTCAGCTGTGTCTGAGACTGGATGGAAAGGCTCAGGTCTGGGCTGGAGTATTGGGAGGTCCTTTATTGCCAAACATCTAAGCTGTGTTTTCCCACAATTTTATCAGAAATAAAACATGAAGTTTAACTTTTGCCTGTCTGATTAATATATTTACCTACAGTTCTGATCTCTGGTGGGAAAAAGTGGTTATTGACTAAACCTCAGAGCCACACATAATATAATTCTTATTCCACAAGGACAACTAATAAGAATAATAGTAAGAGTAGTCAAAAAGATGATAGCCAATGAAAAGTAACCATTTAATTTGTATCAGTCACTACGGATTTTTTAAATTTTATCTTCACAACTCTATAAATTAGAAACTCATTGTCATTTAATGGATGAAGAAATTGAAGGACAGGGAAGTTAAGTAAAGGACTCAAAATCACATAACTCCTAATTGAAGCAAGTTGGTTTCAAACCCTGCCTCCTTATCTACATGCTAAAAATATCTGAATGAGATATTTATATTGACAAATTACTGTCAAGTTTCTGGAACTCAAGAAGAGTACAAGAATAAAAAAAAAAGATTTGCAACATTAATTACCAAATAGTTTATTCCTCTCTGAAATAGTTTATTCAGCATCATTTATTTATAGATAATAGGTACCAGGCAGTGGGAAATTCAGGGCGGATAAGATAATGGAACGACGTGACAAATCCTATAGTAGCAGCATAAACAAAGGGTTATAAATAAACCTAGAATGGATTGATTCATTTCAAGGAGGGAATAGGGCTTGGGTGAGCTACAGCTAGAAAATATGTAAGGGCTCAAACGTTTTAACAGTCATAGTGATAGGCCCATGGGGTCTATGATAGAGACAATGAAAGAACATGCTGGCAAGAAACATGGAATCTAAAATGAGAATGGCCTGAAATACAATTCTGAAGATTTTATCTGAAGTAGAGAGTGGGCAGATTTTTTTTTATTATTATTATTTCAAGTGTGAATGATCTGATACGTGTTTTAGAAAGCCAACTAGATGGTACAAGGAGGATGGATTAGAGGAAGGAAACACTGGTGATAGGAAGGTCCATTAGGGTATTGATTATTATGGGTTGAATTATGTCCCCCCAAAAGATATCTTAAAGTCCTAACTTTCAGTACCTGTGAATATAACTAACTTGGAAATAGGGTCTTTGCAGATGTAATTAAATTAAGATGAAGTCATTAGAGTGAGCCCTAATTCAATATGACTATTGTCCTTATAAGAAAAAAGAAAGAGACACAAGGATACCAGGTGACCACAGAGGCAGAGATTGAAGTTATGCAGCTGCAAGCCAAGGAAAGCCAAGTATTGTCACCAACACCAAAAGCTAAGAAAAAGGCATGGAATAGATTCTTCACTAGAGCCTTTAGAGGAAACATGGCCCCACTAACACTGTGATTTCTGACTTTTAGCCTCCAAAACTATGAGAAGATAAATTTCTGTTGTTTTAAGCCACCTAGCTTGTGGTACTCTTCTTATAGCAGCACCAGGAAACTAATACAAGTACTAGAAAACTTCAGTCAAAAAATAGTGAGGACATTAAGGTGGAGGCAGTAATTGTGGAAAGGAGGAGGTGGGTGGTGGGCCAGGGTTGTTAGGCTGGCTGCAGGTCTCAGGAAGCCGTGAGAAGTAGGCACAGAATGGTGGAATCACAGGACTCCCTTAAATGGTCACAGAATGACTAATAGAGTGATTACACCCTTAAATTTTGAAGGGCCCCTTTCCACAGCCCTCCAAAACTGCTTCCATGTCCCAATAGGGAGGGGACTGTTAAGAAGGTGGGACCAGTTCCTTGACCAGCTAGTCCAGCTTCAATAGCTCTGGAGGTTTGGCTAATCTTGGAGATGATTTGGAGTTTCAGGACTGGGGCTCTGGCCACCAAGCTAGAGGCAGGGGACCTCAATATGAAGTTGGGTCCTTGGTTTGATTTTTTCCATCTTTCCATATTATCACCAAAATTTTAGTAAAATGTGTTAAGTGATTTATTACAAGTGAGAAACCAGAAACAATATGTCTAATCTACTCATTCTAGAGATTGGGAAATAATATAAAACATAAGAAGAAAATTGCCCAAGTGCAAGACCAGTAAATAAGAAAAAAAGGCCCAAGGCAACAGAACAAAGGTTCAGTAAAGAGAGATGCTACTTGGAGAGATGGCATTTGTCCTTCCTTCTATTACTGGTCAGAGAAAACCCAAACCCTAGACAGACAATCACTCTACTAAGTGCCCTTGGAAAGGTACACTGGGATCGACAACAAAGCCAGGTCATTAAATAAAAAAAAAGAAAAAAGAAAGAAAAGAAATAAGGAGAAGATTAAAGAGGAGAAAAGAGAATGGTGGGAAAAATAATTTTCTGTCAAAAAAATCAGAGAAGGGTAGAAGTACCTCTAGAAGAAAGCATAGCAGGTAGTTAGGGAGAAAGGGCTGATAACCTTTTTGAAGCTCTGACTACATAAGAAAGCCTTGTAAGACAGTCCTTGCTTCCATAAGCAGGGAAAGCTCCTTCCCTATCTGATTGTTCTTCTGGATTCTAAACCACTGATGTCTCCATGCTTCCGAAAGGGAAAATGACTTCAACTTAAAAGTTCCCCCAAAGCATTCTCTGTATAAAAATGGGTTTGTCTTTGTGCATTTTATCTAAAGTGACATGAAGTCTCTGTCACCCTCTTCCTTTCTCCAACGATTGAGTAAGGGGTTAGCAGCAATAAGGATCAGTGGAAGTGGGATGATAAACCCAAAATAAGATGAGGAGGGCACTTAGACCTTCTGACTGCGCACACTATGATGCTGAGGACTCTAACAACACTCCAACTGTAAATATAAATATAAATATAAATCCTATGCAGACTATTGAATTTCTTATCATGTCTGAATATTATATCTTTTTTTAATAAATTTATTTTTTATTGGTGTTCAATTTGCCAACATATAGAATAACACCCAGTGCTCATTCCATCAAGTGCTTCCCTCAGTGCCCGTCACCCAGTCACCCCCACCTCCCGCCCACCTCCCCTTCTACCACTCCTAGTTCGTTTCCCAGAGTTAGGAGTCTCTCATGTTCTGTCTCCCTTTCTGATATTTCCCACTCATTTTTTCTCCTTTCCCCTTTATTCCCTTTCACTATTTTTTATATTCCCCAAATGAATGAGACCATATAATGTTTGTTCTTCTCCGATTGACTTATTTCACTCAACATAATACCCTCCAGTTCCATCCACGTCGAAGCAAATGGTGGGTATTTGTCATTTCTAATGGCTGAGTAATATTCCATTGTATACATAAACCACAGCTTCTTTATCCATTCATCTTTCGATGGACACCGAGGCTCCTTCCACAGTTTGGCTATTGTGGACATTGCTGCTAGAAACATCGGGGTGCAGGTGTCCCGGCGTTTCATTGCATCTGTATCTTTGGGGTAAATCCCCAGCAGTGCAATTGCTGGGTCGTAGGGCAGGTCTGTTTTTAACTCTTTGAGGAACCTCCACACAGTTTTCCAGAGTGGCTGCACCAGTTCACATTCCCACCAACAGTGCAAGAGGGTTCCCCTTTCTCCACATCTTCTCCAACATTTGTGGTTTCCTGCCTTGTTAATTTTCCCCATTCTCACTGGTGTGAGGTGGGATCTCACTGTGGTTTTGATTTGTATTTCCCTGATGGCAAGTGATGCAGAACATTTTCTCATGTGCTTGTTGGCCATGTCTGTGTCTTCCTCTGTGAGATTTCTGTTCCTGTCTTTTGCTCATTTCATGATTGAACAGACACATAGATCAATGGAACAGAATAGAGAATCCAGAAGTGGACTCTGAACTTTATGGTCAACTAATTAATTTTCGACAAAGGAGGAAAGACTATCCACTGGAAGAAAGACAGACTCTTCAATAAATGGTGCTGGGAAAATTGGACATCCACGTGCAGAAGAATGAAACTAGACCACTCACTTGCACCAGACACAAAGATAAACTCAAAATAGATGAAAGATCTAAATGTGAGACAAGATTCCATCAAAATCCTAGAGGAGAACACAGGCAACACCCTTTTTGAACTTGGCCACAGTAACTTCTTGCAAGATACATCCAGAAGGCAAGAGAAACAAAAGCAAAAATGAACTATTGGGACTTCATCAAGATAAGAAGCTTTTGCACAGCAAAGGATACAGTCAACAAAACTCAAAGACAACCTACAGAATGGGAGAAGATATTTGCAAATGACATATCAGATAAAGGACTAATTTCCAAGATCTATAAAGAACTTATTAAACTCAACAGCAAGGAAACAAACAATCCACCCATGAATATTATATCTAAACATGGACATTATAAAGCTGAATGGAAATAAAAAGAATAGTTGAATTAATCCATTTAAACATGTATTGAATTCTTAATAAACAACCATATCATAAGATAATTGAATATTTGTCATATATCAGCTTCTATGCTAAGTGTTTTGCATGGTTTAAGTTATTTAAGAACAAATAATTCTATGAGACAGGTGATCTTTTTATGTTTACTTTATAGATGAAGAAACTGAGGCCTTAGCTCCCATAGATAGGATGGGATCAAAGTTAAGATCCCTATAACTAGGATGAGATGGAACCAAGTTTGGAACCCAGATAATAGAAGTCAAGAAGCTGTGTGTTTAAATTAACCTTTTTATAATGTTACCCTGAATCGTGTACTGTGTTGGGAAAGAAGAGTCAAGGCTATAGGGTTTCAGAAAAGGTGAAGGTCGACAAGGAAAGATCTAGTTAAGATATGCGTCAAGTAAGAGATAGTATGTGATCTTGGCCTTGAGGGATAGGCAAATTTGGTCAGTGGAGAGTGAAACAGAGTGTTGGGAGGTAGGAATGAGAAAGCACTGAAGGCAATGTAAAGTCAGCATAGACAGGACGATAATAAGGAGAGTACTTTGAATAGGATGGGGGCTCCATGAGAAGTAAAATGAGTCAGACAAATAGAGCTGGATTAAAGACCTTGGCCATCAGGCAGTGTCTGACATGGTGGGAAATAGGAAACCATGGATGGTGGTGTTACTGTAACTGAAGTGTTAAAGGCACAGACAATGGTACACAGCATGGATTGTACCTGTAGAGACACCTAGAGCCCAGAGATTTGTAAGGAGGAGATTCGTAAGAAGGAATGATATGAAAAGTGTTTTAAAAGAAAAGTGATAGGACTCACTGACTATGATGTGTTTAAAGAAAGTAGATGAACTCATCATACAATAACCAACATTTTTGAGGATGTACGACATGCTACAATCATGTATGTGTAATCACACATTGATTCTCATTAAAAAAAAACATGATTTAGAAATTAAAGCTAGGCCTATTCTAATCCTAGAATTTCTGTGATTATCAAAATCAACAAAGACATCTTTTTTTTTTTCAAATTGTGTTATAAGGGATATTGTGATACCATTAAACAGGGTGAAGGAGTATGGAGGTTTAAGGGTAGGGAATGACAATTTTGTTTTTGTTTTTTTTAAACATTTTATTTATTTATTCATGAGAGACACAGAAAGAGGGAGGCAGAGACACAGGCAGAGGGAGAAGCAGGCTCCATGTGGGGAGCCTGATGTGGGACTCGACCCCTAGACCCCAGGATCATACCCTGGGCCAAAGGCAGGCACTAAACCGCTGACCCACCCAGGGATCCCGGGAATGTCAATTTTGATTAAAGGCAGGCATACTATTCAAGTGTAGTGTAACCTATTGGGCAATAATAATCATAAACATAATAGCACAGGGTGCTTAGAGTATACCAAATAATGTTCTATATGCACGTTATAGCTCAGTTACGATAGAAATAATTATAGTGCTCACTAAATAATAATAGAGCTTATATGTGTTTACAGTGTGCCAGAATGTATGATAAGTCTTTAAATGTATTAACTCATTTAATCCTCAAAAACAAAGCAAAAAACAGCATATAAAGTAAATACTAATATCTTAAGTTCACTTTTCAGATGAGGAAGCTCTAGTTCAGAGAAATTAAGTAACTTGCCCAACATCACAGAACTAATGAGTAGCAGAGTCCAGATGTGAAGCCAATTGCTCTACATCTAGCCTCTGTGCTCTTAACAGCTCTACGAGATCATGAACTTTGGGGTCACACCGGCCTGGGTTCAAATATCAGCTTTGCAATTTATAGTTTGTGAGACATTGAGTATGTTCTGTTTTGTTTCTAAGCCTCAGTTATTCCACAGCAAAAATAGAGGTGACTGTGAAGATTAAGCTCCAGTACCCATCTGTGTTTAGCACAGTGCTTCTGCATAGGAAGCACTCATTGTGTGTTTTATGAATAAATAAATGGATAAAACATACCATTCATGCTACACAATTTACATTTTGTTTGTATATTACTTAACATTATTTAATTTTTTTTTGCAAATGTTCTTGTGAATCCATCTAGACTATATGCATTTGGAGGGCAAACCACATGGTTTTTTCTTCCTTATTTGGCCCAGCGCTCCAAATAGATAGTAATGCACACGTAATAAGCTGCTCCATAACAACACCCTCCATGAATGAAACACTCACTATGAGCCAGACATTGCATTAAGTATTTCATTCTCATAGCAATCCTATATGTCGGGAGTACTAATATGAATTCCAAAATAGGACTGTATCTTATGGACATAAAGTGGTTCTCCAATAGTCCCATAATTAGTCCATGCCATATCAGGTATCAGATCCAGCTCTATGTGTCTCCAAAGCCCTTGAGCTTAACCCCTATGCCTTACTGCCCCCCCAAAGCCCTGATTCATGAGTAATCTGACAGTGTGCAGCGCCCTTCATCATCTGCTCTTGGAGAGGAACTTCCTGTGTCTGTAGTCCTGGTCAGTTTGTCAGACTTCCAAGCTCACAGCTTTTCTGTAGGTCCCTACTCTTATCAGCTCAGGCACAGCCCCACAGAACCAAAGGACAGAGAAGACACACAAAGAGGTTGCTGTTATGAGTGGCCTCCAGGACATGGATGCAGGAACACACGTGAGTTTCCTGCCTTCTCAGTACATTATGACTTGAGCATCCTGTGCTTCGTAGCCTCTAACTGATCCACTGTGAAAATTCAGTATCCAACAGTCCTCGACATTTCTGATTTTTTATCTGTAGTGAAGCGACCTTGTGGCTGATCAAAGAGAGAATCTTTAAAGCTCACAGTGGAAAGAGTGTGGCTCCTTACCTTCTGCAGAATTATTGGTGGTATTGGTGTCCTGCAAGCTGTTATTGGTGTCCTTATTTAGGCTGTATTTCTTCATTTCAGTGTCTGTGTTTAGCGGATAGATAAAGGAGCAAATGGGTTTAATGGCCTGAAGTGGCAAAGCAGTGATATGTGGGCCCCCTCAGAGAAACAAAAGATCAAAAGACCTTGGGGGAGACTTCCTATTTCCTGGTGACTAGGAGTCAGATTTCTTTTACCTGTGAGTTGAGGGGAAATTCACGATCACCCTGTATACTTTGAGTCGTTCCTTTGAAAATCTCTTCCTGCAGATAGAGTATGTCAGAGTAGGGGTTGGGGAATTTCCTTAAAGGGCCCTGAAGATAATCCTCTCATATGTTGATTTACTTTGTCTCCTTGTGGGTGGTATAGAAGTCACATTCCCTTCAGGGGTGATGCAAGGTTTTAAGCAAACTAAACAGATAAACACTGAATCTGGGCATCTACATAATCTAGGAACTGTGGGCTTCTCTAGTCCTCTGCAGCCCAGATCCCAGAGAGTGGTGTGGGCACTATTAGATCCATTTGGAATCACTCCTCTGCTTTCACTAGACTTGCCATTCCTCAGCCCTGCCTCAGTGCTCCCACCAGATAGGATATGAGTTACTCATCAGGTAGCTCTGGCTCTGATTCCAGGTTCTTTCTCTTATTGACTATGTGATCTCAAGTAAGACATTTGACTTTCCATGTTCTATGTCTTCATCTGAAAATGGAGACAATAATTGTACCAACCTAATGGATATATTGTGAAGAATAGAACTAAGTACATAAAATTCTTTGGACAATAACTGGACATATTAAGACCCCAATGAATGGATGCTATTAGCTAGAACACTTTTCACCAGACTGATCAGCTCTGCATTTCTGTTTGAAGGCAGCCTGAATAGACACTCAGAAGCAATTCTCAGCTTATTCATAGTAGAATCAAAATAATCAGGGGAAAGAAAAATTTAGTCATAAATTATTTAGTCTAAACTTCCCTTATGTCCACCTTGAACTAGTCATGAACACTAAAACTACCTTTTCTCACTTTCTTATTTTTACCATTGATTAATGGGAACAAAAAGTCAAGTTCTTCTCCAACAATTGTATCATAGGATTAACTAATGTTCTAAATCTGATTCCCTCCTCCTCCTTTCTTTTCCTCCACAAACAACATACTTTCCTAAGCATAGAGCAAAGGAACTTCCTTTTGTTGCTGCTAGACAACCTCCTATGCATCTCTCCTGTGTATAAAAAGCAATCAAAAGCCAACCAACATATAAGGGTCTTACCAACTGTGATGGTCTGTCACCAGCTCTGACTGCCCAACTGCCCTGAGCCATGCTACCTTTGAGTTACTAGGGTGATACAGGGACCTATGACCATTTTTCCCTGGCTCTACATTACTGAACCATCCTGAGGGTATGTGTGGATATGTTTGTATCCTTTCAACGATTATAGTTAGTTTTTAGTACTTATGAAATTTTCCATTTTCACAGTTGCCCTACTTCTAAGTCAGTCATTAAAGAGAAGGGTACGAATATGCTGGTATATTCCCAAGTGTATCTGTAACATTTTTTAATGCCAAAATAATCCAGTATTCTTTGGTTTCACAGATGGTTTATACTATCACCCAGGCTTGGTGCCCACCCTTTAGAAACATAAAAGTTCATTCCTTTGTCTTTACCATGACCTGACTGGCAGAGCGCTCTTGGAAGATTTGGATTAAGATGAGGGATGTTAAATATCTTATAATAAGAACGTTAAGACACAGTGAAAATTGTTGTGCCCCAATGCCAACACATCCTTTGTTAGGAAAGCTGCAATTATTTGTTCCTTTTCTTTTTCCTATAGAAGAAATTAACTAAGTCTGTGTATCTCACTTAATCGGCATCCTTCATTCATATTCAAACTCAAATTCAAGTCTTCACTACTAAACCCCTATAACTCTTTAGTACTTTCTTATTCATTATCTTCTTTAGCTCCCTAAAAGACTTCTTGTAAGCTTCTTGTTATTTCTTACTGATGGAGAAACTAAAGGTTGAAGAAAGCAAATGATACAGATCCATATTTTGGTATTGGGTTTAGCACAATACCTTCTGTTGCTTCTATGATATTAACTTTATAGCATTATCAGGATTACTAAAAATGTTCAAGGTAGTGTTTCTCAAAGAAAAGAGGACAATATGAAAGAAAATAGAGTAAAAAAAGTAAGTAAAAACAATTTAAGAAAAACTAGAGTCTCATTTATGTATGAAAGAACATCTGAAAAAATGTCTAGGTGAATTTATGTCTATGCTCACATCACAAAATAACAACTTTCAATTCAAACCCCTGCTATATATTTTTCTCGTATCTATTTTAATCAAAAGGTTTAACTTGAATATTAAACTTTTATGTCATCCTTACCTATTTGACCCTCTGAAATACTGCTGAGTAATATGATATTCACAAGATTACGATTGTGTCCACTTACATAATTTAGAATGTATTCTCAATAACCAAAGTATCCTCCTAACTCTTTGAAGCTCAGCTCAAAGCTCAGGTCTCTGTTTTAGAGAGCCTTTCACTCAGGCTTTCAAACCACTCTACAGACATCTCTTTATTCTCCTTTATTTTATAAATTGTGAAATAGCTCAAATACAAGTTAAGTGGCATATAGAGGTCAATAGCAGATTACATGAAGAACCAGGGAAAGACATCACCATGGACTCACTTACAGTTATCACTCAAATAATTTGACATTTCTTCAGAAGGCTGAGATAGCCTATGAATGTAGGAGGCAGATTAAAGAGATTATTTTTCCGTGAAGCGTTCTCAAGAAGATTCACAATTAACTCCAGTTCAGCCAGCACCTCCTTTCTCCCTGCCCCAAAATATCTATACTGAGATCAGGTTGACTGTCCATCTGTTCTTTTAATTTGTTAATCTGGTACAGACCAATGAACGCAAAAAATATTTAGAGTTTTGGTCATGAATAAATAGTAAAAATAAAATCTTTAAAAAAATTATTTAGAGTTTTGGTTCCAGTACAAGTTCCTATATGTGATTGCTTGATATAATGATTTTGTAAGCAAGTAACCAAAGTATCTTTGCAGTGTTTTTTTTTTTTTTAAGATTTTATTCATTTATTCATGAGAGACACAGAGAGAGAGGCAGAGACACAGGCAGAGGGAGAAGCAGGCCCCTCACAAGAAACGCAACAGAGACCCCAATGCCAGGACCCTGTAACCACACCCCGAGCTGAAGGCAGACACTCAACCGCTGAGCCACCTAGGCATCCAGTTTTTGCAGTGTTTTTGATAAAGAACTGCTCTTTACTGGTGCCCATTTCTTCATGACTAACTGACAAAATTTTTCAAAGTAATTACTCACACTTAAAAATGATTCTTGGGATGCCTGGGTGGCTCAGTCAGTTAAGTATCTGCCTTTAGGTCAGGTCATGATCTCTGGGGTCCTGGGATGGAGCCTGGGTTGGGCTCCCTGCTCAGCAGAGAGCTTGCTTCTCCCTCTCTCTCTGCCATTCCCACCACTTGTGCTCTCTGGCTCTATCTGTCAAGTCAATTAACAAAATAAAATAAAATGATTCTTAAAAGCCCTAATGGCATTAAACAGATAACACCGTTGAGGGAGTCTAGCTCAGGGGTCTGCAAACTATGGCCCTGTGACCAAATCTAACTGTTGCCTGCTTTTGTAAATAAACTTGGAATACAACCTTCTCACTTACTCACTTGCATATTGTTTGTGGCTGCTTTCATGCTACAACATCAGGGTTGAGTAGCGGGGACAGAGACTATATGGCTTGCAAAGTCTAAAATATTTACAATCCAACCATTTACAGAAAAAGCTGCCAACAATTGTTCTAGATTAAATAATAGATCAGTCCTGGCAGGTATGAATAGTAACCTTGACTATTTTATAGCACTCATAAAATTTAATTTTCTATGTCCCAAGCAAAACTTTCCAACTGTCCTTCCTTAAGACCACACATCAAGTTTTAAACTCTTCTCTTAACAGGTCACTTTGTAAAAAAAGGAAGAAAGCAGATGATGACAATTTTGCTGAAATTCTACTTCTGTCAGGGAAAATAAGCTAGTGGGAATATATTTGGGGACCTTGATTTTCCATACTTTGCTCTAATTACTAGAATACCATAAATGCATGTCTCTTATCTCTGAATTTCTTGGCATGAATTTGGTAGTACAGTATTACTTTGATTATGGCTTCTTATATCTGGCACAAATATATTCCCTCTGTGAATATTCTTTGTAGATGCAGTACAAAAAAAAAAAAAAGCATGACTCTTCCTTTTTTTCTCTCTCTTGCTTTTTTCTTTAGGAGAAGCAGCTGTGAAGTCATAATTATGTTCACTTCCCACTGGCAACTGGCAAGCCCTTTATTTTTGTGTATTTGGAACTCACCAAGAATAAAGTCCATTCCCTCCTTGAGGGGCTATTATGCCATTCCATCTAGGAATTCACAGTTTGCCAATTCCTAAAACATCTATTGTTATAAATAGCTTTGTACTCTTAAAAGGGGGGCCTTATGAAATGAAGTAAGGGGAAAATCTCAAAAGAATATGGAAAAAAATCAACATCATCTCCAAGACACAGCAACAAATTTGCTAGCTTTTAAAAACTTATAATTATCATTGTTGGTTAATTGGTGCCATAGATTACACAGTACTGACATGTAATTTTCTAAAACAAAGAGCTTTTATCATGTTACATTGTGCTGTAGATTTAGGGACCTTTTATTTTATTTTTACACATTGAAGAACAAAGGGCAAAAGTCTTGAAACATGCAAGGATTTAGATAATGAATTGTATCCTAAATTTAGAAAACATATCAGACAATTCAGAATGATTCATGGTAGGAATCTGTGATCCTGCAAAAGCAAGTTATTGGGACTTTTGTTTATAAATAAACCAACTTCTCTTGGCTCAGACCTGGATGCGGACCAGTAACATTAATGAACATTTCTTCTGCTTCACACAGACCTTCAAAAAGGTCAGAACCAGAGTACTTTATTTATGTTTTATGGGAAGATGTATTTAATGTTTGTGAATCCATTTGGATAATAACATTGCTTTTAATGGGCTGACAGATGTATTTGTCTTTTAATGTCCATTACAATAATGATCACCTAGAGCCTATGAAAAATTCAGCATTTACTTGTTGACTAATCTGTTTTTTTATTCATAGGATCTATTGCTTCTTAGCCAATATTTTTTAGGAATCACTAGCCTCTCAAAAGGTAACCATGTTTGTTTGAGATTAGAAACAGACTGTAGATTCGAGATTCTGGCTTTATACTTTGTCTGGAAAAGCAAACTTAGATTTGCTATTTAATGTCTTCTTTGCTGTCTGGCCTGTGAAGAAACACTTCTGAGGGGAGATGGATGTTTGTCTAGGACTCTATTGTTTAAAGAGCAAGGCTCTTTCTGTAACAGCAGGTATGAAGGTCAGAAAGAAAGACTGGGAGCCCAAATGAAGGCATTAGTACTTTGTAAACATAGACCTCATGCCCCAGTCTGAATTGAATTGATGGTAATACTTCAAAGCAAAATGTAGCACAGGAAACTTGGGAATGAACCCAAAAGACACAGGGCCTGAGTAAACTAAAAAGAAAGCAAAGGGAGACCTTTAAAGACTTCTGCATCTAAGATGAGTTTCTCTTTTGAATTTTATTCCTTAAGGAAAAATAACACACACAGAGATGAACTCATGGAATTTGCATTCAGTAAGTGATGACTTTTTGACATTTATTTCAAGCTTTCTTTCAGGGGAAATGGTCCAACTGGTACTTTGGACTTACTTCATAATTAAGTAGACATTTTGGTGTCTTATGCAACCACCAAATCTAAGGTGGTATATCTATAGCCTTTCCAACATTATTAAATCTCAGGTTTTAGTGATTTAATATGTTATTTAGAGAAAGACAGTGAAATTCAGACAGTGACAATTGAAGCACAAAAAATAGCCTCTCGCTCAGATGGTGAGGACTCCAACCCCAATGATGCTATTCCAGTGGTAGCTGCAACCAGCAACCTAGAGACATCACTATACCACCCATAATAGCCAATGTATGGCCATGCCATAGTGGGCTTCACTTGAAGTCAATAGATACAGCCAGGAGGCAGAGCAAGAAACCACAAATGATGACAGTAGTAAATAAACAAAATAAACAAATGATAAAGTGATAAAATAAATTAATATAAATAGTGAAAACAAGTGGCACTAAAGCATCAATTTTTCATCCAATTACATTACTTCATTTGCACTTTTATACCTGTTTGCCCTAAAATGGTAGATGTGAGGGGTTGAATTGGTGCTGTAGTCACTAGTTATTTATTAGTAGGAATATTACATGGTACCACAGGGTTACCTTGCTTTCTCATCTCTTAAGATCTTTTAGTTTTTCCATTTATTCACTAATTTATTTATTCAACAAGCCTCCATTAAACATCTGCTATGATTCAAATTTTGAGCCCCCTCTGATCTTAAAATTGTGACTTTTATATGTAAGAGATCAATTTTGAAAAAAAATCATTGTGTTTTTAATTTTCATCTCTATTAAGATGAAGAGATTTAGGGGTTTCTTTTGTTTTTTTGTTTTCAGAAATAAATAGGCTACTCTGTACATTTTAACTTCAACAGAGACATTTTGGAAAGTTTTGTGGGAGGGCAGAATTTATTATATTAACTTCAAAAGGTCAGGTGTGTACCTCAATCCTCATTTGTTTACATTAAGAACATGGTATGAATCCATAAACTGACATAGGCTTTCAAATATTCTGAGATTGGGTGAGAAAGTCTATGTCTACCCTGTTCAAACATTTATTATGTGCCAAACACCAATTGTTTTATCTTAAATTTCACAAATGTAAGGCCCACAATTGCCCACCAAAAAACAAGTTTACAAAGACTTTGACAATTTATAAACAATCTTGCTTAACCCTGATAAACTGTCGTATTTTCTCTTATTTTTGCCATTATTTGTTAAAGAAAATTATCATATTGGGTTTTGTCTTCACTTAATAGATTGTCTATGAACCTTATTGTTTAGTGCTTAGAAGAATGTTGCTAAAACTCATATTGAATTTTTTACTGAAAGAAAGCTAGATATTGTGACTTCATGAGTAGAAGCATGTTATGGCTGATGGGTCCATATTTCAGAATGTAATATAGTCAACATACCCTAGTATTTGTATTCCCTGGCCATAGAAACAGTGTTACAGAAACATGTTTTCCCCTTAGAATACAATTAGCTCAGCTGTCATTTAAAAACCAGTCAACCAATCAACCAACTGCAGATAAGGGAAAAAAAGAAAAAAAAAAAAAAAAAAAAAACTAACAAAGTCAAACCTTTGTTAAATCTGGTGCAGAGTAAACATTGTTATTAAAAAAGGGCAAATTTTTACTGAGATAACTGGTTTGATATCTTTTCAGAATAATTCTTGAGAGTCATTCAGTTGGGAAAAGAGAAAAAGGAATTAAGAACTACTTATTGAGCAAATATTGAGTCAGTTAACCACAGTATTCCCCAAAAATTAATTACTAAAATCCCCATGAGGACATTAGACATGAGGAAACAGGCCAAAGAACCTAAGAACTTCATCTATACTCATCTGTGCAGTGAGAATACACCAATGACTATTACACCTAAAATCTCTAATTACATGCCAGGTATTTGCTATCCAAACTCTTAGAACAAGTAAGAACACTATGGTTAGAGAGACTTTGTCTCTTGCCCAAAATATCTCCAGATCTGGTTATTTAATCTCTTTGGTATGTCATTTGCCTCCTGGAACAAGACTAATGATTCCCCCTCCCCTCCCCCGTCTATCCCTTAACAGAAATATGAAGTAATCAGAATATAGTATACTCGTTGTCAGCTTCTTTTTCTGCGTTCCTTTCTCTTCCACATTTCCAACTGATTTTCCACTTTTAGGAGGGTATGACTCAGAGGAAATGAAGAAATGTTGTATTTCCTATACCCAGTACTGTGGAGTAAATTAAAATCCACAACAGTTGTTTATTGTGTACATACAATGGAGAAGAGAGCTAAGGTCTGGGGGTTCAAAGTTAACAAACGTAGTACATACTCCTGAGCAAATATGCAATCTCAGGGATGGGAGAGACATGATTAATCAAGCCCAATGTGATGTACTATAATTTAGTCACAGGAAACATGCTCTTAGGGCAAAAAAGGAAGGAGTAATTCCAACTGGGATGGGAATAGATGGGAGGTGCTGAGGCAAACTTCTTGGAGTCTGGAGCATTTGAACTGATCTGGAAGGATGACTGACTATAAAGGATTCCACTTGACAGAGAAAGCAAAGGTGGGGAAAACTGCATGAGCCAAAGCAAGAACACTCTTAGATTCTCAGCTTTTTATACTCTCATAGGACATTATCTCTAGCAATGTAAAAATGATTACACAAGGTAATAAACAAGCAGTGATCAAGAGAAAGCCCTCTGGGACTAAATGTTCTGCCTTCAATCACTAGACTAAGGCCTGGACTAAGGGGATTAACTCTATTCTGTAATATTGCCAATTATGCAATAAGGATAAGGAGAACACTTCCCCCATCTGAGCATTCTTTATAGTTACATTTATGAAGACTTAAGTGTATAGAAAGCTAGACCCAGTGAATGACACATAACAAACACTCAATAAATGATTCTATTATTCTTTAATCATCATCATTACCAATAATTGTGTAAATAATAAAAATATTATTTCTTCTCCAAATCAAGAGAGAATATAAATATAAAACAAAGTTTTAAACTAAAAGTATATATATATATTTAATAATAGAATTTTTAACTCTGTTTCCTGTTGGGGAAAGGATTTAGGAAACATAAGGGAACATTCTAGCATCTTTCAAATAATCTGATGTAATTGGCTCTGTATTCCATTGGCTTACTTTCCTTGCTCAGTGGCATTCATAGTGCCACAGAGAAGATCTCCTGGCATCAGGGTATTATGCTGATGTATGGGATATTCCATCTACATAAAGATTTGGGTCATGGAGCTTTAAAATTATTTTTCCCAGTTATGGCAGTATAATTCTTTGGGTTGCCAATTAAAGTATGGAATAAGAAGGACAACAAACATGCTATGTTGTTCACTAAAGAAAAACTTAGCATTTTTAAAGAGCTATTAAACCAAACTCTATTAAGTATTTTTGAAATATGTGTTAATTCTTTCCACTAATTTTCTAAATAAGAAGGATGGAAAACCTTAAAAATATTCAAGCAAATACTGTGACCCTTTGGGTTGCTGTCAGGCCCCTCCTCTGTTCTGTAATGGGTCTAGCAGAAGGAATTTGGAAAAAACACACTAATCCTCATCACACTGGTGGCCCTATCCAACTGCTGTACAAGCTTCAGCATCAGGGACAAGCTTCTGCTAACACTCTCCTATCTGAACTTCATTTAAGGAGAATTCTATCACTTGTCCTGATATAAGCATCAGGCACACACAGTCAGCACACACTTTCTTTTGCCTCTCCACAGAAATTCTGGAAGCACCAGTATCTCTTCAGCACTACTAAATCAGTTCTTGATAATTAACTCAATCCATAATATAGTTTGCACATACAGGCTCTACTTGTATCCAATAAAATTTATTTAATTAACAAATAAATAATTCCTATGTCTTCGACCTATATCTAGGAAAATTTTCCCTTTACTATACCATTTTAGAGCATTTATTTACAATGTACTGGAAATAACAATCATATTCTTAACTTAGCAATTTTTAATTGAGATAAAAAGGTATAGTTTCTGTAAGTTTTCTTTGTGGTGGCTGCATCTGACATTTTTTAAAAAGGAAGCCTCTGCTCAGAAAATGCAGAAGAAATAATCTATCTGAAGATCTTGGTGTTCTTGACTATTCTGAAATTCTTTAAATAAAATATAATATGGAAGATGTGTTCTGCATGTTAAGAATGTTTCTCTGTGAGGCCTTCAGAGCCAGAAAACAGGCTTAAGGTAATTAGATATAAACAAAATACTTTAGCCACTTTTTTTTTTCATCTAATAAGGAAGTGATTATTTATAAAAGGGGCCATGAATGCCCGGACAGCAGATAGAGATTCTTTATGAAATTAACTAAAAAATTGGCAATATCTTCTTAAAAATCTCTTGCACTTAAATCATCTCTCTCTTTCTACATGTTTTTTTCAAGAAACATGGAGTGTATGGAAGAAAATGAACATAATCAATAGTAGTTTCATAACACTTTGACTTGAATTAATGAGATTATATACAAAAGCTCATTGGAGGCAATACAAGTCTATGGAGAATGATCCTAATATGGTGATGTATGTAGGTCTCTAATATTTCACGAAAGGTTTTTCTATTAATCACATATGAAATATGCAGTCATGGGGTGCCTAGGTGGCTCAGTCCATTAAGTGCCTGCCTTCAGCTCAGGTCATGATCCCAGGGTCCTGGGATCCAGCCTAGCCCCTCATCAGGCTCTCTTCTCAGTGGGAAACCTGCTTCTCCCTCTGCCCCTACCCACCCTTACCCCTCATACTCTTTTGCTCTCTCTCTCTCTAATAAATAAATAGATAAATCTTGAAAAAAAGAAAGATGCAGTCACTTATGATGTACAATTGCTGGTCCTTCTAAACAAACATGAGGACGACTCAGAGGCATCTCAGTAAGTTTGCACTGGACCAACGATAATAAATTCATGAACAAAAAATGGATCTTTAAACTGGAGGAAAAGATAAAAGCTTTTAAATGATGATGGTCACACCAAGAAAACTGTGGTTGAGCAACAATTTTTTAGGAAGATACCTATATGGAAGACATTGCAGTCAATCAACCTAACCTGGAAGTGTGTTTTGTGTTCAATTTTTCTCTATATCAGAAAACTACTTGTTTTAAGGTCTTACTAGGAGAGAAGTGATCCATTTCCCAACTCATTCATAAAAGCACAAAAGTGCAGATTGATTTATTTGTTATGATGTTGTTGCTTTTGAACTACAGAAGCTTAGTTCATAGGCTATGAAAAGGCAACTGCTAAATATTCCTTAGCTGTGAACAACTAATAATGGATAATTTCCCTTACTCCTTATACCATCTTTAAATTTTTTTATTAAGATTTTTTGGAGCAATTTAAAGTTTATAGCAAAATTGGGGGAAAGGGGCAGAGATTCCCTATATACCACTGCCACCACAGGTGCATAGCCTTTCCCATTGTCAACATACCAAAGTAGTACACTGGTTACAATTGATGAAACTACACTGACACATCATAATGACCAAAAGTCCATAGTTAGGACTGGGTTTGGGCAAGTGTATAATGTTATGTATCCATCATTATATAATACAGAGTATTTTCACTATCCTAAAAGTTTTCTGTACTCTGCCTATTGAACTTTTCTCCCCTACTACTCTTCAAGTCTTGGAAACTACTGGTCTTTTCATCATAAGATCATAGGGTGTTTTTGTAGTTGTTGTTTAACCATGAGATCTCCATAGTTTTGTACTTTTAAAGAATGTCCTATAGTTGGAATTATATAGAATGTAATCTTTCCAGATTAGCTTCTTTGACTCAATAACATGCACTTAAATTTCTTCCATGTCTTTTCATGGCTTAGTGGTTCATTTCCTTTTAGCACTAAATAACATTTATTTGTGTGAATATACTACAGTTTATTTATCCATTCACCTACTGAAGAATACCTTGGTTGCTTCCAAGTTTTGGCAGTTATGAATAAGGCTGCTATAAACATCTATGTGTACATGTTTGTGCAGACATAAATTTCAATTCCTTCAGGTAAATACCAGAGTGTGATTGTTGATCGTTTGGTAAAAATATGTTTAGTTTTGTGAGAAACTGCCAAACTGTCTTCCAAAGTGGCTGTGTCCTCTATGCCATTTTCATCACTCACTGGGGACATGTAGCAGCTTGTCCTAAGCCAATGATATCAACCATAACTGTACTGTGAACAGTAATCCTATCTTTCTCTCAGCATCCCCTTTCCTCCCAATTAAGGGTGTTATACACAGATGTTCTGTTTTCTTCTCTCACTTTCATCACTTAAAATTTTGTTGATTTGACCCAAGACAAACCGACATCTATATTTAATCATCTTCCCTATTTCCTTATCCCTTTCAACTCATCCCCACTTACCTAACTAAATTTCTATGCCATTTTTCTGTTTTTTTCTATAGATTCCAGAAATTGCCCCAATTTGAACAGAAAATACAAGAATAATGCAAATAAAAAGAAAACCATGTTTTAAAGGTAATTATATTTTTTTAAAAATGCTTTCATAAAAAAAATGCTTTCATCTTCAAATATTCCTAAAAATAGTTTTGAATTTCATTTCAAAATTTCTATAAAATATCCCAGCTAAATCTTCCTTCTCTTTTAAGTAAACAAGCTTATTATTAAGCTATACATATTCAAAATAAATAAAACAGTAGTTTATCCAATTGGAGTTGCCATACTATTGCCTTTTCCCTCATTACATATAAATCCTTTAGCTATATTATGGATTAATTACACTTTGGAAGTTAGTATAAAAAATCTAACAATAATAGTCAGACAGCCAATTCACTAGGATACTTTTATAAAACAACTAATTTCAAAGTTGGGGGCTTATTGTATGACTGTATGGAATCATAAATCTCAAATATAGCTTTTAAACTATTTGACTTGAGTATCAGGATACTTCATATTTTTGCTAGGCTATCCTCCATGTTCAAGTTATCTCTAGTGACAATATCAAAATAGAACATACCTGAAAGCAAAAACAAAAATTGAACTCCAAACATGAAACAAGTAACAAACAAAATATCTCTGAGAAATGCCTTGTAATTCTAAAGTAAATGTAGAAATATATTTTCACAGAAATATTGCTTATGAAATTAAATCAGTTGCAAACAATAAGGGAATAATTTGAAAGAACTATTAATTAGATTAGTGGGAAAATTTCACTCCCCCTTTATCTCTAGATGCCATATCCAGCATAATAAATTAGACTGAAGTTCATTGTTGTTGTGTTTATTTCCAGTCTGGTCAAAAAGACTGAGTGAAATATAAAAAGCAGATGACCAAATAAAGTCCAAATGAATTAAGTATAGCTCCTGGTATAACTCATAGTTAATATAAATTGAATGCCCTCTCTGTGTAACAAAATTTTTCACCATAGAGATAGGCCCGAACTCACATTCATCATGTTTTTGCAAGAATGAATCACTTCCAGAACCCATCCCAATAATGAGACAATTGACCTTTGGTATCTACAGCAGGGTTGGCAGGCAGGTTTCAACTGTGATGCAAACCCTTACTGATTGACTTTGGAGGCCCAGAGTGCTGTGCTAAGGATTTTGAGGTCACTTCTGTGATGAATGACAGTGCTGTCAACATGCTTAGTAAATGGCTGATCCAGGACTCCTCTAGTATTAATATCCATAATAGCAAATAAATTGCACTCATATTGCAACATCCTCTGTCCATGGCAACTATCAGGTATAATAATGGCCATGAGCCGGGAAAGAAAAAATGTAACATGAATATTATTTATTTGCTATCATTGACCCAAAGAGTATTTGAAAAGTGTTTTCTATAACTCAGAAGTATAGAGATTTTTTCATTATATGTTGCCATGTTTATATGATATGACGCCCTGTGGAGATTCTGTTCCAATGTTACTAAGAAAGGTGTTGCTATCACTGACAGAGCAGAACACATTTGTGCCGAGAGTTAAAATGAAAATCATTTTTCCATAGATATATGATTATGCATGACCATTATATATAAGTATATTTGTTCTACAAATATTGAGAAATACACTATGGTTAGGACTAATACATATACATTATACATTATATATATAATTTTAGTAATAGGCTTTGTGATGATTTCTGGTTTAATATTAAAATTCTGCATAAAACTCTCTCATGGTAAAATGTAGAAAGCAACATGGATTTTGATATCAAAGGAGTTGTAGCTCCACCATTTACCATGCATACTGACATCTCACTTTTTCTCTCTAAGTCTATGTGTTTTCAAAATATTGCAGAGTTTCAAACTTCAGAAAGCTGAATGATTTGTAAAAATGCTACCAGATACCAGGTATCCCAACCAATATGTTACCTTCTCTTTCCCACTCCTATTCTTAGTGTTTTCTTATCCTTGATTGTGTTTCAAGCTGTCATGCTAGTGCCTGCTTGGGTAGAGTAAAATGTGCATTGGGCTAGGAGTTGAGAGACATAACACTTCATATTGACTCAAGATAAAACTAGCCTGTGGCCTTGGGAGAAAAATCACTCAGCCTTAATTTCTTCACTGGTATACAAAGGGCTGTGGATTAAATAATACCTAAGGAGCATTCTGGGTATTAAATGAAAATATTCATTAAAGGATGTACATTTGTGTAGTGAATTAGAGTTTTCAAATTGACTTCCATATACATTAGTAGAAGTTTGTTTCAGTAATAGAAGAAAGAATATCCCCAAGTTGTAAGATTTGAGTGCATGTTGACTTTTTGATAGATGCAAATCCTTGCTGGGGTTTAATGTCAAGGAGAGGTGGGAAATGAACACTCCTACAGAATGTCTCATTCATTCACACAACACATATTATTCAATGTCTACTAGACTGAGCTAAATAGAGACTTCATGATCTCATAAAATCTACATTCAAATGAGAGACAGAGAATAGTCAGCAACCACATTAAAACACACACACAATTCCAGATAGTGACAATGTGCTATGAAAGTGAAACAGTGAATATGATAGGAATGACTCTTGATGTTACAACATGTCAGGGGGTCATGGTAGACTTCTGTGAGATGATTTTTCCTCTGTTAAGTTGTGAATATGTAAATCCAGAGGAAAAGCATCCCTTTCCTTTTCATATATTTTGCTTCATTTTTAGATTCTATTGACATGGCTATAATTTTCCATTTCACCTTTAAAAAGTTTCTCTGTTGGGAATTTCTTATAAGTCTTTCCTTGGGAAAATCTTCTGTATTGGAAGAAGGAAGTTTGAGGAAGGGAAAATTTTAAAATAATTTTGACTTATTTCAGGATTATGGAGCTATGTCTTCTGAGGTTGAAAAATTCTTCTTCAGTCATTAGAAAAGTTAAGATCATGTCTTCTAATTTTGGAAACATATTTTAGGAAATAGAACTGAAGTACCCAGAGACCTATAAGCAGTATCTTTATATGCTAGTCAAATGGCATGAAGAGGCAGAGAGACAATACCCCAGATTCACCCACTCCTAGGTCACATGATTTCTTAAGCTGTAGAATAAAGGAACAAAGTCCTGGGATTCCTGGGTGGCTCAACAGTTGGGCACCTGCCTTTGGCTCAGGGCATGATCCCAGGATCAAGTCCCACATCAGGCCCCAGGCATGGAGCCTGCTTCTTCCTCTGTCTGTGTCTCTACCTCTGTGTGTGTGTGTGTCTCATGAATAAATAAAATCTTAAAAAAGAAACAAAAAACAAAAAACCCCCACAAAGTCCTTCAAGAAGCAGCAGAAGTATCTTCCTTGGAGTCTAAACTGAAAATGGTTTCTTCATTTGAGTAAGGTTACAACACTACCTGTTATTTCCACCTAGCAAGTGTTTTATGTTACATTTAGTGGTCCCTAATTCATGCTTCCCACTCTGGTTCCCTAAAATCTTTTGAATGTGTTTTTCAAAGCAGCTTATAGCATTTAGACATTCGAATATATTGTTAATGTGACACTTGCCAAAAAAAAAAAAATGTGTTAATCTGAGAAATACAAAGCAGTGTAGGCAAGAATAATCCTACCTCCAGGCAAAATTGACCCAGTTAATGTTTGTAATGATTGGTGTGCAGGGACTTTATAAAAATCAGTTTGTCTTATCTGTGGCTGAGTCTACATGGTGAAGAAGCAAATAATTAATTCAATTAATTTGGACTCCTTCTCCTATTCCAGAAAAAAAAAGTCAACCTGTTTTGTATTACTGCTCCTCTGACAAAATTTTGAAACTAGCACTTAGTTCCTATAGTGCAAGTTATTAAATTGAAGTAATAAAATCCCCCCAAAAAAAACTGAAGATAAAAATACAAAAGATTAAATCATTTGGGAAATCATATAAATAGATACACATATATAAATAAGATAAATACCAAGATATCTTGCATGCTTGTGGTACACCGGGCTCCACCACTATGCAAGGAATCATTCATGTAGATAAGTTCTTTAGAGATTATAAATCCAGATCCTAAATAGTGTCTTTTGCCTTTGGTGACTCCAAGAATCTCCATATTGGCCCAAGGAAAGGACAAAGAGATGGTAGATAGATACACCCATAGAGAATGATCATAACGCCATTTTAGAGATCAGAAAACTAAAGTTTAAAGAGTTTCTAAATAACACCCCCAAAGTCACATAATTCATAAATGCACTTTAAAGCTCAGGTCTTCATAACACCAAGCTCCCTCTATTACAGCAGGACACCTGCACTGATATGCTTTTGCATCTCCTATTATGTCTAGAACATATGAAACCTTCACAGTTATTTGCTGATTGAATGAAATAATTTCAATACACATGAAAAGTCAATGGAATCATTAAATTATCCTTCCAATTTCCAATCCTTAATTATTTTCACTCTAAAAGAGTTACATTCTAGATTGAGCTTGGCTGTTTTTTTTTTTTAAGGCCAAATGGTAAATATTTTAGGCTTTGCAGGCAATACAGTTTCTGTCTAACTCCTTGTCTTTGTAGTATAAAACCTGCCGTAGGTGATAGCAAATGAATGGACATGGTTGTGTTCCAATAAAGCTTTATTTGCAAAAACAGGGTTGGCCTGCAGGTCTAGTTTGCTGACAGTGGTCTAGATGTTAAAAGTATTCCATTTTCTACTAATAATAATAATTTCTACTTCTCCCAAGTATGATTCCTGTGACTTGCAACACCCACTTCCTATAACCAGGTAGGCAGTGCTTAATTGGGTTTGAACTGTCCTTGTATTTACCCTTCCTGGTATTCATGACTGTCCCTCTCATGGCCTGCTAACTGAAATTATGAACAGCAATTACAAATTACTAACTACAAAGGACTGAAGTTTGCTCTTAGGACCATTTACTTTGTGTTGTTCTTTTTAACAAAGTGTAGAATAAAATAAGTCCTACCTTTCATTTTAATATAATCACCTTTAATTAAAATTTTAATTTTCCAAGCAGATCTGACTTCACTCATTCCTTAATAGTTCCTTCATCAGAATCCCCTCTGCTATATATCCAGCATCCAAGCTATGATGACTTTTATTACTGGTCTTTTATATTTCTCCATATGACTCCTCAAAATTAATAACTAGCTAAGTATCACCCAGCAATCGGTTCACTTAAATCACCTTCCCTCTTGTCCTGAGCTTGTCCTCAGAAGAAAAGATGTCACCCAAAAATGCCTTATTTAAACTTCTGGCGGGAAGTCAAGCATTTGGGGACTCTAAGGGATAAACAAATAATGAGAACCTATTATATTTCAGATACCCTGTTAAGTACTTGTAGTAAATAATCCGTGTTACTGAACAAACATTTTCTCTTCCTTATAAGTGTGAACATTTTTCAGATAAGTAGACCATCACTAACTCCAAGTAGTATTCTGTTTAATGTAAATTAATTCAAGACCACCCTGTCTCTTAACATCAGTTACTGGGCCAGGAGTAACTATCATACAATTTGGTCCAATTAAACTGAAGGGACAGAATGTGCTATGGCTGAAGATGATTCTCTCTCTCTCTCTCTCTCTCTCTCTCTCTCTCCCTCCCTCCCTCCTTCCCTCTCTTTCGCCTCACTATTTTTGTTGGTAGCCATCTTGTGGGCATGAAGAGATCCATCTCTGGGATGAAATTACTGCTGAGGAAAACAGTGTCACTGTTTATATTAAGGGTCAAAGAACTTTCCACAAAGGGCCAAATAGTAAATACTTCAGCTCTGATGACCTGATGGCCCATGGTTCCCATGGCAGTTATTCAACTTGGCCAATCTAGTGCAAAAGTCACCAGAATGGCATGACTGTGGTTCAATAAAATTTTATTTTAAGAAAAGATCATGCTTTATTTACATCATTGAACCATTTTGATATTATTGAGTCATATAATCTATAATTCCTAGGGATCATCCTACATATTAACTTTCAATTATTTGAAATGATAAATTTTCTTATTATTTAAGCCAGCTTTAGTAAAAGTTTTTTTAAATATAACTTAATTAAATTATTAATAATTTATTAAATTACTATTAAAGCCAAATTAACCTGATTGATTCAGTACTTTATACATATTATTTCTTATAAAATTCACAAAACTCTTGTAAAATAGGTATTCTTAGATTCAATTTTTTAAAATATTTTTAATGACAGATCTAAAATTGCAGTTTCTGGAGAAACATTTGTTCTTGCTAGTCTTTTACCTCTCCTCAAATTTGACCTTGGCCTCTTGTCAGGCCTTGCATTTAAGAGCGGGGTCTCTGAAAACATCCTTGTTGATGACAGTTTTGTCCAAGGGGATATCCATAGATTCACTTTTAAGATGAAAAAAGAGAACCAAAGTTCCAGAGTTACTAATCATCTAAACCAAGATTTGAACCCAAATATGCCTGACTTTTCACTCTATATGACCCAATCATCAATTATCTGTTTCTCGGTACTTAAAATAAGCAGGAGGATAACTGTAGTTAAGTCAGTTTCCAAAGTTAAAAGTATAGCAAGCAAAAAGTGATATCATGGATGGAAGTGTATGCTTACAAAATCTTTGGAAGGGCTGGACTAATGGATGTCCATGGACTACTCTTGAACTTTCAGTTTTAAGGCTATACGACTATACATAAAACCCAAATGGCACACAGCAGCTATTGCCATTTGTGTCACTGTAGCCACCATAGCCTCCTCACACCAATAGCACTGATGATTATTCCATGACTATGTCACATTGATCCCTCACAACTATCAGAATTTACCTATCAGCTACTACATCTGCAAGAAAATGGCCCCTGACTCACTTCTGGCTTCTGAATCTCATTCAAGCGCATCTAACTGACAGGACCTAGCTGCAAAGGAGTCCAGGAAGTGTACTTTTAACCTTCCAATCTTCAGATAGGAGGGTCAAATGGAGCTCAGGTAAGGTGTCTCCTCAGAAGGTGGAATGAGGCTTCTCCTCAGAATGTCTTGCAGGTCTATCTCCCACACCTATGAAAGAATGAGAGTTTCAAAATAGAGAGAGAGGGGAAAAAAAAAAACCTTACAAGGACTATTTCTTTATCCTCAGCCCCATCAGCGGAGCCTGAGTAATGACTTCATAGTAATTTTTCACTGTACATTTGAGGGAAAGTAATACATTCATTATTTGAATAAAAATGGTTCATGTGTATAAATCTTGCCCTTGGCAAAATAAATTATCAAAGTTCATTGCAAAGGGAAAGGTGGCAGGGCCATGATGCTAACAGCCAAGTTCCATAAATCAATAAGGGAAGCAGCTTGCTTTTAACCAAAAGAATTTATGTTTCATGGCTCAGTATTGGTAAGGTATTGATCTCCCAAATGAGACATTGTGGCTACTGTAAATAAATTAGATAGGTGTTTAATTGGCTTAAAAATATACTCTCAGTTATTTAAAGCATGTGGTGCTTTATGCAGGAAGACATTTCAGTGATGCTATGAAGGGCAGAACTGCCATCTAGTATAAGAACAGTCTGGAAATTCATTCCCAAGCTCTTTATTTAGCATAGTACATATTTTTGGGTAAGTAACACCACTTCTCTCCATCTCAATTTCTACATCCTTGAAATTTGGGGATAATAACATGGGAGGATTAATGAGAAAATGTGTGAAATGATTTGCACATCTTGAAGAGCACTATGCTATATATGCAGGGATATTGTTATTTATGATGAGATGGTGTCAGATGCATAAATTTGGGTTCTTTGAATTATTGGCATACAGGAAAACAGTGAATCTAGGTCAACAGAGACCTTTTTCTCAGACTGCGTCTTCTATGAATAAAACACAAAGGAAACTTTTCTAACTTTCTCAGGAAAAAATTGTCAACTTCTACAATTATTTCAATAAATAGTCTCTTTCCAGGAGGATACAGTTGTAAGGCGGGTACAGTATTCTTTTAAAAAGAGGCTTGTATGTCTCTTTCTTACACATCTAAGCTATCCTCTGAGAATAAGAGCTGTATATAAGTGGTATTAAACAAGCTTCAGGACTGTGTACAGAATTCACTACTGTGTATCTTATTGTAATCCTATTTTACAAAATTTTCTATGAACTGAAAAAATCCATAAATTTCAAATCTAATGAGATTTCCGCTTTCCCTGGGAATTAGAGAAATGAACTTAGATTTGTATGAAATCATCTTAAAAGTGAAAAACTAAAAACAAAAACAAAGTAGTTATTGGTTTACTATGCATGCCCTGTTGATCTACAAAATAAAATCATGGTTTATTTATTTTTTATAAATAAAAAAATTTTATAAATGGCATTTTAAAAATGCCATTTCTGTATATTTACTTTTACCAAATATAGACCAATTTAAGTCTTTCAAGGCATAGATCCTATCTGATAAATTATGGCTAATATGAACTTTGGAATGAATCACCATATTTGATATGTCAAGAGAGACTGCTTTACTACCAGATTGGATTTGTAAAAGGTGCTTGGGACATTGGAAAAACAGCTTTAAAGTGTTAACTATCTTTCCAGGATGGGTTAAATAAAATAACGACTCTGCCCCATTATGTAAAGTATTTGAGCCCAGAGTGGAGAAGAATCTGGACTGCCTCCTGATATATTTTCTCCTCAGAATGCTTGTGTTCATTCACCATAAGTTGACCAGCCACCAGCTATAACATTTGTCGACATCATTTTTAAAACTTAAGTGTGGGAAGGTAGACAGAGAAGAACAGGAACTTACATGTTACCTTTAGCAAAATACTTGGAACCATTCTTCCCACCCTGAAAGCTTAGACCACGTGTCATCTCTTGAAAATAAAGACACGAGTTGTCAAGTAATAGCCCTGTGGTAAGTTCTGTAAGTTTGAACAAGGTTGAAGGGGATACAAAGATGTGTTTGCTTCATGGAAATGCTTAGAATACAGTTGGCAAGTCACACAAAACAGTAAACTTCAAATGCATAACCAGTGATTGGCACTCTAGCATGTGTCACTGGAAATGTGGTCTGGGTGTTGGTGAAGAAAACAAAAACAGGAAAATGAAAGAGCAACTGTGTTTACCAGCAAAACCACGGGGAGAAGACATCTGACATAAAGGAGAAAAAGAAGAAAATGATAACACTAAGAACAAAACATATGGTCTATTCCATCCCCCTCTTACAAGGAAGGTTTCTGACCATGCCTTCCAGATTTTGAGCCAGTGAATAGAGCCAATCTTCTACTAAAGACAAATCGGAGAGGAGGGAAGGAACCACCCAACCAATGATAGGAATGGAGCAGACTCTATTCTGGGAATCAGGAATGGCTGCCTCTCTTGGGGAAGGAAACATAAGTGAGATTTTCCCATTTAACTCCATCTTGACAAACTTGACAAACTTTCACAAACCTAGTAATTTCTCAATGTGAGGATGATGGGCCGCTGTGTAACTTCCTACTAGCAAGCACTGAGTTATATTACTTACCTATTTTTTAAAATAATCATGTCAATATAATATTGTGCAAATAAGGCTTATAAAATATTTGTATGTGGAAGAGACATCATTTAGTTCAATGAAAATAAGTATTTCTGAATATAAAATATTATAATCAAAGAAGCATATTCACAAAATATTAACCCAGAAACATCTACCAGCCACAAGAGAGAGAGAGAGAGGGAGAGAAAGAGAGAGAGAGAGAGAGAGAGAGAGATGACCCATAAGCTACTTTTGCTAGAGTATCTCTAGATCCATTCAATAAGGGTTATGAGTTTAGGGGAGAGATTCCTCTGTGTGGGGAGGTAATACAAGCTTTGTGGAGAAGGCACAAAATAACCTGGTCTTTTATGAAAAAACAGACATGTAGAAAGTAAAAGAAGAAATTTTAGAGAATGTGGTGTGCAGCGTACCAGTAAATCTTAAGCTGTGGAAAGAGCTCAGGCAAAATTTCCCTATGTTCTTCATAATGCTCAGGAGAATGCTTATACATGATTTGCACATAAAATATTGGATTTGAAAAAAAATTTATATTGAATTCCCTAGTCATTTGTTGAATGTGATATGGCACACTAATGTGGCAGAGAGGACATAAAACAAACAAATAAACAAACTCTGTACACAAATGCCCAAGGGAAAGGATGAACAACCTCACAGAACTTCAAAAAGAGAAAAACTCTCTCTCTCAATGTATGCAAATGTGTATTTTCTGGGCAAGGCCAGGATTACGAACAAGCAGAGTATAATATTTGGGAAACCATGGAGAGAGTCACATTCCCATCACCTCCTACAAACCCTATCAACAGACAGGCTGACATGGAAAGTGCAACTCATATTTCTTCTGTTGGCTTAAATGTTGTCTTCTTTCAAACATCAAATCATCCCAAGAAAAACCACACACAGTAGCCTTATGCAACATTTACGTTTTAAAGAGAATGAATGTATCATAGTCTTTCTCAAGATAACGCTTTAATGGGTCAATAGGTAGAGAGAATATGGGGTCACCTAGGGAAATGCAGCATGGCTTAGGGAAGGCATTTAAAGTGAAGGAAGATGCTTATAGTATCTTTCTTCCCAACTATAGGATCCTTAAAGAAGTTGACTATATAGCCAGGTAATAAAAAGGTGCATTCCTTGATCAAAAATGTTGCCACCTGGCCTTTCACGATGGAAACGTATTTACCTTGTCCAAAATACTATTTTTGTTATGTAACAGTGCATGTAAATACTCTTCTAAGGGTGGTTATTTAGTTTGCTTCTAGTCATTTTCTGTAACCAAAATATTACATGTAAATTCTTGTAGTTACTTCCTTGTGCTTTTGTGCAATTATTTCTGAAGGAAAAAAAAATCAAGTGAAGTTGCAGCTTCAAAGAGTACTATGCATAATTTTAGCAGATTTTGTCATGTTGCTCTCCTTAGAAATTATACCTTTGTATTCTCCCATCTGCCATTTAAAGAACCCCTGTGTTCCTACACTCTTGCCAATGTATATTGTGTTCTCAAACTCGTTGATCTTTGTCACTGTAATAGGCAAAAATTTTTAAGTTGCCTTTTATGACAGTGTTTCTGGGTGGAAACTTGAGAAATCACATTCTCTTTTCTTTAGAGGTTATGGTTGAGGAGTCTGTCATTATCTTTCAAGTCTAGTAACTATGACAAAGTATGCTGTGTTGCCTAATCTGTGTTGATCTTTTTCTGGGATCTAATATGTCCTTTAAAAATCCAACTCTTAGTTTTCTTTTGTTTAAGGAAATTTTCTTGAAAAGTATTTTTAAATGTCTTTTCAGTTACATGCTTTCACTTGTTTTGTGGAGCTATGATTGGGTTTTTTATTTATAATTTTCTCTCTTACTCTTTTAAATTCTTGCTCACTTTCATTTATTTGCTTGCTTTGTATCAGTCACATCATCTGCATCCTGTAGTATTATTTATTGTGATTTCAGTATGTCTAATTTTGGTGTATATGTTTGTGCTGCTTCCACTTCACCTTGTTTGTTGTGATTATTTATCTTCTATTTATTCTCTGAACTCTGCCCATTCATATTTCTTTCTGTAGTTTTTCTATGTCTTTCCTTAACTCTTGTATATCTTCTTTGTGCTTTTGTTTTATGAGAACAATTGCCTTAAGTCATATTTCAGTCATATGACCTACTTAGAGACAACTTTTGCTGTTTTATGAAAAACTTTTGTTTTCCAAAGTGTTGTATATCTCATATCTCCCAATTACTTTTTATGTTCTCTTCTTTTCTTTTTAAAATAGTATCTTTGTGTAAATATAACACTACTTATTTTTTTAATTCATCTTTTTCATTTTGACCAAAAATCCAGGAGCAGCTCTTTTCAGAATATGTATAGAGAGGAAAAGAGCCATGTTCCAGCCTAGAAAGACAGAATTATGTCTTTCAGCCTTACATCTCCCCAGTCTGCCAAAATCAGTTTCCTTATATCCTCTACTTCATTGACATCCTGCTACCTACAAATGCAGCTTGTCTGTGAAAATTCTCAATGCCTTTTCTCCTTCTCCCCAGAACCAGTCCCATGGAAGTTCCAATTGGCAGTCCATAGGCCCTGGTCCTGGTGTTGTAAAGGGAACAACTTTGGCTTTTGCAAATGAGTACACCACTTAACATAGAAAGTGTGGTTTACCAACATTTTCTGAACTCTGAAGTCACAGACATTCTTTTCCTGCAACTTTGTCCACTCCTGTTTCAAGCTCACTAACTTGGGCAGCCATTCCTCGTATTGTATTGTTCAGGAGTTTAGTAGTTTGCTCTTTCAACAACAACAAAATGAATTTGCATTTTTATGTCTTATTTTTCTGATTACATTTCCATGTCTGAGAGAATAAGTGTTTTGGGGTTCCTAAAATTAACTCTAAATATTGCTTTTATTGTATCTCATAGGAGATACACTAATTTTAAAGGAGTTTCTAAAAGAGGGCACCTGGGTTGCTCAGTTAGTTAAACATCTGCCTTGGGCTCAGGCAATGATCCCAGAGTCCTGGGATCCAGTCCCATATCTGGCTTCCTGCTCAACAGGGAATCTATTTCTCCCTCTGCAACCCCCCCACCCTGCCGCTCACTGCTCTTGCTCTCTTTCTCTCAAATAAATAAATACAATCTTTAAGAAAAGTTTCTAATGTCAATTTTGATGATCAAATATTGGTCTTAGAAACCAATAAAGAATTTTAACAATAAAGAATTATAACAGTTATGTATTTTTTAAAATTTCTATGTGAGTATATTTAGTTGGTTATTATTTCATTGTTCATTTTTAATTTATTGCATTTGGTTTAAAGATATAGCCTGAATTATACCTATTTTTGATTTTTTATTGTTGTTCTTAATCTATTGAGATGTTGATTAATACCTAATGCATGGTAAATTATTTGTAGATATTTCAAGACTGTTAGAACATAATGTATATTCTTAATTTGGGTTATATGCTTCTATGTCTAATAAATAAATGTTACTTGTGTTGTTTAAAATCTTCTATACTTAATTTCCAAGAAAGAAGCATTAAAGTGCTATAGGATATTAAAGAGCATTTGAAAGAACAAAGGGATCTTTGTGTGCTGACAAGAAAAATCTTCATGTTATGTTAAGCATTAAAACCGTTTTGGGGGCAGCCTGGGTGGCTCAGCGGTTTAGTGCCACCTTCAGCCCAGGACCTGATCCTGGAGACCTCGGATTGAGTCCCATGTCAGGCTCCCTGCATGGAGCCTGCTTCTCCCTCTGCTTGTCTCTCTCTCTCTGTCTTTCTCTCTCTCTCTCTCTCTCTGTCTCTCATAAATTAAATCTTAAAAAAAAAAAAAAAACAAGTTTTAGAATGCCTCCTACAAGTCTTACTCAAATGTTATTCCCTCAGTGGAACTGCTTGGCCATTCTATTTAAACCTACAACACTCTTTACTATACATATAAGTGCTCACTTCCCTCACTCTACTTTACTGTTCCATAGCATTTATCGTATTCTAAGATGTTAAGTGATTTTAATTATATGCTATCGTTAATTGTGTGTTTTTCTTCACTTGGATGTAAGCTTTGCAAGCCCAGTGACTTTGCTTGTCTTGGTCACTGGGTCATCCCATTACCTACTGCATGTGGATGTTCCACGGGTATGTACTGAAAAAGTATGTATGTACGTATGTTATTATACTTCATGTAAAAACAATTTTTAAAACACATATATGCAAATGATTAGAAAAAGATCCAGAGAGTACTCATGGAATTAAATGTTTGATTCTAGTGTGAGATTTAAAAATCAAGGAAGCATTTTACTTTTAACCTGAAATCATTCCACATTTAATATGTTTTTATAATTAAAAATTTGTATTATGTATATAAATACAATGTTAAATTTTTATTTGAAATGATAAGCAGGGCAGCCCTGGGGGCCCAGTGGTTTAGCACCGCCTTTGGCCCAGGGCAAAACCCTAGAGACCCAGGATCAAGTCCCACATCGGGCTCCCTGCATGGAGCCTGCTTCTCCCTCTGCCTATGTCTCTGCTCCCTCTCTCTGTGTCTCTCATGAATAAATTAAAAAAAAATCTTTGAAATGATAAGCAGATGAGGATAAACAAAATGTTTTGATAAAGAAGAGTAATAGACAAGGACTATCCTTACTGTATATGAAAATATACTTTAAGGTTCCAGTCACAGAATGGTAATGATAAAAGAATAAGCCCACAAATCATGGAACTAGGCTGATATCTGATATAGATTACTTAGCATAAATAAGAAAGTACTACATATTTCAAATCAGGGAGAAATAGAAAAGCATGGAAATGATTATTGAGCCATTGGGGGGGAGAAGTTAAACAATGTAAATGTTCACCTTACATCAAAAAGGAAAATATAAATAGATTTGTGGATATAAAAACATTATACTACTCACCACAGAAAATACCATAAGTAAAATTAAAAGTCCAGTACTGCCATGGGAAAAATTTTGAACAAATATTGGATATAACATATTGGATTGGGATTCTTATGAAATCAAAGTCTTACACAACTAAAGGAAAAACACTAAAACTCTAGTAAATGAACCAAGCTCTTAAACATGTAAGGCTGATTCAATCATGAGCCACCAGTTTGTTTCTCTGTCTTAATGGACAAATATGGCACTTGGGGTGCTTATTTTATATTGAGTGACCCTAAGATCAGGCTGTGGAATCGATAAACAGCACACTTGCAGAAATTTTAAAAGGCTTTCAAATTACAAGAGACTGGTCTTTGCAAAAACAGAGACTTCCCACATTTATTTTTATTATAGTTTAAGCACAAATCCAAGATGCTGGCTCGACGACAGATCTGTGCAAGGTAAACTGGGACAAGAGGTTATTTAATTGCCCAGAACAGAAAGAATCTGCCTCTCTATCATCCCTGTCAATAATAATTAGCCCTTTCTGGAAAGGATGTTGTAGATACACAGTCGAAATGATCCTTAAAGAAGGGATATAATTTGGCTCACAGAAATCCATTACCAACAAATAACTGCTTGTGGAGGAAAAATACAACAAAACATCACACTTGGAAGTGATAATCACAATAAGTAGCATCCTGAGCCTAGACTGGGTTTTATATAAGAAGCTGTCATAGTGCCAATTAAGCAGTATTTTCTCAGTGTGATGGCATTTTGAAATAGCTAAATACAAAATTAGGAGGAGAAAAGGAATTGCTCTCAATCACCTCTCTGTGCCCCTCCCCTGCCTCCACAGCCCCCCAAACAAAACTACACAAGAGAAAATCCAACAGTCTTTCAAGAATGGTTTTCCTGGCTCAGTTTCATAAAAGACCTGGAAATAATATAGAATCAGTTTATAAACCAGACAGGGTCTGGCCTGCTGTGTCAACATAGAAAATCAATCCAGGAGTCCCAACCCTATTTTGTGGCCTTTAGGGCTGCTTCAGAAATCAATCCTGGAGAAGAATAAAAGGGCAGTGCCACGAGGTTCAAGAACACACACCTCCAATCGACTGCCATAGAGCCTGATTCCCCCGGAGACTTTGCAGTTTGAGTTCCAACTGTGGATTCAAGAGGGAAAGCTGCCCCAGCCAAGCACACATGCTCTTTTGAGGTGATGCCATTTTGTCTATGCTAATATTTCTGAGGACTTCACAGGTTAGGGCTTGAGCTAAGGATTTATGTGAATTATCTAATTTAATCTCTACATTAGACCTATGAGGTAGATGCTACTATAATCTACCTTTACAGAAAGAAATAAAGACAGAGTAAGTCAGTTGGCCACAGTACTGATCTAATAAGTGAAGTCAACCCTTTGTATCTTATGCGTTTAGAAAATAAAAACTTTTTCTGGTATTTTTGTATTCATTTATTAGGACAGTCATAACAAAGTACCACACATGGGGTGATTTAAACAACAAAAATTTATTGTCTCAAAGTTTGGAAGCTGCAAGTCCAAGATCAAAGTGTTGACAGGGTTGGTTTCTCCTGAGGCCTCTCTCTTTGTCTTATAGATAGTTGTATGATCTCTGTTTTCACATGATTTTTCTTTCATACTTCCCTGTGTCCTAATTTCATCTCCATCGAAGGAATTACCCCCCCCCCCCAGTGACCTCAGTTAACCTTAATTACCTCTTTACAGGCCCTATGTCTGAATATAGTCACATTCTTAGGAGTTAGGACCTTGGAACATACAAATGTCATGGACAAATACAACTCAGCCCATAACACTTTTTATTACTGTAATTTTTTACAGCCCCATCACTTAATCTCTTATAAACCAATGACAACAATCTATAAATCCAACTATTCGCTTATCTCATAAAAAAATATCTGGCTTGGCTGGAGGAAAACCTACTGTACACTAACTGATGATCTCACATTGGCCATGTTTGACATTCAAAGTTAGAGTGGCCCAAAATGCATACAGTAACTATCCATCTGGTGACTCACAGACTTCAGTGTGCTTCAGAACTCCTGGAGTCATCCCCAGAGCTCCCCATTCAATAAGCCTGAAGTAAACTCTAACAATTTGTAGTTTCAGCAAGTTCTCAGGTGCGGTTGCTGCTGCTGGTCTGGGGAACTACCCTTAGAACACCTGTTCTAGTTCATTCCCAGTCTACTACTCTCTTAGGTGACTCTTCTGCATCTACATTTTTTTAAACTTCCAATATCTGCCTGTCCATTGTCACTCTTAGCCCATCTTTCTTCCTCCTTCACTGAGAGACGTAAAGCAATTCAAAGAGAACTTACTCAGACCTCCACTGGGTCCCTCATGGACCCCCCCCCAACCCAATCTCCTTCACCTATTGGCATCTGTACCTACTCTGCCTTTCTGACTGTTTTGAAAGACACATTTTCTGCAGTCTTTCTAGAATCAATCCCTCCATATGTATAAGCCCTGTTGCTCACTCAAAGGCATCATCCCATGTATTTTCCCTGCATCTGCACATAAGTATGCTATGAATTCTCCTATTTTAAAAAGCTAAAACTAAGCCAAATTCATTCCTATTACCAGACTCACTCTTCCTACAAGCTATCACTGTATTTCTTCTAGTCTTTGCAAAAACAAACAAACAAAACAGTAGAAAGGGTGGTCGATACTCAGTCTATCCAGTTTCTCTTATAATCCTGCTGTAATCAGGCCTTAACTTATTTCACCAAAACTGTTATTATTAAGGTCACAGATAGCCTCTAGGTTGCTAAATCTTATGATGAAAATTCCTTATTGATGCACTTCTTTTGGCTTCTAGGGCATTACACTTAACTTGTAATGAACTTATTATTGTTATTTTAAATATACTAATGAATAAAAGTTTTTAAAAGCTCCCAGCTTTTTCTTCCAACATAGTAAGTATAGATAGCTATGATCTACATGCAGGGGGGAGAAAAAAGGAAAAAAGGTCTCTGAGGTCTTCAATGGTTTTTTTAAAAAATTACAAAGAATTCTTGATACCAAAAGTTTGAGAAGCCTACAGTTTTGTTATACTTTTGAGAATTCAATGGTTTAGTGCCTTCCATGGCTCTACATATCCAGTGCTTTTATGTAGAGATTTGGCAAAAAGTGGGTCATGTGTTGTTGCCACATAGATAATGAGGATGTGATTCTCAGAAAGATACCACCATACATGAAAGATGCAAACCTCTTTAATGTGGGTGAGGTTGAGATTTTTATCCTCACAGAGGAAGGAGCAACACAGAGAAGTAAAACATCTTCCAGAGTCTCAAGGCCTACAAGATTCCCAGCTGCCACGTGTAAAGCCCCATTGGGTTCTGGAAGAGAGTTCCTTTGCCAGTGTAAACTGTTTGGGGACTTCATTATAGCTGTGTCTGCTCACCAAAGGCAAGGAACCAGCAGCCTGCTGGAGGATTTATTGAAAATGTGTGTAAATCAGAGTTTTTGTTCCCATGTGAGTAACTCCCTCGCAGGCCTGAACTATAAGCCTAAAGGTATTTTACTCTAAATAGAAGCTCTATAAATACTTATTGATTAATTGATTGACTACAGAAATAACAAAAATTGTGAATTAAGGAGAACTTATATATATTAAGTTGTCATAGCTGTGTAAATACACTGAAAGAGATCATTTGTTTTGAGTGAAATTTGTAAGTAATAAGTAATATTAGGAATGAATAATTTAAGATAAACCATAGCCTAATAATTTTTAAAAAACATCACCATGATGGTAAAAAGCTATATGAGATTATGTAATTCACATTGGCAGTGTCCCATGTCTCTTGAATATTACAAAACAGCACACAAAAAGCTCAGGTATTCAAAAAGATGATTAATTCAAAACAGTATTATTTCTATTATACAAATATAAGCTCACAAGAATTATACAGAAAGCTGAGGAAAGTTCAGCACATTATCATGGAAGAACCCTATGTTGCCTTCATTGAAGAAAAAAAGGAAGAGGAATTACTGATATCTAAATTGTATTAAAATATTGCCCACACACACAGAAAAATTAGGCAACACATGGAATGTATTTCTAGGTTTTCCCTTGAGTTTCAAAATACAATTCACCCATTGTTTTTTCTCCAGGAAGCCAAACAAGTATTACTATTTACAAACTAGGCAAATAACATCAAGAGAATAAATGTATTTCTTTTTATTTTCCCTACCATTGAAGTTCTACTAATATTAGCAGGGAAAAATCCATGAACACATAGCAAGTCACAGTGCCCTTTGAGTTTTATTATTTTACATCATCCTAAATAGGGAAATTATAATTCTTTTGACTATTCATCTCTTCTTTTCCCTCTTTTTAAAAATATATCAGTGTGAAAAAGATATATATCAGCATGAAGCTTTCAGAGTCACAATACTGCAATCCATTCTTTCTGAATCCAAAGTACAATTTGCCTCTAAAAAGAAATTCCACCGAGTTAGAGACATTATCTTAGAGAAATAACAGAATACCCTTTCTACTAGATAAAGAAATCAATTCCTGTGGTTTTATCTAGCACCTGCATATAAATAGTCTTCTCAATCTATATCACATTTATAATCTTTCTACTACATAGTTTAGCTATTTAAGGGCAAAGGCTGTGGCTTCTCAGATCTAGGACCTAGTCAATGCCTGGTTCAAAATAAGTTCAACAAGTGTTTGTTAAATTGCAAAATTAGATGTTGCCATCTGAATCTTCAACACATACCGTAAGTCAGAATTTTCTTCTACCATTGTTACCTATCTTTTTGAACACTTCATCATCTATCTGTTTGTCAAGACCAAAAGTGTTGGCTTCAGTGACTGCACACTCTCCAACTCTGAACTTCATATCCAATTAATTACCAAGTCCTACAGACTTTGCAAATTCTCTATTAGTACACAAATTCAGGTTTTGTGTTACTATAATACTGATTCTATTTCATTTATTTTCCCTAATACACTGTCTTCTTCAGCCTATTTCATTATAATCTTGGCAGTATTTGCTTTCTGAAGCGAAGTATAACTAATATACTAAGAAAGGAGAGAAAAGAGAATCATAAAATGCTCAGTAAAACCACAAACAGCAGAAAAAGAGTGGAAGACAAAAATAGGGACAAAGAATAGGACATCAGGTAAAAAATAGTAACAAATATGGTAGATATTAATCCAACTATATTAATAATTACTCTAAATATCAATGTTCTAATGCACCAATTAATAATAAGAGATTGTCAGAATGGATCAAAAAACAAGACCCAACTGTATGCTGCCTATGAGAAATCCATTTTAAATATAAAGAGACATATCAATTAATAGTACATGGATGGAGAAAAATATGTCATGCTAACATTAACTAAAAGAAAGAAGGAGTAACTATATTAATTTCAGACAAAGCAGATTTCAAAGTAAGGAAAATTATCAGAGATAATGAAGGGCAAAATGACAAGGGGGGGTCAATTTTTTTAGAAGATGTAACTATTCTTAACATGGAAGCACTTACTAACACAGCATCAAACTACATGAGACAAAAACTGATAGAACTGTGAACAAAAATAGATGACCCCAGTATCAGAGTTGGGGACTTGAATACCTTTCTCTCAGAAATGGAAGATCCAGTAGGCCAAAAATCAGTAAGAGCATAGTTGAACTCAACAACAGCATTGATCAACAGGATATAATTGACATCTATCAATTACTACATCTAACTACAACAGAGTACACATTTTTCTCAAGCTCACAAGAAACATTCACCAAAATAGACCATATTTGAAAGGGCCATAAACATGTCTTAAATTTAAAAGAGCAGAAATTATACAATGTCTACTCTCAAGCCACAAGGGAATTAAACTAGAAACTGTTAACAGAAAGAGAACTGGAAAATACTAAAATACACAGAAATTAAACAGCATACTTCTAAGTATAATACATGGGTCAAAGAAAAAATCTCAGGAGAAATATTTAAAAATTTTGAAGTAAATGAAAGTGAAAATGTAACATCAAAATTTGTGGGGTGCAGCAAAAGTGGTACTGAGAGAGCAATTTATAGTGTTGCATGGATATATTAGAAAAGAACTAAAATCAATAATCTGAATTATCACTAGAAAAAGAAGAGCAAATTAAATCCAAAGTAAGCAGAAAAAAAGAAATAATAGAGAAGAAATCAATAAAATTGAAAAACAGGAAATAGAGAAAAATCAGTAAAACTAAACCTTAGTTCTCTGAAAATACCAGTAACATCAGTAAGTGTCTAGCCAGGCTAACTAAGAAAAAGAGAGGACACAAATTACTGGCATCAAAAATGAAAGTATGGGCATCGCTACAAACTATTCCGCAAACACTGAAAGGATAGTAAAGGAATACTATGAACAACTATGCCCACAGATTTGATAACTTAGATGAAATGGACCAATTCCATGAAAGACGCAGTTTACCAAAACTCACATAAGAAGAAATAGATGATCTGAATGAACCAATATATATTAAATAAACTGAATCAGAAATGAATAACCTTCCAAAACAGAAAGCACCAGTCCCAGATAGGTTCACTGATGAATTCTACCTAACATTTAAGGAAGAAACTATTTCAGTTCTCTACAATCTCTCTTAGAGGATTGAAGCAGAGGAAATACTTCTTAATTCATCCCCTGAGGCCAGCAGTACCCTAATACAAAAGTAAGACAAAGGTATTACAAGAACACAAAACTATGGACCAATATCTCTCATGAATATAGATGCAAAAATGCTCAATAAAATATCAGCAAATCTAACCCCAAAATCTATAAAAAGAATTATCCACCACAACCAAGTGGGATCTCATTAAGAACGAATACAGAAATGCCAAATAAGCAAATGAAAGATGATCTACTTCATTGGTCATCAGCGAAATGCAAATTAAAGCAAGTGAGATTATATCACATACCTGTTAGAATGGCCAAAACCTAGACCACTAACAGCACCAAATGGTAACAAGAATGTGGAACAACAGGGAACTCTCATACATTGCTGATCTGAGTGAAAAATGGTACAGCCATTTTGGAAGGTATTTGGCAATTTTTTTTACAAAACTAAATATACTCACATATAGTAAAGTTTATAATAACTTTATTCATAATCGCCAAAACAATTTTTTACAAAATGAAATATACTCATTTATCATACAGCCGTCACACTCTTAAAAATTTATGTCCACACAAAAACTTGCACACAAATATTTATAGTAACCTTATTCACAATTGCCAAAACTTGGAAGCAACCAAGATGCCTTTTAATAGGTGATTGGATAAGTGAACTTTGGTACAGTGAGACAGAGGAGTATTACTGAGCGCTAACAAGAAGCGAGCTATCAAGCCATGAAAAGACATGGGAACCTTTCATATTATTACGTGAAAGAAGCCAGTCTGGAATGTCTAAATACTGTATGATTTCAACTGTTATGACATTCTGGAAAAGGCAAAACCATAGAGACAGTAAAAAAAAGACCAAAGGCTATGGGGCTGGAGCAGGGGTGGTGAATAGATAGAGCACAAAGGATTTTTTAGGGCAGATCTTCTCTATGGTGTATAGTGGTGGATACACGTCATTATAATACCTTTGCCCAAAAGCATAGAATATACAACACCAAGAATGAACTCTAATGTAATCTATGGACTTTGGGTGATTACGATGTGTCAATATAGTTTATCCTTGGTAATAAATGTACCATGTCATGAGTGATGTTGACAATGGGGAAGGCTATGAATATATAAAGGCAGAGGGTCTATGGGAAATCTCTGTAAATTCCTTTCAATTTTGTTGTGAATTTAAAACTGCTCTAAAAACATAAATCCTTTTTCTTTTAAAGATTTTATTTATTTATTCATGAGAGACACACACAGAGAGAGAGGCAGAGACATAGGCAGCGGGAGAAGCAGGCTCCATGCAGGGAGTCCAATGCAGACTTGATCCTGGGACTCTGGGATCACGCCCTGAGCTGAAGGCAGACGCTCAACTGCTGTGCCAACCAGGCATCCCCATAAATTCTTTTTTAAAAAATGGCTATAAAATACTGTTTCCACTTTATTCTCAGTTTTCTCTCTGTTTAGACTTTTTCTTATTTTACAGTCAGGCATATCATACCCAACATTATCTGATTCCTAAAAGATGGAGACCAGACTCCAACCTCATACTCTTAACCCGGTCTTCTACTTGCTCAACAAAGCGAACAACCTTGATGTGAACTAAATTTATATTTGCTACAGGAAATAATTAAATACCAATTAACCCAAATAAATCCTCTGACACTCAGAGAATTAGCATTGCAATGTGGAACACATTTATCTAAAGACAACCTCTTTGTATGGATTACTCCTGTATGAAGTGCTCCACAAAATCTGAGTGCAGGATTTAAACATGTCTATATTCCCATCAATAGCTCAAGTATTACTTGCCTTATAAGCAAGTAGTTTCTGTATCTTAGTGTTCCTCACTCCCCTGGATTGTTCATAATTGTAGTGGTTTACATGCACTAAAAAGACGATATTACAGACTTCTGCACCCAAGCCTACAGAGACTCAGTCTCTCAAATAACCAATTCAAACAACTTTTTTTTGCATCCTGCTATAGCAAGATGGACAATGGAAAGTGGCCCCATACAGTCCACCAGTCAATACTGGTCTCCTTCTGTGATTGTCTCAGTGATCTACCGTGTTACTCAGCTGACTTTCAAGTAAGTGCACTGATCATATGCCCCCAGGGCTACACTTGGGCTTCCTGTATTGATTGAAACCATTAGTACTCAATCTTTTCAGTCTTCTGCACAGTTCAGGGTATACCCTGGGCCCGGAGCACCAGGACAAGATGGTTCAGGTACCTACGTGCCGCCCAATACAGATAATGATCCTTTTCTTTTCCTTTTTCTCCTTTTCAAGCCCTGTATCATCATTCCAATGTTAGAGTGCTTGTCCTTTTTAACCCTATTAAAATGTATGAAGCTCATCCCACAAATTCAACTGAGCAAGAAATACACAATTCTGTATTTTATAAAACTCAATTTTTATTTTAAGACCCATATTTCCCACAGAGGTAGAAGAAAACTTAAACTCAGTCCTAATAATTTTATGTCTCCTTGTGGGGTTCTGAGAGTGCCCGGGAATTCATGAGTGGGACCTCTCTGATCTTCAAGCATTTGTCCACACAGGTAGCTGCTCAGATACCCCCCAGCCCCAATCTACATAATGCCATCTGGCCCAGCCCACTGGCTTACTTATGCTCACTTGTCTTTCAGGCAAGACGTGGAACTCTTCTCTGAGCATATGAATAGATCCCATCTTCTCAAATACCATACACAGCTATTTCCTCTCAGAGATTTTGCCACAGGCTAATCCTTACTATTGATGGCAGAGGCCTTGGTCCCTCCCACACAGGCTTTATAAATGTTATCTTGTTCTCTATCCAGGCTAAGACACATCTCTCTAGTCCTAAGGGGCCAAGTTCAGTTCTACTTGCTGCTTCTGACCCAGATATTTTGTCCAACTTGCCAATTTTCTCTCCTCTCAGAGGCTTTTGAAAAACAAACAGATGAACAAAAAAACCAACAGATTAGCAAGCTATTTCTACTTTCTGCCTTTTCACACCCTTTCCCTAAATTGGATGGAAGGAAAAAGGAGTGATTCAGAGAGAAAAATATTCTAGATTAAAATATTGCAAACTGTTATCCTCGACATACCTAGAAACACAAAAATATAATTATAACCCCTTCATCATGTTGAGGCTACAAGCTCTGCCTTCTTACTCCACATAAAGCTAATTTCTTAAATCCTTGTGCACAGATACCTCTTTTATACTACATTTTCTTTGCAAACTAAGCATTCTTGCCTGTTTCCTTCTTCTGTGTATATGAAACATTTCAATGATTCCAGAAGATCTTGTCTATTCCCCACCACCTTTATTTTTATTTTATTTTTTATTTATTTTTATTTATGATAGTCACATAGAGAGAGAGAGAGAGAGAGAGAGAGAGAGAGAGAGGCAGAGCCATAGGCAGAGGGAGAAGCAGGCTCCATGCACCGGGAGCCCGACGTGGGATTCGATCCCGGGTCTCCAGGATCGCGCCCTGGGCCAAAGGCAGGCGCCAAACCGCTGCGCCACCCAGGGATCCTCCCCACCACCTTTTAAAGGAGAATTGCTTCCTAAAATTCCAAGTTGGCTACGAGTTTATCCTCTGATGGGATATCCTACATAAAAAAATAAACAAATAAATATTTAAATGTATCAATTGATACAACTTGGTAAACTTTAATATTAATACATTCACTGCCAAAAGATATGGGTAAAGGGGAGGGTGACGATAATCAGTGATTGGAAAGCCGGATTCTGAGTTAGAACTTGGTCTTCTATTCCTAAAAATGTCACTTTCTTATAAAAGACAAATATGTCTAGATAAATCAAACCTTTAATCTTGTCCAAACAAGGAAGATGTTTTCCTGAGGGTCTGTTCTCATATTTTAAGAAGCATCATCTTAGAGAACAAAAAGAAGGATCAGAAAATCACTGAATAGATCAGTGGAACAGAATAGAGAATCCAGAAGTGGACCCTGAACTTTATGGGCAACTAATATTCGATAAAGGAGGAAAGACTATCCATTGGAAGAAAGACAGTCTCTTCAATAAATGGTGCTGGGAAAATTGGACATCCACATGCAGAAGAATGAAACTAGACCACTCTCTTTCACCATACACAAAGATAAACTCAAAATGGATGAAAGATCTAAATGTGAGACAAGATTCCATCAAAATCCTAGAGAAGAACACAGGCAACACCCTTTTTGAACTCGGCCATAGTAACTTCTTGCAAGATACATCCACGAAGGCAAAAGAAACAAAAGCAAAAATGAACTATTGGGACTTCATCAAGATAAGAAGCTTTTGCACAGCAAAGGATACAGTCAACAAAACTCAAAGACAACCTACAGAATGGGAGAAGATATTTGCAAATGACATATCAGATAAAGGGCTAGTTTCCAAGATCTATAAAGAACTTATTAAACTCAACACCAAAGAAACAAACAATCCAATCATGAAATGGGCAAAAGACATGAACAGAAATCTCACAGAGGAAGACATAGACATGGCCAACATGCATATGAGAAAATGCTCTGCATCACTTGCCATCAGGGAAATACAAATGAAAACTACAATGAGATACCACCTCACACCAGTGAGAATGGGGAAAATTAACAAGGCAGGAAACAACAAATGTTGGAGAGGATGCGGAGAAAAGGGAACCCTCTTACACTGTTGGTGGGAATGTGAACTGGTGCAGCCACTCTGGAAAACTGTGTGGAGGTTCCTCAAACAGTTAAAAATATACCTGCCCTACGACCCAGCAATTGCACTGTTGGGGATTTACCCCAAAGATACAAATGCAATGAAACGCCGGGACACCTGCACCCCGATGTTTCTAGCAGCAATGGCCACGATAGCCAAACTGTGGAAGGAGCCTCGGTGTCCAACGAAAGATGAATGGATAAAGAAGATGTGGTTTATGTATACAATGGAATATTACTCAGCTATTAGAAATGACAAATACCCACCATTTGCTTCAACGTGGATGGAACTGGAGGGTATTATGCTGAGTGAAGTAAGTCAGTCAGAGAAGGACAAACATTATATGTTCTCATTCATTTGGGGAATATAAATAATAGTGAAAGGGAAAATAAGGGAAGGGAGAAGAAATGTGTGGGAAATATCAGAAAGAGAGACAGAACATAAAGACTGCTAACTCTGGGAAACGAACTAGGGGTGGTAGAAGGGGAGGAGGGCGGGGGGTGGGAGTGAATGGGTGACGGGCACTGGGTGTTATTCTGTATGTTAGTAAATTGAACACCAATAAAAAAATAAATTAAAAAAAAAAAAAAAAAAAAAAGAAAATCACTGAAAGCAATGCTACTATTCCAACATAAGGATCATAGTCATCCTCTTCGGGAGGTACTCTGAAGATGCTGTTCAGAGGCTGCTTGAGAGGAAAAAAAAAAAAGAAAAATGTAAACTGTTCGATCTCACTTAAATAACTGTGTTTATTGCAATTTAAGCTAATAGTTATTCATTATTCAGTCAACTATTTGGTACAAACAAATAAATATTGTCTCACTTGTTAGTCCCTGGGGGCTTTCTTAATCCTATCTGGATTTACTTTCTGTGAATTTCTGAGTAATCAGAAGTTATAGGTTGGATACATCTTGTGCTAGGGACACCCATGGTGTAACTGCTTCATTTTTACTTTTCATTTCAAAGGAAATGGTCCATCCAAAGTGAAAATTGTTGTGGGGTTTTTGGTGGTAGAGTATATTTTCCTCTTTGTTGGTGTTGTTATTGTTGCTGTTGTTTTAATCAGATAGTTATTTCAAAGAGAAGCAATCAAGTTTCTTTTTTTCATTGCCACCTCCCTCCACCCCATCCACTCAATCCATGCTGTTAAGAAAATACCCTTGTTAGTAAAGTGATTCATCTTTTTTTTTTTTTTCTGAAGTTGAAGCAGCTGGAAAGATCATTGCAAAGGAGTCTTTTCAGATGGTCTATATACCCTAAAATGTCATTATAAATATGGCAATGTCTCAGGGTCACAGATATTTTCTAAGATCTAATATGTCTTTCAGAGTAAGGAAAATAAATTTGCACTCATCAGGATGCAGAGGAGAACATTTAATCCCAAGCTCTGCCATCTGAAAGCAGTCTATGCATCTCTGTGTGTGTCCCGAAATCTTGAGGCCATAGTCAACTTCTCTTCTTTCCATGTAGACATTAGCTGGAGAGGGAGAATAATTCCTCTGTAGGTAAACAGGAAATGTACTCTTCTCTCACCACATAGTACATAAAATCCCCACTGTGATAGCCATGACTCTGGGTTTTCAGATAGATAGCTAGTGTGTTCATATGCTATTACTCTATTGCGTGGTTTGGTTTACAGACTGAATTCCATCACTCCACAGAGAGCAAGACTATGAGGGAATTAGAATATGAGACAAAAAAGTATGACTGCAGGAAGGCTGAACAAGATTTAAAGAAAGGGACACTATCTGGAGAAGTCAGATCAACAAGTAGTATAAATAAAAAATAAGTAGTATGAATAAAGTGAGCAAAGGGAGAAAAGAAGCATAAAACTTGTTTAAATCTACATTCAAAAAGTGTGCTCAATGCTGCTTGAAGCTATGCAAAGGGTACATAGATTGCAAACATTGTTTTTTTTTTTTCCTCATGGTAACTAAAGCAACTTAACCTGACCAATCCATATTAAATAAGTCACAACCAGAAAAATTTCAAAGAAAATGCTATTTCACATTTTATTTAACATGTAGAAAATGTTCACCTTTTAATCAAAGTCAATGTGGCCAACAGGACTATTATAACATATTTCTGTAGATATTTCTTCTTTTTCTTGCTTTGGCCAAGTGAAAAAAAGATAGCTCTGGGAAGATGAAACCAAAGAGGAGATTATGTTTCTTTCTCAGCACTTCTACTATAGTTGAGAAGAATCAGAGAAGAGATCATTATTGAAATTCAGTCCATTTTTAATGGGTATTTTGAACTTCTTCAAAGTTGTAATTTAGGATTTTCTTTTCAACTTGTTCCTCCACCCACATATCCAGAGCTAACTACCAGATTGTTGACTAACAAGCTTCCAAGTTCCAGAATGCACTTCTACCTGAGAAGTATAAAGAATTTATCAATGAGAATGGACACTGTTGGGTAACTGTGTGTGTGTGGGTGTGTGTGGGTGTGGGTGTGGGTGTATGTGTGTGTAGAGAGTGACAGAGAGAGCTTGAAAGAGAGTGGGAGAGGGCATAAGAAAGAATAAGACAAAGAAATAGAAGGGGTCTGTCCACAGTGCGCAAAAGTAAAAAAAAAAAAAAAAAAAAAGACACTTCAGGTAAGTCCAGAAGCAGTGTGATATTTGCCGTCAGTTTTTTATTCTTGCACAGTAGTACTTGAATGCCCACAATATGGCAGACACTTAGGCTTAGAGGAGTGATGCCAAACTAGCTAGTTAGGAGGCAGTCCAGTGGCAAAAGAGAAAAGATTTAAACCCAGTGTTGAAAGATCTGTCATTACTGCAAGGCCTTAAGCTTTATGACCTTATCACCTGATAATAGTCCATCCTCTCCTATTTTTCCAAACACCTATTTGAAAACCCCTATCTATGGTTGCTGCCCAACCCCTTGTCCCATTCACTTAATTAAATAATTATATCCTCCCACTAGTTCTATCTGCCTGGAAATTCTCACTCACCTTATAGGGCACAGCTCCAAAATGTCAGCTTTTGGGAAGTTTCCCTGACTCTTTAGGCAGGCAGCCTGTCCTTCTTTATGGTCTGTTTCACCATACAGTGTAACATTCTTCTATTTGATGGTCTTTTCCCCCACTAGGCTAGAAACTTCTAAAAGGCAGAGATTATGATCTGTTTGTCTTAACATCCTCAGATCATAGCACAGCTTTTGGAACAAAATAGATAGTATCAGGAGTTTAAAGAATAAATCAATGATGGCAAGAACAAACTCTAAGCAAAAGAAGAAATGCCACCTTCCTAACTTTCAGCTTTTATAGGAAAAAACTATATAAAACATGTGAAAATGCTCATGTATATAACACCCCACACAATTATTTAACAAGTAAATGTATATTGTGTACAAACATATACTAAACACAAAATGTGCAGTATTGGAGACAGCCAACATTGTACAGTGTGTGCTCCCTGTGACTTTATTAAAAGGCCTTCCAGAAAATAAAATAATCCTGTCTCCTTGATTTTAAATGTTTCCCAAGAGTCTTCATGTTCCCTGGAATTTCTATTAATAATTCCATTTATTCCAGTAATACAATATATGTCAAACATCACAATGTCTATGAGAGATTAATAACCTAAGTTTGTCTTGACATGAGGAAAAAAAAGATTGATGAAAAAAATCCCTGGAAAGAGATTTGGATGCCAAATTAAGATTTCAAGGTGAATTGATAAAGAGCAACTTCAGAATTGGCACGTTGCCCTATGAAGTTCTTTTTAGGCACCACACCCACACACCATGTGGCCTAGATTCACCTTGTGTCCTAGGGCCCTCAACACTTGAATTCTGACGTTGGCTCCTGCACCCTCTCCTTACATGTACAAGGCCTTTCTTGCCTCTAAATATATTCTCCAGGCTTTTAAGCATACTACTCTTTCCCTTTTTGCTTATTCTTCTGCCAGCTGGATTTTGAGACATCTCTTCTTACAGTGGTACTAATTCTGTTCCAGCAAGTTTTCCTCAGGTTACTTTAGGTAAATCCTCTGCTGGGACCCTCTTTTATCTTTTGCTCAGTTGAAACCAGGCAACTTGTGAAATACGACATATGGTGCCATCATAGTGCCCACAGCTCTGAGTCCAATTCGTGGCATGTTGAGGGCATTCAATAAGTTTATGTTAGATAAACTAGATTCATTGTGCATTTGTTTCTTACATTGTTATTATCACAGTGAGCCAGAGACAGTAGGAAATCAGTGAAATTGGGGTTTTAAGCTGGAATAAGCAACACTGAAAAACAAACAAGCCAGGAATGGAGTCTAGGAGCAAGTCAAGGAGGCACCTTGGAAGAAGAAAGAAAAAAGGAAAACAAAACAGAACAGAACAAAAAAGATAAGAGGCAGAGGTGACTTTAGGGCAAAAACAACGAAGTTTAAATTTCAAATCTCAGGAATCCCCTTTGAAGGACCTATACCTAACTGTGCATTTATAATTTTATAATGTCTCTTAAGGAGGGTACTACAAATTGTAGAACCCTAAAGTCTCACAAAAATGGGATCTGTCCTGCAAAAGATAATAATAGTAATAATTATTCATGCTATAACTCAACAAATGTTTATTGATAATTGAGTCCTCCTCTGCTGAAGAATTCAAGGTCAAATAAGAATGTCAGGCAAATGTATTATTTATTAACAGTTGTATTCATATCTCGTATTTCTATATTACTTTCAAGTATACAGACTCCATAAACCTCATCAGTTGATACCCACTACAAATCAGTGAGCAGATCTTCCTGAACAACACAAATGAGAGCTATTAGTTCCATTGCACTGATAAAGAAACTGAGACAGGGAAGAAAACATCATTGTGGCAGACAAATAATAGGCCCTATCTGTGAATGTTACCTTATATGGTAAAAGAGATTCTACAGATGTGATCAAGTTTACAGATTCTGAGATGGAGAGATTATTCTGGATTTTCCAGATGGGCTCAATCTAATCACATGAGTGATTGGTGGGTTCTTATAAAACTAAACATACTCTTACCATACAATCCAGCAATCATGCTCCTTGGTACTTACCCAAAGTAGTTGAAAACTTATCTCAACACGAAAACCTGGACATGAATATTTACAGCAGCTCTATTCATAATTGCCAAAACTTGGAAGCAACCACGATGTCTTTCAGTGGGTAAATGGGTAAATAAACTGTGGTACACTGAGACAATGAAATATTATCCAAGCTAAGAAGAAATGAGCTATCAAGCCATGAAAAGACATGGAGGAAACCTAAATGTACATTACTAACTGAAAGAAGCTAATCTGAAAAAAAAAAACCCTACATATTATATGATTCCAACAATATGACATTCCTAAAAAGGCCAAATTATGGAGACAATAAATGATCAATAATTATCAGGGATCAGAGTGTGGAGAGAGATGAATAAGCAGAACATGGAGTATTTTTAAGGTATCAAAAATCCTCTGCAGGATACTATAATGATTAATATGTGTCATTATACATTTGTCCAAATTCATAGAATTGACAATATTAAATATGAACCCTGATGTCCAGTAAGGGGTTAACATCCAAAATACATAAAGAACTCATACAACTCAACACCAAAAAACCAAATAGTAAAAAAATAGGCAGAAGACCTAAATAGGCATTTTCCCAAAGGAGACGTACAGATGGCCACAGACACATGAAGAGAGACCCAGGGCACCTGGGTGGCTCAGTCAAGTGAAGCCTGCCTTCGGCTCAGGTCATGATCTCAGGGTCCTGGGATCAAGTCCTGAGTCAGGCTTCCTGTTCAGTGATGAGGAGTCTGCTTCTCCCTGTCCCTCTGTCATCGCTCATCGCTCCCCCTCTTCCCCACCAACTGTGCTCTCACTTATTTGCTCACTCTCTATCTCAAATAAATAAATAAAATCTTTTTTTAAAAAAAGAGAGAGGTACTCAACATCACTCACCATCAAGGAAATGCAAATAAAAATCATCATCGTCCTCTTAGTAGTTGACACCTGGCATATAATAAGCATTTAGTAAGTATTTGTTACACGACTGAAGTACCAGACAAAAAAAAACAGAAACGGGAATGGAGGAAGACTCAGTTCTTACATCAAAAGAGTATTTCAGAGTGTGGCTGAGGAAAGATAGAAGAGTAGCAAAAAGGTGTTACCAAATCCTTGCAGGGGCAAGTCTTACTCTAAAGTACCTTGCTGAATCTGGGGAGAAAGTCAACAGAAGAAGGACAAAATGACAAAGCTAAGTGCTGGATGGGAACTTGGCAATCAGAATATGTCCTCATGGGCCTGGTCATTTGGGCCGAAGATTATTTTGGAGGAACAGACACCCTTCTGCCCATCTAAAAAGCACAATTCTATGAGCCCATCATTGACAAGAGATTGCCTGATGGTTTTGATCTAAGATTTATTTGATAAAGGATGCCCTTTCAACCAGCTGGCACACACTTTGAAATATGTATTTTTTTTCTTTACCCTAATGGTCTGGGCACAAAGAAGTTTCATGATGAAATAGACCAATGGGTACAATAAATTCTGAGAAAGTAAGCAATAGCTCCTTTCCACTGCCTTTCATGCCACCTATCTGAGACAGGCATCGTATATAATTAGAGTATTTCTTTGTGTAGAAACTCCCCTTTACACATCATGTATGAATCCAAATATTTTGAGCTATGCCCCAGCATGATTACATAAAAAGCATAATTATAAAGGAATTTAATGTTCATGCAGCCAGGAATCCTAGCACACACACTTATGTCATTAAAAAAAAAAAAAAAAAGTATGTTTCAATCTTTGCAGTAAGTAAAATAAACTAATTTCTCCTCATTTTCCATGGGTACCTCCTGTAGCCTGTACGATCTAGGCTTCATAGCCGGAGACATTGTCATCTGCAAGGTTAATTTGGTTGGAGCTGTGGTGATATTTGTGCAGTGAAAAAAAACTATTTATATATCTGTGCAAGATGGACGTAAATGATATAGTCTTCACAGGGCTGTCTCTGAGTGAGATGGAGCTATACTTGGCTTGCATGTGAGAATGTTACATGAGCCCTTTCTCTTCAGGGAGGCAGATTCCAGGTGAAAGTTGAAGACTCTGTGGGCCTATTGGCACAGGATTACTGGATACTGAGATTTGACTCTTCCGGTTGTTGAAAATAATGGATTGCATGATTATTTTTTTTTATTTTTGCTTTTTATCCCACTACTCTATTGATCTATTTGACCAAACATATAGGTTATACTAATGTCTTATAAGTTCAGCTTATAACAATTTCAAAATAATGAAGGATCAGAACCCACTTAACCTCCCTGCAGATGTAAAATATGAGAAAGTTAATTTACCTTCTAATGTGAGATTCGCCCTACCGTCTTAGTACAGACAAATGTGATGGCAATGGAAAGGGTGGCTTCAGAGGGGAGGAATTCCTTGGCTTACTTGGAAGGGCCACATAAGGAGTCAGAAGACCTGTAGCCTCTTTTGGCTCTGATGCAATAACGCTACTGGCCAAAAAGTACAGTGTGGCTTTAACAAAAGCAAGCCCCAGACACGTTTTAATGCTAAGAATCTGGATTAGAAAAGCTGTGATTTTGCATTTCTGTTGCTGCCTTGTGCTATTGTATGTTTGTACTATGAAGATAAAAATAACATGTCACAGAGGCTCTGTAAATTGAACTGTAAGATGGCAGAGAGGTGGCTACTGGGACATAGGAAGAATAAATGATCTTAGTTTATTTATTAAAAAATGCACAGCCATGTGGAAAACTTACCTTTCTTTCCACCCCAGTGGGCCTTTTCATCTAAGGCTCACTTGCTGCACAAGAGAGGCGCTTTAAACTTCCTCTTTTATAAAACTCAGCTACTTCCCTCACATATTATCATTTTGAATATATTTTTTTGAGACAATAGATGTTATTGGCTCCTAACAACACCACAGCTTTTGGCTCTGAACTAGACATTTTTTCTCCTAATTTAAGGATCTTCTTGTGACTAGTGGCCTCCATTTCAAACACGCTCATTACATTGAATATACTGTGGCATGTAGCACATCACAATGCTGAGATTACCTCTCTTGGCTGTTAAAAAGCTGCCTTCTGAAACTGAAATGAGTAGACAATTTCATATTTTAAAGAGTTGAAGAACACAAGGTGGTCCTGTCCCAGTGCCAAAATAAAATCCTTGTAAAGCATTTAAGAAGTTTATTCTTCCCAAGACATGAAAACATAACCCACCTTAGCTTTCATTTGAGTTATGCATGCACAGTGAATGGAAGGTAGGCCTCCTCCAAGTGAGTAAATTTCTTTGAAAGAGGGGATATTGGTTTGCCTAAATAATATGCTGTACATAAAAATAAAAAACATGCATTTGTGTAGTTTAAGGCAGGTTTGAGCAGAACTGAGTGGTGGCCAAGATTCTGAGTAAGAGGTATACAATGTGTGAAGAACATATGGTAATGTGTGAAAAATGTAAGCCTATACACAGAAGACATGACCTATGTGTCTATGATGTGCTCACAAGGTCATTTATTTCGATTTCAATAGCTTTTTAATCCATATCAAGGTACCCCTTGTGACAAAGTTTTGCAAAAAGAGAACTGAATCGGATGAGTGAGTTCTATACCGAGTGGTTTATTAAAGCTCTTCACACTAGGTGGATATTCTGAAGGCCACTAATAAATTTTGCAAATTTAGTATTAACTATTGCAAAGCTGTTATCAGTATGTAATATCTTATCAAGAAGTTCATTCATCTTTCAAAGTTTAGACCAGGTTTATGTATTTGTGCCTATAGGTTAAGTCAAAGCTCATTTCAAACTATAGAGCCACTGTTCACATACTGCATCCCATCTGTTCTGACCACACGGGGTCCTCATTTTTATTGTGTCAAACATCTGTATACAGCCTCCCTAAAGAGAATCTCTGTTCATGCTTCTGTAAATTCATCTGGACAAGTTGTCTACCACGTTGTTTGGCAAATCTGTGGCTGGAAACATACTCTTGCTGTAAACTACACAGTGTAAGAAGGAGGTAAAAGGTAATATCATTGATACTAACCCGCCCCGTGGAAGGAGATGTGAATTGTGAAACTGAAATAAGACCTAAAGAAAAGTGAGCTTGAGGATTTGAGAAGAGTCTTCCAAATTGGAACTCATCCAAGAAAATGCTACTTGTGTTCTTATAATCAGAAGGAAATATTAATTCTGCCTACTGCAAAGAAAGCATCCAGAAATACTCACAAAATGTATAGAAGAGTCAGGTTCCCTGAACATCAATTTTAATAGTAACAAAAGAAGAAAGGAAAAGAACCAATATTCTAAACTCAGTTGCTCAAGTGAGATTGCAAGGGAATACATACAGTGAAAGGAGAAGCTCTAGGCCAGAACTCCAAGAAATATCAATGTAGCATCAAACTGGACAAAAAAAAGTTACACGAAGGAGAATGAGAAGGGATGCTTTTAGGAAAATCAGGAGAATGTATAGTTGCAGAAGTCAATGCAAGAGAACACCTCAAGAAGAAAGGGGAAAATGACACTGAGAAGTCAAGGGAGACAAGAATAGAGAAGAACCACTGGACTTAGCAACTAGGAGGTCAAAGAAGGGAGACCTTGGGGAAAACAGAGTTGTGGTCACACAAAGAAATGTGAAAAAGTAAAGACTATGAGTAGAAAAGTTTGGTTCTGAAGGGGAATAAAGAGATACAGATCAGAGGTAGAATGGTTTGGATTATTTACATGCCCATTCATTATTTTAAGGTAGGAGACCATCTAAGCATGTCTTAATGTTGTTTTGGAACCAGTAAATATTGGAGAGTGTTCACATTAGAAAAGAAGAAAAAAAAAGGGAGATTTAAGTGTGCTCAAGTTAGTTAGCTTGGTGGAAGGAACTTGAGACACTTCCCTTTTGTGATTTCTATTTTTTGTGTAGAAGGCAAAGTCATTTCCCAAGAATGAGGAAAAATGACAAAGTTAGAAGTCTGAGCAGAGTAGAAAGCTCTAAAGTCACTGCTGAAAATTCTAGAGGAATGGATGACTAGAAGAAATTTAGGATTGCTAGCAGGTATGAACATGCCCTGAGCCTAGACAGAATGAGATTATCTTCTCGAATCTTCTAGTCTATTTGGCATGGAGTATGTGCCCAGTAAAGATGCTCCATTTGTTATTTAAAATCCATGGACAAGTGGTGCCTGGGTGGCTCAGCCATCAGACTCTTGGTTTCAGCTCAGGTCATGAGATCCAGCCTCACACTGGGCTCTGCATTCAGCAGGGAGTCAACTTAAGATTCTCTCTCCCTCATCCCTCCTGGCCACCACTCTTGCTCATCCTTGCTCTCTCCTTGCTTACCCCTGCTTGCTCATCCTTGCTCTCTCTCTCTTTAAAATAAATAAATCTTTAAAAAAAAATAAAGCAAAGCCCTTGGACAAAAGTTGTTACCATCAGTAACATTATATAAATTTTCAGACACAGTCACCCAACAACAATTTTTTATAACCTCTGTTAAATTACACCTAGAGTAAGCTTAGAGTATGCCAGATTGAAGGAGAAAATGATTGGTACAAAATTATTTTAAGAAGATAAATAGGAGAAAGGGTCTCCTATATTTACGGAAAACAATCACAATCATTTCCCAGCACTCTTATAGGATGTTAACAAATAGTCTGTTTCCGCTTCCAGCTTTTGTGCCCTCAACAACCCTACTTCAGTTTGTGTGTTCTCAGCCATCTGTCTCCTGCCTTTCCCCTATCACTACAGAAAAGGGCTAGAAAATTTTTATTTGAAAAGATATTTATAAACCAAATCTGTTGGTGTAAATTTAATACTATTTGATTATCCCTAAAAACAATGATTACATTTAACAGATGATCTTTTCAAGGGCTAGTGCATTAACTACAAGGACTGTGTAAGAGAACAAAGAAAAAAACATGCCTACATGGTCTTTAGGCAGCAATTATCTTGTTTTAGGCTATGTCTTGAGAACATAAGCACAGGGTGTTTTCTCATTAATACTTACTTGTCTCATCCTATTGCCATTATCAGTGCCAAAGGCTGAGATGTGGCAGCAGAGTTTGTAAGAGCCACGAAGTATCTCCCTTGAAGTGAAGTGAAGTGACAGGTCATACAAACAGAAATGGAGAAAGAGTCATCAGATCTTCTATTTAGCAATTTGTTAAAAACCATGCAATGTTTTGAACCTGGACAGAGTATTGCCTGAGTCCTTTGGTTAAGGACTTCAAGGAATTTGAGATACCAGTGAGAGGAAGAGCATCAGTACCTCTAGTTCAGAGAATAGAACAGGAGGCAAGCATGCCATCCAGGACAGCAGTGAAGAAACACTGCAATAATCCAGAGAGGATGATGGCCCGGGCCAGGGTGGTAGTGGTGGAAGTGATAAGAAATGGTAGGATTCTGATATCTTTTAAAGGTAAAGACAATAGAATTTGATGATAGATTACATGACAGTATAAGAGGAAAAAATGAGATTCCAGGATGGATGTAAAGTTTTGGGCCTGAGAACCCAGAAATGGGGAGTTGCAATTAACTTAATAGAAAACACAGGCAGAGAACCACTTTTGCAAGGAAGATCAGGAGTTTGGTTTGGGGCATGTTCAGTTGAGCTTGCTATCAGACAATCAACTGAAAAAAATTGGGTGGCAGCTGAAGAGGTAAGTCTGAAAGTCTCAAAGGAGACGTCTGGATCCAGAAGGTAAATTTCAGAATCATGAGGATATAAACTTAAAGTCGTGAGACCAGATGAGCTTACAATAAAATGGTACAACTAGAGAAGAGTTCTGAAGGCTGTCCCCTGGGGCATCTCGGCCTTTAAATATTGAGATAAGAATGATTTAACAGAGGAGACTGGGAAGAAGTTTGAGAAATAGGAAGAAAACCAGAGGCTTGTGAGGTAATGGAAACAAAAGGGAGAAGACTGATTCAGGAGGAAAGAGTTAGCTGCCAATAGGTCAAGTAAGGCGGAGGTTAGATTCACCAGTGGGTTATGCTACATGAAGCTTTTCCGTAATCTTGAAAATTCAGAATAGTTTCAGTGGACATTAGGGGTGCAATTCTTATTGGATCCAGTTCATGAAAAAACAAAAGGATAGGAATCCAAGACTATGAGTATTAATAATTCTTTTAAAGAATCTCTGTAAAGATATGAGGTGGAAGCTAGAAGGTAATGTGGTGTCGAAAGGAGTTCTTCTAAAAAGAAGATTTTAAAGCATTTTTACATAATAGTGGGAATGATTTTTGTGATAAGAAATGAATTCCATGATAAAAGTTGAATTACCTACCTTAGGGAAACTAGAACCTTTTGGTGAGAAGGGAATTCATGTACTAACTGTTGAAGTGCATGAATTATTGGAGTATTTTATGAGCCCCATTTACCAAACTATTACTTCAGAATGGTAGAGTGGACTATACCAGAATTTTTCTGAAAGCCACATTCTCAGGAATATAAATGCCACAGAGTATTTGCAAATCATTTGAATACACCTACTGGGGATATGGTTGATGGAAAGACACAGGTGGCACAATTAGAGGGTGTAAAGTTCCAATAGTAATAATAAAACACATTTCCTATGTGCCAGGAGCTTTTCTATGTGTTTCATGTACATTAATGTATATTAATACACTTTTGTATATGAATGGATCTAATCATCATCGCAGCAACCTATGATGATTGTTACTAACATCCCCATTTTACATGCAATGTCCCCAAAGCATAGAGAATTTAAGTAACTTGCTAGTTGGTACAGTATCTGGAAACCATGCCCCGTGATCTGGCTGTAGGATAACCAGCAGGCTATCCTGAAATTCACAGAGATAGTTGTACAAAACAAGAGACCAATAGTTGGCCTTCTGATGGTGGTAAGGGCTTTGCAAACCCCATCAAGATGGGGTGTCTTGGGATCCCTGGGTGGCGCAGCGGTTTGGCGCCTGCCTTTGGCCCAGGGCGCGATCCTGGAGACCCAGGATCGAATCCCACATTGGGCTCCCGGTGCATGGAGCCTGCTTCTCCCTCTGCCTGTGTCTCTGCCTCTCTCTCTCTCTCTCTCTCTCTCTTTCTGTGACTATCATAAAAAAAAAAAAAGATGGGGTGTCTACCTGTTGATGGTGCCATGCTCACAGAAGAGCATCCCCCAGGTTTGGGGAATGTTGGCATCTAATTTATCTCATTTGTTCCAGGAAATACTTGTACTCAGATTATCTCACAGTATATATGTCATTTCTACCGTCCCCAGCAACAGCATCTTCCAGATATTTTTTCTTCACTATTATTTTTATTTTCCTCTCTTTGATTGAACACATACCAAATCTTATTAACTTAGTAGGGAGGAAAAGCATTTCCCTTAACCTCATAGTTTCTGTTTTGAAATATTCTTCTTACTTTTATTTCAAAAAGTCTCTATGCTGTATTAACAAATCCCAGCCTCAGCTTTAACTCATCCTCTATTTAACCTCCTTCAGTCTGTCTCCTCATCATGTATTGAAAAATATTCTTTCAAAATGTACCAGTGGCTTTTGAATTACCATCACCTTAAATTGGTTCATTCTTACTAGTTTCTTTGTAGTTTTTGGCATATTCAAGGAAGATGGGAGGTAGGCACTACATGAGTTTTATGTATAATTGGGCAAAAAAAAAAAAAAACACACAATTCATATTTATCTTCCCTCCTCTAATATCTAGAGCAGCACCTTGTATCTAAAAAGTGAATATTTGATGAGTGAGTGAATGAAAAACCAAATAAGTGATGTTAAATATGTGGCATGCCGTCTCTTTTATTTTATTTTATTTTATTTTTGCCGTCTCTTTTAACTCCACCAAAGAGCTTTTGGCTTTCTTTTCGTATTCCCAGAGTCCACAAGAGAATGACTGCTTTCCAAAGTATCACATTTGGCATCGTGACTTCTCATAATATTGTGTAAATTGGTGAGAAATCTCAGGTGAGCAGAATACAGTATTTCTGTAGCATAAACCTAAGACACTTAACCTCACCTGTAGACCTTTAGTCTGAAATGATTAGTAAGTTTTCTGCGCTGAGCCATCGGTGGAGACTACTAATTTTGTATTTGTGAAGAGAAATTATTTTGTCTTTTATGTTTGGAAACTAACAGCAGTTAGTATATAGGCACACACATGTGTGCACGAGCACACACACACACACACACACACACTCCAATTTAAGACTACAGTTCAATTTATTTTTCCCTTATTTCTTTTTTCCTAAATGAATTTGTGGAGCTAAGAATATGCCCAAGAGAGTTGAAAACTATGTGAAATAGCAAAGAGAATCTGAATATTCCTCTAAGAGTTTTGTATTCTTACCTTCCATTTCTGTTCATTCATTTCCTGATTAAGAACATAAATGTTTGTACGTATAGAATGGAGTCACTGCGTATTGGCACTGGCTTTGCCATATATTTTATGAAACAAATCTGAAAGATGATAAAGCACTATTTCTCAAAGTATAACAAGTTATTTGCCTTTCCAGATTGAATAAAGATCCTTTTAGCAGCCACTGAAGGGCCGTTAGCTTTTTTGTTTGTTTTTGTTTTTAATCTTGTGCATTTAACAGAGATCTTAAGAACTGGATTTCTTTCTAAAACATCATGTGGAGCACTTGCCTTGCTTCATGTTGCCTGGGAGGGCTCAGAGGGAACTTCCAACCTCTTATTTTTCATTATTGCTTCACTGACTCATCCAAACAGTCTCTTTTAAAGACAAAACAGCAACAAAATCCAACTGAAGCCATGCAGGGAGTGGAAAGAAAAAGTTCTATATTAATAAAAAAAAAAACAACCACATTTTGTCCAAGTGCTAAGCACTGGAATAATAAAATAAGCATATTTCCATTTCTGGTTTGTTGCCTTTTCCTCTTCTTGAGCAAATCATAAAGTTATGTCATTAAGGGGTGGGGGGGGAGAAGGGTTCTGCCTCTTAAGGAATAACTTAAAGATCATCTTACACGAGAATGTTTACTGGACTACATCAAGAGATTTGTTGAAATTGCTTCCAAAGTGAAGACAAAATAATCTAGATTTATAAGAGTAAATGGAAATAAATTTTTAAATGCAAGAGAAAGGAAACAGCATAATGTCTCCCAAACCATCACCCAATCAGCTAAGCATGAAGAAATCGTGAATTCAAACTTTATGCTTTCAGAAAATAATGTTTAAATAAGCCATATAAATATCCCCAAGGCAGGAAAATATCTTATCCTCTTTAAAAACATGCCCCTGGAGACTTACATCTTAACTTTCTGGTACAGAAATAGAAATGCATATTTCATATTTTGAAAGTTTATGAAAATATTTGATTATCATTTCTACAAATACCTGAGATTTCAGATAATAGTCATTTTTCTAGGGTGACCCTAAAGAAATCACTTGTGGCTATTGTTTGATTAATATGTTGAATCACTAGTAACACTTCATTCCTTTTGGTGTGTAAAAGTTTTCTTACCAAATAAGCTCACCCTTCCACCCATTTTCTCTGTATATGATAACTTCCAATGACTTTTTAATGAATGCCCTTGCAGAAATCTTACAACCATATAATAAATTCTCTATCAGATGACTTCACAGAAGAGAATTTATAAGCTAGGGTACACTCAATAACCAGTTGGGTTGCACAGTTCGTAGACCACAGATTGCTTGAATGCTAGAACATTTGCCACATGAGTAATGTGGATGAAGTTCTCCAGTAGGGAGTACCACATGGGGCTTATCCACTCTAGGATTAATAGTATTCAGCCAACATGGGTTCGATGTTGGGCAACATTTCAAAATGGAGATCTATCAGTAAATGGAATAGTCTCCCAAGGGAACTAATAGGAATGTAATTGCCTTTCCCATTTAAAACTGAGCCAGACAAAGCCTTTCTAGAAAGAACCATGATATTATGCCAGGGTGATGGACTGCACAACTCATGAGGTCTCTTCCATCTCTAATTTTATGACATGAAAAATAAAGAAACACATTAAAATTAATGCATTTTAGCACATATCCATCTATCACCCCAAAATAATTCATAGCTGAAAGAAAAGGACAAATAACAATTTCTAAAATCTATTACTAATCATAGGAAAGAACTAGTCATCAGAAATACTCTTTTAAGAACAGCCACCACCTATAGTGACCGTAGTGAACAGTATTCTATTGTATACTTGAAATTTGCTAAGAGGATGGATCTTAAGTGTTTTTACCACATGCACACAAAAAGGTAACTATGTGAGGTGATGGATATGTTGACTAGTTTGGCTGTGGTGATCACTTCACAATGTATAGGTATATCAAAACAGCAAGTTGTATGCCTTAAGTATATATAATCTATATTTGTCATTTATACCCTAATAAAGCTGGGGGCGAGGGGGTGGAGAACAGTCACCACCTAAGTTATAGCATTTTTAGTTAGCACCTGGGGAGACTGCCAGACAGCAAATCTCATAACTGATATACCCTCTGAGACTCTATTTAATAATGTAGTTAGTCTGCTCTTTGGAGAAAAGGAATTTCAGCTTCTTGCAAGCTCTCTGCCACTGTTGTTGTTTTCACTTTTTGTTACCCTAACAATATTTTATACAAAACAAAACTCAGGTGTTATTTGACAAACATTCAGTGGTTCTCTAAGTGTGGTCTTGCAACCCCTGAGAGTCTCAAGACCTTTCCAGGTGTCCATGAGGCCTAAATTGTTTCATAAATATACAAAGACATTATTTGCATTTTTCACTCTCAGTCTCTAAGGATAGGCTATATGATGTACTCACAATGATCAGAAAAGCCTATTAAAATGCCTACCTGTATGAGGACTATTTTTTTTCATATTTTAAGCCAGAAGGCAGATAGGAAAATCCATATTTTTTCTATTATGCCAAACATTAAATGGATTTGTAAAAATTATATTAAAAACTTGCCTAATTTCTTCTGCTTTGGAAAATATAGTTATTTTTCATTAAAAATGTTTTATGTTAACATGTGATAGCTAATTGTTATTTTTTAATAAATTAATATATGTTAAATATTTCTACGTTTTAATTTCTAATGCAGTAAATACCAACAACTGTATAATACATATTATTATATTCAAAGATATTCTAAAACTAGAAAGTTTAAGAGCCACTGACTAGAATCTTCAAAAACTTTAGACTGATTCTATGATCCTCAGTAGGTAATGTACTATTTCTCTACTTCTTTATTTTAAGCACAATTTCTAGAATTGTGTCTGTATTTGGTGACTCCATCTCCTTACACTCAGCTTTTCTTTAACTTACTCCAATCAGGGTTTTCCAAAGAAATTTGTCCAAACCACTCTTACAAGGCCACCAATGACCTCCATTTTACCCAGATAGAGCTCAATTCTCACTCCTAATTTTAATCAGCCTGTCAGTACCCTTTAAGAGTTCACCTCTCCTTTCTTCTTAGTTTCCAATTCAGCACACTTTTTTGGTTTCCCTCTTACCTCAAAGGCCATTTTACTGATCCCAGATCTTTGCATGGTGTCTTCTTCAAAATCAGTCTTGTGCCAACTCATGTATTATCTCTTTGAAGAGCGCTTCTCTTCAAAAATATTCACAAATTACTTTATATCCTTATCTTGCATTATTTTGTTCATAATTCTTATCACTATCATAAATATATATTTATTTCCTTATTTACTGTATTTCTGAATCTAAAGAGGGCAGGGACTTTGGTTTCTTCACCAATTTACCTTTAGGCTGGGAATGTAGCCTGATTCCCAGGGGGCATAGAGTCATTAATAACGATGACAATGATGATGATGGAACACATCTCTCTCCATAGGATGTAAGCTTCTTCATGGCAAAACTGTGCATTGCTCATATTTTTATAGGTAGCAATGAATACAAGGCCTGGAACATAATATATATTAAATAAGTGATGAATTAAATAATAGATGTTAGCAATGTATTGCTTATATTCACAAAATACTTTCATATCCCCTATCTTAGCTAATAATCACAACTCTGAATATATAAAGTTGCCCTGTTTTTTATTTGGAAACACACTGTATGCTAAATCCCATCGTCTTTTCTTTAGAAACAAAGGAATAAATGAGCAGATTAGCTTCCTAAAAGTTAAAAAAAAAAAAAAAAAGAGCTGGAAATGTGTTTTTCTGTTATTTTTTTAGTCTTCTATATTCTGGAATGATAATTTTTTTTCTATACTAACTGACTATGCTTCTATGGTCACTCAATAGTAATAAATAAATGGATAAAACTGCCAAAATTGAGAAATTAAATGTATTTTAGACTCAGCTATGTTTAAATTCATCACTCAGAGGGCTCAAGTGGTCTAATTGAGAAAATGCATTAATTATTTTCCATGAGGTGTGGATTCCTTAAAATCTGGTTGAGTCATTAAGTGCTTCATAGAATCTGTCCAAAAGTAGCCAGACATTTTCCAAGTCTATGCATATTCCCCTTATATGTGTATAGGGCTAAGGAGGTGTGGATATGGATATGAGGAGCATACTAAATCTGCTCACTCCATCCCATTAATGTTTTGAACTTGAGGCTCTATGTGACCCATGAAGATAGTAGCTTTCTCAGGTGAGATATGAGACATTTATTGGCTATTTCTGACCACTAAAGACAGTTTTTTTTTTTGACAGTTTATGTTTAGAATCTAAAATATCCATTTAGTTTCTTCTGTAAAATACGTCTCTTAGGAATAGCTTTGTCAATAATGGAATAATGGTTTCACCCCTGTTGGTGATGGGGGTGTACGTGGATGATGTAACAGATATAGCAAGAGCCTTCCTGCCAACTGGCATTCAGGAAAACATGACCTGGGATTTGAGCCAGAGAGACAATGTTACGATGCTGACTGTGTTGCTATGATTTTTGCTTTTTTTTTTTTTTTTTTTTTTGATGACTTCCCGAAAACCCAGATTTAGTTCCAGTGTGTTCACTTTTGGAGAAATGTAGATAAGATTAAATCTCTTGGGTCTGGCTTCATGCAGAGTGGACAGACTTCTGGCTTGAGTTTTACTGCATCATTTGTACTTTATACATGATTTTAGGAGCTCTTAAGCATTTGGTGCACTTAAAATAAATCAAACAACAAGTAAATATTTTGAGTTCATCTTCCTGTTACTAAAATTCTTCAATGGGAAGTCTATGTTTTTTAAAGTAAAACCATTAATGTTCAAATTTTAGTCTTTTGTCATATGCATCTCCATAGCCTCAGAAATAGGATTTGAGAAGATTATGTAGATCATATGTTTTCCTTGATATCCTTGGAGTGCCAAAGAAGAGAAACAGAAACAGGATATTCCCTTCTACGGTGTGGAATAAATTACATTTTTATGTAACATTTTTATGAATTCTAATTGGAAAGTGACCCATAAATCTAGCTTACTTCTTATAAACAAGTTTTCAGAAGATATTTGCAATTAGTTAGACACTGCTGTAAAACACCAAGCCGAATTGGGAAGACAGGAATCTGACTTCAAAGCCACCCCTATTCTCCATTTCCCTTCCTAGCCCTCAACTCCACCCAAAAGCATGTCTTTTTTCAACCTCTGAAATTTCACACAAACCTAAAGTCTGGCTCTGACTACAAGGCAGGAAACAGCCCATATGCAGCATCCAGAGAGGAAGGGTAAAAAGCAAAGAAAGCACAAAAGGTTTTTTTTTTTTTTTTTTAATCTGATACTTTACAAAGTTTATTTAAAGAAAGAGTTGGATTGTGCTTTTTGTTTGTTTTGTTTTAAAACTGCCTGTTCCCAAGTGGATGTTGAGCATTGAGTTGAGGTAAGGACAAGTTGGCTTTCAGCCTATAGACTCTTCCTTGTTACACCCAAAGGGGATTTTAGAAGGATTTGGAATTCTTCAGATCTTTAGCTTGGAGACCATGGGTGGAGCGCAGATACACAGCATTCAGCTGATGATTACTAATTAAATGTTTGCCAAGTGACCTGAACTGGCCAGACTATTTCACAGGGGAGGAAACAACACTCCATGAAAGAACTCCGGGTGGGGGGCATGATGGGGAGGAAAAGAGATGTCTGGAAAAGCTTGCTGGAAACTGAAGATTCTGGCTTAGAGCATATATTGCTCTAAAGGAAAGCAGGTTAGTCAACCTGGAAATCTGGGTCAAAGAAGGGATTCTTTAAACTCACCTATAGTAAAGAAAATTCTAAAACAGTTCTACTAAAATCACAGGCAAGTCAGTACAGTCATACTATTGAGGTTTTTAGTAGTAGCTAATAAAAGTTTCAAACTGATAAGTTTGATCATTCTCTGTTAGATTAAAGCATGTGTAAATATTACTTCTAATTCCCCTACAGTTAGAGGAACCATAATCCCAGTTTGGCTGGGTCAATTCCTATTTACACCAGAGTAATTATTAATAATTACTCTTACACATTAAAAAAGAACTGCAATTTGTATGATAAATTATATGACCACTCTTTTCGTGACCAGTGACTTATAAAACTTCAGATGGTTTCTACTAATATAGTGCGCTATTTAGGGAGACACTGCCAAGGCTAGTAAACCTAATTGTATCAACAATTTCTTAAAGGGACAACCAGAGTGAAGGATCCAATAGAGTTTCAGTAATTAGCCTTAGTTAAGTACAAATTCAAAACAAATTAAGTCTGTTATGAAGCTGCCAAAACAAGTTAATAAGTTACCTTAAATTGCATAAATTGAAGTCTAATGTCCAGAACCAGGGAAGATATTGGGATTTCTTTCTCTGCTCTAAGACTGCATATCAAGAGTACTATTTGTTTCTAAGCATTACTTCTTGAAAAGAATTAATAAATTGAAGTACATCCAGAAAACAGCAACCAGGATAAAAACATTAGAGAAAGCTATAGCATAAGTGTCATGGTTGGAAGAACTAACAGAAAAATACCCAAAGGAAAGAAAGCTGTCAAGCCCTGTTAGATGTCCTCAAATACTTAAATATGTATCATATGACAGAGAGAGTTGACTTATTCTGTAAATCTTTAGGTTATTATAATAAGTTAAACCTCAATAAAAATCTGTTCAGTATGAGGGCAAACTTTCTAACTAATAAAATCTTCCCAAAATGGAATAAGATATCTTTGGAAATAATAAATATTGATAGAGATGTTCAAGTAAAAGCTAAATGATATCTTAATAGGGATATAATGGGATAAATTAATGCACCACATAGAAGTTAGGATGAAAAGATTCTAAACTCATTTCAAATTCTATACACTATATTTTTAATGAAACAGTGGGGAGATAATTCAGGAAAACCTTCTATCATGGCATTAGTTACCATCATCCTGTGTGAGGTTTTTTTTAAGTTTTCATTTATTTATTCATGAGAGGCACAGAGAGAGGTGGAGACATAGGCTGAGGGAGAAGCAGGCTCCCTGCGAAGGGGAACCTGATGTGAGACTCAATTCCAGGACCCCAGAATCACAACCTGAGCCAAAGGCAGACACTCAACCATTGAATCACCGAGGTGCCCCTCATCTTGTGTTTTCAAGGGTCTTTGAACAATTATCCTTTCTCAGTCTATCAATATCAGTACCATTGTCTAGATGTAGGGAGCTCATTAGAAATGAGCTGAGCTGGCCCTCCTCCAGGAATACTTAACCAAAATCTCTAGTGAGTTTCTCTCAGGCAGCCATAGGAAATACATATTCTAGAATGATCTACCATCTGAATCTGTCACCCTACTAGCATTTAGCACTCACTGGAAACCTTGGAAATAGTCTGAAGACATTTTTTATCCTTTAAAGCTAGAAACAGATAACACTATTATTAATATTCCTTGTTTGAAAATTGTTTTAGAATCCTTTAGGATGCATACGACAAAAACCAAACCAAAGAAAATCATTGTCTTGAAAAACTAGAAAGTTGAAATGATGAGCTGGATTCAAACATGATTCTAGAGTTCAGTATTATCAGGTCTCTTGTTTCCTGTTCCTCTCCTTTTTGCTTGCTTCATTCTGTTGGACTCTTTTTCCCCAAATGGCTCTCTTTATGTAGCAAAAAATGGCTACAGTATTCTTACAGCTCAAGTTCACTGAAAAATAGTAAGAACTTACTAAAAGCTCTTGCTAAGAGCTCTTACTGAGAGCTCAGAATAGCCCTAGGAGGATTCTGATTGGCCTGACCTACGTCTTGTCCCATCCCTGGTGAACAGGGCTGAGGGTACTAGTCCCACTCTGACCATAAGGCCCAGCAGAATTATTATGGAAGGATGATTGGTTGACCATATGTCTACTATAAAGGACAATAAACTGAACAAAAGAATAGGAAAGAATCTTGTCTTATCCTCCAACAAGATGGCCTTTTCATGATAATATTTAATAGCAACTGACCCCAGCTATGGCGTCATGCTTTAAATTTATAATCTTTGCCAAAACCTATCACAATGCATTAGGAATATCCACACTCTCTGAATATATTCCATTTGGCTTCTATGGAATTATAAGAATGGGACTGTACATTATGTATAACTCATCACTGGATCATACTACCTATTACCCTAACGTGAAAAGTTCCTAATAGGAGTGTCTCTTCATCCTGCATGATTCTGGGCTCTCCTCCAAGTGGCTCATTAACATGGTTGAGTTGCTGATCTAGATTAAAATGTTCCTTCTATAAAAGACAACAATGGAAGTCTACAGACAGTACAAATATTAATGTATGAATCACACATAATTGAGGTGAAAAGGACTTTTATAACCCTTAAGGTTTGGGATTTAAATCCTGGTAGAAAGCCAACAGGAGCTGAGTACATAATTCTTTATTATAAAATCCTCAAAAACTAAGGTCAGATTCAATTCAAATGAAATTATCGCTTCTTAGAAGTTCAGTAGATTTGATTTAATTCACTTTTTTGATTTTCAAGTAACTGATTAATTCCCTTTTCAGTTGCTTTTCTGGTTCCCCCATGCCTGCCACCTTTTTATAAATTCCTTTGATTGGTTCATTAAGTTAACAGCTAGTTCTTGCCCTGAACATCAGGCTCTTAGGAGAACCCTGGTTACCTTTTTCCTCAACAACTTAATTGGAGACAAGGGAATTCGGAGCTACTCTCATTTCAGGGACCTTTAAAAACCCCAAAGAAAAGAGACTTTAATGGGCTTAACTACCTGCTATCAAAGAGAAGTTAGATACCTCTGTCCCTCATAAGAGGAATATCACAAATGTGTTTAAACTTCCGTACTCCACTCCAAAACAGAGTAGTTTGTCATTAACAAACTAGATAGCAAAAAAGACGGCTTTATTCTGCAGAGGAAGGAAGAAATGGGGTTGGGGGGGAAGGGAAAGAAGGAAATTTTCAAAGCAAAGTAATGAATATTTTCAAGATAAATACTCAAAAATGGGATATTTGGCATTATGATTATCTTCAGCAGAAATAATTAGCTGGAAAATTATACTGACATATACTGTATAATCAGAAAGCCTTCCATTAGATTTTCATGGAATAACTTACCATAATCACCTCAATAGAAAGTAATAACTTATCTCACCATACAACTTAATAAATGCTATACAACCCTTTGATATCACTTAATGGATTTGCCAAATAATTACTCTTCCTAGATAATTGATCTTGTTGCAAAATCTTGAAGCTGCCAGAGGAAAGGGTTTCCTGTATATGTGGAATGTAATACCAATTAATATCTTTTCCCTGTTGCCACCTGCAGTTCCCAAGGGATCGGGCTTCCAAAGAGAATTCTTTTATACAGGTTGTGAATTTTTTTTTCTTTCATTTATTTGGAAAGTGTCAAAGTCAAGGAGGGGGACTTTTTTTCATTGATCCATTTCCTGTATTTAATTATTTGACACAGTTGACTCATGACTGTGTAATTATCTCTTGGAGTGTTTAACATTAATGTAAAATGGTACTGTATTTCAAGCCAAATGGAATTTTTATGAGGCCATACAACCCTTCTTGGCTTTACTTTTTGTTTAATGGTCATGCTGTAGCAAACAGCAATGTGCAATATGAACAGTTAAACTATTCTCTTAATTATTGCATCTGGTTTACCATATCCTGCCCATCTAGTATGTTTTAATTGAAGGGCAGAAAAGATCTCTAGTTGATCATTGATGGTTTTAAATTGGCACATAATGATAATACTGAGTTCTGGAGGGAGTTCTTCCTAAATCTCAGCATATGTCTTTATGTTAAACAATTAAACCACATCTGGAAAGAGAAAGCAGATCAGTATATTCCTCAGTGGACTCTGAGAAAACTGATTCAGTGGCCTGAATACTTGTTACAAGAAGAAGAAGAAGAAGAAGAAGAAGAAGAAGAAGAAGAAGAAGAAGAAGAAGAAGAAGAAGAAGAAGAAAGAAAGAAGAAAGAAAGAAAAGAAAGAAAGAAAGAAAGAAAGAAAGAAAGAAAGAAAGAAAGAAAGAAAGAAAGAAAGAATAACCTTGAACTAAGGAGAATTTGCAAATTAAAAAAAAAAAAAGAAGAAGAACAGGTGTTTGAAGAAAAATTCCCACAATGAAATAAATAGTTTTATATCGGCAAGGGCATTTAAGCAATAATGAGGAGATTTCATGCATTTTATGCAAGGGCACCAGCGAGAATTACTAACAGAAGAATATAAAGATCTTATTTCAAGAAAGTATATTATTATTAGGATTTGCCAAGTCTCATGTACAAGTTAGCTGAACAAGGACTTACTTAGCATTTAAAAGAGAATCTAGAATGTGTTTAGAAAGGGTTAATATGCTGTTCACATTGCCTGAGGCAAATCCAACTAAAAGCTACACTTGAGCACATATGTCTAGGTGAGACTTAAGGGGAACTTTCATCGACCCCAGTCTCCTAGGTAGACCCCAGCCAACACTGCCTATCCCTGCCTCCAGTCTCTCACCTTGAATTCCTTCTAACCCCCTCCTCTGGGATGCTAAAAGAGAAGTCTTCAACAAACAGACCTTTTATCAGCACTTCCTTGCTGAAAAACCATCAATGGCTTCCCATTTTTTGCCTTCAAGAAAAAAATCCAAATTAACGTATCTGGCAAGTTCTCTATGCTCTGCCTCTACGCTCCTTTCCTAGGCTTATTTTTCTACTATTCTCTATAGAAACCCTCTGTTCTAGCCTCACTGGTTTATTCCTACTCCCCAAACATCTTTTGAACTTCCTTATTTTAGTGTAAAATTTCCTTGCCCAGAATATCTTCTCTTAGCTCTTAACTAAAAAAACCTCTTCTGATTGAGACCCAACTCCAATGGCCTCTCTAGCAAAAATTTTCCAGTCCTTCCAGTTTAAAGTAATCATCCCCACTTCACAAACATCCACAGAATACCCATGTTTGTATTATTCATTTACCATTTCTTGATTTATGTCTATATTTTTTGCTTTGTTTCATATGTAAATGGCCTAAGTCCCAAATGGCCTAAGACTGTAAATGTTATACATTCCAGAATTTTGTCATGTATTTGGGAATGCCCGCAATTACTCCATATTCTTTCACATATTAGATGCACCTTTTTAAGTAATTGGCAACGCTCATCACCTCCAAAATTGCATTTACTCTTGAATTCCAAATCCACTCTGACAAACAATAAATATGAGGTGTATCCTATATTTGTTTGCTAAGGCTGCCCTAACAAAATACCAGAGACCAGGTACTTAAACAATATTCTAAAGTCTGGAAGTCCAAGATCAAGATATCAGTAGGTTTGGTTTCTTCTGAAGTTTCTCTCCTTGGCTTGTAGATGACTGCCTCTTTGCTTTGCCCTCACATGGTCTTGTCTTTGTTCACGCATACCCCTGGAGTCTTTACACATCCAAATTTCCTTCTCTTATAAGGACACTAGTCAGATTCAATTAGGGTCTACCCTAACAGATTCCTTTTAAATTAATTACTTCTTTAAATGTCCTATCTTCAAATACAATCACATTCTGAGATTCCTGAGGATTAGAGCTTCAACACAGGAATTTGGGAGGACACGGTTCAGCCCATAATATATACTATGCAATACTCTTAGTTGTTTATTCTATTATGTCTTCTGCATTTCCAAATAGTTGTGCTTGTCAGAAGTTAGGAGTAGAGATTAAATCTATGGGTCCCAGCACAAAAATCAAAAGCCTTAGACTTTAAGTTTTAAATCTGAATCTCTGGGGTTTCCATTCTCTCCCTTTATGTCATCACTGGATTTATTTCCACTTTTGCTCATACATCCATTGCTATCTTGCTTTTTCCTTCAATTCCCCAGTATCAAATATTAATTTTAAAAAATAAAAAACAATGAAACTTACAATGTGAATAATTAATATGTCAATTAAGAGTCCTCTAGTTGCAACCAACAGTAACCCAAACTAAACCTTCTTAAACATAAAGGGCATATTTTGATTCACATATTTTAAAAATAAAAATTATAATGGAACATTAGGTTTGGATCAATCCAGGAGTTCAAATAATGGCACCAGGACCTGGTTTCTGTCTTTCTTCTTGCAGGTTTGCTTCTTCTGGGTTGGTGCATTCTCTGATAGCACTAATCATGTACTGGGGGGAAAAGTGGCTCTAGTATTTTAGCGTATGTCTCTTCAAGTTCAATGTTGTTTTCTGATAGCTGTTTCCCAAGACTCAAGACTTGACTTTTTCTCACTGGAATAGCTCAGAATGTGTCCTCATTACTAAACCAATCCCTAGACAAATACAAGAAATGTTAAACTGGCCAGACATAAGTCCCATGTGCTACCCCTTGGAGATGAGTATGGACCTCCACCCCTACCTTGCACAGGATAGTAAAAGAAGCAATTCTCCAAAAGGAAATTTGAGTTTTGTTAACAAAAAGAGAGAAGAGAGACACATGGCAGTCAAAATTTAGCAAAAACACAGAGCAACATATAAGCTTAGACCCACCACCCTTTTTGATATTGGGGGAGAAGTAGTTGTAGAGCAGCAAAAACAGATTAAACCATTAGGCAAAGAACATTTTTAAACAAAAGTCCTGGGCAACCAAGGTGGCTCAGCGGTTTAGCACCGCCTTTAGTCCAGGGCCTGATCCTGGAGACCTGGGATCGAGTCCCACATCGGGCACCCTGCATGGAGCCTGGTTCTCCCTCTGCCTGGGTCTCTCTCTCTCTCTCTCTCTCTCTCTCTCTCTGTCTCTCATGAATAAATAAATAAATCTTGAAAAAAAAAAAAGGTCCTCCCTTGTTCCCCCTGAAATTCTATAACAGAGGAGTCAAATCAGCCCTGTTTGATTGTACCCGATTTGGCCCACTTACACAAACAAACTTATTCTACTTGCTGGTGCCCCAGTTATCTCATTGTCTAAAAGCCGGAGTCAGGATTAGGGCTGGAATTCAAGTTATTGAGGATTGCCTAGTAAAAAGACAAAGTAATTTGAACATGGAAAGCCACCTTCAAACTCTTATTAATAAGTGTGTCTCTGCTGAGCACATGTAGGGACAGATAATTAGATTCACATAAAGAGTGGTCTCTAATTGGATCCAGATGCAAAGAAGTAGACAGACATTCACTAAAGGGAAACTGTACAAAATAACCAAGAAACAAATGGAATTGCAATGCGGAAGTTTATGAAGAATGATGGGTTGAATGACTACAAAGCCTTTCAGGCGGCTTTTAGTCACACACTTAAAGAAATTTATTGTTGCACTGCACGTTATTACAGAGCAGCATTGTCAAAAACCAATGATGTTCCCCGCAGAAAGAATACAATATGGGATACAGAGTCCTCGGGAAAAGCATTTTAGGGATTTTAACTCTTCTAGAGATGTCACCCTTTTTTAATTTATCAGCTTTGTTTAATACTAATTTCATGGTATTAAAAATGAACCTCCATCATTTTGGGATCTCTAACTTATGTCTGTACTAAGTGAGGAGACTATAAACACTGCTTAAAAATGTAACTTGTCTCCACTTACTAGAAGAGATCTAACTAGATGTTTGTCCAACATGGGTCCAAATGTGTCCAGTCAACATGTAACCACAACCCAGGATTAAAAGGAGACAATAGTCACCATCAAAACCATTCATATACAGCAGAAAAATCAGTAAGTGCAGATATATACACTCATACAACTTGAAAGGAATTATGTAGGCCTTGTGGAGGATTTTAAATCTGAAATCTGTCTTCTCCCTGGACATTCAATAACCACTTCTGAATAGGAGAAAGAATACTCCAAATAGAGGAAATGGTATACACAAAAGTTCCTGAGTCAGAAAGAATTTGTGAGTTTGAGGAAGTGGAAAAAATGTAAGATGGTTGGATTTTAAAGAGAAAGGGGAGAAGGATAGTTTGGGAACCAGACAGAACCATAACTACAGAATTATGGATATGATTTTCTGGCTTGTATAAGTGAACTATATATAGTACAGTCTTCTAAGACAAAAATGACTGGAAAAGAGAGAAAGCACAGATCTTAGGGTGGAAGAGGTTCTGTTTTGACATGTCAAGCATGAGATATCTGCAGATGACCCAACCAGACATGTTAAGTAGGATATGAAAATCTGGATATCAGGAGAGCAGTCCTGGCTAAAGATATAAACTTAGAAGTCAACACTGTAAAGATGGCATGTAAATGCAGAGAAATCAACAAGGTCATCTACTGAGAGTGTGCAGATAGAGAAGATGGTAAAAGATAAGGGGGAAATTGCAGAGAAGGCTGAGATGGGGTAGCCTGCAGGGTGAAAGGAGAGGCAGAAGAATGTGAACAGGAGCAAGAAGCAGAAATAGCAGCAGCAACAGCAGAAGGAGAAAGGGAGCTGGAGAAACACTGTCCTCATGGTAACAAAGTTGAGGCCAAATAAATGTCCTCTGGATTTAACAACCTGGGACTCAACTGACTAGAGAATTTATGGAATAATAAAGTCCAATTCTAGTGATTCAGGAGGATGTTGGATGTGAAGAAAGAGAACAATGACTAATGTGCAAGCTCCATGATGGCGGGGATTTTACATTTATCCTTCTTTTGGTTCTCCAATGTCTGAAATAATAGGTGGCATAAATAAAATAGGTGCTGGATACATAGTTGTTAAATGTTGAAAGAAAAGCAAATTATAAATTTAAACTAAAAATCTTTCACTCAATTATAATATTTTTCCAGCAAATTTAACCTTCTCACATAATGGTATTAAAGCAGGTAATGGGAGAGTTCATCCAGTGTTGAGCATTTTATCAGCAGAATGACAGAGAAGGAAGATGGCAAGTGCTCTGGTTGCTTCGGTGAGCAACCGTAGTGATGGCCTATGGAAACTGGGCTGACCTGGGCTGACCATAGGGGAAGAAGAGCCAGGAGGAGACTGATGGACATAGATGACAATGGATTGGAAGTCTTGATGTTGCCAAAGAGTACAACCTTGAGAGAAGTTAAATACATGATAGGAATAATAAAAAGTTTATCAGAGAGTGGGGTGTTTGAAATCAACACTTCAAAAGTGAAGTACTTTCAAGTGTGACTCTGGTAGATGAGGTGAGATCACATGTAAGTAGATCATAGAACAAAGGTTATTAGGTAGTTTATCTAAATGGATGCTCAAGTCACTGAAAATAATCACAGAATCTGAAGAAGAGGAAATTCTTTTCAGCCAGGCACTAAGGCCTTTGACAAATAAAGTGAATGGGGTTCAGTAGAAGAAAGCAGTGAGTCTGGGAAGAGGATGGTATAACTAAATGCCATGCACCTAAGTCAAGCAACATGTATATGGATGCAAGTGAGAGACAGACAGACAGACAAGGAGAGACGAAGAGAGAGAAAGAGAGAGAGAAAAGTGAGGGGAAGGAAGGAAGGAAAGAGGAGGGGTCATAATGATCTGAAAAAAGCAATGGTAAGATAAACACCATCCTCACTGTTCCAGAGTTATGGGAACATGAGAGATAAAATTAGACTTGCCTCAAGAAGGCTACAGGAAAGTAGTAGCCTCAAGAGAGAACCAAGCTTCAGTTAGAGCCAGGTGATAAAGAAGGCTAGTTCTAGGAAAAGTTTGAGGATAAAATGAGTTGAACAAAGAGCAGATGTCCCATAGGTCAGAGTAGTAGGGTTTAGGAAGGAGGAGAGACAAAGGTGGTTGGATCAGTGTAGGACAGGGGTGTGATTTTGTTAACAATGGGTGACCAGAAAAGTCACATAACAATGATTGAGATAATAAGGATGGATAGCAATACCTTGATCATCTCTGCAAGGAAGTGTGATCTATGATCCCATTTGTTGTTTTTTTGTTTTGTTTTGTTTTGTTTTGTTTTTTTGTTTTGTTTTTTTTCTGACCATGATACAGGTAAAATGCTGTGTGAGGGCTGGCAGGGCTTCTGAAGCAGCTATGTACACTGTCATGACATATCAAGGCAATGATTTTTAAAACATTCCTTTGGAATAACATTTTGGCAACACTTCATGAAGTTGTGCTTCACAGTTTTTGTAGGTAAAGAATCCAGGAGAGGCTTAGTTGGGTGGTTCTGGCTCAGGCTGTCTTCTAAGAATGCAATCAAGCTCTCAGAATGGCTGCAGTCATCCAATAGCTAGATTGGAGGAAGATCCACTTTCCAAGCTCATGTTTTGGATGTTGGTAAGTATCAGTTCTTTGTTTGTTATTAGTCATAGGCTTAGTTCCCCACCACGTGGGACTCTTCATAGACTAAGTGTCCCCATGGACATCTCCATGGTGGACAGTGTCCCACAAAAAGTGATCAAAGGGACAAAGACCAGACAGAGTCATAGTATTTTATTACCTAATCTTAGAAGTCATACACCATCAGTTCTTCCATATGCTATTGGTCACACAAACTAACTGTGGTACAATGTGGAAAGAAACTACCCAAAAGCATGTGCATCGGGATGCAGGGAGTACTAGGGACTTTTAAACTAGGATTGGATGTGATGGGTCATATGTCAGTATGTGTTTAACTTTAAAAGAAATTGCTATGCTATTTTCCAAAGTGGCCACACATCCCCATTCTCAAGTGCTCCAGTTGCTCCAGCACTTTGCATTTTCAGTGATGATGATGGTGGTTTATTATTTTTACCATTGTAGTAGGTGTATCTTGGCAGTTCATTATATTTAACTTGCATATCCCTAATGACTAATAATATTCAATATCTTTTCATGTGAACCTCCATTGGATTTTAAGCTCTACTAACAGGCTTACATGTTAATGCTGAATCTTCAGCCCTTAGTGCCTGGTATATATAGTATATATTTAACAGGTATTTTAAATAAAAGACTGGGAGAATCATTATGCTCAAGAAGAAGTTATAGAACCCAGTCTTTATTTCAGGTCTTGCTAGCCAAACCTCCATAAAATTTGGAGAAAAAAGAAAAGGCAGGAAAAAAAGGAATTTCAATTCTATGCTTCAAGGCAGAGTCAGGGATAAGAATGGAAGCTTGGAGGCAGTATATGTCACTGCTGCCGCTCCAGAATATGCCATTCCAGGCTGGAGATGAGTAGCAATACTAAGCAGTGCTAAACAGCCCAAACAAGGAGGTGCACATGGCAACCAATCTTTCTTTAGAAACATAAATACAGCTGTCTCAAGGACCAGTTACATGTAAGTCCTTCCCCTTCCCTTTCTTTTCTTACTGCCCCTATTTTTCCTTCATTTCTTCCTTTTTCTCTCTCATCATCATCACAAATGTTTACTGAGTGACAGTGTGCCAGCACTGTCCTTGAAGTGCTGTGCATAGAGTATGTCATATAGCCCTCACAACTACAAGCCATGTACTGTTATTATTCTCATTGTGCAAGTAAGAAATTAAGGCTTACAACTTGCTGAAGGTCATAGCGGACCTCCACAACCAGTTTCACAGCTGAGGCCCAAGGTTTGTTCTGTCAAACCAAACTCTGCTCTGTCATGCTACTCTGCTCTACACAGCCGCCTGCACAGTGAGAATTGATTTGCTGGTCTCATCCAACACATTGCACTCTACGATACGCCACTTCTGGTTGGCCTATTTCCTTGGACACGAGGACCCAAGGCCGGCCTACTTATAGATCAGTTAGGTGTTATGATTTCAAGGAGACTAGGAAGGCCCAGATATCCTGACTTCACAATGATTGATACGTAATTCATTTTGTACCTTAAGATTTTGGATTACAAAGTTAATTATGAGATTGCCACAGAAAGTTAACATCTCAGTTGTTTATAAAGTTAGTGTGGGTGAAAAAAAAACTGAGAGAAGGTTTTGTTGGCAGTAGAGAAAAAAGAAACACAAGAACAGTGAGTACTTGAGAAGATATGGGAGAAAAGATTCAAAATAGGAAGAATAGAGTCACCAAAGGCACAGAGAAGTTGATAGGTATTTAGCAAATAAATGAATAAATAAAAGATAACCTTGAGCCACTTCTCAAGTTTGGCCCACTGGGAACTCTGGTTTTCTTGTGCTCGATGTTCTTCCTGGCAGAATGACAGGCTAAGGAGTCTCCCTGCCATCAACACTGCCCTTCAACTTAATCAGTTGGGAAACACTGATAAATGGTGACTCTTATCCAGTATAAAAGCTAAGGAAACAATTGCCAAGCGATCCCCTACTTGCATTATCTTTAATTCCACTGAGTTAAACATTGTTCTACTCAAAGAGATCATCACATGATTTTTGAGTAGTCCGAGGTTCAATAAAGTACAACACATTTTTTCTCCAGCACTTTCCCCTTAGTTTATGATCAAATATGTCAAAGTAAAACTAATTCGTGGAATTTATAAAACAGAAGACTGAAGACACAGAGACCTCACCTACTATAGTCCCGAGGGTTTGAGAAACAAGTCCAGATATGAGGAAGTGCAGGCATACACTCTGTGTTGATGTGGAGGCTATGATGACAATTGGTCATGGTTGTAGGACTGGGAACCAAAGCAGGAAAGCTTGGGGATGGGCTAGAGACAAATTAGGAATACCCATATCTCCCCCAACTCTTAAATCCTACACTAGAATCCAAAATTTGCTCGTCTAGACCTTTTTTCATGAGGCTGGCTATATTCAATTTACATAATGTTGACAGGAACAAATAGTGTAACTGGGAGGTAGTAATGCAATTAACCCAGGGTATGAGGTGGATGGTAAATTTTGGACAAGAAACTGTGTTTTGCACATATTTAATATGAATGTCTGACAAACCATTCACAAGAAAATGTCGAGTGTAGACATGAGTCTAGAGACTAGAAAGAGATTGGAACTAAATGTAGAGATTTAAGAGATATCAGCATGTAGACTGAATTAAAATCACTCTAGCCCTTACAGACTCAGAATCCAGTCATTCTTGCTGAATTTGCCAGACACTGGACCTGATTATGCTCCAGTTTCTACACCTGGATCCCTGTCCTGTGCCTCAGCTCCTCTTTTGGTCCCTTACCTCATTTAGTCTGAGCTTGGGACCCTTTCCTTGCTCTTTCTTTCTGGTCTGTTTCTAATTGCCCCTTAACTCTGCTCTATATGGTATAAAGATTGACCCCATGCCTGTGCCTGGTATATCAGTCCATCACTCTGGTGTGAGCACCATCTGACCCTTGCTGCTACAGAGGAGAGTTTCACTAAGTGCTGCACCTCATACAGGGGTCACACTGCCTATCTGAACATCACTGTAAGAGCCACTCGTGTGACCATTCTAAAGGTCCAGGCCTATAGCCATCTGACCTCCAATTTTGTGTTCACCAAGCTGCCACCCAAAGAATATATTGATTATTTTATAAAAACTTAACCCAGTGTCATACTGAGCTCTGACAATCATATAACAAAATATTATGGCGATACAGGCTCAGCCTCTCTAACCCATCTTATTTGATCTGTTTTTTCTTCTGCCTCTCAGTATGGTGCACCATAGTCCCTACTCAAATTCATCCATTCACACACTGCCTTTTCTCTGACTCTTCCTCCCACTTTCTCTGAAACTTCACCCAGTAAGCACATTGATACCTGTGCATCAAGATATTAATATCAATATTAAAAGATGTTTACTTTCTCTGTGAAACAACTACTTATCTGACTTTTTGAGTTGGAAAGCCTTCCTCAAATATGCACTATGGTTACCAGGAAAAGATATACTAAGTTTATTGTCAGGAAACCTGGCTTTGAGACCAAGCAAAACATATTTACCAGCTGAGATCTTGCAAAGTTAAAACCCATTTTGAACATAAATATTTCTCGTCTGTAAAATGGCAAGGACAGTAATAAGAAATCTACTTCATAAAATCAACCCACAAATTGAATGGTATCAACAATAACAAAATCTAGTATTTTTAAAAAGATTTTATTTATTTATTCACGAGAGACACAGAAAGAGAGACAGAGGCAGAGACACAGTTAGAGGGAGAAGCAGGCTCCATGGAGGGAGCCCGATGTGGAACTTTGATCCCAGGTCTCCAGGATTACACCCTGGGCTGAAGGCAGCACTAAACCACTGAGCCACTGGGGCTGCCCAACAAAAGCTAGTATTAACTAGTGCTTGCTAATCATTCTATTAATTGTTTATGTGTATTTTCCTATTTTAAGCCTCCCATAGAAGTATGAGCTATTATTGTCTCTCCTTTAGGGAATAAGCCAAGTGAAACTTGCAAAGACTAAGGAGCTTCCCCATGGCCACAAAACTAGTAGTAGCCATCAGGTCCGTCTAATTCTAGAGACCATGGTTGACTTTTCTTTCTCATTCTCTCAGTAAAATGTACCTGGAGGTCTTTTAAAACTGGTAAGGCCTCATTTTAAATGCTCATTTGTTTCATTCTTTGTCTTTGTTAAGCTTCTTTTGTCCCTATGCCTGTCTTTGTGCTGAGGAGATGGTTAGTGCAGCTTCCATCTAGTCCATCAGCATATTGGGACAGTTCATTCTAGACTCTATCCTAGTGAAAGGGAGGACATGGTAACAGCCCTCATGGAACCGGGAGGATGTGCAAGTTTAATTCACACTTGCCGGCACTGCCAGGTGGCAAAGTCACTGCCCAAGTCCAACAATCGACTCCAAACAGAAATTTTAGCACCATTTTAGTAATTCTCACAAGACTGAGGGCACATCCTGTATTCTAAGTGATACTTCTTACTGATTTATTTGTAGGTTCCTGGACATTCAATGGTATTTGTATCATACTCTTTTTTGTAAATTCAGAAAGTCTCCACTCTCTCTACATATCTTTTATTATTCCAGTGATGTAAAGGGTAGGCTCAGCCTATTTCCTTTTTTAATTACTCCATGTCACTGTGCCAAAAAAAAAATCTGATTCAAAATATATCAGAACTCAGTCCAAAATATAAGCTGTTCACCTGTAAAAATAGGGTTGAGGGGATTTGGGAAAAAAATGCAATATGTTTTTTTTTTTAGGATACAAAAAATTTTAATTGCTCACTTTATTTTTCCAAGGTCTCTGAAAACTCAAAAGAGGGGCTAAACAGATTCTGGACTTTATAAAAGAAATTAACTTCCCAGATTAATATATTGTTTGCCAAGTTTCAGTTTAGAGTGAATTTTTACAACCAAGTTATAAAACTCCTGAAAATACCGTGGGGACTAAGAATGGAAAAGCTCAGAGAACTCCAATATATCTGATGATAACCTAAGAGCCAAAAACACGTGGTGAGATTGCTCTCCCAAATGGTGAAAAAGGGACAGAGTCAGTTCATATGGTAAAATAAGTGATATATTTTATGGCATTCATATATTTTGAAAGGCATGCCATAGGGTATTCTGTAAAACTTTATTTGGATCTGTGGGAGACTGAATGACTCATTGGCTGGTAATGGGATACAGAGCTCTCTGCTTCAGGGCCACCAATACAAATCTTCCCTAGGATGAGAGGGATATAAAATTGTTACAATAGATCGACTTTTGTTTAATCCCCACTTGCCACCCGCCCCTGCACCATGCACTCCCTCCCCGTGCCTTCCCCAGGCCTCCAAATCTTGAAGCTGGAAGATTTCGTTTATACTTGACAGCTATATACATGTTTAATACAGTAAAAACCAATGCTTCCTGTTTATTTTGTCTCTAAATCAGTCAATAAATAGATTGTGGAAACTTCAACAAAGACATTAAGAGACTGATGTCACATATCACAACTTATTAGCAAATGTACTTAGAACCTCCTTAATGACAAATCAGCACAAAATACACGGAAAGTGTCCAGCTAATGAAAATTTATGCAAAGAATGAGGTCATAACTGAATGGAATATTTGAAAGAAATAAAGGAAAAGGAAACATTTCCTTGGGCATGTCCTATGGACTGAGCATCAGCTAAGTGCTTCCACTTACGGAACATTCCGTTTTCACAATCCTCTGAGATAGATCTATTTTATTTTCATGTTAATAAGAGAAGAAACAGGCCTTAGGAAATTAAGTTGCTCAAGACGACACCATTTAGAAGATTTGGGCTCAGGATCAGACACAGAGCTGCATGATCCTAAAGATCATCTCTCCGTTTTAGCTCTTGGCCTTTGAGAGTGTGCTAGACATAAAACTCACCACAACATGCCCTGCAACAAACTAAAACCGCTCTGCTGCCAGTGAATCTCCACCACCTAGTTTTCCAAATACAAGTATTTGACTATCTCTACCAAAAACCTGAAATGCTTCGAGCAACCTGATTCTAAATCTTCCATGGGAACACACCCCGTAATGACAAAAACAGACATCTCTATTCTATTAATGGAAACGCTCCACTTAGTGGGAAATCTAGCATATATGATACACAGAGCAGATCTTTTTTTTTTTTTTAACATTCCTTCTTTTCTATGACAAAATTATTTTCGGAAATAATCAAGAAATGAAACAAATAATACTAATGGTCAGAAAAGACTTGCAGACAGAAAGTTTTATCAAAAATCATATGTATAAGTTATGTAAGTAATTGTCCAGTAACTAATGAATAGATTTTAATAAAACTGAAATATATGTAAAGAATACAAGTTAGGTAATTACTAAATTATACCACAGATGTAACATTGTATTTTTTTATTTGTTAGTTTTAAAACCGTTTTAATGAGTTAAATTGAATTTTAAAGCAATTATTCAATCACAGTAAAATACTTCATATATGAACTAAAATTTGCCTCCCAGTGAAAAACTTTGCAGCCCACATTTCACATTTTAAACAGGATTTAAAAATCCAAAGGGATGCATAGGATGATGGCATCGAAGTCACTCAATCTGTTCTATTCCTGTTTATCACCATTTATTTCAAATCCACTGCTTAAAACACAGGAACATATAGTGCCATAGGATAGGCGTCGAAGATACAAAATCGTGTCTGAACACTCTGAATCCTCATCAAACTTCTCCAGACAAGCACAGCCGAGTCCATATGTAGGCGAACAAACTGTATGACTGGAAGCTTTCCAAATTAACTTCCACATAGAAAACAATGTTTATTAAAGGACGAGCCATAAAAATGTGCTAATTTGAAGCTTACATATATATTATTAAAAGTCACCATTATAATTGTTTAGAACTTAGCCAAAAAGAAATTTTTTTAAGAGAGAGAAGTATTTTGTTACTGACGTCTAAAACTGCCAGCAGATGGTTATAATGAAAACCAAGTGAGTTTTATTCTTGTTTTTAAGTGTTCTGTAGTTCCTGCACCCAGGGCAGATGACACTCCCTGCCCTCGCTGCCGGTGTGCCACCAGCAGCTCCACCTGTTTAAGACTGATGCGCCAAACATACCTGCAAAGGGGGGCACCTCCTCTACGGCATGGGGCATTTAACTCTTCCTAACAGGATGAATAAACTCCATGTAGAGATCTTTCTTCCTGAGCGAAATATCAAATTTTCTGACGATACGTGGCACTTCCACCCAGTAGTCATTTGAGCTACACGCCCTTACCCACCACCTCCAGTCATAACAAAATACAAACACATGCCTGCTCTGGGCATCTTTGTCATCTTAGTCCCGTGTCCTCCTCCCACCACGAAATCTATTGACCTACTTACATCTGCACTCGTACATCTTTCTCGCCATCAGGTTATAATGGATCAGGTGTCCGTAGACCTTCCAAAGGCAAGCCCCTGCATATTTATACTGCATTTCATATCCACCTGTCCACTCAAGGGCTTTGTTCTTATAATTTTTTACTTATTTCTTCTGCATCATCAATTTCCCCTAGTTTCCAAATCATTTTCATCAGCATAACATGATGCTTGTGTTTGTTTCATTAAAAAAAAAAAGCACTGCTCTTTTAGCCCTACTTTTAGTCTCCATCGCTGACCCCTCCTTCTCTTGACTTCTAAATGTTAGAGGACCCCAGGAGTCCATCTTTGTCCCCTTTCCTCTCTCTCTGCACTGATCTCCTAGGTAATCTACCTATCCATGGTTTGCAGAAGCACCTGATGCTATCTACATTTATATCGCTAGCCCAAACTCATCACTGCACACTCCGCTCGAGTATCTAACAGCCTAGTGCTGTTTTCACTTGAATATCGGATAAGCATCTCAAATGCAACACACAGTTCCCCTACATAACATACCTAGATATTCTGCTCCCCCAACAGATTTCTTCATCTCTGTCATTGGCACGTTGTTCAATCAGTCGTTCAGTTGTTCCCGGCCCTTGCATGTAAACCAGTTGCAAAGACAGTCGGATGAACATCAAATGTATCTCAGGCCCACTTCTCAATAGTTTTATGAACCACCTTACTGCAAACCATCATTATCCCTGTAGGGAATGCCATGACAATGACATTATACCTACTCTTGAGGTGCCAACAGTTCATTCTCCACACAGAGATCAGAGTTGTCCTCTAAAAAATATGTCAGATCACATTAATTCCCTGCTCAACACTTGCCAGTGGCTTTTTACCACACTGATCAGAGTATCCAAAGTTCCTCTGACAACCTGCAGTGGCCTCTGTCACCCACCTCCACCTACCTTTGTAGTATCATCTGCTGTCACTGATCCCTCACTCATCCCACTGCAACTCCACTTGGACTTGTATTTTCTCAGATAGGCCAAAACTATGTCAACTTTAGGCCTTTGCATTTGCTATTCCATCTGCCCGGACTATTCTTTCACTTGATCTTTGTGGCTGGCCTATGCATCTAATTTAAGTCTCTGCCCACCTGGCCTCTCATCAATCAGAACTTTACTAAGCATTCCATTTAAAGTAGCACACTCTTATTCTGCTTTATTTATTAGCACTTATCACCAACCAATATTTTACTATGAATTAAGCATAATGTGATACTGGGATATTCCTGTGAAGATGGTAATATCAGCTCAGAGAGCTTATCCAATTATGACCAAGTAAGATGGACTGTAAGGGGCCAGAAACTAGCATTGAGCTTAAAACTCTGAAATTGGAAGGGAGAAATATGGAGTATAGGCCCAGTCACTAATGCTAGAGAGTCCAGCACTGCACCAAATATAGGGCATTGAGGCAGACCAGCAGTGTTGGAGTAGGTAAAGTGTTGTCAACTATTCCAAAATGCCCAAACACCAAGGCATAACAAAGTCACTGTGAATCTCCAACGTTCATTTAGGTTATTGTCCTAACATTCTTTAAATGTGTCAGATTCACTTATCTGTTTCATTTCCTATTTACAAGACTACTCCTGTTTCTTGGTTAGGATTTAATATTTGTTTTTAGACTTCACCTACCTGAAGCCAAAAGAGAGCCTAAATTAATACATAAAGTTTGCAAGGAAAGTGAGGTTAGGAATAATGTGTTTTCCATCATGTGTTCAGTTGTCTTTACCATCAGGCTGGCATGGCCTTAAAAACACCTTTCAAACCTACAATTCTTGAGTTGTTCCATAGCCCGTTGTTTATATTACCATCTGTTCCATTGACTTATAAACTCAGTATTAATCTCTCAAAGTCTGCCACAGTATCTGGCTTATTCATTTGACTTGTTTTTTTTAACTGAATATCATTCCAGATATCCTGGACATGTGAATATATTACCAACATATCCAACATAGGTCTTCAGGGGAACAAAAAACGATGTATATGTGATGAATGTTAGTGTTTGGACAACTGTATGAGATAGATTTCAGTCAGATTTCATATGAATTATTTTAACAGAGAGAATTTAATACAAAGATTGTTAATTGGGTATGGGAGAACTGAAAATCAAGCAAATGGGAACACTGAGGCATCACAGAAGTGGGAATTACAGGATTCAACTGGCACATCCAAGGGAAGGAAGGAAAGAGTTTGGAATTAATAAAACTCAGAAGCTTAGCAGAAGGCTAACAGAGCTGGGAATCAGACCTCTGAGGAGAGCCACTGGTAGGAGAAGATGAAACTTATTCTGTGACTATTGGAAAAATGCAAAATTGGAGCCATTTGTTTACTGCCGCCAACCTCAAGGATCTGGGTTCATCTTGACAGGAACCAGGAAGCAAAAGAAAGAAACAAGTCCCTTTCTTAGTCCAGAATGGTGCTAAGAAAATTGCTGTGCTCTTCGAGTTGAAGGCTATTGGGTTGATTTTATTGACCTATCATCTGGTTTGGCATTTTTTGGACCATATACGAACAACACTCTTTTTGAAACAGCTGAGCGCTATTGACATTTAGGATTCTCTGTGATTGATCTTGGCTGCTGTAAAGTGATTCATCATAGGCTCTGGGGTACCCATGTGGTGGTAGGAAGTATCTTCACTAATACATCACCAAACAGCCATATTATGAAGAAATTAAGTGGAAACTAACAGTAATGTCAAATCATTGGCTGTACTATTTGTATGTACCTCTTGGGTTGATCTATAAGCATTGTAAAAACTTCAGTTTTTAAAATCGACTTATTTCTAGGTATTTATTTTAACATTTATCAATTTACAGCATTGACAAATGGTATGTGATTTTTAAATCTCAAATGTTTATTCATACTATCATTGAATACATGTTGGTCACATCCACATTGCATAGAATGTGGTAATTAACATGTAACCAGGACATGTCATATTGTTATTTCTTCCATTTATTGGAAAAAAACCTCAGTTTTATTTTTCTCTAAAAATAAATCACACATTTGGTAATGAAAAAAAAGACTCCATTTAGGACTTAATTATAATTAAGTATTTGTTTACTACTTGTCCTTCTCATAGACTCCTGAGTTCTATTGCTGTTTGGTCCACCATTAAATCTGTCAAGTCTGGCACACCATAAGGATGAATTCACAAATAAATGAATGAGATCCATTCATTTAACCAACCATACTGGGGGTTGGAGAAGTTGTTAGAGGGTAAGATAAAACTTTACCCCTAGAAAGTAAAAGTTTGAGGAAAAACAAAATGTTTCCTTAGAGCATTAATAATTATGTGCTGGAAAATTTTAATAATTTTATTATGGTAGATTTATAGATTTGTTTTTAACCTAAAAGCACGCTTGTTCCATATTCTCTTAATTTTGTCTGCAGTCTTCCCATGAGCACAAAACTGAACTTCTTAAAAACTAAAATTTCATAAGTTTGAAGTATATTGTGCACACCACAACATACTTTGAGTACTCTCTGTCTAAGATTTATAAATTTCATGAATGAGCCTGGTTAGAGAAATGTTTCTCCACAGTTGATGGCAGTCCATGAAAATGCAGGTTTGACAGCCTGGCTTATTTCTAACACTCCTATCTTAGAATCTCATCAGAGCCCTCTAACTCTGCCTCCCAAAAGAACTTTTTTTTCTTTTTAACCTCTTTATCTGACCTTCACGTCTATACCTTAATTAGAACATTCTGAAATCAGATGGGACACAAAGAGAACAGCATTTTCTCCCTTCCTTCACTGAACATTATTTCATACAGAAAGATATGTTGGTCCTGAAGACAACACCAAGAACAGAATCAAAGGATGTCAGTTAGTGAATCATTTTGAAGGGAAAAAGTGGCCTAACCTATACTAACCGTTGTGTCTTATGCATCAACATCTCCCTTTAGGCCCAACTATACAAAAGAAAAAGGAAATGCTTGAGACCAAGTTAACACAATGCAATTGGAAAAAGTTGTCTTATTCATGGATCTAAATATATAGCACAGGAATATGCTGGTTAGATTCAAAGCAATGGAAGGGAAAGAGTATTTAAAAATAAATGACACGCTTTTTAAAACATATTTATTTGGTTGGATTTCCAAATGACCCGCTCTACCTCTCTATTTTTCCCAAATGCCAGTTTCCTCAAATAAATCAATTCCATGTGATAAGCTTTAAAAAAGAGACCTGTGATATGTACAAAAGCATTAAACATAATTTGAAATTTAAATTGTGTTCCAAAGAAATTGTAGTGCATTAGATTGTGTTCAACATTTACTGCTGTTATTTAGTCCATTTACATACAGCAATAAAAGACAGTTAAACCATTAAATTACATGACTTTCTCAAAATTGCTCTTCAATTATGATAAAATTAAGCTCTTTGTGTCCTATTTATAAACATGGATAAGTAGCCAATACATCGCAAATACCATTGTACTATAACCAAGTTTAATTTTCAATAGTTTCCCCAGGGCTTTAGTCATTTACTAATATTGGCTGATAAAGTTGTATTTGTGTGTGTGTGTGTGTGTGTGTGTGTGTGTGTCTGTGGCTGTCTATAGGCAGCATCAAAATTATCTCCAAGGAAGAGAAGAACCATATAACTCCTTGAAAATTGTAAGTATACAATTCCATTTAACAACTGTGTAAAACATAAATCAGTTTTGAGAAAACAGAAATTTGAAATTAACCACAAGGAAAATGTAGAAGGGAATTCTCAGAAAACAGTACTGCTTTTCCCTAGTTTAAGTTTTTATTTTGTATTAAGGAATTTATGACTTAGGAAAGATCTCAATTCTCAGTGATTTTTAAAGACGGTTTCAGCCATCTTTAAAGCTCAAAGAAGCCTGCAATCCATGTTCCAGGACAATGATGTGTGATGAGAAAATAGAGTGTTTTGCAATTGCCCCAAGATTGCTTCTTGACTTGTGTGTCTACCTATTTATGAATCCACTAAAGAAACAGAAAGGTCTCTATTCCATCGAGGCTTATAATCTCATTGGGAATAATTTCACTTAACTTCAAACTTTTTTCTTGACCAACTAAGAACCCAGAAAGTAAATAAAGATGGATAAAAATAATAACTATAACTTGTAATATTTCCTATGGTGAGCAAATCCAATAGAAAACCAGCAATGGACATCATGCAAAATTTACTAAGTTGCTTCTTTCATTCTTTTGATTTGCTATTTTACTTCCATATCCACATAGCCCACATTGGAGTAGAGAGTTGGCAACATTCTGGTGAAATTACAAAAAGCATATAGCCAGTTGGGAAAACTTAGACCAAAAAGACTGCCTTGTGTTCAATTAGGAATCCTGAAGCAATCCTGGCTGAAGCAAGTTCATGGCTTCGCGTATACAGAAAGATGATGTGCTGGGGTCTGCAGTTACTACCAGTGAGACAGAAGTGCATTTTAATTTATGACTGTCATCTGTGTGATTTGAAGCAAAAGCTCTGGCCCATGTGGAGATGTGCATCTGCTCCGTCCAACACAGGCCTGCTCATTACTCCCATGGAAAGACTGGCAAACGGGAGAAGAGAACCTGAATCGGAGATTTGGACACCACCATCAACACCTGTTTCCAGTTGAGAGCTGCTGAACCAATTTCTGTTTGCAAAACTAATTGAGAAAGTCAAGAAGTTTTGCAGCAGATTAAGAAACAGAGCGGGCCTGTCCTGACCAAGGGGGAAGTCCGGTGCTGTACCTTATGGAAATGCCATTTAAAGGGAAGAACAGTCATCTACCACCATGACAGCCAGATGATTGCAGCCAAACTTCCCTCAGTGCCCCGATTTACAGTCTGCTTCCTGACCAGAAGGAAGATGCTATGCGACTGATGAGACTGGCGACCCTGGAGGAGCTATCCAGTGTGGCACGGGGAAGCCAAGTGATGGCAGCGTAGAGGACACATCAACTCTCAGGCATAGTGCCAATCCCAGTGGGAGAGCAGAGCTGCTTCTGATGGATGCTGAAGACACATAAAGGCACAGACTTTTAACAAAAGTGGTGACAAAAGTCCAGACAGGCAGTTTGATTGCTGATCTCATCTGGCAGCTCTTCATTCTCTCTGGCTGCAGATACCAGATAAAAAGATCTTTGTTTCCTCCCTCTTCCTTGTCCGATTTTGGGAAAGGTTTCCCCACTCCTGGCCTTCCATTATTTTGACTGACAATCCAAATTGTGTCTACATGCAACATCAATTCTATTGTAGTCTTTGGATTAACCAATAACTGCCCTTTTATCCAACTAATGCAGTTCGTTGCCATTTTAACAATGATAAAACCACCAGTTTAGGGATAGATGCAATCTAGATTGTAATTTTAAACAGTTTCCTTTTTTTTCCACCAGGTGGAATTAGCAAGTTATATTGTAGTTTGAGAGAGAGTGCACCAAATGCAAGTGACTCCCAAACCTCGCTGCACGTTGGAATCACCAGAGCTCTTTAAAAAATACTACTGCCTGGCTCCAAACTTGAACATCCAGATTTAAATGACGTGATCTGGACATTGGGAGTTGTAAAAATTCCCTAGGTGATTTTAATATGCAGCTAAGTGCGGGAACCACCATCATAGTAACTAAACAATAAGTTCTACAGCTTTCCAGATTCAAAACTCAACTTCTCCACTTACTCAGTATATGGCTTTGGAAAGATCATGTCATCAATCAATAGTAATGATATCATTGCTTGTGAGGATTTAGTACAAGAAGAAAAGTGCCCGGTACAGAGTAAGTGCTCAATAAGCTAGTTTCAAAATGAATCACTTATAACAAGCATATTTAAGCACCAGCCCAAACAAAAGAAGCCTGTTTATACGATCTTCTTACAAATTCCTTAGACTAATTTCATTCATTCAAAACATATTTACTAAATAATTTGCTTTAGTTTTCCATGGCTGCCATCACAAATTACCACAGACTTAGTGGTTTCAAACAACATAAATATATTCTCTTATGGTTTTGTAAGGTCAGACGTCCAAAACAGATCTCACTTGGCTAAAACCAAGGTGTTGGCAGGGCTGTGTTACTTTCTGGTGGCTCTAGGGGAGGATCTGTTCCCTGGCTTTCTTCAGGTTATAGAGGCCTCCCATACCCCCTGGTTCATGAAGCCCTTCTCCAACTTCTCATAGCCAGCAAGTTGCCTTTCTCTAACCCTGTGCTAGAGTCACAGTGCCTGCTGACCAACTCCAGCCAGAAATGGTTCTCTGATTTTAAAGCCTCATGTGGTTAGACTGAGCCCACCTGGATAATACAGACTAATCTCAAGGTCTGTAGCTTCGATTGCATCTCTGAAGTTCTTTTTGCCATGGAAGCCTCCATATTCATAGGTTACAGCAATTAGGGTGTGGACACCTTTGGGACCACTATTCTTCCTACCACAGAATTACTGTGCCCTTGTATTATGTTCCCTTTAAATGTCCTCTAGGATGAATAAAATTCCTCAACTTCTTAAAATCTAGGGTAAACTCTTTTATGCTTTATTTCAAGTCTTATAGAAATTATTTTAAAATTTGAACTGATCCTGTCTACCCATGTCACCTAGTAATTGATGACTGTAGTAAGCAATTAACCAAATCAACCCCAGCTAGTGATAGTAGTGATTCTGTGCTGACTTTTTAAACCTTTTTGTCGATTGTTTCTTCTTAGGATACAGATACAAACTTTTACACAACTTACCTCCAAACTTTAGTTTAGTTTAGTTTTTTTTTTTTAAGTTGCCAGATCCCCTTCCCATTGTAATTAATAGCACTTTGCTTCTGCAAATTCCGAAGACTATGCCAAACCCCCAGCAAAAAGCTACTTGAGCAAAAATAAGTAATGAGTTCCCACCAGGATTGGTCATGTTTCCTGACACTATTCACACCTCTCTGGATAATCCATCATTGCTCAGCAGCACCAATTGACCCTAAAAAGTCTGGGCAAGTTCCCAGAAATCTTTACATTCTGTCAGAGGGATCGGGTATTACAATCTGGAAAGACTTGCCTGAGCAAACATCCTACATTCAGCCAAAGACTCACCTTGAGAACACACACTGTGAGATTTCTACTTGGCGCTGCTGTCTACCCATCTACCCATGCTGCTCAGAGGCTAGCTTGGTCACACCAGCAAGTTCAGGGTAGTCGCACTTACATCCACAGCACTTCTTTATCTAATGTAGCTGTGACTCATTACAGTCTCTCCCATTCTACTTCCCCTCGACCTCTCCCCAACTTCTGTCCTCTTCTGGCTGCAAAGTGATTGATAACAGTCAATCTTTCCCCTACCTCTGGAGATGAGGAGCCAGAGAGTCAGAGCCCTAAGTAGTCTTACTGTGGTGGAGGGATAACTGGAAGATAAGGCTAGGTAGGCAGAGCAGGGCCAGATGATGGAAGGCTGTGGATGCTGGGCTGAGGTATTGGTTGATTCATTAAATGATAGGGAAGCATCATAGGCTCCTGGGTAGAGGAGTGACATGAAGATAGTGGTATTTTGGAAGGAACAATCTGACAGTGCCATGTGTAATGACTTAGAAGCAGGGACAAAATGAAGAGAAGCCAGTTAGGAGACTATCACAAAAACCAAGTCCAATGTGATAAGAGCCTGAAACAGTATGACAATGTACATGAAGCAGGAGCAAGGATAATTCCAAAAGACTTCAGGAACAGGAAACCTCTTGGGCTTAGTGACTAATTTTACATGAGTGATAAACTTGAGAGATTTCAAAGATGACTGTAAAATATAGAGCTAAGGCAGTAGGAAACTGGTAGTGCTTCTGAGACAGGTAAGGGGAAGGGAAAGGAAATGTGGTTTAGAGTGTGGATCAAATTAACAGCACTTATGCTACTCCTTGATTACAATCCATCAATCCTTTCTTGTTTCACTTAGTATAAATGCCAAATGCTTAACATCACTCACAAGACTGTGCTGTAAGTCTCTACAATTTTATCTTGTACAGTTCTTTTGATAGTTAATATCTCAGTATTTTTTATGAATCAGGTTATTTTCTGCCTATAGAATTGGGCTCACATCTGGTCAAACACAGAACTCCATTATTGTGATTATTCCAAGCAATGTGAGATACATACATGGATGCTAGTCAGAAAAAAAATAACATAAAGTGAGAAAAACCTTTCTCTTTTTCCTCTGGGTGGGGAGCCAAAAGGATGAGGTAGCCTTGTAATTGCTAGTAAGCACTTGACACCAAATGGAGGAAGTCTCTCTGAGAATGAGGCCAAACAGAGATAAGCAGAACAATATAGACAGACAGGTACCTGAGTCCTCATTTAAGTCCCTGGATCCAGCCCAGCCATACTAGCTCCACATCTTAGATTTTCCACTTATATGTACTAATTAATTCCCTTTACTTATTTTTTTTAGCTTAAGCTTAGGCTTCTGTCACGTATAGCCTAGAGTCCTCACTAGTCTATCACCTCAAGGCTGCTCATTTGCATGTAATGCTTTTCCCTATACTTTAAAAAAATTTTTTTGAAATATTTTAGTTAAATTCAGTTTGCCAACATATAGTATAACACACACTGCTCATCCCATCAAGTGCCCTCCTTGGTGCCCATCACCCAGTTACTCCATCCCCCCACCCCCCTCTGCTTCTGCAGCCCTTTGTTTCCCAGAGTTAGGCATCTCTCATGGTTTGGCTTCCCTTCTAATTTTTACCCCCTCAGTTTCCCTCCATGCCCTTATAGTCCCTTTCACTATTTCTTATATTCCACATATAAATGAAACCGTATGATAATTGTCTTTCTCTGATTGATTTATTTCACTCAGCATAATACTCTCAATAGATGAATGGATAAAGAAGATGTGGTATATACATACATTGGAATATTAATCATCAGAAAGGATGAATACCTACCATTTGCTTTTCCCTATACTCTTTATCTGACCAAGTCCCACTTGTCTTCAGGACTTGGCTTAAATATTACCTTCCAGAGAGCCTTGCCATGAAGCACCAGTCCAAATTAGGTCCCTCTTTACAATTTTTTCAAATCATCTTATTGTTATTTCTTTACAGTAGTCCTTTTAATTTATAGTGATATATGTGTTCATTTGTTGAAAATCTGTCTTCATTAATATTACCTTACACATTACCCTTGCACCTCCCTGAAGTCCCACTAAAATGATAGTAATGATATTTTTTTAAAGACATAAATCCAAATTAAAGAAAAACCAACAAAACTCTGTAAGCCACAGAGCAGATGGATAAGTAGCAATTGATAGGCCCAAGAAAACGAAAACCTGAGCTAAGGAAAGGCTGAGAAACAGCCTGCTCTACACCACAGTAGTCTCAAAAGACTCAGGAATTCTTGGTACCAGATTCCTGTGAATGTAGGAGGTGGAGGTAAAATCAAGCCCCTTTAAGAAACAGATTTTCAGAAATCCTCCCCTACTAGTGGGTAACTCCTCCCTCAACCCGGCAAAAGACTGGATGTTCTCTGACTAGGTAAAAAGGAAGTTCTTTGGGCTTGCAGCTCCACCAGGCTCCACACAGGCTTCCTATGGGATTCTTAATTTCTCCCTTCTAAATAAAAGCCAGCATCCAAGGTTCACTAGACCTTTGAAGAAAGCCTCCAAAAGAAAAGATGAATGTGAAACCAAGTGAAAATTTAAAGGATTTGAATGGAAGGGACAATATAGTGATAGAAAAGCTTTTAAAATTAAAATCCTCAAAAAATAAAAAATGAAACATTGCATCAGTGAAATAAAAACAAGGCACTTTAGTAGGAAAAAGATTTTCAGAGTCCAAAAAATCTTGTAAATTAAAAACAAAATAGAAGAAATTTAAAAAGTAGATGCATTGGAATAAAATTTAATTAATTCTTACAGAATGTTCCGCAGAAAAGACCAAAAAAGGATACACAGTAAGAAAGGAAAAGTATAAAACTGAAAGAACCATTCCACATCTAAATAACAAGAATTCCATTTGAAACGGAAATAAACAAACAACAACAAAAACCAAACTGAAAATGAGAAAATGGAGAAGAAATCATCAGAGGAATGATTCAAGAGAATATCCCAAACTGAAGGTCCATCAAGTGCCCAGCATAATAGATGGACACAGATCTACATGAAAGTATACCATGAAATCTCCAGAACTGGAGAATAAGAAGGTTCTGAAAGTTCCCAGAGAAAAAAGAACTGTAAACATACAAAGGATCAAAATCGCAAGAGCATAGAACTTTTCAACAGAAAAAAAAAAAAAAAAAAAAAACCCACAAACCAAAGACGTAATGCCCTCCAAATTCTGAAAGGACACAATTCCAACCTAGATCTCTATAGTTAGCCATTTAGTGTAAAGTTAGAATAGAGAAATTTTTAGATATGCAGACTCTCAAAAAAATTGTTTTTTTTTACTTTTATCATTTCTCAATAAAATACATTGTGATGAAATGAGGAGATAAATAAGAGGGGGGAAGAAAGATGACCTAGGAAACGGGTGCTCAAAAACAAGAGAGAAGTGAATGGATTCTTTGGGGTGATGGTGAAGAGCAAGGGAGAGACAATAAAACTCTGGAACAGCCCAAACATTGTCCAGCATGGACTAGTGTAGGCACAAAAACTCCAGGAAAGACTTCATAAAAATAGAATTAATATGTCACCAAGAGCATTTGCATATAATTGAGAAGAGATTTACTAAGGAGAGGTTAGGGATAAATTAGCCATTAGTACATGGAAACCCTGCAAATAAGAATAGAAATTATTTTGGCGACTGAGTGGCTCAGTCAGCTAAGCGTCTGCCTTAAGCTCAGGTCATGATACCAGGGTCCTAGGATCAAACCCCAGTTGTGCTTCTCCCTCTCCCTCTGCCCCTACACCCCCAACCCTGTTCACGCTCCCTCTCACTCTCTCAAATAAATAATTTTTAAAAAGAATAGAAATTATTATAGTTGTTATCAACATTGTTATTAATCCCAAGAAAAATGAAAAGCTGCACAAGGAAAGATAACAATCATTAAAACAGAAATTCCTAACACTTCAGTGTTTATTATATGACATGAATTGTACTTTTTGTTTATTAACTAATTCACTATTAATCATCACAAAAATCTAATGTTGTAAGTACTATATGATTCCTTCATTCTACACTTGAAGAAATTGAGATACAGAGATATTAAGGAGTGTACTCAAGCTCACTCTCACAATAAGTACCATTTCTGGAATTTGAATCCAGGCAACTGGACTCTAGTAGCTGTTCTCCTAACTATTGCTGATGTTGCCTTCAAAATAATCATCAGATATTATGTGTCTCCATTGTAAGTGGAGTTTTCATGGGCAAATATAAACGCTGAATATTCATTTATCCCAAGTTCCAAAATGACAACTTTGGAAGACTAGGGAGAAAAGTGTATAGGTATGACGTGGTACATGTGAAAAGAAGCTAAATAGTCAGACTCTTTGTTGGAAGTCAACAGCTAAGACCTTAAAAACAGAATGAAAGAAATAGCCATATAAGTATCATTTTTAAAGATTCAGAGATAAATGCCTAAAAAAATTTGTTAAAAGAATTAAATGTGAATGCCACAAGTAGAAAATAACAGGATATGAAGGATTTCCCTCAGGGAATTAATTTTATCAAGACTTGTAGAAATGCTTTATTCCTTAAACTATGTGCTATTTATATAACTAATATTTTTCACACCCATTGTTAAAGGTTTGAGTATCACTAAGTCGATATTTAAAATGATGAGTATGGGGCAATTGGGTGGCTCACTCAGTTGAGAGCCCGACTCTTGATCTCAGCTCAGGTTTCAATCTCAGGGTCTTGAGTTCAAGCCTCAAGTTGGCCTCCATGCCTGGAGCCTACTTAAAAATAAATAAATAAATAAATAAATAAATAAATAAATAAATAAATATAAAGCCATGAATACAGATCACCTATCAGTGTGAATAGAGAGGAGAGGTCCAAGGACAGAATGCTTGAAGGTCTACAGAGCCCATGATAGGAGGCTAAAGGAACGAGAAGAGACAGAGAAGAAACAAGGACAAACTAAAGAGAAAAATCAAAGGGTTCAAGAAGTCCAATGATCTAGAAATCAAAGGAGGAGAGAACATTGGGAAGGAGAGAGCCAGTAACAGTAAGAAAAAGAGGGGAAGGACAGTGAAGATAGCAACTGAGCCAAAATGGCATTTCAGTCATTGTTGGGGAGCAAAGTGGTTGTGGGTGCTTACGGAGGCTCTGTAGGTAAGGCCGTAGAAGGCATGAGGACATACCATCGTTGTCAGAGTAGCAGGGAATCCTAAGGATGTCATTTCCCCCAGAATATGAGCTTCCTACCCCAAGAGCTACCCGGCTAGATTTATTTATTTTTTTCCCCAAAGTACGCTGCCAAGGGTGCAGCCGCCCCTTCATTAACAGGGAAAGAATGACAGGAAATCATTATTGGCAAGAAGCTTGTTGACATGAGGAAAATGACATGGTTAGTTTCTGATGGTGGCAGCGTGCCATTTTCAGCAATGCCAAAGCAAAGAAATCATAATATCTAGAAAATAATATTTCCATGCCCGCCATATAAATTCTAGCCAGATGTTGCCCTGAGGAAAGTGAGTTCCTTTGGCTTTGATGACAAGTACAGAAGAGCAAAGGCCTCCTTCTCACTATTGATGAGCCCCTGATTGTTGGTTACATGAATCGGGAGACAAGCTTTGGGGCAGGATCACAGCCAGCCCAGAGTTAGACCTGAAGATAAGTGAGAGGTCACCGTTTAATTTCAAGAAGAGCACCAAGTACATGCTGAAGAAGAGAGAAGCCACCTGGCAGCATTAAAGTGGAGCCTCCGGAATGCGATTGTGTTCTGGGGGCAGGCAGGTGAGAGCATGCTCAGCTCCAACAAAGTAGGCCTGTGACAAGGGAAAGATGAAAGCATCCCACCACCTCCTCCAGCAGCTACAGGAGATTTCCTGTTCCTTTTATCTACGATCACATGACCCGTCAGTTACCTGTAGGGGGTGTCCGTAGATTTTGCCACTGTGAAATGTTTTAGTCGTGTGTCAGAGGGCTGTTTTCTTGAAGTTGGGGATGTCAGAAAAGTGTAAGTTGGCTTCCAGTTGTACATTGATATGCCAGTTTCAATTATTCATTGAAGCTGCAGGTTCTTTCCTTTCACTGAGGCCCAGTTCGAGAGAACAACGGTTCTTTAAATATATATATTCCACATGCAGATAAGAGATTATCAATGTTCACATAAAATCAGCATCACTCCTGCGAGCTACACATCAAGTGTAAAATGTTTCGGATGAATTGTGTGTCCATTCTTTCTGTATTTTCATCCCACTCAGAGGCAAAGCCAACACATGTTGCTTGCACATGCACGTACCACACACATACACACACACACACACACACACACACACACACACACAAGATGCTTATGTAGGATTGAGGCTAGAATTAAATCCACACATTTGGTTAGTCAGTTGGCTTCCCACTGTCCTACTCCCTCTTGCTACCTTGGTAGACAAACGGAAGGAGGGAAGTAGTGGGTATGTGGATGCAGTGGCACCCAATAATATCCTGGAGGAAGGATCACAGGGGCTGTTCACTTCCCATGTCCCTTGCACCAGAGCAAAAAAAAAAAAAAAAAGTAAGAACATATCTATCCCATCCAGCACATCCTAGATTGTAGATGACTCCAAAGGAACAGCAGAGCAATGACGTGAGAAGAGATGCCTGCCAGGGTAGGGAGTGGACAACCTGGGCCTTTCTCAGCCCATGTCCCACCCATCTGTACCTCTGAAAAATAAAAAAGCTAACGAGAGATAAGAGAGTATCTGTCCTGAGTGATACAAGCTCCAAGTTTGTGCTCACTCTAGATGAGTAGGAAAGACTGTGCTGTTCAGATGAGAACACCAGTGCAGGAGTGAAGCATGTGGGCAATGGAGGTGGGCTGTTTAGATTAAATTCCAGATGTACATTTACTAGCTGTGTGACTTTAAGCAAGTTATTTAACCTCTCTGGGCCTCTCTTTACTCCACTCTAAAATGGAGTGAATGATAATAATTACCCCGTAGGGACATTTTGTCAGGATTAAATGAGTTAACTCATTTAACACAAGTTCGATTAATGTTAACTATTGTTATGTGTGCTAATAAGATCCCTGGACTCCAAACAACATTCTCCACTATCTTGTTAGATACCTGACATTCTGCCTTTGGAAAATGATTCCTTAAATAGACAGTTTAGGGTCTTTATCCTTATTAAAAGGCAAAACTTTTAATAATGCAAAAAAAAATCTGAGTCTCATATCTATGAGATACTTGTTCTCATTCCTTCCATGGGCACACACAAGAGGAAGGTTTCCTTAAATCACCTCGAAGTGCCTTTCACCTTTTCCTTCCCTCCGCTCCCACTGCTTGTCTTAAAGGACGCCTGTGTTTCCCAATGGCACTAGCTCCCCTTCGCTCTCTCCAATCTACCTTCCTATAGTCAAGGTCAGGAGTGGCTGGCATTTTCTACATTCATCTCATAGCCCTTGCGCGGTCTGCCTTAGTTCCTCTGATGTACTCTTCCCCCACCATCTGCTGTGTATCTCTGTCTGCAGCAATCCCTGGGACGCCTCAGATTCACCGTGCCCAAAATGCAGGTGCTCACACTGCCCTCTCCCCACCCAGAATACCCACAGCAGTGCTGCACCCCACTTCAGGTTAAGGTGCACACATTTCACAGACTGGAAACCCAGAGTGAATTAGGCTGATTGTGTGTGTCTTCCGTTATTTGTGTATGTAGGTGGCTAAAGTATTTGTGTTCTAGGCCTAAAAATGTGTCAATCACTCTCACTGCCCTGCCCTAGATCAGGTCCATTCTCACATGGGTTTTTGCCATAAGCTCCTGACTAATCTCCCCCTATCTTGTCTATGTGTTTCCCTTCCAATCTAATGAGCACACTGCTTCCAGCTCTGAGCATGCACTTTCTTGGTCAAAATAATGATGGGACACCTGAATGGCTCAGATGGTTGACCATCAGACTCTTGGTTTCAGCTCAGGTCATGATCTAATGGGTTATGGGATCGAGCCCTGCATTGGGCTCCATGCTCAGTGGGGAGTCTGCTTGAAGATGCTCTCCTTCTGCCCCTCCCCGCTCAAATAAATAAAAAAAAATCTTTAAAAAGAATGTAATGACTCCCCTAAGTCTGGTGAAATAAACTCACCACTTCAAGCTATGAACTACCTTTCCAGCCCCAAATCCTACACTTCTATGTATCTGTCTACCCAACATTCAGGTTAACCTGAGGTCTCAGTGATAACTGGTATCACCAAGTTGCTTTGTGATTGTATTACCCCAGGAGACAAGCCATCCTTACTCTATGTCTTTCCCTCTGCTCCATGCACCTGAGAGGACCTTTGCTCCTAACTCCACTCTCTGGTCGCATAGACCATATTGATTCAAATCCTTCGCTTTTGTTAAGCACTGTGGCCTGGAACAAGATACTCAATCTCTCTGAACTCAGGAGTGACTGGAAATTATAAAATGTGCTATTATAAGGAGCGGTTGGGAGGTTTCTGAGAGCTAGTATACAGAAGGAGCTATGGCTTGGCTCATCAAATGGCACCTATTTTTAAGGCATAGCTCAAGTGGAATCCCCAAAAGGAAGCTTTTCTTGATTCTTCACAATAAAATAATTCTTCTTCCCTTCTTCCTTGCTTCATCCTTCCATGTATCCTCTCCTTCTTCCTTCCTTTCCTCCTTTCATGTGACAAGCATCTCTGGGGCAGCTGTGCCATGTGGTATACAGGCCTGCCTTGGGCACATGCCCAGGAGGGATGTGGTTGTGGCCCTCAGGAAGCTCACAGTCTAGTGTGAGAGATGGCAGATATAAAAGAGAGAGAGAGAGAAAGAGATGACAGGTATAAAAATAGAGATGTGTGTGAGTATCAAGCACACACACAGGAGGGAGGCTATAACTGCCTGATTGGCCCAGGAAAAGCTCATTAGCGACGGTGAATTGAGAACTAAGCCATAGAGAGGAGGAGCTACCCAAGCATTGTGTGGGGAGCAGGGGTCTGGGCAGAGAGCTACGAGGCCCAGTGATGGAAAGATGCCACAAAATGTGGCTCCTCTCGGGCAGTGTTGCTCACGTAGTGTGTGATGTAAAGAACTGAAACAAAATCATCTCTGGTATTCTTAAAACTCCAGAATCCCATTCCAAAATCCCTGAATGAAAATACCTGTGGTTAGGACCTGAGAAAATAAACTTCAAACAAGTCCCAGCAGTGATTCTTCGATTCATTACATTGTAAAGAGAGTGATCCCCCCTCTGGGGTCCCATAGACTCACTACCATAGGCTTCATTCAGACAAAGGAAATGGACAAAAACAGATGAGGTAATAAAAGCAAAGGTTGTATTCTGATACATTTTTCTTGCATTTCGGATTTTCAAAATTTATTTAAAGTAAACCAGAATACTAAGCAGCCATTAAAAATAATGTTGTGGAGTACATTTTTCATATTGAACTGTTTATGCAAGAAAAGGAAAAAATGCATGTATACATATAAAATCCCATTTTTGTAAGACAAGTAGGTTTTGTATGTATGTGCAGAGAAGAACTGACTTAAGGAATAAACCTCCAAATGTTAATGGGTGATTATCACAAGGCAGTGGGAGTTGCTGTAATTTTGGAGAGGATTTTATGATTTTCCTAAATGAATATGTATTTCATGTATAATTTTTTAAAAAGCAGTATAAGTTCTTTTTCTTCAAGGCAAATAGCCAGAACCAAAGTGGAATTCTAATTAATGGCCAGAAGCCGTGAGAACAAGGAGAGTTTGACCTCAGGACGGGAGGTGGTGACACAGCCCAGACTTCTTCACAGGGCGCCAGACCTTGGTCTGGTCTGAGCAAACATCTAGCAGCAAGGCCAGCAGAAAGAGCAGGAACTGGGGGCCAAGTCCTCCCCAGCCCAGGCAGCATTAGGTCAGGAAATCATCGACCCAGCTGTGAGATCCTGGAAGCAAAGAGAAGAAACGAAGCTGAGACATGCAGTATGGACCAGATCCAGAGTGGGCCCCAGGAACACCAGAGTCCTAGCTGGGTGTAGTCATCCTCTCCTCAGAGTGTGGAAGGTTCTAGAAACCAGAGGTTGGATCAGGGCTCCCTGTAAACCAGGTGGAAACTCAGGGACCAGTGTAATAGAAAGGGTTTCTAATGTATTACACTACCCTTAAGGGAGCCCATATCATTCCCCAAACCTGAGCTCCTTCACATTTTTGTATTCTAATTGTGAAATAATGACATGCTGTCCCACAACTGTGAAATTGTATTTTTTGACTTTGTGTTTCTAAAGTTAACATAATTGAAGGAGTTGTCTCAGACCCAGTGTTTGGAATTGTGCTCCATATCCTATACCCCAGACTACACTATCATCCTGTGCCATGCAATTGTTTAGTGAATGTCATTATGAATAAATAATGATATACGGGACGCTACTCTTTTACGTAAAATTATATGTATAATGCAGCTGATACTGGGGATGGAAAAACTTTTCACTGGTCCTATATCATAGTCTGTAAACCATGAACATTGAATTAACCCAATAAAAGTGACAATTCTGACCCTGGGCTATACCCATTACTCTAAGGTTACAGCTTGCAAGCCAACTCAAATTGTTCTCAGTGTGGTACTTTACTGAAATACTTATCATCTGGAAACCGTATGTAGTGCATATTCTTAATAAATAATAACACATTTTATTTTGGTTTACTGAAAATTAACAGGGCATTTGGGAAATTGCTGTTATTGTGGGAGCCTGTTTCACATTTGCCTTGGCAGTACAATAGCTATCTAAGTGGAAAATAGGAGAGCCAATGCCTGTCGAGGGTGGGTTTTTTTCCTCTGCTGTTGGTATTCACAGAAAGCCATGCAGCTGGTAACATTAATGACATCCTATATACTCGGAAGACATGAAAGAAGTTAAACCAAGTTGTATTGGGCTTACCCATATGAAATTGTCATTCTGAATTGATTGGTTTTGCATTCAGACACAGTAAATCTATTTCTTTGCAACTATATTCCAATCTGTAGTCCAAATGGTCTGCCAAGTTTCAAGGCTTTTCCAGTGCGATTGCCCAAGACAAGCTTTGTGGACATGCTAAGCAGAAAGGCAAAAGGCAGTGAACTTGGGGGAAGGGGGTGGGGTCTATTCCCATGCCAAGAGCTGCTCTTGGCAGTGATCGTATAGCATTCTCTGATAGTCCCGATTCCTCTCTGCCCCAAGTTCCAGAGGCATCCCTTGCAAGAGTCTTCCACCTCGTGATGTAACAATGAAGGCATCAGCCCCAATATGAACTTTAATTGGAGAAAATACACTTGCTCCGTTGGAGGGAGAAGGGAAATGATGGGATTCAGGAGGGAGGGGAACACAGGGGGTAAGAAGATCAACAGAAGCAGCTTTTGTGGTGGTTCCACTGGTGTTTTCCTTCTCCTTGCTGGTCCCACCGGGTAATAGCTATAGGGAAGGAGGTCATGCTGCAGGCCGGCAACGGTTTCCCAGCTTCGCAGCCCTGCTTCTACCTGGACAGCCCTCCCACCCCGTGGCCACCCTGTTTGCCACCCTGCCCTCCTTGCTACATTGAAATGCCACGAATGGTTTCATTTTCATGCTAAGAGAGAAATATTTCCAAACAAGTTTCTCTATGTTACTATTGACCTTTGTTTTCCATATTGTGTTAAGCATACATTCTAGTTCATTCTTTCCTATCAGCTCTGTGGGCTTGTGGGTGCCTCAGACTGGCATACTGAGAAACCATATCATTATTCTTATCTAATGGTGCATTTTATATTTCCTGGATTTAGAAGAATTTCCTTTTTCTTACTTAATCCCCCCTTTCCACAGGGCTAATTCCTGAAGGTTAATGATTCTACCATTTTTTTCAAACGTGCAAGTTGGAAACCAAAGTGACCTTTACCTTCTCTCTCCTGCTTCCCCTTCCCACCTCCCCGTAGTCGTGCCTTCAGACTGACCCCCGAATTTGTTACCCAACATGACAAGCCTGGACCTCATCATTTTCCTCCTGGGTTATTATACCCTCCTAACCAACCCGTCTGCTCTTAGCCTCTCCCCTCCAACTCACTCTGCTATGCCACCAAAACAATCTTCTTATAAAGTTAAAAAAAAAATCACATACCAGGTCTGCCTAAAATTAGTGCATAGATTCCCACTTTCTCAGGATGAGATGCACACTCGAAAAACAGTTGGGCAAGATGGTTGAAACAAGGATTCCAAGGTGTCAGTTGGTTAAGTGTCTGACTTCAGCTCACATCATGATCCCAGGATTCTGGGATCGAGCCCCACGTTGGGCTCCACGCTCAGTGGGGAGTTTCCTCTCTCCCTCCCTCTGTCCCTCCCCTGTTCATGAGCTCATGCTCTCCTTAATAAATAAATAAAAACTTAAAAAGAAAAAAGAGGACTCCAGGGCCAAACTATCTGTCTTCAGATCCCAGTTCTGCTAACTACTAACTGGAGACACTGAGTAGTGATTTAAACTGCACCTTGGTTTCTCCATCTGTAAAATGGGATAATGACAATATCTACCTCTATGAGAATTATGTGATTAATTAATACTAGTAAATGCCAGAACAGTGCATAGTCAGGACTACACACCTTTTGCTATTCACATAAAATAAATACCCTACCTAAGGCATGGGGGCCCTTCACTGCCTACAATCTACCTTTCTGAAGCCTCCCCTGCCATCACTTGTGACCATACGCTTCACATCTTCATCACATGGAGCTGCTTGCCATGCATTTCTGCATATGCTATTCTTTCCACTCTAAATATCCTCCTCTTCTGTTTCTCCATCCAGGAAAATGCATTCTGTCATTAGTTTATCCCTCAGGTTTTTATGACAATGTGTATCCTGTTGTTTCATCGTTTAGTGTCCCCGTCAAACTTAAGAGATTAAGATCTTTGAGTTTCCACAACTCTTTTATAGTCACATCTGCTAACTCCATATCTAAAATAGTGAATAAGTATTGACCAAATAGTCAGTGAATGCTTGATGTTGGAAAGAAAGAAGGAAGGGAGGGAGGAAGAGGAAGAGAATAAAAGATGCTTGCAATTTTCTCTGGACCACACAAGGTGCTGAGTAGCTTACATGGATAATTCAGTCCTAACAACAGCCCTATGAGCGGACGCTATTATTCGCCCAGCTTTACAGATAAAAAAACCTGAGGTACAGAGATTAGGTAACTCTTCTGACATCAGCCTGATGCTGGAATCTGAGCACAAGTTTGCCTCCCACTGTCCCAAACAGGACTCTCCTCCTTCTCCCCAACAGCCAATCCTTCACAGACTCAAGGAGTCTGGGTGGCTGGGAGGCAGGGCAGGAAGAGTGTAGGTTGCCAAGCATGGTATAAATCTCATCGACGTCCCATTTACGGACTTCCCTTGAGCATCACTGATGCTCAGTTCCCTTAACTGTAAAAAAATACATCAACGGTGCCCACCTCCCACTTCTAGAATTATTGTGAGGATAAAGGAGATAAAGTATGTAAAGCTACAGTTTCAGTGCTTTGCACACACTAGGAGGGCAATATGAAACACTTATGTTTAAGATTAGCTAGCCTACAAGCTTCTTGGCTTGGGAAAGAAAGCCAGTTAGAATTCCCATTCTTGGTGGTTTTGAAGCCCAGCCTCTTTTGTAATACCAAACCAGTTTGGTTTGGCTAACTAAGAACTTTGCTTCAAAGAAAATGTTTTATGCATGCTCGAAACAAAGGCGTTAAGGAATGTTGGCGGGGAGACGGGGATCTCCTGAAAGTGTAAGGAGCAAAGAAAATGTAATCCACCATTAAAGAAAGAGCAAAATGCTGTCATTCACAGTACGCAAATAAAACAAGGCTCCTTCCAGAATCCAAGTTCCAGTGACCCATAGTTCTGGAGTGTCAGCTTGGGAATTGACAAACAGCAACTTGAATAAGTTCAACAATTTTTTTTTTTTTTTGCACACGTAGGTGTAGAAAACCAAAAGGAAATGTTGAAACCCAGTAGAAGGGTTGTAAGAGTTTTATGTTAATCTTCATTTAATTTCAACTACCTCATCAATATGTAACTGAAGAAGCACGAACTAACAAAAAAGTGAAACTTGCTAAAACTGAACCTTTGTTTGACAGGTTTTCACCTTGCTTATTTTTCTTGCGGTCTTTTGACATTTTTGCAGCGCATGATCAAAGACCAGCACAACTCTTTTACCCCTGAAATTTAGAAGCAGTTACAAGAAGCAACTTAATTTATGGCTGTAAAGACCAAGCACATTTTTCACATGGCATAATTAAAACTAGGTCAGTGAGAGAAAGGAATGAAAGACAGAGAGGTTGTCTAAATATTATGCTGATAAATGACAAATTCACCTTGAAACAATTCTTCTGCCATTTTTCTCTTTATTTAGCAGTGTCCTCCGTTTTGCATTTAAAGAATATTCCGTTTCCAAGATACTAGGTTTTCTAGCCATCCTCCATGTTAGTGTGCCAAACATTACAGATGGAGCTCAAATTATTCATGGTAATTTACTATTCTCTACAGTCAAAGGGCAAACTTGTCTCCTGCCTTCGCGGTAGCCCTCTAGAACATGCTCTGCACTTATTCTCTGGGCAGAGTTCCCACTGATAACCAGGGAGGACCCGCTGGCACAATGCATGTATAGAAAACATCATGCTACAGATCAGAGAAGAGAATTCAGTCCAAGCCCAGCTGGGCATTCCAGAGAGAGAAAAAGAAATAAGCAAACATAATATCAACAATTGAGGGAAATGCTATGACTCTGCAAGTTCAGGGTTTTCAAGTCTTACAGGAATTGTATAAAATACTCTCTGATGTGCTATGTGGTGGATGAAGCAAAGCAAAGTAGCAACTAAGGGAACAGACTCCACAAGAAAAAGAAAACCAAGTCAAAGAAATCATAGAACCGTCTGATTCGATTCCAGAAAGTCACTCTTGTGGAACTCACGGGGCATTAAGAAGAGGGTTTCATGTGCTTAGCTTAGGATGGCTTAGCTATATTGGGGGAATGAGGAACTAATTGCACAAACTCCACCAAGTGTCCGGCGCCCTAATGTGTGTCTCTCTTCATGCTTCCCATGCTCGCCCATTCCTAGAGCTGTAATTCCAGACCCCAGCCTTTTCTAACCTCCTTTCAGCTCCCCTCTGAGTGGAGAATGACATTCATGCTGAGTGTATGACTACTTGGCAATAACATCCAGGTTTGACCGTAATGGATCATCTTCCCATCAACACTGTCGGTTGTCGGTGAAGCTTTCTCTGAGGTGTGGGCCTGAACTCTGTCAGAGGAGTGTAATTGCTAACACCTATCTCCAACAAACCAAATTCTCTAGCAGACCATTTATCAATTCCAACCATTCCTGCAGCCGACAAGTAAAGAAAGACATTTCTAAGTGAATGATTCAGTTATACATGTCTTTCAACATGTTTTATTTTGAATAGTCTGTTTTGGTAGGGTTGATGTGGCATTTGATGGCCTTAAAACCACAAACACCTGAAGTACCTTTCTTTGAAATAATTTAGGCACTTTCTTCCTGGTAATCTATAGAAAGAACAATTACAAAATATGCCTAAGGGATTGATCCTTCTACACATGTAAAAATGACTATTTCTCCACAAAATCACCTTTTCCACATACTCCAACTAGCCTTGAGAAATAATGCTCTAGGCTGTCATAATCATTAGGATCTCAGGACCTTATTTTTCATGACTTGCTTGCCCACCCCTAGAGTTCCTCCATAATACTTCAACTTAATTCTTTTCTCTTATTTAGAATCCCTCTTGAGCTTTTAGAATCAAGTACACATCTCAGAATGTGGCCCCAGGAGTGTGTGATCTGACCTATGACCATCTCTCTCCATAGCCAGCTAAGCTCTGCCATGCTGGCCTCACTTCTGGGTCTCAGACTAGCCATGGCCTCTCCTGCCACCAGGCTCTCACACACACTATCTCCACTGCCTGGACCAAACTTCCCTAAACCCATCCTCAACCATCTTTGAACTTACTCTTGAGTCCAAGCAAATCACTTCTTGCAGACTTTTCCTGACTCCCAAATAAGTCACATTCCTTCTTTGACTTCTCCGCAGGTAACTCTATTTCTGCTCTTATAGCATTCATTACACTTAACCTTCTTCCACTAGAATGAAATCCCTCAAGGATAAGAACTGTGCATGTCGTGTTCAATGCTGTACTCTTATCATCTAACCCAGTTCCTGGCACGTAATACGTCCCATATCAGTGTGTTCAGGCTGCCATAGCAAAATACCACTCAGTGGGGCCTTAAGCAACAGAAATTTATTTTCTCAGCTCTGGGGGCTAGAAGTCCAAGATTCAGTTGCTGTCAGTGTTGTTTCTGATGAGGCTCTTCCTCCTTCTCTTACTAATGTCCTCATAGTCTTTTCTTTGTGAGTGCATGGAAAGAGGGAGCTCTCTGGTGTCCTTTCCTCATTTTATAAGGACACCAGTTCTATTGAATGAGAGTCTCCCTCTTTTGACCACCTTTAATGTGAATTACCTCCCTAAAGGCTCTATCTCTAAATAACTACCATGCTAGAGGTTGGAGCTTCAATATATGAATTTGGGAAGGACACAGTTTTGCCTATAATAGGCTCTCAATACATATTTGTTGGGTGAATGGTTAAATAAATGAATTTTCCTTATTCCAAGTTCTTTTCTTTCTCAAGAGATTATTGGCTCATGAAGGCATGAATCATGTCTTTCTCTTACCCCTGCATCCATTATGGCCCGTAACACACAGCATATATTCAGCACATGGATTGAATTTAGGTTCAGCCTTCAAGGCAAAGATGACCTATGAAAATAGAGGTGTGTGTGAGTGTGTCTATGTTGGTATGTGTGTTTTCATTACTAACGAAAGTTACTTAATGACTTTCTATGATCATCTAGGAAGCTAGTTCTAAACTTCTAGGCAGAAAGTGAGCAAGTAAGCTCCAGCTCAAAAATCAATTAAAGAACAGAAGCAAATGAGCAGCTTGCAAATTCAGTGCTGCTTAATTCTGTACTTCCTTATAATGACAGTGCTTTCTCTGTGAAGTAATTTTCTTTTGATAAAAGAAGACCAGGTTCCCTGACCCCAGAAAAAAAATGAATTAGTGATTTCTCTGCCTGAGAGTTGACAAACAGCCCTTACATCTTGCTCCCTGATATCCAGCAGTGAAACAAATAGACTCTGAAAATAATCTTTTTTTAAAGAGATTGGGGGACCATAGAATTCCTGTAGAGTCAGACCTCTGGATAATTCTTCATTTTGTTTTCCTTCATGGGGACATCAGTGCCCCATTGTCCATTCATACCTCAAAACTACAGCCTCAAACATGGGATTTGGTCAGTCAGCAATGCCAGTCTCAGCAGCAAAGTGAGCACCTCATCTCCAGAGCCCCCCTCACCACGGCATCTCCTTTGTTCCCTGCAGTTGTCATCAACACTCATTCCCAGGCTGTGAAAACTCTGCTCAGATTTGCTGTCTCTGACTCTAACTCGACAGGCAGTTAGACATCATGAGAGGATATTTCCCTTTGTCTGATCTGAATGTACTTTTTTCTACATTCAGATTATAAGCGAAGGGTGAATCCACATAATTCTATTAAAGCCCCCAAAATCAAAACTTTAGTTCTGCCCTCCCCTCCCCTGCCTGTTCTTTCAATGGGTTCTTTTGAAAAGATTAGGTCTTGGATGCCTGGGTGGCTCAGTTGTTACACATCTGACTCTTGATTTCGGCTCAGGTCATGATCTCAGGGTGTTGAGATCAAGCCCTGTGCTGGGTGTGGAGCCTGCTTAGGATTTTCCCTCTCCCTCTGCCTTTCCCTCACTCTCTCTCCCTAATTAAAAAAAAAAAAAAATCAAGTCTTGTGGATGACATTAAGTAAACTTCTAGTGTGTTTGGTAACAAGTCAGATTTGTTGGATTTTTTTCTGGTGGGCACCTGTATAGATTTGCCATTGCTGTGAGCTTGTTATTTATTTTTCTCAAGAAAATGTGCATCAAAGAATTATAATTAGCATATGATTATAGAATATCTGACTGAATGAATGGAACAAATGGATCATAATATAAATCATGATAACAATATGAATAACTTATTAAAGCATGAAAAGGTTATACAGTGTGACATACTTATACAGTAGTTCCTAGGATTGAGTGTTTATGAGATCCACATAATCTATGTGATTTGTTGACAAGAACAGCAAGAGCCTTGTTTAACTTTGGGGGTCTATGTACATTTGCAAGAGGAACTTGATTCCACATCCCCAAGCCCCTGATATAATAACCTTATCAGAAAATCTAGGGCACAGTAATAGGAGCCTATTATGTTGTATTTCATATCTGTCAACCTTATCTCTAATTCCTGCTGTAGCCACAGTAGAGATGAATAAAATTAAACCAAATTATATCCATACACTAGGCATTTGGGTAACGCTACAAAGTTCAGTACATTCTTACCAGCTCTGTTCCTCCTGCACTTAGTAGACTACTTCTAAAGTCTGGTGGAGGATGTTTTCACTCCAATGTCCATTATGAGATGATGAAATAATCACCTCAGGTTGTGTATTGGTTTCCTATTGGTGCTGTAACAAATTGCCACATATTTAATAGCCTAAAACTACACAAATTCATTATAACCTTATAATTTGAGATATCAGAAGTCTAAAATGGGTCTCACTGGGCTAAAATCAAGGTGTTGGCAGGGTTGGTTCCTTCTGGAGGCTCTGGGGGAGACTCCATTCCCTCCAGTTTCTTTGGCCACTTGCATTCTTTGACTTGTATGTAGCTCCTTCCTCCATGTTCAAAGCCAGCAACAAAGCATCTTCAAATCTCTCTCTGACTCTGGAACCTACCCTCCTACCTACTCCTCTGTTATTTAGAAGGACCCTTGGAGTTCTATCAGGCCTTCCCAGATAATCTAAGATAATTTTCTCTTTCAAGATCCTTAACTACAAAATGCCTTTTGCCCTGTAAGGTAACAATATTCATAGGTTCCAGAAATTAAATATGGATGTCTTGGGGACTAAAAGGGCATTATTCGGCCTGCTGTAGGATATAAATGGTAGATAATGTGTTTCCAGTGTGTCCCTTCAAATGCCTCTAATGTCCATATTTGTCACTGGCCCATTCCACCCAAGCAGGCCCCAAGATGCTAAGGCTTGTGCGAGGGGGAGCAGGAGCCCCAGAATCAGCTCAGGAGAGTTTGAGAAGATGGAGGACTGGCCGAAGGAGGAAAGCATGGAAGAAGACATAAACTTACATCGTTACTCCTAAATCCCTCTCCTCGAAGACTTTTGCTATTTAGGCATTGTCCACAAGACACGTGCAACATCTCTTTCTACTTTGCAGATGGAAAAAGAAATAGCATTAAGAGAGCTTAAAAAGCTCAGCTGAGGTCACAGCACTCCCATGGCTAAGCAGGAAAATTCATCCAGCCATCAGTGCTCCCATTTGTAACATCACCAATGCACATTTGCTCCTGTGATGGTTTAGTGCTTAAGTGGTGGAATTTATCCAGACTCGGTAGTGATGGATTCAGAATAGTCCCACATTAGGAAAAAACACAAGTTTCACTTTAATTAAAATGAGCTTATAGCAACTATTCTAATTTTCTCCCTAGTATTTATGAGCCATTTAATAAAAGCTTCCTAGACACTCAATAGTCCTGCACCTTGCTCCTGGCCCCTCACTTTACCACTTCATCATTTCATAGCCTGGAAAGATCTTGAAACAGATCATCATAGTTGAAATATCTGGGGAATTTAAAAAAACCACACTTTTGCATATCTGTATCATTGCCAGAATATATATATATATATAAAATATGGGAGTTTTCTGAGACTTAGAGGAAAACAGCTCGTCTCACTTTTGTTATTTCCTTAAGCTCTCTTTCCCTCTTGCTCTCATTTCTAGCACAGAGCATGAAGTTTTCCTTACTATTACAAGCTAAGAGAATTGCTGGATCTATGTTCCCCTTCTGTGGCATCTACAGATTCATTTTCATAAACCTGGGCACACCCCTGCACCTGCTGCTGCTTCTTTGATATCTGAGTAGAAGTTTTATAGTGGAGCAAACATCTCAGTGTGAATTCCCCCCTGAGGTGGCGTGAGGATTCAGAAGAATGAAGGTGTCATTCTGTACATTTTGAGAGAAATAATGTCAATGCTACATCAATTAGGCACTTGTTTCCATCATGCAGAGAATCAAGAGAGAGAGCAAATCAGCTAGCTTTCGAGTGTGTTGTTCTTCTGAGAAACCTGTTCAGACGTTTACTTTCTTTGCTTTTCATTTTGTTATAATGTTTGTCCAACTGGAAGGTGAGCTATAGGAACACAGCTGAGTTGAAACAAATAAAATGGCTTTTGTGGTCCTCTCCTGGTTCTCTGTAGGGAGCTGGGACAGCTACAAGGTGATCAAATGTACCGGATGCCAGAGAAAGGACATACTTAAGACTGAAAGGATTCTGTTGACAAAAGAGAAAAACATGTCAACCAATTTCTCTCTAAAAAAGAAGAGATAATTGATGTCTTCCCCACATCCCTCAGGGACCATAAAGAAATAGGACAGAAAATGTCATAGAAGGAGGAGAAAAAAAGACTACCTGAGTTTGCTAGAGGTCAGAGTCTGAGCATTATTCTTCCTGGAACCCCAAGTGCCTACAATGTTGCCAATTATGAGTAAATGTTAGGTTAGTGGGATTGATTTAAATTGTATTGAATTACAGAAATTGGAACAAGAGGCAGTTCTACATAGTAATGGCACTGCCATGATATAATTTGAGCATAATCTTGTATGGTGGTCCACGTTGAACTCTGATGTTCATCACCACTGTTGAACTCCATGAGAGTAATTACCTTTACAAATAAATCATCAATTGCATTTAAAATTTATAAAAAGGATCGCATTATACAAGAAACAAAATTTGAAAGTGCATCGCAAACCATAAAGTAAATGCAAATGTTCGTGTTTAATATATATTTTTAATTCAAGTAGGGAGAAAATGCAAATGAGCTAGACTGTGGCCATCTGGAGAACAGGAATTGGACCACAGCCTGTGTCATGCCTCCAGTGTGTAACACAATTTCTGACACCAAGTAGGCACTGATAACTGGTTGATGAGAGAAATGGATGAACAGGAAATGGAAAGAAGAAGGTGATGGCAGGATAAGAAGGAAGAAGGAGGAAAGGGAGGTATAGATGGGAAAATCAAGCAAAGATGGTTTGAAAGTAATAAAAACATGTGCTGGGAATGGACGACGGACAGGCATGTCTGGGGCAAATGGGCAGATTCGAGAGAGATGAAAGATGACTTTTTTTAAATTATAAGAATAGGAAGGAAGATGGTGGGGGGATAGTTGATAGAGATTTATAGGGCCCAAGGGAAGTGTTGTCCATCATCTGTTGGACTGGATGTCCAGGGACATCAACAGTGAATAATTACATTTTGTGGACCCCATGATCAATGGGAGGCAATTATTCATGTTACTTATCATCCAGAAGGAGGTGGCTACAAGCTCTAAGAAGGGTAGTTGATGCTGATTTAGTGACATCCAAGTGGACTTTCATGAAGGAGGTCACTCCTGAGCAGAAGACTGAAGCATAGTTTCATAGGTAGATGTTGACACCACATAGGAGTGTGGATAATGTGGAGTCAGGGGAGATATGGTGATTTTGGCTTTAAAAACAGTAAGATTTTGGAGCAGGGCAATTGTCCAACTTGACTTTCACTTCATTCACCAAACTCCTACAAAAGTTGGCCTACATTGAACTCTCCCTCAAGTCTCCTATATCACACAATACCACATTATTGGATGCTCTTTGCCCTCTGTCTGCTTATTTCCATTTGTTTTAGTCTTTTTGCCACAAGCATACAGTAATTTTTTAAGAGCCCTTCCCTTGCATCGCCAAAGTCATGGCTGCCACAAACTGCTTTTTAAGCCAAGAGGAAGTGCCTCGCATCCCCTACAGTGAGTCTGTCCCTGCCACCTGCACCTACAGCATTGTCCCCAGACCCTTTGTTCTCATTCTTAACCTGCTGCCACTTGGAGCTATCCCTGTCTGGTCCCACCTCTTAGCTCTGTCTCACCTTTCCATCTTTTTTCTTCCTCCTTGGAGTTCACACTTGCATGTAGAACTGTTAGCCCCTGACCTTTGACTTCTGCTCCAAGACTCTGGTTTAGATCCCCCCAACCTGTTATTCCTGCTTGGGGCTATCCTGGGTAGTTATCCACTGCTGCCCACCAGCCTCAGATGACCCACCTCCTAGCCCTCATCTGCCAACTATCTAATCCCACAGGAAGAGTAAATCACTCAGTACCCAATATAGCACCAAACCATAGAGTAGATTCTTAATAAATATTTTAACTGTTAAATGAATTAATTTTTTAAATGTCTGGCAATTTTTTTTTCTGGCAGCTATATTAAGTTTCTTTAGATCTCTAAGTTTCTATAGCATATCTACTAGCAGTCTTAGGCATAGACAACACCCCCCCTTACTGATATCCACCTCCCAAATTCAAAGAACAATTCCTTTGACCTCTGCAGAGGCAGCTTACTTTGAGGGACCCATGCACCAAGGGTAGAACGATAGACATGTGAACTGCATCTTAAGCATAGTGCATGGTGAGAACTCTGTGTAACTTCCCTGTAAGTTAGACAAGTACTTTTAATGAAAGGTTTGTGAGTTCAGAAAGCCCCGGGGTATTAGAAAAGACAGTTCAGCTTCCTGTCTGGGAAGAAAATGACAGCTCTCCTCACTGGGATTAAGCTTCAGATATTCAAAAGGAAAAAAAAAAAGAAACTTCTGAGTAATCCATTGGACCCGCTGCAGGAAATTTGGTGTCTCGTGAGCATCACCCCTGCGGGATCCTATGTGTAAGGTATTGACAGTGCAGAGAGGTGGTGGGCATCATTTCGGTAAAGGACAATGCCTTCTTCACTCCAAGAACCACCACAGAGTCTGTACCTACCCCCACTCATGAATGGATGACAGGACGGCCAATCCATTCACATGCCACAAACAAGAGTATTTCCTAAAGATTTCTCAAACTGATTTCTTTCTTTCCATCTCTACTACCTCCAATGCGATCTCAGCCATTCTCACACCTTGTTCCGAAGGTAGCTGCAGCCATTTCCAGACTGGTTTCCCTGCCCTGGAACTCACTCCTTTCAAATGTGCTTTCATACCATGGAAACTGACTCAAAACTCAAGTCTATTTCCTTCTCTGCTAAAAGTCTTTCAACAGCTTCCTGTTGCCTGAGAACAAAAACCAAGTCACTTAGCACGGCAGAAAGTTTTCTATGAGCTGCCTTCTGCCCACCTCCAGAGCCATGTATCTCCACCCAAATCCACCCCAATTTCTGCCTTTTCTTGTTCACTCTAGTAATATTGAGTTACTTGTAATTTCAACTACACCATATTTGAAGTCGCCATATTCGTACTTACTGCTGTTTTCTCTGCATGCTATATTTTTCCCATTCCTTCTTCACTTGTAGACATCCATTTTTTCCTTCAAGATTTAGCTAAGATAGCAGATCCTCCAGGAAAAGCCCACTGACCCTCAGCAGGCATGGTTCAACACTCCGTCTCTCTGTATCTCCCAACCACCCTATGCCCTCAACTACCTGAGTGCTCCCCTGTTTCCACGCTTGTTTTCACCAGTTCACAGGTAGTTTCTATGCCACATTCTGCTTTCAACCCCTGACTCATGGTAGAACATGTAAGGCAAAGCAGAGCCTCATGTGTGTAGGCAGGCTTATAAGATCCTCTAAAAGGCCTATCACTTCCAACATATTAGGCATGAGAGTGGTCCCGAATAAACACTTCTTGAATAAATGAATGTGAGTACATTTACCAAACATTTGCAGGCAATGAATAAAAAGACATGAAGCATAAAAAAAATGCTAGGGCTCAGGTAAGGTAGGCTTATTGGCTAAAACAAACAGGAAAATAAAGATAACTTGGATTCTAAAACAAAATTAACCAAGAGGATAATTGGGACAATACTTTGGAAGTGAGGATTTGTTGCTTTAAAGGGCCAAAGAACTGTAATTTAACTTTTGGAAAAAATAGTATAATCTTTGGATTTCTGAGAGATATCTTCAACCCCTTGTACAAACCCTCAGAATACTGATTTATTGTATTATTGACTGGTAAAAGGAAGACTGACCTGGGGGAATGATTTAATGATAGAGAGTCTCCAAGGAGTCACAAAAGTATCACTTGTCCATAAAAATGGGGGTTTGAAAGAGAAAAAAGATGTAGATATAAATTATGTAGTCTTTTGGTCCTTTTGATATTATGCCTCACAAAAGGCTAATGTAAGTAAGAAGAGAACAGAGGAGCTTTTTGATTAAATAACAAAGCCGGATTAATATTTAAGGGATAGTGTATTTATGAGCGTGGGCACCTAAAAGGGAAAGAAATGACTAGAAGAAATATTTAAGGTGCAGTATTAACAGTGATTTAGTTCCATTTGTTTTGTAAGGTCAGTGGTAAGAAATGCAGCAAGGTAAGAAATGCAGTAAGATCAGCCTCTCCCTCTCCATATTTAAGCCACTCCTGAGTTGTAAATTGTCACTTATGAGATCTGCATTTAATTATTCTCGTACATCCACTTACTTAGAATCTTCCTTTTACTAGAGTGAATAGCACTGCAATGCAATACAAGGCATGAATAGATGTGTAATTTACAGTTTAGGAAGAGCTTTGTCTTGAGAAGAAGCCAGTTTGGTGAAACGTAGATAGGACATATAAGAGAGTGCCAGGAATACACAGGACTTGTGTTGGACCCAAACACAAGAGCTGCCAAGCAAGTGGCACTCACTCTATGACTGTGTTTACACGGCACCACTCCTCCTGACAGTCCCCACAAAGCACAGGTGAAAGTGAGAACCAGTTGGAGCCAAAAGGCACATTTCAGGATATATCCTTACTTCAAATAGGTCCTTGATTAGATGGAAGAGATCTTCTAGATCCTGGCCAGTTTATCAGCACAGAGCTGTCATAGAAAGCCAAAGGTTTCTCCATGAAGCTTAGAAGAAATGCATCATGCAACCTTCCAAGTAAAGCAACATGACTGAAAATATAACCTCATGCCTTCATTTCACGAACATGTATTAATCCCCTATTGGCTGTGATATAAGAAGAATTCTGAGATCACAGATGAAGAGAGGATACCTGGTTATGAGGAAGTCAGGAAGGGATCCCAGGAGAAATGATCTTTAGAATGAGCCTTGAAGTATGAATGATGGGCAGACGAGCAAGGCAAAGCACCCCAGGTAAACTGATGAACAACATACAAATGCAAAGAAGCAAGAAAAAGCAAAATAAATTTAGGACACACAAAAAGTCCAATAGGGCTGCACAGAGACAACAGTGTACCCTGAAGGAAAGAATATGTGATGTGAGTCAGCTACTAACTATATGATGTTGAGCAATTTATCTCCTTGAAAAAATACTTTTTAAGAAAAATGATAATATGATATCTCTGTTCAAGGGTTTCTAGAAGGATTAAAAGAAAAAAACAAACTACAGTATATGGAAGTGAATAGTGCAGAGTATGCTCTCAATAATTTATTTTTGTTATTATTAGTGCAAATAGCTGACATGATTTCAAAGCAAAATGAAACTGTACTGTTGTCAAAAATACAGCTGATCTAGTCTTGTCCTACATTATTAATTGTGTAAACACTGCTGTGGAGCCTGACCCAGATCTCCTCTTCAGGACTGAGGCACTCATTCTCCCAGCCTAAGGGGGGAATGAGTGCATCGCCTGTTGATGGCTAATTTCTGCATCCAAATCCAAGAATTGCCCTCTGCCGACCAGAGTGCCCCTGTCCAAGGTGAAGCTCTCTCCCAATGACTGATTATGGGAAAATACAAAGTCCTGCCATCTTGCTTCAATTTGGAAAAACTGCAGGACAACTCCAGATCCAGAGCTAAGCTGTTGCAAATGCACCTCAGCTCGACTTCTCTCCCCACGCATTCCTACTCCCCTCAATTTCTGACTTGTGCTGTTTCTGAGAGTGCACCCCAATAAACCTATTGTAAATAAATCTCTGTCTCTGGGTCTGTTTGCAAGAAACTCAACCTAAGGCAGTCACACTCTGTTAATTCACTACAACACTAAGAAACTCAATGTAGTTCAGATCTATGACACCGATTCATTCATAATAACCCCTTAAAACTTATTGACGAGGGCCTAAGGCATAACTACCTTGCCCTGGGCTGAATTCCACCGTAGAGCAGCACTGTCAGTGGCCTCTGTGTACTTTTAGTAGTATTTCTACTAAAAAGCTGACATAGAGTGAGTAGATTCTACGCCTTAGAGATTCAAACAAGAAAGAACATTTGACCATTCCATGCCCTTCAAATCTATTAGATGCTACCAAGCAAAAGCAGAAGAAAATAGATTTCACAATACACAAAAGTATGCATTCTCTACACCTTCAGCATCGTGAGGAAAGTTTTCTTGTCCTGAATCATTTCTGGGCTAGTGTAAATACTTACCCCCAAATAGCTTAACACAGCAGTAAAACTAAATCAAAGCACAAATGTCAATTACACGGAAAGGTTATTTCATAGGGATTGGAGACCACATTTGGAACTTTTGGTCCTCTAGGCAAAATCTATCAAAAATAATAAGTAAGAAAGCCGAGAGAAGCATCTGTTCCTTTCTGGGTGAGAGGCAAGGTGAAGTCTTGAGCATGATAGCTGCCAGGAATCCTGGCAGCCTCTTTAGAGCCCCTCTTCTCAGATCTATCAGACGTTGAACACTTTTCTTTGCTCAAAAAGGATGAAGGTGCTTCACCCCATTCCACCTGCTAAACCAAACCGAGACAGGCTGCCTGAATGCTCACACTCCCAAAGCAGATTTGTGTTGATAAAGTAACCAAGGCCGTGCTTGGCAATGTTTCTTGATTCTGTAAACAGATAGAGACAAATTCACAGGAATGAGAATAACTCTTTCACATGCTTTACCATTCTTTACACTTTGTTGAGAAGTCAGCAGAGAACTTCACACTTCATTGAAAATCCATTAAAACAATTACTAGGTCATTAGTACGGACTTTTAAGCACTAGCTTTCAAACTCCACTTATAAAAGAAAGCTCTTTGATAGACCCTCAGCTCCCTTAGCAAGCACAATCCCAGGGAGCTTTAGTAGACTTCCAAAACAAAGCCACATTAAGAAAAGGGAGAAAGGAAAGAGGGAAGGAAGGAAGGTAGGAAGGAAGGAAGGAAAGAAGAAGAAAAGAAAAATTTGTGCATGTAGCATCATGCACAAATCACTTATAGAGCAGTATATGTTACATGATACAGCCATTATGTATCACTTCTCAATTATACTTGGTAAATTATAGGAAATGGTCAGTAAATGTTGGATGATTCAGGAATGAGGTTCCTAAGGCAATCACAAATACCTACTGAGTGCCTACTAAGGCTTTAAATGCTATTTGTACGGTCAATAACTCCCACCTTATATCTTCAGACCACACCTCACCCTTGAACTTCAGACTTAGATTATTTCCTGCCTCTTTGGATCTCACTTGGATGTTTACCAAATTCTCAAAACTTATCCAAAGCTAAACTCTTGATCTTCTGAAGCTGTTCTATTCATGGTCTCCTCTATCTTAGACATACAGTATGTACTCTTTCTTCTATTTTCTTTTAATCCACACAATTAATTTGAGATTCATTTGTGCCTTTGCATTTATCACTAGTTCATTTTTTTAAATTTTTGCTGAGTAGTATTGTATGAATATACACAGATTTGTCTTCATTATCAATGAACATTTGAGTTGTTTCTTGTCTTTGTAACTGAACCAAAGGACAATCTGTCCACCTGATGCCCAGCAAGCCAAGAAAAACTGACACTGAGGGATCCCTGGGTGGCGCAGTGGTTTGGCACCTGCCTTTGGCCCAGGGCGAGATCCTGGAGACCCGGGATCGAATCCCACGTCGGGCTCCCGGTGCATGGAGCTTGCTTCTCCCTCTGCCTATGTCTCTGCCTCTCTCTCTCTCTCTCTCTCTCTGTGTGTGTGTGTGTGTGTGTGTGTGTGTGTGTGACCATCATAAATAAATAAAAAATAAATAAAATAAAAACTGACACTGAGATTTTGCCACGAAGGTAGATGATTTGTTGGTGTGGTGCCACCCAGGAGATGACAGAGCTAACACTCAAAAGTCCCAAACTCCTTCATGGCCTTCAAGTAAGGGTTCTTAAGGGCAAAATTTGGGGCAGGGCCTCCTGAGAAGGTGGACGCCATTGATCAGAGACGCCTGAGATTATGCTAGTAAGTGTTGGTGTCACTTCATCTGGTCTGCTGGAGGTTTTGTCCATCTCAAGAGACTTGGATTCTGAAAAAAATATCTTTATTCTTTATGCTAGAGAGTTCATTGGGTACAGATGGTGATTAGGTCTCCAGGGTGTGCTTATTAACTACTTATCCTACAGTTTCCTGTGAATGGTAAGCAAGCATCCTTATCCCTGGAGCTTATTCTTTGGCTGGTCTGGCTGTGCCTGGGGTTGATTATGACCTCTGGTGTTCATTCTTCCATCCAAACTGACAAGATGGATTCATTTCGGTCTATAACAAATATAACTGATATAAACTTTCAAAGCTACAAGGTAGGTATATGTTTAAATTTCTAAGAGACTGTCACACTTTTTGAAAGAGATTGTGCCTTTTTATGTTCCCACCAGGAACGTATGAGGGTTCCAGTTGCTCTACATTCTCAACAACACTTGCTTTAATTATTCTTTTTGATTTTGGTCATTCTAATAAGTGTGTAGTAGTATCTCACTGTGAATTTAATTTGCAATTCCCTGATGAACAATGATGTTGAACATCTTTTAAATGTTAATTTGCCATTTGTACATTTTTTTTTCCCTTGGTGGAGTTTCCATTCAAATATCTTGCCTATTTTTAAACGCAGTTGTTGATAATTTTTTATCATTCAGTTTTAAGATTTCTTTATATTCTGAACATAAGTCTTTCATCAGATATATGACCTGCAAACATTTTCCTCCAGTATGTGGCTTGCCTTTCCATTTTCTTAATAATAATTTCTTTTGAAGAGCAGAAGTTTCTAATATTGATGAAGTCCAAGTTATTAGTTTGTTCTTTTATGAATCATGCCTTTGATCTCATATCTAAGAATCTGCCTAATCTAAGGTCAGAGATTTTCTCCTAAGTTTTAGGTTTCACGTTTAGGTTCATGACCCATTTGCCCATTTAGAGTTAATATCTATATATAGTACAAGTATGGATGAAAGTTTCCTTCCTTCCTTCCTTCCTTCCTTTCTTTGTTGCTTCCTTCCATCTTTCTTTCTTTCTTTCTTTCTTTCTTTCTTTCTTTCTTTCTTTCTTTCTTCTTCTTTCTTTCTTTCTTTCTTTCTTTCTTTCTTTCTTCTTTCTTTCTTCTTTTCTTTCTTTTTCTTTTCTATGGCATATGGCTCTCCGATTGTCCCCACAGCATTAGTTGAAAAGACTTTTTTTCATTGAATTGATTTTGTACTTTTGTCAAAAATCAGTTATCTATATATTTGTGAGTCTCTTTCTGGATTCTCTATTCTGATCTGACATGCTGCTTCCATAGTACTTTGATTACTGTAGCTTTAATAATAAATCTTGATATCAGATATTGTTAGTCTTCCAGCTTTGTTCTTCTTCCCAATTTTGCTCATGTTTTGGCTATTCTAGGCTCTTTGCATTTCCATATGAATTTTAAAATAAGCTGTCAGTTTCTATGAAATAACTTATGGGGATTTTTATTTAAATCATGTTGAATTAAAAAATATATAAATAAATGAATAAATTGCATTGAATTTATAAAACAAATTTTGAACAATTAACATCTTAACAATACTGAGTCATCAAACTTGTGAACAAGGCATGAAATTTCTCTCAGCAATGCTTTGCAGTTTTCAGGGCATAGATTTTGCATATTTTTGTTAGATTTATCACTAAGGCTTGCCTATTTTTGATGATATTATGAGTGATACATTTTAAAATTTTGATTTCTGATTACTTATTTCTTCCATATAGAAGATAAATTAAGTTTGTATGTTGCTCTTATATTCTGTAACCTTGTTAAACTTAGATTTCAATTCAAGTAGGTTTTTTTGAAGATTTCATTTGATTTTCTACATGGTTGATTATGTTGTCTTCAGAGTAAGTTGGTTTTGCTTCTCTTTCAATATGACTGCCTTTGTTGCTCTTTTCCATCTTAAATCACTGGACAGGGATCCCTGGGTGGTGCAGCGGTTTGGCGCCTGCCTTTGGCCCAGGGCGCGATCCTGGAGACCCGGGATCAAATCCCACGTCGGGCTCGGGGTGCATGGAGCCTGTTTCTCCCCACTGCCTGTGTCTCTGCTCTTTCTCTATCTGTGTGACTATCATAAAAAAAAAAAAAAAAAAAAAAAAAAAAAAAAAAACAAAAAAGGATTTCTTTCTAAAAAAGAAAGAAAAAAAGAACCTGGACAAAACCTCTGGCGCAGTATTAAAAGGGCTATTCCTGATCTTAAGGGAAAACATTTAGTCTTCAACCATTAAGTATGATGTAACCTAGAGGTTTTTGGTAAATGTCTTTTAATCAGTTTATGGACATTCCTTCTATTCCTAGTTTTTTGAGAATTTTTATCAGGAATTGATGTTGGATTTTTGTCAAATGCCTTTCTGCATCTATTTAGATGACTATATGTTTTTCTCTTTTTCAGTTTCTTAATGTGGTGAACACATTAATTGATTTTCTGTTGTCAAATCAATGTTGTATGCTAGAGATAAATCTACTTAGTCATGATGTATTATCCTTTATACTGGAATCAGTTTGCTTAAATCTTGTTCAGAATTTTAGCATCTATGTTTATAAAAGACGTTGGTTTGTAGTTTTCCTTATTATGATATCTTTATCTAGTTTGGTATTTAGATAATGCTGGCCTCATAGAATTAATTTAGAAGTAGCATCTCCTCTTCAATTTTCTGAAAACATTTGGGTGGTACTGGTATAAATTATTTCTTAAATGATTTGTAGAATTCACTACTAAAGCCTTATCTCTGTATTTTTATTTGTGGAAAGGTTTTTAAACTATAAATTCAATTTTTAAATTGATATGAAGATATTTAGATCATCCCATTCTTCCTGAATAAGCATTGATAGTTTGTGTCTTTTAAGAATTTTGTCACTTTTCTCTCCATTGCAGTGTTTATTGGCGTAAAACTGGTCATTATGTTTCTTTATAATAATTTTAATATTTATAGAATCTTTAATGATGTCACCTATCTCATTTGTGGTATTATAATTTGATACTACTCTTTTTTTCTGTATTAGTTTGGGGAAAGGTTTATCAGTTTTATTGATTTTTCTCTAAGAATAACCTTTGTTATCTAATTTTTAATTGTTTTTGCTCTGATAATTATTTTCTGTCTTCTGCTTATTTTGGATGTATTTATTTTTTTCTTTTTCTAATTCCTAAGGTAGGAGCTGAGATAATGATTTGAGACCACTTTTATTTTCTAATGTATTTGGTGCTATCAATTTCTCTCTCCCAAGTACTCTTCTAGTGGCATTCCACAAGTGCTGACATGCTGTGCTTTTATTTTCACCTAGTTTCTTTTTTTTTAAGATTTTATTTATTTATTCAGAGAGACACAGGCAGAGGGAGAAGCAGACTCCATGCAGGGAGCCCGATGTGGGACTCAATTCTGGGACTCCAGGATCACACCCTGAGCCAAAGGCAGATGCTCAACCGTTGAGCCACCTAGGCATCCCTTCACCTAGTTTAAGTAGTTTCTAATTTCTATTTTGATTTCTCCTCTTTTTGACCATGAAAAGTTGTTATTCAATTAGTATAAAGTTTCAGTTATAAAAAATGAGTAAGTTCTAGAGATCCATTAGATAGAGCTGTGCCTATAGTTAGCAATATTGTATTTTACACGTAAAACTTTGTTAAGAGGGTAAATTTCATGTTAGCATTCTAACCATGATATAATCAATTTAAAAGAAATGTATTCATTAGCTCTAAAAACTAAAAAATAACAATAAAACTGAACATAAAAATTACAACACAAAACTATACACAGAAAAACAACTGAAAGGAAAAAAGTCATTCTTATATCCGGGTTAACATGTTAACATTCTCACTAGATCAATGATGAAATAATGGGTGACATTCCTTTTGCTTTCCAATTTTTTGAATTTTCTTTGAAATTTATAAACTGTTTACAAAATGAAAATCATATCATATCATATCATACACTGTATTTGAAAATAATTATAATTTAGCTTTTGTTTTTAATTAAAATATTGATTTTTTTAGGAAAACACAATGATCTTTTAAAAGATTTAAATAATGAACAGATGCCGTGTATTTATTCATATAGTTATCATTTTAGGTGGGTTTTATTCCTTTGTGTCAATCCATTTTCTACCTGTTGTCAATTTTCCTTCTGCTTAAAGGAATTCCTCGACATTTCTTATAGTGTGAATCTGACGACAAAGAATTCCTTCAGATTTTTTGTTTGTTTGTTTTTTACCATCAAGTTTACAGTGTGGTATTTACATTGTTGTGCAACAGACATGCAGAACTTTTTCACCTTGTAAAACTGAAACTCTGTACTGGCTGAATAGCAATTCTCCATTTCCTCAGCCTCTGGCAACCACTGTTCTATCTGCTTCTATGAGTTTGACTGCTGTAGATATCTCATATAAATGAAACTCTAATATTTTTCTTTTTTGTGACAGGCTTATTTCACTTAACATAATGTCCTGAAGATTCACCCATGTAGTAAGATATCACAGGATTTTTTTCTTTTTTAAAGCTGAATAATATTTCATTATGCTTATATACCACTTTTAAAAATTCATTTATCAATTAATGAGCATTCAGTTGTTTCTCCCTCTTGGCTATTGTAAATAATGCTACAAAGACTATGGGTGTATAATATCTCTTTGAGTTCCTGATTTTAGTTTTTAGATATATACCCAGAAATGAGATTGTTAAATTCCTTGGTAGTGTTATTTTTAGTTTTTTGAGAAACATTCATATTGTTTACCATAGTGGCTGTACCATATTGCATTCCACCAACATCATGAAAGGGTTCCAATTTCTCCAAATCCTCCCAACACTTGTTATATTCTCATTTTTATAAAGACCACCCTAATGTATGTGATGTTATATCTCATTGTGGTTTTTGATTTGCATTTCTCTAATGATTGGTGATGTTGAGTATCTTTTCATTCATTAGTTAATCATTTGTATATCTTTTTTTGAAGAAATACCTTGTCAATCCTTTGCCCATTTTAAACAAAGTTACTTGATTTTTATTGTTGCTATTGAGTTGTAAGAGTTCTGGATATTAACCCCTTATCTGACATATGATTTGCAAATATTTTCTCCCAATCCATAGATTGCCTTTTTACTCTACTGGTTATTTTCCTTTGATGCACAAAAGTTTTTAAGTTTGATGTGTCCCATTTGTCTATTTTTGTCTTTGGTGTCTGTAGTTAGGTGTCATATCCAAGAAATTACTGCCAAATCTGATATCATGAAGCTTTTCCTCTATGTTTTCTTCTAGGAGTTTTGGAGTTCTAGGTCTTAACATTTTGATTGTTAGTGCATTTAGAGTTAATCTTTGTATATGGTTGAAAGTAAGTGTTATATGCTGACCTCTTCCTCCCAAAATTCATATACTGAAGTCATGACCCCATATAGGGGATACCACCCATTAGGGTGGTAATTGAAGTTAAATGAGGTCATAAGGGTGGGACCCTAATCCAGTAAGACTGGTGTCCTTATGAAAAAAGAGAAAGAGACACCAGAGTGCACAAGCACAGTGAAAAGGCTTCCATTCCAAACCTATGAGAGAGGCCTCATGCCTTAATCTTGGACTCCTAGCCACCAGAACTATGGAAAGACATTTCTATCATTTGAGCCACCTAGTCTGTGATATACTATTATTTTAGCACTAGCAAGCTAATACAGTAAGGTTGAACTTCATTCTTTTGTAGTGGATGTCTAGTTTTCCCAATACCATTTGTTAAACAGATTTTTCAGTGTTATATATCTGAAAACAACCTTTTATTTTATTTTCTTTTTTAAAAACATATTTCAGGGATGCTTGGTGGCTCAGCAGTTGAGTGTCTGCCTTCTGACCAGGGTGTGATCCTGGAGTCCCGGGATTGAGTCCCACATCGGGGCTTCTTGCATGGGGCCTGCTTCTCTCTCTCTACCTAGTCTCTGCCTCTCTCTGTGTGTCTCTAATAAATAAATAAATAAAATCTTTAAAAGTAAAAATAAAATTAAAAAATAAAAAGATATTTTCACTGGATGTATTAACTTAAATTCATAGATTTTTTTTCTTTCAGTTTTCTTTAAATGATGCTCCACTGCCTTCTTGCTGCATTGTTCCAATGAGAAATCTGCTGTCATCTTTACCTTTGTCTCTCTGTTTTTAACATGTCCTCCCCCCAGATGCTATAAAGTTCTGTTTTATCTTTTGTTTTGAGCAATTTGATCATGTCTCTTTGTGTAGTTTTATTCATGTTTCTTTTACTTGGGATTTAAGATTCTTTGATGTTTGGGTTAAGTGTAGAAAATTTCAGCATTATTTCTTCAAAAATTTTTCTGTCTCCAACTTTCCTCATGTCTTTTGAGGACTTCAATTACATATACACTATGTCACTTGAAGTTGTCCCACAGCTTATTGATGCTCTTTTTTATTATTTTTTTAAATTCTTTCTATCTGTGTATTTCAGTTTAGTTTCTATTGCTATGTCTTCAATTTCATTCATCTTTCCATTCGCAATATTGAATCCATGCATTTTCAGTGGAGGAACTATCTACCCAAGAAGGCAAAATTTAGTTCTTGAGAGGCAAAATATCTTTCACAGTATGTGTGGTTATACATTTCATAAGAGATGCATATTATTAGGGAAAAAATATTCAAAAAGGTTCCTTGAGAGTGTTAATAAGAAAAGTTAAGAAAGTTGGTATAATCTGCTATTAATATCATACAGTGTATTTTTCGTCTCTAGATCAGATATTGTAGTTTTTTCTCTTGACATTAGATTTAGGTCCATTTCATATTTTCCATGTTTCTATTTAACTTTTTGAACAGATGGAGTGCAAGAATAATAGATGCGTTAATGTCCTTGTCTGCAATTCTAACACCTGTGTCAGTTTTGGGTGAGTTTTGATTGATTGAGTTTTGTCCTCATTAAAGGTCATACTTCTCTGTTTCTTTCATGTTTGGTAATCTTTGATTAATGTTAGAAATAGTAATTTTACCTTGTTTTTATATTTCGTTAAATATTCTTAAGCCTTCTATAATGCAGTTAATTTACTTGAAAGAATTTAATACCTTTAAGTCTTGCTTTTAAGATTTGTTAAGCCGGACCAGAGTAGCATTTAATTGAGGGCTAATTATTCCCAAATACTGAGGCCAGACTTTTGGGTTCTACCCAATGCCCCATGAATTATGATGTTTTCAGGCTGGCTGTTCTTAGCCTTTTGTGATTACTGGATACCTTTGCCTCGGATCCTTTTGGAAGGTTCTTTCCCCAGCCTCAGGTAGTTTCTTCACATGCATGATACCTGTGCTGATTAATATTCTGATGAGTAATCAAGAATAACCCTATGCAATTCCCCAGGTATCTCTCTCTTTCTCTCTCTCTCGTTCTCGCTTCTGCATTACTCTGTCCTGCAAACTCTAGCCACCTTGGTCCCCCCAGACTCCCAGACCCATCTCAGCTGTATAAGTTTTCAGGGACTATCCTGGGTTCTCCCTCCCTGCACCACAAACTAAAAAGTAAGACACTAACCTTGAGCAACAATTAGGATCACCTCATGTGTTCCCTCTCTCACAGATCACTGGCCTTCATTGCCTGATATATCCAATGTCTTGAAAACTGTTGTTTCATATATTTCATATCTTTTCCTTTGGTTGTTTCACATAGGAATATAATTCTGGTCTGTTATTCCACCTCATTCAGAAGTGGAAGTTCACAAGCCAGAATATTACCATAGTTTTTCTTTTTCTTCCACATCTAATCCATCAGAAATTATTACTGGATTTACTATTAAAAGATGTCCAGAAATCGAACCATTGTTCACCATATATGTGGCTACCAAATCATGACTAGTAAAAACCACCATGATCTCTCAAAGACTATTTCAATAGTCTTGTAATTGACCTCCCTTCTTCCACTTGCAATCTTCTTGTCTATTATTCTAATGTAACAAGTAAAACAGTCCTGTTAAAATTTTAAGCCACATTATGTAACTCTTGTGTTCAAAATCATCCACTGCCTCCCTATTTTTAAAAGAATTAAACTTTTTGAAATGCCCTGCAATGTTCTAAGTGATATACCTCAATTAGAGCTCAGTTCCCACTATTCTTAATTTTTTCCACCCACCCTGACTCTACTACCCCTAGAATATATCAAGTGTATAAGTACCATTGGTCTTTGAATTTGATGTTTCCTCTGCCCAGAAGAGTCTTTCCTCATAAAGGCAGATAAATGTATTCAATCTGACAAACTTATATAAGTGCTCAAGATAAAATACATGTATTTATTTATCCAGTCATTAAATAAACATCATGTAGTATAAATTGTGAATAAAATGCACCTAGTAACTTTCCTCATAGGGTCTATAGATCAGATGGTAAGAGAGATGGTTAAACATTGATTCATCAATTAATTCAACAAATACTTATTGAACATCTATGCCTAGCGTTGTGTACTGGATTATGTGAAAATAACAGTGAAGAAAACATTTTTAAAATTTACCCTTCTAGAACTTACATTCTAGTGACAGAAGACAGGGAATAAATAAAAAGTACATATATATGCCATACAGAAATGAGTGCTTTTGGAGAAAAAAATAAAGCATGGTAGGAGAATGGATAGTGCCAAAATGAGGATCACGGTAGGCTTAGCTCTTTTTTTACAGATCCATTGAAGAACAATTTCCTAGTAAAATAGTATTTTAAAAAAATAAAATAAAATAATATTTAGCAGAAATCCGAAGAAATTATGGGAGTAAACCATGTGGCTAAGTGAGCAAAATGTATCCCAGGCAGAGGGAATAGAACATGCAAATGTCTTTTTTTTAAAACATTTTATTAATTTATTCATGAGAGACACAGAGAGAGGCAGAGTCATAAGCAGAGAGAGAAACAGGTTTCCTGTGGGAAACCTGATATGTGACTTGATCCCAAGACCCCAGGATCACAACCTGAGCCAAAGGTAGACATGCAACCACTGAGCCACCCAGGTGCCCCTACATGCAAATGTCTGAAGGTAGGAATTGGCTTTGTGTATTTGAAGAGGAGCTAGGACAGTATGACCAATACCACCTGTGAAAGATAGCAACAATAACAACAAAATCCATAGGTGAGATGCTTTTCTATTTAAATCCACCAGATGCATGACAACTGAGGTACTACGGAGGGAAGGAGCTGAATAAAGGTTCAGAAATATGAAAGGAGCTGTCATATGTGCAGAACTGATTGCAATCCAGTATGACTGGAGCTAAATTGGAAGGAATCTTGTTAGCAATAAATTTGGTAAGTTTAATGGTGTCAAGACTGTTAAAAAACTTTGTACTATATACTCTGGGCAAAAGGAAGATAATAACAAGTTTTAATCAGGGGACTATCCTGTATATGTATGAAGGAAGAAATATTGGAGAATAATGGCATGATTAATATCAGAATCTGACTAAGGGAATTAGAGCTAAGTATTAGTCAGGACTTCAAATTATCTTAAGAAATTACTGGGAACTATAAAAGGAAGAAAGAGAGACAAGAGAGTATGTAGAAAGCCCCAGAATGGAATCTTGGAAAAAGAAGATAATTAAGCAGAACTTTTTAGGAAGTTTTATTGTATGAAATGTTATATTCTTCAGTGTTTCTAAGAAATCTTCAGTCAGGTATCTAGATTATTCTTTAATGTATCTCAAGTTGGATTTGTGATTTGTCCTAAGATGTCACAGTTTGCTGGGATAGGAACTAAGAGACAAGAAGTTCAAGAATCCAGATATATTCAGGAAAAAAGTAGTATTGCCAACATCCCTGATATTGCTTGATCTTAGTATGTGTTGGATAGGTGGGGGTGCTTGTTACTAGAGAATTGCTCTGTTGTGCTATTATTACATATCCCATGTACCCTATATTTTTGTTTTCCTGTTTAGACTGGGCCTTGAGAACACTTTACTGGTATAGTATTGTGATTTATAATAAGAGATATATATTTAATCTTCAACCCTGTTTCTGGCACAGAGTTCCTAAAACTAGGAGTTTTCTAAGTGATAAGACATAAAAGTGCCTTTTGTTGTGTTAATGAGGTGACCTTCAGAAAGAACCAAATGATGGGGTCTGGTAGCCAAGAAAACTACCCACATGATTAGATTAGAACTTTCAGTTTCACCCACTTGATCTCTGAAGAGGGGAGAGAATCTAGAGTTTAAATTAATCGCCAAGAGCCAATGATTTAATCAACCATGCCTATGTAATGAAGCCTCCATAAAAATCCAAAAGGAAAAAAAAAAATCCAAAAAGAGAGGGTTTAGAGAGCTTCCAGGTCGGTGAACACATGGAGATTCTAGAAGAATGGCATGCCTGGAGAAGGCATATAAGGTTCTGTACCCTTTCCCTATGTTTCAACTGGTGTGAAGGGTTGCAGGAGGGCAGGAGGAGTCTTGGGACTGGGTCTTTCTGCCTGTAGAATCTCATGCTATCTTTTGGTAGATAGTGTCAGAAAGGCACTGAATTATAGGACAACCAGCTGGTGTTGGAGATTGCCTATTGGTGTGGAAACCAACCCCTACACACATTGGAACTGGGCTGATGATCAGAAGTGGCACTGGAGTCAGAATCTTTAGCAGGATTGCAAAGAGTAAAGATATAGTGTCTTACTCATTCAAAAATATTTTTTGTTTTTTTAAAAGAGTTTATTTATTCATGAGAGACACAGAGAGAGAGGCAGAGACACAGGCAGAGGGAGAAGCAGGCTCCATGCAGGGAACCCGACAGGGGACTCGATCCAGGGACTCCAGGATCACACCCGGGCCAAAGGCAGGTACCAAACCACTGAGCCACCCAGGGATCCCTCAAAAATATTTTGAATGCCTAATATGAACCCCACAATATTCTAGGTGCACCCTCATAGAACTTATCTTCCCACTTGGGAAAGGCAACAATAAAGAAGACATTGTTTGTTTGGTTCTAGAAGAGGCCATCTTATGAAAAATTTAAGTCAGGCAAAGGAACTACAAATAGTTATGCGGAGGGTTGTAATTTTAAATCAAATTGTAGCAAAACATCACTTTAAGAAAGTGACATTTGCATAAGGAGTTGAAAAGAGAGAATGCACCCTGCAAAGAGTAGTTCTGAAAGGAAATAGCTAAGGCTAAGACTTTCCTGACACAGTTGATAAATAGCAAGGAGACCAGGGTAGCTGGATGGAACCTGGTAAGAGATGGAAGAGAGAGAACAGGGTAGGCATAGGAAGCAGTTCATGTAGGACCTTGAAAGCCCATATAAGACTTTGGCTTTTACTCTGAGTGGTGAGGGAAAGCTCTTGGAAGATTTATTTTGACAAAACAGATCTGAGTTGAGAAGAGACTAAAGGGAATCAGAGCTGGAATCGGGGAGTCCAGCCAGGAAGTGATTGTAAGAGGTTATGGTGGTTCAGACCAGAATACTAGCAGCAGGGTGGTGAGAAATGGTTTAATTCTAGATCGATTCTAATGGCTGAACTAACAATATTTACTGATGGATTTGACGCTAGTGATTCATATGTTCAATGAGGAGTTTCACCTTGAGAGACATTAAAAGCCATCTTTAATATGAACCTCATGTCTGTGCTTAACACAAAGAACTATGAGTGAATTCTAAGCTTAGGAACATTTCTTTCCAGAAAAATGAAAAATTTAAATCATCCTTTCAAAATGTAGTTATGTATTCTTCTCTAATAGGTGAGGACGTAGGGAGTCTAAGGTTTAACAATATCAATTCTTATAGGCTTCCTTTAAAGGCTTTCAATTTATCTCAATAGTGAGGTATCGCTTTACCTAAAATACAATCTGACAATTTAAATGCTGAATAAATTATTTTTAGTTTGGATGTAGGGGTGATTAAGGAAAAAAAAGATATCAAGATATGGCTTACACACTACCCACTTATTCCTTCGTTCTCTTAACATCACCATACAAATCTTTAATTTTAAAAAATTTTTGTTCCTTCGGGTGGAAGTGTCCCTTGGTTTCTCATACCAGCCTTAACATAACATCAACTCCATGTCTGGGAGGTCCGCGTTCCAGGCAGCAGCCCTCCCTCTGTCCTGGAGATGAAGGAGCAGTGAAACCATTTCACTCAAGCTGCAGTTCATTCTGAATTTCTTTCAACTGCTCCATTTTGGAAACTAAATATGTCCCAGCTAGGAGTGGAGACTGAGATTCCTGCCTATTTCCTTCCTGAACATGCACCTTATCTTTGTCTCAGTTTTGAGAAAATCAAATATCATTAGGTTTCCAAAAATATTTATCTTGGAGCTTTGGGAGAATTCCTAGTTGGTGAGAAAGTGCTATTTCAAAGAAGGCAGGAAATAAATCTCTCGATGATACAGACGTCCCGAGCAATTGCATTACTCCAGTTGCTGGAGGCAGACTCGAACCTTCGTGGCCTCCCTGTTTAGTTGGGGCCCTTCAGGAAAAGATCTTACTTGGCAGGATTCCAAGAGGAAGCTGATTAAAATCCAGTGGGAGCTGCAATGCCCTAATTTCAATTACCAATCAAATCAACACTTAGTAGCCAAGACAGAAGACCCGGAGAAGTGCCAAATTAATATTTATTCCCATGAAATATATAAAGACGTCCTCACTCCGAAAAGAAGTGTAAAGAAACCTGGTGATCAATAAGTAAATATGAGTCAGCTTTTAGCTTAACTTCCCTATCCCTTGCTGGTAACCACCCAGGGAACAAGTAATTCTCAGGTAACTGGTACTGGAAAGACCCAATTCCAGGCTCCAACTCCTAGTCTGAAAACATCGAAGGAGATCTCTTAGACTTAGAAATGTGTTGGGGTGGGTGTTTCTTTCTTTTCTTCTTTGTCTGCTCATATTGCAGGAAGTTTCCCTAAATTTGCTGTTATGAGGATGTCAATGACCTTCTTACTTACTACAGATTTTAGGAGCAAAACCCACAGGCCATCTGTAGGTCTGACTCTAGTTGCTACAACCTAAACCTGAGTGATATGAGTTGTAAGTATTGGAGCTTCAAGTGTTTAGTTATGGTTAATTTATAACTAAACACACTAGTATTTAGTGGAACAAAAAAGGTCATTAGTGTCTTCCTAGGAAGCAATTAAATTAACAGCTCACAGCCATTCATCAAATCACAAAACAGATGCTAAACTTTTCTGTAGGAAATCAGATTCTATAATGCAGGAAAAGAACTAAATTCAAACACAGAAAAACACACCCACCTCCCTCAGCTTCTCTCAAAACAAAAATCCACCTCTTTCATCTGCAGCCAGAGTCCCAGAGCTCCACATTTCACAGTGAGACCCAGAAAAAAAAAAAAAAAAAAAAAAAACTAAAGAATTCAACCAGAACAACTCCCCAGGCTTACTGTGAAGGCATCCTCCTCTTTCCCCTACCACCCACCAACAACATTCCTTCATCAACTGTGTGCTATTTTTTGGCAGTCAATGAATAATGACATTATCATGTGATAAATGACATTTATCATATGATAAAACAATATGTGAAATGTAACATAGATCAATAGTATACACCTCCCCAAAAATAACCTTTCATTTTAAATTGTATGTGATAGTAATTTTATAAGTATGTATAAGGTATATGCTATGAACTTGGAATGAATTGGGAATACATATTAAGATTAATAAACCTGCCCTTGAGGAATATGATCTAGGGAATGTAATAGATGCACATCAACATGGTATATTAGAATGACCATGGACTTTGGAGCCAGAAAAAACTAGATTCTGGTCTTGACATTGTCAATTAATGATCAATTGACTTTAGGAAATTATCTTAACTTGGCTGAGCCTTAGTACTTTCATATGTTAAATGAAAATAATACTTAACTTGTGGAGTCGTTGTAAAGATCAAATGGGGAGATAATGAATTAGCAAGAATTAAAGGGCACATTTCAGATTAGGATAATTTGAGAAACATTGAACAAAGGGACTCTATAAAAGTGGGAGCAAGGAATTATGAGACTGCAAGAGATAATATGATACTCATGGCTAGCATTAGTAGGTGACAGGTAAATTGGTGAGGCAGGTGCCAGAACTCCAACGTATTGAAGGCAACATGGAGAGGGCAGTCTGAGGGAAGCTAAAGCTCTTGGTAGACTTCACAGTGAGCTCGCAGTGGGAACTCACTTTCTCTGGCCCCCTGTCAGGGTTCCCCTTCGATGGAATCCAAGGTTGTTTCTTGAGGTGGCATATGTGGCTCTTTCTCCGAGTGCACAAAGCAGGGTAGAGAAGGCTGCTGAAGGAATCTAGAAGGGGTAACAGATAATAGCCAATCCAAGTGATTTATAAAGTCTAGGGTACATAATATACAAGTTATCCAAATACTATTGAGTGCTTTGCTCTATCTGTACTATGTTAAATACTATGCATGCCTTACCATTTAATCCTATTAGAAAGATGCAGTTATTATCTTTGGACTATATATGAAGGATCTGAGACAAAGCAATGTTAAATAACTTTAAAGAGCTAAATACAGTAGGAATTCACACCCACATCTGACTGAGTTTACATCTCCTATTCAATATATAAGTACTGATTAAATTGATGCTATTGAGATTTTTCACAGCATTTAATCTATACTCTTCACACAGCCCCTGGCTTCTCTTACAATCTATCCCAAGTTCATCACCTTCAGAGCCGGGCAGCCCTTCACTTGCTGAATAAGTACTTAAAGAGGCAATTAACTCAAACCATTCATACTGTGAATGCCCTTTTAAAAAGCAATATGAGAAGATAAGACTCAAGTTATTGTTACAAGCATACTATTATATCACGACTGTTACATTCCCCACTCTACTATTAACTCAATATGACTATGGACAAGCTATCCAGCCCTCCAGCTTGTTTCCTCACTAGTAAATAGGCAAATCTGGGGAAAGAGGGCAGGTTGGAGGAGGTGATCTTTAAGGTCCCCACTCTAAGATTCTGTGTATTTATTATGTGTACAAGGTATGAAACACTCCTAATGTATCTATATTCATTTAATGATGTCTTGTAATGGGCTTCCTGAATCAATATGTTCAGAATAAAATTCAATGTTGATCAGATTATGGAGGATTTTTTTTTCTAGTACATCCTTTTACCAAGTCAAGCCTATCCCAATATCTGTGCTACACATAATCAGAAATAATGCAGAGACTTTACATATTAACCCAAAGATGAAAAACAGTATGAGAAATGAGAATAGTTCATTTTTATTGAGCATCTACTATGTGCCCAACATTGTACTAAAGGCCATACGGGTTTTGTGCAGTTTAAAAAAGCAATAATTAAGAGTTAGAACATGGCTCCCAATTGTTTTCACTAACCAGTGTATGCTGGAAGACAATTCTCCAGGGATCACTAGTATTTCTTGATGTCCTATGAGCAGTAGTATGACCTATGTTTATCTTTTCAAGTATGTTATACAATGATAAATGATAGAGATAGTGACTCTTCTGGAAAAAACATCAGCTTTGCTTACTGCTTATAGTAAGTAAAAGACACAAATCCTTAAGCTCAGGGCTCCTCAGATATGACATAAACCCACTGTGTATACATATAGTATCCACTTGTGCAGCTTCCACATCACTCCCATGAGGCTGCTGGGTAGGCAGAGAGAACAAGGAGAAATGATGCAAATATAATGTACATGAAGTTTGCTAGGCCATGAGAATAAAGTCCTTCGTTTCTGACCCAGGAATGTCAAGTCTCTGCCAGCGTCCATGACAGGCTAACTTGGAAGGCTAACTTGCTAGCTTGCCTATATAATGAAACCTCAGAACTTCCCAATTTTTGACAGCTATGTGACCTTGAACTATTTATTTCTCCTCTTGGAGCTTCATTTTCATTGTCTGTAAAAAGGCCTCTTACATCTTACTCCTGGTTCTTCGTTTTTGAATTTGTGGGACTATTTCAAATGGATTTTTCCGAATTCCAAAGTGACTGTGCGTAAGCACTCAATTAAAAACAAATAGAGTGCATTTGTAACTGATAGGTAGAAAGGGGTTCAACAAGAACCAGGAATAGCAGATAGGTACTGGGCACCCACTCTGTGCCAGGCACTTTTCTATGTGTGTGTGTAGGATGGGGTAGAGACAGAAAATAAACAAGCTAACAATTAACAAATGGACATGTAATGAACTGAAGTAGTACTAAATATCAAGAAGAAAAAATAAACAGAGACAAGAGTAGAGTGGTTAAATTGCTACGTTTGATAAGATTGTCAACTCCTCAAAGGATTCTTTGAAGAGAGAGATTTGGGTGGGGCTCTGAAGAAGGGGCAGGGCCTTGTGACTATGGGACGTGAGATCGATCATTCCAGCCAGGGAGGAGAGTGGGTACTAACATCTGACACGGGAACAAGCTTCATGTTGATGTATACTATCATCTCGAGGGTTCATGTTTCTCCTAAAACCCCTAAATATGACCTTCCACTGCACGCAAACATCCTAAATCTCCCAATATTTAGGATGTTTTTCCTCTGAGCCTGCAGTAATATACTATAGATATAGGTTTCTATAGATAGAAAACCCCTTCTACTTCCTGATTCAGGCACCATGTTTTATTTTTGGCAATTCTATTTATGGCCAATATTTAATAATTAGCCTTGACCTGCCTTCTTCTCTTTAAGATTCATCCAAATGATAGTTCTCTACAAAGTGATGGAAATTGAAAATTTGAAGAAAAATGTCTTGCTTTGCATGTACTGTTTATACCTTGAAAACGGATTTTTGTCTTGACTTAAAGAAGCCTGAGTGAGAATGTGTATTCTCCTATTCAGTCATTTTGGCAGATTTACAGATATAGCTTTGATAAGCTTGGAATCGACTTAAAGCTCATGGATCTAAATGTATTTACTCTTGAAAAAATAATAGTGGCTTTTAATGTGTAGCAGAAAAATCTTTAGCATTCCTCAAAAGCTAGCAAAACCATCTGGAAATAAATATCTCACCTATATATAAAATATTTTTGATTGATTGGTCACAAATGACTGAACTATGTGCCAATTAATGACTCAAAAACATATGGGTTATGAAGAGGGAAGGGAAGAGAATCCTGGTAAAGCACAAACAGTAAGAAAAATCTCTGGAGACGTTTGGCTCACACCACATCTGGTGGGATTCACCCTTCCTTGTGCAGTGGGAGGATTCTTCATAATATAATAAATTCGATTTTGTGAGTATTTAAATCGAGATAGCAAACACACAGATATATGCAGCAAATGCCTCCCTTGTGGAGGGTAGATCAGAAGCTAAGTTAAGAAAACTCAGCATTTTAGTCCCGAGAAATGCCTGTGTGTTTAAGAAGCACATCTTTTCATTGAATGACTGGTTCAAAATAACCTAACCATCATCCTCCCTCAATTTTGTTTCCTATGAAATTGTGTGTATTAAGGCTCCTTGGATTCAGCTTTCTGCAGGAAGCAGGAGCACAAGCTCCGATGAGCATTAATCACAGTCTTAGTAATTTTGAAGAGAAGAAACAAAAGCATTTACAAAGCAGCAACGTTCTATACTGAGAAGCTCTGCTGAGAACTTGGCCACTGGAATATCACTCAGGAATACAGTTATTGCCCCCAGTCCAATAGTTCTGGAACAATTGCTGACAGTATCTAAGGCATTCTTTTTTGTCACTCCCTGAACTTCTCAGAAGCTCATTCCATATTTCCCAGTGTAAGAAACCAATCCACTTAATGATATTGAAAACCCAGCACTCAAAGCCCCAGTGTTAGAGGCTATGGTTCCCATCTATGTTTCCATGGATTTACAGGTGAAGTTGAAAAGTAGTAGAGTGTGGTGATTAAGAGAAACTCTGGAGCCAGAAAGCTCAAATCCTGGCTCTCCTGCTTGGGCAAGTTGTTTTTCTTCTCTTTGTCTTTATTTTCCTCATCCAAAAAGTGAGGATAACAATTGAAACGACATCAAAAGGTGTTTTGAGAATTAAATGAGTTACCATGTGCAAAAGCTTAGATTAGTATCTTATATTTGGTGAGCCTCCTATGGATACTATTCCTATTCCTGAGAGGCTGAAAAATATCACCCAAAGATATCAGGGCTTAGTTCCCAAAAACTTGAACATTACTTTTTATGTAAATGATATGGTTAAGTTAAGGATCTTGAGATGAAGAGAAATCTAAATTATACAAATAGGCCCTAAACGCAGTCGCATGTGTTCCTAAGGAGAGAGACAGAGGGAGAGGAGACACATCCATAGACCAGGAAGAGGCTGTGTGACCCTGGAGGCAGAGATTGGAGCAAAGCAGCCTCAACTCAGGGAATGAGGGCAGCCCCCCAACCTGGAGAAGGTGAGAAATGAATTCTCTCCTAGGGCCCACAGGGGGAGCACAACATGGGGGGGGGGGCATCTTGATTTCAGCCCAGAATTAATTTTCAGACTTCTGGCCTGAAGAACTGTGACACACTACATTTATGTTGTTTTAAGCCACTGTTTGTGGTAATCTGTCAAATCAACCATAGAAAACTGATACACTATCATAAATTTGATAGTTAAATTATTGGCCCAACTTTTCACCTCTCCCTGTATCCGCAATCTTTGCCATGTTACTTTGTGGGTTTTTTCCCCCTAGAGACAGACGGTACTTCCTCACCCCACCGATGTGACTTTTTTTGTCAATGAAATGTGGGTAGCGGGGACAGTATGTCAGCTCCACGCCTAGGTGTTCAGAGACGTCCCATATTTCCACTTTCCTGCATTACTCTTCTGCTCTGTGACACGGACTGTCTCAGATGGCCCAGTAGAAACAAAGCAGACACGAAGCGAACCCAGGACCTACAGCCAAACTCAGGCAAGTTCAGACATACACCAGCAAAAATAAGTGATTTTGCCATTGTTTGATATGCAGCAGCCACTGACTGCTGCAACGATTATTGTGATATTGATATGATATATTAAAGGCACACAAATTAATAGGTTTTTGCTAATATCTGCTATTTCCCCAGACAGCTGAGTGGGTTAGAGTGGGATTACATCACTCACCCGGAAATGTTATGCATAATCTGAGCCATCCATCTCACAAAGACAAAATAAGATGAATAAGAGCAAATCTGTTGCCACCACTTGGAGAGCAGCGCAAATAGCTTAACAACTGCTCACCCCATTTACCAAAGACGCTCTGTGTGTTTCCTTGGTGTTCCATGCGCCTCATTCCACCTCCGGTAAAAACTGATCTTCCTTGTGTTCCTTTCTAAGATAAAAAGCACAATGAAATTTCATGAGAAAGAATGATCACTTTAAGTTTTTCGGCCCGGAAGACATGAGCACAGCGGCCGTGATGGGTAACTTTCTGCGTCACCTCCGCCAGGCCGCAGCCAGCACCTGGGTATTTGTTCTGACGCTAATCTCAGTGTTGCTGTGACAGTGTTTTGTAAATGTGTTTAACACCTACAATCAGTTGACTGTAAATTAAAGAGATTAGCCTCAAGAATGTGTGGGCCTCATCCGTTGGGTTGAAGATCAGAACACAAACTGAGGTTTCCCGCAGGAGAAGAAATTCTAACTCAGGATTGTAACATCAGCTCCTTCCAGGTTTGCAGCCTGCCAGCTTGACCTACACATTCTGTACCTGCCAGTCCCCAAAATCACATGAGCCATCCTTAAAATGAGTCTCTTACATATATTAAGAGATTTATTTTAAGATATATGATATCTTGGATCCCTGGGTGGCGCAGCGGTTTGGCGCCTGCCTTTGGCCCAGGGCGCGATCCTGGAGACCCGGGATCGAATCCCACGTCGGGCTCCCGGTGCATGGAGCCTGCTTCTCCCTCTGCCTGTGTCTCTGCCTCTCTGTCTCTCTCTGTGTGACTATCATGAATAAATAAATAAAATCTTTAAAAAAAAAAAAGATATATGATATCTTAATATATTAAGAGATTCATTTTCAGGATATATATACACCCCCACAGCACTTATAAATATGTACCTATATATATGTGCATGTACATACATATACATATGTGTGTATACACATATATACATAAATATACATATCTTTTTTATTCTGTTTCTTTGGAAGACCCTGACATGACAGTGGTATAATTTACAAAAATGGAAAGGGAGCTGCCCCGAGGAAGGAGGAAGATTTCAATTTTGAGCCAATGCAAAAAAGGGTCGTGCACCCTGCACCGCTCCACCCCACCCCCTGACACTCCTATTCTCCCTAATTCCTTCTGTTCTTCTTTCCTACTATCAGTGCTGAACCCTCCTGGCTTTGTCCCTTGAATCTTGTTTTCTGTTAGACGACAGCTACCTTCCCACTGAAGTCTCACGCACTGAAACACAGTGAGGGGTGGGCGTAAACGCTTTTAACCAGCACGCTCTCTTGCTGTGGTCAGAATGTGTTTGTGATGGTAGAAACTTCGAGAATCTGATGAGGGTAAGGGACAATATTGCCCAAAAATGCATATCCTGACAAGTTTACAACCTGTTACTTCTAGAGAAGAAATGCTTCCCTCAAGTCTATTAAAACAATGTCTCAGTTCTGCATCATCTACATCATATACTATCTAATGGCTAGGCAATTCCATCGTCTCTGCTTTGTTAGCAGTACATAAACTCTCAGGGTCACGATGGATCTTAAAGTTTCCCCTGTCCAACTTCCTATCTCGCTCTTGAACCCCTTCCATAAGACAGACCATGGATCAGTGCTTATCCAGGATCTACTTGATGACTTTAGTAATAGCAAACTCCTTCTCTCTCAACACAGGCCATTCTGTTTTCATGTCAGCTCTGACTTAAATCTCCAAGATGATTTGCTCCAACTCCCACTCTTTTCCAGTCCCACCCGCTGGCATTCAGCAGAACATCTTGAATCACTCATTTCGCACGGCCACCATTGCAGTATTTATTCAGCCAAGCCCTCCTACCCTCTACCACTTAAGTCTTTCCTTCTTCAAGCTTCAGATCACCAGTGTATTTAAGTTATATGCCACTTATTTCATACACATAGCTCCTCTTCTCAATAACATTATTTTCTCCTTGAAGAATGGTCCGTATTTTGCACTTCTATGTACTTTATAGCAAATGCCTAACCTGACTGACAGAATGAACTTTTATTATTTACATGCTACTTGATTAAGTCACTATATCAAGCCAGAAAAAGTTTGCCGAGGAGGAAATGTGGCTATTAAGGAGAGGTAGTGAGGGCAAGCAAGAGCTTAGTGTCACTTTAAATCTTACACATATATGTTGGTGTTTTCTCAGTCTACATGAAGACAAGCTGTGGGACAGATGTACAGCTATCTGAGCTTACTGAAAGCCATCCTAAAACTTCACTTACTATTCAAATGAATCCAACTAAAGTTATATTTCTCTGGAAAGTAAGCTGCCATCTTCCTTGTCTCTTCAAGCTTGCAGAGATTTATTTGTATTTGAACTGACTTATGAAAGGTCGACAAGGCAAAAATATCTTGAAAACTATCCTTTTGTAATCTTCAACCAAGGCAGAACCAAGCACTCCCATAATTATGTAAAGCATGAAGCTTTTCTTGCATAGAGCACACAGTAATCCCCCAATCTCTTAAAGATGGTGTTCTATTTATTTCTGACAGATTATTTCAGAATATGGAGGTAAATCTCTTCTAAAGAAACACAGAAATACTGGTGAATATATTCCTGCTAGGAATTTCTTTTTCAAATCAAACTCTAAATATTTTCAGACTCATGAACATGAGTATATAGTGAAGCCTACACTCCCTGCAGCCTAACCAACCTGGGCCCTCAATTCACTAGAATACTTCTGAACTCATTGTTTATTAGAACGTAGCAATAAGAGAATGGCTAAATAAATTCTGATATTTCCATGCGATGGAATTATGCAACCATTAAAGGTGATGCTTTTGGATTCTGATGCGAAATGTTACCATGCTCTCTTAGTCTTACCTAAAATAAAAAGATTCAGAAAAAGAGAGGGAGTCTAAAACCCAAAACACTCTCAATAAGGACTTGATGGTAACTATATTGCCAAAATCTGGAGTGAATTTCCTAACTGGGAAGTAAATAGAACTAGATTAAAAAGGATAATCATGGACTACTTATGCCCTGCTGCCAGTTCACCTGCCTACCTGAGAGTAAGTGAAAAGATTCTTCACTCCATTTCTGTAACATACACACAGACACACACAGACACACTCTCACTTTTGGCTGAATAAGTAATTGAATGAAGCATATTTGCTGAGAATGATGACATATTCAATTTTAAGTAAGTTGGGTTTAAATGCTGAATTGAGATAGCCAGTAGCCAACTGCTTGTATTGAAATCCCTTCAGTCTGGAGACAGACTTGAGAATTTTCTGCATATGAGAGGTAGGTGAAATAATAGGAAAGAATGAATTTGCCCAGAGAGATCAGAAAGGGAGGAGAACCCAGAGCAAAACCACAAAGCAGAGGAAGAAGAGCACACAAAAGAAATTGAGAAAGGGTGGCCAGAGAGGCAGAAGAATAGTCAAGTACTAGAAGCCAGACGGAGAGAATATCTAAAAGGGAGAAAATTATCCACAGGTCAAGTGCTCTGAGAAGCCAAGTAAGAGGCAAACTATAAATATCCATTTAGTTTATTGATGAGAAGGGGATCATTACTGGAATCGGACAGACTTGTTCAGTGGGTATACGGGGACTAAAGCCATGCAATAGTGGTTTAAGAAGTGAGTAGGAGGTGTGAAAGAATAAACATAGAGTAAGGGCAACTCTTTCCAGAAGCTGCAATGAATAATGCAATGAATAATCTTTATACATCAATCTCTCTCACAGCTTAAAATGTCATTAGAATACATTCTTAGAATTTCCAGGTCAAAGGATAGACATATTTTAAATTTTTTTGATAGAGAATGCCAAATTGTCCTCCCTGCTATTAACCTTTAAAACAATTTCCGAGTTTATCCTCCAATCATTGATTTAAGCCAATCCCTTCCACTTGTTACATCTATATCAAAACCTCACTTCTGTACCACATTCCGAAAGGATGACTTTCAGGCACTGCAAAAGTATAAATCATTGAAAAAAAAATTTGAGGTACTTCATTCATTCCTTCAGTAAATGTTTATTGAGAGCCTAATAGGTTGCAGAGGGTGAGAGGATATTTAGGCAAACACAAAGAACTAGTGTTTCTAGTGGCTAAGAGAAATACTTAACCCATAATTACACATATAATCATAGTATTGCAATTGTACGAAGTGTTATTAAGAAAAATACCATGACAGAGAAGCATAATCTTGTCTACGAGTCAGGAAATAGTCTGGGAAAATGAGAGATGTGTAGAAGTTGGCCAGGGGGCTGGATTATCTGTAGTCAACTCAACCTAACCATCCCTTCTTCTGTTGCAATTTCACTTCATGGTGGAAGAACGGGGAGCTATATTTCCCAGAATCCTCTTCCTTTGGTGGTCCCAGTTTAGACAATGAGTGGAAGACAGAAAAGAAGGAGAAGCTGATATTCTCCGGTGGCAGTTGCAAAGATTCACGGCCAGACTGCAGAGAGGAGGTTTGCAGCGGTTTGGGGGTGAGCTCCAGCAAACCATTTGCTTCAGTGCTATATAGGCAGCTGCAAGGATTGGTGGCAGCTTCCTGGAAATTAGTGCTAGAGGCTGAACTCAGTGGGACTGAGCCCTAGCCCTCCCCTGGGACCTGTAAACCCCTCATACCTTGTAGGGGAAGACGAGTTTCAGGAGGAAAGAATGACGGATTAGAAGGTCCTGAGGTGGGCAGACATTTGGCAGCTTTTAGAAAAGCCACTGTGTCTGGAGCACAATGAGTGAGATTGGCGGGTGGGAGGGGAGACAGAGCAGTGGGGTCTGATCACGCGGGAAACAGTGGAAAGAGCCCTTAGCACCCTATCTAGTAGGTACGGTTGTAACATGCACATACGACTTTAAAGATTTCAGATAGCTTTTCTTTAGCCAGAAAATCCCATCAAGCAGAAAATCTCATTATCCAAACGTTGGACTTGTAGTGGATACTTTCCTCGTGAATTTTCACAGTAGTCTTTTCATCATTTAATAATTTTAACATTTTTAGTCACATTAAAGGATCCTGAAGATCCTGAAGACATTTACTAACTCCTCAAAGATATTTTTGCTTCCTTCCTTCAGTTCGTGTTTAGCCTTCCTCTCCCTGATCAATCCATTAACAAATATTTATTGAGCAGCTTCTTTGCACAAAGCATAAGTTAGACACTGTGGGATTACAGCTCATAGAAGATGAGAGGAAAAATCATTACATAGTTGAAAACCAACATAACAGACGGTTCAGTTCATAGCTCTAGACTAAAGAATACCCCTTTCAATAATTCATATGCCCGTTTAATCCATATGAATAAGAGTAAGCAAGGGTGAGGTGATTACCACAGGTGCTAAGTCCTCAACCTGGAGAGTTCTGTTCCCCCTTTGTGTGTAGAACTCCTAAGCATCCTTCAAGATGCAACTCAACTGTCACCCCTGGGATCTTTCCTGACTTGCCCAGGCTCCACATCTCCTGCCCCTGCAGTCACAAAGCCATTTGTACTTGACCCTACTACATACAGTACTCAGCCCATGTTCTTAACAACCACATGTTCACCCTATACATTTCTATCCAATAGCGGGAGAATAATATTCCTCATTGTGACATCCATGCCTATACGGTTGCCCAGCAGACACTTAATAAGTGTTTGTATTAATTTGGTGAACAAATTCCAGACTCCCTTGGCTAGAATATATTCCCCTTCGAAGACAATGTGTCTTTGGGGGCCCTATGGGGCCTTTCCTTTCCAGAAAGGCTTATCTGATTTCTTTTCTCCTGAGGATTTGGCATTTTCTGCTTCAATCAGATCTTTTGAATTATTTTGTTGTCTTCATGGGAGCTCAGTCCTTTTGCTTATTGACTGCCATCTTGTATTTCTGGCCCATGATTGACAGAGCAACTGGAATCTACGAGCAGAAAATCAATAATGCAAGGCCTTCAGACAGTCCACTGATGCTCTTGAAGAAACTGGTTTCCTGGTCTCAGTGGCAGTCACTGATCAGAAAATGTAAAACTAGCGAGCCATGAATAGAAACAATGTAAAGTCAGCCGCACTGTTTCTTTGCATGAGAGGGTTTTTATATTGGTTTCCTGTGTTTAAATTCTGTGATGTCTCTCAGACCCTGGAGGGGGATGGAAACCGGGTGGATGGAAGAGAGAGAGGGAGAGGAAAGGGAGCACTGAGTGAAAATTGTGCAGTGTGCAGATTTGTATTCATTTGTTTTCTCATTGCCACACTAACCTTCACCAGTCCTTAAGCTTTAGGGATCCTAAATGTAAATTTGTTCTTTAACATAACATTTTCCTTGTTCAAGTATAAGTGACACTCGAGTAGACATGAAAGATTCGAGACTTATTACTTGCAAGTTAGCATTTTACTGCTAATGTAGTCGGCCACCCTTTACCTCCTAGTTTTATGGTTGTCTAATTATAGCCTGCAGGCCTAGGGTGGTCCTTTGCTACTTCAACTGGAATGTAGCTTCCAGTGAATTCTCCCCATTAGGACCTCCCACTGAGTTATTGATTATTAAGGTAATACACTTTTAGTGTCCTATCTTTAACATGGAAATGTAAAAATGAATGGCTTGCAATTGGAGGATTAAAAAATGAAGAAGAAAGCAACTTCCCTATGGAGAGTCCTCTATGCTAGTTAGGTTACTGTTAATTTAAAACATTGCCAGACAAAGCACAGTTTACCTGTCAAGTGATTATATAAATGGCATGTTATCATTATAGATTTTCATCTCTAAAGGAAGACAATGTGACACAGAAAAAGCTGGCTACTGATTTTCAAGAAAGAAGGAAGAAGAGGGAGGAAGAGAGGGAGAGGGTAGAGGGACAGAGGGCAAGGGGAAGGAAGGGAGGGAGGAAGGAAGGAGAGAATGAAGGAAGGAAGGATGCTTGCCAAATTCAACTGACTTTTTTTTTTTAAGAAAATAAAGTACAAAGAGGGCCCCTTTCTAGGCAAAAACTGAAACAAAAAACAAAAAACAAAAAAACCACAAAAACTAAAAAACAAAACAAAACAAAAAGGTGCCTAAACGGTGTTAAGCATTCTGATTATGGACATCTTATCTAAGCAGTAGGAAACGGAAGAGAAAGGGAGCTGAAGCCTCTTCATTACTTGGATGGAAAAATATGACTCTGGGTTATAACAGAACAATCCTTTATGAAGATCCTCCATGGGAACCCACACACAAGATAAATACTGGCAAATAGCATGCAGGAAATGGAATTTGTTAGATAAATTGTCTGTAGCTGAGGCTCGGGTGATAGGGGCTCCTCTCTCCTGTGCACAGGGAAGACACTTGCATTCGTAGGGCTGCTCTTGGGCCCTGACGCCTTCCATTAAATCAACCGGAGCAGCCACAGAGGCGGGGAGAAAGAACTGGTGGGTGAGTAGTAGGGAAGGGGATGAACTGGGTGGGCGCTCCCCCAATCTGAGCTTGAGCACCCAGATCGGCACCCTATTCTAGGTGAGAGCAGGACTCCGAAGCTGATAAATTCATTTGACTCTTGGAGAGGAAATGGAATCATCGATCACTTTTTTAACTGCAAAATCTATTGAAAATAGACCCAACAGTTGCTCTCAGAGGTGCTCATGATGAGTTTTTGAGAATTCAGGAATCCTGCTGTCTTCGCATACCTGAGAAAGATAAAATGCTGTTTGCTTGCGAGTTACATAATGTATTACCTGAAAGCCTGCTGAAAATACAAAACTCTATCCAAATGTTAGGTGGTAGCATTTCGTTGTTATATATTCTGTCTTGATGAAACCAGTGCCAATTTGCAAATTTAAGTGAAAAAGCTAAATCTAACCCTCAGAGGCTGGCTGCTGTTCACGCAATGATTTTGGTGGAGGCATTAGAATCCTAAATGGTCCAAAGAGGGCCAATTATCATGCAATGAGTTTCATAAGCATTAGTATTATTCACCAGACAGGTTCATCTGTAGATCTTAAAAAACTATGCCAAATAAGTACCATTAACCTGGCCTCTCTGGATGGGATCTCAGGAGGAGATCTCAAGATATAAAGAGTTTAAGAGACTGAGCTTCAGATGTAAAATAAGTTGGGGGTCAGGCATGTGCATCAAGCTAAGTCACTGACCTACCAACTAGATTCTGCTTTGCCTCAGAAGCCTGGTCCCCGAGAGACCCTTGAAAGCAAATAAGGTGCTAACAGCCATTAATTAACTTAAGGGTGGGTCCTAGTTTAATGGGAAGGCGCTGACTTTTTTATTAGCAGAAGGAATGTTTTTAATTGGATTTGATAATAGCACCCTCTGAGCCATATAAACACCGGAACAGTTCTTAGACTATAAATTTAAAATTCCAGACTTGAGTTGCCAAGGAGAAAGGACAATAATACTACTCTCTTCCCTAAAGGGAAAGCCCAGGCTAAAATAAAAGGGAATCCTGGAGAGGATAGCATTGGAGTAGGTAGGGACCTGGGGTTGGGGATAATTTGCTTAGAGACCAAATGGAATCACAGCCAGCACCCTCCCCTCTCCCCACGCTAAGGGCCAGACCCACACTTCTGATGAGTTGCAAATGTTTTTTATTAAGCTTTCTTCTTTTTTTCTTTTAGGATAAGTTTCCTGTCTCGTAAAAAAAATAAAAAATAAAAATAAAATAAAAAAATCCCCACAAACTTTTAGCTCTCTTTTAAGCAAACTGCTGTCTGTATGCTGTAATTAAGTTTCATTTTTTCGCATTGACTCCACCGGATGGAGGGTGCCATAAATCATATGAACAAATGTTCAGCTAAAATCCTCTCTGTGAGCACCATAATTTAAGTGAATTCATTCTCAGTTCATCTCTTGGAGACATGATCTCATAGCATCTGTTCTGGACAAAGATAGCCATCTTTATTACCTGGGAAAACAGCAGTGAGTTTATCCCAGATTACTTTGGATAGGCCCTCTCCTCATTCATTCATTCATGCATACATGCATGCATTCATGCATTCATTCATCCATTCCAGTGTGTGTGTGTGTGTGTGTGTGTGTGTGTGTGTGATAAGAGAATTAAAAACAACAACAGACCGGGCCAGTTATTGTTTTCCTGAAAAATCACCCCTTAGTTCATGAGTCTGGACACTCACCTAATCAGTGATGCCCAAGCAAATCGCTCTGCACCTTCCCTGGGCTGCATTTACCACTAGCAATTTAGGAAATTTGGGCTGTGGTTTCCAGGGGGATCTTCCTTGTGATCTCCGTGTTGCTAGGCAGAATTTCACAAGGGCAGGAGCAAGGTCTGTGTCCTTGCACGAGAGGAGAATCGGTCCATGATTCTGTTGTGCCTTACTTTAATTACTTTGCATTGTAAGCAATATCTTAAGACGAAAAATCTACTGCACATTGTTGCAGCCTGAGTTGTCCAAAATAGCTAGCGCTATTCAGCCTTAGTTTAAACACACTTTAAACACCACCGGAGTGTGAACACATGGCAACACAGCTGCTTCTACCCACTACTTGCGAAGGTTCACTTGGTACTGTTGGTCAGCATACTGTCATTGTTATTCATATTCTTAATCAGTGTGAACTGAAACACCTTAATAGACTCTGGTTGACCACTCTCTATCATCTACCTCTTCATTCTTGTAGGTGTTGAGTTCCCAGCTCATAACCTAGGCTGAGACAAGTCTCTTTTGATTCGTGGTAAGACTGTGACAGCAACATTTTACCAAGTACAAAAATGGTATGCAGATCAATTTTCATCTGAGAGAACTAGTTAGATGGAAATACTGAATCAGGATCATCAAAGACTTTGAGAAACTAGAATGTTGGGTTTCCTAACAAGGTGGATTTTAACAGGGATAAATGTGAAGGCCTTCATTTATGCTCAGTAGACCAGCTGCATAAATAGAGAATGAAGGAGGGATGGTTTCATAGTAGTCATGCATGTGTTTTAAACGATATAGGCTTTTTAGTTGACAGCAAGATCAACATGAGTTAATCATATAGGATGTGGCTGCAAAAAAAAGGCTTTTAACAATTTGAGATGACAACTCTAGAAGTGTGGGATCCAGATCAAGGAAGTGATGTGCCTGAGTGCCGTACTGCTGATGCTTTAAGAAAGACATTAAACAACTGGATTTCATCTGAGAAGTAAGCTGAATGGAAGGGAATTTGAAACTATTTCCTGTAAGGAACAGCTGAAGAAACATGAAATGTTACCCTGATGAGGAAAAGGCTTGAAGAATCTGTGATTGTTTTCCTCAAATATTTCAAAGGCATCCCTTTACAAGAAGAACCATCTTGTTCTCTGACCAAGAAAGAAAATCATACTCAGTCTACTGGGTCCTTTTTTATTTGTACTTAACAAGTCAGTATGGAAATCTGTATGATCATTCATTTCATTTAAAGATGGTCTCTTTGTTGATAAATTTGAGAAATACTGTAACTCCATCATCTTGCTTTCTGCTGGCAAGAAAACAGGCATAAAGAACAGGGCATAAATGATCCAGAGTGCTACATGGGTAGAGAAGTTGTAAGAGACAGCCAGAGTAGAAGGCAAGGGTTGAAAGACAAGAGTGCATGGAATGAAACTCTTTCAGATCGAATTTTATTTTTTAGGTAATACAGACAAGTAGGGAGAGAAAGGAAGCATATCATAGTAGTCCAGAAGCAGAAAGGACTTTATGAGACCATATGGTTGGTACATCAGCTTAGCACACCCAAGGACAGATGTGGGGGATATTTCCAGGTTGACTCAACCAAGAATTCAGTTTAGGTATTTCTCAGTCTACAGTAAATCTACTCTCAGATAGATACATGGCAAGGGACTGGAGAAACAGTCCACAAAATAGGATAGCTAGGTCTCCACGGCCCCTAAATCTATTTAATTTAGTTAAATTTCTTGGGCATGGATTGAAATATCTGCTTTCAACTTATTTGGGTGTCATGTAGGCATCGGTGATGAGCCAATGGTGATGGAACTGACACTGTTAGCAAAAAACTCTGGCTCCACCTTGACATTGGGCATGCACGTATAATATATTTACTTAGCACACTTCCTCCCTCTATGACGGTGACGACAATTCACATGTCTACAACTAGTTCCTCGGCACAAGTATGAGAAGATAGAGATAATAGGTAGGTTAAGTTATGGCAGCCCTTTTGTTCTTTTATGCTTTCCAGATTTGATGAATAAGGAGGACCCTCTCATCCATCCATGTTTTTTAATAACCAGTGCTCTGTTTCTTATGCTCTGCTTCACCCTAAAGCTGCTCTGGGTGGTGGTGATGGTGAAAATTTAAGACATTTATAACAGATACTTACACAACATAGGTTATTATGACTACAATTGCCACTATTTTTATGATTCCTGATCCTATGGTAATCCAGGGGGTAGTTAATAACTCCCTTGGTGAAAACTGTTTACCCATAAACACTTTCATGAAGGCTGAGTAGCAATTAAGGTAATGGTTCTGGTGTAGGTAAAGGTAAATGACCTCGTTAAGGCTCCAGCCTAAATGGTACCCTGGTGACCCAAGAATGCTAGTAAGCAGCAGTTTACTCACACTGAGTATTTTATTCACCATATCTCAAGCCCTCTATCATTATTGTTGTTTGCTTACCATCCTTCACAGTGTGACACGGGAATGCTAAGTTTGAGTTGAGATGGTGTGTGCATATGTATGTGCCCAGAGAATTCGAACTGCTGGCTAGATGCCTGTACATCTTGAACTGCAAGTTCACTTCCTTGGGTGACAGTCATCTCCTTCATTCTCAGGAATCAGTGGCATTAATCTTGGCTTAACCACATCTAAATCCTGTAATCATTCATCCACTGATTCATTTCGGCCAATGTCATAAATCCATCTAAATCCTTAACCTATGGAGAGAAAGAGCAAACCCTGAAAAGAATCATTCACTTGACTAGCCTGCTGGTGCTATCATAAAACGCTGCTTAATTATTACTAACCCTACAACATTTAATGGATCTCCATTATGGGACTTCTAATCCTTTACTCTCGGTGTGTGGTGGGCTCTTTGCTGAGGGCATGGCATCCTCTAAGATGCCCAAGGTTGTTATCATTCAGTGCCAACAAAGTGGCCACTGCTGCATGGGGCCATGCCTGTAGAGCCTTCTTTTCAGCTTGCCAACCACTGACCAGACCTTAAGTCCTAGCCAGGATTTACTTACTGAAGAGTACAGTCTGAATTCTTGATCCTTTAAAGAGTTGAGTGGGCCATCCTCATAACCCTACATGGGTCAAGAATGAGGCAGAATGAGAAGAGAGCTATCATGTTGTTCACATAGATACTCCTATAAATGTCCAAGGGCTAGGGTATATTAAACAACAGAATCTTAAACAATAGGACACGGGTCACCAGAGATTAGTGACTACACAAACTATAGTCTATGTGATGATACAAACCACATACTAATATAACCCTCTGAGTTGAAAACATGAGCAAATGTTTAACACCCCCTCTAGAACCAGAAGAGAGGTAATAGTTTTCACCACTCTGCACAGAGGAGAATTTAGCCTGGCAGTGGGAAGGGGCGCTGGCTTGACCTCATCTGGTCAAAGGGAAGACAGCAATTCTCCCCCTAGGTTACACAACAATGGCATGGATCACAGCGTGTGTGTGCAGGCGGGCGCACACCCTCACAAGCATGAATGTATGCACAGGTACATTTCATCAGTCATCCCAGAAAAAGGCCAGTGGGTTGTATCTGTTGCAGGACTGGCTGAGTATAGCCATGGCTCTTTTTAAAATCAGAGTAAAATAATAATAATAATAATAATAATAATAATAATAATAATAATAAAATAAGATAAGATAAAATAAATAAAATAAAATAAAATAAAATAAAATAAAATAAAATAAAATAAAATAAAATCAGAGTAATGGTCCAGCTTCCATGGCCTGCCGCGTACGTGCATGAGCAGCCCACCCACCCTCTCAGTCTTTCCCTAAAGCCAGTGCCCCTCCTACCATCCAAATACAGAATTTGCACTAACGTCATACTCAACACTGTGACTAATTGCTTCATCTTCCTTCTGACCTAGGACTTCAAGGCTTCAGCTAGTTTAGGAAACAAATCTGGTGACCAAAAAGAATTTTCTCAGGAACCCCACCAGGATAGCTTTGCAAAGCCATCATTCTTCAAAGGGCTAACCAGCTTACGCGAGGAAAGCACACATTTTCAATTAAGACTCAGATTTTCTGTAATATCACCCTTTAAGCATCAAAATAGAAATGGCTAACCAAAACCATGTCAAAATCATAAGACAGGGGAAAGAAGCAACACAGATTCCAGAAGCCATTGTGTCTGTTCCAGATGGCATACTCCGAGTCTGAAAATTCATTAACAGATCGGCAGTGTTGTGTTTTTTGTTTTGGTTTGGTTTTTTTGTTTCATTTTTAATATTCTGCACAGGTGGCTTGATTTGTCAGTCCACAAAGGGATTACAACTTTCCTGAGTCAGGCAAGAACTCAGCCTTGAATGCATCGCCCATGCCACCTACCTGGCAGCTTCCGGAACTAGAGAGCAGCAGATCAGAGGTTGGGCAAAATTTGAGATTTGCAGGGGCCATGGCAAGAGGGAAACGGCTCCTGTTCCTTCCGATTGTCCCGAGGCTGCCGGCTGGCTTAGGCACCCCAGCATGGACGAGGCCCAACCAATCTTTCCTCTTTGCCGTGACACAGTGGTTGGCTTCACCCTCCTTTTGGAGTGACTGATCCTCAGTTAACCACTAGTTAAGGACATGGCTCCCACCTGAAATGAGGAGGCCACCAAAGCGCACAACACTTGAGACAGCTCAAGGCAGCCAGGGCCTGAGCTAAGAAAGCCACCTTTATAGCAGAGAAGAAGCCCACGTACACGAAAAGATGTCCACACACATAAGCTAACATTGCTATTATGCACCTACATGTCGATGTCTATTTTTGTCTGGAAAACTCTTTTTTCTTGCATGCCCTCCTTTCCTACCCCTGCCCAAAAATTCCTAGATGCTGGGAATCCAGAATCTATGCTCCCTGGTCCCTTTCTCTGCCCCATACTTCCCTTGCCAAATCCTCTTCTCTCCCACAGTAGGATCTTTATGTCAGTGGGTACCCACTTTGTCTGCAAAGCATTGTTTTACTTTGGGAGTCAAGGACGGGATGCTCGGCAATGCCGGCTGGCCGGTATAGACCGTGCTATTGAGGAGAGTGTTAGCCAAGGCGTTTCCTGAATGGCTCACTTCACAGGGCCCTGCACACGCAGGTAACAGCTGATGGCCTGACACCAAGGGCCGGAGCCAGAACATGGCAGGAAGCAGATGGTGTCATCTTTCCTGGGTCTCACTGTCCAGTTGAGTTCAGCGCCTGCCAAGTACAAAATGAAACGTCTCTCCTTTCGCAGAGCACCGCACACATGGCAAGCTGGGGTGGCGGCGGCGGCAAGTTCGGGAGAAAGCGGGAGCCTCCCAGGCACAGGTGCATCGGATCGAGGACGGGGAGGGCACAGGGCGGACCTGGCAGCAGGAGGTCACTCTCGCGTTTCATCCGTTTAACAGACAGAGCAGAGTGGTTTGCAAGTCAGATGCTGAGAGAGGCGATGGAAATTCAGTCACAGCAGAAAAAGGTAAACAGCCGGGCGAACTCTTGAGCGGCCAGATGGACAGTCGGGTCACAGGTCATCAAATCAGTCACACAGTGCCACATAAAGCAGCAGGCTGGCACTAACAGGGAAGACCCACCTGGCATGCTGGCAGACAGGCATGCAGGGCACGGTGCAGCTACCTGAGATGAGGCTGGGAGGGGAGACAGGAGGAAAGGGGGCTCCTCTCCAAACCCTAGTGGCCTCGCCTGCGTTAGCGATGCCTTCCAAGAGAAAATATGTGCCCCTCCTGAGTTCTATCATGAACATTTACTGAGCAGCAGCTTCTATATATATAGAGAGAGAGAGCTTACATATATGCTATATATATATGCAGCTTCTAATATATATATAATGTGTATTTGCTCGTTAGCATCCTGCACACAGATAATTAGTTAGCCATCCCCAGCCATGAGCAAGGGTCCTATTCTGAGCCCCGTATGTGTTGATGGGTATAGAGAAAGGGAGAGAAATAAAGCTTACAGTGCTGCAGGCAGGAGAGTGGATTGGAAGCCTGTAAGAGTCATTAGGAAGATCTGGGGGATTAACCTCCTCACAAGGGGGGGTGGGGGACATGCTAAAGAGGAAAATACCTGAATTTGAGAGTCTATCGAATCAGCTTTACAGCTTCACTAGGTCTGTGGCCTGGGGCAAGAGACTCCACCTTCCTGAGACTAGGTGTGCCAGTTTATAAATAAGAAGGGTCTCTACCAGTGAGGGGTTGTAAATATGTCCTGGACTCCTGGTGGAAGATGCTCAGAGAATGACAACAGTTATTTCTTACAGCTTAGTTCCCTACCGCACGAGAAACAGCTAGCTCAGGACACTTTCCGTTGCAAATTCTACAAGGTCAACTGATGTTATTTAAGCAGAAGGAGAGCAGGAATTGGCTCATTTACCACTGAATCTAGGGGCACAGTTAACGTTAGGTTAAGCCTCCTACTGATATCACCGGAGCTGTCCCCATTCCTTCATTTTTGTGGCTCCCCTTCTCTTTAGGTGTCAATATCTTTCTGTCTCCAAACTATTGGCTTCTTTTATAAGACTAAGAATCCCAGGCATTCATTGTCCTTACTCCCTAGTACATAGGCCATTTCTGACCAGTGCACCTTCACCCTGCAGACCACCTTACTGCTTGAGACCTAGGAGCAGGTCTGGGAACATCCTGGCCCTGCAAGTTGGTGGCCTTTCTCCACCCAACACTCCCTGCCTATTCAGCCACATTGTGGATGGCAGGGAACTGCTGATTCTGAAGCTTTGCCCCAAACCTGTGGCGTGTGGCCCAAGCCCTAAGACCTTGCTTGGCTCCTATTAGCCCTACTCTCACCATGCTTCAGAAGAGCTTACATGGCTCTTTGGACATGGCTCTGCAGCTTTCCATTGCCGAATACAGCATCGTTGGTCTACTGGCTTTGTGCCTCTCTTTTTTCTTGCATGCCCTCCTTTCCTTCTCCTGCCCAAAAATTCCTAGATGCTGGGAATCTAGAATCTATGCTCCCTGGTCCCTTTCTCTGCCCCATACTTCCTTTGCCGAATCCTCTTTTCTCCCACAGTATGATCTTTATGTAAGTGGGTACCCAAAGCCACATGTGCCAAACATCTCCTGCCTTAAAAATTTCAGCATCCAAGATATCTACAGCTTGTCCTCTATGGTGGGAGCTTGAGACTACCATGTCACTTGTATGCAAAAGACCATCCATACCTAACTTTAAGAAAAAAATCAAGAAAACATTACTTCACTCTTTAGTAGCCTTCCTCCTCCATGAGCCCCCAGGATAATGAAGGACATACCAACGCAATATTTAGACCTGTAGAGAAAAAGGAAGCCTGCTGATGGGGACCAGTAACCTGAGTTGGCTATATTTCCCCCTCTTATGTTTCGCTAGGCAGACCAGAGGCATAAGAGAAATTAATGTGTAACAAGTTGAATAACTAATTGTCTGTTAATGAGTCCCCCCCTTAGGCTCTTACTGAAGTGGGTGTCTTCTGTAAATGCAATGTTTTGTGCAGACTTGAAGGTCTCTAATGACACATCATAAATATTCCTTGAGAAATTAAAAGACCCAGTAGCACTGATCTCTTTCTGGCATCTTGAAGACTCTTCGGTCTCCACATTCCCAAGGCTTGCAGGATCTTCCTGAATGACAGCTAGGCCCAGGACTTCAGACTATCCATAGCATCTACACTCTGTTCAGGAAGTGAACACCCACTTCAGCTTTAGTCCCAGATGGACACCACCTGAGAGCACAAGTACAGGGGGAATGCACAGGAGGTGACAGAAAGAACCCTGGATTATAATAGAGAACACCAAAGCCTTAGTTTCTATCCTGCCATCAATAGTTAGGAGAGCTTTAGGCAAATTGCATACCCTCCCTGATACACAGATTTCTCATCACGATGATTAGGAAATTGAAACAACGCATGATCTCGAACAGCTAATTTTGCAGTTGTGCAAATGGACAAGTGTACCGACATTAGAGTGCAACAGAAGTTTAAACCACATGCTGTGTCAGGCTGAGATGTAGCTCCTAACAAAAAAATGACAATGAGCTACTAGGACAAAGGACCATGTCTTTGTTATGTCTATTCCCAATGCACATGAGCTGACACATAGTGTGTGCTTATAATTGGATGGATAAGTGGATGGATGGATGCATGCATGGATAGATGCACAAATGGAGAATTTAAGAAATGGGTAGAAGGGTAGATGGACATATGTGGACAGATAAGAAGATGAAGGCTGGATAGGTAGATGTGAATAAATGTACAAATGGCCAGATAACTGAGTACAAGTAAGTAATATGGTGGCCACAAAGAGACTGAGGATAAGACCTTCATTGTCTCAAGGGTCATGTACACAGGTCTTCGAGACACTTCTGAAGTTCCTGCTAAAGTTGGCAGACAAGAATTATGGGTGTAAATAGTCAAATTTAGCCCATAGTAAATTGAATGGTATGACAAACCTTACAACAAAAGGCTTCATATAAATATTTCTGTGTTATATTAAATCTGGGCACAGGTTCCTTTGAATGCTTCTGCCTTGTGGCCACCAGCCCCTCTAAACTTTCCAGAAGCTTGAGATGAGTACATTCAAAGCCATCCTGTCAAATACAACGTGACTTTGGAGTTCACTTAAATAGCCTCTCTTTATACAATCCATCGTTACATAAAGACCAATCAATCAGGTGGACCCTGAAAAGCACACCAAGCTATGATTCCAGGTACCCAATCCACACTCTTTCATTTGTTGACTCATTTATTAAATCTTTCAACAGATGAGAATCAAGCCTCTATCGTAGGCGGGCACCAAGTCAGAGAACATTGTGGGAGGGGAGAATGCAATGGTGGGCACGGCACCCTCACTCTGCATCCGTTGCTCTTCCTCTGTTTTTAATTCCCAGCGTACTTTTATCTCCCCATATTTTCCAGCCTGGCTTTTCACAGAGAGATGGAACGTAGAGGGAAATGTGATTAGCCACGTCAATTCTCTTTCCTTACTTCTGAGAGGCATTTCCCTCACCTGTGCTTTTTAAAGACACTAATGCACACACACAGCTAGGCTTTCTCCAGATCTGTTCCAGTCCCCATTACCTCTCCTCCCCTCCCATAGTTAGGAGAGTCCATGTACCTTAATTATGTAGCCCCCCTGGCAGACACTAGCTCAGCACCACGCTGAGCAAGTTAATGTTCCCGGGCATTGGTACCCTCCCACTTCTTGCCCAACGACTTTTCTTCCAGGTGAACTGAATGGATTGGCTCTTAATATGCAGTTTCCCTTCAATCTCACACCACTGTGGGTCTCTATCGTGTCACACTGTAGTGACGGTAGTAACTAGCTTGAAACATAAGTTTTATGGATCCCGAGCCTAATGATGAGCCAGCCTATACAATCCTTTGGAACTTAGCAGAGACTTGGCTGTAACAAAAATAGAGCAGAAGTTAAGAATATCTTCATATCCGAAAGCTCAGAGGATTTCATCTAAAGCCGTGTTGTTTACCCACTTGATGCCATTGGTGATTCAAAATCAATGTAATGTAAGCATTCACTAGAAACATACCAAATGCCCAACAGGATATGAGTCGGGACTGAGACACCTTCACTAATAAGGGATGACAGTGAACAAGCAATACAACAAGCTTCAGGATTTTGAGAGACTCTCACATCTAACGTGTATGGCATTCCCTGCGTGAAGAGGGTAGCTGCATTATTATTGGATGGGAGAACCAAAGGACAATAAAGATCATTCCAAGGCGTTCTTCCAGACGAGTAACCTAGAATAATACTGCTCAGCTGAGAATTAAAAGGGAGAGTTGGCAAGGCCTTGTAGGGCTGTTTCACTCAGGATTTTAATCACTGGTAACTGCTGGCAAGATTAGCCTTAGGAGTGGGAGAAAGTGATCATCCTCTACGTGGGGTCCAAGATACCTACTCAGTTGATTGTTACCCTCTCTGTCCTTTTTTTTTCCTCTCTTTAAATTATCAAGAATATATATTCAGAACCAAGCACCCTGGGACTCAGTGGGCCTTCCCTCTGCCTAAATGCTATTCCTGCAGAAATCCTGTAGCTGGTTCCTCTCTTCAAATCTCACTTCCTCATGGAGGCCTTCCCAGGACGCTCTCTGTTAAGAGAATCCTCTGTCACCCTTATTCTGTTGTGCTTGTCTTTGTAGCAGGTAGCCTCCTTTCAGCTGGTTGTTTATGATCTGTCTCTCCAATTAGAAGGTAAATTCCAAGAAGGCAGATACTTTTTCCATACTGCTCAGCACTAATTCCAGAGACCAGACAGTGGCTGGCACACCCTGGGTATTTGATGAATATTAGTTGAATGAATGAACAGGTTTTATTTTTGTTATGAATTAGCCCATTGGTTCCCCTTCCTGCGAAGAAGGACACCAAAGTAGGAACCAGGAGAAGAAAAATATAAGACCGATTCTGCTATTAACTGTTTACACGATTCTGACAAAGAGGATGAAATTTTCTTGGCGCCAGTTTTCTCCTCTGTAAAATAAGAGCCAGTGATGGAGGAGAAATCTCTCTTTTCCACTCATCAGGTTTCCAAGAGGGCTCCCCCCACCCCCTTAGTCTCCTGCACCACCTCTCACAGTGGTAGAGTGATGTGGATAATTGATGAGGTACACAGAGAAACCAGGCATGGCCAGCTCGCCTCTTCCCCTTCACTATGTTTAGGAATTGACTGGCCCAGAGCACATGTTCTCATCTGCTCTGCACCAGGCGGTAACCTTTGGAATTAAATACCTGCCCCTCTTGTGGGAAAGGGAGGGTTATATTGAGCCAGTGTTGCCCATGGCTGAAGGCTGAGTGCTTTGAATTCTAGGCTGTATTTAGTAGTAAATCTATTGTGCTTCGTACCTATACTGCATTCTCCAACTCATCCTTTATCAAAATAAAATGATATTTTGATATTCATCTACCTTTTCTTTTGTTTATCTCAACTGGTCCAGAACACTGATGGGAAAAAGGAGGGGATTAGATATTGATCCACTTGCCAAACAAAATAAAAGAATACAGCTAAAATCTCTTCCATGGCATGGACAATAGATAAATATGTACATTATGTTTTTCTCTGAAATATGTAGTTTAATAAAGTATAGATATGAATTTCTCAATATGGACATATATAAGTGTCCTCTTTCTTCCAAGAAGTATAAAATATTTATATATTTATAAGTAGAAAGTATATATACTTTATAGTAAAGTATATATATATATACTTTATATATATATAAAGTATCAGATACTTTATAGAAGTATATACACATACATGTATGTTCACATATATATGATATTTATATATATAACATATATACCACATTCGTATTCCAGAGAGAGGAGGGAAGGCATTATAAATTAAGTGTGTATATGTGCATTTCTCTTCCTATGTAAATAGGAAAGAATGGTTACAAAACTTGGGAGTAAGTTTTTCAAATGATAGGAATTGCTCTAAAAAAAGAAAAAAAAAACTGGTTAGTATTGGTCATCATATGAAATAAGTGGATAATACCAAGATGTTGTAAGATATAGGTCAGTTAAAATTTCAAGAGAACTCAATACGCAAACTCTGCTCCTACTCCCCCCACCATCCCTAAGATGACTCTAGTAACTTCAGCCAGATGATTCTGAAGCATAAGGAAAAGAATAGAAAACAAAGGTGGGTCATCAGAGGAGCTGTAATGATAGGTACAGTAGGACTTTCCTGGGGAGGGGTTGGGGGCGGGGAAGCAGAGGAGAGAAGACAGAGAGGCTATGTCAGTGCATCGGGCAGACAGCCGTTGTCTCTGCATTGGATGCCACATCCATCTTGACCTACTCACAAAAGGTCCAACGAAATGCTCTCAAAGAAAATAAAATGAGATGCATATTTCTTTCATTCTGATTTGTACATTTTTTCACACTTTAACATTTCTGCAGTTGGGGTATGTCTTACAATTGATGATGCGTCCTAATTTAACAAGTAGCATTTTTTTTTTCTTTCTCAGTGCCATACTATATAACAGTGCATCTCACAATTACTGGAGTCTTAGATTGGGTGAAACACAGTAGTTCATGCTCAGTTTTCTATAATCCACTATAGGGAAATGAGCCAGAAATGTGGTTTGGAGAAAGATGTGCTTTGCTCAGCAAAGGTAAATCAAAACACATGCTCTGTGTGCCACTGGTCAAGTGTAGGCAAGAACAACCTTTCCCTAATGCAATCTGGAAACATGTACCAAGAGTCCATAATCCTTTCAAGAGTCCCATTTAGTAGAATATATATATTTTTTTTTAATGAGAAACCCATAAAAAGTTTGTGTATAGAGATATATTTGAGATTTCATTTATACTAAATCAAAACACCACAAAATATCCAAAAAATAAGGGATTTTTTTAAAGTTAAAAATAAGAGCATGTACACAGTAGAAGATTATACAGTCATTAAAAGTGAAAATTTTAGAGGCACCTGGCTGGCTCAGTTGGTAGAGCGTGCAACTCTTCATCTCAGGGTCATGAGTTCCAGCTCTGTGTTCGGTGTAGAGATTGCTTAAGGGGGAAAAAAGTGCAAATTTTAGCCAATACTTATTGATGTGGAAAATGCTAATAAGATATGTTAAGTAGAAAATAGCATACAAACTTCATAGTTAGTATTTTCTAATTTTGTAAAATGTTCTACATGCATAGGGAAAAGGAGTTATAAAATGCCACAAAGTGCTAACAACTCTCTCTGGCTGGCAAATATTCAGCTGGTTTTACTTCTATCTGCCTTCTTTCATTTCCCAAACCCTTTACAATGAGCACCAATACTTTGACAGTTTGAAGCAACTCTTCTCCCTTCCAGAGGCAGTTTGTTTTTCCCCCAAGTTCCTTCTTCTCCTAATAAGTCAAAAATGACCTGCTTTTGGCCACAAACTAGATATTCCTGAGAATAGCCATTCTCAGAGAACAGGAGACCAGGGACCACGAAAAACACCGTTTACATTGGATGACAAATCATGTTGGTTGAAGCAAGCCTCTCAGGTTTCCTGGGCATCCAAATCCAGAAATAAATTGCTGACTCTTCACTTTCCAAGGGTCTATACCCTGAGGAGACCCCATCCCTTCCTGGGAAATGGCCTCTGGATTTCTCATAAAGGAAGATGATGACCAGTGCCAGAACTGGGGCTTACAAAACTCTCATTTATTACCTCTCTGTTTGCCCTTGGCCCACCTCTGGACCCAGAGGAAATTTCATGGGCCTCACTCTCTGAAGAGCAGGTGGGGAGAAGAGGGCAGTGTGCACAGAATGGAAAATATGGGGCACGCTAAAGAATTTTACCCAAGGGGGATTAATAAAGTTTCATACAGACATCTCAGAGAGCAAAAGTTCTTGTCAGTGGCGAGAAAGATCAAGAGATTCTAAGTCAAAACAAAAAACAGGCAATAAGAAATTGGAAAAGACTTCATGCGCAAGTACTAATAGAACATTCCTTGTGTTCTCCTATAGAAATTAAGTATGGAGAAAACATGAGCACTTTTCTCAGGACAGCTCGGAAAAGTGAAACAAGAGACACCAAAGCGACACTCTAAGGATGGGAAGGTCTCCCCCCCAAACCTGCTTCAGTTCATAGGTCATGCTGCTAAAATGGTGCTTTAGAAGATTAAGCAGAATGAGTGGTTCATTCCTCTTTAGTTAAGAGTTGCAGCCATGTTCCAACTCTGCCTCTTTCGTAAATGGTTTGCAAATAACATCTTCCATTTCATCTCCTGTCCTGTAATTGCCAGTAACTGAGCTGGACTTGGAAGACGTAAATCGGGATATCTAGGGGTGGAGTCCACACATTTGCATTTCTTAAAAGCCCCTGAAGTGATCCTAACTGCTGCCTGGGTAGCAGAGCACTGACCCGGATTAGCCCTGACCAGGATTAGGACATAAGCAGGGAGAAGAACCGAACACTCAGCATAGGAAAAGATAAATATAATTTTACTATTCACATACAAGCTTAGTTTTGATCAAATAAAGAAATAAAAATTAAAGTTTGAATGCCAAATTACACCTTACTTTTATGCTCACCTTTCCATTTAAAGCTCAACATAATGCTGTGAAAAAAAGCATGGTAAGCTTGCTTTCTTCTTTCTTTCCTTTTTTTTTCTTTCTTTTTTTGTAAACTGCATTTTTCATTTTGAGATCTGTAACTGAGGCTCAGAGCTGCTTAATGACTTGCCTAAGGCCACTGGTCTAGAAAGTGCAGAGCGCTCCCAGGATCTGACTTCATGCTTTTCACTCACATGGGAACCATGGAAAATGCCCTGCCGTGGCCCCGTTCCCCACCCCAGTGAAGCCCAGGGCCTCCTCCACTATTGGCCCTCTTTCCAGGACTCTATCTGTAACCAAGCCAATGGTTGACAGTTTTTTTAGCATTTACTATTATGTTTCAATACAAATGAGCAATGGTATGTTGAGAAAGTGAAAATCAATGCCACCGATTAAGAAAATGTCCTTTAATTTGCCTCCCAGACACTCAGCTTTAAAAGATGAATGAAAGAGGAAAACTCTGTATCTGTGCTTATGAAGAAAATCCCTGTAAGTGTGAACACTTCTTTGAAACTGTCAAGACGATAATAATGTTAATATTGACTACACTTTTATTCTGCTAAGCATGTGAATTCCTTTAATCCTCACAGCAGCTCTACATGAGATAAATACTCTCCTTAAACCCATTTACATGTAAGGAAATGATGGCATAGAGAGGTTAGGCAACTTACTCTAAGTCCTATTAGTTACTAATATCTGTCACAGATCCAAGGAGAGAGCTAATACGCTATGCTACCCCCCATCGCCCTCCCAGAAGCATCTTACAAACCAGTGCTTATCAGATCTCCCTAAACTCTGAGCAAAAGGAAAAGTCCATTTTAATCAGAATTCAAGTGTGTGATACTTTCTTTTATTTTTCATAACTTTGAAAACTGGTGAAAGTCATGGCTCCCTTAGTTGTGCTGTTCAAGAGCCTTCTCTGTTCTCACTCAAGACCTCAGTGACACACCTTTGAAGGCAACACCGTGGCTGCCCTTCCATCTACCTGTTCTCATGCTGCACTGTAATTATTGGTGTATTTCTTCCCTGCTTCTAGTAAATTTCTTGAGCGAGGGATCGCACCTTTTCTTTTCTTTTCTTTTCTTTTCTTTTCTTTTCTTTTCTTTTCTTTTCTTTTCTTTCTTTTCTTTTCTTTTTCTTTCTTTTCTTTTTTTTCAATCTCATGCCTCTCTTTGTGCCCTACAGAGATAAGTAAGAAGTAAATTCTAATTCAAAAGATGGATAAGAACCTAGATAACCAGGCACTACGTTTAGGATTTTTAATTCTATCATCAGATTTAATTCTATCATCAGATTCCTATAGTAACAGGACAATCTGATGTAGTAAAATATGCCCATAGAGTTATTAAGTAAATTTGTTTAAAGTAAATTTTGAGAACTTGGTAACTAACTAGGAGCAACTGACAAGAAAAAAATCAAGAATTGTACAAAAAAAAAACAAAACATGCTATTAATAATTTCAGGATTTTGGCAATTCTCTAGACTAAATTTTTTAAGTATTTCCTTCCAATGTAGTTCTAGCTTAGTTTTTTATTCCTCGGCTTGTGTTTTTTTTTTTTTAAAGCATAGGAATGTATAAAAAATGCAATTGCTTTTTCTTTTTTAAAAATTTTAATTCCAATATGATTAATATACAGCATTATATTTGATTCCTGTTTTCTGAGCTTTTCAGCCCCTAAGTACAGGAGTCTGAAATTCACTTCTAACTGTCTGCAGGTGACTCCTCTCTCCCTTTCACTCCCTCTCTCTTTTTTTTCACCCTCTCTCTGTGTCTCCTTCTCTCTCTGTCTCTGTCAAACAGACATCTATTTATTAGAACATTTTCTTATAAAACAGGAACCTGATGTCTCTAGTGTAAGAACTTTTTAAAAGACAGCTGTGTAATTCTGTTTTCTTATAAGAAAGAAAATATGACTAGAAGTTCTTGTATTTTAGAAAATGTTTTCAGCTTCAGATAAAATTTAGCCAAAGACTGGTTCTGGTCTCTTGGAGGTATACATCTCTGAACTAAATGAAAAGAACAAAAATGTGAACCTCTGTGTATGTTGCAGTGAAGTTAGTTGGGGAGCCAGGGCTAATACCTAATTTGTGGGGCCCAGGACAGAATGAAAATGCAGGGCCCCTTGTTCAATATTAGTAAGAACTTGGAGTTGGTGACAGTGGATCATTCAACCAAGCATGAGTGAGACCTTTCTAAGGATTACGTCCTATACAACTGCACATTTGACATGCCCATGAAGCATGGCTCTATGGAGAGCTTTATGTGGTAGGGGCAGCTGGCAATCACAGCAGGAAAAATCCAGGGGTAGCCAGAGCGATCTGATGATGAGTGATTGTCTCAAAGTATAGACAAGTGACCAGCTGCCGGTGGTGCCTAAGTTTAAGTGTGATTAGAAATAGAAGAGTGTAGACATGAAAGATGCAGAAAAGAAAGATTAACAATGCGACTTCATATTTTGCCAGCCAACATTCATTCGGGAGTCCTACCCGGAGACCACAGAGTGTCAATTCTTATTTAGTAGCATCTCTTTCCTGTAATCAAAACTGGTAATAGCCACAGTTGCTCACCTACACTCAACAATAAGAACTTCTCTAAAGAGCAAGTATGCTGTATGAATGTTGGTATGAAAGAGCCTTAGAGATTTGAAAGCCAAATAAAATACTCTGGATATCAAAAAAGGTTTCCTTGACTTTTAATTAAGCATGATTCTTTCTACTTTAGTCTGTTGAGCAAAGGAAACAATATGTCTTGTAAATGCCTGCCTAATCTTCCTTAGAGGGACCCTGTGAGGATCCCTTGCAATACGACATGCACTGGGATCTATGACCAGTGACCACTATTACAGTGACTATGACCACTACTACAACTAGAGGCAGTGCTGTTCAGTAGGCAAAGTTCTGGAGGCAGAATGCAAAGACTCGCATATACCAACAACTCCAAAACTCACACCGGTGACCTTGAAGCAACTCTGAACCCCTCTGAGCCTCAGTTTCCTCTCCTGAAAAATAGAGATAACAGCTTTCTATTTAACTCAAATTAGGATAATGTGTAAAGATTATCCTGTACAGGGTTTTTATTAAATCATAAAGTGTTGCACAAATTTAAGGCATTTTCATAATAAGAACCTGGCACTATCAAGGTCACCTCTGAAGCTAAAGAATTAAAGCTCAGAGACATAAAACTCCAGTCTCTCAGAGACTAACAACAGAAGATGAAATTGTATTTCAACCTTACATGAGAAGAGATCTATGTCCCTGATTACAGAGGTAAATGGCAACATAAATAAAGCATTTCCTTGGGTGTTTTGGTTTATTCCCTTCTGTTTGATCCATATGGTCATCTACACTTTATTAGCAGTAGTACACACAGAAGGGAAAGTAACCTATATGTGGGAAAGGTGGCCAGCCAATGTTTTTTCTCATGGCGTCTCACATAGGCTAGACCTTGTCAAGCAGAATAAGCTAATTTTTTTCTGATCCTGCCAAATAAATTGGGCTTCAATCCTCAGAAATGTTTTTATATGCCGTATTTACCCTTAAGGAAATTTTAAGTCCTCTGTCCAATTTCCTACCTCTCTAGCCCCCATACCCCATCACCGCATCACTCATCAGCCCTTCCTTGGTACCCACCCTCAGCCATTAGCAGGAAGCAGCCATGAAATAGGCTGAGAGCAAAATAGACCACTGTCAGGGCCTGGAGATTTAATGGAAAAAGCAAAGAGTGACATTCTAAAATGTGTGTGGAATTGATTCCTGTTTTCCAAGAAGGGCTTGCAATAGAGGTAAGTTAGGATTATCTGTTTTAGAGCCAAACTAAAGTGGAGTCACTTATGTCAGGGACAAAATGGAGATGGTCAACAAAGGAGTCTAAAGGAAACCTAGCCTAACCTTATAGGAATTTATCACTCTTCTCAGAAATCAGCAGAAGATACCAGCCCATCTCTAAATGCCAAATCCATTCACACCATCTCTGGACATCCTTGTTCACCTATTTAGCTATCCTGATTCAAATAAGAAAGAAGCCCACTAGATAACCAATTACCTGAAAAAGCTAAATAACTTCTGCACTTATCCCATAAAAAATTCCTTAGCCTGAAAATGACCCAGCACTCATTGCTCCTGTAGCTTTGAATTTCCCAGCCTACAGGTCAAAAGCCTTGCACTAAACTCAACTTTCTGCTTTGTTTTATTCGGTATGTGAAGTTTGGTTTTTAACGCTGTTTATTTCTGCTTTCAACCTTACATAAAAGAGCAGGGAATTATTTACAGCCATCCAATTCCTGGGGTAAGAAATTACCAGGCCAGAATGTGGTAACAAATCTTTGCTATAAATTCATGTGTACATTTTTTTTTCCAAAGTGGCATATGGAAGTAGGTATCTCTTAATGACACGGTTGAATTTGTGGATTAGAATCTTTGCTATGACCTTCTGGAAAAATAAGACTAAGGTCACTAACAATATGCTAGTACCAGCCAAAATACCATTCAACTGTAAGTTCTAGACCTTTTAGGTAACAAAATGATACCTACCAGCAGACCTGTGTCTTGCCTTGAGAATTACAGATGCCAAGGCTGTGCTGGTCTCATCACAGAGAAGGTGGCTTTGAAGTTCCAGAGTCACTGAAGAAGAAGCTCTGAAATTCCTTCAAAAATGAACAGTCTGTCATTTGACAGTTGCCAGAAAAAAAAAAAAAAAAAACGCACTCTTATATTTGAAAATCTATCAGAAGGAAAGATCTGGCTTGTCAGGGATCAAATCTCTGCCCAGTACTACTTCCTCCGCAAAGCCACACAGAGTCAATTGCTGTTAACCTCTTGCTCCTGTGCCTCATCCGTGGGCCTATCACATGGAGTGTGTTCACTCCGTATGATAATTGTTTGTTTACATGAGTGGATCTCTATTAGAGGTTCTTCAGGGGCATAGGCTGGGTCTTTCTTGTTCATTATCGTCTCTCCAGTGTCATGCCTAGGCACAGTAGATCTAAAAAATGTTAACTGAAAGAAAGCTGGTGTATCTAGTCAACCTCATGAAGGGAAGTGTAAATACCAAATTATAGGTCATGTGTTGTCCCAGCCAATTCTTGGAGTGTCATTTTCAGTCTTCGATACCTTTTTTTTATAGCATTGGGAAACTAGAATTTGTTCAAAGTTGGGCGACCAAGATGGGCTGTGGAGAAGGGAAGTGCTTGACAGGATCTGGAAACCACATCACATGAGGAACAAATGAAAGAACCAGGAATGATTAACTTGACTAGAAGAAGGCGAAGGAAAGATGTGGTTACTCTCCGCAGACATTTGAAAAGCTGTCAAGTAGAAAAGGTAGTTAGATTTGTTCTGTGTTACCCCAGAGGGCGAATTAAGGTTAGTGATTGAAAGGTACAGAGAAGCAGATTTTGGCTCACCAAAAGCAAGAACATTCAAACAAAACAAAACAAATACTCATCAACAGCAGAAAAAGAGTAAACTTTCTGTCTTTGCAGTGACAAAAAGAAAATGGCCTATGGGGCTGCGAGGATCCCTCCAATATAGGAGTTTCTAATTCTCTACATAGTAAGTGCAGGTACCCCTGGAATCACGGGTATGGAAGCACGCGAGGGGAATAAGTGATGGGATCTTCTTGGCTAGGCATCGGTTATCATAGGTGGAAGAGCCCAGGAGACAGTCGGGAGCTCTGGAAGATGGAAGCAAAAGGGAGAGGCATGTGTCTCCAGAGGCAAGAGAAGTCTGATAGTTCTGAGAGCGAATTCTCATGGCACCACTTCTGTGCCTACTGCTTCTCCTAGTCACAGACAGCAGCTATCTGGAGTGAGAGTAATCTAAAACAATACAACAATATTTGGAATTTGGCGGAAAGGCTCATCTTTTTGAAAGTTAATACTCAAAAGAGCTGCAATCACGCATCTGTTTTCTTGTTTGGTTTACAATTTCATGGACTCCATGAAATTGAATGACACTTCACATTGATAAGCATTTCTGAAACAATATGGTAGCAATTTGAAAAACACATTATACTCTCAAGCTGCATAAAGAGCAAAGAATATACTCTTTAATGCTTAATTTTAATAATGATCTTACTTGTTACAGATACAGCATTTCACAATGAAAGCCTGTGTTTCAGTCCAGTAATACGATAAGACACAGCTTGTAAAAATGAGAATTGAGTTTAACTATGTTCTTGGGTTTTATTTTCCATTTATCATGTGAATTGCTTCTAAATAAGATTGTCTTACTTCATTAATTTGCATAATTACTGAAATATAGCATGGGATCCCAAATAACAAACTCCTGATAATATCATTTCAGATTTACTGTGACATTATTTTGAAAATGACGAAAATTGATACACAATTAAGTGAAGAGTAAAAGTCTTTAAGCTAATTATGTTGCTTTTGAGTCTTTAAAACATAAAGAGGTTATTTGGGGCAGAACAATACATTTTTGTGCTCAGATGCTGAACAGCTTGAGAACCAAAGAACAACTGGCAAGTGCTGTACCATTTTACAGTAATAATAAGTCTGGCTTTGACAGAGTCGGAGCCAGGTGGAGTTTTGTTTTTGTTTTTGTTTAATTGAATCAAGACCGTTGAAGAAAGATGAGGAAAGTCTTCAATGAAGACTTAAAAATACCTGTTCAGATGTATTTTGATTTCTGAAATAGCACCCTATCAAATTAGCTTGACAGTCTCTGGTCCCAGCAAGAAAATCCTGATGCCTTGTTTGAGTTCAGACTTTCAGCAAGTGCAAACATTTCACTCAGCCTCAATCTTCAAAAATGTGGGCGAGACAGAAAATGTGGAAACGGATAAAAAGCTGCAAGCTATTAGTTAGCTATCAGACATGGTTCCGAGAGCCAAGTAGTAACTGTTCCTCTCTGGAATGGGGGCTGCTGAAAGACAACAAGGCTCATTGACAAAATAAATCCCGTGGCTTGTCTTGGGCTAGCTGATAAACAGGGGCCCCGACTGATGGAGTGTCTTTCCTAACATCACAGAGACGACCACAGAACAACAGCAGAGGCGAAAACGATACCTCTTCCTCCTGCCTCCCACATCCTCTTATTAATCATTTTAAACTGAAAGCTTGAGAACAGCAGTCCTGCCTAAAATATTGCCTGTTTCCCTAAGACGGCATCCGGGAAGCTGCAAAGCAGGGTGTTCCCCTTCTGCTGCTTTTTCCTTTGGGTCATGATTTGAGTGAATCTGTGACCTCGATGATGGCCGAGGGATGGCACAAACAGACATTTGTACTTTATGCAGACTCTTGGTAGAGTCTTCTTGTTTTAATAATTCACCGAGGGGCATCAATTCTCTGAAAAAAGAAAGATCTCCCTGTTGCGCGGTGGCACTTTGGGGGATCGTCCAAATGCTGCGGTGGCCTGGGCAGCTTTGTGGTTTCTTGCTGGGTCACCTGGCTCAGGAGTCGGGCATGCCTCCCCAAGCCCTTCACCTCCGGCAACGTGGAGGCCTGGGCCCCGAGGTCCCCAGCCTGGGGGGATTGGGGAAGGAGCAGGCTCCCTGGTTCTGCCAAACCTCTAGGCTACACTCCACATTTTAGTTTATATTAAAAAATAAATCTGGAGCTGTTTAACATTCCCAAGCTGGTTGTGTGCATGCGTGCGTGCACATGTGTGTGTGTTGCTGTGTGTGTGCACAACATGCAAAACTTGAAAGCGGAGTTTCAGCTGGCCCAGAACCTGCCGTTTCCATCCAGCTGTTGGCCTGTGCCTCTCAACACACGTAGAGCCCATATTAATAGCTCCTGTAAAATATGCCCTGTTATTTTATCCAGGCAGCAAGATTCTCAGCAGCTGTGGGGAGCATCCTTTGACCCAACAACAGACAAATAAGATTCTTCGTGTGATTGGGGCTAGGGTGTGTGACACAGTACAATGGAGAAAGCTCACTGCAGCCATGGGGGTTTCCAGCCCTTGCTTGAAAGCTCTACTGGGGGCAGCACATCCTCTCTCAGGATTGTCTGTTCCATTGGTGGACAATGGCTCTGACTGTTAAAGTTCCTTTCTACTAAAACGTGTCTTGCTGTAACCTCTACCTAGTAACCCTGGACCTTACGGCTCATATGCAGAACTCCGCGTTCATCTTACTGAATTTTATTTTTATTATTACAACCACAAAGAGTTGTAGACCCTATTTACCATCCCTCCCAACTTTGATTCAGCCACCAGTATAACTCTCTCTCCACTATCATGATATGTGTCACTAACAAAAAGGTAGATAAAGATAAAACAAGGAAAAATATCAGTGTGTGTTACTTTAAATATATCTTTAGATAAACTCTGACCTATTAATCGCCAGCTCTAGGGTAGAGTTTTCCATTAGTCATGAAGGCAGCTATTACTGTACCTATTAAGAGGCCTGCTCAGGTGGGGTTAGCCCAGGATACCTGAAATCTCTTCATGGCTAGGATGAGCCACCTTTGTATACTCAGTGTCTAATACAGTGCCAGGCCCAAAGAATATGTTCCATAAATGACCGTGAACCAACAAATATTTTCTTGGGGACCCTGTCCTGTTACTAGTGACAAAAGAAATAAATAAAAATAAAAATAAATTAAATAAAAATAAATAAATAAATAAATAAATAAATAGATGATAGATAGATAGATAGATAGATAGATAGATAGATAGATAGATGATAGATAGATAGATAGATAAAAATAAGATCTAACACTGTACCATCCCATTCTAAAAGCTTCTTTAGCACCCAGTTATCTAAGGTTTGGGACCATCTATCTTTTTCTCCTTTAAAAATTACAACCATATTTGCCTCCATTTGCTTGCTATTATACATGGTGTCTGGCATTGTGTAGGTTTTCTGAGGTTACCAAGAGGTAATATGTCAAGCCAAACTCATTTAGATTAGCCAGTTCTGCTCACCTTAAACAAACATTTTTGAAGCTCATTTTGAGTTAGGCTCTGTACAGACGCTAAGGATATAAAAACGAATGTGACATAGCTTCTGGTTCCATGAAACATACGGCCCAGGGAGGGGACAACAGGGGGGTTCAAAACAATGTAAAAGGGACATCATGGAGGGGACAATGGAGGCACAGGGGAGGGGCACTTAACCTGGTCTAGGGTGACAGATACTCTTAGAGGAGGTAAAACCTGGGCCTAAGCTTGAGGAATGATTAGAAATTAACTGCACAAAAGTGCATTTTGAGGGGAAAAACAGAACGAGCAAAAAGCACAGAGGTGTGAAACTACATAAGATATGCAGAGGCTAAAGTGTTCCAGAGTGAAACTCAGTGTAAAGCACAGGCTTCACAGGATGATACTGGAGAGTCAGAGCCTTAGTCACGGAAGTCTTTGTTGGGTGTGGTAAATCGTGTGGGTTTTCAGAGATCACCAGGGAGATGCTAGAAGTAAAACCATTGTGTGTTTTATGATGAAGGATTTATTATGGAAATTAGACCAAACACAATTATACGAGTTGCTGAGGAAGTGAGCATCCAATGCGAAGCAGGAGGATCAGAAAGGAGTCAGCCATCAAGCACCTTCAGCCATCAAAGTGGGATTGCAAGGCTTGTGGGATTATCTAAGGAAGCAGGGTTCCACTTCAGTGGGTCACACACCAGATGATTGGCGATGGTCCTGAGGCTGCTGTTAGTCAAAGGGTCGGTAGTTGGGAAGAAGAGTTGGAGGTGGGAGATAGAGCAAGGGCCGCCTGGAACCTGTCAGCATCTTTCATTACTGCATCTAGCCATGAAGACTTTCTGAAAGTAGTGTTTGTTGTTTCCCTTCTGCCTTCCAAGTCCACAGTCTTACACAAATTCCTCCTGTGCCTGCTATAACTTGTTACATACAGAAAAGGAGATTCTACTACCACGGTCAAGCAAAGGGAAAACAGAAGCAAAACATGGTCAAGAACATTCCAGTAGAAGGAAGGGTACTGCTGGTGCAACACTACTTATCACCACTGGCCATTCACTGCCACACAATAAGATTCTTGACACCATCAGTGCCATGGAAAACCTCTGAGGACCCTCACATCTTTGGACCACTTGTTCAAGATTCAAAGTAGTAAAGTTATTCGATTGGTCAACCTGGGGTCACAAACCTGTGCTAGCTGCCAGACATGGGGGAAGGAAAGATTGTTCCCACTTTGGTGCCCATAGACTAAGACAGGGTCTTTTATTCCATCTCTTTGGAGATTTCCCTTTAAAGAAGGAAGGTTGTTTGGATGCTACAGAATAACAACAACAAAGACAAATAACCATGCCCCATAGTCAGATTAAATGTTAGGGGGAAGAAAAAAAAACATCCCCACAGGTACACTGAGAATGGATTTTGGCTAAATGCTTCTCTTAATTAGGATTAGGGTAAGTCTCACTAATATATCAAAATATCTATATCTGTAATTAATATATATCAACGGTTCAACAGCATAGTCAACAACAGTATAGTCAACAAGCAGACGATTTCTTTGTAATTCGACGGTCCAAGGTGAGTGTTTGGGATGACAGTGAAGCTCAGGAGGCCAGGCTCGTCTTCAATGTGGCTCATAAGGTCATGCTGGATATTGAAGTCCCAGGAGGCTAAAAGAGGGAGAAGAAAGGCGCACTTACGTAGAGAGGTTTTATAAACCCGTCCAAACAGTGGCACACGACTTTTGCTCAATTGCCTCCCTTACCAACATGGGAACCTGGGAAAATGGCCTAGCTGTGTGTCCAAAAGAGAACAGATATGGGTGGTTATTGGTTTTTGCCATAAAGCCTGCCCAAACCATTCAGGATTCAAATCCGTCTGAGTAGTTTCATCTAGTCAAAGGTTACCTAATTGTACTATAGTAAGACAGGTAATAAGCATTTTACATTTTGAGGACATTCGGTCTCTGCGGTGACTACTCAGTTCCGCCTCTGTAATGCAAAAGCAGCCATAGACAATATTTTTTTAAGTGTGGTGGTGGCTGTGTTATAGTAAAACTATTTTTATAAAAAGTAAGCAGCAGGAAGGATGTGGCCTATAGGCCTGGTTAGGCTGACCCCTGATAGAATCAATTCTACTGTAAGCATTGTTCTCCTTGAGAAAGATGGAAGCAAAACGAGAGCTAATGAGTTTTTTATTTGCTTTTTCAGCCATTGACACTTTACCTCTGCCCCAATCTTTTCCCTCTGTCCTTTACTTCATTTCCTTATTTCTCCTCAAGGTTCTTTCTGGTCTCCCTCTGGGTTAGTCCAACATTCCTCTTCATTACTAACATTTATTCTCCATGGATCATGGTCTTGTTCATTTGCATAGTGAAATAAGCCTTTATACATAGCAACTCATTCATATTTGCCTTTCTTTTGCCTCTTTAACTAAGCAAAGTATCACTTGTCTCCTTCCTTTCAGTTGCAAAGATTTTGCCAGAGTTCTTTTCTTGTTATGGCCATAACATCATCCATGTGGCCTTTGTTGCCTACCATTGTCATCCCCATGGCTCTGATCTATGAACAAGAGCCATGTATTTGGAACAAAGGTCGCAATGAGCTTAGTTGGGAGACAATTCTCCATGATTCTCTTCTTTTTCTTCATATCTCAAGAATAGAGGTATTGATGGCCTTTGGCTTGGACTACCTTTTCAAGGATGGGGTTATACTGACAATATCTCCCTTGAGGGCAAAGGTTGGGTAGGTTTGTTCTCAATGGATCAATGTAGCCCATTATAAAGCATTAGGATTTGCTAATTTCAATGTTCTGTAATACAACACACTACATGTACCGGGGTCAATTAACCTTTGTGACATGGTACTATGGGAAACAGAGCATTAGAATGCTAATACTTTGGCTACTGCTATTGTTGTAAACAATTGTAAGCAATTGTTGTTCTTTTTTTCTGTCTCAGGGATCTCATGTCTTCTGTTGACACATGTAAAACTGTGGCAGGCTAACTTGGTAGCTTGCAAATGCGTGGAATCTCAGCCCCTTCACTATTCTTGACTGACTAAATGTTCCCAAGAATGGAGAAATATGGTAAACCAACTGGATTAGAAATTAATGTAAAGCACAGTGGAGCTATGCCACGTTACTTTTGATAAGGGTGGTTAACCTTAAGCTGTAAATCTACCTCTTTCTAAACTTTCAAGAATATAAATATAAATCAAAAAGCCACCTGAGCGGCTCAGTTGGTTAAGCATCTGCCTTCAGCTCAGGTCATGATCCTGGAGTCCAGAGATGGAGCCCTGTGTCCAGGGAAGCTGCTTCTCCCTCTCCTTTGCACTCCCCCACATTTCCTCATTATCTCTCTCTCTCTCTCTGTCTCAAATAAATAAAATCTTTTTTTAAAAAAAGAATATAAGTGGTAAGGGTAATATTATAGAGATAACTTTGAATTTTCTCTGTTTAAAAAAACATGTGAATCATTTCCAAATGTCAGTGCTGTAACTATTATTAGTGTTAACTTACAATATGCCTTTAAACCATGTCACCACTCCAAGGCCAAGAAGAATTGACATAGAATATATTTGGCCTAGTATGGACAGCTTTGAAAAGGCACTGCATCAGTAGAGAATTCTATATGTTCTAAAAGCAATGATGTAGAGAAGATGAGGCAAGTTGTCTCCTGCCCTTCTGTTTTATTGTCAATAGATATTGAACTGTGAAGAACCACTGTGTTTGGCACCAGGATGGGAGGTGGGGATGGAGAAGACTCTATCAAGGAGTTCATGATTAGAAAACCAAAAATCACATAATAATATTAGGAATTGGAATAACCCAAAGTCATATTAGTTTGATGTGATTGAAGTATTAGCAGGAGGAGGGGATGGGGGGATGTGGAGAGAGATTTTGACATGAGATAAAGGTGTGTGAGAGATTAAAAGACAAGGGTTCTAGAGAAGTTGAGTTTTGAAGCAGTTCCAGTCCTGGAACAATGGAAAGACATACATCTTAAAAGGAAAGTAGAGGGCATTTTGGGCAGTGTCACTCTTGATCAGTAGCACAAAGGTGAAAATGAGAGTCAGGAGGCAGCACAGTCAGGGAGAATGATAACCAAGTGTAGCATAAGGTGACTTGGCCCAAGTCCTGCTCTGTTAGTAACCAACCAGCTGAGTCAGCCAATCTCAGCCGGTCTTTATCTGAAAATAAGGGAGTCAGTGAATCAGATGTTCTTTCTAAAGAAACTCTTTAATTTTGTAATTGGCTTTTAAGGAAGTAAGAAGCATGTTAACTTGACAAACTAGAGTGTTAATGTTGAGTTAGAATGAAAATTAGATTTGAAAGATGGGCTCAGCGATTGGCAGTAGGTGAAGACGCTTGTGTCGAATATAAGGATCAATAGGGAGCCGTTGTTGGTCCTTGAACAAAAATGACAAGATTAAAATATCTGTGGAATGGGGTCAAAGAATATTGCCCAAGAGGGCTTTCAAAATAACTATAGTCAATCCTAGACTGTTTTTTCGAGAGTCTTATGAAAAAAGTTCTTATACACATCACATTTCCATCTACCCAAATTAAAACATCAATTAAATAATTTACCCTGTAACTGTTGAAAGATTGGAAGTATTAGTTGCCCGCACAGCACCATAGAAGTGTTTGTGACAAAATTATTAAAAGATGAAATAGATGGATCTTACATATTACTTAAGGTGCTTTCAATCTGGGGTACTTAAGGCTGGTTGCTATATAGTTCTTACTGGTAATGGTTGACATTGCTCTGATGATGGTTCATGGGCCAGACTTCAGCCCTATTTTTTAAAGTCTATGTGTCTATAGCCTCAAGAAGAAATAAATGCATTTTCCTATTCTGTTCCACTGGCTCATGTTCAAACTTGTGTCATACCACAGTCATTTACCTCCATGAGGACATCAGAACCCCTGCTGATGCTCTCATTTTCCAAAGCGGCCATGGGCCTGAATTTTATTGCAGTGTGGAGAGCCTTTTGGTAGCTTATCTAGTACCTGAATAAAAACAGAAAGTGCCGGGTGATGCCCTGAGCCTAACAGCATCTCTCCCTGAATTCTCTCTAAAATTCATCTGTGGATACACAAACTAGTGCACAGCTTTATAGCTTGATATCTAGGATAAACAAACATCTACCAAGTGCTTCCAATCGTCCAGTTTCTTTCTTAACATTATTTATTTTTATCAGGATATAATTGACATGTAACATTATATTAGTTTCAGGGGTACAACATAATGATTCACTATTTGTATATATTGTGAAATGATCACCACAGGTCTAGTTAACATGCATCACCACACATAGTCACATATTTTTTTTCTTGTGATGAGAACATTTAAGATCTACTCACTTAGCAATTTTCAAATATACAATACAGTCTTATTCATTATGGTAGCCATGTTGAACATTAAGCCCCCAGAATTTATTTATTTTGAACTGGAAGTTTGCACCTTTGACCACCTTCACCCATCTTGCCCACCTCCAGCCCCTGCCCCTCACAACCATCAATCTATTCTCTGTCACTGAATTTGGTTTTCTGTTTTGTTTTGGAGAGGGGTGTGTTTTTTTCTTTTGTTCTTGTTCTTATTTAGATTCAACACGTAAGTGAGACTATACAGTATTTGTCTTTCTCTGTCTGACTTACTTCATTTGGCAGAAAGCCTTCAAGGTTCATCCTTGTTGTTGCGAATAGCAAGATTTTCTTTTTTTATGGCTGACTAATATTCCCTATTATATATATATATATTACATTCTCTTTATCCATTCATCCAAAGATAGACACTTAGGCTGCTTCCATGTTCACAATAGTAGCTTAATTGTAACATTAAACCTCATTTCCTACAGATGATGAAGATCAGGATATGCTTTCCAAGATTTGGGACAAACATCTGAGCTGTAGTATTAAATCAACAATAGAGGAAGAAGAATTGAAGGAAGATTTAAGGGAGTGCAGGTGGGTGAGGATTGCTCTAGCAGAAAAGATGTTTATAAAGCTTCTTCCAAAGAAATCTTCTCCAGACTCTCAAAGCTTATATTCAAACTATTTACTTATAAGAACGTATCTATAGTTCTGGTTCCATGAAAACAGAGCTCAGATTAATATCATTTGTGGATTAAAAGCAGCTTCAGTGCTGCTCAGATCTGGTGGGATTTTCTGGACCAGAGATTGAAACTGTAGAGTTCACCCCTAACAACAGTTATTTGTGAAATCAGAACGGCTATTCAGATTTCTCTGCCGCCTAAATTGCATTGATAAATTGGAGAGTGAGGAGATGATGATATTGTCAGTGAAAGAGAGCAGAATGAAGGACAAGTTTCATCATTAATACTTTCCTTCTAAAAAGAAAGTCAGATTTTTCTTCACTTCCCTGAGCCCCTAATCAGCTTCCAAAATGAGCCATTTGAACAGCCAGGGCTACTGTTAACATTCTCCTCCAGATAATATTCTGAGTTATTTTGAATATTTTCTATCTACATGATCTATTTACTTTTTGCCAACCAAAAACATGGGGTGAAATAGAAAGTGGGCAGGTTTATCTTTTATTTTTTTTCCTCCACGAGCTTCCCTGGTCAGGTCTTACTTCTGACCTTCTGACCTCTACAGCTTTTCTTTAGAGACCAGTGAGCTTTTACAAGAATGTCCCCCTAAAACCATCCCACTGATAAAATCTGAATCACAACAGGAGGAAGAGTAGCTTTCTGGAATGGAAAACAGGTTCGTTCCAGTGAACATTGTAGATGGGAACCCAATCGGAAAAGTCTCAAGAGCAAATGGGAAGTGAAGAGTGGAGACACTGAAGCCAGACAATCATTCTGAGGAGTTTTTCCACAAAGGGAACAGCGGGATAAAGGGTCAGAACCAGCACCAAGGGAGGTTGCCTAGTTTCCAGGGTCAGAGATCTAAGCAGATGGGGATCACAGGGCTACCGAGGGGCTTGTTCATTGTAAGCTACAGCCTTTTGGTACCAAACCCACCCTGCTAGAGTCTGCCTTTTCAAACTTGGGACTGAGACTCTGCGAATCATGTTTTTGTTGTTGTTGTTGTTGTTGTTGCTGTTGTTGTTGTTGTTTTTCCATTTCAGGTTGCTCTTTGTTGAGTTCTACCATTAGGGGACTCAAGAATGAGTCGGGAGGACTAGAGAAGGAATGAGGTCCACAGTCACTGCCCTCTTACCGTTCCCACTGGCACCTTCCAAAGATGCTTCCTCACCCTGGCAATAGTTGCTCCCAGTAGCAGTAATTGGTTCTGATATGTGTGTTTTTCCCCTTTACTCCTCAAGTCAGTGCCATCGCAACCTCATTCCAGTATCAGAACCCTGAAGGTGGTACATCCTGCTGTCTGGTCTGAGTCCCAGCTTTGCAGGGGGCCAGCCGCAGTGCAGGCTGAGCAGGTCCCTTCTCAGAGGCCCCTCAAACTTCTAAGTTCTCAAGCCCCCTCCTTTACCTCCCTCCCCCCACCCCGCACCACCTTTTCCCTTTGTCCCCCCAGGCCAAGGATCTATGTTTCCTCAGTGTTCCTTTTTAGGCTTTTCCATCTTTCAACAATATTTCACAGCTTTCCTGAAGTAAATTATCTCTATCAGAACAACATGGTGGCTCATGTTTTCTTGACGGAACACTAAGAGTCAGAGTCAGGTGTTCAAATCAGGGTTGGCACGGGTCAAAGCCCACCGCCTCCCTACTCCCTACATGCTGCCTTATCCTGAAAAAAGGTCCACATTTTATTTTTTTTTAAAAAACATTTTAACCAAATATATGTGAGCACTTACTCTCCACGAAGCTAAAGAGTCTCTCTGACACATCTGCTAACAATAGTCCAGCCATTTTACTCGCCTGCGTGTCTCTCCATCCTCATCCTTACCACCATTTGACCTTTCTTCACATCCCAGTCTTCTGTGGTGATGCCATTTCTTCCTAGTGCTTGCTGTTCTGGGTCACACTTCTATATCTCTTCCCAGCGTTCTTTGCAATTCAGGTCCCTGACTCTGTACCCCATGTTCTGTGGTTGGTCTGTGAGGTAGGAAGGGTTGGTGCTCAACCACTTTCCGAAGCCCATGCTCTGGCCTGAAATTCCCATTCTTGGAAAGAGGGCTGAATTGAGTGTTTGAAGCTTATCATCAAGTCTCTGCTTAGAAGTGAGCACAATCACATGTAGGATTAACACCATTTCTCTGGCCTCAGTTTCCTCAACTGAAAAGTCAGGAAGCCCTAGGAGACCCTTATAGCATCAACATATTTCTGGGCCAAAGCTCTTGGAAATATGAGGCTCTCAGAACATTCCCCGTCTGTGAATTCTCTTCTTGATCCTGGGCTTTCCAGCTGATAGACCGTTACTCAATTCCTAAAATAATATAAAATTCTATTGAATTGGTAACAGTCCTTTGATTTACCCTAAAGCTTTCACCAGCCCATAGAAAACCTGCAATCTAATCCCTTCCATTCCCACCTTGGCTCCTTCCTGAAAAGTCTTTAAATTGTATCTTTAGCTCACTGAACTCTAATTACTTTCTTCCTTTCCTTAACCTCCATCCTTGGTTTCTCTTTTTCACTCATCCAGCGCCCTCCTTTAAAGAGCCACTTTTGTCCTTCTTCAATTTCTTACCTATAATCACACACATGACAAAAGTTTCCTCAAAGTCCTAGCGGATGTGGTTGTTAATTCATATCCCGCTATTGGGCCTTCCTGTTGGTAAAGGATGCCCCCAACAAGGGCTTCTGCAAAAGCACGTGAGGCCAGCTGTGACGTGTGTGGACCAAACTCCAGAGGAGGAAAATCAAACAGCAGTTCCTTCCCTTATCAGGTGGCTCTAAGGACTTCAGAAGTGACTTCGTGTCCTCAGCCTAGAGTGGTCTCCGCTAGATACAGTAGTCTCTACCACAGGCACTCAACCAACCATTTGTGAGGTAGCAGTATATGGAAGGTTACTTCGTAGGCCCTCAGGAATACGAGTTCAGATCTTTATCCTCTCCCTTATGCATCATTTTGCATGTGCTCTTTCTTGCATGCCACCCCCCATTTCTGACCCCCAGTTCTTCGTAAATGATGTGTCCTTCTATCCCACCATCCTTCGTGCCACCTCTTCCTCCTTTGTTTTCTCTCCTCCCCTTCTTCCTGATTTTCCACCTGTATTTATTCAATTCTATTATTTAAGAAGCAACTCAGCATATCTGTGGAAATGGATTCCCTTTGTCCTCCCACCCTCCACCCAGGCTCTGTGGCCCCTCCCCCAGCCCTTTGGGGATGCCCATCCTTTCTGTGTGTCTGTGAGTTTACTCATTAGCCTTCTGCATGCAGCTCACTTCTTCATGACATAAGACTGATTTGTCTTTATGCCCTCAAAACCTAGCACGGGATATAGTACGCCATCAATACGTGCTAAAGGAAGAAAATAATATTTCTCCAGGGTTCACAGTTTCAGCCTCAGTATTTGCTTTCCTTCTTCTTTAAGGAATCTTTTTTTTGGCTCCCAGGACTCAAACTGTGGGGCCTTTGTAGGTACAAAAAAATCACTTTCAGCCAGAAGAGAAACAGCAAGGAAGAATATGTATCACTGCATCTCATTAAGGAGAAAATATCCTAAGGGGAATATAGGAGAGAAGGAACTGCATTATAAAGGCAGAGAGGAGACCCCCAAGAAGCTTTTGTTATTATTGTTATTATAATTAATGGAAAGGAATTTGGCAGGATCCACCAATTTTAAGGGACAAGGGAATGCCTTGGGACCACTACTAAGCAGTGGATCTTCACCTTCATTTCCATCATACTGTTCAGCCAGCCAGTAAAAGTACATCAAATATACATAGGCACCATGGGGATAGGGAAACCAACTTGTGGTCAGTGAATTCTAAGGGAAAACCTGGAAGCTAGATGAAAAGGGCAGCGGATCAATCTTGAAATCTGGAGAAAGAGCAGTATGTGCTTTTCTTTCTCTGGAAGACGAAACAGTTGCAAATCTCTGAATACTCACTTATTCTTCTTTGGTGATTAAAAAACAATGACTTTATTCAGAAGGCATTTTCAACTCTGCACACACAGATGTACTAGGTACTCTCAGGATCACAGTGTAACTTGAGGCCTCCATGCTGGGCAGGGGCTCTGACTTGGCTGCAGGCTAGAAACAGAAACAAAATAAGATACAAGAGCCTGAGCTGATTCCCACACATTACAGAACTATTCCATGTGGTCAGCAGACCCGGTGGATGCCCTGAGCAGTTCTGCAGCATGTGAAAGGGATCCCGTGTCCCCGGTGAAGGAGGCCAAGCCTGGCCTAGTAAAACCAAGGTGCACAAAATAGACCCAGTGGAAGGAAAATGTCATTAAAACTCCTGCTTCAATCGCAACAGGCCAGAAGTTATTTGACTTTGGGCAAGTCTCACGCCAGCCCGTGTGACCTCCTCTCGTGTCACCTCAGATTCCAACCATCACAAACTTCTCACTAGTCTTCTCTGAAAACACTAGACCCATCCGGGATCCTGTTTCCCTTGCCTGGTTTGTCTTTTCCCTTTCTTCTTCTAGCTCAAACGTCAGTCTCTGCTGACTCCCTCAGGATCCCCTAGAATTCTCAGCACAATTGCAGTATTTACCATGTTTATTGAAATGATATGCTTCTGAGCTTGCCTCACCCACTAGGCACAGAGATTCTAGAACAGGGATCGTATTGTTTCATTTCTGTATCCTGGCTGTTAACACTATACCTGAAACCCAGGTTGTCATGACATGTTTGCTGGATAAATGAATTTCCGTTAATTATGCCTCCATTCCTTCACACACAAAATGTAAAGGTGAGAGACTACCCTGCCCCCAGGGCTTCTTCTAGCCCTGAGATACAATGGTTCTACAAAGCTGCCTAAAAGTCACAGAGACAAATAACGTAGGTTTTATAGACCAAACAGACACAAATGCTTGCTGAGTACAAGCTGTGGAACTTATAAAAGTAGACCATTATTTGCCTCTGTTCCATAGAGTTCTACTTCCTGTGAATTTCCCACGAGGGCCTTTTCCCTGGAAATTCCCAGCTTTGCCCAGAACCACATCTCTCTCACACAATCTCCTGAATAAAGGACTATCCTGCATCTGGCTGTCAACCATCAGCTAGATCCTCAGAAAATATCAGAGACACATGAGTTATATTATGTACGTAGCCATTGTATGGTCCAGACCCCTATTCCATGCTGGCATGACGGTATCACAGTCCTTGAGATGGAGAATATGACAAGAATGAGGGAATAGAGGGCCAGAAGACTTTGGAGTCAGACAGGTAGATCACATTTGGGTCCACCATTGGCTTACAGTGTGGTTCTGGTTAAATTGTCCAATCTTTCAAGCCTTGTCAGTAAAATGTGCATAATAATTATGCCCCTCTCATCACGTTGTTTGTGAGGAATGTATGAAATAATATAAGCCAAGTTCTTAGTCTAGCATAGACTCAGAGGACTCAGAGAACTCAGAGAACTCAGAGGGAGTGTGACCACATTGTGGGCATCCAGTGATGTCCATATTTGAACATATTATCTCCTAGCCCAATCCCCTTGTCTTAATATTAGGAATCTAAAAGCAGAAAGTCATAGAAACTTGCCCAAACTCACACACACAACTCATTAATGGCACAGCTGGACCTAGATTTCCACACTAGGCATTTTCCTGGTTCTGAAAGATGCCAGGAAAGTCCTACCCAGACTAAGATTTCCATCAGCAAGTCAGCCCCAAGAGTCATATTTTGTGCGAAACTTTTGAAGCACAGTGTTCAATGGTGCACAGGGAAGCAAGGAGATGGACTACATGCCATCTATCCTCTGGACTCCCTCTGGAAATCAGCACAGCTTATAGGGAATTGCACCGTTATTTCCAGTTCTTTTTCTGCCATCAGACAGTCTCATGATGTTGTGGAAGTCACTTAAATTCTCTGAATCTCCACCTCAACCTTGACTGTGAAATGAAGTTGAGGATGCATGCTTGCTCTCACCACCCACCAAGATTTGCTAATTGTAGTGATGAGTTGATCGTGGCCCAAAAGATATCAGGCCCTGATCCTGGGAACCTGTAAATATCGCCTTATTTAGAGAAAGTGTCTCTGCTATTGTGATTCAAGAAAAGATCTTCAGATGGAGAGATTTTCCCATTAATCTGCAGGGGTGGGGGTGGGGCTGAGTGCAATTGCATGTATCCTCCTAAGAGTGAGGCAGAGACATATTAAACATACAGAGAAGAGTGAGCTATAGGAAGATGGGGGCAGGGGGATTTGAAGATACTGGCCTCAGAGTAGAGTGATGTTCCATAAGAAGAGCTGGAAGCCACCAGAAGCTGGAAGAAACAAGGAACACATTCTCCCCTGCAACCTTCAGAAGGAGTGTGACCATGCTGACACCTCAACGTCAGCCCAGTGATACTGATGTCAGACTTCTGGCCTCCAGAACAGTGATAGAACTTATTTCTGTTGCTCTTAAGCCACCAAGTTTATGGCAATTTGTCACAGAAGCCATTGGAATTAATGCAAATACCAAATAAGAAAGTATCTGAAAGTTCTCTATAAATTTTACATATATGGGGACGCCTGGGTGGCTCAGTGGTTTAGCGCCGGCCTTTGGCCCAGGGCGTGATCCTGGAGACCCGGGATCGAATCCCACATCAGGCTCCCTGCATGGAGCCATGGAACCCGCTTCTCCTCTGCCTATGTCTCTGCCTCTGTCTCTGTCTCTGTCTCTCTGTCTCTCATGAATAAATAAATAAAATCTTTTAAAAAAATAAATTTTACATATATGGGGAAGAGGGAGTCACTTGAGGGAAAACAGGTATGATCTTGACCCTGTACATCCTACTGGATACTACATTTGGCCTCTATGATAACAAATTCAGAATTCAGGATCACGTCTGAGTCCTACTGGACACTTAATGTCAGGATACTGCACACTGAACACTAAATAAGGCTCAGTAATACAGCAGGTTTGGCGGAATTGAAAAGATGCCTCTCATATCCCTAGTGCTTTGGCACTACCAGGGTGGGGAACTTTATGGGGTTTCCCATGATAACTTAAAACTCCTTCCATTGCAGATCCGTGACTACACCCAACCACAAGACAGAAATTTCAGCCTCATCTATGTCAAAAAGAAGAAGCAGGGCGTAGCACTAATGACTACCACAATGAAGTTGACTGCATGTGGGGGACATGCAATCAACATAAGTAGGAAGTCTGTAAGCATGTACTTATGAAATAAGCTTTAAGAATAAGGCTCTGGTGGATGGGAAAAGTAGAGGCAGACAGCAGAAGAAGTTCTCACTTGGACAGGATGGTATTTTTTTATTTATCTGTAAAGCGATTTTGCATTCTGCTTTGCCAGGGTAGTCCTCGTTTACATGTACATTCTTCGCATGATGATTAATAGTACCTCCTTTCATTCTCCAAAGTTTAGGTGAAAAATATTACAGTAACCTCTACGTACCTAGCATGTGTGCAATTGAAGCCCTGATATTTGGCCCTAAGACACAAATGTCTATAAGAATTATCCAAGGAGCTTGCTCAAAGGACAGATCCCTGGGTGGCATCCCCCAGGAGATTTTGCTTTAGTAGCTGGAATGGGGCCCCTGGAATTGACACCCGAAGTGATTCTGGATACAGTTGGTACACAGGTTACACTTTCAGGAATCCTGCTAATTCTTCCTTCACATTCAGGCAAAACTGATGGGCACTTGGTAAATGGGATATTCTCCAAAGGATGTAGGTCATAACTTTCATAATGGCATGCACACAAACACATGGTCCATTATGGTCCAATTTTCATTTTATTAATTATTCGAAGTAGTAAAAGACTTTGGTTGCATTCCCAGATTCATGATCTATGACTTTTGAGTATTTACTTTTTTAATAAAATTTACTTAGGCACTCATGCCAAGTAATGCCTCACGGTTTAAGTCTCAGACTTTACAAGGATTGAGAAGAAAAGGGTTTGGGAAATACAAGGTAAAGGAGTTTCTCGATGCAGTCTAGAGAACTTAGAAGCTCTCCAAACTCAATTTTTTTTAAAAAAGATTTTATTTATTCATGAAAGACACACAGAAAGAGGTAAAGACACAGGAAGAGGGAGAAGCCGACTCCCTGCAGGGAGCCCGACATGGGACTTGATCCCAGGACCCCGAGATCATGCCCTGAGCTGAAGGCAGGCGCTCAACCACTGAGCCACCCAGGCATCCTTCCAAATTCAAATTCTAAAAAAAACCTCTCTTCTTACAATAAGAGATTCGTTTGGCCTCTGCTCCTCTGTGAAAAGGCAAAAGAATTTTTGTGTTGGAGGCCTCATTTACACTTCCATGTGGCTTTATCAGCTGTTCAGCTACCCCTTAAAGAATGGCAAGCATGGATTAGAGTGGGCTGGAGTGGCAGACATCCGGGCAGCCTAAAGAGCAGTTCTTAAAAGCAATCAAGTTTCCTCCCGACTTGTAGGGTGCTAAAGGAAACGGGAAGGGAGGCAAGAAAAGGACACATACATCAAGGAACTGAGAAACAAAAATAAATGTTCCTGCTTCACAACTGTGCCTAGAATCGGAAGGCTGCCTGGGATCCACAGACCATGGCTGCCTTTAGGGATGATCTTTGAGTTGGTATCAGCGGCAGAAAAACTCATGCTTCCTTATGCTAAGCCTAGAGCCACACAGATGAATAAAAAGCAGTAACTATATACCCAGATGTTTATAGCAGCACTGTTCATAATAGCCAAAGGGTGGAAACAACCCAAATGCCTATCAACAGACAAACAGATAAACAAAATGTGGCACCTCCATACTATGGAATATTATTTATCCATAAAAAAGATATAAAGTACTGAGACATCTACAGCATAGATGAACTTCGAAAACATTATGCTCAATAGGAGGCTGGTCACGAAAGATCCCATGACATAAGATTCCAACCATTTGAAGTCTACTGTAGGGTAATCTACAGAGATGGAAAATAAATAAATGGTTGCTTAAGGCTAGAGGAAAGTGAGAACAAAGAAGTGATAGCTAAAGAATCAAGGATTTGTTACTGAGGTAATGAGAATGTTCTTAAAGTGACTACAGTAATAAAAGCCACTGAATTGTACACTGGTGAGAATGCAGAGAGAGGGGGAGCCTCCTACACTGCTGATGTGAATGCACACTGGTGCAGAGAACAGTATAGAGGTTCCTCAAAAGGTAAAAATAGAGCTACCCTATAATCCAGCAATTGTCCTAATAGGTAGTTATTCAGAGAATACAGAAATACTAATTCAAAGGGATACGTGCATCCCAATGTTTATTGCAACATTATCTACAATAACCAAATTATGGAAGCAGCCCAAGTGTCCATCAACTGATGAATGGATAAAGAATATAATTCAGCCATAAAAAGAATGAAATCTTGCCATTTGCAATGACGTGAATGGAGCTAGAAAGTAAAATAAGTCAGTCAGAGAAAGACAAATACCCTATGATTTCACTTATATTGGAATTCAATATAAGTGAAAACAAAACAAAGGAGCAAAGGAGGGAAAAAAGAAAGAGAGAGAGAGAGAAACAAACTAAGAAATAGATTCTTAACTATAAAGAACAAACTGGTGGTCACCAGAGGGGAGGTCGATGGGGGAATGGGTTACAGAGGTGATGGGGATTAAGAGGACACTTATCATGATGAGCACAGAAACGTATCGAACTGTTGAATCACCGTATTGTACACCTGAAACTAACATAACACTGTATGGTAACTTCACTGGAATTAAAACAAAAGGCTTACTATAAATAAATAAATAAATAAATAAATAAATAAATAAATAAATAACTTTTAAAATTAAATAAATAAATGTGTGAATTGTATGGTATGTGAATGAAATCTTAATAAAACGATTTTTTAAAAATAAAGAAACCCAACAGTCCTTGTCTTCAGGGAGCTCCCACAGCCTCCCCTATTCTCAGGAGTGAGTCCTAATCACCTGAGTGCAGCTCTCGGTCTTTCCCAACCAAAGCCTTGATCTTCCCTGGAAAAGAAGAGAAAAGCAGAGCGGGTGCGGGGGCCGGAGAAGTGATTCCTTAGCAGTCACTGCCACTCCAGCTTTTCTATGTTTGTAATTCTTAACCACCTAGAATTATCAAAAGGACCGTTTGAATGCATCGGGCATGAATGCTGAGAGCCCACATATGTATCTGTGCTCGGTGTACGGGAGTAGCGTCAGAAAGTCAGCTTTTTATGACTTCTGAATGCCATTGCTCCTACGTAGACAGTCAGGTGAGTTTGTCTACCCCAGTTATTGCACAGGGACACTGCAGCTCATTCTTTAGAAAATACCAGAAAATGGGGCAGCCTGGGTGGCTCAGGGGTTTAGCACCACCTTCAGCCCAGGGCCTGATCCTGGAGACCTGGGATCCAGTCCCACATCGAGTCCCGCATCGGGCTCCCTGCATGGAGCCTGCTTCTCCCTCTGCCTGTGTCTCTGCCTCTCTCTCTGTGTCACTGATGAATGAATGAATGAATGAATGAATGATTAAATTAATAAATAAATAATCTTTAGAAAATACCAGAAAGTGAAGAAGATTGATTTGCTGATACTTCAAGCCTCCCACATCCAGAAATGAACTCATCACTTTCCCCTGCAAACCAGTTCCTCATCCTGTTATCTCTAGCTGCACTGCCTCAGTTAGTAGCCCAAGTCAGAAAGCAGGCATCACCCTGGACTCCATCCTCTCTCCCACCACCCTATCCAAACCAGCACCGTGTCCTGTCAACTACCAAACCTGCCTTTTTCTGCCCATTATCTCCGCCGTTGTCTGTCCTCCAGGTGGGGTCACCACCATCTCTCACCTAGATTGCTGTGAAGCCTCCCAGGTGGTTCTACTTCCTTCCCTCCATTCTCATCCCAGTAGCCAGATGGCTTTTCTAAAACACGAACTGGGCACCCAGCCTCTTTCCTCACTTCCCTACAGTTGTCCTCATGGTCAGTCCAGCCATCTGAACATGGTCAACGAGACTCTTCTTGATTTTTCTAGCCTCATGTCTTCACTTACGATTCCCAGCCAGCCCTATGTGTTTCCCCTTGCCCTCCTTCCCACCTTCCCACATTCCTGGCTGTTCCCTTGCTCTCAATAGCTTCTCGGCCTTCTCAGAGGCTACTCACTTTGTCTGGTACATGCATGCATCCTCTACCTCCCCTTTCTAACCTCATTCTCTCATCTGACCAACTCCAAATTTCCTTTTCTCACAGCTTGTGTCATTCTTTCCTACAAGCCCTCTCAGAATCCCCTCTTCGCTCCTGCCCCAGATTACATTTGGTGACAGTTACATGCTTCAGAAAGTGTCAAAACATTTGTTATACAGTTCTATAACTGATTGTTTATACGGCTTTCTTCACCTGTAATACGTGACCCAAGGCAAGGAATTACTATATCTCTCGTTGTTTGCCCACAGCCTGGCAGGAACCTAGCATATAGTAGACACCCCATAAACACATGATATCATCAAGAGTCTTGATTAAGGTAGGCCAGTGCCCGACCGTACAAAAATGGTGAAATGAAATGCAAAGTATCTATTATCATTAGCTGTGTTCATAATGACCATTTATATGCTGCCTTAATAAGAGAGACAAAGTATTCTGTATAAGGAGAACCAGTCTATTCTGTTTATTTTTTTTATTGAGGTATCGTCGACATGTAACATTATGCTAGTTTCATGTGTACAACATAATGATTTGACATTTGTATATGCTGCAAAATGATCACCACAATACACCTAGTTAACATGCATCACCATACAGTCACACAATTTTTTTTTTAACCTCTGTTGAGAACTTTTAAGATTTGCTCTCTTACCAACTCTCATACATGTAGGAAAATCATATTAACCATCATCTCCATGTTGTACATTATTACATCCCTATGACTTAGTTACTTTATAACTGAAAGTTTGTTCCTTCTCGCTCCCTCCGCCTCACCCCCTCCCCAAATCCCACCTCTGGCAACCACCAAGTGTTCTCTGTATCTATGAATTTGTTTGTTTTAGATTTCACATATAAGTAAGATGATACAGTATTTGCCTTTCTCTGTCTGAATTATTTCACGTAGCATATGCCCTCAAAGTCCATCTATGTTGTCGTAAACAGCAAAATTTCTTGTTTATTCTTTTAATTTTTAATTACAGATGTGTGATCATAAGCCTCACACAAAAATGCATATCCTGAATGTACTCAATGTAATTTCAATTTTACACAAAGGCATCCAGAATTGTTGGATTGTCCCATAGAGTTTTTGCCTTGATCAAGGCTGTGTGGCAAATTTCAAGGAAGAAAAAAGTCTCTCATTGATATCTTTTATATGATATTTTAAGATGTAGGACTGACACCAAGAAGCACTGCATTAGCATTTTTTTTATTTGGTGGACAGTAAGGGATCTTTCACAGACACAATACTGAGTTACTTATTACTGTATTGAGTTTCCAAGCACATTGCTCCTTGGTGATTCCTGGCTCTTAACGTATTGACTTTTTACTTGAGCCAGAGCTTACAGAATTCCATTTCACCTAACACCATACCAAGTTACCCCTATTTTATATAATTCTACATTCTATAATGTTTCCAATGAGGACACAATTCGGGCAGTGTGCACCTTCTTGGCAGACCCTATCTCCTAGACAGTGTATTCTTCACAAAGAAAAAAAGCTTATGGTGACATCCAGTAAGTATAAAATCTATACTCAATGATTAATAGAGCACATTTTCTGAAAACTGATCTAGTTTGCTTGTCACCCTCTTCTTGGACATGGCCAACAGGCAGATCACAGAGGGGAAAAGCCAGCCTATGAGTTGGCCAGACATGTGGCTTCAAATTCTGGCTCTGTTCCTTGTTAGCTGTTTAAACTCACACAGATTATGCTCCTAGTCTCAGTTTCCTTGTCTCCAAAATGACTATAACAATATTTACCAAATACGGTTCTATGATGACTTCAACACTTAGTCTTGGTGAAAGAATCCAGCAAGAGTGGAAATCTAGTGGTCTTCATAAAAAGTTATCCAGATGTGCACTCAACCACCCAAATAAGAGGAGATTAAATGAACGTGCAATATGCAAGGAGCTTCAAAGTTACTGAATAAGCTTTTCTGCCTTTCCCTCTCTTTCCCCAACTTATGCAACGTTAAAGTGAACAAGTCAAGTTTCTTAACACTACAGATGTGACCACCGGTGCCTAACATGTTAAATAGCAACCTAAAGTACTGTCCCACATCTCATAAATTGCAGGTAAGAGAAGAACATTCAGATAAGGTTTGCTTCCATTTTAGCAAAAGTTGACACAGATAGATCTTGTAAACAGCTGCCATATTCAAAGGAAAATTTACAAAGTCAGGAAAACAAATCTTGGGAAATCATCTGATGTATCACCTGTCTATAAGCCACGACTATTGAAATCACTTAGAAAGGCAAACAGTAAGCCAGGTGTATCATGCATTCCACTATCTAAATATATGCATTTGAGCCTTTAATTTTTTTTAAGATTTTATTTATTTATTCATGAGAGACACAGAGAGAGAGGCAGAGACCTAGGCAGAGGGAGAAGCAGGCTCCATGCAGGGAGCCCAAAGTGGGACTTGATCCTGGGACTCTAGGCCGGTGTTCAACCACTGAGCCACACAGGCATCCCAAACCTTTATTTTTTTTTATTTATTTTTATTTTTATTTTTATTTTTTTTCCAAACCTTTATTTTTTTTAAACCAAAATAAAAATGTGTCTTTGTTTTAGAGTTATCCAGACACAAACTGTTGAATCAAAAGAGAAACAGTAAAAATAATTTTATATTCATCTTTCTAATTTGGCTTAACAGCTTGAAATTGAATTACCAGTTAGACATTTTGAGTTGCTAATTTTTTAATTCGGTAGCTACTTTCCTTGACATTTTGCCTTAGAATTATTTTTCAAGTGTTCCTCTTATCACTGGGCCTCTTAGTTCCCGTTTTTTGTCTTTTATTTTATTTGTGGAGTTAAGCATTCAAATATTAGATATTCCCTGACATCCTTGCCAGTCAAACCATTGCTTTAAGAAACTATCAATTCTTGTGAATTTCCCTTTCAGTGTGATAGTGTTGAATATGCTTCCATCCTTTACAAACATTTAACTCTTAAGTTTTGTACTAAAAAACTCTGATCACGTCAAAAAGACTTTGGAATCAACCAAAGAGCCTCCCACTGACCAAAGAAGGAATGATATAGTATATAACCACTTTCCAATATCTAATGAAAATATAACCAGGGCTGGGCAGTAATCATTGACCACTGCTAAGTGCGAGATTTGGTAAGAATGGACCAGCCAGACAATACCTAAACCCATCAATCAATCTTAACATCAACCCAAAGAGGGGCAGAGAGATAACATGTGCTTCGTGATGTGATGCTGGTAGATCATTCTCCATACCACCTATGAAGTATTCCTGTCATAAACTCTAACTCAAATCTGATCAAGCCTCCAGATCAGACTTTATAGGAAATACAATTTGGGGGTTGATAGGAAGACAGAGAAATATATTCCGTGACATCATAGGATTCAATCAGTGCATCAAGTATTAGTAGCAGCTCTATGTGACAAATGATCCAGTTCCTTCAATGTAAATTAAAAGGTGATAAAAAGTTAAGGGTTAGATTTAAAGACACTATATGCAGCACCTGGACCTTGTTTGGATTCTGATTTGAACAAATGATGCAATCAAGGAAATTTGAGTATTGACCAGATATTTAACTATATTAAGTAATTCTGTTTTAAGTGTGATGATGGTATTTTAGTTTTGTTATAAAAAAAAGTACTTATCCTTTAGGGATATATATATTTGTGTGTGTGTGTGTGTGTGTGTGTGTGTGTGTATACACACAGATATGTATTTATGTATTTTCAGATGAAATGACATATTTAGGATTTGTTTCAAAATACTCAAAAGGGGCTTGGGGGAGGAAAAAGGGTGTAGATGAAATAAGTTTATCCCTTTGTTGATGACTATTGAAGCTAGGTGATGGGTATATGAGGTACTTTTTACTCTTCTCTCTACTTTCCTATATGTTTGAAATTTGTCATAATAAAAATGAAAAACAATCTAAAAAGGCCTATATCTAGGAATCTAGAAAACAGTTTGCCTCTTACTCTGTCCCTCCCATAAGGCAAACCAAATCTCCAGATCCAAATGTCCACACAATTACACCATAATTTTTTGGCTAAGATCACTAAGACAGACCTAAAAGGAAACTGGGGTCCTATATATTTGTACAAATACCTCTTATTCTCTAGTGCTCCCCTCTAATACCTTCCCTATATTCCATATGGAGATAAATGGGTCATACACTAGATGTCAAAAGAAATTGCAATCCTTTGCAATCGCTTCCAACGTCTACTCAGTACAAAAATCCAAGTGAGTGCTAAAAGGGAAATGCCTTGTGACAAGGTCAAACAAGACAGACGAGAAATATGGCTTGTGATGAAAAACTAACAGGTGCATGTTTTATTGGTATGATATATGTGGAAAAACCAGATGTGGAATCCCATATAACATTATACTAAACGTTTTAAAATGTATCTTTCCCCAAAGAAGCTTTTTTTTTTTTTTTTTTTTTTTTTTTTGTCTTAGCTCCTATTCTTGTCATTCAAATTGCAACTTCTGCAAGCCTCTTAGGGACCAGAACAAAAGAGTCTGTGGAGATTCTAATTTTTTACAGGAAATATATAGAACCCTATATCACGACCCTTCTTTCAGTAAGCAAGCCTGTTTGTTCATCAGAAATGAGGAGGCCTAAGTGGGTCAGACTCCATCCCAGGTCTTCTCTGCAGGACTAACGAATCTACGACCACCTTGCTAAGAGCAGAGCAAAGCAGGCTCCACCTTCACCAGAAATACAGAAAAGTACTGGAACAGCAGAAACAAGATTGAGTTGTTTGGGGTTTGTTTGTGTGTTGTCGTTGCTGTGGTTGTTTTAGCATGCATGCTTGCTCTCATTTCCAGGCAAGTCCTGAGTGACATGAAGAATGGCGAAACGCTCAAAGTGGCTCTTCGTCTGGTCTGCAAAGCTGCCATGAAGAGCTATGAAAAGAGACTGCAAGGGAAGCAATGCATTCTATCAACCTGTGTCTCCAGTTCCTAGCACAGTGCCTAGCACATGGTTGATCATTAAATGGATAGAAGAAGGGAAAGGAGGAAGAAGGAAGGGACTCTGGATCATTTCTATGAATAAATTGATAGGAAAAAATCTGTTCTAGGGATCCATTCCCCAGATGCTCAGTCTGCTCTCTCACAACTTTCATCCAAGTGCTCAACAAATCCACCCAATTAAATGCTGGTATGTATGATTCTTCTCCCACCTGGAGGATAAAATTTCACTGGCTTTTCTGACGGTTGATTTCTTGTCACTGTAGCTAAGCTATGGCACCCAGTCTGGATGTTGCTGTGAAGGTTTTTTTTTTTTAGATGAGGTTAACATTTATGTCTGTATGCTTTGATGAAGCAGATTAACCTCCATAATGTGAGTAGACAAACCAGTTGAAGGCCTTAAAAGAAAAAAAAAAAAACTGAAGTCTCCCAAAGAAGGAATTCTGCTTCTAGACTGGCTTTGGACTCATCTGTAACATCAACTCTTCCCCGGGTCTCTAGCTTGCTAGTCTCACCTGCATACATACACACATAAGCATGCACACGAGAACCCTGGCTAAAACAGCTCCTAACTGGTCTCTTGCTTCCAGAACTCCTTCTCTGTTGCCTCTCTCTATTTCCTCATCCACACAACCTGGAGTGATTTCTAAAATCCAATCTGATAGCACTGTTACCATATGAAACTCCTGTCAGTGGACCCCTATTACCACTGTCCCTTCCCATGTAAACTAACAGGCCCTATATGAGCCAACTTCAGCCCTCAACATCCCAGATTTGAATACTGTAATTATTTGCTTGATGGGCCCCCTCCTTGCCACACCTGCATATAGTACAAATGATTTCGGCCCACTAAGGCTTCCAAGAACTGACAGGGATTACTCAGATATATGCTCACATTGTTCTTTAGCAAATAAGTGCAACATAAATGCCCCCAGCATTTGAGAATATTGGATTGTTATCTTTGAGAAGAAAAAAGAAAATTAACTTGACTGAAGTAATATTGGGGAAATCCTGCAATATTAAATTTTAAAAAGATCCTGCTAGGATTCATTTTAATAAGACCTACCAAAAATATGTTCAAGCTTGTGTACTTGTCATATTTGTCAGTAGTGATAGATTAAGAATCTATCAGCTAATAAATTAGCCTGGATGCTTAGAGCAGCTCATCAAGACACTGAAACTGGAGCTGTCTTGGTATTTATAGACAAAGTCCATGGCACAGTCATATTTCAGGCAGACACAGGCTCCCTCTGGTTCACTGACCAGGAATGAATACACTCAAAGGGTAGAGACCCAAAACACAGCCTTTCACCAGAGCCACGCAGGGCTCAGCAGACAGAGCAGGCCCCAAATGGTCCCAGTTGTGGATCAAAGGAAGATAGAAAAGGTTAAGAATTAGCCAGCACAGTATTGTCACTACTCTCCAAGACAATGAAACTCAAAATCTTCTTACTCGGATCCTTTCTACAAATTGTCACAGAGAAGCTATTTATTGTGACAAGCTACTTATCTATTCAAATACCTTTACTGTATCATTGCTAATTACAGAATAAAGCTCCATAGTTCTCAGCTTGATATTTAAGACTGTACTTTCTCTTCTCAGTGGAGTCAAACAATTTTAGTTCCGCACCCCTGAGTCTATATTTTCTTCCATATCTACCATTTTTCCATGAAGCTCTTCCATTATTCCAGCCAGTGCCACTCCACCTTGTCTCTGAAAAAGTTGCATTTATTTTACAATGGGCATGTAATTACACACTGCCAAACAGTGTGCATGTGTGCTTAACATCTAAACCATCAACTGCTTGAGGGCAAAAGCCTCAAGGAAAATGAAGACCACCTTAATAATCAACTTAGCCCAGCTCTTCTACCTACTGTTGCTATACCCTTGGGCAATTTACTATCTACTCTGAAACCTATTTTAGTCATGTAGAAATGCCTTCCATCCTGAATACCTCTCAGAGTGACTAAAGATCAGGTTAGTCTAAAAAAAAAGTGTTCAAATACCGTGCACTTTTGTGACACATTAGTATTAGCAACATGTACATACATATATGTGCATATATATACTTATACAAATACATTTCAGTACAATATATTAGTATTACTACCCAGAAAGCAATCTGACAGCTACTGTTAAAAGTAGCCCCATGTACTTTTTTTTTTTCAGCTTAATAGCTTGAGAACATCATCAGCTAAAAGGTGAGCTAAAACTCACCTTTTAACTCAGCTAAAAGGTGAGTTTCAAAAGGTCAGAAGCTCACACTTTGCCTGACAGAGAAGGTCCTTTATTAATGTTTGATGAACAAAGAGATATAAATGGAAGAGTTTGTTTATTACAGTTGTCTGCGATGTTCTAAAGTCATAAACAAAAAAAAAAAAAAAGTCATAAACACCAGAGACAAACTAGTCAGTTCTAAACTAACTTAAAGATTCTATAAAGTGCCATGTTCTAATTACCTAAGAAACTAACATCATGTACCACTTTTACACTAAAAAATCCCAATATTGCTGTTAGAAATAGAGACTTGAATATTGCTTCTATTCTCACTTCCTCCCAAGAACAATGACAGATGATGTGTTATATTCAAAGTAGGAAATAGTATCAATAGGCCAGGATGTTCTTTGGGAGAATGGCTGACAAAGCATAGTGTCAACATAGCTTTCATCTCCAGACTCAGATTAAAGGTCAATCGCATAGCAGTTGTGTTCAATGTGGTCTATGGCAATGGGACCAGATGCTGTGACACATGACACATATAGCTTCTTCAACAGTCTCAACAGAATCCCCCACTGTGCCATAATTCACATCAAATATAAAGTTGAAAATGGCAGTAACATGGCCCTAGAGTCACACAGTCTGATTTCATTTAAGTCCTTGCAACTAGAAATGAGACCCATTGTCCTAGACATATGCAGGAAGATGGATGAGCATGGAGGGACCTCAAACAGTTCTAAAAAGCAAACTGCTGAAAGCAGAAGCCCTGATGTCTCCAAGATAAGAATTCCCAGTGGGGGAAAAAAAAAAATATGTTAAGTGCCTACTATTTGATGGGGCCACATGCTGGGAATAAAAAATAATTCAGATATAGTCCACACCCTTGAGAAGATCTCAGTGTAGAAAGGAGAGCACAAATGTTAACTAGATCACTTTGATTAAAAATGCTAAATGTTAGATAGAGATAGGGCTTCCCAGCAATGCAGAAGGCTGAGTTAGGACACCTAGCAGTGGTGATGCCAGAGGTGCTGTCTTGGACTGGCCAAGGGCAAAACAGTGACAGGAATCCCAAGTCTTCCAAAGAATGGTTGCTTCCATGTTCTCCTGAGCCTTCCTAGTGGAAAATCACCATCATAAAGCCACAAACTTTTATAACCACCTAGTTACACACAGACTTTACATTTGAATTTAGTGAGCACTTACTGAGTGCTAAGCACCATGCTGGCCATGCCCATTAATACTTGTCTGTCCTTTCTAGCAACTGCCAAGACTATTATGGATCAGTCAATGAAACCAGCTGTGAATAAATGCCAGGGCTCAGGGGATAGGAATTATTAGCTTCATTCTATAGATTAGAAAATTGTGGCCCAGTGGGTTAAGTGATTGCCCAAGTCACTTAGGTTAATAGCAGAGCCAGAACTTTGTTCAGCAGGTCTCTTGGCTCAAATTCAATCTTTCATTAAGAGTACCTTGAACCTCAATAAACATGTTAACAACTTATCTTGTGCCTTTTCCTTAGAACTTTGTGCTAATCATTGGTGTATTCATCAACTCAGGCTTCCAGAACGAAATTTAAGAGTCTGAAGGTGTAAGCAACAGAAATTTATTTTCTTGTGGATCTGGAGGATGGGAAGTCCAAGATCAAAGTACTAGCTGGTTGAGTCCTTCGTGAGGGGTTGCCTCTTTGCTTGTGGATAGTTACCGTCTCACTGTATCCATACATAGAAGAAAAAGAGTCCAGTATCTCCTCCGTCTTCTTCTCCTCCTCTTCTTCTTTGTCTTCTTCAGCTATAGTCCTTCCAGATAGTGACACACACACCCTACATTATAGCCTTCTTAACTCTTTCTCCAAATACAGTCACACTGTGAGTTAGAACTAACATACAAATTTGGAGGGACACGATTCAGTGCAAAACAATTGGCTCCTTAAAAACCATGAAGCCTCTTAAAACCAGCTTCTCCTTCCCAGGAAGGCTTTCCTCAGATCTGACTTTTTGTGCTTTTTCATCAAAAGCTCCTCTCTCAGGACTCTTCCTCATATTCCTGCACTTATAAAACCCACCCTTGAATACTACCTTCTAAAAATATTTGTGAGAATTTGATGGTAAGCTGAACAGATATATTTTTATCCTATCACTTCTGAAATCCCAATATACTATGGTCAAGGAAAAAAATAACAAAAGTGGGAGGCCATAAAAAGATGAGAGATTTTTCAAATGTTCTAGAAGCTAGAAACTTTGAAACAGAGTGGAGGAAGCTGTGGTTCCTTGATGTCAGAGGCACAGCAAAGAGGCAGCCCACCTACCAGCAGAGTCCTTATGAGGCCTGAGGTGCAAAGGTAGTCATTACAATTGAGGGCAGGAGTGAAAAGAAAGGTAGAGAATGGTGGTTAATTTGAAATGGAACCACCTCTGACGTCCCTTCCTCACCTGTGTACACAGGATGATTCAAAGCAACGGGATCATCATAAAACTGGAAGGATATTCTTTTTTTAAATTCAATTTGCCAACATACAGTATAACACCTAATGCTCATCATTTCACATGCCCTCCTTAATGCCTGTCATCCAGTTACCTAATCCTCCCACTCCCCTATCCTTCAGCAACCCTAAATTTGTTTTCCAGAGTTAAGAGACTCCCATGGTTTGTCTTCCTCTCTAATTTTTCCCCATTCAGTTTCCCCTCCTTCCATTATAGTCCCTTGCACTATTTCTTATATTCCACGTATGAGTGAAACCATATGATAATTGTCTTTCTCCTATTAACTAATTTCACTCAACATAATACCCTCCAGTTCCATCTACATCGATGTAAATGGTAGATATTCAACCTTTCTGATGGCTGAGTAATATATATATATATATATATATATATATATATATCTCACATCTTCTTTATCCATTCATCTCTCTCATGGATTGGAAAAATAAATATTGTGAAAATGTCTATGCTACCCAGGGCAATCTACACATTCAATGAAATCCCTATCAAAATACCATGGACATTCTTCACAGAGTTAGAATAAATAATCTCAAGATTTGTATTGAACCAGACAAGATCCTGAATAACCAGAGGAATGTTGAAAAAGAAAAGCAAAGCTGAGGGCATCACAATTGCCTTCAAGCTATATTATAAAGCTGTGATCATCAAGACAGTTCGGTACTGGCACAAAAGTAAACACATATATCAATGGAATAGAATAGAGAACCCAGAAATGGGCCCTCAATTCTATGGAAGGATATTCTTGAAATAAATTGAACACATTATTTGAAAATACAAGGTGTATGGCATAAGTCCCAGTGTCTCAGATAAAAATTCTTGGGCATTCTAGCATTCATGTTTACTTTATATACTATGTTCCACCAGTTGACAATCCCAGGTAGCCTCCCTGCAGCCTCATTTTTATAAATAAGTGGAAAGCCAAGACATTTGAGAAAAACCAGGAATATGAAAGAAGAGAAATACCATGATAAGAAAAACAATAAGGGAGAAAAATAGAGTAAATGAAGAAAATTTAGGAATTAAAAAGAGGTTTCACAATATCTTAATTGCTATCCTTAGAGATGTGACATCATGATATTCAAGAATCCATTATATTTATAAAACAAAAATAGTCATCTTTGAAAAAGAACAAGAGGAACTTTTGGAAGCTAAACTATTATTGTCAAAGTAAAATATTCCATAGAGCATTGGATAAGGTATAGGAAATCTCACAGATGGCAAAACAAAAATACAAGTGAACTCAAATATTGTGCTTTGTTTTCTTTATATAATTACCTCTTTCTAAAATCAGATTATTTATTTGGTTACTTCTCTGCTTTCTGTGGCCCTGACTCAGATGGAATGTGCTCATAGAATATTTCTGGAATTAAAATAAATGAAAAAAACAAAGAGACCACATGATAAAGGTAACAGATGTCATGGTAGGTTCAATATGTGATTAATAAGAATTCTAGAAAGAGATGTGAGAGACAGTGAGGACAGAACATTTTCAGTGAAAAGAACAAAAATAATTTCCCACAATTGAAGAGGGATATGAATCTTCCAATTCAAGGGGCTTTGTAAATAATGACCAAAGTGAATGTAAAAGAGACCCATACTTAAGCAATTGATTGTGGAATTTCAGAATACTGACAATAATGAGACTCTCCTAAAGTCAATGCAAAGGAAAGGAATAGAGATTGGAAGAGAGAAGTAACATTGGTTAAGAAACAACAACCAGCCTTGACATCAGACTTTTCATCAGTAACATTGCATTTAGAGTAAAAGCATAGAGTGAAGACAATTTAGCCATTAAGCAGTAGCTCAGAAGGGTGACAAAATGAGCACGGACTCTGGAACCAGCTGCGGTGTTCAAATTTGATTACTATAAACAGCTGTGTGCTTTTGGGAAAATAGCTTAACCTCTCTCTGCCTCAGTTGTCTTCACGTCAAAGGGAGCTCATAATAGCCCCCCAGTTCCGTGTTGCTAAAATGAATAAATTTTCAGAAAAGCACTTTTAAAAAATGGCACAAAGGAAGCTCTCTATATAAGTCTTTGTTGAATAAGTAAAAACCATTCCAAGACATATAAAAAGTTCACCGCATTTGTGCCTTTTCTTAGGAAATTATTTCAGGTTGTAGATGAGTCAAGTTAGTGATTTGTCAGGATGCTTTCAGTGATAACAGAAAACTCAAGACAAACTGATATATGGTAATAAAGCTGATTCATTACTTTATATAACTGAAAAGGTAGGAAGCAGAGGAGACTGGAGGTGCATGCAATTCATTCAGAGCTCTGGCTGTGCTTCCCTCTGATTTTTCAGTCTGCCCTCCCTGGCTTTATCCTGACGTTGGCTTCTGAAGATTCCAGAAAGGAGAACTCTGAGGAAAGGGATGATTTCCCAGTATAAATGGTGTATTAGAAACACTGAAAGAATTTAGGGCATGGCTAGAAGATGCCTGCAATAAACATTGGTGGCTACATGATACTTCAGTAATATCCAGGAGAAGAGAAAATGTGACTTGCTCCAAACATTGTACTGAAATCATAAGCTTTACACTGATTAGGCCACCTTTGTGTCCAGAGGAACACATTGCCTGACTATGTTAGAACTTGGAGAGAATTTGGGGACATGGTCTCCAGGACTGCCCTCACCTTGAATACCACCTACAGTTTAGCCCACTGTGAGGTTAGTCAGTCCCTCAGACCCTCCTCACTTCTGCTACCAAGGGCAAATGTGGAGGATTCTCAAAAATTCCCAAAATTCCTCAGATTCAAGAATTCACTAGGCTCACAGAACTCAGTGAAAGCTACAATACTCAGGATTACCACTTATTATTTAAAACAAGAAAAGGATTCAGATCAAGACCAGCCAGGGGAAGAGATGCATAGGGCAGAGTCTAGGGAAGTCCAAATGCAGAGCTTCCAGTCATCCAAATCTACCCTGCGGAGTTCTGGAGAGTGTTAATTCCTTCAGGCTACAATGTGTGACAATATACAGAGTATTGCTAATCAGAGAAGCTCATCCAAGGATTTGATGTCCAGAGATCTTACTGGGGCTTCACCACATGCTGCCTACATGGCTGACCCTTATTCCCCAGCCATTCCAGAGGTCAGGCTGATTTCTAGTCCTTTCAGAGGTGGGAATTGATACCACTTGACCCAAAGCTCCCATCACAAATCATAAATCACATTGGAGGATTGTCTGATGCCCAAAGACACTTTTATCAGGCAGGACATTCCAGGAGCCTGGAGAGTTGGCCTGTGCCTCTGAAACCATCACCATGGCCACAAGAGGGATGGGATTATCCTGATTGGTTTAAACCAATTAAAATCAAGCTCTGAAACTGGGACTGAGAGCAATCCCCCTCAGACTGTATGGCTACTACACAATGGAGGTGGATGAAACAAATGTTTACATGACCATCATAATGCCCACTACAACAAGAGAGTAAACCAAGAAGGAGGGAGACATGGAATCCAAGGAATCGTGCATAGAAGCCATAAGAGGTAGGAAGGCAAGTCTCAGGATGATGACTTTATAGTAGATCTGGTAAGCCCTAAGTTCAGAATGGAGCAGGGTGATGGATGACTCCAGAAGGGAGAACTCTGAGGAAAAGGATGATCTCAGAGAATAAATGGTATATTAGAAGCACTGAAAGAATTTGGGGGGTGCCTGGGTAGCTCAGTTGGTTAAGCGACTGACTCTTGGTTTTGGCTTAAGTCATGATCTCACGGCCATGAGCTCGATTTCCCTCATCATGCTCCACACTCAGTGAGGAGTCTGCTTGAGATTCTCTTCTTCTGCCCCTTCTCCCCTCTCACATGTGCTCTCCCTTGCACTCTCTCTCTCAAATAAATAAATAGATCTTTTTTTTTAAAAAAAAAAAAAAGAAAGAATTTAGCAGTAAGCTCAGATAAAAGCAGAGAATACAAGAGGGGAGATTCTAAAAGGGACAAAAATTATATTTTAAAAAAAAAAGCCTGAAATGATAAGACATTGCTGTATTATTTAGGAGTGCATAAATACATGAACATAGTAGCATAAATGCTGCTAATTGATCTTCAACATTCAGAGTCACCCTATAGATTAAAGACAGGATTAACTTTTGGGTCTAGTACAGAATATAAATGCCACCAACTTTGATTATGTGAGGGTAAAAGTGCAGGATCTGGGCAAGCGAGAAGACAGGCAAAGGAAGGTGTGGAGGGGCTAACATCTTTATCATATAAACTAGAAACTCAAGAGGAATTATCTATAATTAATGGAACAAGAAATAGAGTTACAAAGGTAATGAACAGAAGTACTAAAGAGCACTCTATTTATTCAGAGGAAGTAAGGAGAAGAGATGGGGGCATATGGAAGCAAAATACCTCCTCATGAGAGCAGGAAGTCAGTGGGAAATGTCTAAATTAGATGCAGTCTCAAGAAACAAGGGCATAATTATGAATTTAAACACATGGAGGTGATTGCTAGAAAACAAAGGCAGAATGTGGCAGCCCCTAGGTAGGGACAGTGACCAGGTCATTTTTACAGCCAAATCAGGATACTTTGGAAATCATGAGAATCCTTTACACAAGGATAAAACACAATTCAAGACTGTCCAGAACATATAGATACCCTATTTAAAGGGAAATATTGCCAAGAGGTCTTTATTTAGTAGAAGCAACAGGACTGTCCAGGAAAAATCCCATGGCAAAGAGGGGCTAGGGATTTTCTTAGTATTTGATATTTTTAGTGATACATAGGTAATATTTTGGCAAATACACAAATTACCTTAGAAAAAGAGAAGTAGACTTAGGCTAAGGTGTTAAGGGCTTACTATTGCACCTCCTCAAGAAACTTAGCATTTTAACAGAATATTCAGCAAGACACAGTCTCTTAAACAGTAGCCATGCTATCTCCAAGGTAAGCTTTGACCTATCAGGGGTACACTAAGCACAAAATAAACATGACATGGATATGACAGATATGTTTTACTCAAAAATAGCAGAAAGAACATTCTTGTTCTAAGAAAGCATGTGTGAATACATTATGTAGGAGAAAATTCATAAGAATGTTTTAAACCAAGCACTGGGTTTTGGAAACTGTCTTACCTGAGGCAGCCACCAAGAGTCACTTCTTCCCCGTACTTTTTAGGTGTACTCTCAGAAAAGTTTGGAAAGCCCCGAGTGAATAGATTGGAAACATCTGTGGCAAGAGATAGAGACACACGTTGGGAGGGTGGGGAGCAGGTACAGCTTCTATGCCCCTTAGATCCCACCATGAAGTTTCCTCCTCTTCCTGTTCCTCAGTGCACAGAATGATCCCGTGTGTCCTGGTGGGAACCTGAATGGAGGAACCCTTCCTGGAATGCTGTGCTTGCTGAGTTTCCCAGATGCTGCTGGACTCTCTATCAATGGGATAACTCCACCAGGTCACAAAGCTCCAGGCCACTAATGAATAAACAGAACTTCCTTGACTAAGTATACTGAGTCATAAGGAACATTTTAATCTGTGAAAGGGATATGATAAACAAAGCACAAGTGGGGAGAAGACACCGGGAGAACTGGTGTCAGGATAGAAAGTGGGGAGGGCACCCGGGGGAACCAGGAGGCACCAAAACACAGTGGCCAATTCTGCAGGGACCTTTCCTCTCTGTCTGGGAAATCTCCTCCAGCAGAGTCGGTGTCCTCAGCTTCTTCCTCCTCCCCTGTCTGTTCCTCTCTCACCCACCATCCCTCTGCAACCATCTTTCCCTTCAGCTCCCTATAAGTGCAGCTTACCGTGGCCAGACTTTCTCCACGTGGCAGAGAAGGTGGTTGGAAGCAACCCTGGGACTACAGTCTCTCAACCTCAGCCAAGAGTGCGGTTTCAAATTCTTGGTGAAAGATTGCTCAGCCTGCACCCATGTATTGGATGGCTCACCAAGGTCAGGAGGATTGTATTACAAGGATTGATCCTAGTGTTCAGGTAGCAGAAATTGTTACCAGAAGAGCAGATAACACTAACACTACCGTGAGCTGGCAAGCACTCTGATTTGGGCATCGAGGAGGTCTCCCATATTTATATTTGGTTTGAAGTTCTGTATTTCATGATACAACAGAAATGCGGACTGGTTCAAACAGAAATCCCTTTGAGGTAGCTGAATTTAAAAAGGAAAAATCTACTGCAGGAACACTCAGCCTATATGGTAATTGGAAGACAGCACCCACAGTGACCGAATTCGCACATTTTAGAGAGATTAACTCACTCTCCATATGAAGTTCAGATTCTTAAGGAAGACACCCCACTCTCCATCCAGTCACCTACATTTATTTCATCCTCACCCAGACACTTCCGGTGACTGACAGGAAACCCATGACTTCACAAAGTAGTTCAACCTATTATTTGGCAGTCTTCTCGTTAGAAATTCCTAACTTAGCAATCAGGAATGAGGGCTTTGGCGGTAACTCTGAATTCATGTGCTGAATGATCTGAGGATCTTGGGTCAGGCCCCTTTTCACTTTCGCGTTGCATCTGATTCCACCACTACAGGCACCAGTGTGGGTTCTCTGATTTAATTTCTCTAGACTCAGTTCCCTGACCTACAAAATCAGGTTAATAATAATACCTGTGTCCCCACAGGGTTGTTGTGACTATCAGGTGTGATGCACTAATTTAAAATTCGGTGCTGAACACAAAGTGTTCAAGAAATAGCAATCATTAGCACTTTAATTGATATTAATTATAAAAGATTAAGGTGAAAAATATGTCTCTCTTGACTTCTACCTACTGAGCCATATTCTATTCTCTGTAGCAACACAGTCTAGATCTGCTTCCTCCGCATGGCAGCTCTTCAAAAATTTGAATCCAGAGTTCTTCTCTTTTTAGAATATTGGCCAGATGTGAGATAATATGGGAGTCGAGAGAACAGCCTTGGTCTAGGGCCCTGAAGTCTGATCTTCAATAAGGCATTCAGCAGTTACAGGCCCTCAGACAAGTGTCTCCTTTCTCTGGAATTCAGATTTCTCATCTGGGTACTGAAAATAATTACACACACCTCATGCAGTTATAGTAAGAATAGAATGAGATAATACCACTGTTGGAGTAAGCCCTTAATAAATAACAAGTATTTTTCTATTTTTGCAAGGAGAAGAAGAGCCATGACTCAGTGTTTGATTGTGGAGAACAGTGATTACTGGATGGGATGTGTTATGAACCTGATGAAGTCAGGAGTACAGAGCATTAGGATTCTCTTATTATCATCAAAATTTATCCATCCTTTGTCCATTCCTTCAGGGCTCTGCACTCTGCTGAGAACATTCTCATGATGACTGATAAGTCTGATATGTTATCACTCTAACATTATTGCATTTTAACCAGGATATAGAAGGATGGCTATTGCCACGACTGGAGCAAGATATTAGAGAGAGAGGGAAGCAGAAGCCTTCAGGCAGAAAGTACCAAATTCTTTCTGTGTAAACGTGTGGTTTGCCAACCTTATTGTGCATCAGAATCATGTGATTCAGTAAGTACGAGTAGGGTCTTCCCCAGTGATTATGATGGAAACTAAAATTTGAAAATCAATGTTGTAGATCAGTGGTTCTCCAATTTAGTTGTCCGGTGGAGTAATCCGTGAGGTTTTAAAATACCGAAGCCGTGGCCTTATCTGCAGAGATAGTTCCAGTTGGTCAGACTGAGACCTGGGCATAGATATTGTATAAAATTCCCCAGGAGATCTGAATGTTCAGCCAAAGTTAAAAGTCACTGGTGGGTATCTTTCTGTACCCAACCAGGCCAGGATGAATGACAGGGTGGGGATAAGAAATACAATCCTCCCAAATAGCTGGAACCACCTATCAAAGCCAAAATCCCTTTTGAAAGAACATTCCACCTCCCTGTTGTAAACGGCATATTTACAGCCATTTCCTCCATTCATTGCCAGGCCTGAGACATTGCTGAGTGCTATGGAATAGCTGTTGTGCTTCTCTCCAGGTGGGTAAAATTATTCTGAAATATAATTTTCAGAATACAATAGGCAGAATGTATTATATATGTATAAATTAGTACCAGTCGTAATAATAATGAGGCTTCAGAAAGCACTTTCTAAAAATGGTTTGACTTTCAAAGAGGCCAAAATAGTTTAATTTGAGGGTACATTACTACTCTTGTGTCGAAATCTGCTCGTGTGGTTTCTATTGATGATAATGTTAGTTGTGAGCTCTTATTCAGGAGATGTGGTAATCAAGAACTACATTTAAAGGGTGACTCAAGTGGTGGCCCACATATCAGTTGGGCAACAATCTGTCTCCAAAGGTTATTCACCTGCATTTAAATGCAAAAGAATTAAAATCAAATCATTTCAGGTTTTCTTACATCCAAGTCAAGGATGTCCGCCTTTGTTCTTTTTTCACTTCTGAAATCTCTAAGAGAGCAAGGCAGGAGAACAACGGTCTGTTTTTTTTGTTTTTTTTTCTTAAGTTGACTGTACTGTGTTATCTGGGCTCATTAGGATGCAAGAAATAGACTCTCGGGTATCTTAAGTGTTGTGGGTGAGGTGGGAGCAGAACCTCCGGTATTTTAATGATAACAGGGGGAGAATCTCAGCTGGGTCTTAAAAAAAAAAAAAAAAAACACAATAAAAACATAGAAAGCTAAACCAGTTGTTAGAAAGCGTAATGGAGCTGGTCTTGCTGAGCCAGGAGAGCTCGGAGGCTGGCAGTTACTCGGGATCCAGTGCCCTCCTGCAAATGGGCCTCATTCTGGCTGTGGTCATGTGCTCAGAAACCCCATCAGGCTGGGAAAGCAGACTCCCTTCCACCCCCTTCAACAAAGGGCCAGGGAGGGAACTGCCAGCCTGGAGGTGTCCATGGGTGTCCATGGACTGGGATGGAAAAGCGATGCAAGAGAGAGGCTGCTTAAGCATCAGCTCTACTCATTTTCTCTCTCTCTCTCCTCATGTAGCTCTGCTTTTTCTTTGTTTCTATTCTGCTCTCCTCTCTTCACTGTCTTGCCACCCCCCCCCCACCACCGAAGCGGGAGGGTATGGATGATGTAAAGTTATCTAGAAGAGAAAGTTCGGTATAGCAGGCACCATGTTCGACGTACCCTTAAAACCATTATCATTGTTTTACTAATCTTGCTATTAGCCGAAGAGCACCATGTTCTGTATGTGCTTTCAGTTCTTGTTACACAGGGTTATAACTTTTCCTGTAAGTCTTTTATATTTTCTTTCCTGTCAACTGACTTCTTGCATGTTTGCGGTTCAAACTCTTGATGAAGAGGATCTGGTCGGTCTAGTTTGTAATTATTGGACCTGTTTGGCAAATATCTCTTCTAAGGCCACCCCTTCAGCTACTACTCAACCAATCAATTTGCCCTTTGGGTCAGGTGCCCTCCTCTGATCCAGTTAGTTGTGTCCAAGGTGGGGTGGGGTGTCACATGGGTCACTTACCTGTACCTTAACATTTCTTCATTTAGCTAGAGCCATGTAGAAGGGACACTCATTAGGAAACTATAATAATCAATGTTCTTATTTGTGAGCAACAACTACCTAATTTAAGGTTGGAGAAGAAAGTCTTAGTGAAAGGTATCAGATAGCTTATAAAATCTCAAGTAAAACCAGGAAATGAGGCTTGGAAGATTTGCCACCAGGAACAGAGCAGCTCGGAAAAATACCTAATCACTAAGGATAGTTCTAGAGAAACACTGCAGCTGCCAAACCCGCTGCTTGGCACCTGCTGCTGAACCACTTGGTAGTAACTCTAGAAACTCTACCCTGGCTTCCCTAAAGGACCAGACACCCCTGTCACTGGGCTTACCTGGTGAGTGGGTCTCATTGCTCTGGCATCTGTAGCCCCATGGAGCTCGTCTCCACTTTTAAGTCCCACAAGAGGGCATCCACTCGGCACTAGTTAGAGCATGCGTAAACCTTAGCTGCAAAGGACTTGGAGAAATGTTAAGTTTAAGTTTTCCAAGTAACTGGGGATCCCTGGGTGGTGCAGCGGTTTAGCGCCTGTCTTTGGCCCAGGGCACGATCCTGGAGACCCGGGATCGAATCCCACATCAGGCTCCCGGTGCATGGAGCCTGCTCCTCCCTCTGCCTGTGTCTCTGCCTCTCTCTCTCTGTGTGTGACTATCATAAATAAATAAAAAATTAAAAATAAACGTTGTATTAAAAAAAAGTTTTCCAAGTAACTGTGAGGTAGGCATCATGCTAGGTAACTGTTGAAAATGGGTGCCGAAGGCGCCAAAACAGAATCCACCCCGAGGGAGTTCTGAGATTCCCACATTCCAGCGTCTCTCACCCAGTCTTTAGAGAACACTGTGGAAATGCCTTATTGGGTAAACAGTTGTCCTCATTAGGGTAATATTCAGAGAAGAACTCTCTCCCTGGTCTCCTTTAACAAATGTGGGCTCCTTCCATTAGCCACGTTGAACTTCTGGTTCACTCATTTCTTTCTTTCTGCCTCTGCTGAAAGCTCTCTTAGGACACTCCCCTATTCTTCACCACAAATATGTGTGCAGCCCCAGATTTCAAAAGCCAGCTTGTACCTCACTTCCCTAAGTGACACTGACATATTGTGATCACTCCTTTTATCCCAAACTTCTCAATCTCCCCCTCGCTGGCAGATGTTGGCTTTTCAAGAATTTACTCTTGGGTCCATACGCATGTTACGTTGTTCTTGCAACCAGCACCCCCGTCACAATGGAGTGGCAGGCAGTGCTCATACGATAGCTCTTCACCAAATAAATACTGATCATTTCAAATACAAGTAAGTACGAGGAAGAGGAGACCTCCTTCTAGAGCTAAAAGAAACTTAGAACGTGTCCATTGGCCTGAAATCGAATGCATTCAGCCCAAACTGAAATCTGTCCTATGTCTCAGAAACTTGGGAAAACAAGTGAGCCATTTATAACTTCCAAATAAGTGACAAATACACAGCCAACTGACCTGCCTTTTCAGTTCCTGAGAACATCTAGGAATTCACCTGCGAAGGGGAAGGGGCCTGTACGGGGATGAGACGTGATGTGGGAAGGCGGCAGGGGAGGGATATTTATGAGCCCGGGTGGATTTGGAAAACTGTCTCATTCGCGAGACTAGAACTGAATCCTTGACCCTGTTGTCGAACTTTCCAGGCCTCTCTTACTGCACAAGAAAAAGTATATATGGTGAAGCCGAGTGAATACATTCCGTTACAGTAAGGATAAGGAGGATGTGGACCCTGTCATCTATTAGCACGTTCTGTCCGTAGCACCTGGCCCAGAGACACAGACCAGGTGATCGGTGCACATTGATTAGGTCACGAACATAAAATTTGTTATTCCCATTTCGAGAAATTAGAAAATGTTCTCCCTAAAGTAGCTGAGCAGGAGAAAGCCATCCAGAATGATCCTGTTCGTGCATCCCTCATGCATATGCATCCTCACTAAACTCTCCCCGCTGTCACTGCTGAACCAGGCGCCCCACTCCCACTCCACCTTCTCCAAGCCGGGCGCACCTGCTACCCTGGGCGCTCACTGCCGCTGCCATGTCTTGCTGCGTAATGCCATTGTCAACCTCCCTGCCTGGCGCGCGTGCCATTCTCCTTCACTGGAGGAAGGAATGTTTAATTATTTTTAATCAGTGGACATGGCATCTTGCTAGACAGCGACACTTGGGGGATCCAACACCATCTGCCTTCCACCAGGCGCCAGCTGCTCTGGTGGATGTCGGCAGACCACCTTAGGACACGGCCTTCCCCTGCCAGGCGCCGGCTCGGCACCGGCCCCAGCGCGCCGCCGCCACTCGGGCTCCTGCCCTGTCGTGGGTCGCCTGTCACCCCGGCCACCCTCCCAGGGAGGTGCTCCACAGCCCCAGCTCCCAGAACATTTTGCAAGCCACGCAGGGGCCTGCCAGCAATAATAGGGTGTCCAGACATAAATGTCACCCCAGCCCAACGGCCGCAGATCCTTCCATCACCATTAGTCAGCCTAATGGGTCTGCGGCCTTGAGTCCCACGAGAGGGGCCGGTGACTTCACAGCAGGCCAGGGGGCCCGGGTCAGCCAGCCTGCGGCCTGGGAAACGGCGGGAAGGAAGGAGGGTGAGCGAGGCCCCTGGGGTGCATGGGTGCATGGGTGCACGGGCGAGCGGTGCGGGCTGAGCTCCGCAGGCTTGGCACGGGGCACGGGGCACAGGGCACAGGGCACAGGGCTGGCCCTTGCACTCCTGCCCCTGGGGCACGTCCTGCAGCTGCACAGCTGGGCCAACACGTTTCATTTGCAGCCGCAGCTTGGGTGACACTGCGCGGCCCCTGTCGAACGAGACACCTCCTTCCCCAGGAGCAGGCTCGGCCCACACCAATTCCTCCCCTGGGAACCGAGCCCCCGAGGTTCGTGGCACCCCCAGCCCTATCCACCCCCCCTCCGACTTTGCAAGGAGCCAAATGAAGCAGCAGCTCCGACCTCAGCCTTATTTTCATGCAAAGTGCCAGGGCTCAGCCGCCGGCCGAGAAAAGCCCCAGCTGTGCCTTTCCGGGGAGGCGCTTTCACCTCCAGCAGGAAAGCAAACTGTCCTTGTGCCTGAGGGAAATTAGGGAGCCTCACACTTTCATCCAGAGAGGGACAAAGGGGAGGTCGGCGCCGCAGCTGCCAGGACGGGCCCGTGTGAAATGTGATTAACCCAGGAAGGAGCCAGACAGAGCCGCGCCGGGGCCTCTCCCGAACCCTGGGTCTCCCAGGGTCAGGAGCAGGAGGAGGAGGAAACAAAAACATTACATCAATATTTTTTTTTCCTTTTAACCCGTGTGTTCATACAGATTTCCACAACCTCGACAGCGCAGACCGAATTGATAGTGCAGCATTAGCCTAAATAATGAAGGAAGTGGTGTGCATCTGTTGAGTTTCTCTGCGCTTGTGTAAAGAATGGCAGGGCCCGAAGGGGGGCCCTGGCGGAGAGGAAGAGCTTCCAGAACGAGCCTGCAGTCACATCGCACCCCGGTCCATCCGAAGAGCACTGCTAAGCCTTTCGGGGAGGGGGGGCCCCCTTCGATCAGCTCGCCTAATGTGATTTCTCAGGCTAACTACAAAGCACCGGTGCCTGCAGAATTAAAGTCATCAATAGCCGAGGCCTCCTGCATTTACAGGAAGACACAAATAAAACCCCAACTGATAGGCCGCTCACGGTAGTAAGTTCTCTGTCCCTTCGCAGTCTCTGTAAGAGCTCCGTGTGGTAAACGGAGCTACAAGTGCATTTGTCTCTTCGTCTAAATAAGTAATGCCAGTTCCGTTTTCAAACAGTGTGCTCGGGCTGCATTCATTATTGCGTTAGGGTTGTGTTCCTGCCAGACGAGCCCTCCCCAGCACCCTGCTTGGACAACTTGTCTCTGCTTGGAGATGCATGCTGCAAACAGCTACTGTTTGAAATTGACTGGAGATGTATTAAATAATCACAAGAGAAATTCCAGTAAAAATAGAGTCAATTATCAAAAGATTAACACTTTGCTTTGTTCTGCAAGAAATAAAAAAAAAAAGGCAAGGAGGGGAAGCAATTTTCAAGACAGGCACTGATGCTTTAAAAGGATTCTTCAGAGGTGAATTATTTAATCCTTTGTGACTAAGGAAATCTTTGTGTGCACGGCGGGAGGGGGGGAGCACAAAGGAAAAATGTACAATATTGAAAAGTGAAAATACAATACGTGGCACACTGAGAACACGTCAGTTGGAAAGCCTGTCGGGTGGTTGATACCTGAATCAAATCTTGATTACTCTCCTATAGGAAGAATCTGCAGATATTTTCTCGAATATCCCTAAAGGATTAACATAATCAACTCTGGAGTGCCACTGCAGCTACTTCACAAAAATGTAGTTAAGGCGGTACTTATCTGGCAGTGGGAAACTCAGCTCTCGGAGAAGGTACTTCATATATTAAGGCTTTAAATAGTTTTTTTAGGGCCCTCTTCAGGAGGAGGCGAGAGAGGCCCGGAGGCTGGGAGGGGCCTGGCGCGCACCAGTGGCCTCCACCCAGGCGGCAGTGGCAGTCGGGCCTGGCAGGGCTCCAGGGCTCCGGGGGCCTGAACAGGACTGACAGGGCTGAAGGGCAGTTAGCCCCCAAGTAAGTCCCCCCCTCCCACCCCAACCCCGGGTTCCCTGGAGGGAGGGGCTGAGGGGCTGGTTGAAATGCAAGGAGCCAGGCTTCCAGAAAAGCCAGCTCAACTGGGATTATCTCAGTTAGAGGACAGCTCAGAGAGTCGCTCACATTGACCTTCAAAAAACTGAGATGTAGGGGATCCCTGGGTGGTTCAGCCGTTTGGCGCCTGCCTTTGGCCCAGGCATGATCCTGGAGTCCCAGGATCAAGTCCCACCTCGGGCTCCCTGCATGGAGCCTGCTTCTCCCTCTGCCTGTGTCTCTGCCTCTCTCCATATATCTGTGTCTCTCATGAATAAATAAATAAAATCTTTAAAGAAAAAACTGAGATGTGCCTGGATCCCTGGGGAAGCATCCCCAGAAGAGCTGAGCCAGATTGCTCGTGCTCCATACCCTCTTCTGTAGGACTGCCCTCCAGCCCCCGAGGCTCCAAGAGGCCTCGGCACCAGGCCGGAGCTCGCTCAAGCAGGTGAATCCGTGGACTTGCTTAAGTGGCGCAGGCTGAGGGGGCAAGTCCCTGCGGGAAGGGCCTCTCGGGTGGGCGGATGGTCCACAGATGGGGCAGAAACCGGACGGTTGGGGCGGCCTGGCGTGGAGAGCGGTAGGCCCCAAGGAGCGAGGTCTGAACTTGAGCTAGCTTTCAAAGTTTGACTACTCCCACCTACTCATTTCCTTCTACTCATTTTATGAGCAATATATATTCTGAGTGATCGTCATACATATTCTGTAATTTTTCACTTAGAAAAATAGCTTTTGCATTTCGTACAGCTTCTAATTCCAAAATTAGTTCAACATCTCGCAGTCAATGTTAGAAATATATACCCCGTTCGGAGACATACTTAGGGCTGGTATTGATTTATGCTATATCATGATTTTAGTCTTATGGGATAATCACCTTGTCGAGGCTATATTTATTGTTGTGGCTATTAAATCACATTAATTCCTCAGCGATTACACAGAGCATCCACAAACTGCATTAGTGACAGAAACCAGTTTTCCTCCCTAAATAAACGTCATACGGAGATCCATGTCCTAGTTTTTCAATGGTACTCCAACTTTTTTGCATATCTTACCCAAGCATTAAACTTAGGGTTGCAGCCAGCACTTTGCCATAGATTTGAACCCTGGTGGAAAAGCCCCTTGAGGAAGAAGAAGCGCTTTGGAGACAAGTGCTAATGGCAGCACAGCACAGAAGCAAATTGCCCATCAAATGGGATAACTTAGTGTTGCAGAAGCATTGGCAGGGGAAAAAGAAAGGGAGAAAGCAGAAATCATCCAATACTACCTGCCCTTGATTCAGGCTGCTTTGGGTGGATTCATCTGGGAATGCGGATTCTCTCTGGCGCTCAGGGAGTTTGTAACAACACTGCCCACACCCAACCTGCCCTAAAACTTCCACGGTGTGTTAGCAATAGGAAAGTGAGAAAGGAGAGGTTTGCAGTGAAGGGGTTTCTTACATGAGGTATGAACTGAGAGGGTCCTTTGGGAGATGGACATGAAGCCCGTGTCAGATTCGCACTGGGTGCAAAGTTGAGCTCCCCCTTGGGGGACCCGAGGTTAGCAGGTAGCTCTAGCAGCATGCACGTGATTGGTGCCTGGAGAAGGCCTCCAGCCAGAGAGCACTCAGGGCCGGCTCCGTCACACTTAACCAAGACGGCATTGCCCGATACCGAAGCATTCTGGCCACCAACAAGACGTATCTGAGTTGGAGGTCGCTGACTCACTGGGATCATTTGAAAGGATTCTGCTCGCTTTGTATTTTGCATTAAGGGTCAAATAGGGTTTCATCCAGACTGGGTCACCCTCCTTTCTGTCTTGCATGTTGATTCCTGTCATTCATTTGGGGCAGGCTTTGAGCTTGATTGAAGCCCACGTCCGTGACCGAAAGACTTGTTTATATGCCTCTGATGTTCTTCATTTTTCTGAATGCCAAATACCTTTCCTCTACAACCCATACCTTAGCTAAAGTCCCCAAGCCAATGAGGAAGGAGAGAATAATGAGGAACAGGAGCGATGCACAAGGGTTGCTCTGGTCTCTAATTGTTATTGGTTCATTTTGGACCAGTGAACTGGATCATGCTTAACGATGCACTACGTTTTGACTCCAGTAGAAATGATAATAAGTGAGTTTTAAAATGTAGATGTGTCCACTGTAACAACATATTAAAACAGTCCCAGAAATGGGGGAGGAAATGAAACCCTCATTGGCCCATCATGGGTCTTGGAAAAGAAAAAAAAAAAAAAAAAACCAACAGGTTCCTCTTGTGGCCAGTTCCTAACTTAATTGGTTCCTGTTTAGTAATTTTTTTTTCCTTTCTCCTAAAGAGAAGCATGGAATACCTGAACCGTGGGATACATGCTTTTGTTGTGCTTTCCGCAACACAGAGAGAAGCAGCAGAACTATTTTTACTTGATGCAATTTGCATTTCCCTAAGTGCACCTACCTGAATAGTCAATGGCTTTTCCCTCAGTGCCACCCACCATGCCCACAACACCCCCTGCAACCCCGCTAATCTGCTTTGCCCAGACCTTTCCTCCAGGTCACCTTTCCATTTCCATTTCTCAGCTCCTCAGGCTTCCCATACACATTTTTACAAGGTGCCCTAACTAAAAGGGCTTTTCTTCTCTCTAATTTTATAATAGATGTATTACTGAGCTGTCTGAAGAGAAAAGCCCTACAACAGACTTCCCCACCAGTGAGCCTCACAGTCAGAGTGTTTTTTTATATTTATTATTCTCACCTATGTATTCACATTAGGGAACAGCCTAGAACCAATGTCCCCACACACTGTACTTTTGCCTCATCTGCCCCCAAACCTCTTAAGTTGGAGACGGTGGAGGATGTTTTTCAATTTTCCTTCCTTCCCCCACTGCCCCATCTCTCCTCTGTCTGAAATCCCACCCACCCCCAACCTCCGTTCTCCTGGTCTCTTGGGGGTGATATAGTCCTTCCTCTACTTAATAATTTTCTCCCCCACGGTGGCCTAAAGCAGATTGTAACACGTTGCTTTTACTCTTCCTCTCGCCTAGTTTTACATTTTCCCCACCTGTTTTTCTTGGTGCTGGAGTTTTCCAGGAATGCCATGAAACTTTCACTCAAGCTGTTCAAGTGTGTATTCCTTCAGCCTGCCAAAAGGCCCTCTCTAGGTGGGTTTTCCCCAAGCCCCCAAGTGCTTTTGCTAACGAAACTGCTGAACAGGAGCTAATTTATCACTCTGTTATCACCATATTAGGGCATGAGAGAGCCATACCTAGGATGAATTATGGATCCTTCCAGTGTCCCAGGCATCCTGTACGTCAAGGTAAGCAAATGCTGCGTCGTGTTAACTGTCAGCCTCCAAAACAGCTGACATTTGTTATTTTAATTAATAGTTTACTTTGCTGAAATAAGCTTCTGTGAGAAGCTATGACTTTTTATGAAATCTTCACTGCAGCATTGTTTTCCCCAGATTGGGAGACAAAAGCTAATTTTCAAAACTGCTTCATCCTGCAAGGTCACAGTCAACAGCTTGTGTGCACATGTCAGGGAAACATCTGCTTCTGTGCCAAAGATATAAGTAAAATTTGCTTTATTTTGAAATTTAAATTTACTGTTACTTGGAGAAAAATGATGAGTCAGTCATTAAAGAGCTATTAAGTGATGTTGATTAGGGAAGACTTTTTAACCAGTCGTTTTGTCTCACAACTGACGCTGAAATTTCTCCGACCTCAGCATTCTGCTTAGACGTTGCAGGGAACTGTGGTCAGTGGCACATCTGGATCTGGACCAACTTGTCTTTTCATTAATGCAAATCATTATTATGTAATTACTCAGCCTGCAATGTAGAGATCATTGATTTCTTTTGCCCAGTAGCAGTATTTTTAAGTCACTGATGACAATGAGAACTTTCAGGACAATCCAAACTATACAAATTAGCCTCAGCTGAAGAAAGGCAAGCTGACTTAAAAGGCTCCAACACTAAATTTAGTTCTGAGATTTTCTCTTCGCTTGGAATAAATTAACCAAGGGAAGTTGGTTCCTTCATGTTGTTTTAATTACCTTTGATAATGCATTTTACTCATCACATTTCCGAGACAATAACACTTTAGAGCTCTTTCCCCAAATGGACTTGTGTTCTGTCCCTGCACGTGTTGTCGTGTTATGGCCCAGCTCTCGGGGGAATCCTCCACTTTTCTGAAAATACCAGTGGCTCCTTTGGGGAGAGATGCCCTAATATGAACTGCTCATATTCAGTTGATATGTCTGGATCGTGTTTCCTTGAGGCCAGAGACGTCCTCAAACACTGACACGTAGAAAAGCAAATTACAGTCTCTAGATTCTGCGATCCCGTCTCTCCAAACTGCCTCTGCAAGTGTCTGATATTTTGTGGTAGATTGAATGATTGGCCCCAATTCTTGACCCCTTCCTGCATTTACACCCCTGATTCCGCCTCACTGAGGAAAGAATGCTTCCCCACCTCTGACTCTGAGCTCAGCCATGGGGATTTGGTTTTGATAAATGACATAAGGTGGAAGTAACAATAAGCCAGGTCCAAGCCAATGCTGAAAAAAAAAAAAAAAAACCCACCCAAAAAGCCATGTTTCTGCTTGCCCTTTTGTACCTCTACCATGACCATGAGAAGTTATAACCAGCTAGCTCGGTTGGTGCAAGGAAGATGAGATGCTGGTGCAGAGCTGCCTCAGCTGAGCCCAGCCCCGATCAACCAAACTCCAGCCACAACTCACAGTCACATAAGCTATAAAAATAATGATTGTTGTTTAAGCCACTGGGTTCGGGGGTGATAATCCAATATTACCCATTACCTAGCTGTTATCTTTTTTTTTTTTTACAATCTTTTTGAGGTACAATAAACTTCACATCTTACAAGGGTAAATTTCAACATGTGATTAGACCCACAAGATCATCACCACAATCAAGATAATGAACATACTGCTAAACATTTCTTCCTAACCTTTCCTAATTTCTCCCTCCTGCCCTCCTCCCCTTGACTCTACCCCATCCTCAGGGAAATGAGTTCTTTAAAATGAATTTTGCATTTGGCAGCCTACGTCTAGCAAGTCTAGTCTTGGCCATCCCTAGTTCACACGTAGGTGTTCAAATTTAGTAGTTACTACTTTGAAAAACTATGGGACCCACTGCCCAGGAAACCACAATAGGAAGAAAAAGAGTTGACCTGAGAGCATGGACTTTGGGGTTACACAAGCCTACTTTGGATTCCAACTCTGATATTTAACTGCTCTGTGACTTTGAGCAATTAGATTAAACTCTCTGAGCACCAAAGGGAAAGGGTGGGAAATATACCTATCTTCCTGGGTTATTATGAGGATTAAATGAGATAATATATGTAAAGTCCTTATCCTGGTAACTGGGTGGCACATATGCACATAGCACATTTTCAATAAATGTTAGCTGCTACTATTTTTATTATTTTAGCTTTATGTCATCAGCGTATGCAGTGGAGAAGAGAGAAACCACCTGCACTGTACCTGGCACATAGTAGTCACTCAGTAAATGTTGGTTGAATAAATAAATGAAAAGTTCAACATATATTTCTTTGCCTAAAGGGGGAACTCATTTTATAGAATGAGAGGTTCATCCCATTGAACCCAAATTGATACCCCCTCCTTCTCTCTCTTTCTCTTTTTATAAATAAGCTTACTCTAAAATTGTATACCTAATATTCCATACAATCTCTAGGTCATGTGTGGGGACTGCACACAGAAGCAGTGATGATGACCTTGGGAAAAATGGTCTCATGCCCCAGACCGATACGTCTCATTTATTTTTCATGGAATTATAAAGTCTCAGGTCACTCAAAGCTTTTTCAAGGGTTAGCACATACCTTAGATTTTCTTTACTCTTCTAAATTCCCCTTCTAAAAAAAGAAGGAAGGAAGGAAGGAAGGAAGGAAGGAAGGAAGGAAGGAAGGAAGGAAGGAAGGAAGGAAGGAAGGAAGAGAAAGAAAGAAAGAAAGAAAGAAAGAAAGAAAGAAAGAAAGAAAGAAAGAAAGAAAGAAAGAAAGAGGGATAGAGGTTAGAAAAGCAAAAATTTTATTTCCCAGAAAGCCCCTGCAGTTGGGGTTTTGAGTGCGAATTGGGTTCCATCAAGTAGATACATTGCACAAGATTTTGGTCTGGAGATAAGCCATGTGCAGAGAAAGGCAGGATGCAACTCAGTGCTTGAGCATCTGCCTTTGGCTCAGGGTGTGGTCCTGAGGTCCTGGGATCGAGTCCTGTATTGGGCTCCCCACAGGGAGCCTGCTTCTCCCTCTGCCTATGTCTCTGCCTCTCTCTCTGTCTCTCATGAATTCATAATTTTTTAAAATCTTAAAAAAAGGGAAGGAAGGAAGGAAGAAAAAGAAAGAAAAAGGAAAATAAAAGAAAAGAAGGAAAGGATCGTCCTCCTGTCTCATTTGGGGCCTCTTTAGGAAGCAGCGAGCAAGGTGGACGAATATGGATTTTGGTGCACATCTCTCACTTTTCCTCTCTCTGTCCACTGTATTTAGCCCCAAAGGGCCCACCAGCCCTCCTCAGGCTGGCCTCTTCCTGCCTCCCATGGAGTCGACAGTGACTGCTGATGTCTGCATCCGTCTGGGCCCTTGAGGAGACCACCCTCTCCCATCTGCTGACGTGCTGCTGGGCCGCCGGCCGCTGACTCCTTGCTTCGGTGGCCCGCTTCTTCACTATGACCCTCCAAACTCTTCCTCAGCAATCACATCTGGCTCCACAAAGAGCCACAGTTCGGAGACAGGTGCTCCTATTCCGACCCTTGCTTCTCAGAGCCTGGCATCCAATGGGGGGAGGGGAGGCTAGAAACAGGTAGCTGTCCCCCGCAGTCACACAGGTCACATGACTCACCAGAAACACATAGATCCCGCTTGGGTGGGCATGGCTGCTTGGTCACCTCCCTTCCCAAAGGCAGCTTTTGCCCGAGGCTGTTCTTTCCATTGGCAGCCCCTTCCTTGGCCAGCTGCTAATCTCCAAATCTCACCTGTTTACAACTCTGCCTTTGCGATGCCGGGACTCTGGAAACTACATTTCTCACTTGTCAGCTGGCCCCTGCTAAGTTGTGGCCACAGAAATTTCTAGAGGGAGACCACTCTGGGCTGAATGTTGTCCCCCTCCCCCCTCCAAATTTGTATGTTGAAGCCTTAATGCCCAATATCTCAGAATATGACTGTATTTGGAGATAGGACCTCTCAGGAGGTAATGACGCCGAATGAGGCCTTTAGAATGGGCCCCAGTGCAATCTGACTGGTACCCTAATCAAAGGAGGAAATTGGAACACACAGAGGGACACCAGAGATGCTCACAGAGGAAAGGGCCTCTCGGGGACCCGCGAGAAGGTAGCCGTCTGCAAGCCAGGGGGACAGACCAGAGAAGATGCCAGTCTGCCTACACCTTGATCTTGTCCTCCTGGCCTCCAGAACTGGGAGGAAAGAAGCGTCTGTTGTGTAAGCCACCCAGGGTGTGGCGGCTTTGATTGAGGAGCCTGAACAGTACGAGGGAGACGCAGGAACGGGGCAGGAGGAGGGACTGGCTTCCTGCTTGTGCCCGCTGCTCCTGCCAGGGCCGCCCCAGCAGGGCCCTCACCACCCAACCCAACCAGCCGCAGCAGGCCTCCCAGGCTTACCCCTGTCACCAGAGGGTGGGAACCAGCCTGTCCTGCCCCATTGAGGGAGCGGCCCCCATCCCAGGTCCGAGGCCCAGCTCCATGGGCCTTCTCCTGGGCTTCTATAGAAGTTTCTGGTAACCAGTGCTTTCCCTTGGCTCCTCCGGACCTGGGGGCAGTAGCTGTATCCTGCAGTTACTGTCTTTGCTCCTCTTCCCATCCTCCCAAGTTCCCAGGCCCCTCCCTCCAGGCCTCTGCACCCACCCGCCACTCTCCATCCCCCCACCCCCCATCCCCATCCCCAGCCCCCCAGCCCCACCCCCCCGCCCACCAGCACTGGATCTCCTTGGTCAGCACTGGTCTGACAGTCCTGCCAAAAGTGAGGGTTGCTCAGTAGAGAAGATACTTGCTACGAGAAGCTCTGTCTGTACCAGTTTTCTACTGTTGCTGCAACAAATTATCGCCGATTTGGTGGTTTGAACAATACAAATTAAGTATTTTATAGCCACGTAGGATGGAAAAACCTGACCCAGGTTTCCCTGGGCTAAGATCAAGGTGTGAACAAGTTGGTTCTCTTCTGGAGGCTCAGCTCAGGGGGAGGGTGTATCTCCTGGTCTCTTCCATCTTCTAGAAACGGCTCCCTTCTTCAAAGCCAGCAGAGTCAAACTCTCTCTTAGGCTGTTTCTCTGGTTCTGTGCAGCCTGAAAATGTTCTCTGTAGGGATTTACGAGGATTAGATTCGGCCCACCCACATAATCCAGGATAATCTCATCTCAAGGCCTTTCACCTTAATCGTATTTGCAAATCCCCTTGCAAAGAGAACAGTTTGCAGGTTCCTAGGATTAGGGGCACACACAGATCATTATTCTACCTATATAGGGTCTTTCTAGCTTCCACCTAATCTTCCTTCTTTCTTACTTGATGTGACTCCCCACTTCTACTCACAGCTGAGGGTTTTGCTCACTTAGAAGCCTCTCTGTGTACTTCGGAGGGGCAATGGGAAACACAAAGGCCCTGTGATCCGGGTCCTGGGAACCAACAGTGTGGTGACTGTATAGCAGTCACTGTACTTCCCTTGGGCTTCAATTTTCCTAGCTATAGGGAAGGTTGATCCTAAAGATACAAAGTGACTCTAGAATTTTGGGATTCCAAGGAAAGGGTGTGAGAGGCACCCTGAATGCTCTACCTAAGGAGGCCTAGGGAGCAAGCAGGCTCACTGATGACTGAGCCCTGACGTGGAGCAGCTAGTGCCAGCCCTATATTGGCCCCTCTCACCACAGGTACAGGTGAGGCTTCTGCTCAGTTTTCTCCATCCTCCCCCGAGATGGGCCTCCACATGGAGGTGGAACCACCCCACCCCAGATTCCTGCAGATAAAGGGGCCTCCTTGGTTGCAAGGCTGTGTCTGCAGTTTTCAATAGCTGTATGAAGACTTGAGAGTCTGATCTCGGGGCTCATGAGTGCAAGTGAAGAACCTCCTCAGAGGTCATTCTCACGAGAGAAAGACTCAGAGAAAAGAAGTGGAGTAGAGAGAGAGTATTGGGAAGTCAACTAGTTAGTTGTCAGGTAGGTTTTTCTCCCTTTTTGTCTCTCTTTCCTTTTCCTTTTTTCTTTCTTTCCTTTTTGCTCTTTTTCCTTTTTTAAGATTTTATTTATCTATTCAGAAGAGACACACGGAGAGAAGCAGAGACATAGGCAGAGAAAGAGAGGCCGGCTCCCCATGGGGAGCCCAGTGCAGGACTCGATCCCAGGACCCCGGGATCAACGCCCAGAGCTAAGGGCAGTCGCTCCACCTCTGAGCCACCCAGGTGCCCCGCTCCACCACCTTTTTGAGAAAGACATAACAAGAACATAACTAATTCCATGCAGGGTATTTGGACTCATTTCAAAACTCAATACTACTCTTTCTTTACTGTAAGACCAAGTGATTTTCTCTAAGTTTTAAGCCAAGCATACTTTATCTTGGGGCCTTTTGAAGAACTGATGGCCCATGGAATTTGGTGAGGGCAATCCAAAAGCGTGTCAGTGTTAACCCCACGTCATCAGGTTTCCCGAAGGAAGGTAGGCGTTGCATCTCTGAGGCCAGTTCACCAGCTTTCTTGCCGGATCTCTGCAGTTTATGTTCCTATGACCCTGGAGCATGTGTGCATGTGAAGGAAGTAACTACTGGAAGGAAAAGAAAAACGTGCTTTTGTCCCTGATCTATGATCAGTTTTGCACATATTTTCTGGTTTTTTTGGGGGGGGAGGGGATTTATTTTTCCTAGTGTTGGGCTTCCTCTCAGAAGGCATCGGGGTGGCTCTATGATGATTTATCTGTGTAGAAGAGAGAGGTTATTGGTTTTTCCTCATTTATATGTAGGGCCCCTTGCAGAGAAATATTTTTAGAAACATTTTTATTTCTCTTTGTATTTCCTCCAGCAACGGTGTGTTTGCTTGCTCTGGGGGTCGGCTGCCTGTACACCCCTTTGGTGGCCAAGTTAGAAAAGAAAAATTTAAGCAATAGGAAGTGTTTGCGGTCCCTGTCACAACATCATGGGTGTATGTGTCATCTGATTAATCACAGAGGGGTCTCGGGCTTCTTCCTGAGGTCGTGTGGCTCTCGTGGACACTGATGCTAAGAGGCTCTGCATTCCTTCTCCACTCTTCCACGCATCTACATTCATGTAGGAGCTGCACTGTTGACAGGCCTGATTTCCTTTCTGCCACAGTCAGCTCTATTATCCTGCCTCAGGCTTGAACCTGCAGCAGCTGAATCTTGTATTTGCTCTGCCTGAGGCCTTAACCTGCTGCTCTTCCCTTCATCCTTTATTTGTTCCTTCCTTGTGCCACCTGTTTGTCTCCTCTGGCACTCTAAGACATTTCTCCATCTCCGTATTCCAGCTCCAGGATTTAAAAAAAAAAAAAAAAAAAAATCCCAGGTGGCTTTCTTTCACCTTGTGTGTGCTTGAATCTGCCCCGGCAGCTGTCGAGATGAGTTTTCTTCAGGCATATGAATTCCAAAGCCGATTTCCATTTGTTCTATAAGAACAGACCTCGCTACGAGACGTCAGAAAGGCACACGAGTACTCTGTACCCACTTAAAAGAAAAATTAACAAACAGAAATGGTGATGTGTCCAACACCAATGACACTGCAAGCCAAAGGCCCTACTAACATTTCTTTTTAAGTGGAAGCTCTAAATACAGCTCTTACCAAGGCCAACAGATGCCATCTCGCTGCCTTTCTAAAGTACAGTCCCCGCAACTCTTGTTCTAGCACATTCTGGTAGCCACTCACCACCTGAAGCTATGAGCTCTTGAAATGTAGCCATGCAGACTGAGGTGTTGTCATTGTAAAATCCACACCAGATCTCACAGACTTCGTATGGAAAAGGATGAATGTGGAATATCTCATTGATAACCTCTTACATTGATTGCACGTGAAATGAGGACATTTTGGACATAGTAGGTTAAATAAAATATGTTGCTTAAAATTAATTTTGCCAGTTTCTTTTTACTTTTTTTTAATGCAGCTAATAGAGAATTTAAAATGACATGGCTGGTGCACCTCGGTGGCTCAGTCAGTTAAGCATCTGCCTTTGGCTCAGGTCATAATCCCAGGGTCCTGGGATCGAGCCCCAAGCCAAGCCCCATATCGGGCCCCTTGCTCAGCAGGGAGCTTTGCATCTCCCTCTCCCTCTAGCTTGTGCTTTCTCCGTCTTTGTCAAATAAATAAATAAAATCTTAAAAAAGTAAAATGACATGGCTTGCCTACTGGAGGTTGCTGTTTTAGAACTTGATTAAGAAATGACACTCGAGGGACACCTGGGTGTCTGTCAGCACTCGAGATGAGTGGTTTTGGCTCAGGTCATGATCTCAGAGTCCTGGGATTAAGCCTTGTGTCGGGCTTTGCACTCGGAGTTTGCTTCGGATTCTCTCCCTTTTCCTTTCCCATCCACTCTGCCTTTCTCCTCACTTGTGCTCTCTCTCTCTCTCTCCAAAATAAATAAAATCTTAAAAAAAAAAATGACACTTGAGATTGTTTTCCTGTCACTCTGAAGAACAATTTTAAAACACTGAAATTGAGGAATATATAATTCTTCCGTTTCTTTTCAAAAGATTTGACATGGTTGGGTCACTATAAGTGGAGTTTTTGTAAAATTGGGGTACATTTATAATGAAATCATTAACCTCTGTTAAAAAGGCTGCTTTCCATTTTTATGTACTGGTTTTTCCTTAACAAAATCTAGTCTCTTTCCTTTAAATACTGCCGTTTCATCCAAGAAACTCAATCTGTTTTGAGATTAGTTCAACATTTATGAGGTGCTCCCAGTTTGTACAAGAACTTATAAAATTATATACTCCTTGCCCTCAAGGAGAATATACTCCTAATGAACTGGCAAAGTCAAACTTCCTCTGTTTATAGAATTTTAATAGACCAAGTTTTAAGTATTAAAAACAAAAAAGGGGCATGCTATAGATTATATTTCCATCATGTCTTCTATGTTTTTTGAGAATGACTTTTCTAACAAAGTTTAACCAAAAGAAATACTATGGCTTCATTGTTGAAGGTGAAATCCATGGGCACAAATCACCAATCTGTGAAGTCCCAAAGGACATTTTTTCAGGATTTGAAAAATATAAATAGTAAGCATTTATATAGCACTTATTATGTATTGGATACCAGTAAATACTTTGCATATAAGATCTCATATAACGCAGGTATTCCATAAGGCAGAGACAGTATTTATGCTCATGTTACAGATGAGGAAACTGAGACATAGAGAGGTCGAGCAAATTGTCCTAGGTCACACAGCTAGTGAGCATGGGAGTAGGGAGTGGTGATAGACACAAGCATTCTGACTGCAAAGGCTGATTTTTAACGTGTACCACACTGTTTCATCGAGGTGATTGAGGTGATTCATGATGACAACTATATTCTGGTTTTGTCGGCCACACTTTGAACGCCACCTGAAATTTGAGGGACTAAATTTTGCTCTCAGCTTGATTTTATCCCACCACATCTTTTACCACAACCTAATATGTGATGAAATTATTCACCTTAATTTCACCCTGTTTTCCTTTGCATTAGTACGAACTGACTCTAAAATAACCAAAATGCAAGAGAGAAATGGTACCAAGATGTGGCCTAGATACTCCATCAACTAGAATTTTCTATATGTATATATAGAAATATATATATTATATATGATATATATATAATGTTTATAATATAAACACATATATATGTTTTATTTTTATTTATTTGTTTGTTTGTTTGTTTATTTATTTATTTATTTATTTATTTATTTATTTATTTTTGCAGCTCTTTAGTTAACATAGACCAAATCTTACTTCTGTTCGTGGATTTCCATAGAAAACCATTTGCATATCTGAAGAAGTAATGTGGCATTTAATGATATTAATGGAAACTAGAAATATATCATTTTCCTGATAAGTTGTCATTCTGGATGCTCATCTTCCTGCCACCATAATACAAGCATGTAAACCTATGAGCCACCGCCTGTCATAAAGGAACTGATGTGACATTCCCAGCTTTTGCAGCCTGTCCCCACACCTGATTTTTGTACTACATGCTGGTTTGAGTTCATCTTTCTCCTCTCTGGATTTTTGTTCTTAAAAGCTAATTTTCAATGTCAGCTCATAATGATTCATGTAACTCTCAACACAAAAGCACATTATTTACGGATAACACTCCCTGGTTGATCCAAGGCTTCTTTCCAAACAAGCCTCTGAACTACCTTGTGAAATCTTTAGCAATATTCCTGGAACCTTCTGACATTATGCTTAATTAAGGTTTACATGTTAATATTGAACGATAAAATGAGGACAGCATAATAACACACACACACAAAATAGAACCAAAGTAATTAGCAGCGATGATATTTGTTCATTGAGTTGTATCATTGCACATATGTGTACTTGCCAATTTATAATTTTTCGAGTTATTAATTATAGCTTCTGAAGCATTATCTTTTTAAAATACCTCAGGAGCCATCTCCTAAACGTCCCTAGATTTAATGAAAAGCTAGCGATGATTGCCTTAAATAGCAGCAGAGATGCCTCCCAACCTTACAGAAATCACTTAATCTCTAATTTCTCTTGTCTCTGAACAAGCAACTATTATTTCTCACGTTTTTCCTGAAGTTCATTACCAATAAAATAACTTGGCTTTGTTTACATGTTTCTTACAACTCAGATGGGATTTTTAACTTGTCCTCGGATTGCGTTCTTTTTTTAAGAAGAAAACAATACCAATATCTTTTATGGTTGAAAACGATTAGGACAAAATCTAACAGGCATATTAAAAATAGGGAAGTTGTTTAAAAATGTGCTAGCAAGTAGGGGAAAAAAAAGCCCAAGGTGTGTGAGAGACATAAAAATTACTTTACACATGTCCTTCAAAAAAGTTTAATACATAGTCAGGTCACATTACTGCACATCAAATTCTCTAGGTCTCTGGCTGCCAGTAGCAATTATCTGTAAAAGAACATGTTTTCCCCAGTGACTCGCTATCGGGAATTTTTGAGTATACCTAAGCATAGCCTTGAGCAAAACTCCTACGGGGCATATTTGGAATACAGGATTTCATTTGGATGCAATATCAAGGTTTCGGTGCAATATGTCTATCTATATATTTTTACATCTGTTTTAACATATTGATGTGTTTATCTGTTGGCTTTAATTACATGATATAAGTATATATAAATGTAAATAGTACTCCTGAGCTTCCACTCAACTTTTGTCATGAGGTATACAAATATATTTCCCTTGATGCCTGGATGATTTTATATTATAATGATGTCTCCTGAATTTTCATGATTACTTTGCTAAAAAGGAGTTGAATATTTGCAGGTTGCTGAGGCATCAGGTCTCAATCTATCTGACCAGGTCACATTTCATTCGTTTCCAATGATCAGTGGGATCTCACCTAGTAAAATCTTTTGTGTCCGTCCCAGTTCTGCTCCAACCAGTGTTGATGTCACATTTTAAAGGCAGTGGAAGAATGAGCCCTGGTTTTTTCAAAACGTTGTTGTGCCATTTTGCAGAGCCACCAAGAACTGAAAAAAAAAATAAAATAAATGTTTTCAGTTAATAATTGTTAAGGATCCATAAAGCAAGTTCAGATACTCTGAGATTTAAGCATATTACTGCTGTCCCGGGAGCTTCGGGCATTGATTGTGCGCCCTGTGGTTTGGATCAAGATGCTCCTGTAATGAGACAGCAGTTCCCAGAAATATGTTATTCTAATGTACAGAAGTCAAATGTTGGGGTGCCTACGGGGTTAGGATTTAGGAAGGAGCAAAAAATTATCATCGGCAATGAAGGGGCAGGCAAAATAAAACAAAAACAAAAACAAATTGATGTGGGGGGTGGGGGGGTTTCATCTAAAAATTACCTTCAGTGATCCACCTGCCTCTTAGCAAGCTTTTGAGCAGGCAAGGCTTCTCTACATTTGAGGAATTGAGCTAGCCAAAATGGAATAATTCATATTTGCATAGTGAGAATACGTGGCCCTTCCTGTGTCCCCACCAGCTCACTCAAGGTGGCCTAAAGAGACCACAGTCCCCCCAAGAGCAGTGATAAATACGTTGTCGGGTTGGCAAGGCACTTCATTTGTCAATGGATCACTGATGGAACCCAGACACTGGTAAGTGTGGACCTGGCTCAGGTGAGCAGGCAAGATGAACAGTGCTGCACTAATATTTAAGTTGGGCCACCTGTCCACCCAACTTAGCCGATGGGCAGTCTAAAAAGGATCTGACTTATCAACCCTTCAACATGGGGACTTTCCCGGGAGATTTATGAAGGGTGAGAATCTGGCAGGTAGGTTTCGAGGTAGCCTGGGATTTATCAAGAATATATCATCTGAGGGCTTCAGGTGATCCTTCTCTAAGAAACAAGTTTAGTGCCTGAGTGTTTCCTGTAAGTTCACATCAGTTAAGGAAAGCTGGAGAACATCAGTTTTTACCCTAATTCATTAGGTTTAATGTCTGCAAGGGCCACATAAACCATTCTGGATTTTTATAGAGCCATATGCACTTTTATTACTGCAAAAGACAACACTGTTACAGTCATGATAAATAAAATTATTTGCAGGCCTTTGCAGCATGGGCAATCCAGAGGCACCACATTTTAACTTCTGTGGCCACAAGATGTAAATGAAGTTGGAACAGCGGAAAGTTTCATCTTTTCCACTTGTAGTAATTCTCGCAGAATCATGAATATGCCTTTCTTCCTCCTTCCTGGATCTCTCCAAATAGATCCCATTTATCTGATTGGATTTCTGTCCCATCTTTCTACATATTACAGCTAATTAGTGCCCCCTGATGAGAAACAGTCCACTGATGGAAAAAGCAGTTAGATAAGATCTGCATTAACAAATGTAGTTCATTTAATATCATTTGTGCTGCTGCATTATTAATAATACATAATTACCCTGCACAGGCTGGAAGGGGAGAATAAAACTGTTCTTTAATTTCTTGGCCTTTGCAGAGAAACAGTATATTAGAGAGAATAAAACAGTATCGGACTATTGGTTGCCATCCATCATAGAGCTTTACGTGTCACACAATTTTATTAACTTTGGGTCTACCTCGAGTTTCTGTATTTCAACACAATCGCAGACTACCCAGGGACAACCACTCTGTGGGATTCTGAACGGCCAACTTCTTGTTTGAGCTTGTTGAATTGGGCGGTCCGACCGGGGGCTGTCAGACAGCTGAGATTTCCCGCCTGTTCTGGAAAGAACTTCACTGCAGCAGATAACGAACGCCACTGGGGCCAATAACCAACGCTCAGGGAAGCAGATTTGACGCGGTGGAGAAATCGGCCTTGCCTCTCCCCATTCTCCGGAATCAGGGCGTGCTGGGTTAGAAAGGTGTTGGCATAACGCCTGTGTTAAAATCACAACCGAAGCAGCGGTGACAGCATCAGAAGAAGAATGGCCAGCGTTGACTGAATGGGTGCTTTAGTGCCAAGTTTTAGGCTGAACTTTTACATGGATTCATGCTCACAATAATCCTATGCTGGGGGTTACTATTTTTATGGTAAAAGTCACCCAAACCTAGCAAGACCTCACTCGCTCTCTGAAAGCAAAATCTTCAGAAAAGAGGCCGCACTCCCTGCATTTTCCTTTGCTGCTGCATCCTCGTGAAGCCAAGCCTCTTGAACCCGATTTGCCAGATGGGGTGGTGTGGGCGCCCCAGGAGCCTCTGTAAGTGTGTTGGTTTGCCCACGGGACAGGCCAGCGGACACTGCGGATCCTCCGATCTCAGGTTTGGTACCCAAAAGAAAGAAGGGGTCTGGAAAGGGCAGGTGCAGGGCTGAACTTTGGAGGTGTGCTTATTTCCTCTAACAAAGGCTACCTGTAAACCATTCAACTGCCTTCATCAGCCTGCTTTTTTATTCATCAAATACTTCCTGAGCCCCTACTACCGCCACCATCTGAAGGGGGAATAATTCCTCAAAGGAGGAACTTAAAATATTAAGTGGGGAATAAGAACACTTTCCCTGTTATCAGAGAGCTCCCATGATGATTGTGAATACAGATGTAAATTATTACAATCCCACAAGTTCCAGTAACCATGTGGGCGCAAAGGAGGGAATGCTCGACTCGATCCTCGGGGGTCAAAGGAGGTTTGACAAAGAGACAATGAAATGATACTTATGGGATAAGTGCTGTTTTCCAGGTGATCTGGGAGGAACTTGTTTTCTCTCTTAGTAGTGACACTAGCGTGTTGAACAATAAACTACAAATAATGTGCCACCTAATAGCTGAGGGCATGGAAATTCTGTTGCTTATTAGAACAAGGCATCTTCGTTCTGAGGGTCATGGCTATCAATCAACATTTTAATATTGCTTTGAAATAATTTTAAACCAGAAGCTGGAGGAATGGTTTGTGTGTACGCCAATAATCCTGATAAAGAGATGGGGGAAAAAGAGAAGAGAAATGGGTAGGATGTGGATCGGTAATAGGATTTGTAACATAACTAGTGGCATATTAGTTCAGCAACTTTACCTGTAGTGGATTTTTTTTTTTCCCAGCAGATTCTCAGATGTATCACAATTCTGAAACACAAATGATTGTGTTTTCCCTTCCAAAGATGTTAATGTCTACAAGGCACAGAACGGAATACAGGTCCTCTGAATGTTAAGATAACCTCTGTACTGTCATAGCAATTAGTTCAGGTCTTGGTGCATCAAAAGTCATTTCATCTCTGTGTGATTTCCTGTGTCATCTACTTCCCCTTGCTAAAAAGTGGACACCTGGCTCTCCATTTCATACGGAAGACACAGCTGCAGTCTCCCTGGGACATCGCATAGAGACAGCCATAGTGTGGTGACGACTGCCAAGTATTCACCCAAACTCTTCCTTCTATGCAGACAGCTCAACTATATATGAACTCTTCCCTGAAGTTGGATAGGGCATGTGAATTCTAGCCAAAGAGACCCAAGCTGCCGGAATGTGCTCCCTTCCAGGTTCAGCCCACAAAACCTCCTGCAGGCATGCTCCGTCCTCTGCCCTTGTCTTCTTCCTAGAAGCAAAGTGGAAAACTCTGAGGAGAGCAGTTGCTGAAGATGGAAGGAGCCAGAGCCTGCATCCCTGCCAAGAGGGGAACAATTCAGGACAGCCCCAAAGCTGCAATGCTTGTTTTTAATTGTTGCATGAACAAGAAATCAACTGCTGTTGTGATTCTTTAGCTTGTCGTTTGCTTCGGCAGTCAGCCTACCCTAAAGACACATAAGGTCTTCCTTTAGATGACCAAAATAAGGAAGATAGGCGTGTGCAAAGGGCAGAAGGTAACCGAGGACTTCACGTGGAACACTGTGACCCTAATGCAGTTGGGAGGCGGAGGTGGGTGGTGTGGATTCTCACTGTTAGGGGCGGGGGTTAGAGGGGCTACGATCATCACTCCCTGGGGGTGTGAGAGGGTATTGAACAGCACTGCCATCTGCCATGCAGAGAGAGTGGAGATCTCTCAATTTAAATGCCATGTCCTGGGCAGCCCTGGTGGCTCAGTGGTTTAGCGCCGCCTTCAGCCCAGGGCGTGATCCTGGAGACCTGGGATTGAGTCCCACGTCGGGCTCCCTGCATGGAGCCTGTTTCTCCCTCTGCCTGTGTCTCTGCCTCTCTCTCTCTCTCTCTCTGTGTGTGTGTGTGTGTGTGTGTCTTTCATGAATAAATAAATAAAATCTTTTAAAAAAAATAAATGGCATGTCCTTTTGTAAGGCTCTCCTCATCCCATGCAAGTTGGGTCTCCTGTTACAGGCTTCCTTAGAATATTGTACTCCTCCGTGGCACTTCAGACACATAATTAAATAATTGATTTTTTTGTTGTTGCTGTTGAATAACTGTCTTCCTCCCTAGACCATAAACTTTCCTGAAGACTGGGACTACTCCATTCATCATTGCATCTGCCTTGTCAAGAATTGGGCCTGATATACAGTTGGTGCTTATCAAATATCCCCTTCCCTGACTAGTGCTCACCTTTTGGTCATTTATTCCAGCTTAGTCTTTCATCATCTTCCCAACAGACAAGAGATGTCTACTTGGGATTATGATTTTATTATAATTCTCATTCCCAATAAATTCCCACTCACATAGAAAACAAATACATATCCATAAAATGCCACCACCATAAATGCACACAGGTATCCCAGAAAAAATTCTCCCAGATGCTCCCCAAAAGCCATCCCCTCACCACCTGCGCAGGCACAGGCATGCATCCAAAGACACACACAAAACAGCCATAGACACCCCCCTGAGACCTGAACATGCCTCTAAAGACTCCCCCTCCACTACTGACACATGCTCAGACAAATACACACACACACACATTAAGAGCGTTTAACACCTGTCATTTTGGTGACATTTATTCTGTGCCTTTCTACCTCATCCAATAAAAGAGAAATTTATAAATCTAAAATTAAAATAACATTCTCACCTCTATTATCTATTCTGTTTTTGGAGCTGCTTTCCTTAAATCAGTGTCCTCTGTGGGAAGATGTACACGGGGCACGGAGGGGGAACAAATGTCTCTCCCAAAGTCTTCCATTATTCTATCATTTACATTGCAAATGTCATCAAAAATGCAAATATATGTGACATCTCTAATTGTTTCTAGATCTTCTGCTACAATAAACATTGGCTTGGTTAAATCATATTTCCAAGAATAAAAGAGATGAAGGTTTTGTTGTGACTGTCCTCTATGTTTAGAGGTGCTTAGAGAAGACTACAATAATGTTGTCTTTAAAAGTTATCCATCCAAACTAATATATTCAGCACTCAAGGGATATGATATCTTGGCTTAAAAAATATTATAAACAATGTCACAAGTCGGTTGGCAATGTATGAGGGTTATCTACAAATAGCCTGCTGGGGAAGGAAGAAATAGGAGGATATAAAGTAAAACAATAATAATAAGCAAGTCACTAGAGGGTACCCCCCAGGGCACCCAAGGGTATATCATCGGCTCTGGTTTTCTCTTCCCACCTGGAAGTTTACAGACATGGCTGCCCCAACTCAGAATAGAAATGATTATTCCCTCCACTTCCCTGAGTATCCCCTGATGCCCAGTCCGCAGACAGAATAATATTCAGGAGAGCGTGGGCAATCTCTTTCAGATGCTTGGCAACGTGAGGAGAACTAGCAGCCAGTTGTGCCTGGTCTTTTGCCCCAGACGTACTCTCTTTCTTTTTTCCAGCAAGTCCCATCCATGCGTGTCATAAAGTTGCTAGGATGTAGGCCAGAGCCGGCCAGAATAGGACATAAAGTGAATCATACCGTTGTTCTTTTCATCATCGCTGCAAATTAACACACACATCCACGGTTTTTTATGTAGGGGGACCAGGCTACAATGAGCCCCGAGGGCAGCATTCAAGCAGGTGGCATGTGGAAGAAAGCGATGGCCCTCCCTTTTTGCTGGTTAGAGTCCGACTATATAACAGACTCAGTGCTTTATCTGAACATCAATTTCTGAAGCCACTTTCTCCCCACCTTCTGTGTTTCTCCATCATTGTCCAGCAACCTCGTTTGCTTAAAACTGTGCTTTCCAGTGGGTCTGGGAAAAATGCATATTTAGAACAGTGGTAATGCCAAAAAGAAGTCATCCACAAACAACTCAAGGGAAAAACAGCTCTGCCCCAACAGGGCTTTCATGAGGATCTGATGAAAGCTATAGGCCCTATCTCTAGAAAAAAAAAAAATGTGTATATCAAAAAGCAAGCATAATTTTGCATTACATTTCAGAATTTGGTTTTTTTTGTTTGTTTGGTTTTTTTGTTTGTTTGTTTGTTTGTTTTATTCTTCCTCAACCCTTCCGTAGATTCCAGAACATAATCCCCCGGAACATAATCAACCTGGTGCAATAGTCAGGTGTACACCCTGTGGAAAGAGCATGGACCTGGCAGTTCACGACTCCATGAAATTAACCAAGTCAATTAACTTCACTTAACACTCATTCATTCCTTCATTCCTTCATTCTGTAAATAAAGACAAGAATAACCCCACCACATGGAGCTATTTTCAGTTCTATGGGAACATATCTTTTTCATCCCTACTACTTTAGGACTCATATGGGACATACAGGAGGCCCAATGCATGATCCTGAATTACTGAATACGTGTAAACCCCCAAGTATAGTGCCTGACACCAACTAGATACCCAATGTTGTTTTCCATTTCTTTATTGCAGGAGCAGAAAATAAATCCTGATTCCCAGATGCCCTGTGACTGTAAACCATATCCCTCTCCTCGGTCAGCCGTTCTAGGACACATTTCCCAAGCAGTGATCAGCAGCAGCTAGAAAGAAGATGTCAGAGAATCCTTAAATGACGTCATTGTCAGTCACACCGGGAAATTTTAAAAACACTTTCACATACATTTTCATCACCCATGTATCCTGTTGTCTTGTGAATTCCCCTCGCGGAATTAATTCCCCCTACCAGGAGGGTCATCATTTCGAAGCTGGTTTCTGTTTTGAGTCAGCAGGCTGGAAATAGACTTGAGAATCAAATTTATGTAGAAAGAAAGAGGAATCCTAATTTTATTAGGTTTTAATTAACCAACAAGCAGAGTCAGACATGAGCGACTTGACAATAGAATATTACATAAGAGAGGTGCCTTCCAGAAAGAGAATGAGGAGGAGAGCTTGTCCCATCTGGTCAGTGGAGAAAGGGGACGGGAGACACAGAGTAGACGTGGCCCTGGGAGAGGCACCACTGTAGGCTGATGTCTGGGAGGCGATTGGCATCTGGTAGATTGAGGCACCACTGCAGGTTGAATCCAGGCAGAGAAGGGGCTTTTGTCCCATTCTCAAGGACCGTCCCAGCCAGCCAGCCAGCCAGCTGCAGGACAGGTGAACAGACAGCAGGTCTGAGCTGGACAGTGAAGTGAGTTGCCCTGGGCTCTTCTGTGGCCTGGGAACAACAACAAAATGACAACGGTAAGGCTTATTTTGTGCCAAACTGTGTTCTAATTTCTTTACATATTAAGTCATTTAATTTTCACAGAAAGCTATGAGGGAGTTATTATGATCTTTGTTTTACATATGGGAACACTTAGGCATAGAGAGGTTAAATAACTTGCCACATCCTATTTCCTTGTTTTCTACGAGCTAATACTTACCATGTACCCTGTGCTTACCACGCACAATTCTAAGTGCTTTTTATATAATAGCTCCCGTAACCCTCATAAGACTCCTACCCAGAAGGTCAGTATTATTAACAACCCCATTTTACAGAGGAGCAAACGGAGGCATCACTATGTTACACAGCTCTTCTTAGGTCACTAAGCTGGAAAATTGCAGAGTTGGACATCAAATCCAAGCCAGTTGGCTCCAGAGTCCATGCTGTTAATGAAGCTTTCTTTAGTTTCTTTGATAAGGGATATAGAATTTAGCTGAAAATCTGGCTGGGGATTGAGCAGCAGGTACATAGTGACCCTGTGGCCAAGACATACAGACAGGACCTCTGAAATTGAGACCCAGTGGCCGTCAGAGCCAGACCTTAGAGGGTACACAGAGCTGGGGTCGCATAAAGTGAGCCAAGGAAAAGTGACCAAGCTCTCTGGGAGTCTTAAGTCTGCAGGAGAATGGACACTGCGTTGCATCAGCTATTCACTTCACGGTGGACAACAAAGGGTAGGGGCACCTCAGCAGACAGCCACCAGGGCACCGCCAACTACCACCAGAGAAGGGATCGCCCCAAGGACCAGCATGAGGTTTGGAGAGTCCAAACCCTTTAACCCAATTCTACAATGAAGAACCAGGAGGAAAGGCGATCTGAAAGTCTGAGCATTCACAGCCTCCGGACTGGGTTCAAAACAAGACCACTAACACAAAAAAAACTGGAAAAGTTTAAAACAAAGCTATTTTTACCTGCAACACACTGGGATGAGAAAAGCTCATAAGGAAGATTAGATCCGTTATTGGAAATAAAGAAACCATATTTTCTTTGAAGATCTGAGTGTTGTGTGAATGCATGTGAGCTTATAACTCCAAAGGTCTCCATGAGCCTCTCTAATGAAACACCTGCAGTATATTTATTAACAATTAGGATGAGGAAATGGACAACATACTGATCAAATTTGTGGTTGATGCCAAGCCAGGAGTTCCAGGGAACACATGAAGTGGCCGAATTAGGATCTGAAAAGTTAGCCACTGGCAGGCCCGCCGAGCCACACCTAGCCAGACCAGATTTAATCTGGATAAAATTAATCTAAGGCACAAAGATCCAATTGTACAAAAAGAGGGGCTGAATAAGGGGGTCTTAATACTTGAACACTCACCCTTTACAAGATGGATTAGATTATGAGGTCCAAGGGAAGAAGAGTAGGGGCCATGAGTCAGGCTTACATACCATCTCACTTAATCCTGTGAAGCGTGAGGTAGTGTTTCTTCTATTGTACACATCAGGAAATTGGGGGGTCGGTGCCCAAGTTCTCACAGCTAGCCAGCGAGAGCCCCCTCTTAATATCACGTCTGTCTGACTTCAAACTCAGGTTCTTTACACCATAATTGCCTCTCCAACATACAGCCATCAACTTCCAGAGGATTCTAACGGTCAGAACCTTCCTCTGGAACCTGACAGCCCTGGAAACAGAGTGTGACCAACCGGAGGGTGGGAGGGTGGGCGTCAGATGCCATAAGGAAGGCCACTTATTTTGAAGCTTCACGATTCCATCTCTGGAAATTTGTGGAAGCCATAGTCTCTGTATCAGGTGGCTTTTGCCACAAACTCACCCCCCAAATCTGGCTCACAGCTCACCCAGGGCTCTGAGAGCCAGTAGGGTTCTGTTGGCCTCGCCTCACTTCTCATTCTGGGATGCGAGGTCAGGCAGCCACTAGCTGGGTGTGTTGCTCCTGAGAGGGCAGGAGCCCCAAAGCCTGGGGAAGCCTGCTTCATCGTATTTGCTGGCCCTCTGCTCTCTGCGGGCGCAGGCTCTGTGCCCACTCAGTAGCCTGCATTGGAAATGCAGCAGATTTCACCATTCCCCTGGTGGAAAAAACCCTGGTTGTTAGGAATTCTCCATTGCCCCGTGGATGGGCCTACTCCACTGAGATTTTGTTTCCTTCAACTTTTTGCCTGTTCATTTTCTTTTGCTTTTGTTTTACCTGCGAAAGAAATGATCAGAGGAAATGGCAATCTCCAAACAATCTGAAATAAAGGGGGGAGCGAAACGAGGGGAAAGGAAATGTTCCAAATCTCCCCATAGCATCCACGCTATGATGAATGGGTGTAGATGGTTATGTGATTGCATCTTTAGCTGTGGATGCTTATTATTTATGTCTTTAAACTTTGGATACATTTCTCACATATAAGCCTCAGGGTACATTTGCAAGCACTGTTGGAAAAAAAAAAAAAAAGAGAGAGATTGAGAAGGCTGTGTTATCTATTTAGTCCAGGGGAGATTTACTTCATTTTTTTATTTGTTTGTTTGTTTGTTTGTTTGTTTGTTTATTTATTTATTTATTTATTTGATTTATACAGCTGGGTCCAGCGCAAGCCCCTGGGCACGTTCACATCAATTAAAACCACAGATAGAAGCAGAATGCTGAATACAAACAAAATCAACAATTAATGGACTATCCCCAACTGTAAAGCACTTCAGCAGAAACTTCAAATCATTCCGCTCCGCAAACCCCCTTGGGCAGAAGGCTGGGTTAGCAGATGGTTAAACAATGTTAAGAGAAGAGAATACAACACTCTACTGTACATGGGGGCTGGAAGAGAGACGGTATGTGAAATCCACTGAAGAATTTCAGTAGAGCTATCGGTTGAATTTATGAACTTGGAGCTGGAGTTGGAAATAGTAGTGATCTGGCAAAGGCGAGTCTATCCCAAGGACAGAGGGAGGAGAGGTAAGAGCCAGATATAGTAAAATTATATACTCAGTAACACTCCATCCTCTGGACCTGGTGGGACTGCAGCCAAGGAGAGTGATGTGGTCTGGATTAGGTTTTCGTTTATAGGCACAATCAAGTTTTTAACTAAGCCGCAAGTTAACTTCCCTAATCTCATACTACTTCACCAGAGCACCCAGGTAGCTGCTACATACTGCAGTGATATCTTTCGATGGGGATTAAAAAACAAGACAGGCAATTTTCATTTTCGGTGTTATGCACTAGTGAAAATTTGTAGTGTGACATTAAGAAAAACCTACCACTTCTGTTACTGTTGTTGAGGGGTAACATATGCACAGTAAATACAAAAATCGTAAGTAATAGGCCAATACATTTTTACTTCTACATCATGTGATCACCACTAAGATGGACAGACAGGACATTTCCTGCATCACCAGAGTCTCCCCCTCATGCCCTTTCACACTCAATATCCCCCCCGCCCCCCCCCAAGATAATCACCATTCTGATTTCTGTCTCCATAAGTTAGTCTTGCCTGTTCTCAAAATTCAGATAAATGATATACAGTATGAATTCATTTATATCTGGCTTCTTTCACTCAATATTGTATCTGTGTTACTTATTCAGGGTGTTGCAGGTAGCAATTGTGCATATTTTTATTGCCATGTCTTGTGTATACTGCAGTTTATCCATTCAATTGTTGATGGACTTCTGGATGGTTTTTTTTTTTTGTTTTGATGATAATGACGATGACATGAAAATGATAGAGCTGCAATGAAGAGCGTAGTGCATTAGAGTTCCTGTGCTAGGGAGCCCCGTCTAGTCTCTGGGCATTTAAAGAGGACTGGAATTGCTGCATTCTGAAATAGATGTACCTTTAGTCTCAAAATATATCACCAAACAATTTTCCTAAGTGGTTGTACTAATTTACATTCCCATTAAACATATGAATGTTCTAGTTGCACCACATCCTTGTCCACACTTGGTATCATCAGTCTATTTAACTCTACCGATCATGGCATGTAACTGGCATCTCGCTGTAGTTTTGACTTGCATTTTCCAGATGATATTGCGAAAGGTTTTATAGCCCTTGTTGACCTTTCCGATATTCTCATTTGTGAAGTGCCCATTTAATTTTGGGGGCCAACCTTTCTTTAGGTTGTCTATCCCTGTTTTTAAATTGAATTTGTAGGAATTTATAATGTATCAGGGATACAAGTTCTAGCTGAGTGTATGTACTGTCCATTTCTTCTCTTTGTGGCATGCATCTTCACTTTCCTAATGTTGTTTTTTATTAAAAGAAGTCTTACATTTTATTGAAGTTCAATCTATCGATCTTTCGTTTTTATGATTAGTGAGTTTTCTGTCCTCTTTAAGAAATGAGAGACTGAAAAAAAAAAAAAGAGAAATGAGAGCCTGTTCCAAGGTCATGAGATTCTCCTGTGTTTTCTTCTAGAATTTTTACTGCTTTATCTTTCACATTTAGGTCTACACATCTCAAATGGATGATTTTTCCATATTGATATCCCATAGTACTCTCTACTGAGAGGTCCATCCTTCCTCTACCAAGCTGCAAAGGCCCCTTGGTTGTAGAGTAGGTGACCATATATTGTGTGGGTATGTTTCCCCATTCTATATTCCATTTCATTGGTCTATTTGTCCACTTTTGCATAAATACCACACCCCAAGTCCTGCTACCTATTGGTAGAATTTTAACTCTCACTAATTTTAATTTCTTTATAGGATTATCTTTCTCCTTACTGTGATTTTGTTGCCTTTTCTTTTTTGTCTCTGGATCTGATTCTTCTTTGAACCTATCTCTAAAACTTGACTATTTCTCTTCTATGACTCTCTCTCCCTATTATGTAAGGGGGGGTGTCCAATGCCACACAGTGCATATACAATACGGGGTTTATTGGAAAACACTTAGAAGCAGATAAGCAGCTTCTAAGTACTGCCCCCCTGAATCCATGTTTATTCCCTAAATATATTTGTATGATAACAACAAGGTTTCAGGGAAGCAGGGCCTGCCTCAGCCAGCAGGCTAGACTTGCTCCCAGAAGCACAGCAAGACAGAACAAGCTTTGCCCCACACCGTGATACATCTTTATAGGTTAGCCAAGGAAGAGCTAAAGAACGCCTAGCTTCTGTAAGATCTCTAAGAAATGTAGGGAAGGATCTCCAGGCTCAGAAACATTGCTAAGAAGTCTATGGACTGAGGTACAAGGTCTTTATTCTGAGGTCCCCGGGAACAGCTTTGCGGGTCCCCCACCAACAACTAAATGTCTTTTCTCTGATCAAGCCTAGGCAGCTCTCTGCTAAGCTACCTAACAAGGAAGAAAATTTGCTCCAGGACCATCTAGATTTGTCTGTCATCACTCCACACTCTCAATATTCTTTTATTATTATTATTATTATTAATTATTATTATTATTATTAAATGCTGTGATGCAGCAACATTGCTTGAATGCCTTCTATAAGGTGACACTCCACCAAGTCTTCCAGGTCTAAAGTTACACAGTATGGTCACTGCCACAATGCAGTCCCCATTCTCAGTAAGCATGACACAGAGAGATCCAAGTGTGAGGAGAAGCAGGGGTGACCAGGCCTCTCCCCTCTTTCAAAGTGGAACTCAAAACTTATTTATGCTAAGATTTCAGATGTACTTATGGCTTGTGCATGTGTAAAATAATGGAAGTGAGTAGTTTTAAAATTACTTGTTGCATTATATTTGTGTCTGCTAATTTTAAAAGCAGAGGTATTTATCATTGCAAAAATTAGAAACACTTTAAATATCCAGTAGGAAGGGAATAGTTAAATAAATTATAGTAAATTAACGAGATGGAATATTAATGTAGCATTAAAAGTGATCATTAAAAAGACCAAGTAGCAAAACGGAAAATTTTCTAAATTGTATGTATGCAAAAATACTAATATTTATGGACAAAACATGATGAAAATGCAAAACATGTTGCAGTGATAAAATTTTAGCAAAACGTAATTGTTCCCTCCTAAAATTTCCTTTAACATTATTGCTTTTATAATAAATCTAAGTCTAGAAGAAAAAAATAGAAGCTAGTCTTTCTTATTTCTTTATCTCTTCCCATATATATTTCCACTGTGTATCGATATATACATAAAATAAGCATTTTTTTAACTTGTGTGAATATGTGTACATGTATGTCCATTCTCCTGCGCTGGAAATAGTTCCTATCAGAATGGACACAGGAGCAGTGCAGCTCAAAACAAGTAGCAAAGGAATTTATCTTGGAGCCTTGGACTTAGGCATTGAAAATTCTCTTTGGTTTTGTGCTTTCATTCCTAAGAGTTCAATGGGTAATTCCACCATTTCTTTTGAACAACAGCAGAGGCAAATGTCAAAAGCACATCTGCTACTCCGTGTGAGGGTCTCCCAGCCACCATTGAACTCTGGCCTCTCCTGCTCCTGAAACCAGGAGCTTGGCTCTCTGGTTGTGCAATGGGAAGAGAGGGGTGGGGAGCTGCTGCCCTCCTGGTATTCCTCTCGCAAGGAGGGAAGGCCACTAGGGTAACCATTCTGGCCTCTTTCTGCACACCTCACTCCTCTCCAAGGGCGAGCAAGGTGCAAGATCTGAGCATGAGTCGTGCTGTGCCTCCCTTCCCTCTCAATGCCCCTCCCCGCTGTGCATTTATAGGAGCAGGCTTGCCTCTGTGGGACCCGTCTAGCCCAGCCTCGTGCAGTTAGGGGAATAAATGAGTCTCGGTCTATTATTCAGGATGAGACAACACACCCCATGGTTATACGTCACATTTTTCATTATCAGTTTTATCAGTAATAACACTGATATTTGGGGTTTCATTCTCTTTTATTCTTTTGTCTTATTTTTGGATACGCTCAGAATTCATGTAGGCAAGAAAGATGCTATTTATTGGGGCCCCTGAGCCTGCTTCCAGTTTCTCTGGGAAGCTGCCTTTGAGCTAGAGACTAGTGTACAAGAAGTTTACTAGGGAATGCTGTTGGAATATCACCGGTGACAGAAGAGAACCTAGATTGGGGAGAACGGCAAACAAGGCAGTCAACCACTAACTGGGGAGCTCTGGCCCTCAGATGGTCCCTTCAGGGTTAAACCTGGTTGGGATGAGGGGGCTGGGCCTTTATACCCCTGCTTCCCACCACAGACCAATTGTTGGATGCTAAGGAAGGAGAGTGACCTTGAGTGGGACTGCTCTCTTCAGCCAAGGACACTGCCCAGAGAGGGCTGATACCTGAGGTCTTCAGTGAGCAGATTTCCCAGAAACTGGGGGATAGTCAGTCCTTCAGTGTGAAAGGAGTGTCGGCTACAGCAGTGTCGGCTACAAACCCGGTCTCCACGGGTTATAGGTTCTTTCAACTAGCCTAATGGGCAGCAAAGAGTTTTCAAGGTCATGTGGCATAGGTGTATGTTATGTATGTTAAAAAGCTCTTAAACTGTAAAAAAATTAGTTGATAGAAATTAAACGTTAAGGCAGTGATCAAACTGCCACTCTGGTTGTAGAGCACATTCAGTCATTCATTTGTTCCATTTTATTGGGTGACTGTCAGCTACTACGTATGAAGGACATACCCCGGTGCGTATCCTGTTCGGCCTATCCCGAGGCTTCAACTCTCAGCTTTAACGTGTGCTCCTAAATGAGGCCTTCGCAAATCCCCAGATTACATTGCGCCTCTGGTATATGTTCCCAGTATGCGACATACTTCTTCACATGAACTTAATTGTCGATACTTCTAAAATCATCTGCGCCTTTGATGATCATTGGCCCTGGAGACCATCTCTGCCTTATTCGCCACTCTGTTTGCAGTGCCTTGCAGTGGTTGGCACACAGGGGGTGATTAATAAGACCCGTTGAATCAATGATTGAATAGACAAACTGAAGAAATGTGTCCAATGCTGTGACGGATCAAAATGGGAACGGGTGTGGCCTGAGGGACTCGGAAAGGCTGCACCAAGGGAGAGACATCTGAACAGGCCCTTGGCAGCAGCCTGAGTCTGCCCGGCAGAGCAGGGTGCAGGGTACTGGAAGGAAGAAAAAAGCGCTCAAGGATGCACGATTACATCAAGGTCTAGTAGGTTTAGTGATCAGTTGTTAATTCAGTGTGGCCAGAGCATAGGGTGATGAGGCTGCAGATATTAGATCAGGTTAGGGTCATGAGCCACATGAATTAAACATTTCAGAGGAGAAAACTGGGAGTCAAATGAATGAGGTCATGGGCAGAGTCAGAGCCAGGGAATGAAACACAAAAGCTTGAAAAGCGCTCGGTGCGTCCCCTGGTGCTGCAGCCTCCTTTCACGCAGGGCAAGCCTCTGAGGACTTTAGGCACCAGGTCAGAGCAAAGGGCAGAATGACAATCTTGGAAAAAATGACCTGGAACACGCTGGCTGTGATGCCCAGCGGCGGATGCCCTGCAGGGCCCACGCACCTTTTCTCTCTGACCCAGGGACCCGACCGTCCCCTCCCTGAGGACTCCTCTTGCCGAGGGTTGCAGAAAACAGGGTTTTTCCTTTGGGTGAACCTAAATTATTTTCTAAATAAACATGAGCAGGTTCAAGAGGTGCTGAGCAGGAGGTTTGGAGGCAGCCAGGTAACACAAGGACTTGACATGATCCAACCTGCGCACAGAGCAGAATCAGCAGAAAACAAGACGCTGGCAGGTCACCAAGGGGCCTGGAACTCTCTGCAACGGCAACCGAAGGAGAACGTCCCGGGGACCAGGGCTCACGGCAGGCCAGGCCTGCAGCCCCACGACAGAAGGGCCGCTGGGAACTCCAGGGACCCCGCACACGGAGGCCCCAGCACCCCAGGAACACCCCGAGCTTCGGACGATCTCCAGCCGGATGCTGGACAAACAGATCTTGAAAGCTGAGCCTTATCTTTCAAAGGAGTTTAGCTAAATGACTGTCAGGTTATAATCCATTAAATTCAGGGTAAATCGTGGTTACATACTTTTAAAATATTTTTAATTTGTGATTATAATTCGATGCCTATACATGGGGTGGAGATTCCAGAGAGATCGACTCCAGTTACCAGCATCGAGTCAAAGCAAAACAAAACTTGCAAAGCTGTGGTCCTTGATCATCATCTTCTGAATATAAATCCAAGAAAAGCATTTTCACTGCCATTTTTAGAAAGTCCAATCGATTCCTAGCTCTTGGCTTCTGGAGGCTCTTAGAGCTCTGGCTCCCTCTCTCCTCTTTGCTTACGTGCCCTCGCTTTTTTTTTAGAATAATATTTGTACTTAATTTCTGAAACATGCATTTATTGGAACCTCCATCCTAATCATTGTTCGAACACCCAGAGTCCAGTTCAGTATTTCACGTTTGGAATCATCACCAGTGGAATGACCTGGGGGTGACACAGGGTTTCAAAGATTTTAGAAGAACTGCCTTTGAAAATTAAATCCTACCTTGTCAAGTATTTACAAAACAGAAAGGAGAGTAAACTCTTTTGACGAAAGCAGGACTTGGGGAGGTGAGGAGTGGGAGCCAGCAAGAGCACTGCCCACTCAGGGGCCCTTTCACCCCAGAAAAGTTTTTGGATCCTTTAGAATTCTCAAGCCACCGTTTGGAAATCGCACAGGTGACAGAGAGAGGCCTGAAGCAAATTACCAAAATCAGTTGCAGTCATGGTGTGTCAACAAGAGACTGACCTTAACCACTCCTGTCGCAGGCTCTGGGCTCCTTCCTCCTCCTGTGAAATGACAAGAGTAGAGTAAGTAAGTCAGAAGGCGCAGTCTAGCTAACTTAGTAGACTGAGACCCAAAGTTTCATTCATTTGGATAAATTATACCTCTTTTATTAAAAGCTGGTACATGAACATGTGGGCTTCTCAGAAATTTTTCATCCTCTGATTAATAAAGCCTTCCTTTTTTTAATACCCTAAGATCATTTGAAACTGCACAGTGTTTATCCACAAGGGCCAAGGTACAGAAAGAGCCCAAGTAGCAGTCGACAGAGGAAGGGATAAAGAGAATGTAGGATATGAACATATATTTATATATATGTATGTATGTGTGCGTGTGTATGTGTGTACATACATAATGAAATATCACCTGTCATTTCTTTTTTTTTATTACCTGTCATTTATGACAACACGGATGAATCTGGAGAGCATTTTGCTAAGTGAAATAAGCCAGACGGAGAAAGACAAACACCGCATGGTATCACTTATATGTGGAATCTAAAACAACAAAAGTTGAACTCATAGAAATGGGGTAAAAAAAGTAGTTGCCAAGGTCTGGATGGTGGGGGAGATAGAGAGAGGCTGGTGTAAACTTTCAGTGAGATGAATAAGATCTGGACAGCCCCAGTGGCCCAGCAGTTTAGCACCACCTTCAGCCTGGGGTGTGATCCTGGGGACCCCAGATCGGGTCCCACATCGGGCTTCCGGTGCATGGAGCCTGCTTCTCCCTCTGCCTGTGTCTCTGCCTCTCTCTCTCTCTCTGTATCTCTCATGAATAAATAAAAAAAGAAAACTTAAAAAAAAAAAAGAAAAAAAAAGATGAATAAGATCTGAGGCTCTAACACGGTGACTACAGTTGATAAAGCATGTTGTGAAGTTTGTCAAGGGGATAGAACTTAATGTTCTCATCCAAAAAAGAGGGGGGAGCGGAGGGTAAATATGTCAGGTGTCGGATGTGTTAATTTACCTGATGGGGGAAACCCTTTCACAATGTGTACGTGTATCAAATCATCCCACTGTCCACTTTAAATGGCTTAACATTTTATTTGTCATGTATACCTCAGCAAAGCTGAAGGAAGAAATAGAAACTGCATAGTTAGCACCCTATTCTTGAATGTTTTCCACTTCTCTGAAAATTCCTTCCCTTTCAGAATTTCGCTGTGCAATTATTGCCCATGTGTTCTCTTCTCCTTTAAAGATGCCAGTCCTCCTGAGATGGAAGGGACACATCCGCCAAGGCCAACCCACCTCACTCGTGGTTGCCGCTTTAAGATGACACACCGTGGACACTTTTCCTCCTTGGTTTCAATCACTTCCACCTCATCAACCAATTCCCCCTTGTGGTTTCAGAATTAGGTCCAGACTAACAGTTTCCCCATTCCCTTTCTATCCCCTCCAGGAGAAGAAATTATCAGAAATTGTGGCCTCCTTTAGACTTGTGGGCAGCGAAAGCCAAAACCCATAATCTCCTGGGGCTTAAAGTATCTCACTGACCACCCCTTATCAGTTGAATGGGAATGAAAATTGGCCAATTTCTAGCTTCTGAATTCTCATCAGGACAAACCCATTAAAGCATTAGCATATAGAGTGGGGCTTGCAGAAGTCACTCAGCTGCTACCCCCTGGCCCCCAAGGATGTGCTGATGGGGCTGTCAATGGTCCAGACAGACCTGTCTTCATTTGGCACCCCTAGTGCAACCTCTAGATTCCTAGCACAATCTTTCTCTTAAATACAGGTGGATGGGAACAGGTAAATTCGTGACATTTATGAGACATCCACAGGTGCAAAAGGACGGTAATTGACCCCCAGGTTTCTCATCACATCTTGTTTCCCATCAGCTCCTCATGCTTCTGAATGGAGTCTCCACTTGGATGTCCCACGTCACTTCAAAAATACCATAGACAGAATCAATATTACCTTCCTACCAACATGGTTTACTTTCCCAAACTCTCATTTATGTTGTTCCTGTTCTCTTCCCTCCATGACTGGAGTCCCCCAAAACCTTCCTCTCCTCCACGACCTTTTAGCTAAAGCTCATTAATTTTGGTAGTATTATTGGTAATATTTCTTATTTATTACTGGTAAAAATAAATTTGCTATTGGTGATAATTTATTATTGGTGATAGCTCATGGAAAAATTCACCCACATTAAATTATTTTTTTTCTAAATTTAAAAAGTTGTGCAAAGCGAAGTGAAAGCTAGGGAAGTTTGGAGAGACTGGGATACATTTTGACTGCTTATTTAACTTCTCAGGAGTTCTAACACAATCGGAGGGTTAAAGAATTGTAATTACGGAGGTTGCATGATAAAACGGTTTTTCAGAGAAACATTTTTGAATGCTCATTTGTGAATTGGTTGTTCTCTTTATTCCAAATGCATTGAGTTGGTCATATTTTTTTAAAGATTATTTATTTATTCATGAGAGACACAGAGAGAGAGGCAGAGACACAGGCAGAGGGAGAAGCAGGCTCCCTGTAGGGAGCCTGAGGCGGGACTTGATCCCAGGACCCCAGGATCACTCCCTGAGCCAAAAGGCAGTTGCTCAAAAAAAAAAAAAAAAAAAAAAAAAAAAAAAAAAAAAAAAAAAAACAAAAGGCAGTTGCTCAACCACTGAGCCACCCAGGTGCCCCTGTCTTATTTTAAATAAAATGCAACCAGTATAAATTCCAGAGAGAATTAATCATTATGGAAGTTTTGATGCTAGTTTTCTTAGAAACTATTAGTAGTAATTATTTTCTCCAAATTTATCTTCATGACTTGGTGTGCAAAGCCAGAGGGACTGCCCGGTGTCTGGTCTGATTGGGGGCTCACAAGGGGAACACCATAGGGACCGGGACCCCCATTAAGTGTCTGGGTGCTCCAGTGAATCCGGGAGAAGCTTTCCCTGTATATTTCCTGCAGAATGCTGAATTATTCTCAATCTCACAGTGTGAGAGGGATACAAGATAATGAATGAAGCCAACGAATCAACCCAGGAGTAACAGGTAAGGATGACCATAGAGAAGAGATGACCATCCCTATTGTGGGTCTAGGCAGTTTCCTTGCTGCTGTGTCCCTGGGAGAAGCTTTTGGAAACACAAAACCTCCTCTGGTTACTAACATCCCAAATTCAGGTGCAGAGCCATGGAGTCCATTGGAGGCAATGCAGATTTACCAGAGTAATTAGGAGGTGCCCAGGGCTTGAGTATAACGTGGACTTCCTTTTTTTTTGAGAATGATGGGACTGGGAATGGAGGCCATCTGAAGTAGCCCAGACCTGATGGAGTCCTAATGGCCAGGCTCAAACTAAGGAGCAAAATCCCTTTCCACATCCAAAGGGAGGGTGTCATTAGGAATTGTCACACACAGCCACACCCCACACTGCTGGGCAGGTTGTGTTTTAATTTCAGACTCTGGCCTGTGCCCCCAACAGACATTTTGATGGCAGATGAGATCTTTAAGAAAAATCTCCATTTATATGGGACTTAGTTGGGTATTATTATTGTTTTGTTTTGCTTTGCTTTTTTTTTGTTTGTTTTTATGTTTTTTTGTTGTTGTTGCTGTTGTTCTCTGTAGGGCAGATTAATTGGTGACTTTTTGGGGGGGGCTGCAGAGAGGATTAATCTGGGGGCTTGGTGCTTTCCTCACATACTGTGGCTATTTGGAGGCAGAATTTAAAAAACTGCAGTATCTAGTCTTCAAAGCCTTGGAAATGATCTCATTTCTGATGATCTATGGCATTTTTTTCCAGCGGTGATTGCATTCCTCCGAGATAGCAAGCCACTCCATTAGAAGAATTGAATAATTTGTTTGTACATTAAATCTGTTTTTATGAGAATAAGGGTCAATATGGACATCGGGGTAGGTAAGGCTGCGTGGGAATAACTTGAGAAAATTTATGATCTAACCAAGAGGAGGCCAGACCTCAGATGGAGAAGATCGGTTCTTTGGTTCTATCACCTGGGTTTTTTGTTTTGTTTTCTTGGGTTGTTTTGTTTGTTGGGGAGTTTTCTCCCCCGAGTGAAAGTGGTGCTCGAGGGTTATTGGTGCTCTGCCCAGATTCCCCTTATGAAGTAGGTTCCATCAGCCCCAAGCTGCTGTGATTATTGTGTACAGTGATTCACAACGATCCACCCCCCCCCAACTTCGAGAATTGTCCTTAGCAGAGCCTCTCTTCAAAGAAATTACATCCGCCTACACCTCTTGGCCCCTGCCCTCCACCTGCCCCCCACCACCCACTCTGGGCATCCCACAATGATTTATTTCAAACAAGGAGGTGGGAAAACTTGTCCTGCCCCTTGCAGGACAACTCTGTGGAATGATGAATGCTCCAGAACTCCCTCCTTCCAGTAGATCGGGCGGCAGAGGTCAGACTTGCTCTTTCCCCATTTCAGCCTCACCCTCTCACAGTTTTGGGTTTTTATTTTTGTTTTTTCTGAAGCACACACTCAATAAATCCAGGGCACAGGAACTATGTCACAGGCTCTGCTCTCTGAAAACCTAAATTAAGACAGGCGATGGGTTCTTTTCTTTCTTGCCATAGATTTAATAATCTCTATAATATAGGCAAATCATTTCATGATGATGAGAAACCTAAATCAGATTATTAACTATTTAAAGGCTGACTGCTTTAGGTCCCTTGGGAAATCACTAGAAGAGGCAGTTCCAGCCCATAGGGGAATGACATTTAGATGGGAAAATATAACAAGATATAAACAAGTCAAATGGTAAAATTAAATCGTTGACGATGACACCAGCTATGGCAAGATGGTACATGATTAATCACCTGTTGTGTTGTGAAGGTAGTTGCTACAGAAATTGGTACCACCAGAAGTCAGATGGATTTCATTCCGTTTTGCTCTCTATGGGAATGGGCACAGGTTGCTTGATTTCTCTGGGCCTCAGTTTTATCAGAAAATGAAGGTTAATGACTAGGTAATCCCAAAGGTCCTTCCCAGTGCTGAACTGTGTTGACCTGGTAAGTGTGCTGCCTGGGGTGGAGGGGGCTTCAGGGAGGAAGTCCATGTCAGGGATGGATGAGTACATTGCAGATAAAGTGAGAATGTACCCAAAGAGCAGAAGGAGGAAAGCAAGTCCACATGGGTGGTTGGCACTAGAGCATTTTGGTAGAGCATCTCAGGGAGTGGTCCTGCCAATGGGCACCAAATGGTAAAAGCACTTAATGCCAAGGCTAAGAAGCATAGAACTTATGCTATGAAGTGCAATGTAATCTCACTGGCAGGGCCAGGATGGCACCTGCCTACCTTTTCAACAACCCTCAGTGTACCTGCTTATAGTCTTTCAGGCATAATGCACTATCTGCAGTTTCTGGAAAATACCAAGGCCTAGCACACTCCAATGCCATCCATTTGGCGGGAACGTAGCCCCATAATTCCCCCCTCATTAATCCATCTCATTTCTTAAGAGGCAGTGTAACTACCATGGGCTGTGTGAACCCTGCCCTCCACCACGTCCACCAGGCAAAGCTGGTTTCTCAGTACTGCCTTCTCAGTACTTCCCTTGCACTTTGTCTGTATCTACAACACCACTTACCACAGTGTATTGAAATGATCAATGCACATACTTTTTTTTTAGAGAGAGAGAGAGAGCACCCACACGAGGGGGGCTGTCAGAGGGAGAAGGAGCAAGGGTGATTCACATACTTTCTTCATTCATTAGGAATTCACATGTTCCTTGAGAACAAAAGCTGGGTCCTCTTCATTCTATCCAACCTACCACTTCACCCCATTTCTCCCCACCCCACACATATATCAGCCCTAGTGTGATCCTGACAAATAGCAGGGAGATTAGTTAATCTTGTTAGAATGAGTGGATATGGAGAACATCATATCTTGCATGGGCCCTGGGCACTTTTGCCTCCTTGGACCACTTATTCCATTTTAAAGTTTTTTTTTTTTTTAATTCTATTTTATACTCACATTGGTATAAAAATAGGTTAATATTATCTATCAAAACATTTCCTTTTACCTAAAAGTTCATTTTTGTCTTCTGACTTTAAACTAAAACATCTTCATGTGCTCCTGAGAATACTGTGGATCCCACACACACTCTGCCTACTGAGCCTAATAGACAAGCCAAGCCTGAACTGAATGGCCAAATGTATTAATCAATGAAACTCATCTTACAAATATTTATCTTTACTTACATAAGCTGATTTAGATTTGTTTCATCTGTTCTGAGTAAGATATAAAATGTTTGGTTATATATTCCTTTGGCTTTATTTTCTTTTTATATTTTTGGCCACAGTAGTTATTTTTTCATCGTAAGTAACATCATGGGAAATTTAATAAAAATGTTCATGTGAAACACTACTCAGTCTGTTTTGAATAGCAATTTAAAATGACTGGTCAAAATTATCACTAAGAGGGCACCCTACCAGTCTTTGAATAGAACAAGAGAAATGTATTAAAAATCAAAAGGGAAAAATTAATTTCATAGTATAACATAAGGAATGATGATTTCAAACAGCACTGTATATTATTAGTTCATAACGACTATCTACAAAATGTCAAGAAAATTAGATTTCAGATGGTAGATGAGGTTTGTCTCACTGAAAAAAGGGTTTTAATAAATATTAAGCACAGAAGTATTTGGGGATGATGAAGATTCAGTAATTAAGCATTGAACATGCAGTGATCCATTTGACACCAAAGAATTAAAGTCACAAAAAATTGGTTAGCTAAATGCAACTGCCAAGAGGGTTGAACTCACTATTTTTGTGCTCTAAAGGATTATAATTCATCTAATAGCAAATCTTTCTTCTCCATTTATGAGTTGTTCGAAATACTGCATATTAGGATGAAATAGGATTTTTGAGATATGGATTCTTAAGAATGAGGTAGGCCCTTAGCGATCTATTTCCTTCTCTGTATAGAAATAATATCTTCAGCATCCTTGGAAAGTGTTCATGATGGCTACAATATTCTCAGAGGTGGGAAACCCACTAGCAGCCTGTTCTGCTGCTATATAAGTCAAATTAAAAAAAAAATACCCGGTTCATGTCAAGCAGAAAATATACTCCTCTCCCTACCAAAAAGTACACAAAAATTAACATTTCACTTTTATGATACTTTGGGAGAATTATGGATAGAACAGGGTTGATTCAGTTTCCAGATTAGCCAACTATACCCAAAGGCACTAAGACAGTTTTTTTTTTTTTTTTTTTTTAAATCTTAAACAGTTTTTGATTGGCATCTTTCAGGTTGTGTTAAACAGCGGACAGAGTGGAAGGGTTTCAATCAGAGAAATCTAAGTTTGAATCCTGGCTCACTTATTAATACTTGTCTGAATGACCTTAAGGAAATGGCTTAAACTGTGGAAGTGTCATTTTTCTATCTCCAAAACCCTGAGGGATGAGAGGATTAGAGATAATGTATGTAAAGCACCTAGCATGGTTTTTGCTACAAAGTAAATACTCAAAACATACCAACTACAATTAGTTTGTCTCAAACATTTGACATTTTAATGATTGGGGGATTTGATGATTATGAGCATTTTTTATTGCAGGACACTTTGAAACGAGTCACAATGTTTATCATTACTTTAAAAGTGCCCCAAACTGCTTTCTCTGATTTTATGGCTGCTTTTTAATTTCTTCTTTATCTCTCCTTGCTGTCACATAACTCTGTCCATGCTCTAGCCTTTCTCACCATTTCTCACCATTTCTCAGTCTCCTCACTTAGTTTGCTCTGGTCTTGGAAACAAACAAACAAATACCAAACTTGTTTAAAATAAGTGTCCATGGGTTCTGCATAGGAAGTCTGAGAAATTCAGGGCACCTGGGTGGCTCAGTAGTTGAGCATCTGCCTTTGGCTCAGGTCGTGATCTCAGGGTCCTGGGATCGAGTCCCACATCAGGCTCCCCAGAGAGACCCTGCTTCTGCCTCTGCCTGTGTCTCTACCTCTCTCTCTGCGACTCTTTTGAATAAATAAATAAAATCTTAAAAAAAAAGTCTGAGAAATTCTTATTAAAGAGTTAAGTACTACCATTTCAGAGCCTAAGGTTTAGTGCATGTGTCTTTGGCAGATATTTTAGCCAATGTCGAGAACATGTTGCCTACTTCCAGGGTCATGGCTGTCTTCTAAAGGTTGCGATTGTCAGATAACTGACCTATAGATAAGTTCAGAGGAGAGACGGGTCAGTGAGTGAATAGATAGATGGGTAGATGGATGGATAGATAAATGAATAGTAGATAGATGATAGATAGATAGATAGATAGATAGATAGATAGATAGATAGATGATACCTGTCTTATGATGTATGGACTAAGATTTTCAAATTGTTGAAATAAAAAACGGTTTAGTCAATCTGCATCCCCAAGGTGATAGAATCATATCTCTATTTTTCATCTGTAAAATGGGGCAAAAACCACTTAATCTGACCTACTTCATAACAGAACTGAGTCAGCATAGAACAAATAGAAAAGATATGAACAGACATGAAAGTGCCCCATAAATACAACTTGTTGATGCTATTATGTATTTTGTACCATCTTCTAAAAGGTGGATGATAAATCTACTTGCATTTTTATCTAGTAAATAATAAATATGTAGGCTTTCAGTTTATATGGCACCTTTTCTTGAGATCCCACTGTTATGCTTTTTTCCAACCCCTTCCTAATCTAAGTGGAGTTTCATGCACAGATCCCATGTGTGAGTCCTGATGATGCTAATTTGTGTTGTTATTTATCATTGTGTTATGCAAAATGTTTTTTAGCAATACCATACCACGCCTGACTTTTTTTTTTTTAGATTTATGTATTCATTAGAGAGAGAGAGAGAGTGCGTGGGAGGGCAGAAGGAGAAGGAGAGAGGGAGTATCTCAAGGTGACTCTGTGCTGAGCATGACCTGAGATCTCATGACCCTGAGATCATGACCTGAGCTGAAGCCAACAGCTGGATGCTTAACTGACTGAGCCACCCAGATGCCCCCATGCCTGACTTTTTTACTAGTGAGGAAAAATATCTTTGCTTATTTTTTCTTCTGTTAGGTCTAATAATATTTCCTCCAATGATTCCACTGAGCAAAAGGAAAAATTATATAAGGTCTCCTTCAGTTAGATTTCCTCTTCTTTTTTCTTAATGGTATATGTACATGACACCTGAGTACAAAGACCTTAGAAAAGAACTAAAATGTAAATTGCCATTATATTGTTAAAGTGCAAATATCTGTTTAGAAAAACATACAGTTGTTCCAAGTTGGGAGTAGTCCTTATCTATGCTGAGTGGCAACCACTGAGCCACCCAGAAGTCTCTGTTTTAATTTTTCTTTTTTTTTGGCTTAGCTAATGATAGGTCAACAGAATTGTGAACTGGCTGCCTTTTGTATTTATTACAGAAATACTCTGGTTAGGCTAACACCAAAAACATCCAAGCAAACACAGTGCTTTGTTATATATAGCCCTCGTGGCACGTATCAAGTTCCAGTGGAATTATCTGTGTGCTTGTCTCCCTCTGCCTGAGGGAGCATGGCCCTGCGAGCTCCCTCAGGGCAGTGATGGACACGGGAGCACACATTTACTGAGCTCCTATGCTCTGGGCAGGCCCTGTGCTAGACACGTTTACATAAATTATTTTTAATCTTCACCCAAACCTGCTAAAAAGGCCCTCTTACTCACAATTTATGAATAAAGAAACTGCGGTTAAGTAACCAGCCCATGGCCACACAGGTAAAAAATGGCAATGGAATTGGAATTAAAACCAAGGTTGCCGGAGTCCAAAGCTCATGCCATGTCCACTGATAAACCCCACTGTGTCCGTGTCATTGTGCCAAGGGCCTTAGTTTTCCCCAGGAAAGGTTTAATGAGGAAATGCCGGATTTTGGAAATTTGAAAGGGAGGTCAGAGACACCACTACTTCTAAGAGGCTGGTGAGCAGAAAATAAATCAATAACAAATAAATCAATAGTAAAGAAATCAATAATAATAAATATGTTATGGCCTGAATTATAGCCCCTCCTAATTTATGTGTTGGAATTCTAACCTCCAGGACCTTAGAATGTGACTGTATTTGGAGACAGGGCGTTTAAAGAGGGAACTAAGTCAAAATGAGATCATTAGGATTGGTCCTAATCCAATCTAACTGGTTTCCCTACAAGAGGAGAGAACTTTTACGTGCAGAAATACACAAAGAATGCAGGCACACAGAGAGGAGACCCTACGAGGACCCAGAGAGAAGGCAGCTGCCTGCAAGCTAAGGAGAGAGGTCCCGGTAGGAATTAAACCCGCCCACACCTTAGCCTTATACACACACACACACACACGCATTCATTTGAACATGCAAATATACTAACATATAAAAGCATATATATATATAATATAAATGTATATGTCTGAAACCCTTAAAATAAGATTTTATACTAAATACTAAATAACATTCTCCATATTGGGATTTGGTTAGGTTAGCTGACTCGGTATTACGCTACACTCCTTTACCTGTCGTTTTCCAAGAACTTCTGGGGCTCTCCGGTGGGTGGCAGAGAAGCAGTGAGGGTGTGAGCACAGAGCATTAGACTCAGACAAACTGGCTTGAAGTTTTGGCTCTGACATTTATTTTCAGCTCTATGACCTTGGGCAATGTGCTTAGGCTTTCTGAGCCTGTACTTCCTTATTTTTCCACTTCAGCTAACATTTCTTGAGTATCTACTACAGGCCAGGCTGTGCACCAATCGCTTTTACATAAATCATCTCAATTTGTAAAATGTGATAACAATGCCACCTAGCAGAGCTGCTGTGATGATCAAGTGAGATAATACATACGGCGAGGGCTCTGCAAACTGCACGGGCCCATCCAAGTATCAGGGTGTGTCATTTTTCTGTTTTCCACATCAGTGCTTCCAAATGATAAAGCTGTAATTTTGACCTTAGCAACAACTGCTCATCTAGTCTTATCCTCCAGCTAAATGATCCAGAGGTAATCTAGGAGTTATATTAATCATTCCCAAACTCAGCTCTAAACCTCTCCCTCCTCTGCTGAATAAACAAATAAACCTCAAAAATCTGAGTAATATCCAAAACACCTGCATAACGCATGAATTTTAGGTCGTCCACAATCCAGCCTCAACGTAACTTTCCAGCTTTCTTTTCCATTGTATTCTGCATGAGGTTTTCAACAAAACAAAATAATTAGCCAGCCACCTATTCAGACCCTGAACTTTGCATGTCCTGTGCAGGGGGTTCCCTTCTCTGGTCTTCACAGTTGCTGATCCGTGTGAAGCATCAGCACACAGCCCGGATGCAGTGTGTTCTCAATAAGTGCAACCTGCTACTGTTCTCACTACTACTGCGACCATCACCACCAGTCTTAAGGACATGTTTCCTCCACTATGAACCTTCTGAGTTACAGATGTTTTTGCCCTCCTCCGCATCCCTAGGGCACCCTATCCTAACCTTCTGTGGGGATTTCAGTGATTTCCTGTGATATACTGAAGTCACCTCCATTCAGTCAAAATACATGTGTTAAGCACCTACTTTGTGGGAAAACCTGTTCCAAAGGATACCTTGGACAAGATGTGCCTTTGCTAAGAGAGTCTAATGGGGGAAGCAGACGCTGAATCAGACATATTCCAGGTGCACCTGGTACCTACAGCAGCCTCTGAACAGGTCTCCCTGCGTCTAGCACCTCTATAGCCTGTCCTCAGCCCCGCAGCTAGGGTGAACCTTCTGAGATACACACCCGACCACACTGCTTCTCTGCAGACAACCCTGCCGTGGGATCTCCATTTGACTCAGTGTTCATTTGCAAGGGCCTGGGAGATCCTCTCTCCTGCTTTCTCCACCTGCTATTGTGCAGCTACACTGACCGGCTTCCTGTCCCTCAACCTGTCAAGCTTGCTTTCACCCTTGGCACTGACCATTCCCTGTGCCTGGAATGCCCTTCCCCAGATATCTGCTTGGCTAACTTCTCTTTTAAGTCCTCACTCAAATACTACCTTCCGGAAGAAACCTACTGTGCTCTCCCTGTTTACCTGGCTACCCAGTCCTCTCATCCTGATCTGTTTCTCCTTTGTCTATTGTCTGTACCCCCTTCCAGCCACTATATACTTCATTTATTATGTTGATTGCTAATTGTTGGGCTCCCCCCTCTAGCTCTGAAGACAAGGAGCAGGAATATCTTTTGTTATTCCCAATGTACTTATGGACCCAGAACAGTAGGTGAAACAAAGTAGGGGCCTGATATTTGGCTTCCTCATTTTTGTACCCTCAGGGGACCTAGTACAGCCCAGTACAGCTAGTAGGGGTTGAATAAGTATTTGTTATTGACTCATCTTTAGTCTCTTTAAATCCTAGGTCCAGAATTTGCTAGGACCTTCATTGTTCTATGATCCACTTTTATCTTTTTACTTTTCGGTAGAATATATTTCAAACAGAGTGTGTGCATGTGTTAGAGTGTGTGTGTACCTATCAGGATTTTAAGCATTATTTTCTGAACATGGGAAGTTTTAAAGAAAAGTTTTGCTTTTAAGTTTTATAGAAATCATCAAAGTATACACTAGCTTCATGTTTTCTTGGCTTTGTTTCTACTTAAGGCATTGATGTACATAGTGGGCATTTGTCATTGGTAGAGCCATGTATCCAAACACATAATAGAGAGGTGAAAATCAATGTAACTCAGCAAATATTTAATGAATGTCTACAATGTGAAATATTTTACTGGTTTTACAAAGATGGAGAAAAAAAAAAAAAAAAACCACCACTTCTACTCCAAAATTGCTTGGAACCTCCTGGGTGAGAGAAATACATGGACAATTCACTATAAAACAAAACAAGGGTAAAGAATGATGCAAAGCAGCATGGGGTGACTTGTTAAATTCTATGCACATCTGGAAAAAGAGGCATTCACGTTTCTGTGATCCTCAGCCAAACCCCTGCCCTAGGTAAGCTCTGTCCATAAGTAGGTTAAGATTCAATTAACCAGAATTTCCATTATTCAGAATGCTTTACACCTCAAACTTGTCCTACTGGACAAAGGAGTTGGTGTTCTTTCATTGTTTTGTGCATCTATGCTATATTCGAAAGGCAATGTAAGCAATAACCCTGAAGCTGGACTTTAAAGCTGATCACAGTTATTTAGTAACTTGACCCCCACTCCCCTCCTCCCCTCCATCTTGATGGATTTAGACAGGGGCCGCTCCCAGTTCCTTTGTAAGAATTTATGCTCAGGATGACTGATTGACAAGTGGAGCTTTTTCCTTTTCTGGGGGAAAAGAAATTTCCAGGGTCATGCTCCGGGTATTTGCAAAGAGCTCTAAAAGCTCCAGAGAGTGAAAGAGTCAAAATTGACTTCTTGCTGATGATCACAAACTTCATGACAGGGGAAAGGGAAAAAAAAAGGAGGAGATTGAGACTGCAGTACAGAATGTCAGGATAACTACCGAGGAGGACGATTTCAAAACAGGCCTCCAGATAAATAGGAAGTTATATACTCAACTGGAAACCACAGGCATTGGATGGAGGGTGTAGAGGCCGAAGAACTTCCACCCCAATCAAGATGGCATTTGCACCAGCAGCCTGTCAGGAGAGAAGGATGACACTGTCTTGTGTGGGTGACTTTCTTTAAAAAAGACACAATGCCCATCAGAGTACCTGGGGACTTGCTATTCCTTCAATATGATGCAATGTCTGTCCTGATACATGTTTCGGTTGTCCCAGGAACAAAATCATATTTCTATTATCCATATTCATATGCCTATAAACTATATCTGTATTCTAATATTCATCTTGATTTATAAGGGCCTGCAAAATTCATGCTTTCATGAGGAAATGTTTCAGCTCTTCCTATCTCTTTTGTGGTCATTTTCAAAACCAAATGACTAAAAGGTGGGAGTTTCAAGCTCCATTCGCTTCTGGAACCAAGAAAAAAAAAAAAGAGTTCTATATACTTTAGATCTTCATTTTTAACAACAAAGTCCTGGATTTTGAATAGAGATATTTTTATCCCCAGGAAATAATCTTCTTTAGAAAAAAATAGCTGGAAAAAAACTAGTTATATTGGTATGTGTTTAAGCCTTTATATTGAGAAGGGAGATTATTAGCATAGTGGCTTGAGAAAATAAGTAGGATTCCTGTTTAATGAAACCCATTTTCATTACTGCTGGGCTTCGTGACTAGATAGCCAAAGGCAGGGAGGGTACAGGAACTGAATGGGAGCTGTTTTAGAGGCTGAGATAAAGGTGCTGATCGCCCTGAAGTCACAGGAGACAAAGTGAGAAGCTGGTGGCACTGATGTGCAAGAGCGCAGGACCTGCGAAGCTGTGAAGAGGAACCAGGAGAAGACAATAGGAAAAAGGAATCGGCCCCAACATGTGTCGGCCATGTGCACGACACCTGGAATGCTTCTCTGACCCCAGCTGCTGAGGAAGCTTCAGATGTTCCATCCTTTCAGTGACTGCCTCACTAACAAACATGTCTGAATCATCAGTGAGAATGAAAACCATCAGAGTTCATGCAACAATATTCCCAGGAATTCATTTCACCTTAGGACACCTCCGTTTTATATCCGAGCTCAGAAGCAAATAAAATAAAACTATGTTCATTTAGCTTTGCCCAAAGAAAGCACCACCACATGCATAGGAATCACGAATTGGTTGTATGTATAGAGGCTTAACGATGGACATCCCATGTATGAGTGGAGTGTCTCATTTAGGGAGTAGCCTTCAACCAGGGATGCAAAGCATGGATGTGAGATCTGGTTCATCCCCAAGAAAGACAGTACAAATCATCATGGCCCTGTCTGCCCAACTGTAAAATGAAGAGTAAATAAATACACACTTCCTGCTTAACAGATGAATATTAAATGATTTGATTCAATAATCGCCATGAGGGGCATTGAGTTATTCGAAAAAATGAAGTTCTATAAAGGGGTAGTATCGTAAACTTTCACCTTCATGAATCATTCACGATCCCCCAGTCATTAAGCAAGGTCTACACAGAAGTATTTTCCCCGTAAATCATTTTCTGAACATAAAGTTAAAAACCCCAATGCCCTCGAAAGCATAAGGAAGAGCCACACTATATAATTAGTTGAGAATGGAGTTGTACTAGTCACTCCTCCAGTTCCAACACTGTCATCCCGCCTCAAACATTCAATCAAGTCATCCCATTGTTTACAAATCAGATGCAAACCCAAATACTGCAAGGTTAGCCTGTTCTTCAAATAGCTACACTTCTGGCATAATTTCACAGCAAACTAGAAATACAGAGATTCAAGAGCTTTCCCTGTTGTTGCTAATCTTTCCACTCCAAATTATGCTGCTGCTCCTGTATTTTCTGCAACATTTGCTCTTTTTCAGGTGGAGTTGACAATTCTGAGGTCACACTGAGTCGTCAATGGCAAGCTGACAGTAGGACATGGCTGTTTGAGCTAAGTTACTAATAAGTGAACCCATGGAGTGCCATTTCATTAGTGAATGCATCATTAAAAGCATCACCTTCATGACTTACTCATTGTTCTTTGCCCAGCCTGGTCCCTGCCTTGAAGCCTTAAAAATAAAGAAACCATGCTAGCCTAGTGAAGGACTGGGACCTGCTAATTAGTGGCTCCCTTCCTGCATATTCTCTTCTCTCTACGGCACAGAGGAAGAGTACTTCTCTTCCCACCCACAACTATGGTTATAAATGAATTTGTTTGAAGAAAAGAGGGAGGAAGATAGGAGATAATGAACCAAACAAGAGAAATAAAATCAAGGATCAAGGACAACAGCAGCTTGGGTCTGGTGGTCCAGGATCAATAGCTATACTGACGGCATTTTTTATCGATCTTATAAATCGATGTTGGGGCCAAGTGGCCCTGGATATAAGCCCATCACCATCACTTACCAACTCTATGAACTCAGGTAAGTTACCTTACCTAAACCTTACTTCCCACATTTATAAAATAAGAATTATCAGAATACCTGTCCCAAATGAGACACTTCATGTAAAGAAGTTAATGGAAATGCCTATTACTATTAGCTTCAAAATTCGGCATTGACATCTCTAAAATGATTCAGACACCCCCCCACCCGCACCAAGGGGTCCGCTGGGACTTCCTACATTCCCCATCCCCTACTGACCTTGTTGTCAATTTAAGTCCAGGTCCCAAACTTTGTGTTCTCCAAACACTTTTTCCTCACAGTACTTATTAATCCCTATTATCTCCTGTTCAAGACTGTAAATGCTTGAGGACAGACACAGCTGAAAACGAAATCACATCTTTCAAGATGGCTTACTAACAACATTATCTATGAGGCAAGGCAGTTGGGGATGATATGAAATAGAGAGAATCTTGACCTGGAAAAGCCTTCATTTATTCTTCAACACACACTTAGTAAGAACTTAGGCATGCCATGTGCTAAGATAGAGTGGTAAACAAGTTATAGATTCATTACAGTTGTGATAAATGTTTGCAATGCGTCATAGTCTTGAGGCCATAGGAGGTTCTCCTTGAGGAATGATACATGAGGCAACCATGGCTGTGATGAATGCTGCATAATAAACTACCCTCCAAATTTAGTGACTTTCAACAGCAAGCACTTCTTGCTCTCACTCACAGGTCTGAGGATTGTCTGGGGCAGTTCTGCTTCAGACTCGGTCAGCTGGGATTGGCTATGAGTCTCTGATCGGGTGCATGTCGGCTGTGTGTCTCATTCTGGGGCCCGTGGTGAAGAAGCGACAACTGCATAGAACTTGCTCTCCTCGAGATGAGCAGAGGATCCCAACTGGTCAAGCCCAACCTCATGAGCATACTTAAGGCCTTTGCTAGTGTCATATCCTCTTAAAATCCAGGGGTTTAAAGCAAGTTCTATGACCAAGCCTAACATCAATGGCATGGGAATATACCCCACCTTGACAAAGAGTCTCTCCTTGAGCAAACGTTAGTCAAGCTCCTCTGAACTCTTATCAACTAGACCCTGACTTTTGGGCATCTGTGTTCATTTCTGCATTCTCCAATTTTGCAAGAATCCTAAGTGAGTGTAATGAGAATTCTCCATCCTCCATTGATCCTCCCTCAATATCTCTAAGGTTTCTCATCCTCTTCTGTCCCCAAGTGATGTTTGCTCACCAATCTTCCTCTTGAGCCCCCTTGCCATGTCCCTGGAAGAGATGGACAGTACACTCCAATAGCTGTATGGGTATGTTGGGGGGACTTCGTCCTATCCATAAAGAGAATTCTCGAAGCCCTAGAAAGCTACAGAAGACAATATGAGTACATGTTACAAATGGTAGCACTTATTCTCCTTAATTGAAATATATGAGTACTGTGGAACAGGGTAAAAGTAGGATTCGTCTATCTCTCATTGTGAAAAATGGACAGTTTATCGCCTTGCATTTGCTCAGCACTGCAGGAGAAGGGTATAAGTTCGGAAAAATCTATTTCCCACAGAGCAATTATCAATTTTAATATTAAATTTTAGAATGATTTTTAATTTATCAACTGGCCCCTGAATTCAGGGTTGGAACTGTCAGATCTCTGCCTTGGATCTTAAGCTGATGATGGTTCATATCCAAAGCCCATAGATAAAGAACATTTTGTAAATCTGTAGGTGTAGTTCTTTTTCTTCCCTCTCATTGTAAATTAATTGATCTTTTTTGCCATCAGGGAGACAATCAACTGTTCTACTTCTCTCGCTGTCTCCTTCACTTCTTTTTGGTTCAAATACAAAGCAAAACATTCCCCAATTCAGCCCAATTTTAATTAAAGCTACCCTGGTCCCTGGAAAAGCTGTATCCTCCTGCTTCACTGAGACTTTAAAGTTTCCTGCTTTGATGCACTATTGAAAGAGCAATAAAACAGGGGTGAGCGGCTTTAAAGTGAGAGGTCAAAAAAGCATTTGTCTCCTTTTGCCCTTCACTCTCTTGGCAGTGGAACCTTTCTCTGGTCCACAGTTCAGAGTCCAAGAGATAATTTGCATTCAGTGAAACCACAGACCAAAGTCAAATCAAGCTCACAAAATCTCACGTGCAGGAAGCGAAAGCTGCCACCACCCTGCGAGGCCCTGACTTGATGCACACAATTCGAAAGTGTTTGAGCAGGTCAGACATCCACTGGGATCCATAACTGTGCATTTTAGATTTGAGTTCACAAAACTTAACTTTTCCCCAATGCTTAATAATCACCAAGGACCGATCCAGGTTTAAGATGCACAATAAAGTGATGGAGATTCTCTTCACTAATCAGGTGAGCTGACTGAGAAATCAATATACTATATTAATTCCTAGTCTTCCACATAACTTTTGAAAATCTAAATATACCATGACTTCTTTTCTTCCCCACCTTTCAGAATTGCTCTAATATCTCTAAAAGCCCATTACGCCGTGGGAGAACTGAACAAAGTAATTAGTAGATTATTGTCAAGATTAGTGAATCCAAAGGTAAGCTCCTTATCACAGCTATCTTCTTTGGCAAAAATATTCTTATCATTTTATATGGAAATGAGAACAACCAACCACACAACAAATTGTGGGTATAATTTTCTCCCCAATTTAATGGAAGCTAATGGGCGTAAAGCTCCATGAAGGTAAGTGCGGCATCTGCCATAGTCACTGCATCATTTCAGACACTTCGCACATGGCCTGGCGCGTGAGAGGCATCAAAATATGCCGTGAACAAATAGATCAATATTTAAGAGTATAAATATATGAATGAATATGTAAATGACTGCTAAGCCAGCACAAGTCTGTTTAATAACACAAAATAACCCAAATCAGAAGAAAGAAGAGAAAACCTGGTTGTCTGGTAAAAGGTGTGATATTTTTTTTCCCCAAAGGAAAACTTTCAAGCCACTTTTTCCCCCCAAGGGAAAGAAAAGATCTGTGCCAGCAGCACAGCAGTCACCAGAAGCCCCACAGAGTATGCAAACCTGATGGAGGAGAGAAAATTGGGGTGAGGAAATAGATTTCGCTTTTGAGCTTTAAGGTGGTTATTATAAGCAATAGGGAAGAAATAATTATTTTTTAAATGATAAGCACTACCTGGACAATGTGACAATCTTCTATTTAAATGCAAGTTTGTGAAATGCGGCTACTTGGTGGGGACATGGCTCTCCTGCCCTGGAAGTCTTGAGTCTGTCGGTATGAAAAATAATTTTAAGAGTCAAAACACATCAAGCAAGTTGTTAGTTACTGTTGTCATTTTCCTAAAGAGCATGAGGGAAGGACCTCTTTGCTCTTTTCCGAGGACAGTAACATTACTCATTGTTTTTTTTAATGATTCTGATTCCCTTCATGCAAAACTAAAGAGTAAAGCTATTTCCACAACACGGTGGCATATTTTAGTTTGTGATTTCTTTTTCTTTCTGATAACTCACAATCTCTTCAATTACAGAAACAGGAAGAACCAAGAGATAGCATCCCAAATGAGATTCTGACAGCCTTGGGAATTAGAACCTGGCCTTGTCTCCTCGAGCACAAAACTCAGACCCTGCCTTTTAACTGGCTTCTCCTCCTGTCTCCCCATCCTCACCCCCGCATTTCCCTGGCCGACGATTTCATTTCGGCACCTGATTCACACAACACCTACAAAGAGGACAAGGCAAAATTGTTTCTCTGTGTCTTTCCAGCGTTGCCATCCCCTTCGCCCCAATTCTAGCAAACTGTGGCAGCAGACCAGAGCTATCAGCAGCCTCTGTCCAGCTGACCTGAAACAATCAGAGAAGAGTCCCAACAAAAATAGAAGCAGTGTGGCAGATGCAAGAAGCACTGGACTATTTTCTCTTGAAATCTACCGAGGCGTTTTTACCAGATCCTTAGGCTCCCATAGAGCTGATTCTAGGCTTTGTAACACATGATGACCCTTAAGCACCAAACAGTTGGAGCTGTTTTACGTGGAAGAAGAATCATCTCCAAGAAGCCACCTGGAAATTGCCTGACATCCTCCCATCTGATCAGAGCCAAAGGTTTGGAAATGGACCTTCCTTCCAGACAGGGGTTCTGGTAATTAAGTATAAGGGCCTCAGAAGTGAATACTAACTCATTAAAAAAGAAAAAAAAAAAAAAAATCCGGGCACCTGGGTGGCTCAGTGGTTGAGCATCTGCCTTCTCTTGGGTCGTGATCCCGGGGTCTTGGGATCGAGTCCCACATTGGGCTCCCTGCAGGGAGCCTGCTTCTCCTTCTGCCTCTTTCTCTGCCTCTCCCTGATGTCTCTCATGAATATATAAATAAAAATTTTAAAAAATAAAATTAAAAATTAAAAATTTAAAAAAATCCAATGCAATTAAAGATCTATAGGAGAACCAAGGGCCAACGGGAGCCCCCAAATCCATAGGACCTAAGGCACTTTGATAAATGTGCAGAGGCTTTTGCACCGTTCTTGAAATAACTCACTGATATATAACTAGATAAACACACATTTGTGCAGATAGAATAGGTGATGGATAGATTTCGTTCCATCCTCAATCCCTAAGATTTATCATTCTTAAGGAGCTGGCTTAGCAAGAAGACCAAGTTTGTTTCCTTTGCCTTCAACTGCTTCATGTCAGCTCATAAATGTACAAATCAGTCAAATATCTAAACTAACAGCGTTTCATCAGTCTTACTTTGCCCTTAATAATTCATCCCTCTTATGTTTACTCTAATACTTCTGCAGCATAAATATGCATGATATGCGGCTGTGTATGTTCAAACACTTTCATGGATAGACTAACAGCGGGGGACTTTTGACCTTGGTCTGAAGAGGGAAAAGTTGCTGCAATAACTAATGACAGAAATGACAGTCTCATACTTTAAATTAAAGAGGAAAGGGGAGAAAAACATTCCCAAGAGAGAATTCCTTAACGGCAATTTCGATTCCAACCTTAAGAGGTGCATTTTGTAAATTACATTTGAAAACAGTTGCTTTCCCTGCACCAGATTTAACAAGGATAATACCTACCCTCTTGCCAAAAATCTCACAGAAGATGTTGTGGGAAATAATAAAAGAATGTCTGTGGAGGCTCTGAGCTACTTGGAATAAAGATCCTGATAAATATAAAGGCTTCTTGTTAATTCTAATAAATATCCTTCTATAGGAGAAAAAAAAAAGCCCACAATAAAAGTGAGGTTTGGATGAAATCTACTAACTCCTAATCCAATTATTTCAGAGTTTTTATTATTTTTTTTCTGACTCCTTTAGATATGTAATGAGTGTATAGTAGGTATTTAACATCTTATTTTCTCATGGTTCAGAGTCTCCCCACCACCACCACCCTTCCATAGCTTGGCAAATAATATCAGGTATTAACAAGGACGAATTTAGCATCCATGGATTGCTGGCAACTCAGTTTCTCCACTGCAATCAAGAAACTATAAAAACATGGACTTGTTGCCTTTGTTGTGCATCACATGTTTTCAGTAGCAAAAGGGATTTTTCCAGATGTTTCAGCCAGTCTTGTTGGTGTGTTTGCTGAGTCCATTTTCCCTAAAATATACAAACTCAAATGCTCAGGATGAATTGAGCTCAATCATCCTTCTCTACCATCTTTCAATGAAGCGTTCTGTTCTGTCATTAGGTGAAAGGGAGAACAATACCTTCAAGATCTCATTTGCAGATATAATATTATGAGAAACTTGACACAGATTTATGTACCAGCTTGTAATGGCACAATTAGGATCTTTATCTGTGCAGGGAAACGTAGACCGAAAGGCATTTTTCATTTTCTGAACAAGTACCAACCAAACTTGGAAGGCTGTTGAAGCTAAGGGAGCAAGATGCAGGGTGCACTGATAAGTTTTACCTGGCGATGCTTTTCCTGAGCCCAGAGAATGACAGACCCAGAAAATGACATTTGTCCTAGCAGGGATTCGAAAACTCTGCTGCAGGTATTACTTATGTTAGGAGGGTCACAATTAACATACCAGATGTACAAAGAAAAAGAAGCTTCTTTATTTTCTACAAGTGATAGAATCTTTCTCACAAGCTCTCACCCTGCTGGGTAGCTGATGGAGATGAAGGGTGGGAAGCAATAGGCTTTGACTTTAAATTTGCCTATTAAAGATGTTTCAGCTCTTCTGGGTTATGTAGTTTCTTTGGGATAATTTTTCAGTTGATTCAAAGCTCACTCCCTAATGAAACTGCTCCTTCCTTTCCCGGCTTCTTTCATCAAAATGGTATTTGCATATAGAGGATGAGTCATAGCCCTCATCGTTTTGGGGGTGGAGAGGCTCTTGGTTTCAGGGCAGATGTCCATGATAGGCTGACCGACCTAGCCTTTGAGTTGTGCCCTGGCTGGACATCCTACTGTGTTCATCTTTGAAATGAACAGCTGTAATCAGCAAAATTCTTGGAGAACTAGGACATCTCCTTTGATAACTGATTCCAAAAATGGGTCTCACCAGCCAAATTTGAAGCTACATTGAGGTCTGCGACCTACATTTGGTGACCTCCTAGATCCAGATCAGACACTCAGAATAGGTTTTACCATTTGTTTCCTTATGCTCACCTTTTCTCCTTTTTACCACCGCAGAGGACAGAGGGCACAATCTATTTTTTCTTCCTCCTTAACCAGAACATCCCTCTCATCACTGACTTAGGCAGCTCAGGACTAGGTGGCTAAGCACCATGGACGGGTGGCTAAGACAACAAATACGTATTTCACACTGTTCTGAGGGCTGGGAAGTCCAAGACTGTGGTCATGGTTGATCTGGTTCCCGGTGAGAGCCCTCCTTCTGGTTTGTAGACAGCCATCTTCTCGTTGTGTCTTTCTGTGGCAGAGAGAGAGAGAGAGAGAGAGAGAAAGAGCGCTCTCCCTTTTTCTTCTTAAAAGGGCACTAATTCCATCTCCATGGCTCCACCCTTATGACCTAATTACTTCTCAAAGGCCTCTTCTCCAAATACCACCACATTGGGAATTTGGGTTTCAGGATAGGAATTTGGGGGGTGGGTTGCTGGTTGTATGCGGATACATATTCTATCCTTAGCAATCATAGTTTTGATTTTTTTGTCTGGGTGATGCATTCCCTAACCCACACATTCTCAGAGATCGTCCAAGTGATGTTTTCAGCATTGGAGATAGAAGACTTCAAGAGAACAAAGCTTAAGAGGTAATAAAATATGTCGTTTAATATTTTTACAATGTTATCCCTATTACAAAGCACCAAAATTGAAAGTCTTTCTGTAAAGGTGCAAAGTTAAGAGATTAGCAATGTCTGCATCTGTGAAAAAGCATGTGTGTGTGTGCACACATGCATATGCACATGCATGCAGGTGTGAATGGTTCTCTAGGTCTGTGTGAGTATGTAGACACATGAGGTGGGAGTCTGTAAAGACTCATAGGGAATGCAGTAATCGCAGCCTATGAGGGCAAGACCCTTTTGAATTATTCGAACCTTCACCATGTCAAAACTTACAGAGTATTTCATCACCTGCCATAGGTAATGGTGCTTTGAAAATAGACATGAGCTGTCAGCCCAAAACACACTCCCCTCTAGGAACCTGAATATTTCCTCCAGGAGGTATCGGGGAAATGTCAAATCATTGGAGACTGCCTTTCCAACCCCAGCTGGCCTTGACCTGGGATAAAATGCATGTTTCCTGAAAACACCTCATAATTTAGACTCTATGACAGAGGTCCCTTCTGGATTTTCCACACAATATTTATTCTGCTCTTTCAGACTTCCTCATGGAGAATAGACATAGTGCTTCTACTCCATTCTATGGATTAAGCTGATGTTTAGGCAATCTTTTGTTTTCCCTCTGGAATAAAGTAAGTCTACGTACCTCTCCCAAATAGTATCCCAGAAGTTATTTTGAAATAGACTCAACCTCATGATGAAAGAAGGTAAGTAAAGAGGAAGTCAGGTAAATGAAATTTCTTAGGAAAAATTCCATCTGGTAAATAATTATTTGCCATAAACTCTGGAGGAGTAAGTTGACCTAACATGGTAATCATCACACCTCACTTACGACCAATCTCTTTTTACAGCTGAGAGTGCAGCGTGCTGGCTGCTTTCAGTTATTCACATATTATTTACGAGTTTTATCCACATAAAATTTGCAGGTAATCTGCTTTCCTCATAATCTTTCTACTGCTGATAATGGAGAGATGAAGTGTAATTGAATTAAATTAAATTTTATCAATTCATGCATTGTTTTTTTTTGTTTTTTTTTTTTTGCTTTTGTTTTTTGTTTTTTGGTCAAGGATATATAATTCTAAATAAATTCATTTATTTTAAACTTTGCTTTAAAAATCCTAGGATTTTTCCCACTGCATGGTCATGTTTTTTTTTGATCCTTGGACTCAGGCTGAGTTACTCACCTAATAAGCATCATCAGTATCATAGCATAATAATCAACTTAAAAAGGATAATGGATGATAAAGAAAAACCAAGAGCTGACCCCAGAGGACAAAGCTCCCGGGACACAGGTTCTCTGCACAGCCAACCCTGTGACATTATCAACAGACATGTCCTTGTGCTCAATATGCCTTGTGAAGGTAGCAGATGTTGAGCACTGTGCTAGATAAGATGGAGAGAGTGATGAACAAGACAATCCTTGCACTCAAACTGCTTATCTTCAAGTTGGGGGAATCAGGAAATAATCCTGGAAATTCTACTTTGGCGTGGTAACTGCTGGTCAAGGAGTAAGTACTGGGCGCCATGAGGGAGGGTCTCCCAGAGGAAGTGGTACCCACCCTGCAATCTGAAGAACAGGGATGTTTCTCAAGCTACCAATGTCTATTCATAAGGAGGAAACCACCTGCTTTGTTTTCCATATAACTGGATTCAAGAGTTCTGCTGCTGTCATGTTCTCTCTCTCTTAGACAATTTTGTGCTGCATGTAATCTCATTTTTAGTTCCGAACCACAGTTTATTTTCCCAATCTTTTATCCATTGCATATGAGATTAGTTATTAAACCACTAGCTACTTAGTTAAATTCTGTAGAAGTCATCAGATCCTAAATTAACATTCATCTAAGTGTAGGCTACAGAAGCTGCTGTGTGGTGAAGTAATGTCATGTATATTTTATAGCACAAAGCACATGCCATTTTTAATTTGTTTAAAAATATATGCACCTTTATCTTGTAAAACTTATACCATTTGTACTTCGGTAGATAAAAAGAAAATGTTTGTTTGCTTATTTGGAGTCTTTTTTATATAATTTATGGAAACCTAATTCAAATTAGCTAATAGGGGAAAAAATAATTTTTCAAAATTTCAAATACGACTAAAGTCAGGTCCCCAAACATTGTCATCAGTGATCCTCCTCTTTCTGTCCCCGTCCCTTCATCCATCCATTGGTTCTAATTTCTCTTTGCACATGGTAAGTTCTTTGTACCTGGTGGCAAAAATAATCCCCCAGCAAATCAACTCAAAGCTTCTGTCATCTTCACAGCTTATTGCAAGGACGAGGGCTTCTTTCCTAATAAAGTCAGCAAAATTCCTGAGGATGACTCTGATTGGCTAAGTCTGGGTCATGTGCCCCCTTATGGAACAATCACAGGAGCAGAGGACAATAACCTGATTAGCATAGGTTGAGTCACATGCCCACCATCATGGCAGAGGAGGCAACAGCTTGTAATCAACATCTTCACATTTTGGAAGGGACAATTGGTGAAAAAAAAAAAAAAAAAAGATGGCGAATAGACAACATAATGATCTATTATAACATGAAATAATTAAGCATGCAGCATTTTTGAGCTAGGCCAGGTGAGTGAATATATGAGGCTTTGTTGCTGGTTCTCTTGCAAGAGTGTCACCTCTGCTAACCAATGAGTGAGAATTATCCCTAGAACCTACATATACTTAACAATCTTATTCCAGATCAAAGGAAATGAACCCCTCAAAAGTTAAACCCAAACCACAAGCTCATGGTGAAATCGTTTTGAGTGTCTAGAAAAATGACAGAAAATTCAGAGAAATCTCACCTGGAAAAGATCCTTATGAATACATATAGGCATCCAAAGAAGCTAAGAGGCAAGTTAAGTCCTCTGGCACACAGTCCCAATGCATGAACAATGCATCTGTGGGAATTTCTTAACTGGTCACTTAAACACCCAGATAGAAAATACCAAGCCTTGATAGGAATTCTGCATTTCAAAGGAATTGTGAGGAAGTTAAGACAGTTCCAAACTGGACAGTGGAGATTCACAGAATATAAATGCAGTGAAAGATTAGAAAAATATGGATCATTTAATGGATGAAAAAGAAGAAAGAGATCTCTTCGTTTTCTTTTTGATTCCCCCAGAGCCCATGTAACAGATTAATTGTAAAAAGATGCTTTAAGCCACCATCAAAAAACACGAAGCTGCTCTGTGATAGGAATTGTGCTAGGGGCTGAGGCATTGTCTGGCCCTCAAGGGAGTCACTGTTTTGTGGGGAAGAAAGCCCCATTTGCAGACTATTAAAATAAAATATTCTACATAGAGGTTGGTAAAAGGTGCTATTCGAACATATAGTGCGAATTTAAGAGGTCACACCTGCAACTCTTCCAATAATTGTGTTCCTCCATGTTGCCTGAAATCCACCATTAGAGGGCGATTCATCTGGGGTAGAAGATAGCTCTTTTAAATTTTAAATAGTCCTGGTAAGAATATCACTTTAATCAGGATTGTCAGTTGTTCATGCTTCAGGTGAATTAATCAATCAGATCATTCCCTGCTAATAAGCACCTCAAATCAGTAAACTCAGGAAACTGATTTTAGGATTTGGGGCGGGGGGCTTGCAGGGGGAGCTTGAAGAGCAAAGGTAATGGAAGAAGAAAATATTGGATAAGCAGTATTAGAGAACCCCCATAATCAGACTTCCTCTAAGAGACCAGTTAAGACTCAAGCTGGCCCAAGATAGCTGTCCTTACTCCTTCAATATACTGATGCACTATATCAGGACATTTAGGAATTCTTACTGCTGCAGATTGGACAATTGAGTAATTATGTCTTATTTGGCTGGTTCTGGGCTCATCAGGAAGAAATGAAATGTACCTTCTCCAGTATACCTCCTGTCTCCCCAGCTAAGGTGCCAGGTACTCGAGTCCTCAAGGTTTGGGGGGAATTTGTCAGGTAGAGATGGACCCCAGCAGACAATCGTTAACAGACCTATCCATCCTAGCTGAGACAATTACACTGAATTAGTCTGTAGAAGTTAATTCCCTGGTACCAGATAGGGCATGGTTGCCCAGGCCCTGAGAATAAGATGAGATTTGCAGGTTTTGAGAGAATGTGGAGACCTTAACCCACATCTGAGAAGACTTCACAGGGTTGGACTAGGAACACCACAGTGAAGCACCCTGGTTTGAGGACCAGGACATCCCTGCACCTTCTGGATCTGTGTAAATAGCAGGATGCCAGTCCATCAGACTGCAAGAAGGAAAGGAAACAATGAACAGTAACTGATAGAGGACATCTCACCAGTCCTCCTAGATGGGGATTAACCAGATTTAATTTGATTTTGATAAAGAAATGAAGCAGTATTTGTACAAAGGCTGACATGGAATCGCCCAATGCTACAGAGCCACCTAGACATTATTTCAGTAGGGGAGATGTAAGATCAAAAGGCACGGTATTTAAAGGAAAGCAGGACATGCACAGTAGTTGACTCTCCAAAATCTGCTATAAAATCTTATCAGTAATTGGATTAGGAATAGGCATTTGACTTAATATGGCCGACAGAAATGAGGGGAGGCCTGATGGAAATTTCTGGGAAAGGATTCCTCATTCCCAAGAAAGAGACAGAGACATTAATTTAAAAAAGAGAGAGAGAGTTGGCTCTTCCTCTGGACATTGTACATTTAGATGAATCTGCTACAAGTCCTATGACCATCTTGCCACCAACAAAAAGGACAGTCAACATATGGATGAGCCACGGCTAAGAGAAGGGTTGAGAAATGGGACTGGGCCTCCAACAGACCACACCCAGGGCCATCACCTTCTGAACTCCTTGTAGATGAGATGCTATTCTGGTTTCCTTTCACTTGCTGCCGAGAGCATTTGATGTACAAGGTATGATTGTTTTTATGGGATCACCTTGCCCTTAGCAGCACAGCTGGCTCATTAGGCTTCACCCAGGATGGTGTTTTACTCCATGGTGTGAGGGTCCCTCTTGTCCCCACGTCTATCCATTCTCTACCCTATATCAAAATCCCATCACCCTAAAGCAACCCAATCAGACTCTATCTCTGCTTAAACACATCTACAGCCTTCCCGTTCTGCCTAGGGGAACCTGTCAGTCTCCCACTCCATCTCACACACTCAGCACACCATTCGGGCCATTCCTATTTTCCCCAACACATTACCACTCTCGGTATCTTTAGGACCATGTGTATGAATGTCATGTTGGCTTAAATGCCTTTGCTCATCTTTTCTGTTTAGAAATTACCTCTCCATTCATATCTACCTCTGTGAATCCTGGCCCTGACTTTCCATTTCTGCTGTATTTCATTGCACCTGTGTCTTATCTACTAGGACCTTTTTTCATGTATTTGTTTCAATGTAGCAATGCTCCCTAATTGCCTGGATGCCCCTTGAAGCCATCTCTGCCATCTCAGCACCGAGTTCAGGTAGGCATTCAATTAGTGGGATGAATAAGTGAATGAGGGAAAAAATGAGTTCGACTCCCCGGGATTTAGGAAAGTTAAGAACAAATTCTATAATATCTGGAGTCCTTCTGCTGACTTCCCACATCTCTGGAGGGTAACACAGCTAACCACTTCTCTAATACTCACAGCCCATCCGGTGATTTATTCCACCACCTTCAGCTATAGTCCTGATTACTACTTACCCAAAGGGCTGGATCACTCTGGTGGGCCTGACATTTTTATACTGTATTTTAAGAGCAAATGTGAAAAATTGACTTCCAGCCACCACAGGGTTATTTGCGCTGATTGCATAACAAGTGTATGGCATTGTGTTAAGAAATCTAAATTAGTAGCATGTCATGTAGTGACACAGGGACCGAAAGAAAGATCTTTTATATGTTCAATGAACTAGCTCCTAAATGTATTTATTTCTTGATCAGACACAAAGCATACGCGTATGTATGTACATGAAGTGTTTTCCAGGAAGAAAAAAATGTTGCTGGGAATTAAAAATTCGGTCATATCTTTATGCAAGATAGTATAATTATTAACATTTATGCACGGGTGCATCGGTATGAAGATATGTGGAGAGAATAAATATATATGGAAAGAGGAGACAGGCAAGAACACAGAATAACGTACCTAGGCATCCTATCAATGCAATTTTTCTCAACGGCTCTGCTTCAGCTGCTTGCCATTAGGACACAAACCACGGCATTTGGGGTTTTGACGAAGCTGCGCTGGGCTCTGGCAATTTGGAAAGTTGGCTGCGACGGGAGGTTTTCTGAGCGGCCGCTTGTGATGCCATGCCGGTGGCATCAGTGCCTGGGAAACACCAAGAGCTAAATGCTTCCCCTATTTCATTTTCTAAATTTCATAGCCTGATAGCAGTCAGGCTACGGGCATTGTGTTCTGAAAGGATTATTGCACTTCATGAGAAGTTAAAGTCACTCAGCTTTGGCCCCTATGGCTTGGGACACCAACCGAGACGTGCTGCAATCACACAGCTGCAATCGCCTGTCTCTCGTGGCTTCCCGCTTAATGATATTCCCAACATCAGATCTCCCCTCTATTATGTAGACTCTTTGCCACCGACTCCCTTTTGCTTCTTTTAAGCCTTTTTCCATTTTTTTGTATTTACCTTATTTATCTTACCTTCACACTTCCCTGACCTGATTACCCTTAGACATAATCAGCTCCTCTCTTCCTTTATGTATCAGTGGCTGCCGCTTGATATTATGGTGTTATTTTAATATCGTAACGGAAAATGATAAAGGCCAATCAATTACTTTGTATTATCTATTGTGTTCCATTGGGATTGATTTTCCTCTATGTAATCATGTTTGCAGCCATAAAAACAAAGATTAAAAAGGGGTTTCTTTCTATTTTTCATATTCAGAGGAGTCGTATTAGTGTCCCTGCCTCATGTCTTCAGCGACGAGCGCCGAATCTCATCCAGGGGAACGGAGCCCCAGGAGGTGGCTCGAGCCACGGGCAGGACTCAGTGCAGACCCTTGCACTTCGGCCCGTATCTTGAGTATTAATTTTCCCTGGTGCCCTTTGGAAAAATCTGGCATCACCTTGATCATCTAATAAATGGCAATTCTGTGTCGGCTGCACATTTTTGCACATCACAAGGGGTTCACACATTGTCACTCCGCCTTCGCCTCACCACAGAAACTGTAACATCTCCCACGTCAAATAACCTAGAGACGTACAGATTCGTGAATCTTCCCCAGGACCGCTGGGCCATTCGCTCACTCCAAGTTCGGTGCCCACTGAGGCTCCCAGTCCTGGAGAACAAATAGACATCAGGTGGGGCAGGGTGCACATGCCAGGGGATAATGCAGAGCGAGCCAAGCAGCTTGCAGGGGGGCCCCGAGGAAGGCTCCCCGTCTCTACAGCAGGGAGAGTCTCCAAGCCAGGAACCGGCTTCAGGGAGATGGGCCACGCAGCCTGAGGCCTCTGATCACCGGCCTTACGGGCACGGAGATGGAGGAGCTGGTGGGCAGCCCCAAACCGCAGCCCCACACTGCGTGGACAACCTGTCGGGCCACCAGAGCCACCCTCCCTGCCGGCCCGGGACCCATACAGAACCCTGCCTGGGGGAAAGCCTTGCGACCCTACCGCCTTGTCTGGCCCTGGCCTCACCTTCATGGGGCAAGCCTTGCCCCCCTCTTGCTCCTAGACTGACCCTTTGCCCTGAAGTGAGCAAACAGCAGACCTCAAAAATCATTCCAGGGACACCTGAGTGGTCCAGTGGCTGAGCGTCGGCCTTGGGCCCAGGGCCTGATCTTGGGGTCCAGTGATCGAGTCCCACATCGGGCTCCCCGCAGGGATCCTCCTTCTCCCTCTGCCCGTGTCTCTCCCTCTCTGTGCGTGTCTCTCATGATTAAATAAATAAAATCTTTTAAAAAAATTTTTTTAAGTAAAAAAACTAATGATCATTCCAGCTTGCAGGGCGAGGATCAGGGTTTGTGGTGCCAACGTTGCCCTGCAGCACCCAGACACAGCCTGGGTGGGATCCCAGAGAAGGTGGGCATCGCTGGGGGCTCCCTGGGGCTGGGGGCAGGCCCTCTGACTCTCTCTCCGGGGCGCTGGGCCCTGGGGGTTCCCATAGTGGCCCCAGCTGGGACTCGGGGCCTGCAGGGTGCCCTGTGAATCCTACTTTGTAGCTGCACCCCAGAGAGGAGGCCGTGGGCCCCGGCCCCGGGTCCTGCTCGCCCCTCCCTGAAGCTCCCGGGGCGTGACCCCTGTTCCCGGGCGCAGGCCGGGGCCTGCGGAGCAGAGGAGGCAGGGAAGCCCCCGCTTCTGTTGGTTCATTTGGTTGAAACAAAGTCCCCAACTGCCTCCTGCAGCACCCTCCCTCTGAGAGTTCAGGCTCAGAGCCACCAGTCATTTTTATTAAAGAACAAACAGTGGCTTAAATAAGCTGTCTCGGGATGGTCATTGTCCCCAGCGCCACCTCCACCTGCCCCGCCTCCCGGGGTGGGGGGGGGGTGTCACAGCTGCTGCCAGGCCTGCCCACCGCCCCCGTCCTCACACACAAGCCCGAGCCTCAGCAGGCCCAGGGACTTGCTGCGGCGCCAGTGGCCCAACGATCTGGAACTTTCTTTTTTTTTTTTTTTTTAAGATTTATTTATTTATGATTGACACAGAAAGAGAGAGAGGCAGAGACACAGGCAGAGGGAGAAGCAGGCTCCACGCAGGGAGCCCGATGCGGGACTCGATCCCAGGACCCTGGGGTCACGCCCTGGACAAAAGGCAGGCGCCAAACCGCTGAGCCACCCAGGGATCCTTTTTTTTTTTTTTTTTTTTTTTTTTTTAAGATTTATTTATTTATGATAGACACACGGAGAGAGAGTGATCTGGAACTTTCAAGAAAGCCCTCCCCTGCTTTGCGGCGCACGGAGCCCTGTGAGAGGGGGGCCGCTGCGGGGACGGGGTGGGCTCCCCTTCCTCGGGGCGTCACTCACACAGGGCTTCAAATGTCTAGTCTGCGTGGTGATCATGAATACAACTAAAACAGAGCTCCCAAAGCCAGCGTCTCTCTGGCCACAGATGGGGTTGGCCCCCTACCGCTCCGCTGTTTCCCCGGGGACCGGAGAGGAGCCCTGCGCCCCACGCCCGGGCTCCCACCCCAGGTGCCCCTGCACCTGCCACCTGCCACCTGCCACCTGCCACGGGCCGGCCCGCCCCGCAGGCTGCCGCCCTGTGCCCCGCGCCCGCCCTCCCCAGGTGCCCCTGCCCCTGCACCTGCCACCTGCCAGCCCGCCCCGCAGGCTGCAGCCCTATGCCCCGCGCCCGCCCCCCCCCCGCCCCTCCCCTCCTGCGCTCCAGCCCCCGCAGGGAAGCCCGCCCCGAGCAGCAGCAGCTGGGCTCCGCACCCATGTCTGCTAAGAGAGCGCGGCCCGGGGCCCCTCAGCACCCCCACTCCCCGGGCACCCCACTCCAGCTCACACCTGTTTGCAGCACAGCCAGAAAGGTGACAGGCCAAGTGAAGTTCAAACACTCCAAATCGAGGATCCCCAGTTTGGGCGCAGTCACATAATCTACATTCGTCATATTGTGGAAGCAAGGCCGTTGGGGGTGAGATTTTGGAGCTGCGCTAATAGGTAGGTGTTCTTTCCTCCTATTTTCTTTCTTTCTTTTTTTTTTTTTAATTTATTCATGAGAGACACACAGAGAGAGAGAGAGAAAGAGAAAGAAAGAGAGAGAGGCAGAGACACAGGCAGAGGGAGAAGCAGGCTCCATGCAGGGAGCCAGACGCGGGACTCGATCCCACGACCCCAGGGTCATGCCCTGGGCTAAAGGCAGGTGCTAAACCGCGGAGCCACCCAGGGATCCCAACCCCCCTGTTTTCTGAAAACCATCGTGATGCATTGGAGAGGAGACACGGTTACTTCCTACCCTGTCTCATGCACTGTGTCCACATATAAGGAAAGCAGACCAGTTCTGAAATACCAACATCTGTCCTAATGTACTAGCTCCTGCTTAGGATTCTAATTGCACTTGATAGAACCTATTGTTGGATTCCCTCGGGGTCTCGGTAAAACTAGTGAAAACAACCGAGAATGGATTCCTTGTGCAAAATCCACAGACTTCTTCCCCTCCCTCCCTTTTTTTCTCCCTTTACCTTATATTAAATTAGAATTTATAACACTTCCTAGTCCATATGAAAAGCATTTCAGTGGGGATCCCTGGGTGGCTCAGCGGTTTAGGGCCTGCCTTTGGCCCAGGGCGTGATCCTGGAGACCCCAGATCGAGTCCCACGTCCAGCGCCCTGCATGGAGCCTGCTTCTCCCTCTGCCTGTGTCTTTGCCTCTCTCTTTCTGTGTCTCTTGTGAATAAATAAATAAAATATTAAAAAAAAAAAAAGAAAAGCATTTCAAGTGATATGGATGAAATTATCTCCTGAAACTAATTTCTCACATGAAAATGGAACTGGCTCAACCTTTCTCATAAGCAGCTGACAGGTAAAGAATCTTCCATGAGTCAACTGCAGTTTGGGAATGTTCTTCACATTAAATGTAGTATTTGGGCAAATAATCCAAGTCAGTTATAAAAGGCACTTTAGATGTGTACCTGAAATCTGCTTTCGCCCCCATCTTACATTTCAGGGCTCAGCATCATAAAATACTCTCAGGGTACCTGCCACTCTTCAGTGTTGCAATAATAACAAAACAGGAGGTGCATCTCTGTAGATTTAAAAACAACAACAACAACAACAACAACAACAAAAGCAGGTCTCCTGCTCATGCCATATTTATTAGAGGGGAAAATGACTTGCAACCATTTCCCTTAATAACAATTCATATTTTTAGTGCTTCAAATGTGCTGGGTACTATATTAAGGACTTTTAGGTGCTATCTCTTTGATCCTCACAATGGCTTTTTAGGGTAATCCTGATAGCTTCATTGACAGGTAAGGAAACTGGAGAGGTTAAGAATCAGGCCCGAGGATCGAACTGCATAACTCAGAAGCCTTATTACAACGGGAAGACCCAAAAAGGGGTTTTTGTTATTGATGACTGTTTCCTTTTCTTTTTTTTTTTTTTTTTAAGATTTTATTTATTTATTCGTGAGAGACACAGATGACTGTTTTGAACGCAGGCAGAATTTAGGGACTGGAGAATAGCTCATGTTTGAACCGTTCGAGAAGGTCCCAGAGGAAAGAGTTGGGTCTGCAAGGAAAGTAAACTTTTATGACCGTGTTGCTGCAGAAGACTTGGCCGCGCTCGTTACTCTCAGCTCGCCTGTATCGCTCTGTTACTTAATCAGTATTATACAGCGCCACTTAATCCTTTTTATGGCTTAGCTTGTCTTGTAATGTTGTTGTACTGCTGATAAACCCATTCGCAGAAATAATGTACCTGCAAAAAAATCGACAGCACGCTCAGTCTGTAAAGTCAGGACGCTCTGTTTGTGGAAGTTTCCATTATATCACAGCCTTCATGACGACACAGACACCAACCAACAGGATTACCCAGGAAAGACCCAGGACAGATGAAACCATTTTTGAAACAAGTATTTATTGCACTGCCCTGTGAGATTCTGATTGCAGAGCACGAGTCCTCTTGAACCGTGGGTTAAAAGCATCCAGATTAAATTTTTATCATGACAAACGTCAGGTTCTTCAACAGTTAAAACCAGAGTTAAAAAATAAAATTAAGTAGAAAAGCATCTCAGTCCTGAGAATTGGCACCGATTTCCTCTTTTTTGCCTAATAAAGGCAAAATTTATTATGACCTCCTCCATAAAGGCTTTTTTTGCAGTCAAATGTCCAGGACAGCTAGCATTTTTAATCTCACTAAGCTTAAATTGAAGAATTTTTAATGTCGCAATATAATGGCAGCATCATTCTGCTTCCTTGGAGAATCAGTTGGCAACCAAACATCTCTACAGATTCTGTAACGTTACACGGCTGTGCTATTTTCCCAAGTTACCTGGAGCAAGGTAAGTGGCAGGAGAGCTTTGGCCACCAGGGAAAGCATGAAAGGATATACCACACCTTGATGAAGTTATTCGGGAAAAATCCGTAAAGAAAAAATAAGTGTCTGAGGCTATACGGCAGCTGTTTCAAATAATAAAATATCATTTGCATCTCTGCTGAGGGTTTTGATTTTGTCGGCTGCTTGTGTCCCGTGCATTTTTCCTGAACTTACTGCTCATTTTCTGAGCATAGCCACTTACGATTAAACCATCAAGTAGGTACACTTGTTTGTTTCGGATATATGAGAGACAGTAAAGCTTCATTTCAAATAGAGATGCCCAAGAGGAAAAGATTAGAAAGTGCTGTGCAAAGCTGTGAAACACTGACTGGCAATTTAAATTGGAATCAGACAATTCAGCATGAATAGGAAAAAAAGAAAACCCTCACATACACAGTATGTGCAGCGGAGGGGGCGAGGGACGGTGAAATAGGTTTTATTTTTAGAAGATTTCGCTAAGTTCTTTATAAGCATCTCAATCTTTGTTAAAAAGAAACAGCAGATATGCACATTTTCCTTAGGGGAGCATTTTTTTTTCATATAAAATTTTAGTAGTTGGCTGCCTAGAGTGAGGCTTTTTGTAACAGAATATACAAATTGTATTTTTTATGGTTCCTTATTTATAGTGAAACAGCCGTTTTAATAAAATGATTCACTTAGATTATTTTACTGCTTTTCATTATGGATCTTCATATTTTTTAATTTGTTCTTGCCTTTCTCCCAGTTAAAATTAAGATGTTTGACTCTGCAATTAATCCCCAATGCATTTGATTCTGAAGTACTGTCTTCTTTCAAAAAATCTGTTAAACTATCTTTCTACAAATATGAATTTCAAAATCAATACAAACCATTTGACTGCTCATATAAGTCATCCCTGGACTATGTTAAACGTTACTCAAAGCAAATATCTATTTATTGGGAGCGGGGGAAGGTGATGTGAACTTAGCACACACAAAAAAACAAATCGTCCTTGTTCCTTCCAAATTATAGGAACAATACTGATACCTACCTCATGCATTTTTGTCCACAGTGGCAAAGCTTTTTGTTTTTATTTGTTTTGTTGGAGGGATAGACGTGGCTTTTGCTTTGTATTTGAAATATCATAACCTAAAATTTATTCTATGAAAGGGTTTTTCATATGGTATGTGCCATGGTTTATCTTCCATCATGACGGGGGAAATATCATATCCAACAATGTAACTAGTGTTCAAGAAAATTCTTAGGATTATATATCTGGACACCAGTAAATCCATTTTAAAGCAACAGAGTTTACATTTGTGGAGATGAGGATGATAAAATATATCACATTGTATGAATGCCTTTTTCATGCCTGTTAGCAACTTAGGAGCATTGTGACAGTCCACTGAATGTTTACGGTTCTAAAGAAAGAAAAAAAAAAGGTTATATCAATATAAATTATTTCTCATCTTATTTCAGGTGCAAGATCAAAATCAATGTTAAACACAATTGATATTGTTAATGTAAAATTAATCTGCTAAAAAGTGTTTGGAATCAGGGCACTAAAACACTGGAAAATTTTAGAGCACATTCTCTTTGTTTTGAATGTATCCCATTGCTGAATGTCCCCATATATTGCTCTGACAACACACAGTGCACTGAAAGATTTGTAAATAAAGTGAGAGATTCCAATTAGAAAATATGTGTAAAGATAAATGTTGCCTTTATTATTAACACGTATTCTCTCAGAACATGTAGCTGAAAATGTAAAAATATACACATACCCACGCGTGCGCGCACACACAGAGCCTCTCCTCTACCTAATTTGTTGAGTTAATGTTCCTTCTCAGAAAATATATACTTTGAATAAGATGGATTAAATATGTTGGTTGGATTTTAGAAGGCAATAAAATAATTACATTAAAAATGACCATCTTTAAGGGGAAAATAGCTAAGTTGGGCTAATTTATTATTATTACTCGTTGCATTTAAAGAAACTTGGACTAGAGATCAAAGTGCATTTTGATTTGTTTGAAAATTGTAAATGACCCATTCCCAGATTTCCAACCCCATAAAGTTAGAATGCAGTCTGTGAGTACTCTGCGCTCTAATCAAGAAGGAAGGGGCTTCAGCTTCAAATGTCAATGCTGTAAACATGTTAAATCTGGAAAATATTTTCGAAGCAAGCAACCATGTGTAAAATTTACCGAACTTGTCATGAAAGGGCTGCAGCTGCAAACCTGCAAACTTCCCACTTCCATGAAGACTCCAGATGTTGAGACGAGGAAGCGAGGTTTTCATCTTGGCTCCCCAGCTGTTGCACTTCGGACTTTGCCTGTGCTGTCCTCACAACCAGTATTTTCCCCGGTAAAGGAACAGTGACCAGTTCATGCCAGGCAAGAAAATCATGGGCTTCCTTCAGAAAGTGCTCCATACCATTTACGACAGCGTTGCCGGCCCAATGTTCCACCGTAGGTTAGGGTCTGCAGTCTATCCAGCTGCCCAGATAAACCAAGTCAGTTTAACAAAAGCTTCCAAAATGCGGAGGGAAAATCATCGGCTGATTATAAAATTAAGCAATTGTCATGTGCTACTGCCAAAGAGGATTGCCGTTAAATTACACTTATGCCTCATTTCACGAAAACTTTTTTTAAATCGTGTTTGGTGCTTATAACTAAAAACATCTTGGGATAAATTTAAAACTTTGCTTTACTACAGAAATATAAAATCTGCCAGATATCATCATAAACAAAGACAATTTGATGAATTTTTAAAAATTACTAACACTTCTTTTAACACCACTACCATTATATGTAATATTTACAATATGCAATCTTCTTTTATAATGTAAAGTGTTTTTAAAATGAAAACTGCACTTAAATGCCAATATCCTCTCCTTCTGGCTTCTCACTTTATGACACTAACATAGGATCTCATTCACCAAGCCAATTGAAATTTTAATAAAAGAAAGCAGGAGTTTCTAATAAACTCCTGCAGTGAGCTGATAATACTAAACATCTTTAGCAGCATGGTGTTTTTTATTATTATTTTAGCTGTATATTAATATGCTAGTATTTGTAAACTCCCCAGTGCCACCAGATTTATTTCAGAAGCCTTCGCTACATTTTTCTATTGTGAAAACTTTATCTGACAAAGAAAAATTCTTTTTCGGTGGTTTTCCACCCAACAAGTCCGTGACAGGAAAATATATGGTTGACAAATGTGTTGTGACTATGCATCCAGTGCTGGAAAGAAGAGGAACTGATTTCATTTATGTGGTGCTGGTTCTGGGCTAACCAGGAAAACTGGGGTGATCCAGAACTGCAAGAGAGGTGCTATTTGGGGCTTTGGTTTGTGACGGAGCCATATATACTGACCTACACCTTACACCCCGATGCCTCCTAGGTAACCTTCTTTTCTATCACATCCCCACAACACCTCCACCCCCCATTACCCTCACTCCAATGTCCCAACTAGACCACCATCACTCTTCTATCCGAGCAGTAGGGACAGGGGCTGCGTAAAGAGTCCACTTAAAACATAATATATAAGGATCCAGGTTTATAATGTAGTATGGAGTGTGGAATTCAAATAAAACCATGGGGGATATTTCTTTTATGATGCTGGGTATGATGTGGAACTGTTACTATCAGCGGGCGATGAACTTCAGCATGTATCGTATGTAATGAGAGTCAGCATTGAGACCGTGTTTATTGTGTGTCAGGCACTGTTCTAGGCAGTTTACATCCATGAGCCTATTTGACCCTTTCCCCCATTCCGGTCGGCAGGTATCGCTATTGTCCCCACCTGATAGCTAATAAAACTAAGATGCAAGAAAGTGACTTGCCCATGTCATGCAGCTGGAATGGCTGTGCTAGATTCAAACTCAAGGAGTCTAGGCATAGAGCCCAGCTATTCCTCACTCTGCCTCTGTAAACTACATTGTACTGAGATTAAAACTGTCTGAACGATTAGTGCTCACTGGGGCCCCTCCTATGGATTACACCTGTTCCACCCATAGGCTCTAAGTAAGCAGGGTATCTCTGGTTTCCTTAATCTTAAATTTAGGAAGGGAAATGAATCCTCTCACCCTCAATCAGTACTTCTCCTTCCAATTCCACTGCTTTTAGATAAAAGCAGTAAAATAAATAAATAAATAAATAAATAAATAAATAAATAAATAAATAAATAAATAAAATAAAAATGTATAATTGGTGTCTTTAACACAAAGCTGAAAGGAACACAGGAGCAGCCCAGGAGCCTCTGATGTCCCCGTTCTTATGGTCCTTGTGAGTTTAGGATAAAGCCCAGAAGATAAAGGACTTGAAAAGCAGGGGATCATTGCCCAAAATTTTAAAAGGGACCTTCCCCTTGAGGTTGCCAGAGCCCAGATAGAAGGCTTGGTGAGAAGGCTCACCGTCTTGGGGGGCGCCCAGGTGGCTCAGTGGTTGAGCGTCTGCCTTTGGCTCAGGTCGTGGTCCTGGGGTCCTGGGATCAAGTCCCTCATCGGGCTCCCCACGCAGGGAGCCTGCTTCTCCCTCTTCCTATCTCTCTGCCTCTCTCTCTGTGTCTCTCATAAATAAATAAAATATATTTTTAAAAAGGCTCACCATTTTCACTGAGCATCCTATACAGGGTTGGGCTGGTCCAAGGTGGAAGAAAACATACGGGTCCCTGGAACCTGGCCCAGGGAACCCTGATGACAAAAGCACACATTTCAGGAATGGAGAACTTTGTTTCTCCCAAAGCCGGGACACCTAATCTGCTCACCAAGATAATGGCAGCCCCAGGGGCTGAGGTTGGGGAAGAGTTTAACCAGGTATACAAAACGTATCAAAGCTGACCCATAAAATTGCAAGCCTCTGTTTCTCCCAAAATGTCTTGTCTCCATCATAAGGCCAGGTATTGGTTCTGAGCAGACTGCATAGAGGGCAGCGCCGAGTCATTTCTTGAATTGCAACTCACGTGTTCACATTAGATTTTTGACCACTGTGGCTCCTCATATTCAGTCATATATTGTCCACTAGGCGTTCTGGAACTGGTTTCTACAAGCAGGCCACCAGAAGCTATAGGCACATTTGAAAAAAAATAAATAAATAAGGTAACATTTGGTGATAGAAATACCATATATCTTTGTTTAGAAGTAGTGGCTTCTATTAAATTTAATTACTTCCCCTGTGGCTTTAAATCAAGGGCAGCTTCTGTTAAATTTAATTACTTTCCCCTGCGGTTTACATGGCAAAGGTGTCAGTGCTACTTGCCGAGTGCTTCTGGCCAAAGTAAAAGCGTGGGTATGATTTACTCCATTATACCAATGCCTTCCCTCATAATTTTACTTTCTCCCTCTATCCGACATTTTTTGGACATTTTATTCATGAAATCTGCCTTTGGTATCATGAAAGTTATTCAATTAGTAGCATGTGATTGACAGCCGAAGTCTGAAGAAAAAAAGAAATTCTAGTAAATTTCAACCCAAACCTAGCCTGGATTTATTTTGCCACTTTTTTTGTACAAACGTTTAGCATTTGTCGCACGCCAGCACATTAAAAGTACTAGGCAGGATCTGCATAAGGGTGCACTTCCTTAAACTCTCTGAAGAAGGCGGTTACTATGGCCTTTATTTTTTTAGTTGCATGCCCGAGCTAACAATTTTTTTACTACTGATTATGTCAACACCAATTCCAATTGCTCTTCTGCCCCCTAATTGTCAAAGTGCACATGCAATTGTAGTTACCTAGGAACGTTGCCCTGTATTGAATTGCCATTGGAATGATTCAACAGAAGTGAATTCCTAAAAGTTTGCTTCTCCCAAGATGAAGTGGATCTTCATTAACATTCTGAAAATGAAATGCAGCTTCATAAAAAAATAAGGCAGCTTTCAGACCATTTTAGAATTTCAGAGAAATTTTGCATTATCTTTCCCATGATTCTATGCTGATGTCAGGCTGTATTTCAACTGAAATGACAATGAAATCATTTCAATTCCATGCAATGTGCAAAAAAACAGTCAATTTTTCACTTGGCAAGCTGAAGTCTAAAGTAATTAAGCACTGCTGTGTGGGAGGCAGCTTCCTGCTCTGAAGTCAGCCTGAGATAATTACCATATTAAAGTCAAAACATCATGTGCCGCACTGATAGATAGATAGATGGAGAGATTGGGCATCTATTAAATGATCCATTTTGTTATGCTTCCTGGGAAATGTGCCATTGATGCCAATTAAGAAATATATATTCCAAGTGAGTATTTCTAAGTGACAAAACTTCTATCCGGTAAATTGAATTTATTATTTACTGATCATGAAGTACTTAAAGTCATAAAATCTAGATAGAGAGCAACCTATGAGGAGAATTACATGCTCTGCCTCGGTTTACAAACCCCTCATTACCCAATTGCCACGTTAGCATAAAGTTCTTCGCGGTAACATTTCTAGCCAAGGTACTGAGTTATTTCTGTCAGGAAAACTCAAACTGGAATAATAATAACAGGATATTGCAGATAAAGGGTAAGCACTCAGAAATTTCAAAGGCACAAACAAGTTAAGTGTTTATGTTTTATATGTTTTAAGAAAGGTAAATGAAATACACTTTAAAGAGTAATCTTTCTTAGATATCTTTAAATTTCTGCTCTTGTCATTGAAAAATGAAATGACCCCCCTCGACACTGAGGTTGGAGAGTAATCAATTAACACAGTACAGCTGAATGCACCACAGCAAGATTAAATTATGTCAAAATTCTTAGCACTCTCATTTATTAAAAGTTAATAATTTATTAATATTCTTTCTCCAGTGACCAAACATGTGGTATTACTTATGCCTTTATAATGGTACTAGGTTAAGAATATACTTCATAAAGCCGTTTGGTCTGTGATTTAAATCTGCCCCTTCTTTATCACAGTTCGAATGTCCATGATAGACGACAATAAAAGACAGTTTATTTTCGTGTAAATATTAGCAAAAGAAGAGAAGAATGTGTTGGATCTCTGAAAGAAGAGGGCATCTCCAAGTCAGGATCTTTTTTTTTTTTTTAGTAAAAAAGAATAGGCACCTCTATGTCTGCAGTGAAGGTTATGTTTGATCTTCTCTAACTACTTTCTATGGGATTTATTCGCCACCATTTCCACTGGCTTATTGATACCATAAAGGATGGAGAACTAAAGCAATAGCCCTTGAAAATCAGAGACAAGAACTTTGAGGATCAAAACTAATATTTCTCTTGTTGACAAAAAAAAAAAAAGTAGACTTTAAAATACAAAAATCCACCCATATAAAGATTAAATGATAATTATTTTCCCAAGGAGGCAATCTAAAGAATCAATAGGCTGCCTTAATATCAGATTCCTTCCATGCCCTGGGCACATCACTTGATCATGGGGTCCCAGTGAGTCGGGCAGTCATTTGAGCAAGGTTGGCATCGCTCAATTTCAGGCTGTTCTGATACAGTTTCAGGCCTTTGCTGTGTGCTTCAACAGAAATCCTAAAAATGAATGCAATTTTAAATTACCTTGTGTGGGGCAGAAGGAAAAAGGAAGTTTTTATTAGGGCTGGTTTCTGTGCCCTGGAATTCAACAGGGAAGTTCACTACCTGACTTATTGTCGTCTTCCTCCTGGCATTTTTAGCAACAGCATTCTCTTCACCTATAGATGGCTAGAAAAATTGAGAGAAAGTATAAGGGAGACAAGAGTAAAGATTTCCTTTGATTCTGTGTATGTGTGTCTATGTATTTGTGTTTATAAAGACAGATGCATGCACATACACACATGCATAGATGCAGTAAAAGCTTTCCATGTTAAACCAAAAAAGGTAAAGTGTCTGATTTAATTAAAAAGGAAAATCAGTATGTTTTATTTTGTCCTTAACAGGAGTTATTTCCTAGTGAACTATGAAATTTTATTTTATTTCTACTTTGTTTCTACTTTCAAAATTTTCTTAAATGAAGACATATAGTCGAAAAGATAGATTCCACTTCTCAAAGTTGGTTTTTTTTCTTTTTTTTTTTCTTAGCAAGAAATATTTAGTCATTTTATAATACAGTCCAAAACAAAGGGAAGCATATAGGCTTCAGGGTGGGGGAGCCGGCTCTGCATCAGACAGTCCTGAAAGAAGAAAACAGAAGATGGTGCGAGGTCTCCTCCAAAGCAGTCAGGGGTGGGAAGCCAGCCCAGCCAGGGGAAGAGCGCTTATTGGAGTGGGGGGGGGGGGGGGGGGCTTGTGTTGCATTTTGCAGATGTAAATCAACTAATGCATTTAGAATGCACCAGAGAGAATGGATTTGGTTCAGTGATGAGAGCTGTAGTCTGGGAATCGGAAGATATCCAGGTTTCTGTGTCTAACCCTGCCACTGAATCACTTTGGAAATTGGGACGGTTTAGAACTCCACTCTTCTTTTTCTCCGTCTGTAAAATGGAGGCAGGACTGGGCCCGGCTTACCCCTTAGCAAAGCAGCATTAGCAAAGTGAGAAAGAGCATGTGCACATTCAGAGCATGATTCGTTCTGAGAGAATTTCGGTTCTTCATTGTGAATTCTAGCATCGTTTTCAGCTGCCAAAATCCAGGTGCTATTTAGAGAATTCAACCTCAAACATTGCATTTATTTTCTGCCCTTTAAATGTCCATGGTTTTGAGGGTTCTCTCACCATATTAACTGCAACAGTGAAATTAGATTGTTCAGCTTCAGTTTATAGCCCATTTCATTCTTTAATTTCTGTGTTCAGAGATGATGAGTTTTGGTTTGCATTCACACTGTTTCAGAAAAAAAATAACAGATAAAATGGGTTTTCATTGAAAACATTTAAACTTCATGAAAAAAAAAAATCTGGCTTTCCCTGCTGCACTGGAGTATTGTGAATAGAAGCAGAATAATACACGTGAAAGCAGTTTAGGCTTTTCTCAGAACAGAGTCCCCGGCTCTCATCCCTGCCTCCCAGCACACACTTTTGTACAACCAACACCGAGTTAAAGCTACCTTCCGGAGTCTATTTTGATATATTTTGGTTATGTATGGGAAAGCGTGCTTTTAAGATAGTTCTCCTAACATGCTAAAAAATGAAATAGATTAATTCCATCTCAAACTCCTAAATCAAATAAACAAGACATCAATGCATGTAACCTTTCATTCACACTCCATCCACCACCTCATCCTTTACTCTGCTGCCCTTCACCCACGGTAATCTTCCGTCTCTCAACAAATGTCATATCCAGTAACTCAATCATACATCTTCATCAAAAGCAATAAGTGCAGCACCCGACATGAAAGAGCGCCTACAGAAGCATAGTCTTTTGTGCCTTCAAGTCTCTCTCCTACTGACACTGTTAACACAAGACAGCACTTCTCATCACTAGAAACACGCCCCTGAATCCGTTAAGTGTTCAACACCTCCTCTGACATCATGGAACGCCAGCCAGCCGTGGTGTCATCTGATGTTAAAGCCAGCCTGGCACTAAAGCAGTTTAGGCTTCGGAATTAGGAAGAGATAAGGGAGTGTTTCTTTCAATACCAAGATCGTTCCCCAAGTTACTAGAATAATGACCTGACCCTCACATACTCTTTTTATGTATAATTTGTCCAATCACTCCCGGTGACTAAAGCGATCACAGGGATTGTCTTCTGCCTTCAAATTTCAAACCAAGGCAAAGAAACAAGATTTTTTTTTTTTTGAAGGGATGTGCTACCGGATTTTCATCAGATGGAGTTTCCTGCCATTTTCATGCACGCCGTCACCTTGGAAAGTATGACCATTTTCACCTGGGTGGAGTAAGAAATGCGGTCATTCTCTTCCTTCTTGTATTTTTACAACTTGATTAGCCTTCTAATACTGGGGTGACATCGCCTTAATAGTCAAGAGGATACAGACAGAAGGAAGGACACTAGGATCTCTGGAGCCTCTTGCACAGAGTAGTGCCCTGCTGGGTGCCTTCAAGCATCTCAGGACAATTCTCACAACAACTCTGTTAGGCCAATCTTGTTTCTCTACATTTTTCACAACAAAGAAAGAAAAGCATTAAGCAAACTTAGAGGGAAGCAAGCAGGTCACAAGCTGGAAAGTGGGAGCACCGGGCTGAATTAGGTACAGTATATTCCAGGTCCAGGAATATCTGTTAGTCTGCGTAGGAATCCATACCCAAACACGTTCTGCTGCTCAGCACTGTGCTTTTTCGCTTCAGTGTGCAGTGCCCTACCCCATTACCTTACACCACCTAGAAGTTTAAGATGATTTACCCCCATTGTACAGGTGAGGAAATTAAAGTTCAGAGAAACTGAACTAGTCACCCAGCTAGTTAATGTCAATACCAGGGTCACACTTGGGTTGCCTCTTCGATGGATGATCTCATCCACGAATATTTATGGAGAAAAACAGACATGGTACCGCCGACCAATAAATTTAGCACTGGAGAGAAAAGTGATGTCTGTAATGAATCCATTTGATATTTTTTTCCAATCTGCATCTCTCATAGGCATGATTATTGACTCGAGCAGACTGAATGTAAGGTCAAGAGATTTGGTTCTAGTCCTGACTGTGCCATTTATTGCAGATACTCGGTTTTCTTGTATAGAAATGGAAAGTAAAGTGTCTCCTTCCACTTTGGCTATCGTACATTCCAGGCATTAGTACTGGAATAAAGCAAGTCCACAACCAATGATTATTGAATAAATACATTAAATAATTACTTCACAGGCAGCTACACAAACAGTGCTTGCTCTAAGTAGAGTTGAGGGTTCATAACCCCACATCTCTCAGCCTTGGGTTTTTGTTTTGGGTTTTTTTTTTTCCCATTGAAAATTCGAGTTCCTAAATATTTATTTATAGAAAGCAGCTGCCTTTCAAAGTTACCCAAGACTGCATATTTGTATAATTTATCTTTTGATAGTTCATTTGGCCTGATTTTTACATTAGTCTTTATTATACTTTAAGCCAGTAATTGTCTTCTTACTAAAGTCAATGCAAAGATTTAGGTCAGGGGTTGACAAATTTTTTCTGTAAATGGCCAGATAATAAATATTTGAGTCCTGTATGCCATATGGTCTCTGTTAAAACTACTCAGCTCAGCCACTGGAGCACAAAATCAGCCAGACGATATGTTGACAAGTGAATGGGCTGAGTTGGGTTCCAATAAAATTTATTTTTAAAAATAGATGGCAGGCCAGATTTGGGGCTGTGTAGTTTGCCAACCCCTGATCTAGTGTCTCAGTGACCACCAGAGAGCAGCGTGTCATCATTACCATGTTGTCTCAGGTGCTTTATAGGTAGTTAGAGCTCAGTACTACTTTGAGGAACTAAAACAAATTTTGAGCTGTGCTAGGCACCATGTTGTGCACAGAACATAAAGGAAAAAGATGATGGCCTCGATTTCTTATGTCTGATGGCACATCTGAGGAAAGAGATTATCAAGAAACACACCCAGGAAGGCTCATTGATCCACACAGTCCCTTCCTTGATAATGTTTTTTTTTTTTTAATTTATTTTATTTATTTATGATAGTCACAGAGAGAGAGAGAGAGGCAGAGACATAGGCAGAGGGAGAAGCAGGCTCCATGCACCTGGAGCCCGACGTGGGATTCGATCCAGGGTCTCCAGGATCGCGCCCTGGGCCAAAGGCAGGCGCTAAACCGCTGCGCCACCCAGGGATCCCCCCTTCCTTGATAATGTTAACACAGGCACCCGGAAGTGTTATAATCGGGTGTTCCTTTTAGGCCTGGGGGCACATTCGTTAATCTACAATATATTCAAGTTTCTGCAATAATAAACTATGAGTTATATTATCCCACCAATGACAAAATGAGAAGCACACCTGAGTGATCTTTGTCAAGTCGAACACATCAGGAAAAGCTTTTAAGCAGGAGCTGATTTTAGAGCTGGTTTTTGAGAGCAGAGTATGTAGAGGGGAAGCGGAAAAGAAAAGGCATCCCAGGTGGGAGGGGAAACATATGCAAAGCCATAGAACAAAGCAAAGTATAAGACAAGTAGATTAGCTTACATGAAACGGTTGGTAAATAACTAAACACAGTATCAAGGATTTGCACAAGACCTTCCTCACTCAAAGTTCCTCTTCTTTGTATACATTATTTAACTAGAGAACTGGAACTATAGTCTAACAAAAAGTTCTAAGAAGCTAGCCAGTGCAGAATGAGATGATTTGTGGAAATGGTTCTACCTGAGCGCATCTGCCGCAGGTGAATTTTTTAGATGGTGGGGAGTAGACTAATGGCAACAAAGGAGTGACACTCATAAAGAAATCTCCTGCTGCTACACTAGCTTTAACCAATCAAAGTTCCACCAAGTAAAATTCTACACAAGCAGAGGGTATCCCAACTTTAAAACCCAAGCACAACAAGAATTTCCTGGACGCGCCAGCGATGCTGAATGACCGCCAAGCTATAGAACATGCATGGCATAGTAGAAGGTGCCCCCTGGACAGTCTTGAACTGACAGTACTTGCAACAGGCAACAGCTATCAAAAGGCAGCTGGCTTTAGTGGGCAGATAAGCCTCAGTAGCCAAATTTCTTTCTTTTTTTTTTTTATTTTCACTTTCATAGAAAGCAAAGTTAGTTTTTAACGCAAGGGGCAAAAGAGTCCACCCATTTGCTCCCCACTTGGAAAAGCCTCCTGTTTGCCCTGGGGTTAGAGCTTTGGCCTTTCCTCACGAAAAGCTGTTCTCAAGGCTGAGAGTATTCAAACGTCTCTCAGGTCAAGGCAAAACATATGGCTGGGAGATGGGATCTCTCTTCACCATTCATTCTGGAAAAACAAGTGTTAGGGTAGAATGTGGGAAGAGGCCTCAGTCCATAGACTCGTTTAAGAGTTTATTAGCTTTTTTTTTTTTTAGACTTTTTTAGGTAAAAGAAAATTTTGGTGCCTGGAGAGTGCCTCGTAAAATACACATTTCATTTTCCTAGCAACTCAAGTTGGCCAGATTTCTAGTTTTGTAAAGTCTCCGACTTTGCGTAATTCAAATGAGAAAATGAAAGAAACCTAATCAGTGAAAATTAGAATAAAGAAAAAGCTGAGCAAAGAAAAGCAAAACCAAATGGACAATAAATAAGCCATGTCATTGTAAGGGCAATGGATTATCTCCAAGATCCTCTCCGGCCCCTGTCATCTCCCACCCACTGCAGCTTTATAAACCAGAGTCATCCCATTCCCTGGGACGCTTGAACAGGTGGACTGGAAACACTTCTCGGATGGACATTAATTACGATTAGTAAATTGCTTCATTTCTTTTAAAACACAAGCCTTTTCCTGGAAGACCGAGGTGGAATTTGTCTCTGATGGGAGGCAGAGCAGCCGGTGCTCCGACTGGGCCAGGGCGCCCAGAGCAAGCGCCAGCCTCCCGGGCCGCAAGGGCCGCAGCGTGCATTCTTGAAGGCAGAGTGACATCTAAAGGGGTTTTGAAATAGCCAGGGCTGCTCCATGGCAGCAATACTGACAAAGTCAAGGGCATGTCATATTTTGGAAAACTGATGAGTTTTCAGGTTTCCTGTGCTTGATTGTCCCAAGTAACCATGAAAAGAGGATCAAATTCCGATTTTAATGACATGCCTCAGGGTGCCCTCAGGACAAGTGCCATTTTTATCTTAGATTCTGCAGGTCCTCGGTGAACAAAAGGGGGGAAAATCAGCTTTGAATAGATTCCTTACGCTCTTGTCAAAAGTAATCCAACTCTGAATATCTATATCCCAAAATATCATCATGCGGGCAGTTTTTATTAACCTAAAGAATTAATAGAGCAGAATATTTAAAATGGGGTTTCAGTTATTGATTCTCCAATTAGATCTTGTGGTCCCCAGGTGCTGTGCGGGATGCTGGCTCGGGCTCAGCGCCCGCTCCTCTCCTTCTCCGGGTGTCTCTGTGTTTCTCATGAGCGTGCATGCGCTGAATGCACATGTGGTGCATAATGACCAGATCTGGGAGGCGAGGCTGCATTCGCGGGGTCCCATTATGCTTTTGAAAAATCTCCCCGACCCCCAACGTTAGTCCTTTCCAAGCTTCTAATCCCCCGCTCTCCATCCTTCTGCACAAAATACATTTTTCTTTTGGAGTTGACTGTCCTGGCGCGTGGCAGCTTAGCCAGAGAGCAGGGCCTGTGTGCTTGTTAACAGCGCCCTGATGTTAACAATGAACTAATTACTTTTACTACTGATGCGCTCTGGGGCATTATTTTCTTTCGGGTCCGCCTTCCTCCTGAACCATTGTCATTACTCCATCAGGGGACGGAGGGAAGCAAAAGCAAACAGCAACGGTGACAAAAAGTGAATGCATCAGCCTTCACGGGGCCGAAACCGTGGTCCATACCCCAGGTCTTGTTTCTCTCCGCTTTCTCTCAATTGTGCATTCCTTGGGAAGTGGGAAGGCCTTCTGATGCGTTTTTACTTATTTATGAAAAATAGCAGAAAATCGTGCAAGGCTCCCAGGATACTCTATCACGTTTATAACCATGATGCCCCAGTGAACTGCTTAAGCACGGATCAGCTGCAGACCGAGAAGTTCCTCTTTCTTCTTTACCGAAGCTGCGTCCAAGTGGTAAAACAGTTTGTGGTGTATTCCCTTTCTGCTAAAAAGCGCCTCTGGAAAGGAGAAGTGTGTGCGTTTCTCCATTTGCACCATAGTATTTCCAGTTTTATTGGAGTTGGGGGGCATGGCAGGGAGGGGAAGCGATGAGAAAGGATCACATTAGCCCAGAGAAAGCTATGATCAGAGAACATTTGCAGTGGGATAGCATTTGCAGCAAAAGTGTTATTTTGCCTGAAGATAGAATTTGCTCACACAACTGATTTTCTGTGATTGTTTTTATATAAAACACCCACCCTAGACCCATTCGCACATCTACCCAAACAACAATATTTCACTTTCATGTCAAAAGAAGTTGGCATAGAAAATTCAGAACAAAACATGGAACCTGAGGCATTGAAACGACAAATAATGACAGGACCTTTCAGCTAGTCTTAATAAAGAAGATTAAAGCAACGTGTAACATAAGATGTATGTTAATAAAACAAGCGGTGAAAAATAATAACTTGACTACCCTAATAACAGACGCATATCTTTACATTTCAATTAGTCTTTTGCCATCGCTGTCTTTTTTTTTTTTCAACACTTAGGAATATATTGCAATTGTAGAAAAATGATGATTACCAAACCCCAGTGTTCTTGAAAATATGACTATTTGGGTGGTTGTTTTAAAACAAGGCATCTTTCTCCTACGGTAACTTTTCATTCCAAGCCATCTCAATTAGAGCAAGAATCAATCATTGTGTGTTCAGACGCTGCTCAGCTTCCCAGACCTGTCAGTGCCCACAATCTGCTTGCCTCAGAGGGCTGGAATTCTGATAAGAAATCAGAAATGTAAAGGCGGGGATGAGAAATCTTGGGGCGGGGTGGGAGGGGGGCAATAATAATTAGAATAGTCTTTATTGGCTCACAGACCGGCGTTGAGGGCCAGAAAGAAATCCGCTCCCTGTGAAGGATGCAGCTTAAACTTCGTTGCTAAAATATTTCTTCAAGTTAGAGATTCTCATTTTGATCCTTTTGTTCTTCCAGTGGTTATTTTTGCACTAAGATGTTAGCTGTTTTCCGGCAGGAGAGAAACTATGCTAATACAATAGGTCTTTGTTCCTGCTTCTTTACCGAGTTGAGCAATAACAACGTGAAAAGAAACAGGGGAAGTAAGGAGGTAGATGGATGGCATCCCTCGGCCGGCACGCTGCCTTGGCTTCACCCACCAACGTGGAAGTCTGGCTCAGTTCTCGTCCTGATGTGAAAGTAATTTTAGGTTGCACTACCAGAATTTTAGGAAGTTGTTTCTTCTCTAAAGGAAGCATCTGGAAGATGGGATTTATCAAAGAGCACAACAGTAAAGCAGTGAAAACGGTATCTATCCGGAGAAATACAATCTGCAAAGGGCTACACTAAGCTATCCCACTTAGGCCTCTTTCAAGTGCTGTAAATAGGATCACGGCACTAAAATGTGGGCCAACGAAGAAAAAAGAACCCTAAACTATGTCAAAATGTAAAATCAAAGCCTCCCCGAAAGTCTGCTGACTTTGGATTTTTAAAGAGGTTAAAAAGCCTCTGATTAGAATTCTTAGAAAACAGGTAAGTTAAAGATTCTCTGGCATATTTCAGCGAGAGGGGGAGACAGCAGAGCGCAAGAGCGAGAACATTTGGGAGTGAGGCTGCCGATTCTTTGCCAGCTGCAGTTTTATTATTTAGCCTCTGTGGATTTTTTTTCCTACGTCGTAGAGATGATAGACTTGACTTCGACATAAATTTTTTATCTTGGAAAAAATTAAATAAGGCTTGAGCAATACCAAAATTCAAATAATGTTTTTTAAACAGATTGTCTCAGGAGTTTCTACAAGTTTACGCCTGAATTGTTTGGCCTCTATTTGGACGCTTTATGATGAACTAAATCTGCTTTTGTTGGTGTTAAAACAATAATCCAAAATATTCCCATGCATCACGTGCCATAATTTTTTAGATTGTATATGATTTGGGCAACACTGGGGTAAGAAGCCAAAATGAAGGGAAGGACGAAGCAGTTATCTAGATGGCTCTAATTCCACGAGGCTCCCGTGGCCCAGAGCAGGGTCCCAAGCCCTATTTTTTCCTTGATGGAACAACAGTCAGCAACGTCCAGGGAGAGCACATAAAAAGTGTGTTTTGAACAGACTGTGATCAGTTTAAGTCCTAACAAACGGAATGATGCAGAAATTGATGAATTCCACACCAGGCGTCTCCCCATATTCATCCACATTGTGAATGGAAAATACAAGATATAATTACAATGTTGGCTGGGCTTGGCTGACACTATTTCTATCCTGAGTCACCAACCACTTCCACTCCCTGCTACGCAAGCCCCCCAACCCCCCAAAGAAGGGTATCTTTTCCCGGTTCTAATTTTAACTTGAAAAATCACATCTCAGGAAACCCAATATCCCTTTTAAGAGTAAGAACAATCAAAAAATGTATAATATATTCAGTTCATAGCAGAGTGAATCATTGAGGCAACTTCCAAGATATGAAAATGTATCTGTTAAAGCTTAGACTTGGCTTTGTCAGAAAAGCAGTATTAAAAATAGCAAGCTGATTATATAACTGTGGGAGGGAAAAGTAAGACATTAGCAAACAATGAATGAAGGGAAAAAATAAATCTAAATACCATCTTTATGAAGGTATCAAGAAATGAATTGTCCCAGAACAAGAGTATAAGTTTCCAGCCAATAAGTAATCCACGAAAGAAGATAGATGTATTTTCTTTGGAACTAATGAAGCACAAGTTACTGATAAATACTTGATATTGCCTCGTACCTTCTCTCAAAGCATCACCCTAGGCTACTTTATTTCTTGTCATGAGTGTGCATTTAGAACAGGTGTCCTTAGCACCATTTTGCAGAATGACGAAGCTGAGGCCTACATTTAATCCTCCTAATTTTCTTAATTTTCTTAACATCAACTCAAGCCTCTTATCCTTTTCCTTTCTTTTTAAATACTTCAAATCCCCATCTAACATAAAAGACACATGCATGTTTTCTAAGTGTCAGTTTAATGAGGAAATAATTTAATAACTAACTCTGTAGACGAGGATGTGCAGAAGGATGTTCTTAAAGCCCATTCCAAACTTCTGTCTCAATTATTTTTTATTATAGATGCTACCAGCAATCAGAAGACATCCCAGATTGGCCACAGCCTTTATTTATTCAACAAATATTAATCGACCACCAGTGGGTGACAGGTATACAGACACAAAGATGACTATACCATAATTTGTGCTCTCGAGAACCCCAAAGGACTACGAGAAAGTGTCCCTATGGTTATAAAATGATATGATAAGCGTAATAATAGAGACAGCCACAGGATATTATAGTAGTTCAAAGGAAGAATACAAAATACAGAAGGAAAGTATGGAAGAGGTTCAGAAGCAGCTCCCTGGAAAAGGTTATCGAGGTAAAAACAGAAGGGCAAAGGCATGGGGAAGATTTCAAGCAGAGGGGTCACACTCGGGTCCCCAAGACTACCAGGTTCTCTAAGAAGACAGATGGACTGAGCATATACTCACCACTATGATTTCCTATAGTGAAAGGATGGATACAAAGAGAATTTGGCAAAGGGAAAATGTGCCTGACAGTCCAGGGGAAGCCACAAATAAGCTTCCAAGAGTCTTCTCCCAGCCGAGTAACACAGGATCCATTTAAATGTTGCCAACCAGGGAAGCTATTGGAGACATAGAACCCAGGATTTTTTTAACTTTATTTTTTTTATTATCCTGAGGGATAGTCACATAGGCATCCTTTATCTAGAACATAACAACATTCCTTCCCAGGAAGATAACGGGTGTACAGCATAAACCATATTATTTGCATAATTATCAGCTCTAGGAATGGTTGAAACCTTCCTAAAATCCACATTTCCAGATACCAGCCAGGGACAGCCTTGTCACCAGGCCTTTCAAATGATAGCTGTTAGGTATCCTAGTTCAACTCTTTCTCGCAAGGGATTAGCATGAATAACTTCAGATAAGCAAAAACTCGCTAGAAGTTTTTAAGAGTGAAAGGAAGATCAATTAACTATTATGCTAGAATGAGAACTGCCCTGGCTATGGACACATGAAGCAATAGTTCCGTGTGGCTAGCGAGTATGAGTCAGGCAAGAGTTGGCTGGGGCTAGATGAGGGAAGACTTCAAATTTTAAGAAGTTTCTATTTTATCCATGAGAGGTGGTAAACTAATGAAGAGTTCTCAATAGGAGAGTGACAAGGCCAATAGTCGTCTGGAAAATCAAGTATTTTTAATTGATGAGAAGAATCTCAAAAAAGAAATTGCTCCTCCTTTTCCCTCAGGTTCCAAGGCAATATAATGTGTGGGGAAGAGCATAGACCTAAGGCCCAGATCCACTACCCATGAGTGGTGAACTTGAACAAGTTAACACCCCCATGCTTCAATTTACTCACCTCTAAAAATGGATAATAATAGTTGGTCACTTCCTGGACATTTATGTGGGAATTAAATGAGCTACCTAATAGTTCATCAATTAGAGTCACTGTCAACTGTAAGACACATTAGACCAAAGAAAATACTACCGATTAAACTATGGCTCACTTCCTTCTTATCACTTAACAATTTTTGTCTTAGTTATGATTCAGACATAGCTTTTCTCCAATATTACTATTATGCATACATGAAAAGGAAAACACAATGAAATAAGTTGGCTGTTGCTTTAGAGGAAAACATCCAAATTACGAGCAGTCCTCCTGCAACCTTCGCTTCACTAACACTACATTTTACTGTCTTTTCTTGCTTTTCTGAACACATGCTATCTTTTGGTTTCAACACTGAATCATAATGTAATCATTTTTACAACACTTACTACTGAAACTCAGGGTAGGTACCAAAACTGCATACAGCTCAGCCAAAATGGTAACAGTGTGAACAGCCAGCCCTACCCAAGGTCCTGCACACATAGGCAACAAACAACTGGGCCATGACTTTTGCCTGGCTGACAGCAATTACAAGATGCCTCAGATTGTAACACATACTCCATTTCCAAAGATGTTAAAACGTGGGGAGAGGGGGTGGGGGGAAATGTGCATCTCAAAATAAATGAAAGGCCATAAAAAAAGGAGTGAATTATTATGAGCCTAAAGAATCTTCAGCCTACCAATCATAGTTCCTTTCCAAAGTCCCACCGGGAACCCTAGGAATGTATTTACACCATCACATGGGTTTGAAAATTTTGCTTATATAATAAAAAATAAAAAATAGTTAAAAACCAGTGACCCGAGGTTTTCTTGAAGAAGCTAGAAAAAGAAGATCATGTTAGACCAAAAGTGAATAGGAAAAACAAAAACAGAAATGCAAGTAAACAGAGAAAACAATGCAACAAATTAAGAAATCAGTGAACTAGAAAACAGCTGAAACATAGAAAAAAAATCAACCAAGTCAAAAGTTGGTTCCTTGAAAGGATTTATAAAATTGATAAATCCTTAGTAAGACTGATCTAGAAAAGAAATGAGAGAAAATGTGTATCGTTAACATCAAGAATGAAAATCGGGGGATCACTTGACAAATATTTAAAAGATAAGAGGATACTATGAATAATCCTAGGCCAATGAATTTGACAACCTAGATGAAATGAAAAATTCCTTGAAAACCACAACTTGACAAAACTGACATAGGAATAACTGGAAAATCTGAAATAGCCCCATATGTAGTGGACAGATTCTAGTAATTACCAACGACTATCCCCATCTCCTAATATTCATGTCTTTGTGTGATGCTCTTCCCATCAAAGTGGGTAGGACCTATGACTCGCTCCTAATAATAATATTAAGGCAAAATAGAGGGGATGTCGCTCCCTTGATTATGTTATATAAGATTGTGACTCCAGTTGTGCCAGGGGACTCTCCAGATGCTCTCTTTGCCGGCTTAGTGAAACTGCCATGTCGAGAGGCTCACATGACAAGAAACTGAGGGGAGCCTCCAGCCAACAGTCAGCAAGTAATTGAGGCCCATATTTCCTGAAAGGAACTAAATCCCATCAATACCCAGATAAGCTTGGAAGCAGATCTTTCTCTCGTTGAAACACAGATGAGACCTCAATCCTGTCCAACACCTCAACTGCACCCTTGTGAGAAAGTCTGAAGGAGAGAACTCAGCTGAACCAAGCCTGCCTTCCTGACTCACAGAAAGTGTGAGGTAATAAACATCTGATGTTTTGAAGCTGCTAAGTCTGAGGTAGTTAGTTACACCTGGAGGACAGGCCTTGGTGAGAACACGGGACGTTGTCCCCAAGCTTCCTCATACCTGCCACCTTTTCCCACCTGGTCCTGTTCATTTTATTTATTTGATTTTTGAAGATTTATTTCTTTCAGAGAGAGAGAATGAATGGGAGGGACAGAGGGAGAGGAAAAAAATCTCAAGCAGACTCCACACTGAGCACAGAGCCTGACGCAGGGCTCGATCTCAGGACCCTGAGATCATGACCTGAGCCGAAACCAAGAGTCAGATGCTTTACTGACTGAGCCACCCAGGCACCCCTCCCCATTCCTGTTCAAACAGTGAAAACTGTCCTTTCTTAGTCTGATCAGTCTATTTCCTCAGGTCACAGGGTGACTTCTCCAGTATGGGGAGAGATGAAAACAATTCATGGGGGGACAGAGCATCAGTTGGAGTCGGGGTACCTTGGGGATGTGGGGGTGTTAAAGTTCTCCCTGGAGGCAGCACAGGGCAGGGGAAGCAGAGACATGCCCAAGAGATGTCCTGCTCTATCACTTAGAAGGCCATTCCAGCAATTCATTTTTTATTGAATGTGCAATAATGTTCTCACTTCAAAACTTCAGGCCCAGAAGACTTCAGTGGTGAACCCTATCAAACAACTAAGGAAGAAAAATACTGATCCTACAAAAACTTACTTCAGCATACAGAAGAGGATTTTATGAAGCCAGCATAACCTTGAAAGTAAGATCTAATTTTTTACATGAGAAGAAAATTACAGACAAATATATTTCCTGAAGATGGATATAAAAAAATCTTTAACAATATATAAACACATTAAATCTAGAAATATGTAAAAGAGAAAACACACCATGACCAAATAGGTTTTTTTTTTTTTTTTTTTTTTAATATTTTATTTATTTATTTATGATAGTCACAGAGAGAGAGAGAGAGAGAGAGAGGCAGAGACATAGGCAGAGGGAGAAGCAGGCTCCATGCACCGGGAGCCCGACGTGGGATTCGATCCCGGGTCTCCAGGATCGCGCCCTGGGCCAAAGGCAGGCGCCAAACCGCTGCGCCACCCAGGGATCCCGACCAAATAGGTTTATTCAAGGAATGGAAGTTTGGGTTAACATTCGAAATCAATTCATGTAATTCACAGCAGAACAGTGTGGGGGAGGGAGATCGTCTAGAGCAGGAAAAAAAATTGGCGATGTGATCTACAATAAAAACTCTCAACAAGTTAAGAATAAAAGAGAATTTCCTCACCCCGATAAAGGTATGTAAGAAAAACCAGTAGCTAATGTCATATTTAATGGCTAAAGGTTAAGAGTGAAGATAAGGCAAATATGACTGTTCTCAGCACTTCTTTTTAACATTACATTAGAAGCTCTAAATAATGCGATAAAAGAAGACAGATACATAAAATTCGTAACTATTGAAAAAAATAGTAAAACTGGAATTAGTCATAGACAACACAATTGTGTACCTACAGAACCCCATGGAATCCACAAAAGATGACAACATAAGTGTATAAGTGAATATGTGATAAGTGAATTTAGTAAGATTACAAAAAACAAGGTCAATATTAAAAATCAATTTCATTTCTATATACTAGCAATGAGCAATTGGAGCATGAAATTTTTAAAAATGCAATATATAATAGTACCAAAAAATATCAAAATGCCTGGGAAAAACTTTAATGAAAATGTGCAAAAGTGCTATACCAAATATTATAAAACACAGCTGAGAAAAGTTAATAAAGACATACATAGATGGAGGGATACATCACATTCATGGATTAGATGACTCAATAGTGTTTCTGTGCCCATTCTCACCCTGTTTACCTGTATCTTCTACCCAATGCAATCCCTATCGAAATTCCAGCAGGCTTTTTTGAAGCAATTGACAAGTTAATGCTAAACCTTAGATGGGATACAATAGATCAAGAATAGCAAAATATATCTTGAAAAGAAGAATAAGCTGGAGGTCCTGTGTTGCCTGATTCCAGGAATTATTATGAACCACAATAATCAAAACCCTGTGCTCCTAACATAGGATATCAAATCAATGGAAAAGTCAGTTAAGAAATAAACCCTCATATATAAGGTCAATCGATTTTTCACCACAGTACCAAGTTAATGGGGAAAAGAAATCTTTTTAACAAATGGTGCTGGACCAACTAGATAGCTATATGAAAAACTAATAACAAACCTGAGTCCTTATTTCCCTCCATATACAAAGTTAATTCGAAATGGATCATTGACCTAAACAAACAAAAAAACTCAGACCCATGAAGCTTCTAAAAGAAAACATAGATACAAGAGCATATTTCTGCAACCTTGAGCTAGGCAAAAATATCTTGGACAGGACACAAAAAGCAATAGCCATAAAAGAAAAATTTGATAAATTAGACATCATCAAAATGGCATTTTTCTGCTTATCAAAAGACACCATTAAGGAAATTAATAGGCAAACTATAAACAGAGAAAAAAATATTTAAACATGCGTATATACTGTACATATATTTGAAAGGCTATGTTAATATAGACATATATAAAGAATACATAAGCAACTCCTACAAATCAAGAAAAAAAAGACAACTAAATTTTAAAAGAGCAAAAGGCTGGGACACCAATAACCACCCTTCAGTGCTCAATAACAGGAAAACGCAAATTAAATCCACAGTACATTTAATTAATTAAATCCACAGTACATCCACATTATGCCCACCATAATGAAGAAAATTTAAAATATTGAAAATGCCAAATATTGGCAAAGACATGGAATAACTGGAAGTCTCACAGCAGTGGACATGTGAAATGGCACAACCACTTTAAATGTAGGTATACATTCATCCTACAAACCTGGAATTCCATCTTAGGTACTCACCAAGAGGATATAAAAATTATCCACACAAACAATTTTACTAGACTCTCAATAAGCCAAAACCTAGAAACAACTGAAACGTTCATCAACAAAACAATGGATAAACAAATTGTATTATATTCATAGAACGGAATGCTACTCAGTAATAAAATAGTAAAGTACAAATTCAAGCAGCAACACAGATGAATTTCAAAAACATTAAGGCGAGGAAAACGACCCCGATGCAAAAATATACTGCATGTTTTCATTTGTCTGAATTCTAATAACCGGCAAAACCAATCTGTGGAGATTGGAAGTAGGAATTCAAACGTGGTGGGACTTGAAGAGACATGAGCAAACTTTCAGGGTGGTGGAAATGTTCTATTTTTGATGGGAGCAGTGCTTACAGGGTTAGAAAGAATTGTCAGAGCTCATCAAACGCATAACTGAGATGTGTGGATTTATTTCATTGTATGTTAATTATATGCCAGGTAAAAATTTAAATTCCAAATCGGTAAGCATATATTGAAAACCTACTATTTAGAAGGGACTTTAGTACAGTGAAAATGCCACAGGTTTTTAAATTGAGAGGAGCGTAGATAGACATCCTTAGCCGGGTAGCCTTATTTCTACCAGCTGGTTAATGAACAAGTTTTATCAAACCTGTGTATTCACACCTAATGCACAAATAGGAAATATTTTTGTTCTTCAAACTCAGAAGAAAAAACAATCAGACATATTCCTCCAGACTAAATGAAAAAAAACACCTGCCAAGGAGTTATTTTCCTTGAAATGAAAAATCCAGGGCATTCAAACAAGTATTAAACATCAGAAGTAAATAAAAGATCAAGAGGAAAGGAAGGATAAGTCTGATCACACAAAGGCCCTTTGGCTAGAGGATACCTGTGACCTCTCCTAGTCATAAAGTGACTGGCTCTATCACTGTTATCACCCAGGGCTCCCACCAAGTTTCTTCTCATCACAAAGTCCAAGGCCTTATCCAATTAGCGCTCCCTTTGCAAGTAAAATAGTGGGACACCTATTCCTCGAGCTTTCAAAACCCTACACTAGGTAATTTCATTTGACTTTTAGTGTCTTAGTCATTGCAATAACGGGGTGAGGGGGATTCCTTATGGAAGGATTTGACCCTAAGTTATCCTAAGTTTTTATTTTGGTGTGTGTGTGAATTTTTTGCTGCTGCTTAACTTAAATATTTTGTTTTAAAAAGAAATCAGTTGGGATCCCTGGGTGGCGCAGCGGTTTAGCGCCTGCCTTTGGCCCAGGGCGCGATCCTGGAGACCGGGGGTTGAATCCCACGTCGGGCTCCCGGTGCATGGAGCCTGCTTCTCCCTCTGCCTATGTCTCTGCCTCTCTCTCTCTCTCTCTCTCTCTCTGTGACTATGATAAATAAAAAAAAAGAAAAGAAAGAAAAAAGAAATCAGTTAATTCCAACATTTTCTGGGATCAAGCCTTACAATGCTCTCCTTTCACATTTGATTAAACACCTTTGCCACCACTTCTTCGCCCTTCTAAAGAAGGCTTTCTCTTGTTGAGGAAATATTGTGCACTATTTTATAATCCACGTAGAAACCATGGGGACATGCCACTTGGTACACAATACATAAGTGCCCAATAAATATTTATTGGCTGAGTAAATAACCAAATGTCATAGTCACAACCAACATTTCAGAATTCCCAGTCCCAAATCCAGAACTGAACATGGTTCAAAATACTGCTCGGATTATGGGCTTTGCGGTCAGACTCTAAAATCTTGATTCCCAGGTTTTAAAATTATGAGATTATGGGCAAATTTCTTAATTCTTTTAGTCTCAATTTTATCCTGTGTAAAATGAAGAATAAAAACTGTTCACACCTGAGGCGCCTGGGTGGCTTGGTCATTTGAGCATTGGGCTCTTGGCCTCAACTCAGAGACTCACCATCATAAGTTCAAGCCCCACACTGGGTGTGGAGCCTACTTGAAAAAGAAAAAAGAACTATTCATATCTAATATGATATTTATAATGTTTACAAAGCATTTTTGTAGCTGGCCTGTAAAAATCTCTCAACAAGTACTTGTTTCTATTATTTTTAAGGTGCTTTCCATCACTGTTTTGTATTATTTGTTATAGTGTGACAGCTAATAGCACAAACTCTGGAGCTCATCCTCTGGCTATTGGTTTTCACATCTATAGGATTACCGGTATTGGTAATAATACCTAGTCATAGGGTTGTAATGAGGATCAAATAACTTGCTAAAGTGACATGCCTAAAATTATCAAAACATCAGTAGAATTAGTTGTTCATGTTGGTGGCAGTGGCACTAAGGGATATGTCCACCTGGGTAAGTATGCTTTCCCTGTCATCTGGGTTTGAAACCCACCTCTGCCCATTACTTTGTTACATGTTCTTGAGCAAGTTAATTAAACAGTCTGTGCCTCCATTTCTTCATGTGCAAAGAGAAAATAATAACAGTACCCATTACATGAAATTATGGTTAGGATCAACTGAGAGAATGTACATGAAACAGATTAGGGCCCCATGGAAAACAAGCAAGTAACAAATGTTCGCTCATATTGTTAGGGCGTAGCTATCATCATCACCAACATCTCTGCCAAAGGAATCCATACTTATAGTTGAAAATGTAAACACATAGAGCTCTGTCTAGAATGAGCACCCAGACAAGATTCTCATATAGCATTTCTTACATTCCCATACTAATAGTTCACTGTTTCAAGATCCTAAATCTCTGAGCTGTTTTTCCATTTTCCTATCCACCTAGATAGTTCAAAACCTCCTTCCATCAAAGGCAACCCTTCCACATTAGCTTTGGAGGCCATTTTCTCCCTAATTCAGTTATTTCTTTAAAACTAAAAATGTAAAAACAAACAAATAAATAAATAAATAAATAAATAAAATAAAACTAAAAATGTAAAAACTGCTAATCCTGCCCCATAAAGTCCAAGACATGTGAGTTCTGTTCCTGAAATTGCCACTGAATTAAATGTCCTTGGCTAACTCATCATCAGTTCTCTGAATTGCGCACATTCTTCCCCAGTGTTTCCACCAACTAACCTATAAACTGAGGTACACTCAAGGCTGCATGTAAAAAATAAACCAACTCAGCATCAAACAAATACTCTACATTGGTTGTAATGACCATCGTTAAAATTCCAAGAAACTGCATCAGGGATGTGGCTGTAGTTGACCTTCAGCATTAATGGCCAAAGCTGGCTATTGCTAATTTGCCATGCCTCCTTAACTGTATCCAGTGGACAAGCATTATTTAATAGTTACCAGGAAAAAAATAGAATTAAAAGACCCCAAAGTTGAGCTGGAAGAGCTATTAGAGACCAACCTGGATAAGGACAGAAAATGAGACTAAAAGATGTTAAATAACTTAACCAACACTATAAATTTATTTTGGGTAAATTTAGAAGTCAAGGGGCACCTGGGTGGCTGAGTCAGTCAAGTATCCACCTTTGGTTCAGGTCATAATCCCAGAGTCCTGAGATCAAGCCCTACATTGGGCTCCCTGCTCAGCAAAGAGTTTGCCTCTTCTTCTCCCTCTGCCTCTTCCCCGATTTATTCTCTTTCTCTCTCTCTCTCTCTCTCAAATAAATAAAATCTTTTTAAAAAATTTAGAAGTCAATTACTAGTGATGGTAATAAGAATATCTTATTCAGAAAGCCCTTGACAGCTTTCAGAACACTTTTAGACTGTTGTATTCAATCCTCATGGCAACTTGATGAGGTAGAAAAAAAATAAGTAGTATTATCTACATTTTGCAAGTACAGAAATAGGCAAAGAGTGGTGACATGATTTAACCAAAGTAACCCAGCAGATGCAGAGCAGAGATCAGAAGTCGGTTTACCTGGATTCTCTCCTGCTTTTATCTACTACCTTAGACTATAATATCAAGTCATCTAATAAAAGAAGAGCTATGTGCTATTATGGTCTGAATGTGCACACTGAAAATTCATGTGTTTGATATCCTAACTTCCAAAGATGATGGAATTAGGAAGTGGAAGCTTTGGGAGGTGCTCAGGTCCTACAGGAGAGATTCGTGCTTCATGAAAGAGGCTCCAGAGAGATCCCAAGCTCCTCCCACCATGTGAGGACACGGCAAGAAGGCATCGGCTATGACCCAGGAGGAGGGCCTTCAGCAGAACATGATCATGTTGGTGCCTCGATCTTAGACTTCCCAGAACAGTGAGAAATGAATATCTATTGTTCATAAGCTCCCCAGTCTGGAGTATTTTGTTACAGCAGCCTGGAAGATTAAGACATTATGTTCAAGTGTGGGGCTTCACTATTTGTTTTGTGGCAGGAAGAATACAGAATATTTCTTCTGTATTTTCCTAGTAGTGTAGAGACAGAGGATCTCTGAGACTTTATCTGTTTTATCCTTCTGTATCAAAGCATAATTTCACATAGGTCATATCTGGCAGACCAGGTCTCTATTTGAAGATAAAGCGTTTCTCAAAATCCTCAAGGAATGTAGTTTCAACCAACTTCATCCACAACATATTTTTTTACAAAATAATTTGACCAAATTGCTAAGTCTTTTATGCTTTGCCTACTATTTTATGGAACCAATGGAAAACTATGATTTCTCCTGTATTCTAGTTCAGAATAATTCAGCTATTTTCAAAGTGCTGAGTATGTATCAGTATTAATATATATTTTGTTTTAAAACAGTAAAAATAGTTGGTGGTTTAAATACTTTTAAAGGTCCTGATTAATCTAATCTTATCAGTGAAACGCATCTCCTGGCCTATTGTGATTGATTCAGTGATGGGCGCACAACCCAGTCTGGACCAATGAGGCAACAGGAGATGGCTTATGAGGCTGTTAGGATAGGAGAGAGGTTTTCACTTGCTGCTGGATGTGGAAGAAAAGGCATAATGCTTCAGGAGCTGCTCAGAGCCACACTGAGTCAGCCAGCCTTGGGCTAGAGCCACCATCGGAAGTTTGGAAAACAACCGCAATAACCAAACCAGGAGTTTAGTGAAATGGTTGATGCACAACACACAGCCTTGCTTAAGACACATCCTATTTATTCATTTTAAGTGGCTGGAGCCAATAAATGCCCTTAATTTTTAGTCTTTCTGATACCAAGTTCCTGGTTTAAATGCAATGTATGCAGTGTGTGTTTGTGTGTGTGTGTGTGTGTGTGTGTGTGTGTGTGTAGCAGGAAGCAGATGCTGGCCCTTTCATGAGGCAGAGGAAACAGAGAGGGAAGAGATCTTTCTCTGGCCACACAGACAACTACCAAGTGACGTTACTAAATTGTATCTGGTGGCCGGGCCTGCAAGACACAGCCAGTGATACACTGGCAGGACCCAAGGGGGATGGGAACACTGCCCACTTCTTTCGGGAGCCTTCCTCTCCCGCCCAATGGTCCAATAACACAAAAGATGACGAAAACTCAAGCTTTGGTATTAAGGCTTTTAGGAGCTAGTAGATCAGGCCACCGTGACCTAGCGACAGAAAACACTTTGCTACTCAGTCATACCCCTAACTATTGATGCCTGAGGATAAGATGTGCCTCCAGATGGAGCAGCTGTTCCTTTATTGCATTGGGAAGGCCGCCGTTGTTGACAGATCACGTTTCCAAAGAAGTGCCACCCACCCTAATAGAAAGCTGCCAACTCCAGCCCCAGTCATGCTTTAGTCCTTAACCACCAGAAGGGGAAGGGTGATGCTCAAAGTGGCTGGCTGATTGATAGGGCATTAGAGATGAATAGCCACAGTCCGAGGGGCTGACGGCAGGGACAAAGACCAAATTCTAGACTGTTCCATTAACTTTCTACCCTGTGCTAAGCCCGCTGATCCTTTCCGAGCTATCAGTAGTCTAATAGACCACTGCCATAAAATTGGGCATGGCAAGAAACTGGTGCTTTCTATTACCTGATGTCCATTTTTCCTTTGTTTCCAGGCTTTTATTAATCAGAATCCCATAATCCCTATTCTGGAAAACCCAGGCTTCCTCTTGCTCTAAACTCTTTTCTGCCATCATTGTCTACCTACCTCTCTTGCTGAGCACTGCATTCCCCTTGCTCTAATGTCAATCCCTACAAATTCTTAGGTAAGTTTGTTTAGCAATAAACTTGAAGAGTTAGGCCCATATTGCAAATAAGATTATACAAATAGTATAGAATTTACATTTTATGTCCTTGTCTCTCTCCAAACCCAACAACAAGTTGTTCTATAAACTCAGAGAAGGAGGTCATCAAGCCTTTCGTTCTCCCTCTAAGGATCACAGATCTTTTCTAAAGAATGGGTATCCTACTTTTTCCAGGAAAACCTGTTATCCATGTGAATTTACCTGTCTGAGATCATTACCAGTGCTCAATGATCCCGCAGTTCCAAAAAGATAGTCTTTACAAAATGAGATGTCCAGGACACCTACACCCTTATCGATATCTGGTGACAAGTAAAAGATGATTTTCAAGTTTACCACCATCCAGCTTTTGCTGAACAACACCTTAAATGGTCACTCACACCAAGAAGGCATGATCTGATGATATGCCAACACGTTTGGTCTGGGCTGACATCTCATGATCCCGAGCCTTTATCAACTACATGATGACACCACCTCTAGGTCAACTCTAAGATATGCGTATTTGTTTTTTTTTTTTAAGATTTTATTTATTTATTCATGAGAGATGAACAAACAGAGAGAGAGAGGCAGAGACACAGGCAGAGGGAGAAGCAGGCTTCATGCAGGGAGCTCAATGGGGACTTGATCCTGGGACTCCAGGATCACACCCTGGGCTGAAGGCGGCACTAAACCACTGAGCCACCCGGGCTGCCAAATACGTGTATTTGAAAATGCTGAAGTGGTGTTCTGGAATATAATCTGTCCACCAGAAGGTTCCCACATGGTTCTGCCCCAGATGTCATTAGCTATGAAGTGGAGTCAGGGCAACAAAAACACCCGATCGCTCCAGGTTTCACAGGTCTCTGGCTTTGGCTATTTCCTCTTCACTGTTTTGTACATTTTTCTCTAGTAAAATTTTGGTTGCTAGTGTGGCTCAAAGGCCACTGCTGCGTCCTAGGAAAGGAAAACCTTTTTTTCTTTACCCCAAACATCATGCACTCTCCCATACGGTAAGTAGGCCTAAAGAAGCGCAGTACCTCTATTTCCACCTGAGTTAGTATTCTTCTGGATGTCTGACTCCTGAAAATTTCACATCGCCTCTTAGCTTATCCCATCACAGGCTACTTTAGACTATAGCAGGTGACTTTGTCCTGGAATCCCAGTGGCGGGGAGAGGGGAGGGGTCCATCATTTATTTTTTGCTCTTTTTCTATTTTCATTTCACAAGTATCGGGTATCACAAAATAGTTGATAAAAGCCCTACATTGGAAACCAGAATATGAGAGAAATTTCATCTCCACCAACCTGCTCCTGCCACCCTTGCTTAATGAAGAGACTGCCTACTTCTGTGGCGTGTCATGCTGCAGAAGATTCAACTGCAGCTCCTAGAAGGTCTTGAAGCTTGTAAGAGGACTGTTTAAAATTGTCCACATTTTAATTTACCCACCCTAAGACTAACAATTACTGGAAATTGTATCCTTGAAGAATCACCCCACTGCCCAGTTCCTGTAGACAGCAAACCCAGCCACATGCTTGGCTTATATAACTCACCACACTCCTCAAAGCACAGCACTCCCTTTAACAGCAACGATAGCTTACAGCCGTATGACCCCTCCCTTTCCTCACATTACATGCAGTAGGAAATAACATGTCCTTAGAATGACCCTTAGGAAATCCTTGGGTAAGCCCAGGGATCGGATCATCATTTAACAGAAGTTCTTGGATAGGATGTATCATGGGAGATAGTCTGGCTTTTCTCTAAACCCATACACACCACTAAGCCCCAGAAAGAAACTGAGGAGGGATATATGTGGTTTTTCAGTAATGCTTTTGGTCTTCCAAATACAATTTCTTTGTTCCCCAAACATTCCCTCATATTCTGTTCACCATATTCCTACTTAACAATGGGAGCACTCGGTGTTCTAGTGCTAGTGTTCTAGTCCATTCAGGCTGCTATAATGAAGCATTATAGACTGGCTGCCTTATTGATGGTAGAAATTTATGTCTCATAATTCTGGAGGCTGGACGTCTGCGATCAGGGTACCAGCATGGTCAAGTTGTAGTGAGAGCCCTCTTCTGGGTCACAGACTGCTGACTTCTCCTGGCATCTTCACACAGTGGAGAGCAGAGGGATGCAAGCTTTTATGATTGTTATAAGGGCACTAATTCCAATCAGGGGGGCTCCACCCTCACTATTTTCATCTAATCCTAATTGCCCCCCAAAGGCCCCACCTCTAAATACCATCACATACAGTGTCTGTGGGAGGAGGGAGTTCAACATATAAGTTTGGAAGGACACAAACATTCAGTCTATAACAACCAAGATACCTTGAGATGTCTCGGACAGCTTAAACACTCGATCCTTTTGAAAACAGGTAGCCCAGATTGCCAGATGTAGGAATATGACTCTAACTTCACACTGGTTTTCATGAGGTCTGAACTCTGAGTAAATCAGAAAACCCTCAGTCCATTTATACCTTCAAGCTAGTTCAGTACTCTCAACAGCTATAATATTTTGCTTCCTGTTTGCCCTAAACATGTCTTATCTTATTTCTATAATATATAGCAGATAGTTTCACCTGTTTTCAATGTGTTCCCTAACACTGAAAATGTAGTCCCAATCTAATTTTTAAGTATACTCACTACGGTTATGTATTTCATAACTGATAGTGTCTAGTTTAAAAGGTAGCTTTCTCTCTATAGGGAACATTTTCTCGATTGGGGGCTGCCCCTCACCAGTTTGTAAGATCCACGACTATTTTTCTAGAAAGTAAGTAGACTCTCAGAGGAGCAGAATGAATATTAGACATTGACACATTAATGAAAGGTATATAAATAATGGTATCAATATATGAACAGCAACTTTGAGTGAGTCATAAATTCTTTCTATCACTTAAGCCCAGAATAGACTGGCACTAGGAAAAAAAAGATCAGAGACTCTTCTTTCCCTTCTTCCTGTAATTTTCTTGCAAATAGCATGTTCACTGATGTTTTTGGAGAGCTCAGTTACTAGAATGAAATCTTAGAAGGAGAACTAGGCTTTAAGATTAAAATATTAATTGATAGTTACCATATTTCCTGCAAGAAATCATCTCTTTCTCATGTTCAGAAATAAAGCTAGAATATCTTACTGTTTCAGTTAACCAAATTCAAATAGTTACTAGGCAATTATGTACAGCACGTTGTAGGCCATGAAAGGAAGCAAAAGATTGTTTCTGGTCTTAGAAGAACACAAACCTGGTCAGAAAAATAGGAAAGGTTTATAAATGATAAAATATAGACCTTTTTTTTTTAATTATTAAGTAGAGAACCACATTCTTTTGAGACCAACATAAAAGGTTTTAAGCTTTGTGGAGATGGAAACTTGAAATCAGGTCTTGAGAAATTACATAAGATTTCCAGAAGGAGCACTCTGGGAAAGATCGAAGTAAGTCAGTGAGGAAATAAGTAAATTCATTAATTAATTAAGTTACATGTTAACAACTGAACTAAGAAGTTCCCAAATGAGAGAATAATAAATTGCTGCATGTAATAAATAAGTAGTATATGCACGAGAAATACACACGTGAAACTTTTCAGCTGTTTTGTTTGGAAGGATGTTGCCCTCAACAAGAACACTCGATGTTACCCTCTGGCAAGATGCAGCTGCAACTGTAAAGTTGAGTGTCAGTGGTTTAAATTAAGAAACAGCTTGTGATATTAAAATTAAGACACTTTTGAATAAAGCAACAAGACATATCACAAACTTCACAGAGCTATAGAGTCTTTCATATGGTTCAGCAAACATAGGAGCAAGGATTCTCTTTATTTATTAATCTGATATGCATTCATTAGGTACCAACTGTCTACCCCATATTGCACTGATTACTAGGAAGATGTAAAAGAAAGCGTGGAAAGAGTCCTTTCTTGACAGGTTGCCTAATATCTAAGAGGTGAAATAAAATGTGTAAAAATAAAGTGGGAGGAAATTTCTGGACAAAATATGAGAAATTGAGAAATGCAAATGCTACCTACAGTTTTTCTCTCTCCCAGGGGGCTCACAGCACATCATAATTACCTGGCAGAGAGTATCATTCTCATAAGCATTTTGCAATGTGATTGGCAGGGATGCAGAGAATCTAAGCAATCTGCATAAAAACCTTGCGAGCTGAGTGGGAGAACTAGAAATTAGTTTTCTATATGGTATATTGTCAGGGATATTGGTAGGTCCAGAGTCAGAAGTCCTCAAGGTTATTTTCCCCTCTAGTTTTGAGGCTTGAGGTGATTCCAAGGAAAGTTATTTCACATCTCTGAAATAAGGATTCTCCATCTGGGGATGATATTCTGGGATACTTACCTTACCTACCTCACAGGGGTCCTGTGTGAATTGAATGAGTTGAGGGAGAGGGTGGGGAATTTTGAAGAGCTCCATAATGCACGAAGCTTTTTGTAAATATATGGTAAAATATCATGATTGATCGATTGATTGACTGCTTGTGAGCTATACACAATGTAGGTGAAAGGCGAAGACTGCGTTCTATAAAGACTGACCATCTAGAGAAATCTGCTCTTCCAGTTGGTAAGCATTCCAGTAGGCACAGTGTTAAACTTTGGGTGGCAGAGGAAGTGAGAAGAAGAGCTAAAAAATACATTTAAAAGCCTCAGGTGCCGAGGCACAAATGCTAGAGGATAATAGAGACAGCTGTGGAAGTGTCTAGATTACAGAGGATCTGGGCAGCCTCACTGCATCTCTCTCAACTACAAAAAAAAGCACTGAAGTCTTTCCAATCCCGCAAGATGGGTTCATAAATTAACTGAAAAAGAGGGAAAGCCAGCTGGCCCAAACGTGACACCCTGGTTGTCACAGAGGAGTACCGCAAGAGAAAGCAGCAAAGACCACAAAATCGGGGACTGTATAGAAACAGCGGGACCTGGCTGCTTGGTGAACACCAGCATGGAGCAGTGATCATGCCTGAAGACCTGCTCCGGCAGGGACAGACACCACTGAACGGCCGATTAGCTTCCAGATGATGCCATCTAGCCATGTAATTCCCTCGGAATTTTGATGCCAGGAAAAGTGAGATGAAAATTAAAGAATGGGAAATTGTGACCAACTGAGTTTCAGTATGAAATAACTAAGAAAAACATGAAGTGACCAGGATCAACTAGAATGAGCTCAAGACATTTTCCACCATGAGAGAGTATAGAAAGCCTGACATAGAAGTGAGGTATGGAAAAATCAGAAGTAAAAGGGTGACATAATCAGATCTACGTACCATAAAGAAAGGCGCAGGAGGATGTTGACAGAAGGAACCGGATGGCCCAAGCACACTATAGGGCAGCCCCTGGTAATCTAGCTCAGTGATCCTTAAATTGTAATGTGCACACAAGCTAGCGAGGGGGCTTGTTAAAATGCAAATCTGGATTTTTTTTTTCCCCCTGATCCTGAGAGCGTCACTACATTCTCCGTTTCCAGCAAATGCCCAGGTGACGCTGGTGCTCCAATCCATGGAGCATTTTGAGTAGCAAGGGTCTAGGTGACAGGTGACCCAGACCTGAGCAAGGCAGTGACAATGGAAACACAGAAAAGAGAACACGGCTGGGAAGCAGTGAGGAAGTAAAAATGACAAGGCCCCAGGACTGATTAGGAAAAGAGGAAATATTCACGATCACTCCCAGATTTTTAGGCCTGGACTATAAGGCGGATCTTAGTGCTATTAACTGAGTCTTTGGTAAATAAAAACTTGTGCAGAAACACCGCAAGACCTTTACACATATGTATTTCACGCATATCTATTTCTGCCAAGTTACTGGGCAATACTTCTACCGGGTGAGATTGCTTTCGGAGTCGTTGGAGATGGGATCCATCTCTCTTTGCTTAGTGGGTTTGGGCTGCTTTGTTTTCCTGGCACGTTGTTCATGGCTTGCCCCTGAATGACAATAAACCACTGGGGAGCTTAGCAGACATGGAACCTAAAAGGACCCTGGTGAAGCATGAGAACTAGAAAGTGAGTCCTTCTAAGTAAGGAGGAAAACATGCCAAGAGGTGTTTTAAGATTTTCCAAGCGGTGGTCCGGGGAGGCCCAGGGCTCCTGCAACCATCTCCACTCCCTCGTGCGCTTAGCTCCCGGTGTGGGAGGATGGCAGAGAGATCTGGAGAGGCCTCAGCTTCCGCAGAAGCTCGGGGTCATTGCAGGTGCAGCAGAGTCCAGAGTGTCCACGTGGTGGCCAAAAACCATCCGTGGAGATGAACTTTGGGAAACGGTCATGAGATTTTAGTTCTTGTTTCAGATTCTTAGTGAAGTCGGGCCAGATTAGACTCCAGCCCTAGTCTGTGCCGTGGGAGAGCGTTAGGAGGGAGGGGGGCATGAAAGGGGAGACCAGGGGTGCCAAAGGGGGCGGTGGGCCTCTGCAAACTGGTTTCCCCGACCCGCACAGAGGTAGCACTTACAGCAGCTCACGGCTTCCCGGGGAAACCATTCTAAGTGGGCCACGTGCCCAATGGTTTCTAGCCCAGTTAAGTAAATAAATGAAATATGCTAATTAGCACCCTATTAGCTCACAGCAGGGAGTAATCCATGGCATTTTGATTGGAAAGATTCCTGTCATCCAAAAGACTGGTCTGTAACAGAATGCAAACTGGCCCGGTTTCCTCCCTCCCTTCCTCGTGGCAGTTGTCCAAATGTCTAAGAAGCAGCCCTCACCACTGGGTGCAATTCCAAGGGTGTCACTGCGCCCCCCGAAAGCACCTCGAGGCCTCCACGGCCCCTGGCGCTGCGCCGGGCTCTGAGAGTAGGTTTATACAAGCCAGAGCTCAGAAGCATCGAGCAGGTTTGGGAGGGTCTTTATGGGGGCAGCTCTTATTTCTTTCCTTATGGGAACATCCCCACTTTATTCTCTGGCCCGCCCCGACTCCAATCAGGGAGGCATTCTTCAGCTCAGGTGCGCAGGCATAGTCAGTCCACAGCGCAAATGATAGGGCTGTGGGGTTTTAGTTGGGAAAAGGCAAGCTTGGGGAGGTTTCCCCTCTTTATATTTTTATCGTTTCAGCTGCAGGGAACTTGCATCCAGCTCCTGTATTCCTATTCCGATTGAAACGCCTCGATTCACATCTTGCCTACGTCCTCCCACTTTGCAGAAGGAGGGATTTGGGGGCAGTGTGGACACTGAAGGGAAAGCTCAGGACAAAAGCTGCATGTTTTCCAATTTGCTCTTTTAAAACATCCACTTTCCAAGAGCTCTGGGTGTTTAAAGAGATTAGACATTATGACACATCTGTCAGGTTGCCTCGGAATTTATCAGAAATCCCCATCCGAGTGGGACTTAGGCAATGAAGCTTACTTATATCATGGCGAGGCTTCTAATGCTTTTTCTGTTCTTGATACCAAACGTTACGGGGATCACCTTGCATTTGCTGACGGCGGCTTAATAGAAGGGGTGGGGTGGGGAGATAGGGTTTCTAATCATCTGATGTTATAGAGGTAAGTTGCCAGTTTTTTTTTTCTCAAGTTTAGTCCCCTGTATGATGACCTACAAAAGCCCAACAGATACTGAATGCCTATGACAAGCCACATGAAGACACTTTTCTCTACACACTCTTCTGTTTCCTCCCCAATTTAAAAAAAAAAAAAAGTGATACTTAAAGTTTAAAATTTTCAATGGAATGTATTGGTTATGAATATACCACTCTTTTTCTCCCCAACCCCATCCTAGTTTTTATCTAGGAAGAGAATCTATTTATCGTGATTAGATATAAATTCAAATCGAATGCCGAATACCAGCTGTTGTATCAGCAGCTTTTTAAAATTCAACTTTACATGAAATCTTTTAGAAAGTAAGTCCAAGAAAAACCTCAGAGTAAAATTTGTGTCCCCTCACTAACATTACTATTCCACATTGATTGTAGTACCTGAAGAAATCGTTAGGCACCATATGACACTGATGTCTGTTTAGAATGTTATTTTTTTAAAATCCTGTATTGAAAAAATAAAGCACATTACCTAAATGATTCAAATGGGAAAAAAAAATCATTCCTGAAAGCCATCTGTGAATTGGCATATGGGTTTCTGGAACCCAACATCTTGGTTCTGTGTGTGAGTCAGAAAAAAAAAAAAAGAAGAAGAAGAAGAAGAAGAAAAGAAAAAAAAAAAAGGAAAAAGAAGAAAATGGGAACCTGTCTTTAAATATGAACCATGGAATGATTTTCTCCAGTCAAGAGGACTTCAAAGAAATGAAGCAGTCAGCTGGACCTCACAGCAGCTTGCCCCAAGACTGGTCCCAAGAGCAGTCACAAAACTTTAAGTGAGCCAAGACTAGACTCTGCTAATGGAAAAATGTGTTCCTGAGCCGGGGCTCTGTAAATCTAGGCACGTTCTGTATGCAATATAGGATCTGCTGCTTTGGCAAATCTGTCTTGAACTGGAAAGCAGTTTAGTAAGGAATCAAGAGGGAATGGATATGAGTTAAAAACAAGAAGCCTAGCAGTGGTAGCAGCCACTGATACTGGCAGGCAAGTGTTGGTGAGCATTAAAAGACCCTCATCTGCACCACTCCCTGCCCCCAGTCCACTTGTCAAAGTGTAACTTTTCTGCTTGGTAAAGGGCTGAATGTTCCAGTTGCATTTATCAGATACCGTGTATGTGGCTTGAATGTGAAGTTGGGATAACCTAGCCAAGTCCTGCGGAGAGAGGGATGAAGTTCAAATGCTTTTACATATTTTGGGTTTCTGGGGAAAATTTTTCCTTGAAATTCACATGTTCCAAATATCTGTCTTACTTTGAGCCTGAATTCTAAATGGAGAACTCACAACCTGGGAGTAAGAACAAAAGACAGAAATAAACTCTCTATTGACACTTCAAATTAGACGTGGCTGCAAGGCCACTCAAGATGACAACTACCCCCACCGCAGACCCTGGTGACAGATTACAAGCAAACACGCCTGCTACCTGGTAACTCTACCTGCTAATTACTTGGAAAGATTCAGATACTCAACAACTGGCCTCAATGTTTTTGTGAGTTTGAGGACCAATTAGGGAGGGGTGGGGGAGGGCGTTAAAAAAACTACACAGTGAGGTTGACAGTCAGAAGCTGTTGAAATTCTATCAAAAATATTCTTGCGGCATAATGAAGCTTTTCAGGCAGTCAATCTCCCCAGACTTTTGCCTTTGCCAACAGTTACAACAATAAGGAAAACTTTATTAGTGGTGTGGCAATTTTGTGTGTGAGTGCTGACTATAAAAACACCCACTGAGCTGTTTGCAGGCTCTGCCAAGTGGCAAGTGTGCAATGAATTTCAGATAAGAGAAGACTTTGGATCTCAGCCCTAAAGTGATACTTGGGAGGAGCATGAGTGTCTTTCTTCATGGAAGGGAGCAGACGGCTGTGTGTGTGTGTGTGTGTGTGTGTGTGTGTGTGTGTGTGTGTTAGGGAGGTAAGGAAAATGAAAGAAGCAGATGAAGAAATGCAGAGACAAGCTGACATTACTCCTTTTGCTTGTTTTTGTCCTACTTCTTCTCAGTCATCCCAGTGGGACAGCATCCAGTGAAGTCCTGGGGCGCCTCCCGTGATAATGGCAAACATTAGTGCTGTGGCTGACTCTGGCTGTGAAAGAACTGACCCCTGCAGGGATTCCTGGCAGTGGAGCATTAGTTGGGGCAGGGCTGGGAAATCCAGATGGTGAATGACTTGGCAAAGGTCAAGCAAGTCACCATTCGAGGTAAGAGTAATTAGTTCATTCATTCAATTGACATTTGCTGAGTGCCCATGATGTGCTCAGTGGTAGAGATATATGGCCTCTATATGCAATTTAAGTACAATCATAGCTGCTATGGAACTCATTCACTAAAAGGAGAAAAAAGCACAGTTCTCTGCCTCAAGGAAGCTCATAGTTCTAGAAATAATAGCTATCTTTACGTGCTTACTTTGAACTATAACAAAAGCTATTTTATGGAATCCTCACTGTGCCCCTTATAAAGTAAAGATTATTAGCCCATAAACTTATAATTGAGGAAAATGAGCCTTGACCTTGCTTGTAGTCACAGAGCTAATGAGCAGCAGCACCAAAACTCAAACTCAGGTGTCTTGATTCCCAGTGTCTGGAACAACCATCCCTGCTGTCTGGACTGTGGCACGCCGTGAGCTTTGATGTAGCAACACTCAATTGAAATTAATACTTGAGATCTCCAAAACCCCACTGGAAGCTGTCCACACTCAGACTATGCGCCAACTGCTACTACAAGGGTTCAAGAAGAGACACAAAAAAGACAAGAAAGATCTCAAATCAGTAATTTAACTTTATAACTTAAGGAATTAGAATGAGAAGAACAAACTAAACCCAAAGCTAGTGGAAGGAAGGAAATGATAAAGATTAGAACAGAGATAAATTAAATAGAAAATGGATAACTAACAGAGAAAATCAATAAAGTCGAAAGTAGGTTCTTCAAAATGATCAACAAAATTGACAAAACTTTAGCTAGGTGAACTAAGAAAAAAGAGAGAATACTCAAATTATTAAAATCAAAGATGAAAGTGTGAACATTTCTGCTGCTTTTACAGAAACAAGGAGAATGATAAGAGAGTATGATGATACTACTTAATTGAATAACCTAGATGAAATTAAAAAGTTCCTGGAAACACAAAACACCTACCAAGACTAACCCAAAAGCAAAAAGAAAAATCTGAATAGACTTATAGCTAGTAGATAAATGTAATCAGTAGTCGAAATCTCCCAACGATAACAACAAGAAGCCCTGGAGCTGATGACATCCCTGGGTGAATTCTACCAACAATTTTAACAAGAACTAACATCAGGCTTTCTCAATTTTTTTTTCAAAAAATTGAAGAGAAGGGGCCACTCCATAACTCATTTTATGAAGTCAACCAAATGTGGTCAAAGGTAAAAAAGAAAGAAAGAAAGAAAGAAAGAAAGAAAGAAAGAAAGAAAGAAAGAAAGAAAGAAAGAAAGAAGAAGAAAGAAAGAGAGAGAAGGAAGAAAGAAAAGAAAGAAAGAAGAAAGAAAGAAAGAAAGAAAGAAAGAAGAAAAGAAAGAAAAGAAAGAAAGAAAGAAAGAAAGAAAGAAAGAAAGAAAGAAAGAAAGAACTATAGACCAATATCCCTTATGAACATTGGTACAAAAATACCCAACAAAATATTAGCAAACCAAATTCAGCAGCATATTAAAAAGATTATACACCAAGAGCAAATGGAATTTATTCCTGGCTTGAAAGGATTGTTCAACATAGGAAAATTGATCAATATAAAAATACCACATTAACAGAATAAAGGGAAAAAATCCACATGATCATCTCAATTGGTACAAAAATTCAACATTCTTTCATGATAAAAGCATTCAGAAAACCAGTAAGAGAAGGAAACTATGTCAACCCAATAAAAGCAATATATGGGGAAAAAAAGAAAGCACAGCAAATATACCCAATGGAGTAAGACTAGAAGCTTCTCCTCTAAGATTGGGAACAAAGTAAGATGCTTGTTTTCATCACTTCCATTCAACATAGTATCTGAAATCCTAGTGAGAGCAATTAGGCAAGAAAAAAGAGTAAAATGTGTCTAAATTGGAAAAGAAGAAGTAAAATGATTCTCTTCACAAATGATTGATCTTATGTATAGAAAATTAAAGATTCCACACAACAAAACCCTGTTGGAACTAATTAACAAAGTCAGTAAAGGAGCAGGATACATAGTTGACACAAAAATCAGTTGTATTTTTACACACTAAGAATGAATAACCTAGAAACGAAATTAAGAAAACAATTTTATTTATAATAGCATCAAAAAGAATAATACTTAGGAATTAACTTAACCAAAGAGGTGAAAGACTTCTACAATGATAGCTTTAAATCATTTCTGAAAGAAATTAAAGAAGACAATTAAGTGGAAAGCTACCCCACGCTTGTGGAATGAGAGATTTAACATTGCTAAGATGTTGGTGCTACCCAAAGCAATCTCCAGAGATAATGTAATCCTTATTAAAATCCCAATGATATTTTTTGTAGAAATAGAAGAATTCATCCTAAAATTCATATGGTATCTCATCATCCTAGAAGGGAAAAGCCTGGAGAACTCACACTTCCCGATTTCCAAACTTACTATAAATCTACAGTAATCAAAATAGGATATTACTAGCATAGAGACACACCAGCAGACCAAAGGAATAGAATAGTCTAGAAATGCACCCTCACATATATGATCAAATGATGTTCTAGGGCACCTGGGTAGCTCAGTTGGTTAAGCATCTGACCCTTGATTTTGGCTCAGGTGATGATCTTAGAGTTGTGAAACAATGCCCCATGACAGGCTCCATGCTCAGTGGGGAGTCTGCTTGATATCCTTTCCCTCTGCTCATCCCTCCACTCATGTATACTCTCCCTCTGTCTCTAAAATAAATAAATAAAATCTTTAAAACAATGATGTGGTGCCACAACCATCTGATGATGAAAAGACAGTCTTTTCAATGGATGGTGCTGGGCAAACTGGCTATTCACATGCAAAAGAATGAAATTAGATCCTTACATTATACCATACAAAAAAAGCAACTCAAAAATGGGCCATGACCCAAATGTAAGACCTGAAACTTATAAAAAAATTCTTAGGAGAAAATACAGAGCAAAAGCTTCATGAAATTGGATTTGGTAATTTTTCAGATATGACCAAAGACAAAAGTAACAAAAGAAAAAAATAAAAAATTGAGGATGTTATGAAACTTAAAAACTTCTGGGCTTAAAGAGATGATAATAGAATTAAGATACAAATCACACAATAGTTCACGAGGTCACAATCAAGCTGTCAGCCAGCAATGCAGCCATCTGAAAGCTTGATAAGACTCAAAGATCTGCTTCCGAGAAGGTTCCATCACATAGCTGGCGGCAGGCATCCTCGGTTCCTTGTTGTCTGTTGGCAGTAAGTGTCAATTCCTCACCAAGTGGGCCTCTCCATAGGGCTCCCTGAGTGTCCTTTCAAAATGGCAGCTGTTTTCCTCCCGAGCATATGGTTCAAGAGCAAGGAGGAAGCCACACGCTTCCAACGACCAAGGCTCGGAAGCCCTACATTATCACTGCTACCACATTCTGTTTGTTAGAATCAAGTCACCCCGTCCAGCCCTCACTTAGGGGGAAGAATTAGCATGTATCTTTTGAAAGGAGGATTATCAAAGAATTTGTGGATATATTTTAAAATCACCATAGTAATCTTACTATGGTTAGAAGTATTTTTTATTAACCAATTTATTGCATTTTTACAATAAAAAAACTTGAAAAGGTAAACTTGCATTTGATTATAAACATTATCTCTGTATATCAATGCACTCGGCAAACTTTTTTTTTAAAAGATGCCTCCAAAGGTCAAATTCAACTCTGCTAATGATACACACCCTCTGAAAATAATAGCCACACGACAGACAGTTCATCTTCAAATGGCCACCGTACTCTGAGAGAAAGGAAGATTTGGGGTAACAAGCCTAAAGGACAAGCCTCACATCTACTCCCTGAGGCATTCCTGTGTCTGCCCATCCATCCCGCCAGACCTCCATGTCAGCCGCACTGCCCTTAGAATTGTCTTATTTGCACAAAACCCCTGTACCTTTAACTTTCTCAGTTCTTCTAGGAAACAGCCATATGAACCCTGTTATTATAAATTTTGTAAATCTGTTTTCAAGGACACTAAATATTGTGCCTCTAGGTGCCAGGTATAGAAGATTCGATTGGACAGATATCTTTTAGAATGCACTGCCATGAGAGAATTGCTCCCGTGAAGAGTAAGTGTGCTTAGACATCTCTTCGTTATAAAGTTTGACATTTTCTTCTTCTTTTTTTTTAAGTTTGACATTTTCTTTCTTCGTGTTGGCTACAAGGAAACTCACAGTAATGTACTGTATTTGCAATTAACATGGGACTTTTCTTTTACATTATGTTGATTTTTACAATGCTGTAACCTTATTTTACATCAGCCTTTTATTCAAAGCCATGGAAAGTATATTTTTAGAAAAAAAGCAGGTAGGCACAATAGCTACTATTTTAGTGCGTGTCATATGTTAACCACTAGCTAGATCTGTATATTTGTAGTGAGGTCTCTAGTAAAGGAGGAACTTTTATATACTTTCTTTTTAAGCAAGAGAAGTACAATTCAGGAGTGGTTTACATTTTTCCGTTCTACAGATAGAGGCCTTTGGAACATCCTTTTGGGGGTAAGAGATTGAAATTATTACCAGGAAACTGTACTATTAACAATGGAAAGCAAGTTCCTATTCAGAGTTTTTTGGGAGAAAAAAATGGACGTTGCCATAAATTTTAATGATGATGAAACTAAAATAGTGAGTGTTTTGTTTACTTCTACAATATAAACTAGATTGATCTTTGGGGTGCCTGAGTGGCTTAGTCAGTTAAGGAGCTTCCTTTGGCTCAGGTCCTGACCTCAGGGTCCTGAGATCTAGCCCCGTATGGGGCTCCCTGCTTGATGCGCAGCCTGCTTCTCCCTCTCCACTGCTTGTGCTTTCTCGTGTGCTTTCTCTCTCTCCCCCACCCCGCTCTCTCAAATAAATAAATAAAATCTTTTTTTAAAAAGTACCTAACTTTCTAAATAAGTAAATAAATAAACTATGCTATATCTTAGCAGATATTGAGAATTGTGTTTCCAAAATATAGATTTAGACTGGATTTTAGAGCCTGCACATAACATTGCTTAAGTTGGAAAAAGCCTACTTTTTGAACAATGTACTCTCAACTTTTGTGATTGTCTTGTCAGGACGTGGGACCTGTCCTGCACGGAAGCCAGTGGGGAGCAAAGCAAAGACCTTCAAATATGGGTCAGAGTCTCTAAACCCCCAAAGTAATTACCATTGGCAGTAGTGTATATCATCATTTTTGTGTCTTCACTGAACCTTTATTGAGGACTTCCTCTTAATTAAGTAATGTGATTTTTATATGTACTTCTAATCCATTTAATGTTATTGGCCACAATACTGACTCATATTTGTCTCTTAAATATTTTCCTCAAAATAAAAAAACTGAGAACATAAGCATTTATTGGCCACTACTATAGTCCATATACTACCATGTGTATCATACAGGAGAGGCAGGGGTGCCAAGGAACAAAGTGTTCAGATGCTGCAGACACTCAAAGAGTGGAGCACATTCTGTAATCTCCACTCCTCTGCTGTTTCTCTTCCTGCCATTTACTTTTGGCAAATAGTTTTGATGCATAATAGCTGGCAAAGATAAGCAAATGAAGCGCTCAATTTGCCACAGAGAATAAGAATTATACTCAATTGTTCAAATGCAAGTTTTCTGGCCAGTCAAGGATACAATGGAGCAGCCCAATATTAGCAGGCAGGGTCTTTGGTGGGTCTTTTGACATTAAGAAGGATTTTATAAATATCACTACCGAATGGACGGATATATCAACATTCTTATGAATGGTACCTATGAGAGACTAACAGCCAGAAACATGCCATAGCCTCTCTACTCTTATACCCCTTAGAACGCTAATTTCATAACAACCCTATTTTTTTTTTTTTTTGCATATTAGAAACTAAGAAACCCAAAAAGTTTTAGAAAGGGCTGCTGAATGTTTCCAGCTAAGAATTATTATACAGCCAGTGTTTGGACATAAGCAATCAGACTCTAGAAGCCACTTAAGGAGTCACCTTAACTGCCTTCAGCTATCTGTAATATTATTTTTCTATTCTCTGTATTCAGTTAGACTTCATCAAAGAAGACTCAGTGGTTTTGAGCTGGGTGATGGTGTAACGGTAAGGGAGTGACTAGGTCCATGTTTAGAGCAAAGTAGAACCGGAAGCAAGAGAACCTAATGAGAAATTACTAGTTGCCTACATCCAACATCCATTTTCCCCTCTTCCTTAATAATAGAATTACCATAAAACCGTGGACCCAGCTAAAAAGATAACATCTCTGTTTCCTCTTCAGACACATGTGTCATATGATTATTTTTTGGTGGATAAGATTTATGCATAATGATCCTTAAAAGCCCAGTGGCTTGCCCACTTCATCCCCTCCTCCTTCCTACTGATTAGAACTTGGATAAAATAGTGTGGGCTCCACCACTCTCATGGGCCATCAGATGACCCGGACGATGGAAGCCGCATACTGAGGATAACAGAACAGAAAAACAGGAACCTTGTGCTCTCATGACACCATCAAGTGGTCAAATCAGTCCTAGAAGGCCTGCTTCATTTGCATGAGCCAGAAATAAACTATTACTTTGGTTAAGCCAGTATTGCTTTGGGATTTTCCATCACATGTAGCAAGGGGTTACCCTGTTGGTCATCGTTGTATTGTTGTTTTTTGTTTGTTTGTTTTTGTTTTTATTGCCCAAAAGTATCTGGCTGAATAAGAAGGATGGGGCCTGAAATCCAGCCTCAACAACCATGAATCCTGAGATGGAGCTGAGTGCATTTGGATAAAGAGAACAACATTTTCTCACTAATCCAAAGACCTAGTCTTATCATGGAGGCCGTAGCCCTAGCTAGAGGAGATACTTTTTGCTGATGCACACAAAAGCACCATATGGACTAGCTGTGGCTTCATTCTAACTGATTCAAGCCCAGAGAAGTCAATTATCCAATGGCATGAGGTTACAGGGGATATCTGGAGCAGACATCTTCCAGAGAAATAATAACTACCAGGATGAATTTGCAGGACTTGTATTTTTTCCAGTATTCCCAGAAATAACTTGGGGAAAGGGGGATCTTTCCCCCTTGGAAAACTAGACTTCTTCCAATCCCTAAGATAAGGGCTGAGGGCTAATTTATGAAAGGGAATGTGATTTTACTTTTCAATCATGGGCTATTGTGCAGTCATTACCTCATTTAATCCTCAAAACTACTTTATAATCATCATTGTCCCAGTTTTACAGAAGAGAAAACAAACCGAGAGTAAATAAATCGTCCAAGAACACAGCTAATGAAAGGCAAAGCCAGGATTCTAACGTAGATCTGTCTGGCTCCCGGCCCTGCACACTTCACCACCACTCTATATGGTAGCCTGGCTGCACCTAAGTTATCACGTGTCCAAATTAGTGAAGTCCTAAATCTGGTTGAGCTTGTGGAAACTCGAAAACACTTTATAATGGGCCCCACTGATGTGTTAGATTCCCGTTGTTTAGAAAAAGAGGTTGCCTCACTACTACAGTTATTCCTGTTTCTGAGAAGAGGAACACTCCACAGATGTGTGAGGCAGCCAGGATTCCCACTCAGCATGACACAGCCCGCCCAGCTTCAAGAAGCCAGACTGAGAACTCTCCGTGGAAAGGGCAAGTCCTCTTTAATGAAATTTCTCCTCTGGAGGTACAGCTTCCTTCCCTCTGGTGCTCAACTCGAGTTCATCTTGGGATCACCCTACCCTAAGTTATTTTAAGGCAGTATTAATGTTTTATGACTCATTTCCTAGTTTCCTGCTGGGGGAAAAAAAAAAATCACAGCCTAGGCATTCAGTCTCAGACACTGAAAACAGCTGACGTGTAATTTGGAAACGTGTATTTTATTGTGAGTGGGAGGATATGCAAGAAATAGGAGATTATTTCTGTTGGAGTAATATCTGTTCTTTGTCCTCCCTTTATCCTGGTGCCCCTGCAACCACACGCACATACACACCAGGGCTTCTGTAGACCTCTGCGCTAACATTTCCTATAGGACTATACAGTTTCCCCTGGAGAGACAAAGTTTTGTTATTGAGAAATTTTTGCCTCAAAAAGTTGACTCAAGATCATTTCAGGGATATGTCCTTGGAATATCTTATTTTTTTATTCCCTCCAGATCTTCTTCAGCCTCAAATATGTGTGTTTGGATGTATGTGTGTGTGTTGAACCATTTGAAATGATATATATTTTTTCCTCCAAATAAAAGCTGATGTTAAATAAGAATATTAATGAAATTGCCCTAGTACCTAGGTGAGGTCAGTAATGCATGCTTTTGCGTGTGGTTTAAGAGAAGTGGTTGCAGTTTAAGAGAAGCACATGAACTCTTAGTATCTTCCTCTGAGTGACACAAAAGGCTCTGGAGCTCCCCCATTGACCTCAAGCAAAGGCAAACCAGCCCATCCTTAGGCCTTCTCCTGGAACTATTTCTCTCCTCTCATTTGGATGGGAGAAAAAAAGCTTTCTATGGGCAATTGGTGCGAATTTTGCTAAAAACAAAACCAAAACCAAAGACAAAACAAACAGGAGGATAAAATCAGTAAGAGGGGCTTACAATAACAAATTCTGAAGAGTCACTCACTCCACTCAAGGGTCGAGACCTGAAGGTGTTATGGCCATGAACCTGCCATAGTCAAAGCTGTGAGGACGAGTATAAGTCAGAGTTAAAACGCATTTTATGGAGCAGAGATCTGCCACCATCTTACATCTGCATGTCGGCAAATCTGTACGAATTTCTACAGACTGGTATAATTTTAAATACATATCCCAGAGAAAAGTATTTCCCTGTCTCATGTTAGGAAAGAACTTTGCGGGGATGGGGGACCAAGAGCTGACTGTCTTAATCCTCAAATACTTAGGTCCTCTTTTTTTAACTATTAACAATTGTTATGTGATGACTTTATGCTCATCACATTATATATTATTTCATCTACTCATCATATTGTACATACCTGACATTGGTATTATTTTTCTCCCCTTTTAAGGGATAAGGAAGCTGAGGCATAGAGACTAGGTAACCTATTCAAGGCCGTATACACTTGAACCAGACCTGTCGTGTTCTAGCTCTCAAGTTTCAGTACCCAGACTCATGCTCCCAGAGGCTTTGTCTAGATTTCTCTAGCAGGAAAAGGTGGGGCACGGGGGGACAGAATGTTAGAGCATGTGTTAGGGAAAAGACTCAATTTGTAGGAGGACCTTATATCACACCATATTCTGTGTACATCAGTAAATGAGAGTATAATTTTCATGATGCACTGTCTTAGTACAGTAGCTTAAAGACTGAACATTTTCTTTGTAATAACTTTATAATAAACTATTGCACATTTTTCCACAGACCAAAGTGATAAAATTATAAGCTCATGAATGATCACAACAACTTGTAGATTCCTACTGAGCAAGGCATCATAATGCTCAATAAATGGAAACTATTACATTGCTGTTGTTCTTGTTCTTATTACAGAGACATAGTATCTTGATGTCTTTAGAGCAAAAGCATTTCAGCAGTCCTCTAACCAAACCAAGGAACATTTCAGGGCTAATCCTAAATTAATCTATCTCTTCATTAGGTCACCATTTATTGAGGGCCTTCTCTAGGCCTGGCACCTGGCACTATTCTAGGCTCTGGAGATATTGCAGTGAAGGAAATAAAATCCTTACATTCTAGAGATCCTACATTCCAGAGGCTAGGACAAGCTTTAAACAAATAACGAATGTATGTGTGTATGTATAGACAAAGTAAGCTGATTAAGGGACAGAAAGCGGTAGTGTTAACTAGCTGGCCCTAATATAGACAGGGAAGTCCACCCTGAAGAGGTGATATTTAAGCAGAAACTGGAATAACGTGGCTATCAGAGGGGGGGACAGGGAGGGGGACAGGCAGGCATGGGAAGCAATGAGAGGGAAAGTCTTAAGCTGGGACCTTGACTTCTATGTGGTGGAGAAACAGCAAGGAGGCTCTTGAGGTTGGAACATAGTGAATAAGGGAGATGATGAGATGAGGTTGCAGGGTAAGCAGACTCAGGCCCCTTAGGGGCACATAGGGCATGAGATGTAAGGCCCTGACTTTTATTCTAGGTAAGGTGGGGAGTCCCTGGATGGCACCAAGTGAGAGAGTATTTATTATCTAACAAACTTTTTTTTAAAAGATTTTATTTATTTATTCATGAGAGACACACACAGAGAGAGAGAGAGAGAGGCAGAGACACAGGCAGAGGGAGAAGCAGGCTCCATGCAGGGAGCCTGATGCAGGACTCAATCCCGGGTCTCCAGGATCACACCCTGGGCTGAAGGCGGCGCCAAACCGCTGAGCCCCCCGGGCTGCCCTATCTAACAAACTTTAAAGAATTACTCCACTCTGGCTGCTGCTTCAAAAAGAGATCATAATAACTTGTGGTGAGCATAGCACATCATAGAGACTTGTCCAATCAGTATGTTGTTCACCTCAAACTAACGCAACGCTGTGTGCCAACTATACTTCAGTGAAAAATAATAATAAACAAACCAACCATAATATCTAATGGTACTCATGATAGGTGACAGCCACTTAGTGGTGTGGAGGTGACCGTGGTATGAATGTCAACTGCACTGATTGCTGGTGTCTCCACCCTTGGCACACACGGAAACTGAGCCAAGGCAATTCAAACCTCCCCTAAGGGAAAATCTTGAGGTGAGGGGGTATGAATTGCACAGGAATGTGAACTTGAATCATAAATGTGAACTTAAAAGGTATACATGTATTTTTTTTTTACTTGAAGATTTTAAAAAATGTATTTATTTGGGAGAGAGAATGAGCATGTGCAGGAGCCAGGGAGCAGGGCAGAGGGAGAAGGAGAAGCAGGATCCTCGCTGAGCAGAGAGCCCTATGCAGGGCTCCATCCCAGGACCCCGGGATCACTGCCTGAGTCCAAGGCAGACGTTCAACCAACTGAGCCACTCAGGTGCCCCAGGAAGTATACACTTGTCTACTGAAGCCATTATGGTACAAAGTAACGGACTTCTGTTCTGGCCGAAGGTGACCTAGGGCACCTCCAGGAATCCCAAACTCTTACCTCCCCGATGAGGTGGACAAGGAGACACTGACCCAGTAACACAGGAATGGTCCAACTGTGGAGTGAGCTAGTGATTATTTATTTGCCTCAGGTTAGGGCCAGGAGAGCAGGGGAACGGGGAAGGACAGGCATGAAATAAGAAAACCAAGGTGATGGGAAGCAAAGCAAAGCAAATTTCCTACAGAAAATTAACTAGGAGGAAATTCACACTGCAGGCCTACTAGGTGCTGGGCGCTGTTCAAATGCGATCTCGTTGAGCTGGAACAACAGCCCTGTGAGGAAAATGAGGCTCAGATAGATCCAACAGCCAGGAGATTGCAGTCCAGGGTCATGCAATTGGTGAATGACAGAGCAGACTTTTAAGGTCAGGCTTTTTTCTTTTTCCCCAAAGCTTTTATATGCAACATCTAGTTATACTGATGGTGCTGGCACAGTGACAGTAAGAAGATTGTCCTAAATAAATGTAAAAATAAATCTTGGGCTATTCATTACCCAAGCTTTACAAACAAGCCATCATCCCTGTGGCAGGACTGAGCTACACTAGAGAAATCTCAGTGTACACATAAAGTAGCATCATTTAGTTTATAGTGCCCTCACCTGCTAGATGGGAGGGGTGGAGCCTGGAGGAAGAAATATCCCCAAAACTCTTTTACCCGGAGCCCAGTAATAAAAAGGGAAGCAGAATTCCAGCTAGTGAAACAAGATCTCTCACATCAAGCTCTCCCTTGCATTCAGGAAACATTGTTAGTTTTAGCCAACTCTTATTAGACCTCTATCTGCTTTGGAATTCCACGGAGAACGAATTTTAAAACGTTTTTAAAACATAGTCAGCAGCCTGAGTCCACCCCCATGAATAGCATCATCACAGGTTAATACATTCGTTTATGCCTTCATTCAAGGAATGTTTATTGAGCATTAATTTTGTGCCAGGCACCAAGGTAATTTGGCAAAGATATTTCTAAATCCTGCCGGCGTTCATTCTGAAGGAACCAAGTCCTCCTGACACATCACTAATTCTTAATAACAAATACCAAACAGAAAGACCCCCAGTTAAATCGTATATAAAATCTATTGCCTTTGGAATTTGGAAATTTACACTATAAGAAAAAAATATGACATACAGTTTATTGCCCTTTATTTTTCGGTAGTCTTGCATCTTGTTCTCATTCTCTTAAGTCTGGTTATTATTAAGTAGAGAGCATTCTCAGCACACTACGGCATATTAATTTTCTTTGGCAAAATGTCAACTGGAATGACTGATTTTTATGTGTGGTTGGCATGTGCGTGGACGGAGGTTGCTAAAGCTTCCTCATGAGTTCTGAAGCTCAGACGGCCCTGAGTGTGGGGAGATGAGAATCCCTTCGTGGACCAGTGTTGCCCATCTGGCTCGTCACCTTCTGGCTCCATCAGCAGCTCCAGAATTAATATTTGGAGGCCCTCCAAGGAAATGTTCTCTGTGGCCAGTACCCAATTGAGCCTCGAGTCACGCTGCTGGAATTATTCATGCCAGAAGAGAGTATGGATTTATCTCGAAGGCCATCGCTGTGCTATTACACCAGGGTGTGCTCCCTTCCTGGAGTTCTGCATGTCAGAGACACTAATCCTCCTGCCTGAGGAGAATTACATGAGGCCAAGGTGACCAAACTGCCAAACCAGGCAGCACCACATTAGTCAGAGACCTCCCTGGGATAGCTAGATACAGAGAACTGAGAACTTTGAAACAAAGACCACCACAGAGCTGATGGCGAGCTAAAATGCATTAACGAAAATGGAATCAGGGTGTTAAATTTGACAGCTGGGAGGGAGTTATGTCATTTACAGATGAGGAAAGAGCCATCCAGGGGGAGTAGGTGCTTCGTCTAAAGGCATTCCATGTTAAACTGCATGGCAGCCCAACTCCACAGCCCAAGAACCCCACCCCAGCTGTGGACTCAGAGCCATCCCGAGCCAGTCCCCTTGACACCATATTTTCCAGAGCTGCTTTCTCAATGGGCCATCCAAGAACTCCCCACTAACATGGTAACTGATAACATGTTTAGGCCTCTCCATAGGGGCTTCTCTCCCCCAACTTTTTTTTTTTTTTAAATAATCTCAAATGTGTAGAAAAGTTAAACACAGAGTATAAGGAGCTATTTTCTCTAAACCATTTGAGAATAAGTTGCTAATATTATATCTTGAATCCCTAAGTACTTGAGTTTATACGGCCTGGAAACAGAGAGAAGTCTCCTGTATTATTTTTAAGAATTTCAATATGTTTCTCCTATATTATCAAACACGACCATCAAAATTAGGAAATCAACACTGATACATTACTACTACCTAATCCACAGATTCCATTCAAGTTTCCTCAGTTTCCCAAAAACATCTTTTATAGCAGAAAAGTCCAGCTGCACTCACGAAACACATGTGGTTGTTATAGTCTCATTCAACACGGAGTAGTTCCTTGGTGTTTTCTTGACTTCCGTGACTTCAACACTTTCGAAGATTCCAGGGCAGTTTTGTAGAATGGACTCACTTTATCTTTTACACTCCGGCCAGGCTAGCAGAGAAATGATGCTGCGTGTCTCATTGTATATTACCAGGCTGCACACGATTTGGGTTTTTCCTATTCCTGATGATGTTAGCACTGATTACTTAATTACAGTGGTTTCTGCTAGGCTTCTCCACTAAAAAGTGCTTTTGCTCCCTTTTATAATTAATAAGTATTTTGTGAAGAATGAATCAATCTAAGTAGTTGTCCCATTCCTCATCAAACTTTCAATGTATTCATTCAGTTATGTAAATCAGCCTGAGTACTCAGATTCCTCGTTTATTCAGAAGGTTACAAATAACCTGTTACCAGTTGTTTTCTGTTTTGACACTCAAGTTGCCCAGGATTGGCCAGTGGGAGACCCATCAAGCTGGAGCCTATGTCCTTTCAGTGTTCTCATCCTTTCTTGAACTCACTGCTTCTGAACAAGATTTTGCAGACTCATCTTGCTCTTCCCCTGACCAGCTATTGAATCAGCCAAAGATCTGGGTGTTTGGTGCGTTCGTTGCTATAGGTTTTTGACCCTCATTGTACAGGACTGTACCAAAAACAAAAACAAAATCAAAACAAACCAAAAACAAGGTGTACTCTTATATTCGTTCCGAATCTTTCTCTGTGTATTGAACATTGCGAGTTCACATTGAAACCCCCAATTCTAATGCAACACTGTCGTGTTCAGTCTCATTTTCTCAATCCCATGTGTGGAATTCCCTTCTCCAGGAGTGGAAAATCTGCCTCGTGTTATACTGAATATATGTACTTATCTGATCAATCTCTATTGCAGCCACTGCAGTCTCCTCCTACAAATACCTTCCTCCTGCGCTTGAGTTCTGATGCCCCATGGAGACACTTCCATGGGCACCCCTATTTGCCTCGCTTTGGCTCCAACCCCCCGAACTGAGCTGTGACTAGCTGGGTGGACACTTTTCTCCCCCCTGGTTGGAAGGACCACAGAGGCTTCCTCTCACCTCTTGGAGACAATTAGTAGGGAGCGCCTGGGCACCTCAGTTGGTTAAGCATTCAACTCTTGACTTCAGCTCAGATCATGATCTCAGGATCATGAGATGGAGCCCTATGTTGGGCTCCCTGTGGCTCTGTGCTGGGCATGGAGCCTGCCTAAGATTCTCTCTCCCTCCCCTCTGCCCCAATCCCTGCTTGTTCTCTCTCTCCCTCTCTTAAAAGAAAAAAAAAAAAAAAAAAAAGATAACTGATAGACTCAGTCCTCCCTAAAGGTTATGTGGAGAATTGATCAAGAGGGAAAACAAAGGGAGATAATGAAGAAAAAGAAGAAGAAACCTCCCCTTTTTTTCCACATGACCAACTCCCATACTCAGCTCCAGCCTCATACTACTCCATGGTCTCCAGAATCCCCCATCACTCCTTTCCTATGTGAAAAATAGCATGAATTCCATTGCATGATGATCATTGGCACACGTATCTGTCCTTCTCGCTGACTCTGACCTACTCAAGGCAGAGGTTATAGCCTACTCATTTTTTATACCCATGATCCAGCATAACACTTGACATAGAATAGGGACATAATATATATTTGCTGAATAAATAAATAAAACATTACCTAAAAGAATGGGTGAACACTTAAGTTAGAACCATCTGTTCACTCCTTAGAAGCATCTTCCTTTTAACTAATGTCTCTTAAAGATTAAATGTTTTCTAGAGCCAAATGAGCACAATAGTTTGCTCATTGTAGGAGTAGACAGGTAGCAGATGTCTTAGTCCATCAGTTCATTTGGGCTGTTATAACAAAAATACCATAAACTGGGTGGCTTTTAAACAATAGAAACATTTCTCACAATTCTGGAGGCTTGAAAATTCAAGATAAGGTACCAGCAGAGTCAGAGTCTGCTCAGAGTCCACTTCCTCATTCATGGATGGCTGTCTTCTTGCTATATCCTCACATGGCAGAAAGGGAAAAGCTGTTCTCTGGAGTCTCTTTTATAAGAACACTAATTTCACTCATAAGGGCTCCATCCTCATGATCTAATCACCTCACAAAGGCCAAACATCCTAATACCATCACAGTGGGAGTTAGGATTTCAACGTACAAATTTGGGGAGAACACAGATATTCAGTCTATGGCAGTGGGGATGATCTCTTTATACAGGGCAGGGATTGGGGTACCTTGGCTCTCTCGAATCAATGATTTTGTAGGAACTCCCTGCTTTGCCATCCTGAGGGGCTAGCCATGTGATAAATACTGCATTTACGACGCTTGAGACACTTAATAAAAAGGTACTCGACCTGGTGCTTTACATTTCTTGTTTTCTACCTGTCCATAAGCTACTTGACCTTTCAGACCTAGATCATCCTTCATGTCATCCAACCATGAATCTTTTCTCAATGACTATAATCCATAAGAACTCCTGTTGCCTGACTTTCTATTGCACTTAGAGTCAGTACCACAAAGCCAGCACTACATTTTTATTTAAACTCTCTCTCAAAATAGGCTATAAATACCTTCGAAGCAGTGACCATACTTTAACTTCTTTGTTATTGCCTACAGCATCTAGAAAAATATTAAGTGCCTAATAAATATGTGATTGATTGGATGGTTAGTTGATTAACATTTAGTAAGTGGCAATAGTGGTTTTAGTAGTCAATATCTTTTAACCTATTGCTTTAATACATATCACTACTTTAAATAATTTCAGCTGTCTCTAGGATAGAGGGGCTGTCCGTGGTTGTTTGGTACCTGGCCCAGAGTGTGAGAGCCTAACAAGTGAGATGACTTGGGATGTGGATTTAATAAATGGTTCGATAAAGGGAACAGAATGGTCTCTCTAGTCATGGCCTCAGAACTGGGTCAAGACAGTATTTTTTTTAGAAATTTATTATATTAAAACTTACCGTTCTAAAAAGAAATGGGCAATCAAGCCATGAAAAGATACAGAGGAATCTTAAATGCTGCTAAACAAAAGAACCCAATCTAAAAAGTCTAGATATGGTATAATCCCAATTGTATGACATTCTGGAAAAGGTAAAACAATGGAGACAGTAAAAGGATCAATCAGTGGTTGCCAGGGGTTAAGGAAGAGGGTGGCATTGCCAGGCAGGATGCAGAGGAGTTTTAGGGCAGGGAAACTCTTATATTTGTCTAAATTCCACAGAATGTACAACATCAAGAGTGAACCCTAATGTCAACTGTGAACTTTGGGTGATCATGGTGTGTCAGTGTAGATTTGTCAGCTATAACAAATATACTATTCTGGTACAGGATGCGGGAGGTTGTGTGTGTCAGGAGTATATAGGAACTTCCTGTACTTCCCATGCAATTTTTCTGTGAGCCCAAAACTGCTCTAAAAATAAAAGCTATTACTTTTAAAAGAGAAGGAAGATATGAAAGTCATCTAGAAACAAAAAACTAAAGGAGTGCTTTCCTCCAAAAATCAAGAAAGAAAAAATGGTGACAATTATGACACCATTATGCAATGGAAAGAAGAAAGATGGTGAAGGAACCCTGTTATTACTGAAAGACCATCTAGAAAACAAAACCAGATTCCTAGAACATTTATCGGAGGCATGCCCCAATGCCAACCACCACAAGAAGCGTTCAAATAATGAGACATTGTCTCCTGTAATCTCATTTTATCCTTATTCATTCCTCATGTAAATGTGTTATTAACCCATTTTAAGATAAAACTGGGGACCGAAGTTGGTAGGTGGCTTGCCCAACTTGATTCATTCAAGAGAGCAGGGCTGTCTCCAGTGGACCAAGCAATGCACTATACTGAAAAGAACCCACAATAAGTACGAACCAACCTCCATAGAATTGACAATTTCAAGAGAAGGTGGCCATCCAACCCACTAACCGTGCAGCATTCAGGGCATAGGAAATAGAGAAATGCATGGAACAGAGTTCCCTTGGAAGGCCTAAGAAGGCTCCCTAAACAAGGCAGCATTAGGGCTGGGACTTGAAAGCTGAGTACAATTTCTAATAAGCACGAAATGTAGGGAAAAGTATTTCTGATAGGAATAATGGCAAAGGCAAAAAGGTATAAAGAGCAGGTGGCCCAGAGTAGATGAAGTATCGCCCCAAAGAGAGATAGCTACTGGGTCCTGTGAGGAGGAAGGCTACCCAGTTTAATCTATAGTTCGGTGATATTATTTATGGCAAATATCAAACATCCTTTGGACTGTCACTGTGGCGGTGTAGGACTGCCGATTATAAAGAAGTGTGGCTGGGGATACGTAAGGAGACCAGCAGGAGGCAAGGGTGCTACAAGGACACCCAAGCAAGACAAAGGCAGAGCAGGGCTCATGGAAGGATATAGATTCAGAAGTACCGAGGTTTGGGGCTGCCTGTGGGTAGCTCAGTCTGTTAAGCGTCCAACTCTTTTGATTTCAGCTCAGGTCATGATTTCAGGGTCGTGCGGTGAGGCCCGAGTCAGGCTCTGCAGTCAGTCTGCTTCTCTCCTTCTCCCCCTTCTCCTATTCATGCTGTCTCTTTCTCTCTTTCTCAAAAATAAATATATAAAATCTTAAAAAAATAGAAGTACTGAGATTTTACTCAGAAAAAGTAGAGTACGCCCTTCAAATTGCTTCTAAGTAACTTTTACCTCAAATGTTTGTCTAAATGTCACTTTCTCAATAAGGTCTTTTCTAATCACCCTATTTAAATTTGCAACTTCGCCATAGACTCCGGATCCCCTTAATCTGCCTTACTCTTTTTCTTTTCATAATACTTATATCAATATAACTGCTAATATTCTATATAATTTACATTTATGATTGTTTATTGTTTTTTGGTCTGTCTTCCCTTACCGGAATATAAGTTTCATACAGAAAGACATGTTTGGGAGCACATGAGAGGCTCAGTTGGTTAAGCCTCTGACTCTTGGTTTCAGCTCAGGTCATGATCTCACGATTGTGGGATCGAGCCCCGCGTCTGCCTCTGTGCTCAGTGCAGAGTCTGCTTCAGATTGTTTCGCCCTCTCTCTCTGCTCCTCCCTGCTCCTGTGTGTGCTCTCTCTCTAAAATGAATAAATAAAATCTTTTTCTAAAAAAAAGAAAAATATATTTGGTTTATTGATTATTCCAAACACCTAGAGCACAGCCTAGGACATGGTAGGTATACAACAAATATTGTTGAGCGAGTGAATGAACGCATGTGTGAGTTGGCTCGTGCCTAGCAGTACTTTAACTTAAGCAACTGAGATAGTATAAGATCTATAAGGTATTAAGAGATAAATTACTCTCTTTTAAAACTTTCATACATGTACCCATGGAGAAATAACTAGAGAAGGGACCCGTGATTAGTAAACAGCATATAATACCAGTCCAGGAGACCATATTTTTACATGTACTAAAATCTTCTTTGGTCCTAATAGTCTTGTAGATTGTAGTGACTGATGACAAGGAGGGATGCTTTAGGTGTGGGGATTGAGTCATGGCAAGATCTGAGAAGCCATAGTTATCACTTCAGCATGCCAGGCACCAGATTTACTTTTCACATATTTTATCTCAATTAGTCTTTGTGAAAGCAAGTCATCACTATAAGGTATTGCTATTTCTATTTGACGGAGGAGGACACTGTGAGCCATAAAGGCAACTGGCCTGCCCAATGACATGGTTCGAACAAGTGCATGGGTTTCAATACCTATGTGCTTATCACTATGCCAAGAAAATTGTAACGATAACAAGGAAAAAAATATTTATTCTGGACCAGACACTGTGCTCCTCACATCACAATTACTCTATGAGATAGTTAATATTAGTTTACCATTTTACATATGGAAAGTCTAGCAGAGAGAGTTGAGGTAAACCGTTCATGAGCGCATCTCTAGAAGGTTCTAGAAGTAGAACTCAAACACAGGCCTCATGGACTCTAATGCCCATACTCATAACCACTACACTATATTGCCAAGTGGAAAACAAGGATAATGCCAGATGGAACAGGCTGAGGTTTTGCTGATTTAGGGGAAAGGGAACTAGTAAAAGATCGGTTTCCACAAGGCAAGTGCAAAGAGATAAACATTTAGCAAATTAATGCAGTAATTTGAAGGGTAGTTTGAGCAGATGCCATGTGGAAGTTACCAGAGAAAACATCAGTTCTTTAAGCCAAATGGTATTTTGAGAGTATGAAAAGAATGTAATTATAAGATTTTTTACCATAAAAACAAATCCATATACACAAACACTTAGCTAGAAGGGGAACAGGGCATATTGCTGAGAATATTACATTAAACAAGTCTTTTACTAATTAATAAGATATTGGTCATCATGAAATTACAAGTGCTCAAATGTGGTGATATTGGCATTTGATGTACGATTACTGATGTTAATGTGTGAACAGAAATATGAATCTTCCCACTCGCTTCTCCCAGCGGAGGGTCCTGCGAGAATGTCTCCTCCGTGACAGTTCTGGGCCCGCCAGCTCAGGGAACGGAGCCAGGAGCCGTGCAAGAAGAAGAAGTCTGAAGGGAGCTGAAATCAGTCCCCGAAACAAGGACGCCGCGGCGGCGACCAGCCCCTGCCTGCAACAGATGCTGCGCCCTGCACGTGAGCCATCGCGCCCCTTGCTTTCATCTGCACGTGGGGACGCAGGAGCTCTACAGGGCCAGGTGGTAAAGGGAACGAGCTAAGGGTTGACAAAGAGCTCTGACATGTATGAATTATCGTCCTGGACGATGAATGATTCACAGGCGTGAGTAAAGCTAATCCATCTTTGTTACCCCAGCTCCTGGGGTGGGCCTAACAAGTTGCTCAGCGAAAGTGTGTTGACTCAAGAACCAGTGGTCTCATTGATCCACCCATCTGTGATGATTCTTTTTTTTTTTATTATTAAGATTTTACTTATTTATTCATGAGAAATAGAGAGAGAGAGAGAGAGAGAGAGAGAGAGAGAGAGGCAGAGACCCAGGCAGAGGGAGAAGCAGGCTCCATGCAGGGAGCCCGACGTGGGCCTCGATCCTGGGACCCCAGGATCATGCCCTGGGCCAAAGGCAGGCGCTCAGCCGCGGAGCCCCCCAGGGGTCCCCCAGGATTCACTAGTCTGACTCGATGGGTCTAAGGACGTTGGGATTCCACGTCTCGCGTCGGGTGCTTGGCAGGTAGTGAGCGCAGGTGTGCACGCGACACCGCGGCCAGCCTGGGGCACATCTGCGCTGACGTTGCCGGAGCGGACACGCCCGCCCGCGCAGGGAGGAAGCTCCCGGAGGAAGAGCTGTCCGTGCCCCGAACCGCGAGGAACGCGCAGGCTCCCGCGCCCTCCGCGCTCGGAGGAATGGAAGCAAAGACAGGCTTTCCTCCTCCCCTTGCACTTCTGCGGGCAGCTCACGTGGCGGCCCGCGGCCTTCTGAGTGCCACGCGCAGATGGAAGTCTGCACCGCGTAAAAAAAAAAAAAAAAAAAAAAAAATTGTAAGTTCGAAGTGGGAAGAGAGGGGAAAACCACCACGGGGCCCGAACAAAATAGCAGAGAAGTACTGGGCAGACTGCAAGCCCACAAAGCGACTTGCTCGCCTGTAGTGCGCTAGTCATTTGCAGGTCGATCTTCGGAGAGTTAGAGGTTGAAACTACTGTAAACGGTCAGGCGCCTACGGGGCCCCCGGCTCGGGGAACATCTGCGGAATCACTGCGTTTCTCGCCGCTGCGGCAGGACCCCGCGCCCCCAGATGAAGCCCGGCCAGCTCTCCTCCCGCCGCTCCCTCGAGCCCCTCGCCGCCTCTCCCCGCCGCCGTCGCGCTCCTCCCTCCGCGCGCTTCCCCCTCCGTCGCTCCTCCCGCCGCGCGCTCCCCCTCCGTGCTCTCCTCCCCTCCGCGCGCTCTCTCCTCCGCGCGCCTCTCTCCGCGCCGCTCCCATTCGCGCTGCTCCTCCTCCGCGCTCTTCCCCCTCCGCGCGCATCCCCCTCCGCGCTGCTCTCCCCCTCCCGCGCTCCCCCTCCGTTCTGCTCGCCCACCTCCGCGCGCTCCCCCTCCGTGCTGGCTCCTCCCACTCCGCGCGCTCCCTCCGCGCTGCTCCTCTCGCGCTCTCCCCCTCCGCGCGCTCCCCCTCCGCCTGCTCCCCCTCCGAGTCGCAGTGCTCCTCGCCTCCGCGCTCTCCCCCTCCCGGCGCGCTCCCCCCTCGCGCTGCTCCCCCTCCGCGCGCTGCTCCTCCTCCGCGCTCTCCCCCTCCGCGCGCTCCTCCGCGTCCCCGGGGACGGCGTCCACCAGGGCCGAGCTTGGCCCCTCGCTCCTCCTGCTGCGCCCACTCCGCGCGTGCGCTCGATCGCGGCCTGTGTGGGAAGGATGCCCATTCCCAGGCGCCGTCCCCGGCCTGCACTCTCCCCTGTGCGCCCACCCCTCCGTCCCCTCTCCAGGTCCCCACCAGCTCTGCCCCTCAGCCTTCCTTGTCCAAGCCGGTCCCCCCAAGCTGCTCACCGCCACCTAAACCATACTAGTCACTCCCCTCATTACTTTGAATCCCCCTCACCCCAGACACCGCCTACGGTGGACGCGTCACCTCTCTCCCCTGCACCTCTCTCCCCTGCACCGTGGGTCTCGGCTCCCTTTTCTTTCTTTCTTGTTTTTTTAAGATTTATATATTCATGAGAGACAGAGAGAGGCAGAGACACAGGCAGAGGGAGAAGCAGGCTCCCGGCCAAGAGGGGAGCCGACTGGGGGGCCCGATCCTGGGACTCCGGGACCATGACCGGACCTGAAGGCAGACGCTCAACCGACTGAGCCGCCCAGGCGGCCGTCCGCTCCCTTTTCTCCCCTCGGCTGCCGGGTCCTTCCTGCCCCACGCCAGGTGGCTCTCTAATCACTAGCCATTGGAGCTGCTGGGGACTCCAGCGTTTCCTGCCTCCCAGGCCTTGGCTTTCATTGTTTTCCTAAACCCCACTCCCTTTCAAAGATTCGGTTCCCGCAGCCCCCACCCCACTCCCATCAGCCCTTCCTGAGCTCCCCCCAGCCCCTTAGACCGGGGCAGGCACCCCACCCATGGTCCCCTGTGTCACACACACGGCTGTCACGGAGCTTGCCGCGCTGCATGAAGGTAACCTGTGAGCAATTCCTCGTCCTCCAGCAGAATCTGCACCGAGAGAGGAAGAAGACCGCATTTAATTCGGCTTTGGCTTTGGGTAGTCGACCCCTGAAGTTGGTATCCGGCCCAGAGGACAAAAAAGCTCAATAAGTTTTTTGTTGAATAAAACTGAACTGATGGTTGCAGATGTGTGAATTAATTAGCATCTCAACAATCTCTGAGTGCGTGATTACTCAGAGCACAATCAATTATTCCATTTTCTAAATTCCCCTGAGGAAGGAACTTGCCCCACTCAGGGCCTTTCAGAGGCACAAGTGCTTGAGGGAGACTGTCAAACAGGGCCTCAGGTAACCAGAAAAGTCCCATTTCCCTCGGCTGCGAAGATTCCCAGCTACACAAAATGACCACACTCCTGGCCACGTGGCATCCAGTGCTGTGCGGAGGCCTGGCTGAGCGCCCTTTGAGGAATAGTGTCCCGGGCCAGGAGAATAAAGCTGCCACAGGTAGGCCTCCTGTTAACTTTGCTGGAATTCTTTGCTGGACCCTTTCTGGGTCTGCACCCCGCGTGCAGAAATAAGTTGCCGATTTGGTTGGTGCAAGCACATTCTCAGACAACTTGAAACCACTCCAAGTACCAACAGCCACGTGAGAGGGGAAAAGATGAAATGTAGTTGGTGGGAAGTAAATTCTTGATTATGTCGGCATTAAAGGGTATATGCTGCGCTGCATTCTCAAGAGTTGCAGAGAAGAGGCCCAGCAGTGTTTTACCCCCCGTCAGACACAGAGCTGGCAATTTACTGTGCAAACTAAACAGATGGAGAAAAATAGAAAGGTGGTATCTCTGCTTTTTAACTACATTCCTCCAGGGTCATCAGGAAGAGAGAAGTAATAATTATAGCCAGTGAGCGGGTGTTCTTTTGCCTCTTAGAAGGCTTTATAGGCCAGTTGTTTACTGCTAACTTTTGGGTGCAAGACTAGTTTAAGTATATCAAAGCTTTATGGCCTGAGAGGGAGCCATTACATATGGAAGCTGACCTGACTGCTACTTACCAGGGGGCCAGAGACTGGTATTCGAAAAATAATAATGTTGCTATTGCAAAGAGAGAACAAGATTGTCCTAGGAGATAGTTTTGAGGAATCAAGGCACTAGTTTTGTGCCACCTCCATATGCAGGGACAATATGTGTGTTGACCCCACTGATAGAGAAAAAGGGAAGAACCTCTACCCTGAGAATTGGTGAGTGGCCCTATATTTATAGAGTTTGAAACAAGTCACGGCTAGCATGCAGGGCTCACTCTGAGGTTACTGAACACATATGAGGTAAAACTCCAAACAGCCTGAGGTGTACTAAGAGCGTGGCTGACCTTCAGCTCTTTGCTAAGCTGTGACGCATATACAAGGGTGGTGGACACGGAGATGTCCAGGTTTTCTCAGTCCTTTGTGCTCCTTCATGGCCTTTCCCGTGGTTCTGAGCTTCATCTAAGACCTCATCATTTCAGACCTGTTTAACCGGCCTCCTACCTATAGACTTTCCCCTTTCCAGTCTCTTCGTTACAACCTTACCTTGGTCGTCTCCTTAAATATTATTTGGGTAGCGCAAACATCCCCTCCTAAGCGCCTCACCTGGAGGGGGCTAGTCATGGCATTCCATTCCCTTTGTCACAGTCAGGGTACATGCTCAAACTTTTTTTTGCTGGTAAGAAATCAGTAGAGTTGGAGACTTCTGCACAGCTGGATTTACTGTGAAGCTAAAGAGATTGAATCCATAGGCCCCATTATCAGAACAGGCTCCTGGGAGTCTTGGACACGCTGTGGTTACAGAGTGTCCTAGTGGGGAGGGAGTGAAGGTGGCAATCATGAGCATTTCGATGTAGGCATTGCCAAAAAAAAAAAAAAACAAAAAAAAAACAAATTTTCAAAACAAAAACAAAAAACAAAAAACCTCAGAGAAGGTAGACCTGAATCTTCAAGGCTCCAATAATTTGGTGAGGATTTTTTTTTTCTTATTCTAAATAACTTCTAATTTATACATGTAAATTTACATCCACAATTTTCTATTTTTTTATTAAAGAGGATCCCTCAAATTCTATAAGCGGCAGGCTACTGTTCCAAAGCAGAGATCTATGTGTCTCATGCTTCGAAACCTCCTCTGAGATATGTCCCATCCCCAGCCACCTTGCTCACCACCCTCCTGCCCATGTGCATCTTGGGTGCCACCCTCCTCGCCTCCTCGCTCCTCCAAGGTCCTGCACTTCCCAGCTCAGTCTTTGCACACCCTCTCCACCTGGGAGCACCTACCAGGGGTCAGCCAAATACCTAGCCCAGCAGGGGGGGCCCTGCGAAAACCCCACCTCCTCCATGAGGTCATCCCAACTTTTACTTTCACATCCCGAATTTTACTTTTACTGTCTTTCCGTGCTCCTTGTAGAAAGTGAATAAATATTTGTTTAGTGAAATTGGATTAGGTTAGGCGACTCTTCACAATATGCCTTGCATTCGTTACCTGCGTGTCCATTTTTTTCTTCTTTATGAACTCCTGGAGGTCAAGACTCTATTTGCTTCAAGGTTACATCTCCACAGCCCCCATCCCGGCTCTGCACAGAATGAGAGCTCAACAAATAACTGAACTGAACTGAACAGATGTGCTCATTAAATGGTTGCTGATTGACTGGAGATTTCTATTTTGGCATGTACACCCTGAGCTCAGAGTCCCGGCGTGCTGGCATGGAGGCAACTGTTTCTTTCCATTTTTCAGATTTTCCTCCCCCAGCCCAGGGAAGCACACAGTGGGAAAAGAGGCCTAGCAGCCTTGTGCTCTGTGGAGTGGAAACTGAAGTCCTGTGTAAATGATCTCCCCTCACGATCCCAGCCAACGATTATAAGTCATTATGCTCCTGCGGGTCCCGGCCTAGCACGGGTTATTGGTTTGTAATATCTCCTGGCAATCAATATCTTACCTACTTACCACATTCACTAAACAAACCTCGCTGGAGGATATTGGAAGAAAGGCATAGCCAGGGAACCTGGGGGGGGGGGCGGTTGACGGGCAAGGCCAAAACCACTTTTCCAAACCCTCCATTGAGGGAATAAAGACCATCTACATAAATAAATAGCAAGACCAATCACGTCTCATCGTGGCTAATCGACTTCTACTCAGGGTCTGTGAAGGGGAAACAATGAAGATTGTAAATTGTACACGGGCCTGGGTTGCTCTGGTCAGATTTGAGGCACATCACCTGGGGTTATGGGGGGGGGTGTGATTTGATCACCATCTTCTCAGTTTTTGTTTAAAGACCAAATGTTCTTCATGCCATTCTTCAGTCCAGAGCTCCATGGAGGGGTTCCTATATTGTATAGACTCCTCATGAGGATGCTGTTTGCATGGGGCTATTTCCTTTGTATGGTTGGGACTTGAAGCTCATCCCTCTGCAAGCTCAGGCTCCAAGATGCAGCAGGCATCCTGTCCTACCGGCCCGGGGAGCTCACTTATGATGCAGCGACAGTCGTTCAGACAGCCAGGGGAGTAGCTAGGCTCCGCAGGCAGAAAGGGAAAAAAAAAAAAAAAGGATTCCATTTTGGGCTCGACCTCTGTAAGTCCAGGAAGATTGAGTCTGCTATCAGTATCTGAACAAGCTCCCAGGGGTGAGCGAGCTTTCCCATTCGAGGCTCCCCTTTGTCACAGGGTAAAGAATTTATTAGTGAAAAATTTCAATTTCAGGCCTTCAAATTGTCTTGCCTGGCCTCGAGTTCTGTCCAGACCATGTATTTATAATACACTTCCTATCATTGTTTGAACATCTTTTTTCACCCTATAATCCCTTCCATGTTTGTTTACAAAAGGGATTTTGTTTTAAAACAGAGGAATTATTACTTCATTTGAGTGGTTTTATCCGGTGTCCCAAAGGGATTGTAACAGGCCCGTGGTAGCTCTTCGTGGACTTAGTGGGGAAGGAAGGGTGCGCGTGCACAGCGCCCACAAGCTGGTCAGTCTGCCGACAGTGGAACTCTGACAGTGGAAGGATGGGGCGGAGTGTTGGGACTCTGCTCCCTGCCCTCCTCTTCACATGTGAGTGCCTCTGTGTCCACATTTCTCCTTTTTAGGATAATACCAGTCAGATTGGATTAAAGCCCACACTAATGACCTCATCTTAACTAGTTACATCTGTAATGACCCTGTTTGCAAATAAGGCCACACTCTGAGGTACTGGGAGTTAGGACTTCAACATACGAATTTGGATTGGGAGGGAGACACAATTCAAACCGTAGCAACCACCAAGGAGATGCCAGGAGGCCCTTGGAAAAATCCCACCCTATGTGTCAAGACTATGTGTCATTTATCAATGACAATTTTGAGCTGCTGAGAAGAGATCGGGATATGCTTTGGTAAGAAGTAACTCATGGCTTAACATAGTAAAGCTTGATTTCTCACTCGTATCAAAGTCTGATGTGGGTCTGGTAGCTTCTTTAGGAATAGGGGAGAGATGACTTTCCTTACCAGTGATTCAGGGATCCTCCAGGCTGCTTTCACCTTGCATCTCCAACACCTCAAAGTTCTTGCTTTCTGGCCTTGCAGATGGGCAGGAAAGAGCATGGAGCACTCACCCTTGCTCTCAACTAACTGCTTTAGGTTAGAAGTGACACATATCACTTCCACTCCAAGTGAATAGACCCGAATTAGTCACATGATCTCAACTGCACAACAGGCCAGAAAATATAGAGAGGCCAACTACCCTTGCCATATCTTACTTCACCCAGAACACTATAGGTTTGGTAAGCGATTCTAGAAGGTAGAGCAGAAAAGCATTAGTTTAAAACCAGGAATTTGAAGCCAGACCAGGTTTGAATGCTAGTTCATCACTTAGTAGCTAAGTGTATCGACCAATTCACTTCATCTCTTTGCCCCTCGTTCTCATCCCTATAAAATGGGGATAATAATACCTCGTATCTAGTGAGCTTGTTCGATGTGTTTTAAGTTTTTAATATAAGTGTTTCTAGAACATAATACCACAAGAATTGAGCCATTTCATTTGCAAAAGATGATCTACAGATCTTAAACAAAAAAGTGGGAAAGGGTCACATGTGAAATATTTTCAAGTTTCAAATTTCATGTTTCCATGTAGCATGGATCCTTTTAATGGGTAAATAATACTCCATTGTATGGATTTACCATGTTTTGTTTATCCATTCATTAGTAAATGGACTTTTGAGTTGTTTCCATCTTTTGGATATTGTGAATAGTGCTGCCATGAACGTTCATGAGGTTGGATTTTTTAAAATATCTGTTTTCAATTCTTTTAAGTATGTATCTAGAGATAGAATTTCTAGGTCATATGGTAATTCTATATTTAACTTTCTGAGAACTGCCAAACTCTTCTCCACAATGACTGCACCATTTTATATTCCCACTAGCAATGTGACACTGTTCAATTTCTCCACACCCTCATCGACATGTCATTTTCTGTATTTTTTTTTAATTGTAGCCTTCCTAGCAGATATGAAGTGGAAACTCATTGTGGTTTTGATTTACATTTCTCTAATGTTAATGATGTTGAGCATCTTCTCGTGTGTTTATTGGACATTTGTTTATCATCTTTGGAGAAATATCTATTCAAATCCTATGCCCATTTTTAATTGGGTTTTTGTCTTTTTGCTGTGGGGCTGAAAGAGACTTTTATGTATTCTGGGTACTAAGCCCTTATTATGTATGATTTATAAATATTTTCTTCCACTCTGCAGGTTGTATTTTCATTTTCTTGATAGTGTCCTTTGATGAACAAAGTTTTTAATTTTGATGAAATCCAACGTATCCACTTTTTCTTGTTGCTTGTGCTTTTGGTATATCTGAAAAAGCCTCTTGGAAGATATCTATTTTTTTTTTAAGTTTGACTTACAAACTAATGGGAAAGAAAAACTAATTTATTAATCAAGACTCAAAAAGAGTAAAGCAGTTTCTGTGATCCTCACCACTTATCTTTGATCAAGAATTTACTAAAATTAGTTTCCAATTTGTAAGATATTTCCCCAAAATCCATATCTGTCATTAGTATCTCTTTGTAGTTTTATGGAGAATCAGACAGGTATGAGAAATATGTGGAATACAATTCGATGTCATTAAAATATCTGTAAGTGCTATGGCCCAGAGAGGCAAGGAGAATATGAAAAAGATCCAGAATTTAATCAGGAAATTTAGAAAATAAAGAGCAAACCGTTAGCAGTTCATTATATCCTGATTGGGGGCAGAGACTGGCACCTAACCAAATTAGCTGAAGCAGGTAGATAAAAATGTATCTTGAACCCAGAAGATAGGAGTTGCTACACGAACTTCATCTAAAGGATGGAACTTAAAGTCTTCGTTTTCATAGCAACTACTACAAAGGGCTCCAAGCGTCCATACTTGAGATAAAAAGAATAACCCTAACATGCAAAGTGTCAGATTCCACAACTGACATGAAAAAACTATTCCCTTCGTAAGTGTCTTTCCAGATCCAGGATGGGTTAGTATTAATTATACCGATGATGAAGTATTAATACTTTTGTGTCAAGTTCAAGAATAGGTGTTTAATCATTGGGACAATCTGTGTATATTCAGTATTTAAAGTGTTTGTAATGATTTAGGATTGGCATAATAGAGATTCTGACAGATTAGCCTTGTGATTCCAATTTAAAATATGTAATTGACTTGTGATTCAAGTTGAAGGTATAAGACTTCTTTACTAAGTTTGTAAACAGAATATGAATGTTAAGAGAACAAGATTTACTATATTTATAAGTTTAATAACTTATTAGATGGGAAGACAGTTTTGCTCATTAGAGATTTAAACTTGTCTGTCTGGTCAAGTACCTAAAGTGCTTAAAAAGAAAACTGAATATATTACATTTATAGCTGTAGTTTAAAATGCCCACATTTGTAAATGAGACTGATTGTTTAAAGAGAAATTAGTTTGTTAAGTTGATCAGACACATACTCAATTCCTTAAAGTTATAGTTCTTAATTACTAAAAAAATTTACACTTTTAACAACAACAACAATATTTATCAATTGAATTTCGAAATTTAGGAAGAACTACAAGGTCTTAATTTTAAGAATTCAATACTAATTGAAATTATGGGTACAACATGCGGGATTTTGAAATTCTCAAATTTTATAAATAATGAAGGTGGTTTCCAATATAGAGAATCTCTAGCAATGGGACTAATGGATATTATAAAATAACTTCTCACTGATCTATTTTTGTTTGGATTCCATTGTTTAGAAAGAGCCAGAGAACTTTCTGGCTAGCAAACCATAGATATGATAAACTGAAGATGGTTCTAGCCCTAACTTACATTTGGTATGAATGATGGGACTTAAGTGCTTTTTGGTCACAAAAAAATCAAACAGAAACTGAAAGAGAAATGGTCAAATCTTCAGATAGGCAATATATTTGAAGCATCCCCATCCACAAGTCATCTTCTAACAGATTAGAGTAATGGAAGATGCTCTTCTGTTGTCATGTCCATTCAAGCTGTTTGTTTAATCAAGGAGCGGTGCTTCTGGCATAAGAGAAATGCAATTAATGAGCAAAGGTCAACACGAGATAGACTGGGTGTGGACACTTCCACATAAGTTAGGGAAAGGGGAAAGGCTTAACTTTTTTTAAATAAATGGAAAAGTCAGTCTCTTTTCAAGCAATTAAAAAAAGAAAAAACAGCTTTAGAATAAGGTATTGTTCTCTGAATTCTGCTAATGGAGAAATATAATTGCTGCAACTAATATGTGTCTTTGAAATGCTGGTGACCAAACTAAATCTCCCAGGAAAGACAAGGTCTTGACATTCAGGATGGCTGAGCTCAACATCCTTTTAAACTGCTTGCATATGACTTTGTGATTTTAAAATGGAAAACCTTTAAAGACCTGAAGGAGTGAGTAACTGATATATTTCTCTAGTGGAAAATGAAGTGCCATGAGATGGCTTAAAAGTATGACTCTGGAGTCAGATACCTTGGGTTCAAATCTTAGCTCAGCCACTTATTAAATGAATGACCTTGGACAAATCATGAATCCTCTGGAAGTTCCGTTATTTAGTAGAGCCATAAGTAGAGAAGGTAATAACTATCTCTTAGGGTTATGAAATATTGTAAAGAGCTTAGCACCATGATCAACCCATAGGAACAACTCAATAATTTATATTGCTGCTTTCACTTACATTGTTAGATGTTAGGAGATTTCTGTAAAAGGACACGAGTCCCCCATTTACATGGTTGCAGTCGTTCTCTGTCTTCAGCCTCCGGCCAAGAAATATACTTTAGTGTTTTACATTAAGTTTGTGTTTTTCATACTGCTTAAAGCAAATTGTCTCTTTAAGAATCAAGAGTGATACACTGTCATCTGTTAAAAATTTTGAAGAAAGGACATAAATGCTGAAGGCTTTTATTAAAATGTCTCTAGATGTGAAATAATATTATTCTCATCGAATGGTCATAAATTGAGAAATATGAGGAAAACCAGTTGGCACAGCCATGAACATCTACTTGTTGTAAGGCAAAAGTTGACTTTTAAATGCTTTATGCATATAGAAAACTACAAAATTATTAAAATGTGTGATAGTTTAGGAATGTTAGACACGATTTGATTGTTCTCTTAATTGGTGTTTCAATACCTCACTGTTATTTAAATTAATTCTCACAGATCAGCCTTGACCAGTTAAAAGCATTAATAAAATGAGCAGGGTCATACCTTGTATGTTGTTAGGTAAATTCAGGAGCCTGGGATGACTATAGGGAGTGGTGTCATCTAAGGTCTCTAAGGACTCCCTGGAAAATAAGGCTTCTGAAAACCACCACATGGTTCACATCCAATTACTAAATTTCCATAAAGGCAGTCTTCTTTTAAGAAGACTGCTCAGCTCAATACATATTTATTACAATGAGACTTGAAATTTGATTTAGTGGCAAGTGACATTTTTCAAAACAATGTGTTCTCTATGCTTTCAGTAAGTAGCGATTGTTACTGAACTTACAAGAAACTGGGATTTAATTTTATCATTAATTAAGGAATATTTCAAATAAAGAAATCAGGATTTCCTTTTTTAATCATTTTTTATCCTGAATAAAGGAATTGTATACATGTATGGACCAGCTGCCCTTGATCTTTCCTAGAAGGGGGAAAATTAAATTAGGAAAGGAAGCCCCCAAATGCACAGGACATTTAAAGGATGAGAATAACCGAAGAAGGTTTTGGAACCTCCAAGCTTGGAGGTCTTCCAAAGGACAATCCACAACCCACCCGGGGTGACTAGGTCCTCCTGGGCCAGATGCCATTGCAAAGCCCCAATTAATCTAAATATTCCATTTTTGACAGATATACTCTTGGGGTTTCTATGACAGGAAACTGAAATTTATAGTTGAGAAGTGCATCTATGATTGTTAAGCACTGAAATATCTGCCCAAATTAGCCTGACCCAGGATGTGGACTTTGATCTCAAAATGCTGGAATCCTGAAAATACTGTCATTGTCTTTAAAAACCCCAAGAACTGGAGACAGCTTTTTAAGTAGTATAATTAGTGTGGAAGCATAACCTTTGATGAACCTGAGAGAAGACTTCATCACACCCAGCAACTGGGATGGTCTTCCCTAAGACTCCCACGTACCAAGTTAAAAAAAAAAATTTTTTTTTTAAACTAACCACGGCACACTTAGGGCTCAAATACTGGAGCACTTAAGAGGATTTATTTAAGTCTCCCAAATAACAGCTTGAAAACAAATCCTGTTAAATGCTCCATTTCCCTATTCTTGTCACAAATTTTTGCTTGGCCCTTTCCCTTTTATTAAACTGTGTAACTATTCATTATATTGCAACATAACCCGTATGGTTGTTAGCAATCACCTGCAGCTACTGGCATTTCTGAAAGCAAAGCCTTAAGACTGCCCACATGGTAATGCTGGATTATGAAGTTATGATTCATCAGAGAAAATAAACAGGGAGGGTTTTTTTGAAATGTTGTGAACACACGCCATCTTCTTCTGATCTTCCCCCCCCCCCCCCCCCCGTTAGCATCACCTGCAAGAACTGTGTGCTCTATAGGGGGTTGCCAAAACCAAGTTTTCAACTGAATATATACTACTGCAAAATCCAATGGACTTTGTCCCAGAGGCTGGTAAGGAAGGCCAGCCAGGTGTTATTTGCAAGAAAACTCAAGGAGTCAGGACAGCCTTAGAAATAGAGACTGACACTCGATGGCCAGGGCTAAGATCTCTGCACTGTTTAGCAGTGAGGCCTCCCACAGGCCACAAGCAGTGCACCTGGATAGATTCTGTGAAAGGATGAAGATGATGCTAATGGTCTGATGGGGAAAAGGAGCCTTCCCAAGAAGAGAAAGTGGAAGTCTAACACTTGACCAAGGACATGATTGAAGGGTGGGGTGGGGTATGGGTGGTCACAGGGGATGAATGACCGAATATCTCTCAGTTTGGTGACACTCGTTATCTTCAAAGGAAAATGCTTATATAAATATTGAATCACACGAAAGAGTCAAGCCATCAGAGATGAGAAAGGAACAAAGCCAGAGAGAGAAGAGAGGGTCTTCCCACTTCCATGTGGAGACCATGGACGCAGGACCAAACAACAACTGGACATAAGCTACTTGAAAATAGCAAAAAAGAATACCACAGACACCTGGGAACATCACAGCCATGGCTGAGTGTCAGAGCCGAAATAACAAGGTGAGACACGTAGGTGTCAGCTGTATCAAAAGACTTGGTGAGACACCACATGATGCTTCTTTCATAGGTGGGAAGGATTTTGGGGGAGAGTAGGGTTCCAGTGATTTCACTTGTGGGTGCTAAGCCGGAGATTATTGTTTCCCACCATTATTGTGATCTTGTTGGGAGTGGAGAAAAGAATCCCGTGGAAAACAAGTATAAGTCATACGCTGAGCAATCTGAACCATAAAGGGCTCAGTCCTGTTGCATATTTTCTTACAGGGGAGATCCTCTCTGACGTGATTTCTTCTAATCTCCTCTCCTTATCTGCACCTCCTTGCTGCTGGTGTCCCTTCATCTGGCACTTACCCTGCATCCTAACCAGATGGTACAAGCCCAGCGAGCTCCTACTGAGCCCTACAGGTCCAAAAGAAATTCATAGACCCCCTACTAGGACGAACTATAGTGTGACCATAGGCAGTATTTCCATTCCCTCTTTCCTGACAATATTTCATTCCTATCTCTTGCCAGCTCCTTTTCCCTTCATTCAAATCATCAAATCCACTTTATATGCAGGTGCCCACATGTAGAAAAGAAGCCAGTCTCCCTTTTTTTAAAGCCCCCCTTACAAATGTAAGAGGTTCCCTTAGATCTCCCCTCCCTTGATTCGGTGGAGGAGGTAGATGCTCCAAGAATGTACTTGCCCACTAAGCTGACAGATTCTCTGGTTATTCTTCTCGACTCCTTTATAAAATGGGGAGGATGATAGCAGAGCTAGTTTGGCCATTTTTTAAGTTGGTTCTGCAAGGATTTGGGGAGGCTGCATTTAGAATGGGAAGCCTACTGTTCTCATTTTAGGGGATTTAGCTGCATATCTGAACAGAAACAGTTCAGTTTGACCTCCTGCTACGTCCAGTAGACACCTTAGTAGAGAGATGTCAAACGGGGCAGCAGAAATGCTGCTACTCAAAGGAGCAGTCTCAAAGTCTTTCTTAAGGTAATGTCACTCTTATTCTGTTAATAACAAAATATGACAGCAATAGTATTTTTTATCCTCATCCTATGGACAATTAAAGTGGAACTCAAAGCTTAAGCAGCATGCCCAAGATCACACAACAAGTAAATAAGGGGTGAAGACAAGACACTCACTTCTGTCTTGAACTGAACTTTATGATTTGACTTCTCATTTGACATACTATCACTGCTATCTCATACTTTGTCCTCTTTATTGTGAATTTCTCATTTGATTAAATCAATGTCCATGAATTGATGTGTCTGAATATTTGTCACTAAAAACATAACACCTCTAGTAGATGTTATTTGGACATTAACCTAAACTTACAGCTTAGACCCTCTGTATCTAAGGGACTAAGCATTTGTAAATTGATTCTTCATATTCTAACTCTAATTATTTTGGTAAAATTGAGTATTCTCTATTCATGTGAGGAGGGCCCAGATTCAATAAGTATGATAGTTCTTGTGTAAATATTCTCAACTCAAGACTGTCTCATACTGTATATCCTCTAACAAACAATGGGCCAATTACAGGACAATTAGGTAGTGGAAAAAAATCATTAGTGAAACTAGATCTAGCATATCTGGCTTCCCAGGCAAATACCTCTGCAAGAGAAAAAAAATTATTCTGACCCAGCTTGACCCTAAATAAACTGCAATTATATTTATTCATTGTATCATGTCCAATACAGCATATCATCCTAAATACTGGTGAACTTTAACATTGTGTCTAGAAATATCCCTAAATAACGACACATAGATTTAATTAACTTTGTATAGGTTAGCCAACTTTTAATGTTTTTTTCAGAGTTTTAGAGACATTGAGTTTTTTAAAAGAGTTAATCTTTTAAATGTATCTATTTATTTATTTAGAGGACAAGAGAGAGCATGAGTAGGGGGGAGAATCTCAAGCAGGTTCCCCACTCAGCAGAGAGCCCAACATGGGGCTGGATCCTACAAACCTGAGATCATGGCCTGAGCTGAAATCGAGTCAGACACTTAACCAAATGAACCACCCAGGCATCTGACATTGGGGGCTTTTTTAGAGGTTTTAGTCTCAGAAAAATATTGAGAGGAAGGTACAGGAATTTCCCATATACTTCCTACCCCCACATATACATAGCCTCCTGCATTATCAACATCACTCATCAGAGTGGTACCTTTGTTACAGCTGATGACCCTACACTGACACATCATAATCACCCAAACCACACAGTTTACATTAGGGTCCACTCTTGGTCTTGTACATCCTGTAGGTTTGAATGAGTGTATAATGACATGTATCCATCATTATGGTATCACACAGAGCAGTTTCACTGCCCTAAAAGTCTCTGTGCTCCACTTATTCATCTGTCCCTGGAAAACACTGATTTTTTTTAAAGATTTTATTTATTTATTCATAAGAGACACAGAGAGAGGCAGAGACATAGGCAAAGGGAGAAGCAGGCTCTCTGCCCTGAGCCCAATGTGGAACTCGATCCCAAGACCCCAGGATCACGCCCTGAGCTAAAAGCAGACACTCAACCCCTCGGCCACCAAGGCATCCCGGAAACCACTGATCTTTTTTCTGGCTCCATGCTTTTGTCTTTCCAAGAAAGTCACATAGTTGAATAATACAGTATATAGTCTTTCAGGTTGACTTCTTTTTAAAAAAAAAATTTATTTAAATTCCAGTTAGCTAACATACAGCATAATATTAGTGTCTGGTGTAGAATTTAGTGATCCAGCACTTACATATAACACCCAGTGCTCACTTGGTAAGTTTCCTCCATGTCTTTCCATGGCTTGACATCTCATTTATTTTATCCCTGAATAGTATTCCATTATCTGGATAAGCCAGTTTCTTCATCTATTCACCTACTAAAGGACATTTTGGTTGCTTCCAGATTTTGGCAGTTATTAATAAATCTGCTATGAATATTTGTGTGGACAGGTTTTTGTGCATCCATAAGCTTTCAAGTCCTCTGGGTGAATACCAAGGAAAGCAATTGCTGGAACATATAGTATGTTAGTTTTGTAATTAACCCCAAACTGTTCTAAAATGGTTGTCACATTTTGTATCCTCATCAACAATGAATGAGAATTCTTGTTGCTCTACATCCATTCCAGCATTTGGTGTTGTCAGTGATCCAGATTTATGCCATTTTAATAGATATATAGTGGTATCTCATTTTATTTTGCATTGCCTTGATGACATAAGATGTGGAGCATCTTTTCATATACTCATTAACAATTCGAGTATCTTCTTTGGTGAAGTTTCTGTTACAGTCTGGCCCATGCTTTAATCCAGTTGCTTGTTTTCTAAACGTTGAGTTTCAAATACATAAAGCGATCTTTATGTATTTTGGATAACAGCCCTTTATCAGATGGGTCTTCTGCAAATATTTTCTCCAAGTCTGTAGGTTTTCTTCTCATTTTTGACCAACTTTTAATCTTGTCGTGAGTTTTTCTAACATGACTCAGGACATGGGAGACAAAGACCAATTTAAGTTCTTAAGATTTCAAGGGTAGGGGCCAGGGCCTGAGCCAAAGTGAATTCACTAAGACAAATGCCACTTTATGAGTTTGAGAATGAAGAGGCTTTACATATAATCAGTCTGACTCCATCTCAACCTCTACATCAATTATTAGTATCCTATTACATATCACATATGAAAAAGATTGAGCTGGTGGTTTCCAAACTTGGTTTTATATCAAAATTATCAAAGAGGTTTAAAAACAATACAAGTCTTAGACTCCCAGTCCTGGAAGGAATTCTGAGGTGGGCTTAGGAATCTGTATATTTATGCAACCTCTCTATGTCACTCTGATACATCCCACTCCACTTTCAGGCTATCCTGAGTATTAGAAAATTCTTCCTTCTATTGACTCAAAATGTATTAAACTGTAGATTTATATCCATTGGTACAAATGAATAATAATTCTTCCCTCTTCTCTCCAAAAGCTTTCATATATGTGAAGGTAACTGCTTTGTTCTCTGATGTCCTCCACTTTCAAACCATCTCCAGACCAGCGATTTCCAGCTTTTCTAACCTTTCCCTGCATGCCAAGATTTAAGTCCCTTTATCTTCCAGCTTGTTTTTCTCTGATGCTCTTCAAGTTATTCTATTAGTTTTAGACATTTGATGCATTAAGACAATGTACTCATTTTTACAAACAAAGATCACATTAGCTTACAGGTGGCCATATCATACATGGTCCATTGATTAAGATCTCCCGATCATTTTTTTTTAGCAGAACTTGTTGTCAAGCTAGTTCCCTGCCTCTTTCCCTAATTATGTATCATTGTAGTTTGTTGACTTTTTCTTTGGACCCACATGCATGACCTTACAGTTAACTCCAATAAAAACTTGTCTTCTTAGATTCTGCTTATCCCTTCAGCTTGTCGGTATCTTCATCCATACTAGTAATTTTGTCCTCCAAATCAAAGTGGCTGCAGAATTTTTACACACGACAGTAGTGTAACTGTGGCCAGGAATCTACTTGGAGGTGAGTTCTTAAAGAAGCACTTGCTGAACATGTTTCACAGGACTAAGAACATTTCTGATGGAGGCCAATGACACGTGGAGGATCAGTCTTCCAATTCATCTGTTGGAGTCTCCATCTATCAAGTATTTGATAGTCATCTTATTGGCAAATTTGAAAATTACACCTTACTATTTTTAAGCAAACTACTAATAGAATGTTATACAGAATGTTTGAAGACAGAAATATTACAAACTTGTTATCAGATTAATATTGGTTCATTTATCAGAAATATTTGTATATAATCACTCAACTCATTATGACACTAATTTCATGTCCATGTAATCCTTCTGTCTCCTCAATTTAAATTTATTGGGACACAGCTGGGAAAAGTCAAAATAAAATAATACATTTCTACATCTTCCAGTAAAATAATTTTTAAAAAGACAAAATTAGATGAACATGTTTTCCTTTTTAGTAAATCCATCCAACCAATGTCTGTTCTAGAATTTTGCCTGTAATTGATATTAATTTCTAGCATTTACCTTTATGTGTAATATATTGAAATCTGCGTGAAAACAAGGACCCATAACTGCCTTGTGTCCTTTGAGCCATGTACAGTGCCTAGCAATCCAGTAGGTCCTCAATAAAAGTTGGTTGGTTGGCTGAATGAATGAGTCTGTGTTTTAAGTGAATTTACTTTTTCCTTTTTTGAAAGATCAAAATGGCAATTTTCTATTTCAACTAGTTGTCCAATTTGTCCAAGAAGTTCTCCATTCCAAATGTTCCAGAAATAGCCTGCAGTTACAGACAGGATCAGCCTTGAATAAACTCTGAGATGATAACAAAGTCCTATCCCTCCCAACCAGTGAATTGTGTCTGTAGCTCTCACACTCTGTGATCCTATAATAAATTTTGTGCCCTGAATATCTAAAGGAGTTCTGACCTCTGGCCCTTGGATTATGTGCTAGTATATGCCTGACTACTCTTATATCCAATTTTTAACTGGAACTGAGGCTTGTCATTAATCCCTATACTTGGGGTACTGGATTTTTCTCTTTATTGCCATCCAGAGACTAGATTCTGCTTCTGATATTCCTTTTACTGACTTTATTTTTTTTCTGACTTTATATAGCAATATGACTTACCAATTACACATTGTTGCCACACTCTATCTACCACCTCAAGAGGCCTCTCAGCATCATCAGAGTCCTGGCTAGAATTAGAATTTGCTAACCTTTCTTATATTTAGGATGACTGTTTGGCTTTATCATGGATAGGACTAACTCTTCTGAAACAACAAGTGTTAGCAAGGATGTGGAGAAAAAGAAATCCTTGTATCCTGTTGGTGGGAATGCAAACTGGTTCAGGTACTGTGGAAGACAGTATAGAGGTTCTTCAAAAAGTTAAAAATAGAACTGCCCTATGATTCAGTAATTGCACTACTGCGTATTTACCAAAACAAAACAAAAACAAAAACACTAATTCAAAGGGAAACACGCAGCCCCATGTTCATTGCAGCATTCTTTAGAGTGCCAAATTATGGAAGCAGCCCAAGTGTCCGTCTACAGATGAATGGAAAAAAGATGTGGGGTGTGTGTGTGTGTGTGTGTACACATATATACAATGGGGTATTATTCAGCCACAAAAAATAATGAAATCTTGCCATTTGCAACAACTTGGATGGAGATAGAGGCTATAGGGCTAAGTGAAATGTGCCAGTCAAAGAAAGACAAATGCCATATAATTTCATTCATATGTGGAATTAAATAAATGACCAAAGTAAAAAAAAAAAAAAAAAATCCAGAGAGAGAGAAACCAGGAAACACAGGAAACAAACTCTTAATTATGAGAACAAGGCTGGGGGTAATGGAGGAGTAACAGGTAGAATTGTTTAATCACTATATTGTACACCTGAAACTAATACAACACTGTATGTTACCTACACTGGAATTAACATAAAAAACTTAATAATAATAATATAAAAGAGTAGCTCTTCTGGAAGTTCTTATGTATTCTGCTTAGTTTCCTTAACTCCCATTCATCAAATCTCTAGGTTCCTAACATGTTCCATTGTCACGGGAACGATGACATTAGACTATGACCTCTGTGCTGGGAGACACAACATCATGTAGAATATCTTGGTTTTCTTAAAATTTCTTTGTCTTCTTGGCTCTATTTTCAGTATAATTTTAGTTCTTCACATTTAGTTTCAAGATTAGTTTCCTTCACAAATAACAAGCAAATACAATCAAGGGGGTGGTTCTGGAGTATTTTTTTTAAAGATTTTATTTATTTATTTGAGAGAGCACAAGCAGGAAGGAGGGACAGAGGAGAGAGGGAAGCAGACTCCCCGCGGAGCAGGGAGCTGGACACAGAACTGGATCTCAGGACCCTGAGATCATGACCTGAGCTGAAGGCAGAGGCTGAGCTGACTGAGACATACACGCACCCTCTTCTTTTTTCAATATTATGCCACCAGGCCTTAACAATTAAACAAATTTTGTGTTTTAATCTGGTTAGTATTATTAGTATAGGTTGAGTCCACTTTCTTCTAATTGTGATTAAATATCCTTCTTTCAATAATTTATCCATATCCCTTTGATCCACTTATTCTAAAAAAATATTTCTGGGAGCTTTCAATTAGCCAGTTCCTCTTCTAAGCTGATGATACATTTATGAACAAAACAAGGACAAAGTTCTGTTCTCTGGAGCCTGCATTCCTGTCTGAGGAGAGAGAAATCAGCAAACAAGTATAAATATAACATCAGGTGGTGAAAGTGCTATAATGAAAAATAAGGCCATGTGAGAGAGAAAACAAATAAAAGTGATGAGGGAAGGCCTCTCAAGGTCACATTTGAGCAGAATGGAAGTGAGGGAATGAGTTGTAAGGATTTCTGGTGGTCGAACTTAAGAGGCAGATAAAATAAAAGTAAAGCCTTGAGGTGGTACTGTTGAATTTGCTCACTGCAGTACATAAACTAGAGTGAGCAAAGTGGGGGTGGTAAGTAAAATAAAACGGAATACTGAAAAATAGAAAAGGAATACAGGGAAAAATTAAAATAAAAGTAAACAGATGGAACAAATAGAAAACAAATAGCAAGATGGAAGATGTAATCCAACCATATCAATAATTACATTAAATACATATGGTCTAAACCAATTAAAAATCAGAATTGTCAGACTGGTTTAAAAGCAAGACTCAACTATATGCTATCTGTAAGAAACAGCTGCGTATAAAAATCTTTAAATAGAGTGATTCAATAAGATTGAAAGTAACAGCATGACAAAAAATATATAATCACTAACCATAAGATACCTATTATGGCTGTATTAACGTCAGAAAAGAGACTTTAAGGCAAGAAGCAGTATCAGTGTAAAGAAGGACATTTTATAATATTAAAAGGGTAGATTAATCAGAAAGACATTTTTCATTGTGATAAAATGTACATAACATAAAATTTACTATTTAACCACTTGAAGGTATACAGTTCAGTGGCATTAAGCACATTCACATTATTATACAACCAGGACCATCATTCATCTCCAGAAATTTTTCATTTTCCCAAACTAAAAACTTTACACATTAAACAATAACTTCTAATTTCTCCCCTACCACCACCTTACCCCCAAGTAACCACCATTCTATTCTCTGTCCCCATGATGATTACTCTACATACCCCATATAAGTGGAATCATACAATATTTTTTTTGTCTGTCTCACTTACTTTACTTAAGGAAATGTCTTCAAATTTCATTCATTTTGTAGCATGTGTCAAGATTTCATTCCTTTTTAAAGCTGAATCCTACTCCATTGTATGTATACACATTATGTTTATTAATCTTTCAATAGGCATTTGGGTTGCTTCCACTTTTTGGCTATTATAAATAACATTGCTATGAACATAGGTGTACACGTATCTTCAATTACCTCCTGACAATTCTTCTGGGTATATATCCAGAAGTGGAAATACTAGACCATGTAGTAATTCTAGGTTTAATTTTTTGAGAAATAGCCATACTGTTTTCCACAGTGGCTACACCACTTTACATTTCTATCAGCTAAGCACAAGGGTTTCAATTTCTCCTCCTCTTCATCAACACTTATTTTCTCTGTCTTCTTTCTTTTTCTTTCTTTCTTTCTTTCTTTCTTTCTTTCTTTCTTTCTTTCTTTCTTTCTTTCTTTCTTTCTTTCTTTTCTTTCTTTCTTTCTTTCTTTCTTTCTTTCTTTCTTTCTTTCTTTCTTTCTTTCTTTCCCTTTCTTCTTTCATAACAACTGTCCTTAATGATATGTAGTAGTATCTCATTGTTTTGATTTACATTTCTCTAAAGGTTAGGGGTGTTGAGCATCTTTTCATGTGCTTATTGACTATATGTGTCTTCTTTGAAGAAATGTTTTTATTCAATTCCTTTGCCCATTTTTCAGTTAGGTTACTCATCTTTTGTTATTGAGCTGTAGGTGCTCTTATATATTCTGGATGTTAATCCCTTATCAGATATATGGATTGCAAATACTTTCTCCCATTCCATTGGTGGCTTCTTCACTCTATTGATCTTGTCCTTCGACATACATAAAACAATCTTGATAAACTTAAATATGTGAAACAAAAATGAACCAGACTGAAAGGATAAATAGACAAATCCATGATCACAATTGTTTTTTTTTATCATCTCTCTCTTAGAAATTAATGGAACAACTAAACAAAAATACCTGTCAGGATAATGAGTATTTGAATAACAAAGCTGACCTAATTGACATTTACCAAAAAAAAAAAAAAATCTAATAACTGCAGACTAAAATTTTATAGAGTATGTCATCTGAACATAATAGAAGTAAATCAGCCATCAATAACAGAAACAGAAAGAGAGCTACAAAATGCCAAAATATCCTTAAATAACTCATGAACCAAAAATAAATAAATCACTGTTTTAGTTTGATTAAAATAGATTCTAGTTAAATATTTCGTTGAATGGCAACAAAAACACAACATATCAAAATTTGTATGTATGCAACTAAAGCAGTGCCTATAGGGAAATTTATAGATTCAAATACATATATTAGGAAAAAACAGGTGTTAAAATAGTAATCTAAGCTTATACCTTAAAAGGCTAGAAAAGAAAGTGCAAATGAAAACCAAGGCAAGTAAAGGGAAGGAAATAATAAATATTAGAGCACTAATCAATAAAATTGAAAACAAACAACAGAGAAAGTTAACAAAATCAAAAGATGGATTGTTTGATAAACTAAAATAATTGATAACGTTTTAGTGGACTGAACAAGAAATCAAGACAGAAAAACAAATGAGTAAGAGGAGCTATCACTCCAGATCCTATAGACCTGAAAACTATATTAGGGCCATTCTACTCCTAGGTTACATTAGAATGTTGCAAGAGACCATCACTCACTCTACCAACCAAAACAAGGTGAATCAGATGAACTATAAAATCATAGTATTATAAAACCAATTAAAATACTGAAAATAGAACTACAAATGAGTTTAATACCAGAAATTGAGGAGCCATATTATGTAGGAAAGGAAACACTCTCAAGAGCTCTCATTCCAGGCAGAAATGTGAAGGATGAAGAGTCTACCCTATGAAATTAGGATACAAGATAATAAATGCAATTATATATCTATATTATGGTAATAAAACAATGGAAAGTAAGAGTTTTAGCAAAAATATTGGAAAGTAAATTTTCCATTTTAAAAGCACCAAAACTTATAATGCTTAGCAGTACATGTAACAAAAAACAAGTGAGACATGTTTATTGAAAATTAAAATTATTCTGAGAAATATTTAAGAAACCCTCAATAAATAGATGAATACACCAAGTTTATACAGTAGAAGACTCAATACTGTTAGGATGTTGACTTTACCCAAATTAATGTATAGATTCAATGTAATCCCAATTAAAACCCCAGAAGAATTTTATTAAAATTGACACACATATTCTTAAATTTATATTTTAATATAAAAGACTTAAAATAGCCAAACAACATCAAAAAAGAAAAAAAAGCAAAATAAAGCTGGATTTTAAGACTTCACTATAAAGTTACAGTGATTAAGTGATATGCATGTGATATTAGTGTAAAGATAGACCAAAAAATCTATGAAAAAGATATGTGAAGATATATGTGATCAAAAGACTTTTGACCAAAGTACAAAGATGATTTAATGGGGGGGAGAAAAAAATCTTTTCAACAAATGGCACTAAAACAATAGGACATCCTTACAGAAAAATCAATAAACTTCAGCTTCTATTTCACTCAGTACACAAATTTCTGATAGATAATAGACCTAATTGAAAAACTAAATCTATAAAACGTGGAGAAGAAAACATAAAAGAACATTGTCATTACCTTGCAGTATGCAAAGGCTTCTTAAATTGGACACAAAAAGAAATGCTGGCAATAAAGAAAATGTTGATAAAGTAGGCAGCATCAATATTAAAGACTTGTTCTTAAAAACATATATCATTTAAGCAAATACAAAGGCAGGCAATGGACTGCAAGAAATTACCACAATACATACACCTAACAAAAGATTTGTAAACAGAATATAAAAGGAACTAGTGCAATCAATAATTTTAAAAAAAGCCCCATTTTTTAAAATGGGCAAAAGATTTGAACAATTTACAAAAAGAGATATGCAAATGGACAATAAGCATATGAAAGGTGCTCATCAGGGAAGTGCAAAATTAAACCAAAACGTCCTACCACTTCACACACATTAGACTGGCTAAAGTTAAAATACTGACAACATCAATATGTTCATGAGAATGTGCAGCAACTGGACATCTCATACACTTCTGGCAGGAGTATAAAAATATGACAACCACTCTCAAAATTAGTAGTTTCTTCTACAGTTAAACATCTACCCAATTATCTAGCAGTTCCTCTCCTATATATTTACCCAAGGGAAATAAAAACACATGCCAACAAAAATATTTGTACAAGAATGTTCATAGTTGCCTTATTCATAATAGCCCAAAATGGAAAAAACGCAAATATCCATCAACAAAAGGATAGAGTACAAACAAACAAATTAATACAACCATGGCGTAGCCATACAATGGGGGACTGTTGAGCATGACAAAAAGAATGGGTTATTGATACAAGCAACAATTGGATGACTCTCAAAAACATTATGTTGGGCAAAAAACCTAAATACATTCTTTATTATTCCATTTATACAAAATCCCAAAACAGGCAGAACAAATCTAGGCATGAAAAATCAGAACACTGACTGACTGCCTGTGGGGTTGGGGAACGCTCAGATCCATCTCAATGAGAGAGACCTAGGAAAGGAGAGAGCAGCAGAGAGAGCAAACGAGAGAGAGAGAGAAAATAGGAAAGAAGACAGTGCCAATGACAAGTAGGGAGAACTCTTTAGGGAAGCTCTGCTCTAAACGGATTCAGAAAAATGATGCATGAAAGAAATTCATGCATGAAGAAATTCAGGATAAGGTTATTCTTTTGGGGCGCTTGGGTGGTTCAGTAGGTGAAGTGGCTGACTTCGGTGCAGGTCATGATCTGGGTCCTGGGATTGAACCTTGCATTGGGCTCCCCTCTCAGCCTGGAGGCCGCTTGTCCCTCTCCCTTTGCCCCTCCCCCCACTTGTGAGAGCGCATGTGCCCCCACCATCCCCCTTCAAATAAATAAATAATTTTTTTAAAGATAAAGTTGTTTTATAAAGATTGGGTGATATTCTAGAATTTTTGTGCCATGATTTGGAAAAGAGGGAGTATATGAAGATGCAGGGGAAGAGGACACATATGTAGAAGTGATGTTTCTGAGAAGGCGAAACGGGGAGGATCCAGTATGTGAGCGGACGGGCTTTTCAGAAAGGGCTTTGAACATCCATCCTGGTTTCTTTAAACATCCCAAATGAAAAGAGATAGCACACTTGAAATGTTTATTGCAGTTATAGCCAGTTGTCGTCAAACAAACCACTATTGCCGTTCCTTTTTCTCTTCTGTGATTACACCGATGACACACCATGGGTGAGATTTCACAACAGCGTATCTTGCTTCTAGCACGCAAAGAAAGCAAACTCTGTTCACTAATGAAGGATGATGAATTTGGGTTAATGCACTGTGACAAAGGTTTCTAGAAACTGATAACTTTAATAGCTATTCTCAAAAGACAAGCGCAGCAAAAAAAGGGGAAATGTAGAAAACTTCTTGGTCCAATTCAGGTTCAAGAGCTGAATTAAGGTTACAGGAGAACAACTGCTAATCATCCTTTTCTCATTTTGAACAGATTAAAAGCTCCCACTCTTCCATAAATGCTGCACATATCCTTAACTGCCTGTGGTTTCTGCAAGCCTCGCTGGTTTAGAATTAATATCAACACTGCATTCTCACCACATACAGGTCTCTCTCTCTCTCTTTCTCTCTGTCTCTCTCTCTCTCTCTCTGCTCTCTGTCTCTCTCTGCCCCTCTCTCTCTGTCTCATACACACATCCACACACACACACACACACACACACACACACACACACAAAGCCTGTGCTCAACATCGACAAATACCCACAGCTTGAGATTAATAGTCAGGAATTAGGAGGGCAGGAACCTTCGATAAAAGCCACATGCAAAGGCCAAAGTGGATTTTAAATATTGGGGCCAACAAGCATTAACTAATTTTTCCTACTGGAGTGCACTGTCCTTTAGTCTCTATTTTTGCTCCTAATTGTTCCTGTAGGTAGTAGGTTAACACGTAACGGTACTTAGAGAAGGAAGCAATTGAATATGGCATAGATACTGAAAGAAAGGGCTCAATAAAAGAGCAGCATGTGCTCTAATCTGGCCTTTTACAACATCCACTATCAAAGAGCTTTGGGGGTTTAAGGGGATTAGATACCATAACCCATCTGTCAGGTCATTATGTAAGGAAACACTCCTGCTGTTTTCAAGGGAAGATGCCCTACTGTATATTATTATCATTAAGCATTTACAGAGTACTGTAGACTCGCAAAGCTCTTTCAAGGCATTTTTATTTGTTGTTCCTTACAAGATGCTGTCGACTCTAAGTCTTATTTACAAATGAAGAAACTGAGGTACAGGAAGATGATGGCAAACACTTCAGTCCCCCAGGGAGTAGCAGGAGCTATGAAGGGAACTTGGAGCCCTGAGAAAAGAGCTTCCTATATCCTTCTACCGAAAAATATGCCAAAGGTTTTTGGAATTTCGTTTGTTTGCTTACTCTTTTGAAAGGCAAGATCACTTCTCTTGTGTTTTCCTGCAATCTTATACATTATTCCATAACAAATACTTAGGGGTTATTTTCCGTAGACACAAGATGTATCTTAACAACAGTTGTACATCATGATTGACACTGTTCCATATGGGAGGAGAAGCAGGACGCGTTCAAGCATGAGCACGTGTAAGGATGGAGTGATATATCGTAGCTATCATTTACAAAACTGGAGATCCCAAATCTAAAGCATAATGAGGCAAAAATGAAATACTACATGTCCATTCAGCCATGCTGCTTTTAATTTGCTGGAGATAATTTCGCATTCTAGTAAACCCTAAGCAAGCACCTTGGTGTACAGGGGGAAAAACACAGAGACCTGCTGGAAAACAGCAAAGCTATCTACTGTGGGCTCCCTGGAGAGCTCTAACACGTCACAATGACATGGATGCGGTTACCTGATAACATTTATTTTTCTGGGGTTTTCCCCTACCATTTAGAACAGAATTATGGGACTCAATTTTGTGAATTGTAACACGGAAGGATTATAGTTTTTCTCTGAAAGAGAATAAATCCCCACTTCAAATAAAGGAATTAATAGCACAATATATTTAGACCTTAATGTCAGAAAATATATCCCTCAATCGTGCAAAATTGTACAAACATACTGATCAAACCTGAAGACTTAATTAAAAGACCATGTCTTGTATCTTTTAAAGTTGCTGCCTCTTCCCCCAGTAAGAAGGAAAAAAACTCATACCATTCTTTAATCGTGAGTTGATGGAGATTACTGACATTCGCTTATTTATTATCTACTGAGGACCTACTATATTCCAGAGATAATTCCTTTCCTGAGGAGTCCACAGCCTGATAGAAGAGATCCATACATCTTTATACAAGTTACTTTAAACAAGTTCTTTATCCAAGAAGGAGATGGCGCTATAAGTACATAATATAGGTAAGTTATTCTGGAATTTGGGGAAAGTCCAGTGCTGGGTAGGATTACCATTTCTTTCACTGGAGAAGGCAGGGCAGGGTCACATGAGTAAGGAGGAACAATGTGGGAAAACTTTACATGACAGATTTCAACGGAGGTGGTCCCCCAAGGATGTGTAGGAATTGAGCCAGCAGGAAAGGAAGAAATAGATCATTCCAGGAGAAGGTAGTGGCACATGGAAAGAGGCCAAGAAGGTACCTGTAGGGGAGCACTAATGGTGGTGGGAGTAGTTCATAGTTAGCCCTTCAGCCTAAATGGTTAGGCGGGATCCCAGCTACCTGTGAAGGAAAACAGAAGAGAAGGCAAAGCCAGACCAGTTAGTGCTATGGTTCACGAGTCTGGTTAACCACCAAGGCGAGTCCCACTGAGGTGGTCTGGGGTACGGTGTTTGAATCTATGCAGCTCTAATTATCCACAGGCAATTGGAAACTCAGCCAGTGGCTAGCGGAGCCTTGGCTACTTCAGTTGTCTCTCCAACTGTCTCCTCAGTGCATAGCCACTCCCCCCGCCCTACTTCAGGCCTTGGTTATGGGTCACCTGGAGGAGGGCGAGTGCCTGCTGCCTCTCTTCTCATTATTGCTAGAATCATGCTTCTAAACTGTATGTATGGTCCTCATCAACCCACTTCAAAACCACGTATGGCTCCACATTGCCTATTACAAAGGACACAGCATCCTAGGTTAGTCGAAAGCTGGCCCAACCTACCTTTTTTGCTGTATCTCCTTCCAGCACAAATGTGCACACAGGCACACACACTCCCAATGTTCCAGGAGGCCTATTCAGCCTCTGTTGGAATGCTCGGTGCTCCCCTCCCTTCCAGTAAAACTCCTAATGACATTTAGCCTTTTACTCCTGGAGTTTATTCTAAAGAAATCATCTAAAATGTCTATGTTAAAATCAGGTTACACTGTCTCTCTTTAGCCCCATCTCCTATCATTTCGCACCCTACTCCCTATTTCCATGTATAAGGAACTACTCGCAGTTTTCATTGTCTTCCTGCCTTTGCACATGGTCTCCCCTCTGCTTGGTGGCTTCTTGCTGTCTGTTATTTCCCCCCTTGCTTTTCACTTCTCCATATTTTATCCTTAAAGGACAAGTTCAAGGTCCCCTCTTGACAACCTGTGTCTGTTCTGCTAAGCAGTTAGCTATTCCCTTCACCAAACTTCATAGCACCTTGACCATATCTCCACTAGCACACTCATCACACTGCATTAGAATGGTGTCCAGCCCATTGCTCTCTAAACCACGAGGGCCCAGAAAACAAGACACATGACTCATCCAGCTGTGAGCATCATCACTTCCACCAAGCCCTCCAACATTTGTGAATAAATTAACTTTTCAATGAGAATCGTTTTGCAGAGGGATATTTTGGGGGCTGTTGCTGAGATAGATTTATAGTAGTCCTCCCTCATCCACGGGAGATACATTCCAAGACCCCCAGTGAATGCCTGAAACTATAGATAGTACCAATATATATATATATATACTGTGTTCTCTCCACATGTGCATATCTATGATAAGGTTAAATTTATAAATTATGCACAGTAAGAGATTAGCAGCAATAACAAATAATAAAATAGAATAATGAAAAAATAGAATAATGGTAACAATATACTATAACAAAAGTTATGTGAATGTGGTCCTTCTCAGAATGTTGTATTGTATGGTTCTCATCCTTCTTGTGATGATGTGAGATAATAAAATGCCCACGTTGTGAAATGAGAAGCGAGGTTTATGACCTAGGTGTTGTGATGTAGCTTCAGGCTACTATTGACCTTCAGAGGATTCTTCAGGAAGAGGATCATCTGCTTCAGGACCACGGGTAACTGAAACCAGGAAAAGCAAAACCATGGATAAGGGAGGGCTACTAGGTAGGTTCATTGCCTGTTAAATGTGAGCGGTAAAGCCAAGTTGATGTGTCAAAGGCAAAGTCAAACTTAAGTGATGATGATGATGATGATGCTCTCATCAAAGGAAATCAGAAAACATAGGTTGAGAAAGAGGCTACAAGGAGAATGTTGACAAATTCAGCCTCCGCTTGAGAAGGCACAGAGGGAGAGTTCTGGGCTCCAGGCACAGAATCAGCTCATTCATCCCTCTCCCTAGGCTGGCAGATCCGGAACCTTCCTGTGCTCTGCTTACAATTCTCCAATCCTCTGTCTTCTAGCTCTCGTGCTATTGAGATGCGGTGTGGGTTGTTATTAGTCACTGCAGGAATGACTACATAAGAATCGATAGATGTGAAGCCAGTTTATTGAAAAGGGCTGAACGTAATGAGTACAAACAGGAAGCAGCTGTATTTTCCTCGTACCTCTGCCTTTCAACATGTCAGGTTCCCCTTCCCCATATCTTAATGACATTTCGGGCAGCTCCACAGCTTTCCGGAACTTTTCAGCAACAGAAAAAAAAAAAAAAATCAGTCTCATGTCAGTAATTATGACTCACTTCGAGGTAGGAGAAGGCTGTTAAATTTAAGACTTCAATCTCACATCTCATTCGAAGCTTCTCCCCTCTCCCAGCACAAGCTCAGGCCCAATCTGCCACTAGGATCCTGCTACGGAGAGAAGCTGGGCACCGTCTCTTTCCTCCCTTTGGTCTCCTCCACCACTGACTTCTGGCTTTGTTAGAGTCTGAGCAAAGCAAGGAGTGTGTAGAGAAAAGAACAAAACATTTTCACTTAGGTGGTGCTGATTATTGTTCTGTGTTGACTCTTCTTACTTATAGGCCCTCTGTATGTCCGTGTTATCTTTTTTGCAGGGTCTCTGTGGGTATTACAAGCCCCTAATGTGCTGATGTGGGCCCTCTCCACCTAACTTCTTATCACACACACATACACACGCACACACACACACACACACGCCCCTCAAAGCAGCTGGAGCCTGGTTACTCTGAGCATTTGCTTTACAGAAAATACATATTTGCATGACACCAGATGACGGGAACAGAGGCTTGTCGTAATGCTGTCCCCTCTCCCTGCACAGGTGGCTCCATAAGCCCCACAAAATCCTGATGAACCCATCACTCAATAATGAATAGCCTTCTTTGTCTCTGGGAGATCAGCCTTGTTATAACAGGAGCGAAAAGAGAAAGAAACAGTCAATGCTTGGTTTTTAAATTTTAAAATAGATTTGTGAAACCGATAACAGAGACAAAAGTGTGAAGGTTCTTGCAAGCTTTTCCTTGCAAGAACCGGGCTATTTTGAAAAAAAAAAAAAAAAGATAGCTGTTTTGTTTTTGTTTTTTATTTTTAACTCAAAAGCATGGTTTGGGGAATTGGGCAAAGAATAAGAAGGAAAAGCACTGAAGAAGCTCAGGACATAAAGTTGATGTCATAAACACTCATTAGAAAGACCAAAAAAGAGCTCAGTGACGGCACTCCGGAGGAGATGCGGATTCAGAGGCTGGAAGAGGAGAGTGTGGCTGGCGGGAGGGGGCCGGTGAAGTCCAGGATAAGAGCCTGAGCCTGGGGGGGAAACGCAGTGCACCCAGAAGCTGCCCAGCCTTTACCAGATCAAAAGCCATCTTTTACCAGCACCAAAAAGACATAGAGAAGCTTCTCATTGGCCTACGTCTATTCTAAGAGCATCCAACGGACCAGCACATGTCACGTAGGCTGAGAAATTCCATCAGCTGCTCCTTCATCACCATCTGGGAACTTACCATGCACAGCAGTGTATTTACCACCTGGTGATCGAGCCCGTGTGCACAGTCCCATACCGAATCACCCTTTGTAGATAATCCACACCCTCCCACTGGCCTTTCAGTAACTCGGGACTCTTGAAAGTTCCAACGTGGTGCCCCAGAGTCGTCAAGTGATAGTATCCCCATAGAAGGAAGCCCCAGCTTCTACACATGGGTTGTACTGTGATTATTTTCCCCGAACACCCCTAGCAGCAACCCCCGCCCCCAGGCCCAAACACCACAGTTATATGTTGTTGCTCTTAGGATAAGGTATAGACACACCTTAAACCAATAAACCATGGCTCACCTAGCAGAAGAGCATAGCAATAACAAAAATAACAACTGCCAATTTTGGGATCCCTGGGTAGCTCAGTGGTTTAGCACCTGCCTTTGGCCCAGGGCGTGATCCTGGAATCCCAGGATCAAGTCCCACATCAGGCTTCCTGCATGGAGCCTGTTTCTCCCTCTGCCTGTTTCTCCCTCTGCCTGTGTCTCTGCCTCTCTCTCTTTCTGTGTGTGTCTCTCATGAATAAATAAATAAAATCTTAAAAAAGAAAATCTTAATTTTTTTTTTTAAAAAACCTGCCAATTTGGAAAAAGTAGAATGAGGCAAGATAAGTCTCCATCCTACATACTACAAGTTCTTCACAACAGCTATCATAACCCACTTCCCCACCTGAACATGCAGGAAAATGGGCTTTCCTGGGGAGCTGGGCTTCAAACCGATTTCTCTCTTGTCGCATATATTAAGAACAGGATAAGAAGAATGCTTCATTCCTTTCTAGAAGCTCTAAGTTATGTCAAGTAGGTGTCTTGTTTTATCAAAAGAAAACCAAGAAGGAGGAGAACATGTAGAAGTGGTATGGCTAAGGTGATTTCCAAACTCAAATCAACACAGGTATACTGAATTTGGTAATATTCCATTTTCCAAAGTAAATACCTAAAATTTACCAGGTCCTAGAAAATACTGATATATGCATCACTCAGCATTTCTCTAGATATTCGTGAGTACATATGCCATTCAGCCTTAAAGACATTTTCCAGAAAGTTGTTTTTTTTTTGTTTTTTTTTTTTTAATTCATAGACACACAGAGAGAAGGCAGATGACACAGGCAGAGGGAGAAGCAGGCTCCATGCAGGAAGCCCAGAGGTGGGACTCGATCTCCAAACTCTGGGATCACACCCTGAGCTGAAGGCAGATGCTCAACTGCTGAGCCACCCAGGCGTCCCCAGAAGGTCTTTTACAAATCACTTTGTATCGATGACCTCAGAACCTAACAGTGCTGACCCCAACAATTCCAAGTCACAACTCCTACCTCCCAATCGCTTTCCACATCAACAGGGTGAAGTGCAGGTGGAAAATTTTCAACATTCAGTTAATTTCCAGGCCTTGGAGGCGTGACTACACTTTTCATAGTCTACTCATGCCTACAGTTGTGAGGTACTTTGTAAGCTCTAAGATGAGATGGTCCTCATAAAATTGTTTTCTGTTTTTTCCACATTTTAACAAGCACTTACCAAGAACCTACTTTGGTGTGCTAAAAGCTAAGGACACAAAGATAAATGAGAAACAAGCCTTGCCTTTAGGAAGCTCATAATCTCTCTTATTTGGTGTATTTATATGGCATTCTCTTCTTTTTTCTATTCAATTTATCTAGATAAATGAAGTGTGCATGTGAAACTTTGCATTTGTACTTGCATCGCTGTGTTTAAGGAGAAATCTGATTCTCCCTCCCTCTCTTCGTGACTCTCCATATAAATGTCTGAGGTCTATTTCTTTTTCTGGTTCTCTGCCTCCGTCCACCTCAAACATCCTCGTACTGATTCTGTCTTCATGGATGAGTTTAGTGAAAGTGCATTTTATTTGTTAGATTTCTTAGATTTTTGTGTTCCCTGATCTTAAATTTTAATTTTTACACTTTTTTTTCTTTTACTTATGTAGCCCTTGCATGATTTTCTCCCTCTACTGAGCTGACAGGTTGGAGGTTTTTATATGTATATGTGTGTGTATATCTCTATGTTTACATTTTATCCCAAAATAGGTCCCCATAAAATACAGTGATAATAATAAAAACCCATAAATAGTAGAGGAATGATTACATTCTTTTCTCATTTCTACTTATTGCCTGATAGCAAAAGTCCTAGTCTATGAGTTTCATTAGGCTTGACCCGATTTCTTTTATCTTCAGAGTAGGTGAGCCAGGATAAAGCGATTTAATTTGAGAGCAATAAGAGATACCCTTAAAAAGAAATCAGGAAATGGATGGATTAAGAACAAAAGGAAAAATTCTGTAATACCTAGAAAATAGCATACGAACAAACCGGGCTCAATCACCGTTTTACTTTACTTCATGTCCCTATATAATTAACTCCCTGGTACAAAATGAAATCAAGTTTCACAAGTATATTAATTGCACCCTAGTTTCTGAAACTCTAACATTCTAAAATCAAATTAATTCACTTCATTCATTCTTGTCTTGGGACTCTTTATTTTTAAGCCTTAGCCTTAGCTCACAATACTGAGTGAATATATCATAATTGGTTTCTTCCAGGGTCAGCTGGGTGGCTCAGTGGTTGAGCATCCGCCTTCGGCTCATGTTGTGATCCTGGGGTCCTGGGTTCGAGTCCTGTACCAGGCTTCCCGCAGGGAGCTGCTTCTCCCTCTGCCTATGTCTCTGCCTGTGTCTCTCATGAATAAATAAAGTAAAATTTAATTTAATTTAATTTTATTTTATTTTATTTTATTTTATTTTTATTATTTAAAAATATATAACTGGTTTCTCCCAGAAACTTCACCTCTAATCTGTTCGTGAACAGCTACCTGCCGATTGCTGCGGCTCCCCGGCTCTCTGAGGCTGCACACAGGTGAGTTCTCTCTGTGGGGGCCTTGCATCTTTTGTTCTGACAGCTGCCTTCTCCCCGGGTCGTGTCACCTGTCTGCATTTGGAGTTTAAAACAGAAGTGGATGCACCGCTTGCCCGGCTACCCCGAGCCTCCTTGAGCCCCAGCATTCCCAGAGCTTTGCTTCTCCCCACCCTGGTCGGTGCTGGCTTACAAAAGGCAGGAACCTTGCTGCAATCAATTAGCACGCAATTTAATAGGAGGAAAAGGATGTGAATCATCACGCAGAAGCTTTAATGCAACTTTAGAAAGACCTACCAGCCTTGACATAAGGGACTGGGGCAGTTACCAGTGAGGATGTTAGGGGCAGGGAGAGATTTCACCAGATTTCAGGTAAAGGGAATGGCATTTTATGTAAGGAAAAGTAAGGAGAAGGAGATAAACACCAGCTTCTTCCAAGAGTTGCAGGAAACAGATGTTACAGATAAAAAACAGGTTCAGAGGTTACATAAAAGGCTTAAGACTGTGGAATACTTGCCTTAGGATGAGAATTACTGCTCAGGTCTGACTCGAGTCCGTGCTCGCCCTACCATTGCCTCAGAACAGAACGTGAGTCACTGTCCATGTCACGCGTAGACAGCAACACGAGCCGTCTTCCCAATGCTGTGGCCTGGCTTGTGTCGCCCATCGTATGCTCCATCTATTTTCAACAGCTCCCTTCCCCATTGCTGCATTGAAACTGTTCTTGTGATGGTCACAAACAGCCCCAGGTTATCCCACCCACCTCTTTCCTCAACTCACCCCACATCTGTGGAGCTTTCATTTCGTTGAACTAATCTCTTCTCTTGGCTCCTATGACCCATTACACCCCCGGCTTTCCTTGGACCCCAGTGGCTCCTCATTTTCAGTCTCCTTTCTCTCCTTCGCCAGATCTAATGGAAGAGTACACAGGCATGGCTGTGTGTCTTGCTACCCTCCATCTAACTTCTCTTCCAAACTGAGCTCATTCCAGTACCACTGTTTTAAGTATCTCCAACCCTATGTACCCAAATGACAGAGGAGTGGCCAAAAGTGTAGACCCTGGAGCCAGATTTCCTGGATTCAGATCCCAGCTCCACTGACTAAACTAAGATGGTGGCCTTGGGCTAGCTGCTTAACTGCCCTATGCCTCACTTCTTTCATCTGAAAATGGAGATAATAGTAGCTGTTTTTATATATAACCATCTTCTCGACACTTCCACTTGACCATCACACTGAACATGTCCTGAATAAATTCCATATTCCCTAGCCCTCATAGACATGTTCCTCCCCATGTCAATAAATGGCACCATCATACACTCAGATGTTCAAGTCAAAAATATATAGAATCATCCTGATTCTTTTCCTTCACAGACTCCCAACACGAGCAGGTTTCATCTGTTCATGTCCCAAATATATTCCAAATTGATCATTTTCTTCACCTTCTCTCTCCCGCCCTAATTAAAATTACCATCACCTCTTACCTCAACGATGTTAGTAACCTTCCAACTGACCTTCTTATACTTACTTTTGCCATCCTACAACCTGTTTTCCACATAGAAGTGAGAATTACCTTTCTTAAAAGGCATAACAGCACTTCACTCCCCTGTTTTAAATTTCCAATAGCTCTCCACTGAACTTAAAATCTGAGTCCACACCATGGCCTAGAAACCCCTGTGTGTAGTCCCTTCTTATCTGTCTCACCCATCCTGACACATAGTATGTGCTCAGTATGTAACTGTCTTTTGTTTTTTGGGTTTTTTTTTTAAGATTTTATTTATTCATAAGAGACTCACAGAGAGAAGCAGAGATATAGGCAAAGGGAGAAGCAGGCTCCCATGGGGAGCCCGATGCGGGACTCGATCCCAGGACGCCCTGGGCTGAAGGTAGACACTCAACTGCTGAGCCACCCAGGCGTCCCTAGGTTTGGTTTTTTTTTTTTAAGATTTTATTTATTTACTTATTCATGAAAGATACAGATAGAGAGGCAGAGACATAGGCAGAAGGAAAAGGAGGCTCCCATGGGGAGCCCGATGCAGGATTCAATCCCTGGGCCCCAGGATCATGACCTGAGTCAAAGGCAGATGTTCAACTGTTGAGGCACCCAGGCGCCCCAGTATATAATTGTTTGATTGATTGCTTGATTGATTGAGGGTTTTTTAAAGTCTATAAATCAAGATTTCATTCCTCTAATTTATAGTTTAAATTCTTTAGGGGAGCTTTCTGTGTAAAGGAACTCTGAAGTAAAATATTTTTAAATGTGGAAAATAATTCCTAAATTATAATTACAAAACGGTGACTTTTTAAGTTAAATAGTCATTTTGCAGTTATCATAGGGTATCTATCTATCTAGGGATGCTTTAGAAAAAAGTAGGCAGCTAGCTCATTGAATACATAAAATTCATTATATTCTAAGGTAACCATGTCAAGTATGGAATTAGACCCAAGGTCTTAGATATAATTACTGTTTTTTCAAAACGAAGTATGAAAGGACAAGAGCAGTACCAGACCTCAAGGGTACAAAGACACAGGGCAACGCCTCCTTGTGGCATTAAAATTCCTAACTTATGCCTGTCAATATTTCTGAAGCAAGCTACAGAAACCATGCAAATATTTACACAGAATTTTTTAAATCCACAAGCTTCTTCCTATAAAGCCTTCTAAAAATAAACCTTTTAAAAATAAATGCCTTAGATGTATTTTAATTTTTAAAATTTTTCCTGAATTTAAAATAACATGAAAACAATTTTCCTGAAAGCACAGAATTAATACATTTATTTATAGCCATGACCTTGTTTTTTTTTTCCTTTTCTGCCCCCACCTGGTAAATGACCCCCTAGGGGTTGACAAATATCTAAAGATCCATAAAACATGAATTTAATAAGTATAACAAATCATTTGTCACTGGCATTTTTAAGATTTGGCCTTATCGAGTTTTAACTGATATGTTTTGCAGGTACTCCTGCTGTTATATGGAAGCAATATAAGTTTAATATTTAGTTACTACAACCTAAAGACACCATGTTTTACTGAAATATGAAAACCTTGAGAGGAAGTAGTGTCCCTAAAATACTTAAGGTAAGACTAAGCCACAAATCCAGCAAAAATTTTAAAGTTAATTATAATTAATCCTTTGAATGTACAGATTTTATTGGTGAAATCTTCATACTTCTGTTTTATGGTCAAATATCAGTTGTTTATATTCAGAGTTGTGAGTACATTTAATAGTACTAAAATCTTCCGAAAGAAAATTTCCAGACATGCCAGTTTTCTTAGTTAGATATTATGCATCTTGGTTATGTTAAAACAATATAAAGATTAAAAATCCACCACTTATACACTTAAAACTCTTGCAGTTTTACTTAACTTCATTATACTGGTTGGAGAAAACAGCTCCTGTTGAAAACCACTCCTGAGACAGGAAAAACGCCAATATTCAGAATTCACATGGATGATAAGTGAAATCATAAAGAAGAAACACATTGCGCATTAAAAAAACCCGAAAATAAAAATATGATCCTTACAGAATGCATCGTCAACTGCCATTTTCCAAACTAATCACTGTGCCTTGTCCATCAAGTTCAGAGGCAGGTAAAGTAATAGGTTCCTAAAGAAGGCATGGACACGATGCCACCACTCACGCTGTAAAATGACCATGGAAATGTATTTTTGTAAAGTGTGCTTATGTTGCTCTCTCTTGGTGAAAAAGTAGTACTGTTCAAATTGATTGCCACTGATTTTTTTAAACTTTTTTTTTAAGGTTTCCTTGTTGAGAGAAACAGTCTATTTTGATACAGCATTTTCAGTGCCATTTGCACAAATTAAAGTGCTAATTGCTAACCTTAGAACAGCTAGAACTACTTTAAATAATTCCAAGTTTCTAAATTGACATGAATTAAAAGCCAGTTAGAGCACACACTCAAACGTTTTCATTTATGGACTCACAGGAAATTCTGCTTTGAAATAAACAAAGTAGCAAAGAGAATGAATAGGAGGGTACTAACTACGTGAGAAATGTTTTGTGAGCATTGAAACCTAATTCACTGGAAGAAGGTAAAAATAATTGCAGTCTTGTAAGTGCTCTACTGATTTAACATGTTTGCAGCAACAAACCACAATCCATTTGAAAAGAACGTTTAGCGGATAGACACAAGTAGTGGCAGAAGATTCAAATGTTTAAAAAAACAACACTTGGGTGATGACCAGTTTTAGAATCAGAACCAGTGGCTTACTGGAACCAAGTGGTACCACCTTGCGAGAGCTGACTGTACTCATACCTTCCCAAATGCGTTTAGTGACATAGTTTTGACAGTTGAAATCTGTCATGGGGAGGAAGTGTTTACACTACAGAAATCAGCAAATACTATAAATTAGTTTTGTTTGTGTGTGTGTGTGCGAGTGTGTGTGTGTGTGTGTGTGTGTGTGTGTGTGTGTTTGGGGATTTAAACATTTACCAGCACACCACTAGAAATACCAAAATGTGAAAGACCATGCCAAAAAAACCTTTGCCTTTGTGTAATAACTGATATCAAATTAGCAAATTTTCCTAATTGCAATGAGTGTGAATACTGATTAAAAGACCTCTCAGAAGTCATTACATGTTCACATTGTATAAGTGAAGATACTACCAAATTTAGCATAGTCTCTTGAAATGAAAGGGCATCTTCTCCCCCTCTTTAATCCATCTATAAGTCCAATGATATGTAGCATGTGTTGTCAGAATGGAAACTATTTAAAATGACTATTTCTTCATGTCCTTTCCTCCAAATCAGGAGTCTTTCAGAGAAGCACTCCAATTGTAGTTTTAAACAGATCTCTGCAACAAACAGAGCTGGGTAACCTTTGGGAAATTTTTAATTTATCAAAATGCCACGCTCAACCAAAGTGAGGTGTTTTGTATGCTTTTGTATTTTTAATATGAGACCAAATAAAGTAGATGTTCAATGGCATAAATGAAGGCATAAAAGATGCAAGCCAAAGTCTATTTGACAGAGACTTGAAAATGATGTTTCATAAGCCAAGGCCTTTGTGTGCTCCCTGGGTTACACTAGTCTTTGGGAAGCAGGAGTCAAACCCTTCAGTCTTCCTTTCCTTTGGAAGGCTTACTCGTACATTTAGAGAAATAAACTCAGGAAGCCACTGTTAGGCTATTTAAACCTCAGAGCAGGGTTCCTCTATACAAGACATGAAAATGGAACTTCTAAAGCATCAGAGTCTTTTGCAGCTCACATATGTCAAGGCACTGAAATGAGCTCATCACACATGGCCTAGCGGCCTACGTCTGTATGACGTCCAGCCCACTGTGTGGGGAGGATGATCAAGGAAAGGTTTGATTCATTATGATGCCAGTTCTGCTGACCCCCTGGACCCACTTGAAGATGTTATACCTCAAGGTCACTATTTTATTGAAAATAGTCTAATATTAATTAATTAATGATTACATATATATAATGAAAAGAGACTAATTGATACTTCGGCTAAATGGCTCCAACAGTGTCACTAACAGTGACAGCACAGCTGAACAATTGATAAACAGCAGACATCGAGGGCAAAAATAGTGCCTTTTAAATTAATCTTTCCGTGCACTTCTTCATGAAGAAAACCAACAGCAAAAGCGTATTTTAGATGAAAAGATGTTAAAGAAGATATAATCAAAGCAGCAAGAGTTGTCTCTTTATCCAAACCTTGGAATGGAAATATATCTAGTGATGTAAGATTGTTTCTAATATTATTGACAGAAGGACAGGAAGATCATCGTCTCAGTAACATAGAAAGACAGAGCTATCGTGCTGCAAAGAACAATCAATGGGAGAGCAATTTTCAATGTTACAAGTCTTTAAAAGTTGAAGATGTATGAGAATCAGTTTTAAATACAACATATCATCAGGATCTATTGTGGAACCATTTAATATAAAGATAACTTTTTAAAAACTGCACCAAATCAGTAAGGTATTTATTTCATAAAATAAAATCCTGACTTCTGGTACTGTTATTTTGAAGGTGATTTATCATAAAAAATGAAAAGAAGACTTCATCTCATAATGTCTTCAGAAGGGCACAAATCAATCTTCATAACCACCCTATGGCTACTATCACTATTATCCCCATTTTTCAGATAAGGAAAATGAGAAACCGGGTATTGTGGAACTTACTCAAGAGTAGGCCAGTAGGAAGCAATGGGACTAAGATTCAAATCCTGCAGTTCAGCTCCTGAATCCTGCCTCTTAGCTACTATAGTACATACCTCTCGCCATTTGGATTAAAGATCAAACTATAGGAAGTCCAGGAGTCCATTCTGAAGAGAAAGTGTACCTTGAGCTGGTTTGGACCTCTCAACAGTCTACAATATTGAATGTCAATCATGCTTTCTGTATTACTCATAATACCTGATGCCTATAAGGGCCACTCCATCTGGGAACCAGAGCTAGGGTGTCACACTACATAGAGGTGTTCTGTGTAACAGCAATGGCATGTTTGATACGAGTCCTTACATATACCTCTGTTATTTATCCTTATTAACATTTCATTATAATGATTTGTTTGGATGACTTTTTCCGGTACTAGAATTTGAGCTCATGGAAAGTGAGGATGTTCTCTTATTACTAATTTGTTTCTCTGGTATTTAGCATAGTCCCTGACACAGAGCTGATATTCAATACATGTTTGTCAAAATGAAATTACATGCCATAGCCAAGGTAAGCAGCCTTGAAAGGAACAACTTTAGCCTGCATATTAAATACACATCATTTTTTTACACTAAATTTTTTTTCACAACAATGAAAACACATTTAGATAATTCCTTGATTGCTCTTCTTCATTCCTCATACGAAGTAGATAAAAAAATCTAAAGGATTATTCCTCAGAAATGTCCCTTAAATCTGGATTATGGCCATCCCACCAAAGTTCTGGTCCTTGTCCTAACCTGAATGTACTGGAGTACATTCAGGAAGTAGTGTCCTCCTTCCCTGCCCCCAAGGTCCATTCTCTTCCCTCTCCACAAGGCCAATACAGGCAACATTGTAACATTCAGATCCCATCTCTTCTTACTGGATATAAAAAATGCCCCTTGATTCCACTGTGTAAAGGGTAAAATCCAGAATCATAAAAGTGGTATCTAAGGATTTTGTAACTTGGCCCCAACTTCTCTTCTTCCATCAATACTCCAACCCATGTTTATGTGTGCTTAGTTTCTCTGTTCCTTGAGTAAGTCAGGCAGGCCCTCTCACCTCTGACATGCCCTGTGTTTGAATGAAACCCTCACCCTCTTTTTATCCCATATGTTGAAACCCTACTCACATACCAAGACCCAACTCAAATGCTCTCTTGCAACACTGGCCCCAGGACTCCCATACAGCGTATTCATAATTTCTGCTATACTCCTACAGATCTCCATTGCATTAGTATTACCTAGCCGTGAGTGATTATGTATCTTCCCACCCAAAATGTTAGCTCTTTATATCGTAGAGGTCAGTTCAGCAGTGCTTGAAAGATTAAAAATCTTTCATTTATTTTGATTGTTCTGTACACTTCTCGTTTCAGAAGAGGCATGTCTGTGGTAATTCTATAACGTTTATACCTACCATTTTCTAAGAACAAATATGACAGTTCTTCACAGATTGTTCGATTCACCCTTCAATTCGCCCTTCAGAGATCTCAATGGTTAGAGGAATTTTTTGGGAATTGAACAACTACATTGTCCCCTTGTCCAAAACTGACTTGTCATAAGAGGCAGAACAAGGTGGAGAGCAAGGCTAGAAAATGTGTGATGGAAGAACCGAGAGCATGGTCCAGAATACCAGAGTAGCTTTAAGAGTCCTTAATCCTGAAATATATCAACAGAATTGTGTTTCTCTGGAGACAGTAGAGAAAGTCATGGGAAAATAAAAACAACAACAAATATTTATTGAGAAGCCTGTGCCAGCCTCAGAACTCTACATGGAACATTCCAATTATTTCCCTTCAACACTATGGAGAAACTCCTACTTTACCATGAACAAACTGAGGCCCAGAGTCATTGAAATCCAGGTCATCTGGCATCTGAGGTCACTCTTCATTAGCATCTTACTTTATTGGGAATAACAAAATCTAGGGGTTTGGGTTTTGTTTTGTCTAAAATTCTTGGCTGTGTAAATAACTTACTTTGTGACTTCAAGAGTGAATTTAGTGGGTTCACAAAAAGTTTTTATTGAATGAATGAAGATGATTACCACCTGGTAACAAGTTTCCTAGTCCCATTCTTGAAGAACCTGAAGCCCAATGATATCCCACCAGATTTAGAACTATAAAGTAGTCTTCGGATCATCGGTGAGACATTTTTTATATACAATGAGGAAATTACAAGATTTTGCTACAGAGACTAATGCTTCCTATTTTCCTTATGACAAATGACAAAACTCTCATATGTAGACAAAGTTGCTATTATTTTTTGGAAATGAAGACTTTCCCACCCAGCTAGTTCACAGCAGAATCAGGGTTGGAACTCAAATCATCTGCTTCCTATTCCAGGGTATTTTCTATTACATAAGAGAAGTAAATAATAAAGTAGATAAAAAATAATAAACTAAGAAAAATAGTAGAGACTCCAGTCTTTGCGAGGAGCTTCATTTCATTTCCCCAAAGCCTTCGGATTACTTGGCAAGGTGTTATGGAGTCTTAGAAATCTGTAATCTCCATTTAATAATTAGTTACCTAAGTCAGATCTGGAAACTGCTGTGGAAATTTCTAGCATGTGCAGGGAGAAGAGAGATCAGTATTAGAATATTTCAGGTCTAGAGGTGGGCTTCTCGTGGTTTTCCAGGACATACGTTCTCAGAGATTCTGAGCAGCCAAAGAACTTCAGAGAAGTTCTAACCATTTACCTGTTGCCCAGAGAAATGGGGCACTAGGACTGTGAACCAAATTGGTAAAAAAAAAATATTAATCCAAAAGTGCAAATAATAATCCAGAAGTGGATCTACCTTCATTCTTTCCATACACTTATGATAATAAATCAATGTTTTAGTTGAAATAATCAAAATGGGCAGCAATTATTATTCTTAAAGTGAGAGCACTGTGGCAATGCTTCACATGGGAAAAGTGGAACTGAATGATTTGAAATGGAGAAACTTAAAAATGGTCAGAAGAAATTAATTCAAAAGCAAATTATAAGTAATCTTTGGCTGAGAAACCTGAGGCTAAAAATATAAAATTAAGCTAGTTTCTGAGGAGTCTACTTATTTGTTATTTGTACTGTTTTATGACAAGTCTATTGCTTCAGTTTGGGAAGAATCAAAAACATAATGGAATTAGCTAACATTGCTTATTTTAAAAATCTGTTCAATTTCTTCCCCAAATTTGAGTTTTCTTTTGTACTTTTCACATTATGATGTAGAACATTTACTGGATAAATACCAATTTGAGCTAAAATGATATTAGGTTTTGATGATCTACCTATTTTTAGCCTAAGGACTAAGTGATTTTCTGAACTCACATTTTCATCATTTTAATGAAAATGAAGTAATATGCTGAAATGGTATTTTCTTAGATTGTCTTAAGGTTTACATACTTTAGATTTTTCACATACACTGTGTCATATATTTTTCCCAAAGTCAGATATATTACAAACATGCAGATACATTCTTACTGCTAACAGAATAATACAGGCTTAAAAATGAATTCTATTATGTTCCTTGACCTTTTTAAAGTTATTCATTCTAACTCTAGCAACAGCCTATGTATAATAGAATAGAGCTTGGCTAAATTTATATAGTTTTGAATTATCCTTGCAAGTTTTTGTCACAACAGTGTCAGTTTAGTACTTAATGGGTTTATGTCTGCTTGCACCTGTTTTTGGACAAAATTTGTAATTTGCACTTTCTTATTGTATGTTTTTATTACTATATCAAATATTGAAGGCTGGCCTGCTATAAAGATATAAAAATGTGTCATTTCTGTACAACAGTCAAGGCATTACTTAGTAAGTCAAAATTTCAACTACTTTGATAACTATGTAAAATGGTTCAGCTTAGGCCATTATAGTACCATTCAGTATATAACTGTAGATACACTGAATAGTCATATAGATACTACATTTTCAAAAGGGAGATTATTTGGGCAATATTTCACATGGGACAAAACAGGACTAAGTGTGATGAAACTTCTTAAGGCTTCCAAAGTGTCTAACATACTGTAGACATGGGAAAAAATTTTGTCTCAATAAGTTTTGTCTCTCATAAGTAATACAACAAACTTTTAATAAATTCCAGCTTTGAAGGAAATTTATTATAAACTAACAGACCTTTTTGTTTGTATAAGAAGATACTTTCAAATAGCAAGTGCTTCTAGATATACACAAAACTTTTATCTGCTGATGGACAACAGATTCTCATTAAAGACAAACTTTTATCTTGTTAGATCCAATAAGTCATTAACATATTTTCATAAGCACTTGGGCCTCATTCTGGCCACATCCTAAAGCATTTTACATCACTTTGCATATCACAATTATGTTGCAAATGTCTAATATAGCTCATTTTTACTAGTAAGGCAATTTATCTAGGACTATCATTCCTGGGTCAAACCAGCCCTCTTGAACCCTGGTCCAAATATTCCTCTGGAAATGACCAAATTCTCAAATGACATGTGTAAGTAAATTCCTACCCTATATTTGTCAGTATTCATAATTATATCACCAGTGCATATTTGATGAATGATTAAATACCTTATTTTATTAATAAATGAATTGGTTTAGTTTATTGTTTTTCAGAGTTTGGTCAATAGAAGACTAGTCCTGGGAGATGCATTTCAATTAAAGCTATCATAGAGAAATTGGTTTAGAAACTGATATACTTTGTAGTCTCCTGCTAAAGGCTCTCACCAGATCTTAAGATACTAAAGACTCAAGAGTGAATGGGTGACGGGCACTGGGGGTTATTCTGTATGTTGGTAAATTGAACACCAATAAAAAATAAATTAAAAAAAAAAAGACTCAAGAGATCCTGAAAGAAGAAAAACACAACCAATTTTTCCACCTAATGTTTTATAAATCTACTTGATCTTTGGGATAGGCTTTGTTGTCACCATATGCTGTACATACATGAATAATCATTGAGATAACTCTCTGCAAATTAATTTAAAGATTTGTTATTTTCCTCTGCAAAAGAGCTAAGTGTTAATTTTGTTTTAAGGCACTGTATGAAGTTTTCTATACTTGAAATTATTTCATGATGATTTATTTTATAATGTAAAAAGATTTCCAGTCATTTAATTGAATGAAATATATATGTATATATATCTTACAAATTATGTAATAAAATAGGGAGATATCAAACTACTCACATTGGCTTCATTCTTATCTGTCACTGGAAAAAAAGTCAAAAATTAACTTTTAAAGCATTCATAGACTATTTTAACCTTATAGAAATAATGACATATTTAAAGATATATATTTTTAAAAGTCAATATTAATACCATGTGGTTATCAATTCTAAAAACTAAGGCATGCATGGCATTAATGTTACTATCACATGATAGGATTTTTAACCAATGTAATTGCTTTCCTTAAAGGAAAAACAATCTAACTTCTTTCTATATAATCATCCTAAAGAAAAATGGTATGAATGGCAATGAGTAAGATATGCTTCTTACTGAGGCTTAGTATGGTGTTTTAACGGTGATAAAATTATAAATTCCTATAAAAAATGAACTAAGATGCTGACATAATTCTATTCAGATTAGTAGTGCTATTGTTATAATCAATGATACTAGAGAGATATAAAAGTGTCATTTCTAAATTTTAGGAGGGTCTGCCTTTCAGCTAACTAGGAGAAAAATTGACACCAATTTTGTTTACTCGACCTGACTTTAATAGCAGTAAAAGTTATCCCCATAGTCCTATTACTGTCTGTACAGCAGAAGAAAATTACTGTGAAAACATATTTCATCACCTGAAAGCTTAATTAGAACCAGTCTCCTCTACTACTGAAAAGTTTGTGTGTGTGTGTGTGTGCGCGTGTGTGTAAAACAGAAATAACCATTTGATGACATGTTGTGGCTTTCTTATGTTAAACATTTTTTATTATAGTAATTGAAATAACTTCACCATACAGATATCACATGCTGAAGCATGACAATGCAATATTAATTGCACATTGTGTTGACATTTCAAGCATATTTTTTGTAACAACATTTGCATTCATACACAGGTAGTAAACACATGGGGATAATTTGAGTCATGATTCATGGTAGCAAATGTATTGCCTTCAAGCTAATCTTGAAACCCAGAATCTTCAACAAACCTATTAATAGTTTATATTGTAACATGTACAGTAGTAATTTTATGAACCAACCAGCTCAGGACCAAGAAGTGCCATTGTTAACCTTTGAAAGAGAAATATCAGGATTATCTGATTACTTTTACAAGGTAAGTCTTCTTACTAATTTAAAAAATATTAGTCTATTGTGTAATGACTTTACCAATAGTTTTCAAGTTAGTAGTGGGGATAAAATAAAAGTTTTATGTAGCCCTTCTTAGATAATACAGCCCTGTTAATACAAAATGTATTACCTGAATGGTTTTCTTTCAATATACCTAGGCCCACTTATGACAAAGCAAAAAAAATCACCAAAAAAGGGCAGCAATCTCAGAGTGCAATAAGTTTTAATACACCATTTTGGGGTTGCAAGATTGTTACTCGTGGCCATGTATCTTGGTTCAATTGGTCTAGACAATTAATGCTTTTGGTTCTTAAAAATCTCAGCAGACAAACTGAACTTGGTCTAATAACATACTTTATCTAAATTTTATTGTTGCTGAGGTAAAAATACACCACCATAAAATACAAGGAAAACCAATATTTAAAAGGCAGGATTTATCTTTTCTGGACTTTGTCCATCAAAGGTCAAAACTTCAAGGGACCTTAAAGTGAAGCAGAAGAGGAAGAGGTGAAGGAAGGAAAAAAGGAAGAAAGAAAAAGCAGTGTAAGGAATAAAATTTTGATCATAAATGTATTTCCAAATTTTTTATTTATTTGTAAATAATATTAACCCCAAATATTTAGATAACTAATCCAGAACTTGAAAACATAAACTTCTCAATCTAAAAAGAAAAGCCAAATTTTATTTTATTTTATTTTTTTTATTTATTTTTTTTTTGGCATTTTTTTTAAAATTTTTTATTGGTGTTCAATTTACTAACATACAGAATCATTAGGTCATAGCAACACAACTAACTGAAGTTACACTTTTTATTGCTTAACCCCTAGACCAAAGTAAGACTCTGAATGTAAATTACCACTACAGAACAGAAAAGGAAGGTATTTTCTGTCACTCTTCTCGAGGTATTTGCAATTTTTTTTAAAGGAAACACATTTAAGAATGAATCAGTGCTTTGCAGAAACCTAGAATAGAGTCTATGCAACTATTAATTTTTTGGTACATTTGAAAAGGTCAGACATATGTATGTTTAGATTTAAAAACAATGTTTACATAGAATGGCTTTGACATGCTAAAGATGAAAGCATTTAGATTAATCTATATTAAAATGTGAAATTTCAAGTTAGATAACAAAATTCTATAATCATATGCTTTCCAAATTAAAAAGAGAATTAGAATGGAGTCCTGAGTCTAGATACCACTATCATCTAGTTGCTTGCAAATATTACACGAAAAGAAAGTTGGGTTATTATGTTTATCTGAATTTGGTTCAATTTGGTTTTAGGGAGGAGAAATTAGTAGGCAGTTTTTGTGTATTTAGACCTAATTCAGATACATGAAAAAAATCTGTACTAATCTTTGCATCTGACAGAGGTTATCTGCATATTTGATCCTTTTACAACTTCATTTTTATACATAAAAGCTAAATTAAATGCTAGTAAAATAAAATTTGTTGCTAGTAAAAAACATAATATGAATCATAATAGTTCCTTCAACAAATTACATAAAGCAAATGGTAACTAATTACAATGCTGGATAATCAAAGTGAAAACAAATCTGCCATCTCATACCATGTTCATAGATGACAATTTAAAATAAAGGTTGCTTTTTATATAATTCTGGAAATCACTGCAATCATATACAGTTCTGGAGAGCATTCCGATCTTAGATTTACAGAATGAGTAGGGATATGTTTTTTTTTACAACAGAAAGAAAATACACTTTCATCTTAAGTAAACCAAATCCCCTATTAAAAACTCCTGGTAATATTAAATAACTTCTGGAGTTTTTCAAATAAAGTTACTTTCTCTCCTGGAAGAGAGAGAGAATCAGACCCGTACTATCATTTATATTGATATGTTTTCACCCTATGAATAAAAAATTTATAATAAAAACTAAGGAATATTTTATACCTCTAAAACATTTCTATGGCCTCTAGAGACTTTCATGGTTTACTACTGTATCTTCTCTTCTTAGTTTCTCATTAGGGAATAAGCACTATAGCAACCATAGTCCACAGCATACCAGGTAGTATATATAAATAATGAGCACATGGCTTTTATTCACAACTTTATCACATCAAACTAGATCGATATAAATATGCAAATGTGAGCAAGAAAATTCTAGTGCTCAAAAAAGCCAGGTCTAAATAGCTAGAGGAATGAAATTTGTTCATTAGTTGAGTAGTTTCACACATTTTAACTTTTTTTAAAAAGGTTCTTAAGTGTGTGTGTGTGTGTGTGTGTGTGTGTGTGTTTTCTAGAGGGAGAGGGTTCATCCCCGTGTTCTTTTTTGTCTTAAATAAAAACTTCACTCTTTTATTACTAAAGACAGAAGTCCCAAAGCACCCACTCTGGCATACTAACCATTTTGATTTAAATTAATGCAAGTTAGTGACCAAAAAACTGGGTTGATATCATATACCAGACACTTGAAATTATATCTCATTCATGGACAAATCATGAATTTAAAAGAAAAATTATTAAAAATACTTCATGAAAAGACCTACTTGCTGATCACTCTTACAATGATTTTGAATATCCCAATTTTTGCATTATTTATTCTAAGAAATCTATAAGATATTTAAGAATTCACAAAATGTAGTCACACTCAGAGTTATACTGTAATTTCCTTTATCCTGACATCCTTATCCTCTTTTTCCCCAAAGACAGTAACAAATTCTTCTTCGGGATGCATTTAGCAAGGAAAAGTATCTATTGGAACATGGATGTAGGTAGTCATAAAGAATCAACTAGGGATAATTTAAGGAAAAACCCATGTTAGCCTATCACAGCCTTAGAATATGGCTTTAAAAGCAAAATATATCTAACTTACAACTTTAGACTGCCAGTTATCCATTTGCGAATTAAACTAGGATAGTTTGCTTCTCAGTTTTCCCACTTTGGGGCCATTTCTTGACTTACTGGAAATAGTTTCTAGGATAATAAAAGGTAAGACATTCCTAAATTTTGCCAATAATTAGCATCTGTGAGAAAATAAGACTGTTGGGAGAAGTGTAAACAAACTTCTAAAAGATGAATATTGCAACTTATAAGGATTTCCATGTCAATGACAGTGCTGTTTATATTTTTATTTATTTTCTATGCTGCAATGTGACACTTTATATTAGACTTTGCAATATGTTTGTCTCAACATTAAGAGACTTATAAGTGTGAGACATTATCCCCTAACACCAAAATTAGTTTGAAATGTCAACTCTTCTACTTCTGAAGAACAGAAGAAATTGTATCTGACCATATGTACCCACTGGAGATATGTTTTCCAAATAAAAGTGAGTAGTATGAGATACAAAAATCAGATGGAAAGATTTTGTTATTACCATCATTTTCTGTTCCTCTATGTGACTCCCAATGAAAAGTAGGAAAAAAAAGCTAGTTTATGCTTTGTTTACTTTTAACCCACTGGATTGTCTTCCATTTTAGATCATTACATGATCTTACCAAAGCCTTACTGAAAATGTACATTATCACAAGCAGCTACATTTCCACATAGAGGAATAAAAATATCGGGAAAATCAGGTTGAGATTTTTATAGTACTCTGCAGTGTGCTACAGTAATGACAAACCCGTTTTATATTTAATCCTATCATCAAGCAACACCAGGTTTCTAGCTTTGTTTTTCATTTTAAATGGCTACTATATATATAAGAGAATTAATAAGGTATTATACTAATAATGTTTTTTCAAGTCAAAAGATGTATTATCTAGAAAATAATTTAACACTGAAATGGGATCTTCAAGATCAATTCTGTTTTATATACTCTGCAGCAAAAATAACATTTCTAGTAGGAAGGTTTTAATTATAAACCTAGCAAATTCTCGACATTCACATATTTGTGTAAACAGTTTAACATGGTTTATTACATTTCCAGAAATGTTAAGTCTTATATCCAGTTTTCTGTAACTCTTCTTTCATATATTATAATAAATATATATGTGTTATTTGAGTGCACGTGTATATATTTTCAAACATATATGTCATATATACATAAAACAGCACTTAATGGTCACGTTCTTTGCATGTTTAAATTGGAGGGGAAAAATGAATTGGTATTATGCATAATCCATGGCAATCTTCCTTTCTGTTTCACAAATGGCCATATCGGGATGTAAACAAAACATTGGAGCGAGTCATTCCAGGTGAACTGTATTTCAAGGTGTAAGTTGGTGTTCTCATGAAGAATTGTGTACTTCCTGGTAATAACCTACAAATGACAGTTAAAAAATTATACTTTACAGACAAGTTAGTATTAACATCTCTCACTAGAGCACTGTGATTAATAATTTACATATGCTATGTGAAAAACAATACTATGACAACAATGCATTCTACATTTAAAAAAAGTTCTCTCCCAGACTGAGGTGGGGAGGTGGGAGATGGTCATAAAAGGCTCACCTAAAATGCTTAAAAAACAGATGCAACATATGATCTTAGTATCCTAAGACATTCCATAAAGAGCCATTATACTTATGTGCTAGGAAATTATTTCCACAGTTCATGTTAATTTGAAATTCATCATTAATCTCTATAAATAATATGTAAAATCAGTCAAATATTTCTGAAAAACATGTGATATGAGAAGTTGGTTAGCCACATTACCAATAACTGCTTGTTTCAAGGATGTTGGAACCATTAATTATATTAATATTTCGTCAATGTATTATGACTATAGGTAATCTAAGAGAAAAAGTTAAAGACTAAAATTCATAATTGCAAAATTCATATTCCAAGACTACATGGTTCTTATGATAACAGTACATCAGAAATAATTGTGATTATAGGTAACCTGCAATACTTGCAGCCAAATGTATTTTAGAATACATGAATTTTCCTGATTTTAGAACGATATAGTGTATATACTATATATAGTATAATATTTCCATTGGGGCCTTGGGGCAGCATTCATACCACTAAGATAGCTATAGAGAAATGTATGAATACTCACAATAAGCAGATGAAAACAATAAATAACTTCATGTCAATTCAGGTCAAGTCAGATTTATCAATAAAAAGGTTACTCTTTCTTCCTTTTTAGTTTTCAGAGATTGAGAGCAAGGAATTCTAAATAAGAATGTGCACCTGTATAATTGTCTCTCTCTGGAAAAACTTTGATTAGCATTAGGCTACTCCAATCTATATATCTAGAGAAAAATGAAAATCCACAAAGGAAATTCATATGAGCAAATAAACATTACTATTAAAAGTATAAATCTTGGTAAAGACTAGAAGGACATGCTATAGAGTCAGGACAAAGACATGTATAAGGAATTTCCAAAATCAGAAGTAGCAATTGAAGGAGATTTGAAATTTTTGAAAAAATAAACAATGGTAGAGCACTAACTCATTTATTTTTTTCACTTGACATTAGAATTTTCCAGTAGCAGTATAATATTCCATAGAAACTGAGAGCCAAGAGTACTATTAGCTACCTATTTTACATTAAGTAATGTTAACTGCTATGCTTCCATGCCAATGGAAAGTTACATTTATAGTTGTGTTATATGAATTTTGTAGAAAAATAGGAATTCATTATGATCGAGCTGCATACAGTATTCAGATTAAAATGGAAGAATTCTGTATAATATCCATAAACATCATTTTATCATGAATTATCTAATAATATCTTCTAAATCTACTACCTAGTATCACAAACTATAAATAATTGCTCAAATCATTAAGTTAATAGAGCAGTAAAATAATACACAACAAACCAAATTAGATCAAAATTGCACAATGGGTGATGAATAATGAAACAATTGATTTCTCACATCACGGATTATATAAATTATTTTCTTAATATCACTTGGGTAATTTATATGGATTAATTATTATGTCAAGAGCTAGTGGAGTCATGATGAGTAATATGATATCTTCTGTCATGAAAAGGCTCCCTTCCTATCTAAAGCAAAGGTGCAAAGGAAAATAAAGTGTTTGATCAAAATTCACTACTTTGTATTAGTTGAGAGTTACTCTATCTTCTATTGAAAATGCATTCTGATTATATCAATAACTCTTAAAATAGACAATAACATCACCAACTTTTTTTTAAGATTTTATTTATTCATTCATGGGAGACACACAGAGAGAGGCAGAGACACAGGCAGAGGGAGAAGCAGGCTCCATGCAGGGAGCCTGATGTGGGACTCGATCCCGAGACTCCAGGATCACGCCCTGGGTGGAAGGCAGATGCTCAACCGCTGAGCCACCCAGGCGTTCCTATCAACTTCTTTTTGAAGAATATCCAAGCAATAGTTACTACTGACATTACAATAACATTCACATATCCTTTTGAGTTAAAGAGCTCCAGTTCACAGAGGAAAAATAAAAGCACAAAGTCCAGGCTTACAGCTAAGCTATACTATTTTATTTAACACTATGTAATACTTGAATAGTGTTTTCAATGTACTCAGCACTATTCTAATAGCTTTACAAATATTAACTCATTTACTTCTCATAACAATTCTATACAGTAGATATTATTGTTTGCTTCATTTTATAGATGAACACGCTGAAGCATACAGGGGTCAAACGTGTTGCCCACAGTTACATAGCAAGTAAATGGCAGAACTCGGACTCAAACCCATGTGCGCCAACTCCAGAATCAGTGCTCCTAGCAACTATACTATCCTGTTATTCTCTGTATGAATCTCAATTTTAAAACTAATGGATCCAATGATTATACTCATTTTATCAAAACTACAAAGTATAAAATAACCTAGAAAGTAGAAAAGGATTATATATCCACAATAGAAGCAGAAAAAGCTCAAATGAAACTTTTATAAGAAAAAAAGTTCAGTATGAACTAAAAAAAGCAGATGAAATCACATTGGAAGAAACACTTTCTTTCCCTAAAGCAAGTGCTGTGGGATGTTTTAAAGCCTTACAGGGAAACACAATGGATTATTTGCCTTAATATATCCATTAATATCTCTTGGGAGATCCCACACTAGCTGAACATCAAAGATTATTTTTGAAATGTTCTTTGCAATGAAATTAAATAATACAATTTGATTGTTTTTAGCAAGAAGAATATCTCTGGGAAGTACATTTATAGACTGTACATATATCTAAAGGGTTTGTGTTAAAGCACCAAAAAATGTGAAAGTTTACAGCTTTCACTTTATTCTAGCTTACTCTTGATGTACAAAACTAGCTAACTTGTAGATGCCAAGGAGAAATACCTCAGACTACCCTATGTGCTTCATAAATGTATCCTCACTCCCTCATCATTGAGGCTTAGGTGTGCACAACTTCACATATCCATCACATAAACATAAAACTTGCATTTGTCTAATTCCTACTTAATGTAGAATTGGTCTGTCATGTAGCAACTTATTGGTGACCACGGAGGATCTCTAGAACATGAGCACTTCAAGACTGGTAGGAAATTAACCTTGAAAACTTAAGCTACGCCCACCCTCTGAGATTTTCCTGGAGTAAGATCAGGACCCCTGTTCCCCCCAAAATAAACTCAGCTTCCTGGTTTGGAGAACAAAGGTAAATAAAATTCATCACAATATTTATCCTGTGTTTTACATTTTTTTCTACCGTGGTATAATATATATAACATGAAACTTACTAGTTTTATCATTTTAAAGTGTATAATTCAGTGCATTAAGCACATTTACAATGCTGTGTAGCCATCACCACAATCTCATTCAGAACTTTTTCATCCCAAACAGAACTCCTTGCCCACTGAACACTAAATCCCAATTTCCTCCCCATCATTCCCTGGTAATCTCTATTCTACTTTCTGTCTCTATGAATTTGTCTACTCTAGGTCCCTCGTATATAGTAGAATCACCATAGTTGTCCTTTTGTGTCTGGCTTATTTAATTAACATGCTTTCAAGGTTCATCCATGTTGTACCATGTGTCAGAATTTTATTCTTTTATATAGACTGAATAATATTCCATTGTATGTCTATATCACGTTGCATTTATCCATTCATCTGTTGGTAGACACCTGAGTTGTTTCCACCTTTTTGCTATTGTGAATAATGTTGCTATAAACATCGTTGTACAAGCATCTGTTCGAATCCTGTTTTCAATTCTTTTGGGAATGCACCCAGGAGTGAAACTGCTGGGTCATATGGCAATTCTATATTTAACCTTTTGAAGAGCTACCCAACCTGATTTCCATAGAAGCCACATCATTACACATTCTGAGACAGCAATGCATGAGATTCCAACTTCCCAATATCTTCCCTGACACTTATTTTGTATTTTGGGGATAATGGCCATCCTACTGAGTGTGGATTGTCCCATTGTTTTAACTTTGATTTGGGCCACAGATTAGAGGGAAGCTCTAATTTCAAGTTCCACCTCTGCCATAGCTAGTAATGTGGATTTGGAGAAGCCATTTAATTAATCTCTTCAGGCTTCAGTTTCCAGTTTTCTCGTCTGTGAGGAGAGTCCAGTAGTTCCTGCCATGCCTGGCTTACAGAGCATAGAGCTGATGAAACAGTGCACATGGGTGAGTATTATTTATGTGTTAGGAACATCAGCCTCATGAAGCAAGACCATCTCTGTTCTGAGACAGATGTTTCAAGCTAACTTAGCCTAGGGCCATAATAGTACCATGCATTTAACTCAATTGTAAAGTATAGTACACATTTGAAAGTGCATAAAGCACAAAATGTCCAGCTTAATGAATATTATAAAGTGATTACCTATATAACTGCTACCCAGGTTAAGTAACTGAATATTCCTAGCGTCTGTATTCCTGCATTACAGCATCCTCCCTTCTTCCCAGTATCTTCTCCATTTCTTTATAAAGTGTTTGGTTTTTTTCTTAGAAGTTTTTGGAGTTCTTAATGATCCAAGAATCTTATATAGGTTATATGGATTGCAAATATCTTCTTTCCTTTACTGGCTTGCTTTTTCACCCTCCTAGCAGGGTCTTCTAACGAATATATATTCTTAATTTTAATGTAGTAAAAAAAATCACCTTTCACTTAATGATCTGTACTTTTTGGTCCTACTTTTTGTAATCTTTGCATACCTCAAAGTCATGAAAATATTCCTCTGTATTATCTTCAGTAATCTTTGGTTTTGCCTTTCACATCTGTGTAGTCAATTCACTGGAGATGATTTTTGCATATGGTGTGGGCAAAGTCAAGTTTCTTGTTTTTATTATTATTTAGAAACCCAATTGTCTCAGCATCTTTTAAAACAAATTTCTTTTTCCCATTTGTCATAAATCAAATGTACCTCCTTTTCTAATAAATCAGATCTTTATGTATGCCTGGGTCTACTTAAGACTTTTCTGGTTTCATTAGTCTATTTGTCCTTTTGCATGGTCTTAAATTGCTTTAACTTATTAGTCTTAGTACACTATAGTTAATAAATCCTACCATTTAATTTTTCTATTTCAAGAGTATCTTATCTATTCTTGGCCCTTTGCTTTTCTGTATAAATGTTAGAACAGGGGCAGCCTGGGTGGCTCAGTGGTTTAGCCCAGGGCAGTGATCCTGGAGTCCTGGGATCAAGTCCCACATCGGGCTCCCTGCATGAAGCCTGCTTCTCCCTCTGCCTGTCTGTCTCTCTCTCTCTTTCTCTTTCTCTCTGTCTCTCATGAATAAATAAATAAAATTAAATTTAAAAAAATGTTAGAACATTTTGGTCAAATACTGTGCCGCCCCCCCAAAAAATTTTGTTGGGATTTATGTTATGATTATACTGACTTTAGAGATGTTCAGAACTATTTAAGAACTGACCTTTGATGATATTGATCCAATGGCAAATATGGTATATCTTCCCATTTTTTACATTTTCCTACATAAAAGTCTTGCACATTTCTATCACATTTATTATTAGGTATTAACTATTCTTTGGTGCTACTAAAAATATCATACCTAGAATTTCATATTCTAGCTGTTTGCTGTTGATATAGGAAAAATATAAGTTATGTTCTTATCTTGACCTTGATTTCATTAAACTTGTTAAATTTAATAATTTATCAATAAATTTATTTAAATTTCTATGAACACAATCATATCCATTAGTAAAGAGTTTCAGTTTAGTGCCTTTTATTTCTTTTGCTTGCCTCATTGAACCAGCTAGGACCTCTAGTATAATGTTAAATAGAAATGGTAATGAATCAATCTTGTCTTGTTCCTCATCTCAGAAGGAAAGCCTTCAGCATTTCATCATTGGGTATGTTTGTTATAGGTTTTGTGTAGTTATTCTTTATTAGATTAAGGCATTTCTCTCTTGTTTGTAGCTTGCTAAACATTTTTAAAAACATAAATATATATTGAATTCTATCAAGTGATTTATCTGTATCTTATAAAATGATCTTTTATCCTATTAAAATCACATTGATCACTGTTTAATGTTATTGCACCCTTAGATTGATGCAATAAACAGAAATGGATACATTATCCAATTTAAAGTTGCTGGGTTCATTTTGCTGATATTTTATATTATTTTATTTTTTAAAGATTTTTTTTTTATATTTTAAAGATTTTATTTATTTATTCACAAGAGACAGAGAGAGAGAGAGAGGCAGAGACATAAGCAGAGGGAGGCTCATAAAGGGAGCCCAATGTGGGACTCTATGCCAGGACACCAGGATCACACCCTGAGCCAAAGGTAGATGCTCAACCAATGAGCCACCCAGGTGCCCCAATTTTGCTGATATTTTATTTAAGACTTTTGCATATATGTTCAGGAGTAACACTGAACTCTCTCTAACCTTTGACATAATGTCCTGGTTAGGTTTTAGTATCAAAGGTATGGTAGCTTCATAAAACAAATTAGAGAATGTCCCCTCCTTTTCTGTTCTCTGGATGAGTTTAATTGAATTGGATAGTGAAGACCTATGAATCTAAAATTATCTTTGTGAGAGGGTTTTTAATTACTGATTCAATTTTTTCAATAGTTAAGACTATTTAGTATTTCCTATATAGGACTTTCTAACAGAAAGTTGTGCCATTTTTGGTAATATGTGTTTTTCCAAGAATCTGTTAATCTAAATTATCAAATTTATCAGCATGAAATTGTTCATATTTTCTTATAAAATTTTCATTGTTCGTAGGATCTGTAGTAATGTCCCTATTTTTGTTCTTGATGTTAACTATTTCCTTCTTTCATATTCTTGATCAGTCCCATCCATGGTTTATCAATTTTATTTGTTTTTTCAAAAAAAATATTATTTCACTATATCATTAATTTCTGCTTTCATTTTTATTTCCTTTCTCTGTATTCTATTTTAATGTCATTTTATCACTTTTTGAAATGATTGTTGATATCATTTAATTTTTGCCTTTCCTCTTGCCTAATATGTTCATGTAAGTCTATAAATATGCCTATAATAATGATTTGTCTATATACTACAGTTTTTTGTTTGTAAAATTTGTGTTATCCAGTTCAAAATATTTTCTTAAGTCCATTATGATTTCTTTGATTCATGGGTTAAAAGTATTTTTTTATCTTTCCAAAGTATGAATATTCTGATTCTAGCTTTTGCTTTTGTTGCTAGCTAAATGGAATGGGATCGAAAAACAACAACAACAACAACAACAAAAACCTTGTATGATTTAAGTCTTCTGAAATTTGTGGAAATGTGTTTTATTATTCTACTATATGACTGGCTTATAAAAGTTCCTGGTGTGCTTGGTGTTTTATATTCTGAGATTATTGGATTCATTTCTTTATTTGACAGGTCTATTATGTTGTTAAAATGTTCTGTATCTTTAATTTTTTAAAAAATGCATATATATCAAAATCTGCATCTATGGTTATAGATTTATCTGTTTTTCCTTGTAATTCTGTTAACTTTTGCCTTACAAAACATTGGGAACACAGTTACTCCTTGGAATCTAAGGTGTTCACCAACATCCCCATCTTTGTCAGGCCTTGAACTTCTACTTTTTCCCTCAGGCCCATGAGTCTATCAAAATTACAACAAGCACTCAGTAAATACTTGATTAACTCATCAATGTCTTCAAGCAAAGGTTTCAGTATTTCGTCCAGCTTTTCTAGTTGTCACTAAAGGGAGGATTTGTCCAAAAACCTAGTGCTGGGATCCCTGGGTGGCGCAGCGGTTTGGCGCCTGCCTTTGGCCCAGGGCGCGATCCTGGAGACCCGGGATCGAATCCCACGTTGGGCTCCCGGTGCATGGAGCCTGCTTCTCCCTCTGCCTGTGTCTCTGCGCCTCTCTCTCTCTGTGACTATCATAAATAAATAAAAATTAAAAAAAAAAAAACAAAAAAACCTAGTGCTCTATTACCAAAGGCAGAAGTTTGAATTCAGTGGTTTTTAAAAATGTTTTTAGCCATGAAACCCCTTGAGAAATGAGCTTTTGTGGAAGTTCAGTACATGAAATACAGAAACACAGAGATGTTGAAGATGAAGAATGTTTGGAGGGACACCTGGGTGGCTCAGTGGTTGAGCATCTGCCTTCGGCTCAGGGTGTGATCCCGGGGTCCTGGGATCAAGTCCTGCATCAGGCTCCCCACAGGGAGCCTGCTTCTCCCTCTCCTTATGTCTCTGCCTCTCTCTCTGTGTCTCTCATGAATAAATAAATAAAATCTTTAAAAAAAAAAAAAAAGTGTTTTGAGTTCCCAAAGCTTTCCAAGTACCCAAAGCTTTCCAAGTAAAGTATCAAGCTGGTCCCAAGAACTCTAGTATCCTGGAGATAGATATAGATATAGATATAGATATAGATATAGATATAGATATAGATATAGATATATATCCATCAGGGTTTATATATCAGTTCTATTGCTTAGTTATGAGTCTGCCTCTGAAGAATGGCTTTCCACTTGGTGTGCCTATTAAGTTATTATTATTTTTCTAAGACTGTAAGATTCAAGGCTACTCTCTTTCATGGAATGGGTGGCATGTACACTTTAAAGCCTCTGAAGAAAGATCATGCAGATCTTTGGTCAAGATAAACGTGGTGCATAAACTTGATTGGTGTTATCTCTATTTTCTTCTCTTAATTTTATAGATAAATTACCTAAATATATATCTCCTCATAAAATACTTAGGTATACCTCATACATCATTTATATTAGGCATACACATTAATTTTGTAAATAGTAATTTATACTTTACTAGGTATACTTCATAAGTGAAATTTATCTATTAATAAATATCAAATTAAGTGACTTCTACATTTAAGTAAAAAGCTATAGGTTCCTAATTGATGAGGTTAAAGAAGATATGGCCAGTTTTCACATGTTTTTAAATTAATGTGACATTGACTCAGATTTTAATTGCTAAGTATTAGGAGGACATATTTATTTCTCTCTCTTCCTTGTGTTCCCAAGTAGAAGAATTTCCACCAAATTTCTGGCCTTTTATCAGAAGTGAGTTATCTGATTTTCAGCTTTAAAATAAGGAACCAGGTATGCTTGGCTAAGTCCCTTTCTCCATGGATCATCCTATCTGCAGAAAGGATGCATTCTTACTTGCTCACTAGCCAACACTAACAGAATTAGACTTTATGGGGTAGTGTTAGTGGAAAGTTTGGGTTGATCTAGCTCTGCGCATGACTGGATCAGTACATTTAATTCTAGAATTCAATTTTAGAGAACTTACTTGGCTCAAATCTACACCATGTCCCTCAATATAGCTTTATGCAGAAATGAAGCTACACTCTCATGATCATCTGATTCTTACATTTCTCTCTCAAATGGATCTGAACTTGGGCAGGAATAAAGGGTGTGTTTTACTAAACTCTCTTCCCTCAAAATGCTTATAATCACCATACTGGGGTTATACTGAGCATTTATCAGAAGTCCAGAACTCAAGATTCCAGAGAAGGAATATCTCTTCTGACCACTAGAAGGGAAAGAAAATAAAAAAGCCTAACATAATTGTAAGGTGTGACTTCCTTCTCCAGAGTAACTTCATTCTATTTTGCCTGCCTACCAAAATTATAAGAGCCCTCGATAGAAAATGTGTTATAAAATCTATAATTATAAGAGTGATATTAAAGAGTTTGAAACCAGGATGCCTGGGTGGCTCGGTGGTTAAGCACCTGCCTTTGGCTCAGGATGTGATCCTGGAGTCCTGGGATCGAGTCCCACATCAGGCTCCCTGTGTGGAGCCTGCTTCTCCCTCTGCTTATGTCTCTGCCTCTCTCTGTGTCTCATGAGTAGATAAATAAGATTAAAAAAAAAAAAATCTAAAGAGTTTGAAACCACCCTTCCTAGACTGAAACTTAAGATTTTCCTGATCATGTTCCCAGAGTATCACTCCTTAAAATGAAGCCTCTTCATTTATATTTGTAATGTCTTAATGATGACCATCATTCTTTTAAATATGAAAATATTAATGAAAGTAATATAGTAGTTTGATTTCAATAATTTGCCTCAGCCAAATCATTAAACTGTAGAATATTGCTTTGATATTTACATATTTCAAATATTAATGGCTAACTTTACCACTACCATTGTTGTAATCACTCAGCTTCTATTTGCAGGGGAAGAGTTAAAATAGGTTAAAGGTACGACAACAGTATAATGTCAGAATCAAGATTAAAAATTAAAATATTTAAATTAAGATTTAAATTAAAGATTAAAAAGACAAAGATTAAAAATGCATCTTTCAAATAATTTTTGTGAAATACATTCCAAGCCATTCTGCTGTTGCTGGTCAGTTTTGCAGAAAGTTAGCTTTATTAATATACTCCCTGGGAAAAAAAAATATATACTCCCTGGGATCTTTTAATAAATACATAAATTTCTAGGTGTTTCAAAACCCAATCCCAGTTATGGTGGTTCTTTTACCTCATTTCCTATTCAACTGTTAGTTGAATGCTATCGTTATTTGACTATCACTTAGTTTTTCATGGTTTATTCTCTTCTAAATAGTACTGCAGCTTATACACACTAAAAATAAAGTCACATGTTCATCTTTAATTCTAATGGGCACTCTGTACAGAGAAATGCTAAAATGTACTACTTTTTCACTCTGTGTATCTTTGCAGCTTAAAAACAATACTAGGGATCCCTGGGTGGCGCAGCGGTTTAGCGCCTGCCTTTGGCCCAGGGCGCGATCCTGGAGACCCGGGATCGAATCCCACGTCAGGCTCCCGGTGCATGGAGCCTGCTTCTCCCTCTGCCTGTGTCTCTGCCTCTCTCTCTCTCTCTCTCTGTGACTATCATAAATAAATAAAAATTAAAAAAAAAATTAAAAACAATACTATTCGGCAGCCCGGGTGGCTCAGCAGTTTAGCGCCACCTTCAGCCCAGGGCATGATCCTGGAGACATGGGACCAAGTCCCACGGCAGGCTCCCTGCTTGGAGCCTGCTTTTCCCTCTATCTGTGTCTCTGCCTCTCTATCTCTCTGTGTCTCTCATGAATAAATAAATAAATAAAAACAATACTATTTTTCATGATTTGGAAAACTATCTACTTTAACTGGACAGTATTTATTAAAATTCAATTTTTAAATGAAGCTTAACAAAATTCACCTCCCATAGATGTGGGTTATGATGAAAGGAGTAAAAATTAAACTAAAGGCATCCTCTCAACTTATCAGGCTGAAGGATAAATTTGAAATCTCTATATTAGGGGAAAAAAAGTCAAATTTATGACCATTTTTGGATGCTTTTACTTGGCTTTTGAATGCAAAAGTATATAAACCAAATAATCCCATTTCCAAATAGGTTATTTCTGTCACCTTCATGTTTGTGGTTCTTGTCCTTGTTTGTTGCTTTAAAGGTAAAGATTGTGCAAATTAAGTCTTTTGTAGAGAACAGCACATATGAATTTTCAGTCTTTAGCTTTTTCTCTAGCTATATAAAAAAACAGAGAGAGACTTTCGATTTCAATCCTCACTGTGGCATTACTTTATATAAAATTCACAGGGTGTAGAAATGTAAACAAGTACCTGGAATTACCCCAATCAGTACCAATGCCTGAGAGTGATCCTCTTGAGTCAGTTGCATATTTGTAAACCACTAGCAGGCACTGTTTACAAAGTTCAACCAGGCGCTGGCAACATTGGAGCTGCAAAGGAGTCACCACCTCCGGGCTTTTACTGAAAATACTCTCCCAAGAGGATCTGTTGGCATGGAAACAGACATGACCTCATGTGGCTGTTAAAATGACAACCAGTTTTATCACTTACCTAGCAACAAACCAATAAGGAAAAGTAGAAATGGCCTCAGACATTTGAAGTGACTGCAGATGGTTGAAAGGTATAAAACAAATATATATTTGAAAATTAATCTTTATATTAAAAACCACAACACAGAACTCATATGCTGTTTGTCTTTAAAGACTTTACTGATGCCAACTGGCGTTGCTATCAGGATGGCTTCCCAACACCTCCTAAAAAAATTGAATTACTCTATATTAAAGTATATGTAAAATACTGAGCTTATTTCTCAAAAGTTAGGCATCTTAAACCTTCAGGTTTTCTAGAAAGCTATCTTTACCTTTACATTGATAATGATCCCACAAAAGAATTTAAAATTTGCTGCAATTTCATTTGCGGCCTCTCTGTACTAGGAGAATTTAAGTTCATCCTTTGATTATGATCACTCCTCTCAAAACACTTTGAGATGTAATGACATCCACGATATAGAGCATAGGTTCTGTATTCTAGAAGTAATGTTGTCTCAGTGAGTACCACCTGACTATAATCGCAAAGAGAGCGTCCCTCCTTAAATGCATTCAGCTTATACCAAAGCAGGTAGTGGTACACACTTTCTTGGTAAACTTCAAGTGTATGTGTGTGTGTGCTTGTGCGTGCATGCATGTGTACAGGTACACAAATACATATAAATGTTCTTACAATTCCTAAATTTACCATAATGATCCAAATCAGGAAACACCTCACCATCCCCCACCACTAGAAAGAGAGAGAGAGAGACAGAGACAGAGAGAGAGAAAGAGAGAGAGAGAAACTTACTTATTTCCTTAGTGTAAATGAAACTTTTCAAGTCTCGAGGGGAAAGTTTCATTTAAGATTTGGTAATGATTCAAGTCTCATTTTACATAAACCAGTTCACTTAACCCTCAGAGAAAGAAAAGAGTAGATTTTCAGAAAGAAAAAAATATTAAGCAAAATATTTTTCTGAAGAAATGTACTTCCCAATGGGAAATTCAAAGACTCCATTTTCAATCTTCTGTGGATATTTGATATCTTTGGAATTTTTTTAAATGCTTTAGAAACTCAGAAAGGTATTTTTTAGTAGAAAGGCTACTGTTTATTTTTTCAGGAGAAACGTGGTCCTAAAAAGATAGCATGTCATCTGTGAATGACAGGTTTTCTTAAAAGTTATAAGACTCAAATGAGTAGACTGAAAGAAATAAATTTTCTTTCATATTCTGAGATGTTCAGGACTAAATACAATACTATTTTAATTTTTTTAAAAAGTTATTTTCATTAAAGAAAATGGTAGTTAAATTAACTCTAAAAATAAATTTTAATTTATTACTAAATATAAGAAAAACTGGATATAATACATATATGTTTGCATATGTCCATATATACCTATACATGTGTAGGTAACCTAATTTCATCATGAAAGATGTTGGAGAATACCAATTAATTAGAGAATGTGTTTATAATTAATATGTCCTAATTTCAAAGCCCTACATGTTTAGGCCCAGAGAAATGAAATTTCATATAAATACAAATACATACAGAAAAACATCCTATGTTCTGACTGTCTGCTTAGCACTTTCCTCTCCACTGAAATTTTGAGCATTGCTACATCCTCTCCTCTCAATTTGGATATATTTTTATTTTGATCCTTTGGAGCCACTTGATTAGATCCACTATCAAGTTACACACATCATGGTAATTTTTCTTTTCCTGATTTGGAGTATAGGGTTAGGAAAAGAACAAATAAAATGGAAGAAAGATAAAAGAGCTTCTTCTATTACACTCTAATTTGATGTAACATTTTGAATTCTATGTAAGTTATAATACGACCAGCTTGGCTTCTCATTCTCTCATTCGTCCTTAAATATTTAAAATAAACATAGGGGGGCACGTGGGTGGCTCAGTCAGTTAAGCGTCTGCCTTTGGTTAAGGTCATAACCTTGAGGTCCTGGGATCAAGCCCCACATCAGAGTCTCTGCTCAGCAGAGAATCCTTTTCTCCCTCTCCTCTCCCCACTTATGCTGTATCTCGCTCGCTCTCATATAAAACTTTTTTAAAAATTAAAATAAATTAAAATAAACATACGGACCAAAGTCTTTTACTAGTTTTTGGTGTTTATGTTCACCACCACTGGCTAAAGACCACACTCTATTAAGTCATATTTAAGTATCAACATACCAGAACTACTCATAAAGAAAAGAATATGAATGGACTTTCATCATTTGGTACTAGGTTAACTTTTTCTGCACAAAGAAAACCTATCTCTCAAACTGAGTATATTAGAACTATGTCCCCCACCTCCTATCCACCACCTCTGCCATAGCTGAGTAAATGTGCAATGCCTCTATAACACCATAGTATCTCAATTTCCAATACTAACACAACCATTTTTAAGGTGAAAGGATGTAGAAATAATTTATAATACCAATGCCTTTATCAAAGAACTTAACATCTTATCTGCCTTCTTTCAGAAGGCCTAAAACCATGAATTCAAAAGGAAAAACTAAGTGGTTAAAAAGTTCCACTTTGTATTCCCTAATCCTCAGAGATTTATAACAGGACACAACTTTAAATGGTACTTTTTAGTAATATAACAATATGATAGAGAATACTAAATACTTCTGGTAACAAAGGGGAGTTATTAATGAAATCTAGAGACTTGAAAGGCCCCCTATTATCCAGCAATCCAATATTTTCACCAACTTTCTCATCAAAACATTTAATAAGCAATTATCTAAAAAGTAAAACTGATTCATTTCTTTCTCCTTCTCTGGTAGAAGTCCGAATGGTTGACTGAGTGGACCAAAGTTAAATAGCAGAAAGGAGAAAGGAAAGTAAACACAAAGCAAAGCAAAACAAAAGAGAGAAAAACTGGACTGCATCAACTGGATAAACAACAACAATGAGCCGAAAAGTACTAACAATAACATATCCATTGAAAGTGATATGAGAACAGTTAGATTCAGGTCATATTCACTCTGTATGTCATGCATACATTTTTAAGTGGGATAGTAAGTCTAGAAGCAGACTACTTAGAATAATTCCTTATCATTTCTTCCTGCCCACAGATTCTAAAAGAAAAGCTTTTCCATGACAAACTTCCACTGGAAAATGCCTTTGGATAAAGGATCCAAACAGATTCTCTTTTTTGGAGCTTACATATCATAGTTTTGAGTGGACAGAGGACCTTTCCAAACAATACATTTCTTCTCCTGTACTATCCCTTGCCTCCTCCTTTTTGTTTTACCTGAAAAACTTCTTCCTCTTCCTACAAGTCTCAGCTGAAATGTTACAACCTTTGGACAGACACATTTCCTGGGCTCTCATCCTGAGTTTGACTCCCATAGCATCTAGACTTCCTGTATCCCAGTAAAACATGCTGGATAATTTTATTCATGAAAATTCCAAGAGCTAGTCTCCTGCAAAGAACATATTCAGAATGTGGAGCCTCATGTGATAACAAGAAAAGGTTCCATATGATAACAAGGGTCACTGAGCATGAGCTTCCGCAGCCTGGAAGAATAAGAAAGAAGAATAAGAGTTTGTTCTTTGTGATATATCAGTAAAACTCCTGGGCCAACTCTAGGGAAACTCAGCACAAAAATCTTATATTCTTTGATGTTTCTGGATGTAGATAGGGAGTGTTTTTTTTTTAATGATTTTATTTATTTATTCATGAGAGACACAGAAGGAGAGGCAGAGACACAGGCAGAGGGAGAAGCAGATCGAGTCTGATGTGGGACTCGATCCCAGAACCCCAGGATCATGACCTGAGCCAAAGTCAGATGCTCAATCACGGAGCCACCCAGACTCCCCAGGGAGTGGTTTATTTATTTTGTTTTGTTATTGGGGTGTTGACAGGCAGAGGCAAGAATCAAGGTAGCCCAGAGTTATTTGGGTTATATTTTTCAAAGATTTTACACCTAACCATGAAAGACAATTGTTCTTTTTATTAAAATCATTCCTTTAGAACCGTGTTAAGAGTAGATTTTTACCTTGACTACTAGGCTGTTGGGCCAAAAGTTAAAGAAGGATGTATTAACTGGACACGATTCAAAGGATTAACAGAACTACTTTCAGTCCAAACTGGATTCAAACCACACAACACTACGTGTTTTCATTAAATTGAGGAAACCTAAGAAACCCATTTGGAAGGCCACAAAATACAAATGTGTTAAACTCATCTCTATAAACCACCAACGTTTTAAAGAAGTGGATGTAGAATGGAGGTCAAATTGGACTGTAAGCTACTCCTGCTCTACTTACTCAGGTGCAATGGAGCTGGGGATTTGGCTAAGACTACGGGAATTGCAATCAAGCAAGCTTGTCTACCACTGGGAATGCTGCTTTGAGGGGAGTCAATAAAAACACAGTTAAGAACTTGGGCAAATTGTATGCTCTCTTTATTCTTTAATTTCCTCATCTGCATAATAATAATAACTTACTTAAAATATCAAAGTGGCAGTTATAAGAATATTTAATATATAAAATAGTATCAGGCATTTGGTAAGTCAAATGCTATTAACTTTCATTATCAATACTAGTGGTAATAGATACCACCAGAGAAATTTAAGGGGAGTATTATCCAAGGAACAAGAGGAAAATATTCTGAATCAATTAGAATATATTACCAAAAAAGTTCAGGGAAGAGGAGTCCCAGAGGCATAGAAGAACCACTTTATGGGCATCCTTAGGGTCTGGAGTTGGAGATTATCTCATGGACTTAAAACTACCAGCACCAATTTCAGTAGCAGACTATCTGACTGCTTTTCCTGCTGAAGAATAGCTAGGATTCATATACAGCATTCCTACTGGTATGTGGGGAACAAATGAAATATAGGTAAAATTAAATTTCCTTAAAACCTCCAAGACACTGACAAATACTTGAGGCAAGCAGAGTTTGACATTCCTCCAGGAACTCCCAACTGCCTTAATGTTAATGTTTTGCTAGAGGGAAAAACAACCTTAGCTTGACAATAGCTGAGCCTCCAGGAGTCTGTGAGTCTTCTTTAGCATATGCAAATCTTTCTGGAAACTTTCCTGATCTGTACCTCCCCCAACTCCACAGTATAAAATTAACTACTTCTCACCATACCAAACATGGCAGCCCTTTCTGCCCATGGATCCTGTCCCCTCCACCCCAGTTTAATAAAACCATCTTTTTGCACCAAAGACATCTCAAGTAGTTTTCTTGGCTGTCGGCTCTGAACCCCAACATTTCCACATCACAATCAATGGATCAACAAACAGAAACAAAATTCCAATTATGAGTCTAGATTGACAGAACTTCTACAGAGAATCATCAGCTAATGGGCCATAGAATATAGTTCAAATGTTCCACTTAAGTCTCTATAGAAAATAATTTATAGCCAAGATTACTCTCAGATTTTACCACAATACAGAGTAGCTTATAAATTCTTCCTGTTGGTGAATGGCTACCAAGGAAAATGGTAGTGGTGAGAACAAGTCTACAAATGGTATGAATGAATCAGTATTAGATAACTAGAGTATATAAATGGAGGACATTTGGAGATCATTTCAGACTGTGATAGTCTAAGATATTACCAAAAGGGGGCTATAGTCTGTGTCTTTACATTGGATTTAAATAATGCAGAAAGGATTGGAAGGATGGGGTTGTAGAAGGCAACCCAGTCAGATACTCAATGACATCAAAAGCTGGGAGGAAAAAAAGAATACACTGCAAAGATATTTGAAAAATAATGAGTTGGGATCCCTGGGTGGTGCAGCGGTTTAGCGCCTGCCTTTGGCCCAGGGCGCGATCCTGGAGACCCTGGATCGAATCCCACATCGGGCTCCCGGTGCATGGAGCCTGCTTCTCCCTCTGCCTATGTCTCTGCCTCTCTCTGTGTGTGATTATCATAAATAAATAAAAATGAAAAGAAAAAAGAAAAGATTTGTGATCAATAACATTTAAAAAAAAAAAAAAGAAAAATAATGAGTTTGTTTTTCTGGAACAAACTTTAAGTAAAAGTGTAATGAGATAGAAGATTAGAGAAATAAGAAAGAACCAGCATGTTAAAAAGTGTTGTGTCTCTAGATAAGAAGTGTAGACTTTAATAATAAATGAGAGAAATTACTACAGATCTTAGGAAATGATTCTGACAGAAGCATGGATATGGGAAACAAATAACTGGAGACAAAAATGTTTAGAAATCTATTAATTTTACCTAGCCCTTCTACCAAAAGGTTCCTCCTATCAGAAATCCTATAATACTTTATCTAAGTCTCTTTTATTTTTTTTAATTTTTTTAAATTTTATTTATTTATTTATGAGAGACACACTGAGAGAAAGAGAGGCAGAGACATAGGCAGAGGGAGAAGCAGGCTCCCTACAAGGAGCCCGACGAGGGACTCGATCTTGGACCCTAAGATCATGCCCTGAGCCAAAGACAGACACTCAACTGCTGAGCCACCCAGGCATCCCTCTAAGTCTCTTTTATAGTCATTACTTCTATATATACCTTATTTTATCTACTAGTGGCATGTTCAGACCATAAACTCTGGAGCCAGTCTCCCTGAGTCCAAATCCCAGTTGCACTAGGTCCTTAGTGCCTACCTGTGCCTCAGTTTCCTTGTTTGTAAAATGGAGATAAATCACAGAACCTGCTTCAAAATGTTGTTAGGAGGATAAATCACGCAATATACATAAAGCATGTAGAACAATGCCTAGCACATAGTAAGTAGTATAGCTTTAGCTATGATCATTTTTAAAAGTCTTGAGGGCAGGATCTGTGTCAAAATCAACTTTGTATCTCCAAAAGTATTTAACACAGTAGTAACTACTGGATAATTGTTAAGAACAATGAAAAAGAATCTAAAGGAGCCACAGTGGGAATGTGACAGAAAAACTACAGGATTTAGCAAACTGAATAAAGACTGGAAAGGAGAAGGAAAATGCAGATACCCCTGAGATCAAACCTGCATGACTAACAATGAGATTAAGGGAAGTTCAGAAAGGAAGCTTTTTCTGAATGAAAGGGAGGTGCAGAATGTTTGGATTAGACATCCTAAGGCTAAAGTGACAATGAGTCACAACAGCTTTGGGAGGTCTGAAATATTGGAGAGGAACAGAAGTATAGCCATATTTTGGAAGCCTGTTACATGAAAGCAAGAGCAGAAGAACTTTAAAGATAGATTTGTAATTGAGATTTTTCATTAACTAAGACTACCCTGGCAGCGAAGGGGGGGAAGAGTTCCAAGATGGTGGAGTAGTAGGGGAATCCTGAACTTGCCTTGTCTTTTGAATACAACTAGATCAACCTTCAACTACTTTGAACAATTAGGACGAGGACTGGAGGAATATGGAAACAATCTGCAGAGTTGCAGGGAGAGAATTTGGCAGAGGCAAGTTTCAGAGCCCTATATTGGGAGATTGGGAATCCATGTGGCCGAGAAGAGGAGGAAGCCTCTAATCCACTAATCATAGTGGAGCAAAGTCAGGAAGATGGAGAAGGTAGGAAAGATTGCAGTGGTTTGTAACTGATGAGGGACTAGTTGAGGGCAAAGAACAAACTCACGTTCTGCAACTATATAATCAGCCACCTTTCACAATCCCAGTATAGTAGCTCTTTCTGCCCATGAGTCCTGTCCCCAGGCTTTAATAAAACCACCATTTTTCACCAAAGACACCTCAAGAATTCTTCCTGGGTCGTTAGCTCTGGACTGCATCCCACAAAACCTCACCTACATTCCTAAACTACATTATAACCACACAATAAGCCATGGTGAGTGGATCCCTGGGTTGCTCAGGGAGAGACTGCTCCCCATCCTGGAAGGCATTTGGAGGAGCATATTTGTCCTCTCTAGAGACAAAGAAAGCCATTGAGTAGAGCTCAGCACAGGGTCAAGGGGAGAGCAGAGGGAGAAAACCTCTTAACTTTTCAGTGTGAGCCACAATAGGCTTAAACCTCTGTGCATGAACCAACTGGCCACTTTTCTGGGACTGACGGAGCAGAGTGCAGAGACCGGAGCAGATTGTGGATAACCTGGCTGTTGCTTTTTGCTATATGCCACAATCAATTCAAGCCTCTGTGATGGCTTTTCTGGAACAGAGGGGAGTAGAGGACTGAGTCGAATGCAGATGGCTGATAACCTGGCTCCAGCTTTTCGCTGAGTATTACAATAAACTCTAGCCTCTGTATGTGCACTGTGTGATGGCTTTTTGGGGACAGGATGATGCTGGGCATGCCCTGGGCCTCCCGGTCAGGGACAGGAGTGGGCGTGTACATTCTAGTCCCTTTAAAACTTGGAGTTTTGAATCCCAGCCACTGGCCAGAGATAAAATACAAGAAATCTATGGTTCTGAGTGTGCCAACAAGCTGGGTACAGACAGGTTAGGACAGGGAACTGACAAGGGCCCAAGTCACAGGAGATGGCTCACTTTTGTAAGAGGGCTTCCTGAGTAGCAGCTGCTGGGAGATCCACTACCCAGAGACAAGAGGGAGAGGGAAGGCCATATTTAGCCTCCTCTACCACCCCTCTGCACTTCCATCCACCAGCACAGTCTGACTCCAGAGAGAAACATAGTGCCTCTAGTGGAGGCTGGAGCTCCCTACACTAAACCCCCTGACCTGGCAGGAGCATCTTTAGGAGGGCAAGTCAGCTTGTGAGCCAATATGGAAGGCCTCTCCCTGGGACGCCTGGGTGACTCAGCAGTTGAGCATCTGCCTTCTGCTCAGGGTGTGATTCCAGGATCTGGGATCGAGTCCCACATCAGGCTCCCTGTGGGGATGCTGCTTCTCCCTCTGCCTGTGTCTCTGCCTCTCTCTCTGTGTCTCTCATGAATAAATCAATAAAATCTTTAAAAAAAAAGAAGGATTCTCCCTCAGAAGACCAACACAAACCCCCGCATCTACCAAGTCTACTGATTAAAGAAAGCTCCAAAACATCAGCTTCCAGCTTAACTTCACAAACAAATCAAAGCATACCTACTTAGAGGAACAAACATTTGCCACTACAAGTAAGGAGGAATTATGTAGAGAAAGGACCAGTGGGAAAAGAGCAGTCAAAACACAACAGCAGAGTGTACACAATATAAACCAGAATCAGTCCCTGAAGATATTATTGTTATTGATATTATTATAGTTGATTTTGCTGGGTTCTTTTCTTTTCTTTTCTTTTCTTTTCTTTTCTTTTCTTTTCTTTCTCTTTCCTCCTTTCTTTTCTGGACAAATTGACTAGATGGAGAAATTCACAGTGAAAGAAATTTCACAGAAAAGAAATATTGTTAAAATGTCAATTCTACCCAGTGGTAGTAGTCTGCCATAGATTTGATCAATATGGATATAAGTAAGATGTCAGAACTAGAATTCAAAGCAATGATTATAAAGATATTGGCTGACCTTGGAATAAAGCATAAAAGCCACTACAGAATCCCTTACTGCAGAAATAAAAGAACCAAAAACCAATAAGGCTGAAAAAAAAATGCTATTACTGAGATTGCAGTAAAAAAACAGAGGCTCTAACTGCTAGGGTAAAATGAGGTAGAAGAGAGGGTCAGTGATTTAAAAGACAAAATGATGGAAAGTAACAAAGCTGAGAAAAAGAGAAAAACAACTACTTGATCATGAGGAGAGACTTTCAGAGATCAATGATGCCATAAAACATAATAATATTTGAATTATAGGGATGCCAGAAGATGAAGAAAGGGGGAGCAGGTTTATTTGAGCAGATTTGAACAAATTCAAACTGAGAACTTCCCTAATTTGAGGAAGGAAATAAGCAAGCATTCAAGTCCAGGAGGCACAGAGAATCCCCATCAAAATCAATAAAAATAGGTCAACACCCCAACATCTAATAGTGAAGCTTGCAAATTTTAGAAATAAAGAGAAAATCCTGAAAGCAACTCCAGACAAGAAGTCCTTAATCTAGAAGGCTAGAAACATAAGGCCAGCAGCAGACCTGTCCACAGAGACTAGGCAGGCCAGAAAGGACTAATATGATCTATTCAAGGTGCTATATAAGAAAAATATGCAGACAAGAATACTTTATCTGTCAAGGCTGTCATTCAGAATGTTAGGAGAGATAAAGAGCTTCCAGGACAAACAGAAACTAAAAGAATTTGTGATCATTAAACCAGCCCTACAAGAAATACTAAAGGGAATCCTTTGAGCAAAAAGAGAGCCCAAGAGTAACAAAGACCAGAAACGAACAGAGACAACATACAGAAACAGTGACTTCATAGGTAATACAATGGCACTAAATTCATGTCTTTCAGTAATTACTCTGAATGGAAATGAACTAAATGCTCCAATCAAAAGATACAGAATATCTGACTGGATTTTAAAAAAGAAGAAAAACAAGACCCATCGATATGCTGTCTATAAGAGACTCATTTTAGACACAAAGACACCTCAGATTGAAAGTGAGGGGGTGGAGAACCATTTATCATGTTAATGGACATTGAAAGAAAGCTGGGGTGGCAATTTTTATATTAGAAAAATTAAATTTTAAACCAAAGACTGTAATAAGAGATGAAGAAGGACACTATAACATAATTTAAAATTATATCATAATCTTATTGTATATCCAACAAGAAAATCTAACAATTGTAAATATTCATGCCCCTAGCTTGGAAGCAGTCATTTATATAAACCAACTAATAACAAGTTAAAGAAACACATTGATAATAATAATACAATAATAGTAGGGGACTTTAACACCCATTCACAACAGTGGACAGGTCATCTAAGCAGAAAGTCAATAAAGAAAAAGTGCTTTGAATGACACACTGGATCAAACGGACTTCACAGATACATCAAAGCATTTCATCCTAAAGCAATAGGATACATTCTTCTCAAGTGCACATGGAACATACATTCTCCAGAATAGGTCACATACTGGGTCACAAATCAGGTTTCAATCAGTGCCAAAAGACTGGGATTATTCCCTGCATATTCTCAGACCACATGCTTTAAAACTTGAACTCAATCACAAGAGAAAATTTGAAAGGAACACAAATACATGGAGGTTAAAAAGCATCCTACTAAAGAATGAATGGGTCAACCAGGAAATTAAAGAAGAATTTAAAAAATTCATGGAAGCAAATGAAAATGAAAACAAAACAGTTCAGAAACTTTGGGATGTAGCAAAGGCTGTCCTAAGAGGGAAGTACATAGCAATACAGGCCTGTCTCAAATATACAAACTAACCTTACACCTAAAGGAACTGGAAAAAGAACAGCAAATAAAGCCTAAACCCAATAGGAGAAGAGAAATAATAAAGATTAGAGCAGAAATCAATGAAATAGAACAGATGAACAAAACCAGGAACCAGTTCTTTGAAAGAATTAATAAGACCAATAAATCCCTAGCCAGACTTATCAAAAAGAGAAGAGAAAGGACCCAAATTAATAAAATCACAAATGAAAGAGGAGAGATAACAACCATCACTGAAGAAATACAGACAATTTTAAGAACATATTATGAGCAACTATACGCCAACAAATTAGGCAATCTGGAAGAAAGGATGCATTGCTAGAACCATATAAACTACCAAAATTGAATCAGGAAGAAATAGAAAACCTGAACAGACTCATAATCACCAAGGAAATTGAAGCAGCAATCAAAAATCTCTCAACAAACAAGAGTCCAGGGCCAGATGGCTTTCCAGGAGAATTATACCAAACACTTAAAGAAGAATTAATACCTATTCTTCTGAAGCTGTTTCAAAAAAACAGAAGTGGGAGGAAAACTTCCAAACTCATTCTATAAGGCCAGCAATACCTTGATCCCCAAACCAGACAAAGACTCCACCAAAAAGGAGAATTATAGACCAACATCCCTGATGAACATGGATGCCAAAATTCTCAATACTAGTCAATAGGATCCAACAGTATTTTAAAAGGATTATTCACCACAACCAAGTGGGATTTACTCCTGGGCTGCAAGGATGGTTTAACATCTACATATCAATAAATGTGATACACCACATTAATAAAAGAAAGGATAAGAACCATATGACCCTCTCAATAGATATAGGAAAAGCGTGTGACACAATACAGCATCCTACTTGATTAAAATCCTCCGCAGGGTAGGAGTAGAGGGAACATACCTCAATATCATAAAAGCCATCTGTGAATGGCTTTTTCCCCATTGCAAATAGGGGAAACATAGTGAGCTTTTTCCCTAAGGTCAGGAACATGACAGGGATGTCCATTCTCACTACTGTTGTTAAACATAGTACTAGGATTCCTAGACTCAGCAATCAGACAACAAAAAAGAAATAAAGGCAACCAAATCGGCAAGGAAGAAGTCAAAGTCTCACTTTTTGCAGATGACACAATACTCTATGGGGAAAATCCGAAAGACTCCAACCCCAAAATTTCTAGAACTCATACAGGAATTCGGCAAAGTGGCAGGATATAAAATCAAAGTACAGAAATAAGTTGCATTTCTATATACTAACAATGAGACAGAAGAGAAATTAAGGAATCGATCCCATTTACAACTGCATCAAAATCCATAAGATACCTAGGAATAAACCTAACCAAAGAGATAAAGGATCTGTACTCTGAAAATTATAAAATACTCATGAAAGAAATTGATGAGGACCCAAAGAAATGGAAAAATGTTCCATGATCATGAAATGGAAGAACAAATATTGTTAAAATATCTATGCTACCCAGAGCAATCTATACATTCAATGCAATCCCTATCAAAATACCATCAATATTTTTCACAGAGCTGAAACAAATAATCCTAAAATTTGTATGGAACAGAAAAGACCCCCACAGCTAAAGGAATGTTGAAAAAGAAACCCAAAACTGGTGTCATCACAATTCCAGATTTCTTTTTTTTTTTTTTTATTTATGATAGTCACAGAGAGAGAGAGAGAGGCAGAGACATAGGCAGAGGGAGAAGCAGGCTCCATGCACTGGGAGCCCGACGTGGGATTCGATCCCGGGTCTCCAGGATCGCGCCCTGGGCCAAAGGCAGGCGCCAAACCACTGCGCCACCCAGGGATCCCACAATTCCAGATTTCAAGCTATATTACAAAGCTGTGATCATCAAGACAGTATGGTATTGGCACAAAAAAAAAACAGACAAAATAGATCAATGGAACAGAAGAGAGAACCCAGAAATGGGCCCTCAACTCTATGGTCAACTATAGACTATAGAGTTTGTTCTTCAACAAAGCAGGGAAGAATATCCATTGGAAAAAAGGCAGATTCTTTAACAAATAATGCTGGGAAAATTGGACAGCCACATGCAAAAGAGTGAAGCTGGGTGATGTTATTACACCACACACAAAAATAAACTAAAAATTGATGAAAGACCTAATCGTGAGACAAGACTAAAGGAGAACACAGCAGCAATCTCTTTGAGTGGCAGCAACTTCTTTGCGAGACACATCTCCAAAGGCAAGGGGAACAAAGGCAAAAATGAACTATTGGGACTTCATCAAGATAAAAAAGCTTTTGCAGAGCAAAGGAAACAGTTGACAAAACCAAAAGACAACCCAAAGAATGGGAGAGGATATTTGCAAATGTCTTATCAGATAAAGGGCTAGTATCTAAAATCTATAACAAACTTATCAAACTCAACACCCACAGAATAATCCATTCAAGAAAGTGGCAGAAGACCCGAACAGACATTTCTCCAAAGAAGACATATAGATTGGTCAACAGACAGCTGAAAAAATGTTCCATATCACTCAGCATCAGTAGATAACAAATCAAAATCACAATGAGATACCACCTCACACAAGTCAGAATGGCTACAATTAACAGGTCAGGAAACAAAAGATGTTGGTGAAGATACGGAGAAACAGGAACCCTTTTATACTGCTGGTGAGAAGCTGGTACAGCCACTCTGAAAAACAGTATGGAGGTTCCTCAGAAAGTTAAAATTAGAGCTATCCCATGACCCAAATACTACTAGGTATTTACCCAAAAGATAGAATAGAAATGCAGTGATCCGAAGGGGCACTTGCACCATATTATATAAATATAACAGCAATGTCCACAATAGCCAAACTATGGAAAGAGCCCAGGTGTTCATCAACAGATGAATGAATAAAGATGTGGTATATGTGTGTGTATATACACATAATATATATATAATGAAATACTATTCAGCCATCAGAGAAAATGAAATCTTGCCATTTGCAAGACATGGATGGAACTATAGAGTATTATGCTAAATGAAGTAAGTCAATCAGAGAGAGAAAAATATCATATGATTTCACTCATATGTGGAATTTAACACACAAAACAGAGTATCATAGGGGAAGGGAGGGAAAAATAAAATAAGACACTGAAGGTTGCTGGAGGAGAGGGGATAGTGGGATGGAGTATCTGGGTAATGGGCATCAAGGAGAGCACTTGATGCAAAGAGCACTGTGTATTACAGGCAACTGATAAATCACTGAACTCCACCTCTGAAACTAATAATACAGTATAGGTTAATTAACTGAATTTTTAAAAATTAAATTCAATCAAAGACTACCTTCTCTCCACTGAATACAAATTAGTCAGATATTGTGTTCATATTCATTATAGTCAGATATTATGTTCATATTCATTATCTCATCTAAATCAGTTTAACTGCTATAAATTATAGCCAAATTAAAAAAAAAAACTATATGCAGTAAAGAAATCCTTATTTTAACAGATCATTACAGAAACTGAACCATTTTATTGGGCTTCTATATAACCAGACAATAAAATGTTAAAAGTAACAATGATAAGAAGTAACGTAGAACTTACCCTGAATCACAGAAACAGTTCCACAGTCCTTGGCCATGACTCCAGAGTAAGCGATTAAAAACCCGGTTGAAAATTCGATATAAACTTACTTCCTCAGCATCAGGTACCTTCCAGATGCGTGGAAGAATTGTTCGAATACTTGTTTTTACTATGTCCAAAACCTAGTGGAAAAACCAAAGTTATTTCAAGATCTAGGTGTGTGTGTCTCTGAAATTCAAAGATGAATATATGTAAATCAAAGATACATACACACACTCATTCACTGAATAATAGCACAGAGTAAAAATCCCCAGATATAGGTCCAAGCATTTATGAAACTCTGATTACGACATAGGTAGCAAGTTAGACCATTGGAGTAAGAAGAGATTAAGTTTAAAATTTAAATTTAAGTTAAATTAGTAAATGGAGACCAAAAAAATAGTGAGTTTTATTAAGAAAATAAAGTTGAATTCTCCTTCACTCAATTAACAAAAATCAACTGCAGAGGGATTAGGGCCTTAAGTTTAAAAAATAAAACATTAAATATCTTAGTGAAAAGTACTAGTGAGTATCTTTTAGTCCTTAGGTTAGAAAAAGATTATTTTAAGTCACAAAAAGGTATGAACCATAAAATATTATTAATAGATTGATTATACTTAAATTAAGAACTTCTAGACACCAAAAGATACCTTAATAAGGAAAATAAAAGATCAAATTAAAAAATGGGAAAAAACTCAGTGGTTAAGCATCTGCCTTCGGCTCAGGGTCTGATCCTGGAATCTCCAGATCAAGTCCCACATCAGGCTCTCTGCATGGAGCCTGCTTCTCCCTCTGCCTATGTGTCTGCCTCTCTCTCTCTCTCTCTGTGTCTCTCATGAATAAATAAATTTAGAAAAAAATAAAAATAAAAAAACCATGTATCTCCAACAAAAGATTAATATCAGAAATACATAATGAACATCTGACAAATTGTTGACACAAACACCAACAACTTAGAAAAAAAACAGACAAAAATATACAAAACTGGAATTTCACAAAAGTGAAAATGTTTGCCCAATACACATAAGAAATAAGTATTAAAACTATAATAAGATATCATTTTATGCCATTTAACTGACAAAAATTCAAAGTCTGACAATACCAAGTGCTAGAGAGCTAGGGATATGCAAGGTCTCTTAGACATTATTAGTGGGAGTCCCAAATGGTAAAGTCACTCAAAAATAGCTTGGCATTACCTCCTAAAGTTAAAAATTCATATACCTTATAACCTAGCAATATTATTGCTAAGAGAAACTCTCTCAGGGGTTAAAAACAAGAGGCATGTATAAGAATGTTCCAACAGCTGTTCACAATTACACCTGAAAACAACCTAGTTGTCCTTCAGTGGGAAAGTGAAAAAATCAACTGGTACACTCATTCCCTTGAACTATTACATAGTAACCAAAATGAATGAAATACAGCAACACACAAAACACAGAGCACCTTAGTAATATAATAGTACATTTCTAAAAATGCAAACTTGAAATTATATACAGTATGAAACTCTTTTAAGAGAAGTAAAAACAACTAAATATTAAAAATACATGTGGGGAATAAACACAGACATTATAATTTATAAAGAAAGAAAGGAACTGGTGAACCCTGAATTCAAGAAAATGGCTACTTGAGACATGGAAATGATGACCAGGGGGATGGAGGAGAGTCATTTGATTAGATAATAATAGATCATTGCCAAGAATATAGCTTCTGTTTTGGGTGTTGGGGGTCACATATGGTAAAATTAACCTTAAAAACGCTAAATAAGAGCAGGCCAAAGACATACCAATAATGAGAGAGTACCATGAAATAAGGACTATGATTAATTCAAAACAACTGAAATCCTAAAGGTTTTTTAAAAAAATTATAAACCCAAAAAGTGATTTTGTTCAATTCACATGTATTTAACACTTATGTAGGTATTTCCAATGAAATCTTTTTTAAAGTTTATATCTATCTATCTGTCTATCTATCTATCTATCTATTTATTTATTTGAGAGACACACAGAGAGAGAGGCAGAGACGCTGGCAGAAAGAGAAGCAGGGAGCCCGATGTGGGACTTGATCCCGAACTCCAGGATCACACCCTGGGCCGAAGGCAGACGCTCAACCACTGAGCCACCCAGGTGTCCCCAGTGAAAACTCTTTAAAAAAAAAGTAAGCACCAACAAATATAGTTATTCAAATTTCAATACACCAAAATAGATTTTTACTTTTTAAAAATTTTTTTTCAGTTTTTGTTTTTTTTTAAAGCAATCTTTACATCCAACGTGGGGCCCAACTCACAACCCTAAGAGTTGCATGCTCTACCAACTGAGCCAGTGAGGTGCCCCAGGTTTTTACTTTTTATTTTATGTATCTCACTGAAGGAACTGCCTGTAAATATGTGAGTGAGTGGTGAGAAGGGAAAGAAGCTTGCAAATATAAAGGCTGAAGGAAGATAGAATTTCTCTCAATTGGCACATATATAGAGAGACTTGGAAGCAGATAAAAGGAAGAATTTAATTTGTCTGTCTTTAAAACAGCCATCTTTTAAAAAGTGATACTAGTTATCTCTGATGAGGTAAATGTAGAATAAACATCTGTTTAAAACCAATTCAGTAAAAAATTTTCAGAATAACATTTTATTTAGAGAAGAATGTCAGCTCCAGCTTCTCATGATGAATGGTGTGAGTAGCCTCAGGCCTTCCCCTCCTGTTCCTGCTTCCTTCACCCTGAAGTGGGAACAGTACAGCAACTCCCACTGCAGGTCAGGGGCCTGTCAGATGAGGAGGCAGAGAATAAGGAGAGAAACTGCAATCTGTAATAAAGCCACTTGGGAAAAAAAATTATCCTGGAAAGGCTTGTTACTACAGATAACAAATGCTTAAGCATTAACAGGACATTTTTTTTAACTCTAATATGAATTATTCATAATAATGCTGTTAGGTCTATTAGGCATGAATTCGTACCTTTTATTTTTTACAATTTTCATTTAATCTATTAGTTTAACTCTATATTTTTTCAAGTAGAAAGCAGTACTCATGACTGATGTGATAGAGGAATCCACACTAGCAGTAAATGATAAATTTAAGTCATTTCTCAATTTTCATTTCTACCTTCTATGTATAATGAATAATAATAGGCCAAAAGTTATAATGTAGAGAAAAGGTAAAAAGTAGCCATGGTAACATTATTTTCATATTCTACTTTTTTTTTTTTTTTTTAAGATTTCTTAATTTGGAGAAGGGAGTAGGACAGGGGAGGTGAAAAGCACTCCCCACTGGGTACAAAGCCCCACACATGACCCTGCGATCGTGACCTGAGCCAAAATCATAGGCAGATGTGTTATCCATTGTGCCACTGGCCCCCTTCCTGAGCCAAAATCAAAGAGTCTTCCACTCAGTCGACTGAGCCACCCAGGTGCCTCTTTCATATTCTATTATTAAATAATTATTCAACTTTACAGCGTTCGAGATGATAGGTTATTTATTTTTTTGAATACAGTTTATGGAAAAATGCTTATGATGTGCAAGAACAAAAGAGAAGGGCAACTAACGGGCATCGCCTGCCTGCTCTATACCAAGCACCGTACTAGGTACATTCCTTAGTAGGGACTCTCTTGGCCACTATTGTGCACATGTTTTATTCTTAGTTTAGAGGGAATTTTCAAAACATGACGGTCTAATATTCTAGCCCACACATGACTAAAAGCAACTTCTGAAAGTGGCCAGGGTGTTAGAGGTGGAGAATGCTTCTGCTCTACTCCTAAGGTTTCCTCCAACATGAAGAGATGAACAAAATATCCTAGGCCTCTTGTAACGCAACAGCATCTCTGCCTTAGTGATTTCCCAGAATCGTGAGACTAGCATGGTCTAGGCCACCCAGAAACTTGCCCCTTCTTTCCTGAGCAGCTCACGGGGAGCACACATTGTCCTTTGCTGCTCTTTGCCTTCAATTTTAAAGGAGGCAAGCCCCCTGACCTTGAGGAAAGGAATGAGTTAGAGAGAACTATAATTTGGAAGGCATGAGGGCATGCAAACCAAGGGCCACAAGAACCTGAATCCCTCATCTCCACTCTGAGCATTCACATACACTCTTTCCTCTGCTTGGGACAGTCTTCTCCTACCTATTCACCTGGTGAACCTACTCAGGGTGACCTTTACCTGCCACTGACCTATGATCCCTTCATCCTTTGTTTTTCCCCTATTAATAATTAGCTTCCTTTATTTTAATTTCCTGTTTAATATAGACTGTTATCTACATAAAGGAAGGGATTACGTGCATCTTGGTAAAAAACTTATGTACCCAAGGCTCAAGACAGGTCTAGCACTCAGCAGGTGTTTTATCTTAGTGAAACTGTTCCTTACAGCAAGGTGAAACCTATGCAAACGAGGTAAAAATCAGAGCTAACACTTACTGAGGGCGTCCTATAGACCTCCCTGTGGACCAGGGACTATTCTAAACACTTTTATATATAGCAATCCATTTAACCCTCAGAACAAAAATGTAAGGTAGATACAAATTGGTCTACAGTTCCTTTTCAAAGAATCTTGAGGCTATATTCCACAATCACACACATTACTATTTCTGCAGGAAAATATGTGACTATTCAAACCAAGAGACAAGACAGAAATAACACATAAATTCCTGTCAGGTCACTGTCACCAAATGAATTCAGGTAGGTTAGGTTTTGCTGCCTAGTGGTTATGAAAATTTTTAGGTTTTGAGGACATTTCTGGATATCATTTTATGGATGGGAAAACTCAAGCATGGAGCAGATAAGTATCTTTGCCAAGATTACACAGCTAGTAAATAGATTACACAGCTATGTAGACAGATCTATGCTCCTAAGCACTACCCAACACTGCCTCCAAATTAATTTGACCTGTCCAAGTGTCAATAGCAAACCCTAGAAAAGAATCAAATTGTCACTTCTTAGATTCAGATTTGCCTCTACTCAAGTAATACTTGGGAAAATGGATGGGATCTCTGTGTATAAGCAAGACTGCCGGGCAGTCCGGGTGGCTCAGTGGTTTAGCGCCACCTTCGGCCCAGGGCCTGATCCTGGAGACCCGGGATGGAGTCCCACATGGGGCTCCCTGCATGGAGCCTGCTTCTTCCTCTGCCTGTGTCTCTGTCTCTCTCTGTGTGTCTCTCATGAATAAATAAATAAAATCATAAAAAAAAAAAAGACTGCCCAGGCACCTCCTCCATCAGGGCAATGGCAAAGGGTCTCATCTGCTTAAAAGGCTATACAGGGCAGCCCCGGTGGCTCAACGGTTTAGCGCCTGCCTTTGGCCCAGGGTGTGATCCTGGGGTCCCGGGGTTGTGTCCCACATCAGGCTCCCTGCATGGAGCCTGCTTCTCCCTCTGCCTGTGTCTCTGCCTCTCTCTCTCTCTTTCTCTCTCTCTCTCTGTGTGTCTCATGAATAAATAAAGAAAATCTTAAAAAAAAATAAAGGCTATACAGATGGGGAGACAGGGACTGTATCTTTAGCAAAACATCCACTGAATAATTTTAGTAAGGCAGAGAACAGACAGGTAAAGAACCAGATTGGAAAGAGGTAAATTAATGCCAGTTCATTTGTAATGCTCTTTTGGATATCCAGGTGCTTTGGGGTTAGAACAAAATGGATGGAAGATGAATAATTTGTGAAACACAAAAACAAATGGTCAGCACAGTGCCCTTCATGTTTATCTGTGGACTCAAGTGAGGGTAAGTTATAGAATACAAGTATCCATTTCCTGACACTGTGACTTTTAAAAGCATCCTGAGCCAACATTAAGCTCTCCGAGGGAAAAATAAATGGGAGATTCGGTCAATGAAAACATTAATAAAATGAAAAGAGTTGTCTTTCCCATATGAAATATAGCATGTTTGAAAGCATAAAGTACACAAATTCATATTTTGCAAGAATATACAGATGTTGAATGACAAACTGCTCCATATGGCTGAACAGTTGGTTCTAAATTAAAATAATGGCATGAGGTGAGGGAGGTTTAGAAATAACATTAAAATCACTACATGCTGTACTAATGATGCATGCAGCAGCCATGGCTATAGGGTAAAGGCATTTTTGCTGATGCAAAACGAACAGCTCTGTATAGCATCTATGTCAGCCCAAATGAAAAAGAGACAGAAAATAACATCAAAATGTATGCAGAAGCAACTAGAGTAGGTATTAAAAAGAAATTGCTATTTAGAGAAGAAACACTTGATAAACAAAGATCTCTTAGAACCCCCAAATAAATGCAAATATAGCATAAGCTTAACATCACTATGAATTTCTCTTCATCCTCCAATCTTGGGTTATGCCTAGATATCACATCAGAGAATAAGCTTTTCAGAAAATTTGGCATTCTTCACAGCCCACCAACACTGCAGTATTTTCATACTTCACATATATTCCTTATAAATTATATAAAGCAGCTACATTCTTGGCAGAAAACTACATTATGCAAGTGTGGAGTTACCACAACATGATATTAAATAGGATTAGCTATTTCCATTTTCACCTGGTGAGGATTCTTTTCAGTATCTAATTCCCTCATCCTTGACCTTTGAAGTTTACATCCATTAAGGAAAATTTGAAATAAGGCATGTGAAAGAGTTTGTGTGTGTGGGTTCTAAGAGTTTTATAACATTTTAATGAGCAACCAGAAAATGCTTGGATCCTGGAACAGAAAAAGTGAGATATTTCAACAATGGTCTATAAATGGAATTAAGAGATTTTAATGAGAGTTTTACACATTCCACACCTAGCATAGCGCGTGGGACATGGTAGTCCCTCAATTAGTGTCACTGAATGCATGCATGTTAGAGTGAGCAAATAACTAAATGAACGAATGAACAACTCTCAAAATCCCCAATGTGCTTAGCTTAGTTCTTGTACCAAATAGCAACCGATAAATGCCTGTCAACTTAAATCGTATCACACACAGCCTTTGTGGCATGCCATTAGACTCAACCTGCTTCCAAGACTGCAGCTAACTGACAGCCTCCCCATTCAGGATCCACTGCAACCATCAACTTCATGCTCTCCTCTGCTCCCAACCAAGGGATTGAGCATGGATGGGATACCAGAGAGGGGTTATTCCCACCTAGCACGATCCCTCTAACAGCTATCTTTGTTCTGGCTCCCTATCAGCCCGATGAGGCTCTCTTAGAACTTCACAAGTCTGAGGTTCTTCCTCCCCAGCCCTCCTGCCCTCCCTTCACCACTGTCAGACCCAAATTGCAGTTTGAAGGCTCTTCTTATCTACTTGAACTCTCTCTCTTTTATCTGTCTTGGGTGTTTTCTCTTATAAATCTCTTTCACTTCTAATTCTGTCCTATGTCTGCTCCCCAGGCAACAGAACTGACACAGCCTTCCAGTGATTATTATCATCCCAGACAAAAGAAGGATAGATCTGATTAATCCACATCTAGATGTAAATTAGTTAAGTCTTTGGCCTTCTAAATAGGTAACTTTTTATAATATATAATTCTACATTCCACAGCTGACCCACATTCTAGGTTTCTCAAAAAACTGGATGCAGCTTTTGGCTTTATAAAGCAATAGGACAGGTTTCAAACAGTCAAATAAATGGTTAAAATATTACAACCCAACAATTTTTATATCCCATTTCTACATATCCTACCTAAAATAATTCTGCATATGAAGAATCCTTAGTACAGTAGCCTCCCCTTATCTGTGGATTCACTTCTCACAGTTTCAGTTACCTGCGGTCAACCACTGTTGGGAAGTAGATGATTCTCTTTCTGACGTATTGCCAGAAGGTCAACAGTTGTCTAACACTGCATCACTCACTTCACTTCATCTCATCATATGGGCATTTAATCATCTCACATCATCACAAGAAAAAGGGTGAGTACAGTACAATAGGATATTTTAAGAGAGAGAGGCCATATTTTCAAGACTTTTATTATCATATGTTATCATTGCTCTATTTCATTATTAGTTGTTAATCTCTTACTGTGCCTAATTTATAAATTCTACTTTACCAGAGATATGTACATATGAGAAAAAAGCCTGGCAGGAGGCTCCTTAGTAGGAAAGAAATCAGCCTGCATTTTACCCTTCCCATGCCTGAGCACCCTCCCATATATAATGTGTCACTTCTTCACAAACCGCACCCCCCCCCACTACTTAATGTTACAAATCTCAAAGAAGTCCTGAGAAGTTACTTGCCCCAAGTAAAAGGCTGAGATAGTAATGAAACCAAATCCATGTGACTACAAGTCCAGTACCTCTTTCCACTAACAGTGCTCCTTATCAACATATAAAGCTTAAAAATTTTTTTTCAATGCACTTTTCAACTCATTGTTATATTGGCACTCATATTTCAAGAAAAAAGTCTTTCTGTCAATCATTCTCTGATCCCACTTTACCTCTGATTTCATCTGAAATAAAAAGATTGGGAAGAGGTAGAGTAAAAAATGTTTATATATATATAGAGAAATCAGACAAAACATATTTAACTTTGTCTCAATGATTATTTTCACAATATACATCTTTAGGGACGCCTGGGTGGCTCAGCGGTTTGGCGCCTGTCTTCGGCACAGGGCATGATCCTGGAGTCTTGGGATTGAGTCCCACATGGGGCTTCCACATGGAGCCTGCTTCTCCCTCTGCCTGTGTGTCTCTCTGTGTCTCTCATGAATAAATAAAATATTTTTAAAAAATAGAAAAACAATATATATCTTTATACTTGTCTGAGCTAAATTTTAAGTATTTCACTTAATTAATTGTAATGCTACTGATTAAATGAACAGAATGTTAAATATATGTATATGTATATATATATCCCAATTAAAAATTCTTTGTTTATGTTAGAGCTCAAGACCTCTGCCCCTGGCTGGCCTGATGATGTGCATTCATGATGTGTGTATTTGTTATGCTTCTTTTTATGATCATGGGTGAAAGAACCTAGAAACTTGGCAGGGTTAATTTTACAAAAAGGAAAAGTTTTCCAAAAATTCATTTCCTTATTATTCAAATAATTACTCATGGGTAAGAGCTCTTCAATGACCCTTGCAGTAAGGGCCAGAATGCCATCACACTAAGAATGCTGCTGAAAGCTGCCTTCTGTTTCTTTTGCTGGGAGCATTCCACCCTCTACTATGCATCTGAGAATAAAGGTCTGCTTTGGAAAAAGGGTTTTAAAGAACAAAATGGCTGGGGGAAGAAAAGGAAACTCAGTGATCATAACCATAGTAAGAAAACTGCCACAAATAAGCTGCACATGTATAAATCCTGGGCTTTCCCATTCTCATCGTAGCCCAGGCCTACCATCTCTGAGCCAACTCTAAGGGCCTCTGTGACAATGGGCAACTGGGCAGGATACACGTGCTGTAATTAAGATCAGCTCTTATTGCTCCAAGAGTCAAAATTCAAGCTACAAATTCGTCTGCCAAAAATAGAACTAAATTACCTATGTAAAAGTATTACTATAATTGCTTGGGTATTGTAAACTGTGGGACTTTAACAAGCTTTGTATTGAAAATGGGAGGTCTTACTACTTTTTACAAGGACAGAAGACATATAGTAATTTCGGTTTATGCCAAAATGGAAGGAGTAATAAAAGGGCTCAAAGAAAGGGTAACTAGATACACAAGTTGTACTACAAACCATGCCTCCGCACATTGGTGCTTCCACTCCTGTAACACAGCAGTGTATGATAAACCTGGAGATGTGGAGGAGAGGATTACACAAACATAACCCACTCCAAATATTCTTAGAGTAAATCAGCAGAGGAGAAATAGATATACTGCCAAGAGTACTTGCAAGTAAATTTATAAGCAATCATTTAATCTTACTCAAAATTTATAAACCAAATTGAGCATAACAATCCTAAAGTATTAAATAGTTTCTTCTAATTCACAAATATTACTACTATTCACACACATCATTTGATTATCCCCTACAATGTTTATCAGACCTTCTCAAATCACAGGTAGGAAAACAGAATGACAGTGTCTTAATTTGTTGTTGCTGTTCAAGTACACACACATTACTAGTGAAGAAAAAAGGAAGCAGAAAGAAGCTAGCCCGCCATTGACAGAGTTCATAAAAGAGTCTAGAATTGAGTCAACTTAATAAATGCTTATAGAAATCCTCCTACAGGTAACTACAAAGTAAGACAAACCCCTGGCTTTTAGAGAAGTGGAAAAAAATTAGTACCAAAACCTCTCAAGGCAGACCATAAGTACAACTGGGTACAAAGTGCCACGAGGATCTACAATACAGAAAGATAACATCTGATTGGGGAGGAATCCAGACAGGCTTCACAGGAATGCCTGTGTCTCCCTATTATTCTGCCATTTTAAAAAAGACTGTTTTAACTTGAAAAAAAAATATAGAGAAACATACAAAAACAAAGAGAAAAACAATACCAAACGTCACCACTTTCATTCCCTTGGCTCAGTGAGCCTACCTACCCTCTAGAAAAACATCATCTTAACAACTTGGTACCTAGTTTGTAAAAATTTTTAATGAAAAAAATTTAAAATAGTACATATACATCTGTAATTTAAAGTGGGCTAATACATATTATTGCACAACATGACATGTTTGTTTAATTTACTATCTTGATAGCCTTTTTGGATGGCATATAGAAGGAAAAAAATTGAGAGAGGCATTATTTCTTTGAGATGCCCATGGCAATGATGCCCAAGGCAATGATGACCTTACTGGACATTCTTGCAAACCCTCTAATGTTATTTCTCAGCGGGAAGATAACTGAGAAAGTTATTATCTAAGAACATATTTAGAAGGCTGCCCTGGTCTGCCGAGCTCCACACTGTCAACTACAGTCCCTACTAGACACATGTGGCTATTTAAATTTAAATTAATTAAAAGTAAAAGTTTAGTTCCTCGGTCATAATAGCCACATTTCAAATGCTCAATCAGTGGCCACATGTGCCCAGTGATCACTGTGCTGGACATCACAAATACAGAATATTGCCATCTTTGCAGAGAGTTCTATCAGACAACATCCATGGTCTATCAGACAACCTTTTTATTTCAGCTGGCTACGGAATGCAAGTTAGTCACAAAGACTACATGGGTGAGTAATGGGGAAGGAAAATGAAGGCCACCCAAATCCAGAAGGCTCCCTCTGTATTAAGGTGATCCACACATAGTTGGCATTTATTACTTTGAACCCAGAATGTTTCTGGACATTTGAAAAGGAACACCTGAGAGCTGACGGGCTCGTGGGCTCTGGATGACTGCTTACTGATCGTATCCTTCACTCACGATTAGTAAAGTTTGGCTCATTTTACTAATGTACGTTAGTTTCCTAAGTTGCAAGTCATAATCCTGTGCTATCTCTCAGGTTAAGAACTATGAATGCAGCATAGGATTCAATTTAATGCAACTGAATAGTGTGGATGTGCTATAATTTATTGAACCATAAATCTATTGATAAGACATTTAGGTTTCTTCACATGTTTTGCTCTCACAAATACCATTGAAGTGAATGCTCACGTATGTCTATCTTTCATTTACTCAGACAATTACTGGGTATGATAAAATGCTGTAAGTAATTTTGCTGAGTCATAAGGTTATGAACATTTGTAATTTTAATAGATACTGCAAATCACCTTTTTAAAGAGTTGTAGCAATGTATTCTCCCTCTAATAGTAGAGCAAAAGCTCTTTTATCCAGACTATTTCCATCACTGGTATTATCTGTCTTATTAATTTTTGTCAATATGATGGTTTTTACTTGCTTTTCCTTCATCATTAGTGAAGCCAAGGATCTATTTACATGTTAATTGGGTATTTGAAGACACATAAATTATTTTTTCATGGCCTTTTTATGTACTTTGCCATTTTATTTATTAATATTTATAGGATAGCTTGTCTCTTGCTGGTTGATTTGTAGGAGGTTTTGGTTTGTTGGTGTCAACTTTGTGTTTTATGTACCACAAATTTCTGTCTTCCTCCATACTCCTGCCCCCTTCTCCTCACGGCTTCTGCTATTTGTTTTAAAGTTTTCACGTAATCAAATCTGTCAATATTTGCTTTAAGACTTCTGGGTTTGAGGTTTTTCTTAAGAAGTGGTTCTCCCATTCTGAGATTATAAACATATCTTTTTAAACTTTTAATATTTTCTTTTTTTACATATTAAGCTATAATCTATCTCATATTTATAATCTATCTCGTATTTATTTTTGCAAATGGTGAAAGATAAGGCTCCAACCCAATTTTCTTACAGATAGGTAGCCAATTGCTTTAGTAATTTTGGTGGGGGGAATTACCTTTTCTCCACTGCTTTAAAACATCCTATTTATCATGTATTATGTCTTATAAATACTTTAATCTTCTTCTGGACTATTTCAATTAGCAACTTACCTACAGTCTTCCATTACAAAAAATACATGGACCTGAGGAAATTTAGAGTTCTGATTCTAATAAAAAGTCCTTATTTTGATTAATCGAGGCTACGGTCAGTAACTTAGCAAACATTTATTTGGGGCTTATAATATGTTTTCAATTTACCTCTGGATCAGCTTTGCTATACAGTCCTCAATGGCAGCCCAGTATTTGGCATGCGATAGAAACCAAGTAATTAGTTGTTGAATGTGTTAATGCAAAATTGTGAGTTCAGTTCACCCAGATGAAAGTACATAAAAAAGTCATCATCTGAACAGTGTCAACTTTCAGCTTATTAGCAAAAAAAAAAAAAAAAATATTAAAAGAGGAAATGATAGTTTGTATTCCTGAAGGAATACAACTTCATTAAAACTACTAAAATAGTATAACTCCCCCAAAATTATGTTGCAATGCATTTGATGGGCTGCTCAGGCTGCTGGCCATTCCTGTCTCCTACTGTCCAAGATAACAATCACATACCTTTTACTGTCTCCTTAAACCTCTAAAAGCCCCTCCCCATCAGAAGAAAACCTTTACATCTTCCCTGCAGGATGCTAGACTCTGCCTTCCGTCCTGTTAGAATAAATGCTCCTGGTTAGGACAAACTGCCCCCAGCTTACTTACACAAGGATTTTCTATCACCTCTCTTGCCTGTGCCATTCCTGTCTTCTAGATCATTTTCATCAGCACACAAACAACTGCAAATATCTTCATCTTTAAAAAAACAAACAAACAAACAAACCTTGTCATTAACCCCCATGGCTCTCCAGCTACCATATTTCCCTTTCCTCTCTACAGCACAACTCCTTGGAAAAGGCTATGCTAGCTGTATTTTTTTTCTCTGTGCCTTTTATCCCTTGAAACTAACTCCACTCAAGTTTTACTCCCTACTATCCCCCTGACTTGTTATGATCAGGTCACTATTAACTTTCGCATTGCCAATAACTGCAGTCAGGTCTTCCTGCCCCTATCAGCCACAGCCGACTCCGCTCTTCACTCTGTCCTTAAAATAATTCCTTTACTTGGTTTCAGGGACACCCAGTTCTCATGGTTTTTCACACCTCACTGACTACTCCTTCTCGGTCCCCTTACGTTAATCTTCTTCCTTCAACACACACACACACACACACACACACACACACACACACTTCTCTGGTTTCTACATGTGGAAGTGGCCCAGGGCTCAGTTCTTGAAACTCTTTTCTTTTCTAACCACACTCGCTCTCTAGGTAATCACATCTGGTCCTGCCAGTTTAAATATCCTGGTTGATTCTTAAGTTTTGTATCTCCATACACAACCTTAGCTCTGAAATTTTTTAAAAAACTATATATACAAATACATACTCAATACTTTCCGTTGGATTTCTAATCAATATATCAGCCTCAGCATGTCCAAAACCAAAATTAAAGTAAAAAGAAACAATGGTAATAATAGGAGGAAACTCCTGCTCTTCCCTGGCATCTGCCCATTCAGTTACCACCTTAACTAAGCAACCAGTAGCTCTTGCTCTATCATTCCAAAAACCTTCTAGTTGGTCTCTACTTCTATTTTGCTACATTCCCTCTACCCCAGTTCTATTCTCTACACAGCAGCTCTCATAATCCTTTTAAATTATAAACCAGACTCTGTAATTCTTCTGCTCAAAATTTTCCAGTGACTTTCCATCACTTGGAATAAAAGCCACAGTCTTTCTAGAACCTATGAGGTGTGATCTGACCCCTGCTCATGCATCTAACTTCAGTGTTCCCCACCACTTCACTCACTCTTGACCAGCACAAGCCAACTATCCTATAAACAAGGAAATTAAATGATGCTTTCTGCGCCTTCATGGACACATCAATCTAGCTTCTACCTCAGGGTAGAAGCTCTTCCCCTCCACCTGACACAATCTAGCTGTGGTTATCTGCATAGTACTATTTTATTTAGGTCTCTGCTCTAAGGTAACCTTCTCTCTATTTTTCAGCCACATTTATTTTTCTTCATGATACTTAAAACTAGCCCACATTCTATTACATATTGTTTTATTATCAAACACCTCAACTAAACTATAAGCTCTATGAGACCACAGGGCTTTTCTTAAATTCATTTTTTAATCCTCAGAACCTAGGACAGTACCTGAAACACAGTAGCTGTGTAATAAATATTTGGTGAAGAAACGAGTAAACAAATGAACATGTACATAGTTTAATTATGAATACAGTTTAATGGTCTTAATACATAACACCAAAAGGCAAACCTATTTTTGGCATTACTCACTTTTCGTTGTTTTACAGAGTCCAATTTTATGAGCCAATATGAAGCCACTTTTGTTTTGTGATACTTCCAGTTATCAATGATCTGTTTTGGGGAAGAAACATTAAGAAATTAATCTAAAATTTTCCACAGAAGTAACAAAAAGTAAATGAATGGGTTGAAGTCAATTTTACTAATTAATTTGTGAAACAGAGGTACTATAATATTACTTGCAACAAAGAATGTGTACTTTCATGGGGATCCCTGGGTGGCTGAGAGGTTTAGCACCTGCCTTTGGCTCCTGATGTGATCCTGGAGACCTGAAATTGAGTCCCACATTGGGCTCCCTGCATGGAGCCTGCTTCTCCCTCTGCCTATGTCTCTGCCTCTCTCTCTCTCTCTCTCTCTCTCTCTCTCCCTCTCCCTCTCCCTCTCCCTGTGTGTCTCTCATGAATAAATAAATAAAATCTTTTTTAAAAAAAGAATGTGGGGATCCCTGGGTGGCGCAGCGGTTTGGCGCCTGCCTTTGGCCCAGGGCGTGATCCTGGAGACCCGGGATCGAATCCCACATCAGGCTCCCAGTGCATGGAGCCTGCTTCTCCCGCTGCCTGTGTCTCTGCCTCTCTCTCTCTCTCTCTCTCTGTGACTATCATAAATAAATAAAAAAAAGTTAAAAAAAAAAATTTAAAAAAAGAATGTGTACTTTCATAAAGACATGTGCAAAGACTCCTAAGTTAAAGAAGCTATCAGAATCCTAAGTTTTCTCTTCTTGCTGTAAAAAGCATACAGTCTCTAATATATGAAAGTCAAATGTCTTCAGGTACATAGAATTTGGGAAGAAATCCAAAACACAGATTTTTCATGTTAATTCCAAGAGCTATCTTTACCACATCACCCATAATAACAGAATATTGAACGTAGGCATTAGAAGATAGCCTACATATAATTAGGATTCTGTTATTCTTTTGTTTTGTTTTTTTGGGGGGAGTTTTATTGGTACAAATCTGCAGTTTCTGAATATATATTCTAGTAATATGCACTGTAGAAAACAGATTAAAATATTTCCTGCATATAGTATACATATAGTCAACAATCTAATGTCTTAAATAATTATTCATTATTTTTTATAAATTATATAAGCTTATATATATTCTTTATAAAATAATCACATCAGCCACGAATATTAGTTCTACTCTCTGATTATCTAATTTTTCTTCTACTTGATTCAAAAGGGTGGTATATAACTAATATCTCTAAGAAATAAAAGTAAAATGCTACAAAATTTTGCCTTTATCTAGAAAAAAGAACTTGATTGAATAATATGTAAATAAAAACACATCTACTTAATGCTTGAAAACAAATGTACATTTTTCCTTTTCCCATGATGTAACAAATATCAGCTTGTTTATAAGTAATATATATCATTTTCACTTTTAAAAATAAACATCTAATAACATAATGTATAATATTGGGGGGATTTGGTTATAACTATGTCATGATTACAAAATAGAAATTGCTACTATTAATTTTTTAAACTAAGAAAGTTAAATCTTTATTATTATTTGTTTTCTGTTTGTTTCTAGACAATTGCTTCAGACGTGAAAAAAGCGAAGTACATTTCTGGTTTCTATCCTACAATTGGCCACTAGATGGTGCCTTCTCCTCTGGAACAGCAAGAGCAACAACAAAAAAACAAAACAAAAAGCAAACAAAAAAACCCAAAAACCAAAGCTCCAAACAAAACAAAACAGGGAAGCCAGAAAACCACCTCTGTTACTGAGGGATTATCTAGGAATGTCAACTTGAAACAAATGTAAATATGAAATCAATCTTTGAAAAAAAATCAATCTTTGCGTGAAGGAATGCTCTTTCACAGAAATATCTGAATAACTTGGATCTTCCTTCTAAAATAGCAGTAAGTCATTGACTTTAATGTGAATTTTTAGGACTGTGTCATTTTAGAATGTTCCACTGGGTGGTGCAAATGTGTTTATGACAAGAAAAACATTCAAGCCATTTTGAAATTTGACAAAAACCACTCAAGGTCTCACACTGAAATATTCTTGACATTTTATACCCAAGGCCCTACTTTTTTTCACTACAACACATCCCATGTTATGTCCTTCTAAATCTTTATGAAGGAGGCTTAACTTTGATACTTCTTTCATCATTAAGAAAGGTAATTATTTAACAGTAATTATTCTCACTTGATGAGGCAATTGCATCATTAAAATAGGACTATACACTAAAAGGTATTTTGCATTACTGATTATGTGATCTCACTGCTCATGAATCATAATAAGTAAAATAACCCTTGTGTTTTCTAAAGCTTGTGGAGGTTGAAAAGAATATCAATTAAGTTTACCATGTCATTGAGAATAATGCCATCAGGAAATAAATTTTAATATTTTAAGAATAATAAAAAGTTGCGAATTCCTTGAAATTTCGTATATGTCAACTACTCACATCTTCTATCAGAAGTAATGATTCTGCATCTGATTTTCCCGGAAACCGGATCTTCATGTCCTTGAGGACAAATAAGGTCTGACTTGTTAGATCATCTTCTTGTTCCTTTGTTCTCAGTTGCCGCAAAGACTCACTCTTAAATTTGAAAGAATACAGATATTTGGAGGGGGTCTTAATTTCATTGTGCCACTATAATCTGAAAGATATTTCTAGGTAAAAATGATGCACTTTTAATTGAAAAAAGAGACAATGAAAAAGAAAATAATTTCTTTTACATTTATTCTTAGGATTAAATGGATATGATTTCTCAAGAGTATCTTTCATACTTCCACACAGTTATAGTTTACTTAGCTCAAAATACTAAAATAAAAACAAGTGTTTAAAAAAAAGACTCCCTGGTCAGATCATTTGTTACATATACCTTAGGCAATTCTCTATTAGAAAAAATAACTACTGATTGTTACCAAGTGAAATTTATTCATTTGTATTTTCTAAACTTTTCCCTTTGCAATCATTATCCACATTACATAAACAAATTAAATAAATCGCTGGCCTATGGTATATAAAGACATCTATCTGAGCATCTACAAGTAAGCTTGGTTGCAAAATAAATTCCCTGACTTCTTCAACAGTGAATCTCTGGAATTCATGCTAAGGAAAAAATACTATGTGTTAAGTTACTATACAGAACACATTATCAACAATGTTAATACTTCAGTGCTTTAAGGATAATTTATCAATGTTTTGTTTTTCTGGCCTATTAATCAATAGTCCCATTAAGGAAAATTTGCCATCCAACAAATTCCCCCAAATTTACTGCACAATATACAAAATGATATATTTATTCATATGATTTTCAACAAAATTATCCCACACCATCAGCAAATAGAAAAAAATGCTATTCTTAGTGTCCATCTTCAAGTTCCATGATATAATGGAGTCTGCTTTTTAAGTTATAGACTAGGATAGATGAATAATCCAAATTCCAGAAGACCATGAGCTGAATTATATCAAGGATCTTTAGTTCAATCTGTCCTCCGCCCAGCTGATCCGTCTGCCATCTAAATCCTGAGTATAGTGTTTCCTGTAATCTCAGAGGAGCAAAATAGATGACTTACCATCTGAGAGTTAGGAGAGCTGGCATCATTAGTGTGAGGCAGATGCCTCATGTAGGAGGAAGCACGATTTAAAGAATGTGACCGAGACCCTGAAGTTGGCCGGGATGCTGCTATCATTTGTTGAGCAGAAAAGGGGCGGTTGTCCACACTGGAAGGTGACTGAGAAGAGATGGACCGAGGGCAACTGACTGAACGCCTAATGGAGCCTATTATAATGAAGAGGAATAATACAGTAGTAAAGTTAGTACAAGTTTTCCACTGTACTGGGTTTATTTAAACTAACAATTAGACCACATGGGAGTAAAACAGCAATAAATGTAAAAGCATAGACATTTCCATGAGACTATGAGTTTGAAGTTAATTCTTCAATTTAAACAGTGAACTTGCAGGACCCCTGTCATGATTAAGAATGACTACCATGAGGGCACTTGAGTTGCTCAGTGGTTGAGTATCAGCCTTCAGCTCAGGTTATGTATGATTCCAAGGTCCTGGGATCGAGTTTCATATCGGGCTCCCCACAGGGAGCCTGATTCTCCCTCTGCCTATGTCTCTGCCTCACTCTGTGTGTTTGTCATGAATAGATTAAAAGATAAAATATTTTTTTATGAAAGAGAATGGCTACCATGAGAACGATTTTTTAAACAGTTCCATTCTTAAAACATGACATAAAAGAACCAGAATAAAGGAAAACTAACATTTATGGAACATCTTCTATAAGCCAAGCATCTTGCTAGATGCTACACTTTTATCTTAATCCTCATGAAACCCTCTGAAGTAGGAATCTGCATTGCTTGGAGGCTCATAAGAACTTTCTAAAGGTCCCATGACCAGAAAGTGGCAAAGCTCAGGTTTAAGTCCTGGCCTTTATAACATCAGTGTCCTCCCTCTTTCTAAAGCATGATGCCATCTACTATCTTTGGATTAGACTGGTTATTTATTAGAATCTGTGTATTGGCTAAAAATATAATATTTTACAGCAAGATTCATAGGGAGGTATGGAAAGGAGTCTAGAGAGTGGCCAGAATAAAGGGATGTTATAGAACTTAGGGCCCATGAGAAAAAAAATAATAAAATAGAAGAAAAACATAAAGATTATCCTAATGGAGTTTAAAACATATAATTAGCTATTACAAGAGTAGTACTAGATGGATAGTCTTCTTATTCACAGGAGAGAAGAATTAAAAAAAAAAACAACTAGATTTAAGTTCCCATAGTAAAAGATTTAAGTCAAGAAAAAATGTCTGGATCTAGACAGTTATTATCAACACAAACTAGGGAAAACCACATAATATCTTCCCCAATGCATACTGAGACCATTTTTAAAAAAGAACTAACTATTCCAGGTAAATTTTGATTCCTGACACAGGGAAATAGAATATCACTCAACATTATCAACAATTATTTCCTTTTTAGTTTATATGTTGTGTATGTCCTCTGTTCTATATTCTCTCTCTGCTTGGGAAATATATCAATCTTCTTTAATTAAATAATTTAATAAAACTCACATGAAGGCGTGTTGAATACCCAAATATTTCTCTTCATTAGCTGTTGAAAAAAATTTAAACCTTTATAAAGGCAATGGACATAAACCTTATATTTAGGGATGTATTTCTATAGGATATTTTGAGTCGATGATGAACCTAATACCATTAGTTTCTGGAGAGTACAAAAAATATACTCTCGTAAACTATAAAAAAAAAATGCTTTAAAAAGAAACCTTCCATTTGTTCCAATTATTATTTTCTTCTGAACCTAAAAGGCCCATCTGATTTTTTTTGAAAGGACTATCCTTCTAGAAAAGGGCTATGTGAGGAACATATCACTAGTAGAAGATTGACTAGGAAAATACATAAAAGCATGTGCTACCACCTACATCCTTATCCTGCTCTCCTTAAGGACTTTAAGTGATAGCTTGGACATGTATAACCTGATCACAGGTACAGAAGGAAAATATCCTTTCTCTTGAATCATCACAGATTCTCATTTCCCCCCTGCATACACTGAAAATTCAGACAAAATAATTAAATCACTAGACATTCCAATAATACTTAGGTAAATTAACAAAAAATGGTTGTAACTTGCATAAACAAGTTACAAGAAAAAATATTTCATATAGTTTGTATACGAACACCTTCTATCAACTCAAAATATATTTTTGAAACTATAGCAAGTTTAAATTTCCTAAATTAGCTCTCTACACCAGAAAACGCGACACTTAATCTGAATTTTGTCCTCCATCCTTAGCATCACTTTGGAGAGAAAACTCAAGGAGGGTATGTGGCTATGGTATTCCTTAGTGTGATATTAAAGAGAGAATACAAAACAAATGGAATCCTTTGTGGTAATTCCCTAATGACTATAAAAATAAAATATAACTAATAAGGAAAAATATATATAACTGAATTAAGCTAGCTTTAAAATGTGAGTGTACACTTAAAAACATTTTTAGTACACTATTTTTCTGACCTCAATTTGTTTTAGGTCTGAAAACAAAGAACAATCTCAGTGCTATAGAAATCTTAACAACATTTTCTCAACCCTACCCTAATCCTCTGTTGTCTCACGCTCTTAGGGATGCCACCTTAAACAACAGAAGAGGGCTTAAAAAACTGATGAAATCTGGACACAACAATGTCAGCTTCCAAAAGAGAAAGAGAGCCATACTTACAGAGTCACACTAAAAGTACTTAAGGCATCTTTAAGGAAAAAATGAGGTCATTGATAAAATAGCTTGCAAACTCTAGAGTAGGTGCCTGATAGACATCTTAAATAAGTAAAAAATAAATAAATAAATAAATGAAATGGAACATAATACATTATTTCCCCTCCAAACACATAAGCTCTGAAAACAGGAGCATTAGTACATATCTTTATAAAATATTCACTAAAAGAAAGTAAAGGAAAAGGAAAAGAAAGACCATTAAAAATCTTCATGATAGTTTGGTACAAGAAAGATAATAAAAAATATTCATCTGTTCATGCTGCATTCCTCATGGCATTTTGCCATAAGTATGGAAGGTCAGGTTCAAAACATACTCATTACCAGGAAACTAACATATTAAATAAACCACTGCTGGAGACCAACAAAGGCTCACAGTTGTGTTTACTGCAATGACTGAACTGATCCCTTTAGTGGAGCCCTGGGACAATGGAGCACACGGCAAAGACAGGAGAAAAGGGAGTTAAGAAAATCTCTGTCTTGGAGGCAGCATGGGTAAGCAGTATCCAAATGAGCCTGAGAAAAGAGCAATACCATATTGGACATTTGGGGATGAGTAAAGAATCGTAAATACATTTGAAATAAAAAAAGGAATGAATGACAGAATGGAAGAGAGAGAAAAAGTGAAAAGAAATAAAGGCAGAAAGAGAAAAGAGGAAGGCAGAAAGGAAGCCAACAGAGCAGCTGATTGGTTACTGTCCTGAATACATGCTGTATCCTGAAAGGCCCTCACTTGGGTGTGTAGCCCTATGAAAACAGGAAGGAACAAAACTTCAACTATTTCACAGTTGTGTGGTTCATAGATACGTTCAAGTCAAATACCTAGAGAGATACACATTTTTAAAAATAGGTGACCATATAAAATAAAATTGGTGACCAAAAGGGAAGGAAAGTGGGGGGAAACGGAACAAGTAGCCAGCAGATCAGCAGCCAAGAGGCCCATTTCATAAAATTTATGCAAAAATCCAGGACTTAACAAAAACTATGAAATATAGAAGAATGGACTCTAAGAGATCCTTCATTCGACCTTTTTGTTTCCCATTTTCAGACCCTGAAAGGGATTGTGGGGTGTACCCAGGTCACATCGGGGAAGGAAGTGGGATAGAATCCACGTTCCCTCACACAAAACAAGGGTTCATTTGGCCCAAGGTCTTTTATTGAGCTCAGTAATTTCAGTTCCATAATTCTTCATATAACAATGAAATTAGAAGAAATCAACTTACTGGATTGTTGAATTAATTTGTAGTTGTTGGACTGTTTAAGGTTATACATAACTTGCTTTTCTCTTTTCTTATTTTGGTACTCTTCTTTCTCATTTTCATCAGATTCTGAAGAGCTGCTGCTACTGTCATAACTGCTGTCACTGCTGTAGTATTTCTGTCTTCTCATTACCTCAGAGCTCTCAGGCATGGAAGACAGAGGCTAAAAGAGAGAGAAATATGTTCTGTTAGAATCTGAAACAGTATTAGCAAATTATTAGCATGACTAGTTACCATTTTTAATTTCCTGCTTATGCTGGCTGCTTTTCACCAAAGCCTGAGACTCTCGCAAAGCATGACAGCTACCATGCTGCTGTTAGCCCATCATGCTAGTCGCTGATTGTTCTGTTTCTGCAAAATGTTCCTTTTTTAAATGATATAGTTCACTCATGATGAGGAAAATGCTGTTTCTCCATGACTTGAATAAATGACCAGAGCATCCACAAAGAACAGCAAGATAAAATATTTGAGATGAAAATGAAAATATAAAAATCAGAAACATAATCAGCTTTTCTTCATTCCATACAGAGATTACTCATTACCATCAAAACTCAGAGATTACTTTTGTTGTGTCATTGATGTTCAGAGTCACTCAATAAATGTGTGTGTGTATGTCTGTGTGTGGGTGTGCGTGTTGCTTGTGAGAGACAGACAGAAAAGAGAAGGGCGGGGGAAAGAAAGGCAGAAAGAATAAGAAAGCAGCAGCCAGTTAAACCAGGATAAGTAAAATGAGATAAAACACTGTCACCACATCGTAAAACAGAGCTTATGAGCCTATCCACTCATATAATGTGCAACACAAAGCAAGGTATTCCTCACGTGTCTAATTTCCTGTGCATATTTTTACAAAGAAAAATTTTTAGTTAATTGTCTACTTTCCAATTGATTATGAACAACTTGTGTCTCTTCTTATAGAATTTCTAAATCTGACATAGACATCTGGCCACAATGGAGCGACACTGCTTTTCATTGCCCATGCTACATAAAAACAGTGATATTATGTAAAAATCAGTATGGCATGAATTTTTTGAGGATAGGTGCCATGTAGAAGGGTAAATCTGTAGTGATTTAAAATGCCCTGTTACTATGTTCCAGTATTTCCATTAGATTTACTTGTCTCCAAGCCACTCAATCAATGTGTTTCCAAGGATGCCACCAAAGGAATGAGAGATAAGGGAAGTAAGACAGCTTCACTTCAGAAAAAATGTGTACAACCTAGAACAAGACATTTTTATGATTTAGTCATTTTAAGAGACTATTTATTATACAAACCATATGCCTCTTACTCCTGCTGGGAAAGTTTCCTGTAGCTGTACACTAGATTCTTGTTCTCTGTTAAACAAAAATGCTTTGATGCTAACATACACCATGATGAAACCCTTGGTTACCATGGGATTTCACTGAAATAAGGTGTATCTTCTCATGTATCAGTGTAGAATGAAAGATAAAGAGAGAAACAGCATTTCACGAAGTGCCCGGAAGACACAGGAAGCCAAAGCATGATCCTCTTAGAGTTACCGCCTTTGTAAAGGGTAAAAAATAACCAAAGCAGGGAAGTAATTTAATACACTAAGGCACCAACTCGTATTTGAAAGTATGTTTTTCTTTTGATAGACTAGTATTTACTGAGCACTAACGATGTTCAAAGACATATGCATTAAAAACACTGACTGGTGCACACAGCCATGGAACATTCTGATAGTCTTGGGGAATATGAATTCTAGGGGAAGCATGTTTCTTCAGAAGTCCTGCAGACCCCAAAGAAACAGTGGCACAACCAGGCTTGCCTTCTTTCATGTAGCCAGACAGCTTTAAGGTTTCTTAAAGAGCTTCACTACATGAATTATTTGATCTTATAAAGAATCACGAGGGGAAATGGATAGCTGAACCTTTGTGTCATTTATAAATTTGGGACTTTCTGACCAACACACTGTTCAAGCAGTAATTATCAAGAAGTGAAGCAGTGTGAACTTCCAACAGTGCCTTAACTACAAAATGGAATTTGTGAATTGGCATTGAGTTAGGACACAAACCATACTACTTATTCTTATGTCCAATTTTATTCTGAACTAGGTCACACACACAAAATATACAAATAGCATAAAGATTAATAAAACAAATATTTATGCCCCTACCACTCAGATGAAAAAAAGAAACAATGCTGATACTTTATGCGGTATTTATTACTTATATAGCTAATTAATATTTCTTAGTTTCTCAAATAAGTGAAAATTTATTATTTCTCCTAGTACAAGTTTCATTTAACCTTCACTATCTTCAATTATTCTTCTACCATAAACACACTGGAAAGTAATGCTTATCATGTGATATCATCCCTCTAAAACGGAAGGCTAAATGAAAGCCTGCTTTGAAGTTTGGCTCACCCCAAGCCCTCAATGTGTATCACATTAAAAGTTATAAAAATGCTTTCACTTCTGACTAATTATGCAGCTTTCAACCACTTTTAAATATTACTGGCATAAATATCTACAGAAACTACCCAATTCATCGCATTTCAACAAATACAGTTAATTTCTACTACTTGCCTAGAATAAGAGGAGTTGAAAAAAATATACAATGTGAACTCTGCCTTCCAGGAGCTTATATTTTTATTTGGATGATAAGCCTTATTTGATGAAGCAAAGAAAAGTATGATAGACAACTGTCTCAGGGCCTTTTCATTTGCCATTCTGCCATAAATATTGTGCCCCCAAGTTGTCTCTCAACTCGTTTGCTGAATCGCAATAATTAATACATAAAGCTTAGAAACTATTCACTTTTACAGATACTCTAAAATATATTAGAGGCATTATCAACAGCATCATGAACAATTCTTCAGTATCAAGCCCATATTTCAGAAGAACAGTGCCTGACCTCCAAGGTCTCTGATCTCTACCAGATACATGTCTTTCACGAAGTTCATCTTGTGCTATTTCACTACCCAGGAATCTTACATTTGAGTGACACCAAATTCTTTCTTGTTTCTCCAATACTCTATGTAATATCACACCTCCATGTCCTTGCCTTAAATATTCGCTCTACCCTGATATCCTTCCCCTGCTTCTAAATGTTTAGAACACTACTCATTTTTCAAGACCCAATTCCAATGTCACTTCCTTTATGAAGCCATCTATAGTCTAGCATTCTCTTTCTTCTCTATGTTGTTGTAGCACTTTCCACTCCCTTTATTACAGCACTTGCCACTATGTACCCTGGACTTTGCCTCACCTATCTGTTCTTCCACTGGCCAATGAGATCCTTGTAGACACATTCAACAAATTTAACTAACAGGCTTTGATAACCTTCTAGGTGTCAAACACTGTGCCAGGTGCTAGAGATGACAATGGGCTCACCCTCAAAGTACTTACAAGTTCATACTAAAGCAAACATGCACACAATTGTCACGAAGCAAACATGCACACAATTGTCATGACTGCTCTAAAAGTGTTATTTGTAGCACAGCAGAAGAAGGAAGATCTAAGTCAAACTAGGGTGTGGGGCTACCCAGGTGGCTCAGTGGTTTAGCGCCGCCTTCAGCCCAGGGCCTGATCCTAGAGACCTGGGATCGAGTGCTGGGTCAGGCTCCCTGCATGGAGCCTGCTTCTCCCTCTGCCTGTGTCTCTGCCCCTCTCTCTCTCTCTCTCTCTCTCTCTCTCTTTTTCTCTGTCTCTCATTAATAAATAAATAAAATCTTAAAAAAAAAAACAACTGGGGTGTGAGGAAAGATTTCATGAAGGCAGCAATGATTCAGCCAGATTAGAAGGTCTATAATCAATAAAGAAACAAAGGGATTTTTTTTTAAATAGGAAAGAATTACAGACACATGGAAAAAGAAAGCATAACAGAGAAGGATGATGTATATAAGGATACAGAGATTGCTTTGGTTTTTGGTTTTTGGTTTTTTTTTAAGATTTACTTATTTATTCATGAGAGACAGAAAGAGGCAGAGACACAGGCAGAGGGAGAAGCATGTTTCCCGCGGGGACCCTGATGTGGGACTCGATCCCAGGACCCTGGGATCATGACCTGAGCCAAAGGCAGATGCTCAACCACTGAGTCATCCAGGTGCCCCCAGGGATAGCTTTGTATTGCTGACATGTAAACTAAAACAACAACGACAACTAAATAAAAAGTTTCCAAGATTTTACAAATTCAACACTTTCCTACTCTACTAGCAAAGACTTGGACATACTAAAAAGGAACATGTAGATCGTCACTAAAGAGAGAATGAAGGTAAGGCAAACACCTGTCCATTTTTGTTTGCATGATAGCTTTCTGTTTATTCCTAGAAACCATACCTATTTTAACTAACACAATTTTAATGCTGCTAGGTCAGCAATAAGTGGGACTTCCCATGAGGCTCTTCAGGGTCATGATTTGCCTTACCTATAATGCTACACACCTCTGATGATTTTTAAGTCTAGAGATTTGAGAAAAATCTAATACTGAGTATGGAATAAGGGTGCTAGTTTTATGTCCCTCTTGGCCCTACCTCATAGGGCTTTCACTAGCATTAGGGAAAGAATTTAAAACTGAGGGAAACTAACAAAACAAAACTTCTCCTGAGTATATCTCCCTAACGCTATCTGCACTGGACACATAGTCCGTATGGTTCCTTGAAAGTGGCATCAGTCATTCTTACAGTAAGAACTATAAAGGTAAAATCTACTGCACTTGGTAGCATCTACTGCGATACTTAAGAATGTAGAGGTACTGCACCTTTGGTCCTCGAAGCTTGGAAGTTTTGCCCATCAATTTTTCATCATCAATTTCACATTGTTCCAGAAGGTCCAAAATATCTTCCTCCTTAAAAAATATTAAAATTATGATCACTAATGGCTCTAGAATTTTTCCAGGTTCACTAATCTCCATAAAACAGTGTACAACAAGGAGTCCTAGAACTATTCAACTAAAATTGCTCAGATCAAATGAGAAATAGAGTCATGGAAAAATCTCTTGAAGAAACCTTCAATAAAATCTGGCAATATAAACAATATATAGCTGAAATCTACTATATATTAATATCATAAACAAATGTATCCTCTAGTACTATTAAAATCTTGAGTATAATACAATTCAATAAATTAGTCTATTGAACATTTTTAAATTTCTAAAAGTTCACTCTAGTTTTCCAGAGCACAATTTCACCAGTGATTTCTATATTATTAGTGTATATAATATTACAACATCAGAAGAAAATTGATGATTGGCCTAATAGTTTCATTTAGAACGATCTAATATTAGTATTTGGTAAATGGGCACAATTTAATTAGACTTTCAAAATTTTAACTATTGTGCAAGAGTATCTTTAGAACTTTGTGAAAGATTTTCATTCTATGGGCATAATGCCTTCTTATGTTCTTCTAAAGTCATTGTGAAGTTAAGGGGAAAAGTTACAAAAACATATATACTCAAGTAAATGTTGACCCAACCAGAGCAATATGAGTATAATACCTATGCTGAAAGAGGTATAATCAATAACTTCCTTGAGCTATTTATTCAACCTTTATAATATTACATCTTCATTTATATATTTAAGACATATTTCAATGTCTTTTTTTAAAAAAAGGTTTTTGAAGAAACTAGAAATCTCACTGTGCAATGGAAATTTGTAAAAGAAGTTACTCTTCATCCCAATTCAATAAAGCTTAGCTATTAGAATACCAAAATACTTTTTCTATGATTTTTTAAAATATTTTATTTATTTATTTGAGAGAGAGAGAGAAAAGGACCATGAGTGAGGGGAGGGGCAGAGGGAGAAGCTGACTCCCTGATGAGCAGGGAACCCCATGAGGGGCTGGATCCCAGGACTCTTGGATCTTGACCTGAACTGAAGGCAGCCACTTAACTAACTGAGCTACCCAGAAGCCCTTTGCTATAATGTTTTGATTAAATAATAATCCTACAATGAATTCCAGTGACAGCAAACCAAGATAGTTCAAAAGAAACTCAGAGTTCTGTTTCTGTTTAGGAGAAAGAAGGTCATAATAGATAACACTTTCATTATAGCAGCTAGAAAAAGATAAACTAAACAATCATATTTTTTTAACAATCATATTTTTTAAGACATCAGAAAGTTGTGGATAAAAAATAGTTTAAAAGAAACTGTATATCAAAGGGGGAAAAGTTCTAGGTAAGCAAAGATAAGAAGCCACTTTCTACTTTGGGATCATTTGTCCAGTCTGCACACAGATGGGTAGAGACCATGTCTATAATAAGCAAGGAGATGCTGCTGGAATAAAGAGAATACAATAGAGTTTTCAACGATCATGTGTCCTAGTGCAACATCTAAAGAAATCCACAGAGCTGGTTCTCTTCACCTGCTGGGTCTCTCTGACAGCAATTTTACTGCGTATGTAGTGGAGTAGGAGGATACAGGCATGTGAAACCCAGTAATATCTTACAGTTTTTAGATACCAATAGAAAATGAGCTCTGTAACAAACACTGATAAATTTCATCCTTAAGGCACTTGAAACAAGATGGTAAACTAAAAATACTACAACCCAGACTGAACCAAGTTCAATTTTTCTTTCTTTTTTTACTAATAGAAATAAATTTGACATATAACACTGTGTAAAGACACATTTATATATTTAATATGATTGCCATTGTGGTAATAGCTTCTCCATCATATCATATAATAATCATTTCTTTTCTCTGATTGGACTACTTAATATTTCTTAGCAAGTTTGATTATTAGAATACAGTATTGTCTATATTCATTATACCGTGCATTAGGTCTCTAGGATTTATTTACTACTAGTTGCAAGATTGTATCCTTAAACAATCTCTCTAGCATTCCTCCAGTCTCCAACCCTTGTAGATACCATTTTACTGTTTTTATGAGTTTGGCTTTTTTGGATTCCACATATTGGTGATATCCTATAGTATTTGTCTTTTTCTGTCTGACTTATGTCAATTAGCATAATGTTCTCAATGTCCATCAATGTTGTCACAATTTAGGACTTCCTTCTTCCTCATGACTGAGAATATTCCACTGTACATATATACCACATCACCTTTATCCATTCATCCACTGACAGGCATTTACATTGTTTCCAAATTTTGACTACTGTGAATAACACTGCAATAAACACGGGAGTGAATTTATCAGTTGGATATCCTGTTTTCATTTCCTTTGGGTATATACCCATAAGTAGAATTGCTGGATCATATGGTAGATCTATTATTAGCTTTTTGAGGAACCTCTATACTGCTTTCTATACTGGCTAAACCAAATTATATTCCCACCAACACTGTACTAGTGTTCCCTTTTCTCCACATCCTCCCCAATACTTGTTATCTCTTGTGTTCTTGATGACAGCCACTCTAATAGGAATGAGATGATAACTCATTGTGGTTTTGATTTGTATTTCCCTGACGATTAGTGATATAGTGCATTTTCTGATGTATCTGTTGGATTTTTGGACGTCTTCTTTGAAAAAAAATGTCTGTTTTAGCTATTCTGTCCATTTTTTAGTTAGGTTGTTTTTGTTCTTGGTATGTGATTGCATGAGTTCTTTATATATTTTGGATAGTAACTGCTTATCATATATATGCTTTGCAAAATTTTTCTTCTATTCTGCAGGTTGCCTTTTCATGTTGATTATTTCTTTTGCTGTGCAGAAGCTTGTAAGTTTGATGTAGTTCCACTTGTTGATTTTTGCTTTTGTTCAACTTTCCTTTGGCTCAAAGTGATTAGCCCCTTACCTTAGCACTCTGAAAGATGAAAGATATACCTTTTGGGGGGAGAAAATAATATCAGCTCAGTTTTTATGATTTTTTTTATAAACACTGTCTAACAAATAAAAATTGTAGGACATTCAAACTAACAGGAAAATGTGACCCATGATAAAAAGGAAAAAGAAAATTTAAAAAGCAGGTCCTTAAATGATCCAGATGCTAAAATTAACAATCAAGGATTTTAAAATAACTACTATATATATGTTAAAGAAAATTGATGAAAAATGAACAAAATGAATGGAAGATGCAGAATTTCAACAGAAAAATAGATTTAAAAAACCAAATGGACATTCTTGAGTTGAAAAATATAATCAAAAATTAATAAGTGATTGAAGAGGCTTATGGCAGACTGGGCACAGCAAAGATACGTTAGTGGAAATTATCCAAACTGAAGCACACAGAAAGATTTAAAACAAGGAAAAACAGAACAGAGTATCAAAGATACATGGGATGCTGTCCCTGTCTCTAATATATGTGTAATTAGAGTACCATAAAGAGATAAATATAAAATAATGCAGCAGAAATATCTGAAGAAAAAATGGAGGAGGATTTTTCAAAAATAATGAAATACATTAACCCAGAGCTTCAAGAAATTAAGAAAATTAAAAGCAGGATTAATACAAAGAAAGCCACACACAGACACATCAAAGTCAAAATGCTGGAGGGGAAAAAAAAGCAGCCAAGGAAAAAGACTATTACATTTAGAAGGAAAGCAAGAATAACGATGGTTGAATTCTGAATAGAAACAATAGGATTTAGCAGACAAATAAGTGATATCCATAAAAGTCCTGAAAGAGAAAAAAAAAAAAAAAAAGAAAGAAAGAAAGAAAAGGCTGCCAAGAAAGAATTCTATATCCAGTTAAACTACCACTTAAAAAAGAAGGCAAAATGAAAGATAATTTCTGACCCCCCCCAAAATAAAAGAGAGACACAGAGAGAAAATTAATCAACACCACACTTATGCTACAAGGAATATGAAGTAATAAAGAACGTTTCTTCAAGCTGAAGATAATCCTTGTTAGACTCTGCATGACAAAATGCAGAACACAAGAAAGAGTATATATGTTAATAAATAGGAAAGGTTAGTTAGAAAACTATTAGACTTAGACAACCAGTAAGGATGTGAAAGGATTAAGAAACAGATAGGGTGAGACTAAATTTCAAAGCAAATATGACCCAACTAAACGGTATTTACCAGAGATATTTTTAAATATAAGAACACAGATGAATTGATAAATAGATGGAAAAGATAGTCATTCAAACAGTAACCATAAGAAAGAAACTAGTGTGACCACATTAGTTACACAAAGTAAACATTAAGACATAGAGTACTACCCAAGGGAAAGAAAAACAATTCATAATGATAAAATAAAAAGGATGAATTCATTAGAAAGACACCTTCATAACTTCTAAGTATATGAAACAAAAATTGACAGAACTAAATCCACAATCACAGTTGAAGTTTTAACAGTCTTTCTCAGTAATTGCTAGAATGAATAGGCCAAAAACTTAGGATACAGAATACCTGAACAACACTAATAGCCAAATTCAACTCTATAACCAACACCTGTAGTAACACATTATTTTCATGTATATTTGGAGCATTCACTAAAATAAGTACTTAATAGAGCTAAAGCAAGTATCAGTTCATTTTACAGTAGGGAAATCAGAATGTTTTCTAACACCAATGAAATAAAGTTGAAATTTTCAACAAAAATAAAGAGAAGTTTTTAATGTATGGAAATTAAGCAATGAGTTTCTAAATAACCAAATAAAAACCAGAAATTAATTTAAGATGGCAGTTAGTAAAAATATAATATGTAAAAATTGCTAGATACAAGGGCAATATATAAAAATAATCAGATGTTTACATCCTAAGAACAAATTTAAAAGGGAAAAAATGTAAACTATATTATTGTCAATAGTAGCAAAAATATCAAATACTTAAGAATAAATTTAATTAAAGATGTGCAAAAACTATACATCAAAAGCTATAAAACAGTTGAGTAATTTAAAGACTCAAGTAGATGGAGAGATATGCCATATTAATGGATCAGAAAACTCAGTGCTGTTACTGCCCCAGAAATTATTTTATAGATTCTTCACGGTCCCAATTACAATCCCAGCAGCCTCTTTGTAATACAAAATTAATCAAAATATAAAATCAAGTCGATTCTAAGATGTATATGGAATCATAAAGGACCTAGAAAGGGCAAAAGCAACAATAATGAAGATAGTGTGATATTTGTATAAGAGACTCACAAACCAAAGGAATAGGACAGGCAAAGTGATGACATTTAAACCAGATTTTGAAGAATACAAGGAAGAGAATTAAGATTTGAAGCCTATTTTGTGACAAGTACTTTAAATCGACTATCTTAATTAACCTCCATTTTATCTTAGAAACCAACCTTTCAAGTATAGTTTTAATACTACTATATTAGTGATGTGCAAGCTATTGATCACATAGTTTATTCTAAAGTTATAAAATTAACACATAAGGGAGCTGGAATTTGAATGTAGATCTATTTAGCTCCCAAACCCCTAGGTTTTCTAGCAGAAAAAGAGGGGTTGGGGAGCATAGTAATGAGAAGATGAAATAGATGTGTATCCACAGAAATAACAAATAACAGTACAGAACAGGTGATGAAAAATAAACAAAGGTCTCCCACTCTTTTGATCAAGAAAACACAGGGCCACAGGATATAATTCTAATGGTGGAAACACTGGTGTATGTCAAAAGAAAGACTATTGGAAGAGAAGAGCATTGAAGTATACACATAATTCCTTCTGCTTCTGTCTTTTAGGTGTAGCCAACTGGAAAGTGGCTTTTCATCTTTTTGCAGAATTTGCATGAAAAGTAAAATCTGTAATAAGCTTTATAACTTTAGAATCACTCAATATAACAAGGCATCCAAGAAAATGGAAGGTTATTACTATAGTGAAATGTCCAGTAATATAAAGTAAGTATAAGTAATATAAGTAATTTGATAAATAAGTCTACCTACGCTTATTAGTCCAATGGGACATTAGCAAACACAATGCAAGCAGGCAGAGGCTTGATTAGCACTTGTCCTCTTGAAATGCTTCCTTTTGAAATTCCAAGCTATCATGTTACAAGATCTGGCTACCTTGCTAAGAAGCATGTAAAGAGAAAGAGACACTGAGCCAGCTCCCCAGATGTTCCAGCTATCTTAACTGAGGCTACAGCCATGTGATGAAGCTCTCCTGGATTTCCAACCCCAGTTGAACTTCCACATAAAGGAAAAAAAAAAAAAAAAGAACTTCCACATAAATGCAACTAATAAAATTCACTCCAAGGAAGCCAAGCTGAAAAACTATTCAGCTGAGCCCAGCCAAGATTACAGAATATGAGCAAATAAATGGTTTATTATGCATCAAAAGATATTGATAAACAGATTACTCTGTGTGTGTGTGTTTGTGTGTGTGTGTTTCAATTACTTCTCACATGCCAGGTATATGCAGTGTATCAGGGAAAAAATACTGTATAATGTCACTTACAATCCAAATAATGAGAGCATCATAAACAATTAGGTTAATTCAATGGATTTTTTATTCAGTTACATATACACATCTCTGTAAGAAAACATGTTTATTATGATAGATTGATATGACAACGTAATATCAACATCTACTGTATAATTTGTCCTGTTAGACATCTCATTTATGAAATCACTTGGTTGGTTATGAAATACTACCATCTGTTAAAATAAAAGGAAAGTGCATCTTAAAACAAATGTTTTTATATGTGGGACTAAGGTGGGTTGTTTTTATTTTTTATTTTTTATTTTTTTTTTTGTGGGTTGTTTTTAAAAACATATTATTTGGCTTCATTCATTTTTCTCTTTATAAACATTCATTCTTTTACCTTCATTCTTTTCAAAGGATTATTCAGCTCTCGCTGGAATGAAGCTGCTCTTCCTGAAAGGAAGGTCTGAAAGGCAACAGCCAACAAATTTTCATACTTTTCAAGCAGAGTTTTATCTTCAGGAGGATAAATTCGTCTACAATAAATCAGACAAATCAACTTGTTTAAAAGAGGCTATTGTAGTGCAAGAGTTAAGTCCAATTACCTAGATACTCCTTGACAACCTACTCTCTGCCAGTTACTCTTCTAGGTTCTAGAAATAAAGAATTCAGTTATAAAAAATTCACAAATTTTCACCAGTTACCTACAAAAGTTAAAGTTTATCTAGAGAATGGTCATTAAACAATAAAGCTTCAGAGGGCATAGTATAAGGGTTTGGTTGTGGAGAGGTGGCTGGAGAATTGCAGTCGAAGAAATACAGATCTTCATGGGAGAGAGCAGGTGATGAGAAATAATCTGGAAGTTGTGCAATCACCATGTGTTTACTGACGTATACAAGAATGTGGGCATTAATCTTGATATTCTCTTTTAGGGTGGTGGAATGTGCCTCTCTAAAGGAGAGAAGAGGGTAGACATAGAATGAGAAGAATGTGTTCTCCTTGTTGCTGTTGATGGAAAGAATTGCTTGTTGTTGCAGTAAAGAATGTTTCACCAAGAGAGTAAGAAGCTCTGTGGCCCCCAAATCTCCCAATTCTGTTAAGCTAATGCCAAAGCTTGAGAAGATGGGCAGTCTTTCCAAAAATACAAGGAACTTGGGGGGAGGTGTCCTTTTTTAACCTGTCAAAGGATACCGTGGAGGGGTTCCAGTGCAACACAGTCCACACCCCTCTGTATTGTCTCATATCTGCCTCCTCAAAACATTTTCATTATTTGCCTGATTCCTGATATATCTGGGTTTAAACAAAGTAGAGCAACCACTCTGAATGGACAGAAAGAAAACTAGGAGACCTAAAACCTGACTTTCTCAAAATAATACATTACAAGTAAATAAGGTCACAGGATAGTATCAGATTTAAAAGATCTCATACATCCACCCATGAAGATGGCTAGCAGGAATGAAACAGTGCTCAAAGTAAATCTAAAAGGCTAAAAATGTAGAACAGTTGTTTTGACACTTCTTCAATCTGTATGAAAATGGAAGCACAGTTACCTATAATTTCCCATATGCCGATTTTCATGTTCTTCTTTTAAAATCTGCTTTCGTACTTGAGCGAGTCTCTCTTTCTAGAAATGAAGAAATTTTACAAATAAAATCTGAGCAATGAATTATGCAGTTCAAATTGTAGGTATATTGTGAAAATTTTCATACCAACTCTTCTTTCCGCCTCTCTAACTGATGTCTCTGCTGTTCCCAGTCTGAGGAACCTGGTAAGAGCCTTTTTATTGAATTTTGACCATAAAGCCTCCTTTGAGCCTCAGCTTTTTGTTTGGCCAAGTTTCTCCTTTTATCACTGGTCCTGAAAAATAAAACACAGGAATTCAAATAAGCCCTGATCTTCTCCCTATGAGGAAAATTAGCAGAAGAGGAGACATAGTGGAGATATGAATCAATGTTTTTACTAAATAAAATATATATATATTTAGTATATATATGTTTACTAAATATATATTATATATTATATATATTTATATTATAAATATATAATATATTTTTATATAATATATATTTATATTTATATATATTTAGTGAACATATATATAGTAAACATATATATATAGTAAACACATATATATATATATATATATATATATATATATATATACCCATACATCATATTCATCTAATCATCCATCAAATGTGGGTCTCCATATAGTAAACTGGAGGTTCCATACTCCCAGGGGTTGTGATGGAATACTCTGAGCAGTGTACCTTCTTTTGGATTTTCTTCAGATTAAAAATGTATGCTTACAAATGAATTTTGGGATATACATGGAGCCATACTAAAAGTAAAACATTGTATTAAGAATTGTGCAGATTTAAAAGACAAATCTAACACATATATGCCCATGGCACACTCCAACTAGGTAGAGTGAAAAGGCACATCTGCAATGTAAACTTCATCAGCACATGCTCTAAATGTTAAGAATTGTACTACATTCTCTTAGTGGAACATTACAAAAAATAAGAAAAATGAATTCCAACTTTCCTTTACTTTTAAGTCTAGAAATTTCTCACTATCTCACTTTTAAGAAGCCAAAAACACCACAGATTTTGTCCTGAATTGGTTGGCAAAGACATCATTGGCAAAGTTACGCAAAAAAAAACAAAACAAAAAACATAAGGCCTACTTATATAATAATTGTAAACACAAAAATATGTATAGGTATACTTCTGAATAATCTAAAATATTTGATGCACTCATGTAAGCTAAATAAACAAAAATTCCACTTTTTATATATCTTCTATTCATTTCTTCTAGGATAATTGAAATGTCAGTTAAATTTAGGCAAAGCATTCTTTGATCAAGCAAAAGAAGGGGCCATATGAAAATTTCTTACCAAGTTTATCTATCAAACAAAAAGGAAAATTATTATTTTCTTTTAATAATGCTTCTCATATAAAGCTACTTCAAGCAAGCATCTGCTAAATGCTTGGGACTATTTACAGTAAATAAATTGCTTGGGAGCATCCCACAACTCTTTAAGAGTTCTTTAAATGACGATAAGAATCAATTGAAATCATAAAATCCCTGGGTTTAAATGACCTCAGAGGTCCTTTAATCCAACACCCCAAACACTGTTTGAACACTTAAAATGGCAGATGACTCATTATTTCATTAGGCAGTTCAATTAAACTTCTAACAAATTTCTTTCATAAGGAGCCAAAAGCTTTCCTACAAAATAGCACTTCAAATATTTGAGATCCATGATCATGTACACTACAACCAGCCTAATAATAATCCTGTTAGTGGAGCAATCCCCCTTCCAAGTATATATCCAAAGGAGTTGAAATCAGGATACGAAGAGAGTTCTGCACTCCCATGCTCACTGCAGCATTATTCACAATAACCAAGACATAGAAACAACCTAAATGTTCATCAATAGATGAATAAAGAAAATCTGGTATATACATACAATGGAATATTATCCAGCCTTAAAAAAAAAAAAAAAAAAAAAGGAAATCCTGTCTATGCTTTTCAACGGGAAGGTTAACCCTGCCTTAACAATTGTTTCTTTCTTCTCTTTACCCAGGCTGCGTGATACAGTGGGAAGATCTCTGAACAGAAAGGTAGGAAATCCAAATGTTTGAGGGTTGTTACGTTTTTAACTTCCTGAATGACCTCTGCTTCTTCTTGTAAGGTGAAGAAGATAATCTAGAGATTTTCCTCAGGTATTCTCCAATTCAACCTTATGCTCTGTATTGAATAATTATACCAACCCTGTTATTTAACCATATTTACTGTAGATTCAGAGCATGATACAGAGAGAAGGAAAAGCAGTCTGTAGAGAGGAAAGGATATTCAAAAAGAAAACATAAATGGGTTTGAAGAATGAAATCAAGAAATTCAAAATACAAAACATGAAAAAATTACAAAACAATCCCACATACAAGTGATTGTTCTATGCCAAAAGTGAGGAAAACCTTCCAAATGATGGAAGAAATACTTTACCTGATGTTTAGTAGCTTCAGTGCATTTAGCAGCACCCCTCTTTTTACATCATAGTCTATTTTCTGATCAGTTCCAAAGCTTGGAGCTCGATTAATCTGAAATTTACAAAGAAAACAATGAGATCAGCCACATTTTGGTAGGTTAATTAATATTCAATACATATTTGTTAAACCACTGCACGATCCCCAACCAATAGGAAAACTATAATAATCTCAAAGCTCTACATTGTAGATGGCCCAGTTACCACTGCCACACCTCCCTTCCTCACCACCCTAAATCAAGGAGTTGAAAGGAAATGAATGTTGTTACCACCCCTTTCCCCCTGCTGCCTTAGCTCAGGATCTTAGGTCAGCATTTGTGTCCTCTCCCTACTCGCCACTGTCTCCAGCCCAGTACTCCATGCATTCTTGGTTGTAAGTTAAGGGAAGTTACAGGTGACTATCTTGACAAAAAGGTTAGTGGACCAGTATTAACAATAACAATAATGATGTAACAAAAATAATATTCATGATACCAATAAAGTAATCATTTATGCATTTATTTAGCATGTAGAAACTAACAGTGCCCTCTTTTCACTGCTTCAGATCTCCTGGATGAATTCATCTATTGCTGCCTAAAAAAATAAATTATTTTCTTCCTATCTGGATCAAACAATTAAATCATCAATTTTCATTTCCACTGATTATATAATTCAGAAGATACTATTTAAGGTAGCTTCAGACTAACCTCTATGAGCCTCTCTAACTGTATAAGGACTCATGGGAATAAGAGAGCCATTTGTGAGTGTTCTTTCCAACATCATTTCCAGGATTTCATTAAGATGAAAAATAAAAAGTAAAGTAACTGAATATACCCTGAAATCCATTATACAATATAGTACCACTTCAAGAGGTGGAAGTTTTGTTTTTGTCTTTGTTGCTATGAAAATGTAACTGGAAAAAAAATGTAACTGGAATAGCAAGTGTTTATGAAGACTACCTAATTAACTCAGTTGGCTAGAACACTGCTGAGTTCAAAACTCCAGCTTAGCTTCATGACCACCACCTAAGTTCACAGCCTATCTCAAAAAAACACGATGTCACTATAGTCATAGAAGAGAGTTGTCTTATATAATTCCATTCCACAAGAGACAAAATAACTGATGGTATGCAGTTTACAACTGGCAGCTATAGAAAATACAAGTAGTAGTATGCACATGGAAGCTAAACAAACAACAAAAAGATCCCCTGTAATCCCATCACCTCGTAGATTGTTATCCATTTGATAAATGGTATTGCTAACCATTTGATAAATGATAAATATTTGCTATGCATATATATTGGTATATTTATTTTACCTTCCAAATACATACCTATACTAACAATACTATTCTATAATCCAAGTTTTTCCCTTAACAATATATTATGAAAACCTTTCATGCCATCATCTTGATGCATGGTATTCCACTTATAGGGATAGGCCAAACTATATTATGCCTTTGCTGACTGCTGATTTAGGTGGTGATGGACATATTTCTGCCGATGCAATGTGGTCTCGAGAAGGGAGCAACTAGGTAATGGCAAGAACATCCATTTATTCCAGGCAAAATTTAATGCAGGTAGTTTATGAATCTGCTTCGAAACTTCAAAACTCTTAAGGATTTCCTCTTACAAGTGTGAAGAAAGGGTACAGTAACACATTTTATATGAAAAAATTTCAACCGGTCCATACTGATTCAAATCTCTGGAATTTGTAATACAATTAGCAATAGTTCTGTTGCTACAAAGGATAAGGTTATAGAATGAACTAGGCATTTAGAAACCAATGATTAAGCGGTTCACTGAAATGTTATCTATCTTTATAGAATTCCTTAGATGCTCCATTCCAAAATTGCTATCTGGAATACTACCAGACATATCCCTCCTCCAGGATAGTAGTAACCTCAGACACTCTCTCTTATCTATCTCATAATATTCCTGCTATTACCATAAAAAAGAAATTGGTCTATGAAGAAATATACTCACACAAGATAAACTAATACATGAAAAAGTAGAGAAACTTTTTTCAATTCACATCTTGGATTTTTCAAAAGTTTTATGAGAAAGTAAAAACTAGAGACAGAAGAAACTCTGAAAATCAAGGTTCCATTCAGTCAAAATCCTACTTTGGGGTGCCTGGGTGACCCAGTTGGTTAAGTGTTCGACTCTTGTCTTTTGCTCCGGTTGTGATCTCAGGGTTGTGAGATCGATCCCAGCATTGGACACCTCTCTCTCACAAATAAATTAATCTTTAGGGCAGCCCTGGTGGCCCAAAGGTTTGGTGCCACCTTTGGCCCGGGTTGTGATCCTGGAGACCCAGGATCAAGTCCCACGTCAGCCTCCCTGCATGGAGCCTGCTTCTCCCTCTGCCAGTGTCTGCCCCTCTCTCTGTCTCCCATGAATAAATAAATAAAATCTTTTAAAAAATTAATCTTTAAAAAAAAATTCTACTCTGTGATGTGGATGGCTTCTTTGGTTCTCATTTCCTACCCCAATTCTAGAACGAACAAAGTTCAGTAGATGTTAGAGTCTTAAAGTTCAGTAGCTTGTAAATGCATGCAAAAATTGCAAACTATTAGAAAGCAAATTAAATTAATAAATACTATTTATTGACCAACCAAATCATAGTTTTACTATCAAAACAAGGGCAATCATTTCATGCACATATCAAAGTATCCATAATAGATTCTATGCTCCCTAATTAGCGCTGTTCTCTCTGCGTAATTTCTTCCCACCCCAACCCCATCTCTCCCAACCTCCAGTCCCCACCACACCTTCTATAGCCTTAAACACTCTGCTCAGGCGTTCCCTCCTCTGCAAAGATTTTAAATTGTGAAATACACACCTGTACACAGGGAGATTAATCACCCTATTTGTTCCCTACTTATCCTTGTAACTATTACCATGAGACATATCTGAGTCCCCACTCGGCCAGGATAAATATTCTGTCTTTTTGTATCTCCACCCCCGACACAATGACTTATTGAAATTAATCCAAGTGTAATTAAAGTATTAGCAGTATATTCATACCCTACCCAATTTCCATATTTTTCCCCAAAAAAATGTTTCTGTGCTTGAAAATTTCTGCAATTTTGCTACTATGAATCATTACCTGCAATTATTCCAGTTAACTAAAAGTTATCATATTCTCAGATGCACCTTCTATCTTATTCCACTTGATGGTGCCAAAAGGTTTTTAACAACATATGTTAGAACCACTACAATTGCAGCTGGGAGAAAACACAAAGAAGCAAGATCTAAATAAGATTCTTTTAATTGTTTTAATATAACAAATGTTCATTATCCATAGTTATTGCTTACTGTAAAGTTTTTGTAATGGTTCTGACTGATCTGGAAAAATGATGAAGTAATGAATCAAAAATGAAAATATGTTAATGCAAACAGTGCTGTCTAGCTTTTGATTATTGTCGGGTTTTTAAATGGTTACTGATCTGGACGTGATGATGAAGAGGAGAGTAGAGTATGAAGAAATATTAATGTAAACAATGTTTTGAGCCTTTAAAAAAAATACAGAATCCAACCACTCAGTCAATTCCGATTTACCAAGCTCATACAAAGCTCCAGTTAGACAAATGCTTTAAACACTAGTTATCCATAGTCATTATTCCCTGCTATAGTTTCAATTCCACTTCATGCATGTGCCTTCACTTCTTCCCCACCCCATCAAAGATAAAAGGCAAGTAGCAGGAGCAGGAAAAAAAAAATAAAGTTAAAAAACAGGAAGGGGTAATTGCAGACAAAGAAGGAAACCTAAGGAAGAAAATGTCACGCCTTAGTAAGGTACAGAGTCAAATGCTTTCATATCTAAGTAATGAAGGAAGCAAAATTATAAGCAAAATTCCTTACATTTATCTTATTTCTAGGACCCACGCAAGAGCAAACTTTGAACATCTGATGTCTGTATTTGACTGGAAATAGAATATACTTTCCTGGCACATAGGAAATTGAACATATACACACATACACACACACACACACACACACACACACAAAACCATGAGCCCTCAAATTGGGAAAGTGTTCTTTCCTAAAAATATATTTTGAGTGTCTTGATTATCTATCACTTATTCAATTTGCTTTTTCAAGTTACAGATGGAACTTCCAACTTCAAAATCATTAACAAAAAAATAATCAGCTTAAAATGAAAGGTACTTGTTGATTGGACCCTCTATAGTAATATGTTCCATAATGTAACTAATCTAGTAAACACGAGTGTTTGGGTATGTGATATTTTGCTGATAAAGTTTCCTAAACACAGTGTTCTGTGCCAACGCACTCCATGACTCCAGATCAGGGGTTGGAGAGGGAACTACTGAATGGGATAGTACTGGATCACAAGACTTCTAAGTTTTCTTCTGGATGTAACATAAATATGACTGGAAGGGAAGGTACAAAAATCTTGAACAGAGACTATTTTTATTTTTTCCTTATATCATTTCTTTATTTCCCTAATAGTAAATGATAATGAGAGAAAAGTAATGATGACTCTGACCATACCAGAAGCTGGCAGCAAACCCAAAAGCACACAGTTAACAGTCTGGACATGAGAGGAGCCCCAGGCATATTATATGGCCTTAAGGAGAATCCATGCCAGCTGGGGTATGAGGTACTGAATACTGATTAATGAACCAATCGGAGCCTCTCTCTTCTTGGAGAGTTTGAATGGGGAACCCAATGAAGACAAGGAGGCTGTGGTCCTGAAGCCCAGGCACCCACACAGAGGAAAGACAACATCCAGAAGTCATGAAGTGGTAGAGGCCGTGAGGCTGGGAAAATAGTGGAGAAAGTAGATAACAAATCAGTAAAAGCAGATTCACACATATATTCAAAAGTCCTGGCTTAGAAATTCAATCGATCTTAGTTTGGGAAAAGTAATATCAAACACATATCCGTCAATTCCTGGAAATGTTCTATTCTTTGAATTTTTGTTTTCTTCCTCCCACATGCTCCATTCAGGCCTCTTTCTGTTCAGTTCATGAGTCAACTATGCCAAGTACACATTGAAAAAACATTTGCGTTCATGCACAAGAACAGTAGTAACTTCTCTTTCTTAAAGAAATGCCTTACCTCCAGAAGCCATGGCTTTAGTTTTCTGTCCAACAAAATATCAAATCCCAGGACTTCGAAACAGACACTTTCACTTCCTGGAGGTTGGCCAGGTCTGCACATTCGATAGGCATGCAGGACATGAGGTTCTGCTACAATCAAAGTCTTTACAACCAATTCCTGCACGTATAGTGATTTAAAAAATAAAAAAAAAAAAAGGTAAAAATGCCTTACTTTTTTTGTGTCTTGTTTACATATATGGAAATAAGGCCTGGACTTACAAACCAGCACCCTGGCCAAGTTCACAAAGCTCTATGGCATGTGGCCCCTGCCGCTGCTCTGATTCCGTTTCATGCAACTCTTACCCTGCTCATTACATTCCAGCCATGCTTGCCTGCTTAGGGCCCCTGGCATTAACTGTTCCCTCTTTCTGGAACACTGTTCCCTATACTCCCACACCTGGCCTTGACATTCAGAAAGGCCTTCTGTGACCCTAGAGTCAAAGGTAGCCACTGTCATCTCTTACTGCACCACTTCACGCAGAGTAGAATCAGCTGATCTTTCTCGTTTTGTTAGAGCCATGTCCTTGCCAACACTAGTGCCTGCCATTTAGTAGATGCTCAAAAATACTTGTGAACAAATAAGTAAAATAAAATGTGGCTTCTGTCTGTTAAATAAAGAAGGCTAGGATCATATGCTAGCCTTCTCAGAAACCATACAGAAAGGTTTAGGAGTGGCAGGGGAAAAAAATTCTAAGGAGAGTAAAGCACTCTCCTTACAACAAACAACATAGACAAAAGCTGTAAGGGCAGGAGGGACAGAACCTAGGAGAGGTGGGCTTCTGTGTGTGGTGATGATTTTGCAATTCACAAGGTTTATCTGAGATGAGAGTCCTGCTGACTACAGAAATAGCTGTCCACAACTGCTGGGAGGACACACAATACTACTAGAGTGAGTTACTAATGCTAACAAAACAAAGAGTTTATTGAAGTTTAAGAACAAGCTATGGATTGTGGAAAAACTGCTTGCTGGGGTTTTTTCTTAGAATATATTGTCTTTTTAAGTCCCTCTCTACAGGTACAGGCGATATAGCATGGCAGGTAAGAACTCGCCTCCAACGTCAAGCTTTCCGGGTTCATCCCTGGTTTGCTACTTGCTATATGTACAACCTCAGTCACGTTGCTTAAACTTTGTGAGTCCTACTTTTCCCAAAGGTAAAGTGGAAATAGTAATAACATCTACTGCAAAAGACTGATGTAAGACAAAATGAGACTCCATGTAAAGCTCTTGGCACAGTGTCTAGAACAGAGTAAACCTTCAGCGTTAACTACTACCATTGTTATAGTTTTCAACCATTCCTCCAGAACACTACCTCATACGTCAAGTCAAAGACAAAACATTCCACTACATGATGGGAGCAATAGTCACTACATGGGAGAAAAAAATGGGACACAGAAATTAATTCTGCTGTCACCCAGAATCCCCACCCAGATCATATTTGGGGTATCAGAGATGCCATGAAAGGTTATCCTCAGAACATTTTAATAAAAATAAAAAACTGATGGTAATACTAAAGTATATAAAGATAAAAAGACCAAAAACCACTTCATGTAAGTCTTTCAATACATTAGTGAAGCCACGGGAGAATAAGAAAAAAAAGAAAGTTAAAACTTTGGCTAATAAGTGTCTGCATGAAACACCACAGGCAGGATGGGGAGAGTGAATATTAATAGACCCTGAATTATAAATCTGTGTTTATTCTACATAAAACACACATTTGTAAGGAATGCAAGGCAAGACTGCAGGTATATTTGAAAATCAGCGATGATAGAACCAAACACAAATCAAATTCCACTAATGCTTTTGAGAATGTCCAGCATAGTGTCATTGCTTTGAAATATGATTTGTAGATTTGTACCTAAAATATATAAAAAGCACTCAGTAAGGATGGTTTTATGAGTGATTATAATTGTAATCACCATGGCTTGATTTTCTATTGATTTCTTATTCGTTCTTGATCTGCACAAAATACATATCTCTGTGCTATACAGGGGGTACTATAAGTTAGTTTTCATAAATAGTTACTTTTTAGATAAATTACCCCTCCCAAGAAAGGTCATTAGAAAAAAAAATTTTTTTTGGGGGGGGTAGTCTTAAGTTAAATTCATGAACTTTGTAAACTGTGACATTAAGAGAAAAATTTACTGATTGCCTTCTCAAACTCTTCCCTTTTTATATATTATTTCATTAACTCATGCTAAGCATATACCTTTATATATAATTCTTAATAAAAGTAAATATAATTATAAAATATGTGCTTGGAAAGTTAATAAGTTTATTAAGTATTAAATAATTGCTTATTTGTAGATTGTTACTATACATTCTAACTAATGTAGGCAAGAATAATACAAAATTTACCCATTTATAGAAGAGATCATAAATGTTTCAGAGCTTAATAGATGCACATTGGCCATATTCCAGCTATATATGAAAATTATACTTTAGGCTCTAAAAGAAAGGTTCCTTTCCCTACCCTCTTATTTATATTAGTCTTACTTCTATACCTTCTATCTAATTTAATTATGTAGAGGAAGTACCACTTAAAACCAATTTTTCTCTCTGATTAATTTTCTCTACACATTCTTCACCAAGGCAGCTCAATAAATTCCACCTTTTCACAAGGACTTACTTCTCCAAAGAAGTGAAAACCCACATGGAAGTGAAAAATTGCGTAAAGAAAAAGGAATATCACATAGCATATAAAACTTTCTTGTTCTCACTGAGATCAAATGATCTGTTCATTAAATCATCAGGTATCATCATAAATGATCTCCCATCAACAAGCTACTGCCTCAAAATAACAAATTTCACCCTTTTGATGCATCTAACTTGCTATATAATAAATTATCATTATTAAATATTTTTATTATTAAATATTAACATTATTAAAATATTTTTTAAATTTCTGCAAAATAGGCATTGGTAGTAAATAAGTAGATAAACACAGCATTATCATAATCAAATTTCTTATTTGGATGTATTTAGACTATCAGGAAGATAGAATAGAAAGTTAACAGGTTGGTGGGTCTCTAACAAAATCCAGCTGACAAACATTTTTGCTGGAACCCCTGAATTTCTAAAAAGTTTTGAATATGCTGCCAACATTTATTTATAAATCAAGAGACTTAGAGCTTCCACTGACAAATTAGAAGAATGAATCACACTAGACCCAAAATACCATGTGGCACCAAAAGGCTGGTGCTGAATAGTATCCACCTCCTTCAGATGTCTTACACTCTTCAAATTACCACAGTTCCCAGCACACGCTATTTACTTCTATCCAGACCATTTCACTCCTTTTTACTTGTCTGACACCCAACAGTCTCTGGATTTACATTCTGTGATATATAGAAAATAAGGTGTAAAAAATGTCAACCAACAAAACAACAAAGAGATAAATATAATAATGCTAGCTTTTCTGATTTTCCCGAAAGAACCAAATTCGGCTATGAACTTTCATGTCCTTTTTCATGGTAGATTTATTTAAATTATATCGTATTTGCTCCCAAGGAAAGCTAAATCATATTTCATAGTCTATCATATTAAGTCCTCTTCTAACTTTGAATACCATTGTGATACTTCTGTTAGGATTAATAAACAGTCAGTTTCACCTAGGTTACCTCCTCAGATCTGCTTCCTTTTCTCTCTTTACACATATCATTTGCAATGTCATCCACTGCCATGGCTTTAATTATCAGTTACATCCCAAATGTACACTTTTAACTGACTACTTAATCTTTTTTACCTGAGAAAACATTTCAAGTTCAATAAGTCTCGTTAGAACTCATTGTCATAGCCTCATAATCTTTTAAAAATTTAGTCCAGGCATCAAAACCTCCAGGCAGCCCTCCTCTTATTCTCGCCCACAGAAAGCCACCATATGTGGTCTTCCTCTACAGTCCCACAGAATCCAATGCATGCCTCTGTTGTTGTACATGCTAAATTACATTTTATTAACAATTTTTGTGTGGGTCTTTCCTACCAAACTCTAAGTTTTTTGAGGAACTGTATCTTCTAAATCTTCAGATTATTAGCCAGAAACAAGCCTATACTACGGGTTCAGTAAGTGTTTACTGAATGACTGGATGAAATGAATGAACAGAACTCTTTCCCTTCACTTATAAAACTAAGCTCTACCTCTTTTCAAAATAAGTTCCTTTCTACTCTATTTCAAATAAAGCCACATCCTTCTCCCTATAATTCCTCCTTAAAACTGCAGAGGAACATTTGAATGCTTCTCCCTGATTTCTTGGACATTGAGTTAACCTCAAAGTTGACCTGTTATCTCTTCTACTGTGGTTCATTTTGGGCCATTCTTTTCACTTAAACTTCCTCTAGGTGCCTTCCTCTACCTACTCTTGGTCTATACTCGAACCCATCCTATACCCATTTTTCAGACTTATCCTTTAAATTCATAGGCTTTGGCCTTATTACTCTCCTTTCTGAAAATCTGGAAGGAATGAATCCTTACTGCTTACACCAAGTTAAGCTTTGATCTTTTGGACCTAAAATTTTGCCTCCATATATTGTCTCAGCCACAAATCCCCAGAGAATTCCCAAAAATACCATCCATGCCAACCCCAGCCACTTATCACTCTTCTTGTACATCCACGCCTTTACTTATGCTTTGTTTGCACCTAGAACTCCCTCTCCCCCATCCCTAGCAGTAAAAATACTGCTTATCAAGATCTGTTACAATTCCCACTTCCTTCATGAAAACGTTTTATCTGCCCAATCTAATGTAATCTCTTCTTCATTTAAAATGCTGATGATCCTTTAAATTAACCTGAGGAAAGAGTTATAATTGTGAAAATGGCATAATCTTACTGAAATATCACTCCAAAACTTAGCAACATCATGTTGATTTGCTTGTAGGAATTCTGTAAACCACTTGATGGAACGTTTGCTGCCTTTATTTTCAGTCTCATCCCTTTCAAAACGCTCATTGTGCTTGTTCACAGAGTAGTTTGTTAGATGCATGTATAACTGGGTCTGTAACAAGTAAGAACCAAAGTTGTTATCACCTATGAGACTCTAGAACTGTGAGGTTTCACAGAATAAGGGAACCAAGGATGAAAGACAATTTTAAGCATAAAATATATAGATCAACAATTTCAGGATGATTTAGGTAATTTTCAAATTAAATGGAATGGCACATTTCCAATAAAAGAATTATAAATGTAGTCATCTACAAGGTTACTTTACATATTATTCAAAAATATATCTACCATAAATAGTATTAAAATAATAATAATAAATAATTACATGAAAATGTGAAATTATACACTGCTAAGTAAGAAAAATGCTGTTTTTGTTAATTTGTTTTTAATGTTTTTAGTCACAGTTCTCACCCAAACTTGTTTTGGAAAGAGAATTTTCTGAGAGAACATTCTATGTTTTTTTCAAAGAAAAATAAAAAATGAAATCTCAAGTAAGTAGTATAAACTAAAAGGCAGGCCTACCAAACACAACCTCTGCCTTCCCATAGGGGCTGGGAAGCCACTTGAACTCATTCAAGAGACAGAGTGCACTTAGAATCAGCAGACAGAAGCACCACCCGATGCTGTGGAGTCATTAACAGTAATCATTAACAGTAAATTTACAGTATTCCTTTTAGGAGCTGTTATGCCTTACTCTCTTTACATTCTTACATTTGTTGATACTGTTATCCTCAACTAAGCTTGAAAAAGAATCCAAAATTTAAAACCTCTCAGTATTGTCAACTAATACACATCTAATGGTTCCATATCAACCTAGCATAAACATTCATCAAATCTATCTATCCTACCCTCATGATTCTACTCCCAGAAATTACTTTGGATAGCAATGTTGCATCACAACGAATATATACTTCATGTACATTATCATTATCTTGGTTAAGATACAAATAGCCAAGTATATTTGTATCATATTTTATCTTCACCGCAATTAGCTTAGATCTACAGTAACATTTGAAGCAAATGTGCAGAACTGATCATTTGAGCTACATGTTGTTTACTAACCCAAGTGCTCATAACTAATTAAGAATTTATTTTTTCATTCACTAAACAGTATTTAAGGCGTACCTATTTACTACCTGCAGGAACTGGTACTGGGCACTGTAAATACAAAATAAGCAAGACAGACATAGTCCCTAACCTAACAAAACTTAGAAAAAGCTTTAAATTAAGTGATATTTTAAAAGAAAGAGCATAAATCTTCTGCTGGTCTAATCATAACTGCTTGATTTGAAGAAAAAGGAAAGGAATCAAACCATAGCCCATAGCATTTCCTATATAATGCTAAAATATAAATCATTTTTCAATTTTAAAAAAGGTTGGAAAGTTTTTGAGGGGCTCTCCATTTGGCAATAATTTCTTAAAATAAAGAATAACAACAATGATAAAAACTATAGCTATCCTAGTGAAAAAATGAGTAAGAAATGGAACTGTGCATTTTTCTTAAAACAGTATCTTTGTAAGTAGGATTGGAAATTCCAGTTTCACATCTACTTCAACAAAAATCTTCTAAGCAATTCATTGCCAGTTGGACATTGGCCATAAGGAGTGAAGATAGCTATAAACCAAATAGCAACCTGCAGGGAATGAGAAGGATATAACTATTCTCTACTCTTTTTTTTTTTTTTTTTTTTTAGCATGTAGGTTCAATACAATGAATTGGGATATACAAAACTTTTGAAGAACTGGCCGACTGCTAAACTGTTAGCAAAAAATAAATGGTTATTATATTTCAATGCCTGAAATTCTGTGTCTTATGATCTCCATACGTGTAGTTTACCAATATTTAATTCTTATAAACATACACAACTCTTCATAAAATACATGTTCACTATTTTAAAAATTGGAAACAGGAAGAAACAAATATGTAAGAGTATGCAATCCAAAAACAAACCAATGAGAACATTTTGATTTATTTTTTCCAGCCATTTTTTAAGCTTACTTTCTACATAATTGTGATCACACTTTAGATAAAATATTTTGTATTTCATTTTTTTTTTTCGTATCTTAATCTAGGAATTTGATTGTGAAGTCAAAAAAGGTGAACGTTGAAATTTTAGAGATATATTGGGACACCTGGGTGGCTCAGCAGTTGAGCGTCTGCCTTTGGCTCAGGGCATGATCCCGGAGTTCTGGGACCAAGTCCCACATCGGGCTCCCTGCGTGGAGCCTGCTTCTCTCTCTGCCTGTGTCTCTGCCTCTCTCTGGGTCTTTTATGAATAAATAAATAAAATCTTTTTTAAAAAAAGAAAATTTAAAGATATATAAGGAACATTGACACTTACACAGGAGAAGATAATTCTTTGTACATGTGAGCCAAAGCCACAAGATTACATGATTCAAAAGCACTTGGCAAAGTGAGACACAGAGGCTACATTTCCTGACTTCCAAACTTTCCTTATGATTTCCTTATGAATGTGCTTAAGCAAATCACATACATATAATTTAAGATATTAAGATAAATCACTTTACCATCTAAATGAGCTTCCAAATCTTACTCTTTGCTATATCTTCCCTTACTCTTTTCTCTCAAAACATGACTATCTGCATTAGAATATATTATAACCCATTCTTACCCCACCAGTTATTTTAATTATAATTTAAGAGCTGACAAGTCTCAAATTAGGCCTATAGTTTGGTTCTCTCGTGAACTCCAGACCTACGCTATACACCCAAATACTTATAGCATAGCTCCATTTGGAGGCTGCTCAGGCATGTCAACCAAGCACACCAGCTTTCTGCAAGCCCTTGTATTTCCTGTCACGGTGAATAATTCCCCATCCACCCAACTGCCCATGCCAAAATTCTTGAGTTTTATCCTTCATTTCTCTCTCCCATTTCCTCTTCTACAGATCCAACCTGTCAGTATATTACAGCAATATTATCCATGTTATCATAGATATATCTTAAATCTAAGTTCTTATTCTTAGGCTAGCCCTACTGCTATTACTGCAGATAAGGCCATCTTTCTTCCCACATGTGGTTAGACTAGAAAATACCTTCTCCCTTACCCTCACCTCTCCATCCATCTACATCTACATCCATCTCTCACATTCCCCACACTACAGACCAGATGACCTTTTTAAGACAAAAATCACATTCCTCCTTTCCTTCTCTTTTTCCAGGCTCTTCCTCCTCATCTCTGAACACCCACCCTTCATAGTCTGTATTTAGCCATATTGAACATGACTGCTTTCTCCAAACACACCATACCATGAGCCATTTTTCTCTATGGACTACCCTACCCACCCTACCCTTCCCTCAAACTGGCTAATCCTTTATTATTCATATTTTGCTTCATAAACTCCTTCTTTAAACTTTATCTCCAGCTGGGTTAGATGTCCTTGCTATGCACTGCCATAGCACCCTCAGTGTCTTAGACCATTACACTTACCATCAGGTATTATAATTGCTTATTTTATTTTCTGCCTCCCCACTAGACTGTTGCTTTTGAGAGGTCAAGCACTGTATCTGTTGGTCACTGTTTTTCCAAAACCAGCAAAATGCCTAGAATGCAGTAGAGTTCAAATATTACTTGGTGGCTGGATATATTCACACTTTATGACCTTTAAAGAGATTATTCTTTTATCTTCCTTTCCAGTAAAAACTTTGACAGTTCCCTTATTCTTCCCTTGCCAGACTTACAACATTTTTCAATTAATTTAACATATAGCAATGCTTATGATCAGTCATTATGTAATTTTTAAAATATGAGCACTTTTTGTGCAGTTAGCTATGCACATAACATTGGAGGAGAAAAATAACCAGGCTTTTGACAAAATGGGAAACAATACTTAATTAACTATAATTTTTACTACAATTAGGAGGTCCAAAAATAGGGTCGAGGTTAACTAAACTTTTATTATATATAATAAATTGAAGTTTTTTACTTTCATGATAAATTATGATAATAAAGTGTTACAGTTTGACCTTCATAAACCATAAACTTCAGTTATGACTTTCATCCATGAATATATGGCTGCACAAATGAAATCTTAATGGAAAAATATCTATAGAGCAGCACCTGAGTGGCTCAGTGGTTGAGTGTCTGCCTATGGCTCAGGTTGTGATCCTGGGGTCCTGGGATCGAGTGCCGCATCAGGCGCCCCACTGGGAGCCTGCTTCTCCCTCTGTCTATATTTCTGCCTCTCTCTGTGTCTCTCATGAGTAAATAAATAAAATCTTTTTTTAAAAAGTTCAATTTAATAGATTTTAAAAAGCACACTGAAACTGCCAATTTATGTCTTTAAATTTGGTCAATGTAAATTTACCATCTTTTCTTTTGTGAAAACAAAAATTAATAACTCTACTTTCTGATGGCTCTTGCTTTCTCTGTTTCATATACTTTCTCCCACACCCTACATGTTAAACCATACCTTTATATAAAGCTTGCTCAAATACTCAAATGAGAAGCTGAACACAAACTATCCCTATATTCAACTCCATGATACTTTGTCCTTCTCAATGAGACACTTATTTATATTTCTAAGTAAGTCATTTCTATTCAGGATCACAGCATACTCATATGCACTCTGAAATCCATTTCTATAAGGGCCACTGTATACACGTGTACATGTCATTTCTATACAGGGCCACTACATACACGTGTGCTTTGATCCTTGTGCTCACAGCGCCCTGCTAGAGGAGACATTTTTTTTTCTAATTTTCACAAAGCTGTCTATAAACTAGAAGCAGTCTTGTTTATGTACACAATTCCTGAGTATAAAAACTTGAGAAGAGCTACTTTGATTCACATAATCTTTACACACAATGCATGCTTTAAAAAGTACAAGTTGAACAAATGAATAAAGCCATCAATTCTGTCTGGTATCACTTACCAAATTAGACTCATTAGGTGGAATGTATTTCTCTGTTCCCATTCGCACAAGCCCATCATGGTACAGAAATATTTTCAGTGGATCACACGATGTTACCAGAATATAAATTCGTAAGTCAAACTTGTAGCCTTCCATTAGGAAAGGCTTTTCAATGTATTCTTGAACAATCAAATGATCCTGAGATGGAAGTTTGTCACCATTTCTTATCAAAGAAATTCTAAGTTTAAAAAAAAAAGAGAATTAAAAGAATAATTTGATAGGGGGTCAAGATGTTAACAAAATTACAGACAATACTCAAGAGGAAAATGGTGCAGTAGGGAACTCCAAAGTCTGTCCCTCCACAAAAGCAATGAACAGCCAAAAAGTTATCAGAATCAACTTTTTTGGAAACCTCAAAACTGACCAAAAGCTTGTAACAACCAAGTAACAATCAAAAAAAAAAAAAGAGAGAGAGAGAGAGAGGAAAAATAAAAAGCCAAATCTATGTAAAAGAGCTTTGTGGCATTTTAACTTATTTTGGTCCCATCCCCCAACCTCAACTCAGCAATGGCCTTGAACACAGCCCATGTTCCCAGTACAGGTACTGGTTCTGGAGGGAACAGAATAGACCTTATTCTTGTGGTAGTTTTGTTGTTATTATTGTTGTTTTACCTGCCTGGTGGCTTCCTGAAGAAACTCAAAGGACTTGCTTTTACCTTGCCTAAGTAGGAACTCTCCTAGTGTTGAGGCAGCTGCTTGAAGGGGTTGCAGGCATTATTGAAAACATTTAAAGACAAATGAATTAGTTCCTGCTGCCTATGGCAACCAATAAAGGTTGGGGAAAACAATATATTAACTAAAAATATTGAGAAGAAAGATTGAAGTATGAGAATCTTTGGAGGAATAAGAGTTTTGAAAACCTCTTATTTTTGGGAATCTAGAATGCCATGTGCATACCCAAGGCTAAGTGCATGCTCAGGAAAGACCTGTAAGTCCCTAAGCTCTTATCTCTGGCCAACCAACAGGCTCTGCACAAGGAGGAAATGAAGACTAAAGCTGAGTTTTAAATTGCCTAGTTAAGTGTTGATGGCTTGTTCCAACACACTCATATACCCCATCTGCAAGGACTGGGAGTTTTGATTTGGGGAAAGTTTTTTTTCTTCATTTGTTTTGATTGCAAATATTTGAAGAAATCTCTGTCCACTTACTAGCTGAGCACTGACCCAACAGAACAGTAATTTCAGTGCCACACAACAAAAAATACAGACTCCACAAAATTATTTCAGAAAGATCACTAACCAAATAAGCAACCATAATAAGCAGCAAAAAAAAAAAAAAAAAAAAAAAAAAAAAAACCTTGTAGAAGGGGGAAATCTGATTTTCAGAGTTGCTACATTATAACATTCAAAATGTCTAGTTTTCAACAAAAAAAATTATGTATCATACAAAGAGAAAAGATAGTATGGCCCATACACAAGAAAATTACCAATTAATAGAAAGACAGACACTGGGCTTACTAGAAAATCAACTATTTAGATCAACTGTTTTAAATTTGTTCAAAGGGATGCCTGGGTGGCGCAGTGGTAGAGCATCTGCCTTTGGCTCAGGGCATGATCCCAGAGTCCCAGGACCGAGTCCTGAATCGGGCTGTGTGTTTCTCATGAATAAATTAATAAAATCTTTTTAAAAAATTAAATAAATTTGTTCAAAGAATTAAAGGAAACCATATGCAGAGAACTGAAGGAAACCATAAGAATGGTATCTCACGAAATAGAGAATATCAATAGAGATATAGCTGGGGTTTTTTGTTTTGTTTTTTTGTTTGTTTGTTTGTTTGTTTGTTTGTTAAAAAGAGTGGAGGGACCCAAACTGAAATTCTGGAGTTAAAAAACACAGTAATTAAATAAAAATTCAATAGAGAGGCTAAACAGAAGATACAGGAAGTCAGGGGGAAAAATCAGTTAACTTGAAGGTAGGTCAATTGAAACGTCTCAGGAACAGAAAGAAAAAAGGATGAAGAAAAATGTACAGAGCTTAAGAGTGTTATGGAACACCATCAAGAATACCAACACACACACATTGGGAATCTCAAAAGGAGAAGAGAGAACGGAACAGAAAAAATATTTGAAGAATTAATGGCTGAAAACTTCCTAATTTGATGAAAACTATTAACTACATCTAAATACATCTAGGGCAGCCGGGGTGGCTCGGTGGGTTAGCACCACCTTCAGCCCAGGGCGTGATCCTGGAGATCAGGGATCAAGTCCCACATCAGGCTCCCTGCATGCAGCCTGCTTCTCCCTCTGCCTGTGTCTCTACCTCTTTCTCTCTCTCTCTCTCTCCCTCTCATAAATAAATAAAATCTTAAAAAAAATAAATACATCTAAAGAACTCAGTGAACTCCAAATAGGATAAACTGAAAGAGATCCACAGTAAGGCATATTATAATAAAACTGTCAAAAGCCAAGACAGAGAGAATCTTGAAACCAAGACTAAATCTTCTTATTACACTTAAGGATCCTCAATAAAATAAATATCTGATTTCTCATCAGAAACAATGGAGACCAAAGGCAGTGAGATGATATATACAAGGTGCTGACAGAAAGACAGAGAAAAACAAAAACAACAACAACAAAAAACGACTGTTAACCAACAATTCCATATCTAGCAAAAGTATTCAAAATCGAAAAAGGAATTAAGACATTCCCATATAGGGCAGCCCGGGTGGCTCAGCGGTTTAGCGCCGCCTTCGGCCCAGGGTGTGATCCTGGAGACCCGGGATCGAGTCCCACGTCGGGCTCCCTGCCTGGAGCCTGCTTCTCCCTCTGCCTGTGTCTCTGCCTCTCTTTCTCTCTGCGTCTCTCATAAATAAATAAATAAAAATCTTTAAAAAAAAAATCCTTAAAAAAAAAAGACATTCCCATATAAAAACTGAGAGTTTGTTGCTAGTATAGTTGGCCTATAAGAAATGCTAAAAAGAATTCTTCTGACTAAAATGAAAGGACACTAGACAGTAACTCAAATCCACATAAAGAAATAAAAAACACTGGTAAAGGTGACTACATAAGTAAATATGAAAGTCACTATTAATGTAGTTTAGATTTATAACTATTCTTTTTTCCTATATTATTTAAAATGCAACTGCATTCAACAATAATAAATCTATGTTGATGGGCACACAGTTTATGAAAATGTAATTTGTGACAATCATAATATAAAAAAGGACAGAGCTATATAGAGGCAAAGTGAGGTCTTTTTTGGTTTTGTTTTCGTTTTACTATTGAAGCTAAGTTGATATTAATCTAAATAAAACTGTTATAAATCAAAGTGTTAGTTATAATACCAGGGAAACCACTTAAAAAAAAACCCTCCCATAGAGATTCAAAGGGGGTACATGCAACCTGATGTTTATAGCAGCATTATCAACAATAGCCACTATGGAAAGAGCCCAAGTGTCCACTGACTGATGAATGGATAATGAAGATGTGGTCGACATACACAATGGAATATTACTCAGCCATCAAAAAGAATGAAATCTTGCCATTTGCAGCAACGTGGATGGAGCTAGAAATGTATTATGCTAAGCGAAATAAGTCAGTCAGAGAAAGATAAATACCATATGATTTCATTCATGTGTGGAATTTAGGAAACAAAACAGATGAATGTGTGGGAAGGGAAAAAAGAGAGAAGGAGAGGGGGGAAGCTAACAATAAGACTCAACAATAGAGAATAAACAGAGGATTGATGGAGGGACGTGGGTGGGGAATGAACTAACTGACGATGGTATTATGGAGGGCACTTGTTATGATGAACAGTGGGTATTATAGGTCAGTGATAAGTCAATAAATTCTATTCCTAAAAAAATAATAAAAATAATAAAAAATTTTAAAAACTCAAAAATATATAGTAAAATAAATGACAAAATTAAAATGGCACACAAGAAAATATCTATTTAATACACAAGAGAGTAGAAAAGGAGGAATTGAAGAATGTTAACTATACTAAGACATAGAAAACAAATAGCAAAATGGCTGAAATCTTTCCTTATCAATAATTACATTGAGTACATTAACTCTCCAACTAAGACAAGCCTTGCAGAATGTATAAAAAAAAAACCATGATCCAATCACACACTGTCTACAAGAGATTCACTTTAGATTCAAAGATTCAAATAAGTTGAAAGTGATCAAATGGAAAAGATACTCCATACTAAAGGTAACCAAAAGAGAACTGGAGTGATTATACTAGTACTAGACAAAACAGCCTTTAAGACAAAAATTGTTATAAGAGACAAGGAAGAACAATATATAATGATAAAATGATAAATCAAAATGTTAAAATAATATGTTTTTATTAAAAGCAGCCTCAAAAAAGTACATTGTAGAAAACATTAGAAAGCAAAAGGACATATGAATATTAAGTTGTATAATCAGCTAACATGTCTAGTTTGTGGTACTTTAGCTTAAAACGTGTTTTAGTGATATTCAATTCAAATACTGTGGCTCCATAAGAAAAAAGCTTATTCGTAAAGCAAAGAGGATACTTATTTTGCTTTAAATTTCTAGCTTCTCCAAGTCAATTTAGCTCTACTATATCAACTGAACTTTACCATCCAAGCTTACTCTAAAATTATTATAAATGCAAATTTTGGGTGCCTGGGTGACTCAGTCAATTGAAGTGTCTTCCTTTGGCTCAGGTCATAATTCCAGAGTCCTGGGATCATGTCTTGTATTAGGCCCCCCGGTAAGCAGGGAGTCTTCTCCCCCTCCCTCTGCCTCTCCTCACTGCTCATTCTCTCTTTCTCTGCCTCTCCCACTCTCTCTCTCTCAATTTCTCTCTTGAATTAATAAAATATTTAAAAAACAAAATAAATGGAAATTTTCTGCTTAAGGAAAAATTAGAAAACATCTTTTTTTCTCTTATTTTATTGTCTCCAATTATCAGTCTTTCAACTGATTTAATTTTTAAATTTAATTCATTAAGCCTGTGGAACAACGTAAAAGGGCTCAATAAATATTTAGTTCCAAAAAAGCAACAGAGACCCATTTTATTTTTTTTTCATAATAAACCATGAGTGAAGGCTCACATTTATTCTTTTCCCCCAGTTTTTTTTTTTTAAGCTTTTATACATTCTAGGTGAAAAATACCTACCCATGACCCATTGCACCATTAGCTGGTTTTACTATAAAAGTTTTCTGCTTTCTTTTTTTCTTCAATTCTTTCATATAGTTCTGGAACTGTGTATATTCAGCAGGGAATATCCATGTTCGAGGAACAAAGGTATAATCCAAAGGCCGGGACTTGATCATTCTGTAAATTAGAGATAATATGAAAAGTAATTTCTATTCAAACTTTTCTAAACTTTCTTTCTCTATGCTGCTGACATTTACTACAGAGATTTTAATTCCCACCATTTCTTCATTTATTGATTCATTCAACAAATGTCTATAAAGCACCTATTTTGTGCTAGACATTATTCTGGACATTGAGGATACATCAGTGAAAAAAACAGACAAGATTCTCTGTTCTCTGTACTAATTCATATATTGATAGATCATTCATTTGAATACATACTTTATTACTAAGCACTGGGATATAAAGACAAATTAATATGGTTTCTACCATAAGGAATTTATATATAGGCTATTAAATACAATGTGGTTAGTGCAATGAAGACATACATGGCAAGTTAACATATGGAAATAGTCATTAACTCTGCCTATGGGATGAGAAGGTGGGTAGCAGAAAATGGTTCACTGCCAGGTGCCATTCATATTGCTCCTTTAAAAATGATTTTGAGTCCTCTGGGCCACCCATAAGGAACAGCTTTGATCATCTTTTACTCCACTGTTTTTGAAGTTCAACTACTTTTCTGAGAAAACCATGTGAAGCCTCTGAGTATACTAAGTCTTGTTTTGTTTGTTTGAAACACATGTTCAAAACTTTGCAGAAGTAATTCCCTTTCCTCTGAAGTCCATTCTTCCTATAATCCCTGTTACTAAATTGTCCCACCTACACAATCTCCTAAGCCAGAAACCTAGCAGTCATCTTGGACACTTCTTTGATTCTTATATCACAGCAGCTTTCCATTCCTGTCAATTCTGGTTTTTTCCTATTTTCCATATGTATTTTCTCTTCCCCATTCCCACTATCTCTCCTTTCATTTATCAGATGTTGACAATCACCTCCTTCAGGGCTTCCTCCCTCCTTTCTACCTTCTTTGAATCCATTATCTACAGGCCCACCAAGATTTTGTAAAACATATCTTTTCTTAAACCCATTAAAAAACATGTCATTTCTCTCAGGATAGACAGAAATATTTCCTGAGTAGTTAAAGAGGTTAAAGAATCAATAATTAAATGATTGAATAAAACACAGTAACATGGCATATGCAGCCTGACCTTCATATTTATCTGCAGCATCATCTGAGGCTGAGCCTCCTGACACCTTATAAAACCACAGAAACTGCTTAGAAGTTCCTGAAACATGTTGATTTAAGTCTCCATATAGTTTCTCCCATTGTTGTCTTTGCCTAGTCTCCTTGCCTCCTTCTCACAGGGTGAACTCCTACTATACACTTTTCAATATCAATTTTGCATTTGAATTCTCCAAAAAACCTCTCCTAGAAATGACGTCTGTTATTATCTTTGTCACTGCCATACATTGACTCTCCCCTAACATACTACCATCAAACTGTATTATATGTATCACTCTTTCTCCCTTAATAAAAATTGATTTGTAGGCAGAGACTAGGCCTTATTTATCTTGTTTACTTGCTAGCAGTCTCTACTCTATAGTAGACACACAAAAAATATTTGTTGAGTGAGTGGGTGTATAAGCTTTCACAGGATGCACACAAATATTTGATTACATGCCAGTTTGCTAACCTTTCTCTGTTTGAGTTGTCTTTTTTAAAAACTTTCTCAAATTATCACTCAACTTCCTTAAACTAAAAAAAAATTAATCAACAGAATATAAATCATGAAAAAATTCTGCAGTTCATTTGGTATAATACTTGAGAGCCTTCAAACAGTTTTTCCCATAAAAGCAGACTGTTACTCCAAATAGTCTCAGAAATAAATATATGTACATGTATATCCTTGGGTGGAGATATATACATGTGTCTATGTGTACGTGTGTACACATATGCACCTACTATTGTGCCTGGCACATATTAGATGCTCAATAACATACAGATGCTCAATAACCACTGTATGAATACACACACACACACACACGTATACAGTGTATTATGTTGCTAAACTGCAGTAAAAAGAAGCCTGAGATTCTGGAGACCAGGATTCTGCTCCAGCTCTGCTATTAACTATTTGTTTGACTTGTGCAAGATACTCACTTCTCTGATTCTCAGTTACCTCCTCTACAAAGTGAAGGAAGACCAGGGAACCTCTAAGACCTGCTATCGCGAAAATTCTATCTCTTCCATCAAAATATTATTTCAAATCAATGTAACCTGGTGAAAGATGCACTATAATATTCAAAACAAACTTTGAAAAGGTCTTCTCTATTATAAGAAAATGAAGATTACTTAGTCATATTTCTTGCTAAGAAATCCTTTCTACAGATCTCCCCCATTCCTGGAAAATGGTTGATCCTCTGGAAAATAAAAAGGTAAACATTAATATTCTCATGGACTTAATGAAAACATTCATTTATACTACAATAGAGTTACATCCATCCTGCGAGTTTAATGTTTTTTTTAAGAACTGATTGTTATTAATGTAAAATAGTTAAAATTAAATGACCTCTAATGACTTTATAGAATTAAAGAATCTACAATAAGCAAAGAATAAAATTGCAAATTTTTTAAGAAATCAGACAGTGTTTACACAGATATTAAAGTTACAATTTTCTGTATTGAATAACTGGTAATTCAAGTTCCAAATTATTTCTAGTATTTCAAAGTCACTATATTCATACAGATAAGAATTGTAGAAATATTGACGAAAATAGCCTTGTTTGTTCCCTATTGTATTGTCAATTCTGTATTACACTCTATGCTAACAAACTATACAAAATGTTGACTATCTACAATTCTGTGTATTTGGCTTTTCAGTTTGATGTCTATTTTTTTAATATGTTTGCTTGACATTCTAAAAATAAAAGAATGAAGTCAAATTACACATAGCAGACATTACAAAGTATTTCCACTTCCTGATACCTCTGTGCAATGTATTCCACATCACTTGTAATGCAAAGCACCCATGTGGGAAAAGTTTTCTCCTATTAATTCTTCCTTAAAGATGGAAAGAGGTTAAAAGATTGGAAGGAATTCAGGCTTTTATGCAAACAGTAAAACTGGACAGCAAAAAACAGGCTATGAGGCTATGTAGGTAGGTTAGAAATGAAATTTAATGTCAACACATTAAGAACCCTAAGTAAAATTATAATGGAATTCATATACTCTCCTGAAACCAATAATTGGTCATGATTAATCCCCACCTGGTAATTTTGCAGCTCTGCAATCTTCTCCTGCTGAACCGCAGAATCACACCATATAAGGTTACTTGTTTCATCCTCATCTGGAGTTTTCATAAATCCCATTTCATCTATTACTAAGCGAACTGCAAGTAAATGATGAAATTAAGTGAAAATTAAAATACTTCTAAAATATATTCGTTGTGGAAACATTTTTTGATATATGCAAATTTTATCTCACAGTATTTCATTTGCAAAATACCCATTAGTTATAGCATACCCTTATTTTTAGTAACGACAATTTTTCTAGGGCCAAATTATACTCACAGTAACTGAGAACTGTTTTTAGATTGCACTCAAAATCTTTGGTTTCAACCCTCTGAGATTTAGCGGGTACACAATACTGCTAAAGAGTTCAGTGACTATTCATGGCACAGTGAAAACATACACACAGCTGAGACAACACCTCTACTCAGGAAAATGTACTTCATGGCTTTTTTTGTGACCTTGGGCTAGGTACAAAAGGGAAAAGGTAAAAATAGTTCCTGATCATTAGACCCATCCTATACTTTCAACCTCCCCAGATCAAATTATTTTTAGCAGTTAAAATCAAGTCAGCTGGGTTAATTCAGGATATGGAATAATGAAGTAGAATTCACAGTAGAGATCTGGAAACTGGCCTCCTATCTGCTTCTAACCCTTTAATCCTATTGAAAAAAATTTATGCACAGAGGAAAGTTTGTTTTTTAGTACAAACTATTCATATGCTCCTCTCTGATTTGGATATCACAATTAACATACTAACATTATTCTTCTAATGAATTTCAAGTTTAGAATAAGGATAAGCAAAATATTTAGGATAAATTTGAGTTCCAACAGAATTCTGAGTCTTAATAGAAAGGTGTAATTATATAGCAGCACTTCAATATTTTTATTTGTAAATGTTTTCCTTTTACTGTGTATCCTATGTATGAGGGGAAATGGTAAAAGGGGATCAATTGTCTAAATTTACTTGGCTCAAGTATAAAACTGATAAGCAGACAGACACCTGTTGGTCTCAAGTCCTAGAGATTCTTGATTGCTTTTTGGCCAATGAGAAAGAAAGGACTTTTTATGCAATGGTTCAGAGCACAAGCACAAAAGAAGAGAATAGTGATTGGAGGTAGATGATCTTGGGGCAGAGGAGGAATGCTGAGCTGAAGTTGCAGTTGTCCATGAGAGCCATGGGGCTGTTCTGAAGGTCCAGGTGACAAGGTACAAAGCAAGAGTTGGGATAAGGGATGTTCTCTTGTCTGCCCCAGACTACCATGAAGCTTTAATGACTTGAAGGCTCGGGACCTGCTGTGCACCCAGGCCTAACAGGAAGGGCAAGGGCAATAACCACAAAGCCTGGGAGACTCCTTTAACTCACTCCTAAGCAGAAAAAAAATAAAAAGCCAGAATAGCAGCTTAAGAGCAGACCTGTCCCTGATTGCAGGGGAGACATTGTTTGGGGCTGCTCAGAAATAACTGAGACGACCTTACAGAGAGAAATGGAACTGGTGGCAGTTACAGAGGGAGGGAGTATAATGAGCTACTAAAAAGTGGTTATGACTATACATATGAACCAGTGAGGCTGGGACCATTCAGGTTACATAATAGTGGGAAAGATCCATTCTTTCCTTAGATTCACAAAACCAAATCTGTAAGGTTAGTCATATATAAATCCCTTTTATTATGAAATTCAGAGCTTGAAGAACTAAGTTGAACTTCAAAGGAAAATACAATACCGGGTATTAAAATGTCACTTTTCTCAGGTAAGCTATTTAGTCAAATTTTTATTTGAACTGAAATTTTAGAAATCAATTGGAATCTTTTAAGGATATCATCCTCCACTGCATGGAAAAGAAATCGCTTTAACGCATCAGTTCCAAACAGAAAGCTGATGACAGCTAAAGCCTAACTCTACGCCTTTAAATGCTAATATTTTAGGAGCTCTCTTTTAAAAGGGGGTGAAATAATAGCCTCTGTACTGAATTTCTACCAAACCAAATGCCCTATTGGTAAAATAGTGATAACCATATAAACTATTTTCTCACATTTCCCTTTACATACTTACATATCCCCTTCTCCAATCCTTCTTGTCTCCGTTTAATAAAAATTACCAAAAATACATTCCTCACAATTTGTCCTGTGATCTTTGGCCTTGACCCATAGAGCTTTCAGAGGCTGCTCAGGAATTTTAAAAATAGGAATCCATGAAACTCTCTGAATTTTAGATACAGAAGGTACATTTATGTTTCTCATTTCAAATTTCAATTCATATTTTATTTAAGCAGCATGACACAGTAAATAGAAAACTGAATTTGGAACCAAATGAATTTGGGTTCAAGTTCCACTTTTGCCATCTGTGTGAACTTGGGTAAGTTGCTCACTCTCACTGGGCTTGTTTCTTTAACTCTACTATAAAGGATGTATAGAGAACTGGGTGTTATAGGCAACTGATAAATCATTGAACACTACATCTGAAACTAAGCATGTTGGATAATTATATTTAAATTTTAAAAAACCCATGTGGAATTTCATAATGTATTAATTATAGAACTACTGAGAGAATGCACTTCATTATTCCACAACATGTCTTCATAAGAAATTTCTCCCAAGACTCAGGAATACAGAAGTCATATCTCCTTTGAATGACCAGTATGATTTTATCTTCTGCATTCTATAACTGATTATTTTTAAATATTTGCTTTGGTTGCCAGGAAGCTCTGAGTCAAATCTATGTCCATCTCCAACTATAGAGACTCTCACGGAATGTATTTTGTATCCTTATCAGCCACAAGATTCGTCTTATTTTGCTCTTTATTTTTCCATGTTCATTTTCTTATGACTATTAGCCACTTCCAATTCACTATTAGAATGAGGAAAGGCAGGAGAATGGAAGGAAGGGAGTAATGCAGCCTATTTTAGAGGGTTTCTGGAAGAATTAAATGAAGTAATGCATGTGGAAATGTTTGGTCAATGGTTATAAAAACATGACTATTAAAACTACAGCAAAGTATTCTACATGAGGGAAACAGGCAACACCTAGGGCAAAAACACAGGTGTCCTAACTATGGCTTGAGTGTATTTCCATTATATAATTCAAACTGTTAAGAAAGCAGTAAGAAGTAAGCTGTTGTATATCACTAGCTTAAATAAGGGAAAAGCAAGGTAGCACTTCCTCCCTGACACATGGCCAATTCTCCCTTTCCCTCCCCTCCTTTGTATTCTCCCAACAGTCCCTGATCCAAGGACTGAGTAAGAAATTCTCTTAAACCCTGAGCAGGCTCAGCAAGGAGGTAGGAGTCAGTATAAAGAATGCTAAGGCAACTTCAGCCCTGGGAAAGTGAGAGGGAATTGCACTTAGACCCTCTCCTGTAGATCAGGTTCCTGATGAACCCCACCGGAATCTTAAAAGTAAGTAAGAGGATAAATTAGCACCACTCATCAGTCACTTTAACAGTGGTCACCTTATTCTTGTTTCTAGAAAACATGCTGCAAATAAACCCTGAATCTTGCCATCTCACCCTCCCATGCTAACCTGTTTCAAGTCCCTGCCTCTAAGGACCATTTGTTGAAACACAGTATCAGGAACCTCAATTGCAGTGAAATATTCCACTGATTGCTCAAGAACTTTGGTGAATTACTGTAAATGGAAATGAGACTCTTAAAGACTAATAAGGGTAAGAATAATTAACATCCTTGAAGTTCATATGATTTTCCTTAACTCTTTTAATGCAAAATGGCTAAGAGGAAGATTGGTTGAGTACTTCTGGTATTTGTTAAAGAGTTCTGCAATGGTGGGCAAAAATATCTTTAAAAAAAAAAAGATTTTATTTATTATTCATGAGAGACACAGAGAGAGAGAGAGGCACAGAAACAGGCAAAAGGAGAATCAGACTCCATGAAGGGATCCTGATGTGGGACTCGATCCCGGGACTCCAGGATCACACCGTGGGCCGAAGGCAGGTGCTAAACTGCTGAGCCACCCAGGGAACCTCCTGGGCAAATGTATCTTAATTTAAAACAATTATTCTTCTTATCTATTCTGTATACAACAGAGAATACATAAAACTGAAATTTCATTAATAAAAAAGCGACAGCATCATCAAAACGATTTCTTAAAACAGAGACAAATGTTTTTTTAAATGTGTTTTTAATGTTTTTAAGTCAGGTTCTCATTGTTTAATAAAAATCTCAAATTTTGTACTTTTTATTTTTATTTTTTTAATTCAGTACTTTTTAAATTTTACATCTAATACTTTAATCTATTTAATGTTTATTTCATACTTGATTTAAAAACTAAGTATTAATCAAAACCACATATATTTAATACCATCCCATTAATAGCTACAGCTTTTCATTTACATTGATGTTCTACTTGATTAATAACATGTTAAATATCTCATAAAAAGGAACATTTCATAGAAGGCATTTAAAAATCAATTACACAAAAGATAATTATCTCCCTGAATTTCTACATTGTTTTCAACATCAAATCAATTTTTCCAACAATTATGAAAACCTTATGAGATCCTTAGAAGACCTACCAATTTCAAACTTTGTCCCAGCAACATTTGCTGTGATGGTTCCCTTCTTTTTCTTCTTTCTGACTTTCCTTTTCATTGTGCTTTGATAAGGCAATTCTGTATTCAGATCCAGGGGAGAAGGTCCCTGAATAACTTTAAAAGAAATGTAAACCAACCAAACATCATTAAAATAACAAAAATTCCATAGCAGAGAACACAAATGCCCCCCCAAAAAAGGTAAAACTGTAAATTCTAGTTCTTTGAGTCCTCAATTAATTTTTAATTCTTAGAAAAAATTCTCAGTGATGATCTATAATATATTCATGTTTTGTAATGTGATCACATCAATCTGCTTACCTCTTTCTTGAGGCAAAGATGGCATTATTGCCTGTGCCTGTTACAATGTGTGCTGTTGTACCAAGCTTTCAGGAAATCTGGAAGGCCTGCATTAGTCTAAGTAGGATATGGCTCCAAATCACTGAAGGTTCCTATCATATTATCTTGATGGAATCCTCAGATTTCAGGGCACTGAAGTTCTGGGATGAGAAAGTACCTGTAGGGATTTTAAAACAAAGTCATTTAGAAAAGGACTTTTATGGAATTTTTCTGTTCTTTTTAAAAGTCAAGTGAGGGCAAAGTTAATCAACAAATGTTTGTCAATTTTATTAAACCTTATGAAAAATGCCAAGTGATAGTTCCCTGTCCTAAAAAGTGCACAGTCTGGAAGGTTTTATTTAAGTTATACCATATTTACACACAATAAATAACATGCCATACAAAAACAATAATAATAACCACATTCACTACCATCTATTGAACACTTACTATTGCTCCCTATTGTAGTCACTTAAGCCACTTAATCTTCCAACAAAACCATGAGGTAGAAGCTTTTATCCCTCTCTTCAGTTAAGTAAATTGATCTCAAAAAGGACAGATCTTTACACAAAGCATGACAAAGTGGAGATTAAAATTAACATCTCTCTGATGTCAATGGCAGTGCCCTTAACTATGAACCCACACAACTTTCAACCCAAGGTCTGAAACTTAGGGGCAGCATTACTTTTAATATGAAACAATGTGTCAGGACAGACATCACATACCAACAGAATACAGAGAAAAGGGATTCCTCATTAAGGAAGAGGGGCAGTGGTTGATGGGGAGGAAGGTGACAACTGCATAAAGCAGACCACATTTGAATTGTGACTTAAAAAATAAAAACAATTTTGAAAGGCAGAAAACAAGGAGTCTTTATTACCATGACCTTATTTGGGCACACACAGGAATGCAATAAACATTTTTTAATGAACTAATTTGATTTGGCTACACCTTAGCATGGCCTACATGACACCTATATTTTCACTCGGTATGTATGAACCTAGGTATTCATGCCCTGACTACACTACACTGCCCAATCTACACTATCAACTTTCTAATTTCTCCCTTCACATTGTAAGAATCTTTGAATTCTTGTAATATGTCTCTAAACACAATGAAAAATTATATAACCTATCATGATAAAGGTATGGGATTAATATCTTTATCAGGAGATTATCAGGTTTATCAGAAATTCAGCTACATAAAATGTGACTCATATACATCACATCCAATAGTCATTTTTAATAATAAGATTCATTATTAAAGGGACGCCTAGATGGCTCAGTGATTGAGTGTCTGCCTTTGGCTCAGTGCATGATCAAGTCCCGCATCAGGCTCCCTGCATACATCTCTGCCTCTCTCTCTGTGTCCCTCATGAATAAATAAATAAAATCTTTAAAAAAAAAAAAGATTAAAAAAAAAGATTCATTATTAAAGAAAATTTAGAACGTAGTTTGTTCTCAGGTACCAATTAAACTAAAATAATTATCTAGAACAATTCAATATAAAAACTAGGAACTCTTATTTATTATAGACCAACTGTGGGCAGGCACTGTTAAGAATCTAAAATATCTTATCTCGTTAGTTTAGATACCATTTCTGAAGTTTTCCAGATATGGAAATTAAGGCTTTCTAAGTTAAATAAATCAAGGTAACAGTTTATAAATAGAAAACCTAGGCTCTGAACCCTGTTCTGTCCGATTGTTCATACTATTCACAAAGCCCCACTATTTTCAGACACTGTGCTAATACACTATAAAGATGTAAAAAACAAAAAACAAAAAAATCTTGGCAACTCAATTGCAGTACAAACTGCAAGATATGGGTGTATTGTGGGAAATCACAATACTTCAGACCAAACAGTGAAATCACAGTGAATATCCCTAGACTGATCTCAGCTCCCAATTCCAAGCTGGAAATAGACTGGATTACCTTTCAGAATAAAAGAAAGGAATGGTCTAAAGTTCAGCGTGATTTCTTTCTGGAAGCTCTGTGATACCTCAGGGAGGTAACTATGTAGGTTTACAAGTCCTTGTCCAACACCTTGTTACCGGAGTAAACAAAGATCCCCTTATGGTAACAGAGTACGTGTTACATTGAAAGTAGGTGACAAAGTCAACAGGAGTGTGAGACAAGGTCTGCCTAACTATACTGACACTACGTTAGTAACCGTCACAGGCTCTAAAAAGAGATTTGTTAATTTCTGACTTAAATAAAGTGCCTAACTACTCTGATTAGTGTAGACCTCAAAACAAGCACTGTTACCTCTTCTCCCACCGCACAGTAATTTAAAGGCCTTAAATTTAGTCTTTTCATACATATGCCTTACTACTTAATTGCACTTATGTTCTGGTGAATAACAGTAAGAGTGCTTTAACAAACTCAAGAACTTCATTCTACCAGTGAATTCTAATCATTTCACTTTATTCTTAGTAAGAGATAGGAGACGACAGACTGATCACACCACTCAAATGAGCCGTAGTTACCTACTTTTCAGAAGTACACAGCATGTTTCAGTTACCTCCGAAATACTTGGAGCCAAAGGTTTCTTAACCTCAGCTGCAAAATAAATCACTTAAGGAACTTCTGAAAATCCTGGAAACCAGGTCACACCTTAGGCCCCAGTGGGGCCCAGGTATCGGCCATACTTTAAGTTCTCCACATGACTGTATCATGCAGCCTAGACTAACAAACTCTGTTCTAATGACCCTGAAGCAAATAATAGTTAGTTATACACTTATCAGAAACAAATAAAACAAAGGAAAAAACTTTGGAACCTATATAAAAAGAGGCCAAATATTTAGGTGAAAAGCACCCATTAAATCCTCATTTCTAGTTCAAGTAAACAAATTGGGGGGTCCGGGGAGGAATTAGAATATCAGCAGAAATTAAGACAATAAGCAATTTTATTTTGCAAATAAGCCATTTCCAAAAGGAATCAATTTCCCAAAATGCCAAGCAAATGCGAACCTTAAATGTAGAGGCTCCAGTGCTACCATGCAAAACAATAGATACATAGGACTAAAACAAAAAAAAAAAAATTCTAATTCCGATACATTTGTGTTGGAGTGCTCTTTCTTCCCCATTCTTCCCTTTGGATTACAACCCATCATGTAAAATCCAAATAAATTTCCACTTTTCCCCTACAGCCTCCTCTGACTATGACTGAAGAAATTAATTTCTCCCTCTTCTAGTCTATCACAGAGACCATTATTTGTACCTATCATATCACCAACCACAAACTCTGAAGGTAAGTGTGTGAAGACATGTGGTTTCCTTCTCTCTTGTTCACTCCCCTGCTCCCAGAGCTTAGAATATTTCCTGACATAATGCTAAATAAGCACTTGTTCATGATGCCAGATGAGAGCAACCAGAGGTGGTCACGGAGCTCTGAGAAGCAAATACGTATCATTTACAGAACACTTTCACATTTTTAAGTGAAAAAAGCGAAGTACATAAAAGCTTACATTTGGGTAAAATAACAGAAGCATATGTGGAACACAGGCATAGAGTAGTGGCGGCCTATTGCAGCTGTGGACAGCACATAGAGACTTACTTTTATGTACAACCTTTAGTGCATGTATTGCCTATTTAAAAAGTAAAATACATGTGATAAAAGTTTGTTTCAATATTACTATGTTAATAACAAAACCCATCAAACTTTGTATTTCATTTGTTTTCCTTAAAGATGTATTTATTTATTTGATAGAGAGCATGTGTGCACATCAGCGGGTGTGGGAGGCACAAGGAGAGAAGCAGTCTCCCCACTGAGCAGGGAACCCCACATGGCACTCGATCTCACCACATTGAAATCATGACTTGAGCCCAAATGAAGAGTCGGATGCTCAACTGACACCCAGGCACCCCAAACTTTGTATTTCATTTAGATGAAAGTATAATATGGTAAAAAGGGCACTGAACAAGAGGTTAATTTGAATTCTTATCCTTTATAAGATAGACTTACCAGATAGACAACTTAATTTCTCAATGTGCATAAGGAAGAAATTGGTTTTTCCCAGACTTAGTCTAAAATGCCAACCAATGAAGAAAGCATTGGTGGTATTTTTGAAACAGGAACACAAGACATCTTTTGTGTAAATCACCTGAGAGAAACTCATACCTTCCCAACAAATCCCAGAAATCCATGCCTTAGTGAATACTATATAGAATGGGTTCTTCGTACATATTGGTGAAATTTTAGCTTACCATTGATTACTAAAATGAGTACTGAGTGTTATGCTGTATGTTGGCAAATTGAATTTAAATAAAAGTTTTTTAAATAAAATAAAATAATCTTTATTAAAGGTCAGTGGAAACCAAAATTAGTGTTAAGGTGAAAATACGTAAAATAATTTAAGTAAAAATTTAATAAAAGCCATTTTTATGGTGAGGAGAGGGAAGGAGAAAGAAATAGAAACTAGTACCTAATATGTACTAGGCATTTTCACATAACTTTGTATTTAGTCCACTCAATAAATGCCCCAATATGTTTTATTCCAATTTTATATATAGGAAAATTTAGATTTCATGGCTAAGTAACTTGCCCAAAGTTACACCTAATAGGTGACAATGAAGTGGCTTATCTCTAAATTCCATGACATATCCTACTTTGTATGCTACCATCAAAATTCAGTCTTTAAATAGGACATATTGAAGATTTCACAAAGAAGCTTAATTTTGCTTGCTCTCATTCCCTTTAAAAGCTAAGGAATGAGAACAAGAGAATCAAGCTGTGGTTTAAAATGTGGTTGAGATCACAAAGTTGCATCAGATTTAATCTATCTTCTTAGAACATCAAGGCAGATATCCATGTCCAGACTCTGTCTTCCTGTCTTTTCCTTCCTGAAGATACTGTAATTCAAAAATACCGTTATGTATCAGCATCTGTTCTCAGTGACAAAACAGATAAAATTTTTCTTTCTTTGTGGTGCTTGCATTCTAGTGTGGGGCAAACAATAACAGCAGACATATTAAGTAAACTACAGAAAATGCTAAGTACTCCGAAGGGAGGAAGCACAACTGGTTAGAAGATCAAGAATGTGGGGAGAAAGGAAGGAGAAGGGTTGCAGTTTTAAATATTGTATCCAGATAGGCCTCATTGGGAAGGTGATGTTTCAAGAAGGGTAATGACTTGTCGTCACAAGTGGAGTTGATTAAAATCTGATGCATGTGTACATATATGTGCATGGAAGTATGTGAGGACGTGAACACATGTGATGGGGAGGGAATGGGGAAACAGCATTTCTGTGGTACTCAACAATCTTAAAGCCCTCCAATATGGTTCTTTTTCCTAAATCCTGGTGTTCCTAGATATTTATCTTCTACATTGATTTTAATCTACATTTACTTTTTTTTTCACACTGATAAGGAGAACACTCAGGTTTCACAGTGTATATAACTAGTTTTATATACTTTTGATAGTATATCACTCTTCTGGTGGACAGGGAGAGAGGAGGGGCAGGGAGATCCCAACCTCTCCATATACTTTGTGTCCCCAGTACTGACATTAGATTTTCACACATTGCTGATGATTCTCTTTGGTTCTTGTTTCTTAGCATCATAGTTTTTGACATCCCCCTTCCATATTTGATATCCTATTGTATGAGTTTTCAGTTCTCAAAACCCATCAAGAAGAATCTCTGTTAGTCAGGACAAGCTACATTTCAAGACAAGAATAAACATCCCCCAAATCTCAGGAGCTTAAATACCTAAGGTCTATTTCTTAATCATGCTGCATATCAACCAAAGACTGGCAGGGGTGTTCTGCATTTCATAGTCACACAGGAGGACCCAGGCTGTTAGAGCAGCCATTATCGTAAAACGAGTCACTGTGGCAGAGGGAAAGGGTTTTGGAGGATCTTGTATATGCAACTAATGACACAAAATTTCTACTCACAGGTCAATGGCCTGAATAAGTCACATGACCCCTGCCAACAAGAGTTAGGAAGTACAATCATTCTATATGACCAATAGGAATGAAAGCCAGAGGGCACCTGGGAGGCTCAGTCAGTCAAATGTCTGACTCATGATTTTGACTCAGGTCATGATCTCAAGGATGAGACTGAGCCCTGTGTAGGGCTCCACACTGGGTATAGAGCCTGCTTAAGATTCTCTCTCTCCCTCTGTCCCTCCCCCCCACCTCATGAAGGAATGAAAGCCAGTAACACTAACAACCATCACTCATAACAGACTCCAACCAATTAATTATTCCCTATTTGAACCTTGCCACCTACCCCTAGACACGATTTTCTAGTTTTCCATAGCTCCACTTTATAGTAGTATTCTCTGATTGAAAAAAAAAAAAAAAAAAGTTTGCTGAGACTTGCACTGGGCCCAGTCTGTCCCTTGATTTTATACAACAGATAATTAAACTTCTCTCTCCTTAGCTGTTAAGAATTATAATTACGCTGATGAGGAAAAGGAAGAAGACAAGGAAGAAAAGGAGAAGGATGAGGTTGATGCAGTCACTTAACATAAAACATGCTATGTGCCCAGGCATTCATCTAGGGTTTTTTTTGTTTTGTTTTGTTTTGTTTTTCATCTAGGTTTTTTACATATAAAACTCTGATCTTCACAACCATAGAAGATGCTCTGTTATTATTAACCCCATAGTTACCTAAATATAATGAACAGGTATAATGAACAATGATATTGAAACACAAGATATTAGAAATTTTTTAAATGATAGTTCTGCAAGTCACCTCAAAATAATGCTCTCTGCATTTCTATACTGAAACTATTTGATGAAAGATGTTTCTACTACTTCAAAATAATTGGAAGATAATAAATGTAGCTAAAATTATACCAAATTAAGCTTTTACTATGGGGAAAAAACACTCTCCACACACATAGTGTGTTATTGGAGAGAGGTTATTCCAAGTAGCAGTCAGAAATCCATTACTTCATGAAAATATCAAAATGAAGCAGTTGTTTTTTTGTGTGTGAAATAGTTATATTACCAGACATCAGGTCATGATTACAATTGTGTCTATTTTTGTGCTATAACACATCATTAAATTTTAGCACTTGGTCCCCAAACCAAATTTGATATTTTTATTTTCAAAAATTTAGTGCTTTTTCTTATGTACAAGTAAGAAAATGAAAGTAAGTGAAACATGTGCCAAGGTTTAAACATTAAAATCTAAAATGTTTCTTATTGATGTTATCAGGAATGGATTTAATGTGAGCTTTAGACCAGGGGCTTCTCAAACTTAATGTGCATGCTAATCATCTAGGAATGTCATTGAAACTCAGATTGATTCATTAGTTCTGGTGAGGGGGCCTTTGAGTCTGCATTTCTAACAGGTTCCCAGGTATGCTAGTCCACAGCTCATACTTCAAGTAGTGAGGCTCTAAATGACCACAGTGTTTAATACTATACTGACACAATTTTTTTAACTTACTGTCCATCTGTGTAACATGTGAAAATTACAAAATTATAAAATGATTTTAAAATTCATATAAATGATGTGAAATTGCATATTAATGTTAAAGGGCCCCATGAGTCAAATAATAAAATAAAATAAAGATTAGGAAATGTTGGCCTAGAGTAGTGATTCCCAAAATATGGTCTCAGCAACAGCTGTATCAGCAACACCTGCAAACTTATTAGAAATGCACATTCTTGCGCTCACCCCCGAAATTTTTTAATCAAATTCGGGGGTGAGGCCCAACAACTGACAAGCCCTCCAGGTGATTCTGATGGAGGCTAAAGTTTGAGAACCACTGGACTAGAGAGCCAACAGCTGGTAGCATGGGCAAACTCCAGGAAAGTGGAGGACAACACTGCTACAGTCTACTGGAGTCTATTCCCTCCCCACTAGTCTTCTAAAGTAGAATCACCTGACCAGGAAAAAGTGCAGGAGAAAGTATTTGCCAAGCAGGACTCTGAGCAGCTAGAAAGGAAGACATTTGCTACAAAGGATCTCATTTACTGGAAACAGCCCTGCTATGTAAGATGTGGTTTCATTAATCTAGAAAAACAGTTTATACCCTTTGTTTGAGCCCAAACCAGCTACCAATGTTGATCAAATAAGACATCCATTTTAAAGATAATCTATCAAAAATCATTAAACATATAAGGATTAACAGCAACCACAAAGATTAACAATATACCCTCTCCTCCAAAGCATTGGGCCAGGAGCATAATAAGTTGATCTGAAAAGGTCATAGCTGAAAAATGGGGGGGGGGGGGGGGGGGGAACTCCAGAGGGAAGAAGAGTTGCAGATGAACATCAACACTGTACATTGTGTACATTGTTGGTACACACACGCAGTGAAAGTACTATACACAAGTAAAAATAAATGAACTAGAACTACATGATGAATCACACAAATAATGCAGATAAAAAAGTTGAGGAATACAAACAGAAGTGTATTATTCATATAAAGTTTAAAATTACATAAAATAATAACATATGGTATACATTGAGAGAGAGAGAGGATCACTTAGGAATTAACACATATAAAATAAAAGTGTAAAGAACTACATGGGGATGATAAACACTAACTCTGACACCTCTTGAGAGAAAGGAGGAGGATGCAACAGCCAGGCCTATTCTACAGAGAAAGAGCACCAAAGATGTCATTCTTAACATAAAGAATGAATATATACTCTTATCATGGTTTAGCCTTCTAAAACAGTAAAATAAAAGTCAAGATTCTTTTGTTTGAATCAGTGTACTTTTTTTTGGAAGTATTGTGTTCTAAGTTACACTGTTGGAAACTTAGGTCTGATCCTGACTCACAAGTAATGTGGAGTCACTTTAGAGCTTAAAGAGGAGTAACACAATCCAACTTTCTTATTAATAGATTATGCTGACAGTAATCATGAGCTGGATGGAAGAGAGAGAAGAATGGTGATAGGGTCCTAAGAGGGTGTTACAAAAGTCCAGAAGAGAGATGGTATGTGCTTGATCACAGATAGAAGCAGACACAGGGCAAAAGAATACTGCTACTACAGAATAAGAAGTTGGTAATCAATAAAGGAAAATAATCTCAGACGACTTGTAGGAACTGGGTGGTTCATTCATCAAGAGAATGCCTGCAGAAAGAAGAGTCATTTTGAGGGGTAAGATGATTTCAGTTTTATATTTGCAGAAAAGGATAGAGAGAAAAAAAATAGAAAATAACACAACAGAATTAGAGATTGTAAATAAGGAAAACCTCCACTTTTATAAATAAAATTGTTTTAATTAAACACAGAAAGGTCTGCTCCAAAGCTAACTACTCCTATTTTTGTGTTCTCTGCCAAGAAATTACAATAGATTTTCAAAATGCCCAGCTGCCTGACTGGTGAACAAATGACATCACCCAAACAACTGCCCTAACAATAATACATTGGCACCACTCATTGTGTGTACAAATTAAAAAGGTTTTCAGAGAATCTACTTACTCCCTGAACACAGAAACTTTTGTATCCCTTTCTCAGACTGGGTATATTCCCAAAAGCTAGATCTGCAGTGTTTTCGACCTGAAAATAATCATTTGATCAACCACTTCTAAAAACCTGAAAGAAGGCCAAGTGTGACATTATATAAGAATAAACAGAAGAACTATTTATTCATTCTAGTTACAATTAATATTGACTTTGAGCAATAGTTGTTCCCACTAATGTACTGCTTGTTTTTCAAATTGCCTTACCCTGCTTAGTATTTCTTCAATGTTTTTTGGTTAAGTTACAACAGCCATAATAAAATGCCCACTAAACTATGTGGAATGTCTTATCTTTGAAATTTAGCCTACTATGACACGAAAAAATAGAAACTGATAAATAGGAAATGTAACAGAGCATATCTTGAAGGCATTATTAATAGTTGTTTTATTTTCAATACTTAGCATAATGAAAAGCGCAAAAAGCTTATTCAGTAAATGTTGAACTAAATAAAGTTCGGAAAGGTAACATCTATAATTCAGCTAATAAAGTGACAAAAGACAAGGTGATTTCATAATGTAGCCATCAAATAGTTAAGTAGAATCAAAAGGTACGTTTCCTCAGAATGTAATACTGAGGTTCTATCTAATTCTCCAGTAGCCTAATGAAAGTCTCACTTTTTATTGACAGTTGAACATCACATCCTCAAAACACCCAACTTATGTTTCACTACATCAACATTTCTCTTGTTCTAAGCTATGGAGTTAGAACTGTGGTCCTGTGGACCCAGCTCTCCTTAACTTGCAGTAACATAGATCACAAGGTGAAAGAAGGGACTAAGGGAAGCGGAAAATTTCTAAAATATCCAGTTCTCTGTTCTCTGCCAGAAAATGCACAATAGATATCAAAATGTGCAGCTGCTTAGCTGGTGAACAAATGACATCATCCAAATGTCATCTGATAGCAACATTTATAGTTTTAAATGTCCGAAACTTAACTCTTTAACTTCCACTGAAAACCTGGTACCTCCTCTTTTGTTCCTTATCTTGGCAGAGGACATCACTATAGCCAAACATCCAAGAGACAGATAAATCAGAATCATCTTTTTTTTTTAATTTTTAAATTTATTTATTCATGAGAAACACAAAGAGGGAGAGAGAGAGAGAGAGAGAGAGGCAGAGACACAGGCAGAGGGAGAAGCAGGCTCCAAGCAGGGAGCCCAACACGGGACTCCATCCTGGGTCTCCAGGATCAGGCCCTGGACTGAAGGCGGCACTACACTGCTGAGCCACCCAGGCTGCCCCAGAATCATCTTTTTTTTTTTTTTTTAAGATTATTTATTTATTTATTTATTTGAGAGAGAAAGAGAACCTACTGGGGGAGGGGCAGAAGGAGAGGGAGAAGCACCCACAGCCCTGAGATCATGACCTGAGCCCAAGCAGATGCTTAACTGGCTTAACCACCCAGGCACCCCAATCAGAACCATCTTTAACTCTTCCTTTAACCTTCTTATTTGATACCAATTCAATGCATACTTTGTTACCAATTTTAGAGTATAAGTAGTTTTATTATTTTTATTTCTACCTACTTCTAAAATGAGTTTTAAATCTAAAATATATAAAATTCATTGGGTTGTTGAATAAGCCCCCATTGTCATCCATATCAGTTAATAAGTTAACACATGTCAAAAGAACACTAGCCATTCACTAATTCTTCCTTACTAACAAAATACTTACTGGGTTGTTATGGGTGGCATTGTGCCAATCTGAATAACCACATTTCCTAGACTTCTTTACAAGTATATCTGGCTATGTGACCAAATCCTAGTTAATGAGATATAAGTGGAAGTTGTTGAGCAGCAAGATAGACAACTGACAGATACTCATTTACTTGCTTTCCCCCCACCTCCTTCCAGCCTGGAATGTAGTAAATGTGATTGCAGGAGCTACAGCAATTCAAAAAGACACTGGTTTTATTATGGAAATGATACGTCAGTCTTGGACTGCCTACATCCACAGATAAACCTCCATCTTGTTAAGGCATTATTATTTTAATTTTCTGTTACCACCATCTAAATGTGCATTATAATGGACATCTTATTCCAATAGAAATTATTGTTTTGGTTTCTGAAAAAGATATACCAGCCTAAATGCAAAGTCATGAGCACAATGCCTTTGGACATTTATCATTTTTGCCACAGCCTACACTTACCCATTTTCTGTGAACAGTAATCTGGATATTTGCTGGTAAAGCACCATCCCCCATCAATCTATGTGCTTTAGATGGGGTTGATGCTGATCCTGGGTCCAAGGCTGGACAAATGACTTAGATCTAAAATAACTGTGAAATCCCATCTCGTTGGGCATGGAATTGGTTCAGAGATGAACACAGGATCCAACCAAGACCAGCAAGAATCAAGCCCCGAACTCATTTTCAGATTCTTAAAGAATATAGTTCTCTTTTGAGCTGGATTCGAATATGAGAGAATACACACTTGCTCACACCTACACAAAACCTAAGGATGCAGTCACATAAAGAAGAGAGAAAGATAACACATCCCCCAAATTTTCAGCAACAGAAACTAAAAAATTTCTTTTCTGCTTAAACTTGGTTTATAACCTTATATAAAGTTGGTTATAAACTTTGTTTATAAACAAATAACAATGTATTTAGGTTCCGCTTTTATTTTGTTTAAAGAAAGAGAATTACCTCAAAATGTCCTTGCATAAAATGCCACAACTCAAATGGAATAAAAGGAGGCTTCATTGTACGTTTCCTCCAGGAGACAAATGGCTCCCAGGCAGCAGCTTTAAAAATGTCTTTTAATTTACATGTTCTTCAATCTCAAAGAGCCTGAAACGTAGGAGCTAAATTGCCGAGCTACCATATCAGAGGGATATTATTTGTTAGGAGGTTTTGAACTTCAAATAAGAAATTTTCAGTTGTGGGCAGCCCAGGTGGCTCAGCAGTTTGGCGCTTCCTTTAGCCCAGGGTGTGATCCTGGAGACCCGGGATCGAGTCCCACGTCGGGCTCCCTGCAAGGAGCCTGCTTCTCCCTCTGCCTGTGTCTCTGCGCCGCCCCCCTCTCTCTCTGACTCTCATGAATAAATGGATAAAATCTTAAAAAAAAAAAAATTTCAATTGTATTAAGTTCTAGAATCAAGTAAATCTGTCACAGTTTTCAAATCTCTGTAAATTAAATTAAATCCCATTAAAATTACGCCATGGTCTGAGAGTCGTGCAAAGTTTAGAAAATCCATACAGAAAAAAGAAAATATACAGGTCGAGCTCATGTAATGTTCTGCATGCTTCCATCAGCTAAACTAAGAGGTGTATAACTATCAGATCTTAAGGAAGGAAAGAACAATAGGGCTATTTTGTTGCAAAGTGCAAATAAAATAGGTGCAAAGTGAATTTATAAGATCACTCTTTGTTAAGAAAAAAAACATACCAACAGCCTTCATCTAACAGACCCAGTATTAAGAAAACTAGTTAAACAACTATATTTCAATAAGTTTAGCCTTTTTTTAAAATAAAAATATTTCCCAAAAGTCGTTCCAGGCATTTAAAAACACTGTATCTATCTGGCACCATGATCTTTGAGGTGAAACTAGTCCTTTTATGGAAATGCAAAGGAGGGCAGCCTGGGTGGCTCAGAGGTTTAGCGCCCCCTTTGGCCCACGGCGTGATCCTGGAGACCTGGGGTCGAGTCCCACGTCCGGCTCCCTGCATGGAGCCTGCTTCTCTCTCTGTCCCTCTCTGTGTCTCTCATGAATAAATAAAATCTTTGAGGAAAAAAAAAAAGGAAACGCAAAGGAAAGATCTTTGTCCTTTATTTTAATGAACAATAATGAAACGCAGAATAGAAGCGGTGCCTGAAGTTAACCAGAGCACAGTAATATGATATCCACAGATGCTATACTCTCAAATAGTACTATTTTCTAACTGATCTTTCCTTCTTGGCCTCTACCTTTCCTTCTTATATGAAGTAAGTAAATACTATAAAGGTGTATCACAAAGCTGTCTAAAAGTTTGCTTACCCCTTCATTATTTCATTACATTTCTAATTAAGGCAATAAATACTTTCTAATGCTAATCATTTTATTAGGTGCTCTTGTGAGGGAAAAAAATGCACCTAGCCTTCACCATATACATTTTCTTTTAGAGAAGGTATCTAATAAATACCCAAATACCCAAATATCCAAGAATTCATCCAAAATATATATGATATACAACTGTATCAACATAAATACACTCAAGAATGAAAATTGAGGGCAGCCCCAGTGGCGCAGCGGTTTAGCGCCGCCTGCAGCCCAGGGTGTGATCCTGGAGACCGAGGATCGAGTCCCACATCGGGCTTCCTGCATGGAACCTGCTTCTCCCTCTGCCTGTGTCTCTGCCTCTCTCTTCACTCTCTCTGAATGAATAAATAAATAAATCTTAAAAAAAAAAAAAAGAATGAAAGTTGACCCTAAATATCTATAACATTATGCATGTAACCATATATCCATAACATGTATTTTGGTGTTATAAGTTAAATATTATACTAAATCGACAAAGCTGATATTCAGTTGTGCCTCATAGGATTTGGGTTTACTATTTTTTAATCTTATCTATTTTCAAAATTATCCATATATATTAGCCTGGCTAGAAAAAAATGTGTATTCTTTGGAACAACTTTAATCAACATATTGCATAATGATTGTCTACTTTTTTAAAAAAGATTTTATTTATTTATTTATTTATTTATTTATTTATTTATTTATTTAAGAGAGAGAGTGAGAGCACAAAGATGGTGGAGCAGAGGAAGAGGGAGAAGCAGACTCGCCACTGAGTGGGGAGCCTGTAGCAGAGCTTGATTCCAGGCCCTCTGAGATCATGACCAGGAACAAAGGCAGATGCTTAACTGACTGAACCACCCAGGTGCCCCTTATCATCTGCTTCTGTCTTAAACTGGCTTTGGTGACTATTGCATTGCTGGACCTTATACTAACAGATTATTTTTTAAAAGCTTCATTTATTTTTCCCAATCAATCTATTGAAGAGACAGGTTGGCTTTCATTAAGAATATGAAAAAGATAAATCTTACAATAATATATACTTGGTATGCAATTTTAAATATTGTCTCTACCTACATTATTGTTGTCTTCTGTTATCTGTTATTTGATTAAACATTCACTTGAATGTCTTCTTTAAACAGCTATAATATAAGCTGCTGTGTAGTATACGTATGCTGCATTCTCCACAGCACTTCACATCTTTAATATATGGGTGGGCCTCATCCAATCAGTTGAAGGCCTTAAGAGAAAGCACATTGAGGTCCCCAAGAAAGAGGAAATTCAACCTCAGGTTGTCTTTGGACCTGAGCTGTAACATTAACTCTTCCTTTGGTCTCCAGCTTGCCAACCTACCCTGCAAATTTTGGGCTTCTCAATCACAGTGACATAACCCAATTCATATACATTCATTTCATTCATTCTCTCTCTCTTTTCCCACTTCCATCTCTTCCTATCTCCCTATATACACACACACATACACATACTATTGGTTCTATTTCTCTAGGGAACCCTGACTAATACATTCATTATTCCATAGGGTCAGCTGTATTTCATGAGACTGAAAATCTATTTTAAATACTCCTGAAGGCTTCCTGAAGAAGTTTCTGAAGGAAAATATATACCAGCCTAAATACAACCTAGGCCTAAACTAAAGATGGTATATTATTATAGAAAGAATGAATGGGACAATTGTATAAAGAAGAATCTATGGGATTAATCTCTAGAATGGAAGGGAGGAAATGAGTAGATAATATAGACTACTCCATAATTACCACCATATTTCTTTGATTCTAAGCCATACTGTGTTGTTTTTCAACATTTAAAAACCTCTAAAATCGTGATGCACCTTATAGTCACTGTCAGCTAGGTGGCAGTCCTGAAAAGCTACCATATGCCTGTGCATAGACATCAAAATTTGCAGAATCCATGCCAGAGGCTGAGAGAAAAATTCAGATATATAACAATAATGGAATATTCTTTTTAAAAATGTTGCAACAATTACTCTTCATGACACAGAGGATGATGTTGCCTGGAAAAGCATGCGCTGTGAATGAAGAAGAGATTCAAGTGTTTGTCTTTGAATTGGAAGAACTTTAAAGAATGCTTTGATCCATTTATTTTACGTACAGTTTCCTTTTTTGTATGCATAAAGTAATGACACTTTTATTTTTTTTAAGATTTTATTTATTTATTCATGAGAGACAGAGAGAGAGAGAGCCAGGCAGAGACATAGGCAGAGGGAGAAGCAGGCTCCATGCAGGAAGCCTGCTGTGGGACTCAATCCGGGGACCGTGGGATCACACCCTGAGCCGAAGGCAGATGCTCAACTGCTGAGCCACCCAGGCGTCCCAGTAATGACACTTTTAAAACTACCTTTCAAAGTCTCTTCCAATGTGTATACAATTATACTATGAAAGAACTGTTCCATAATTGGAATTGCAGAGGGGTTTTTTTCCAAGTAAATAAAAGATCAATGTGTCTTACAATGAACATGATCTTGACTATGATGAAAAATAGTAGTGTATTGGCTATCAGAATGTCAAGTATGTAGAATTAATGACAACTTCAATGACATGTAGGCCTTTACTCTATGCCAGCAGTTCTTAAAATTAAACGTACATCAGAATCTCCTTGAGAGCTTAACTAGGGTTCCCAGGCCCCAAACCCAAGCTTGCGGTTCGAGGCAGCACAACTCATACAAGACCTCACTCAACAGCAAGGTTGAGAATCTTCATGTACTCTGATTTGGGCAACATCAGCTCAGAGGCAGAGTTGAGCCTGTAGAGAAAGGATTTCAGTATCTGCCCATGCAGAGGGAAAGGGGAAGCAATGACTGCCTTGTGAGTGATCCACTTTCAAACCCAATTCTGACACCAACAAGTCTGTGTCATAACTGCACAAGGCGCTAACGTTTCCAATTATTAATCTGATGACAGAAAAAATAGAACTATGACCCCCTCTAGATCTAATATTCTAAAATCATTGGCCACATACACACACACAGAAAGTTTAATTTATAATTTAGGGCATTCATGATCTGGAAAGGTTTTCTACTCAGGCCTCACTCAAAATATAACTTCCAAGACTGCAATTAAAATTGGACCCAGAATGCAGAACTTGCAAAATAGTGGAGTGAGGAGTTCAGCAACTCTTCTCTCCCAAAACAATAATAAAACTGCACAAAGTTGTCAAAACTCTTTCCAGGACCCTGGAAAATGCTCAAAGCCATAAATGAAAGCTTTATTCAACAACAGCTACTGAACTCAGGGTAGTAACAATGAAAGAGCCATCTGAGTGTGGAGCCATCCAAGGGTGACACACCATCACCCTCCACTTCCATCAGTGCAGTTGTGCTACCAGCGCTGGGAAAAGCATGAAAGGCAGCAGTTTTGCTGCTTGAGGGAACTGACCTGATTTGGAGCAAAATGTCACAAAGCACCACGTCCACAGGCATTGTCACAAAGAATAGCAAGCTCCATGGCAAATATTAGAGAAGGCCAATATCATAGCTGCATGTGGTTGTGACCTTAGCAAACATTATTGGACCAGAAAAATACTGGAATCATGGGTACCTACCCACCATCATACCTAATTCCCAAGAAAGTTGCCTGCCAGTTTCTCTGCTCTCCTTACTCACCACCTTCACTCCTCACCCACCTCTAAGGGGATAAGAATTTTAGTGTGAGATCCAAAGGCAAATAGGTTAAACCTAAATTCATGTTTCTGATGAAGACAGTACTCCACTTCGGCTAGGCAGGAGACAGTTCTATCTACTTCTTAACTCTCAATTGAGCTCTAGTAAAGCAGCTGAGTTCCAAGCAGAACAGTTTTATTATTAAACACTAATAAACGTCAGCTAGGTCACTGGCCTGGAAAATTATCATTTCTTTTGGCCTTTAGTGACACTGATGCTAGGTAACAGAAATATTTTTCTCAACCTAGGACTTCCTCATGATTATCCCTCCCACAGAAGTCCCATCTTCTGCCATCAAAGAAAAATGAGAATGCTGTGGAAGGGGAGGAGGGCGGGGGGTGGGGGTGAATGGGTGACGGGCACTGAGGGGGGCACTTGACGGGATGAGCACTGGGTGTCATTCTCTATGTCGGTAAATTGAACACCAATAAAAATAAATTTATTATTAAAAAAAAGAAAAATGATAATGCCGACTTCATAATCTCAATCTACAACACTGTGAAGTGGAATTTCCCTTCGCCCAGAGAGGTAGTAAGCTGCAGTGAGGAATATTCATAACAAACATTAAAGACATAAAGTTAATAATAAACAATAAAGAAGTTCACCCTGCCAATGCTTTAATTTTGTAATTTATTTTATATAATTTATTCTTCTTACGAATGAGTTAAAGATTAGCAGATGTTTATTACAATATAAAATCTATGTTCTCAGAATGAGAACATTCTCATTCATCACAATAGAAAATAAGAAAAATTTGCACAAGAGTAATTTCCCCTCGAATACGCAAACACTTTGAGAATCACTGGTACTCCATTAATGTCTTGAACTAAATTAATAATTTTAAACAATTGTTGCAAAAAATTTCTATTCAATTTCATTGTTTACAATTATTATCTGAAAGTAAACATGAATATTCTTAGAAATTTATCAAAGACAACCATTTGATAATATTCAATGTTAGTGCTTTCCTGGTTACATTACTTTACTCAGGTTTACTGTTAGTAAAATGGCCATGAAGTAATCAAGTAATTTGGTAAATAAAATGTTTAGGTCTAGAGAGAATGCAAATACACTAGAACAAGTTAGTCATGACAGATACTGGTTAAATTTCACGGTTTACTCTCTAGATAATACTGATTCCAAGCAATGTTACATCAGTAAATTTGAAATGTTATTTATAAGTAATATCTCATATAACATAAAATTAAACATATTGCTTTCGTGTACATAAATTATCTATCACTTTAATCCATTGAATGTAGTACTATTAACATTAGAAAACTGAACACAACAAATTAAAAGCCCAACAACTGAAATCAAACTCAAAACAATTTATATTATTAGCTTACCCAGGTTAGCTTATAATTTTCACTCACTAAAATATTCCAGAAAACAATTTAAAAATACAGCAAAAACCTAAACTATATAATGTGTTTATGCTCTTGACTGGATAATTCCAGGGTAGGAACCTATCCTAATAAAAATCACCCAAATGTTGAGGCATGTTAGTGAACAAGGATGTACATCAAGGCACTATTTACAGCTGTAACGGAAAATAACCTAAATGTATCCAATTGAGAAATTTAGTAAGTTATGATATAGCCAAACAACAGGTTATCATGGTCATTGAAACTGGCTATGAAAAACTTTTACTCATGTGAGAGGCATATAATTATTTGAGAAAGAATATGAATGATTCACAATAATTTAAGTAATACATTTTCTTTTACCATGAATGGATGAGTGATAAAACTATAGAACATCCATTTTAACTTATTAAACCTAAACAAATATACCACCACTGTGATATTATATTCACCATCTATCTGCCTTACACATCACATTCCATTTGTTTTGTGAAAGTTCAGAATATTTTAAAGCCAAGAAATGGACATCATCAATTAGGAATCATATGTCAGGATGAATTTTTCTAATAACCTCTAAAAATAAATCTATAAAATTGGCTAATTCCAAAAGAGACTGATTCCTAAGTAGTACACAAGCATTACGAGTGTGAATTATATTTTGCATTTATTTTGGTACTTGGAATATTTACTAAACTAACTCTAAGGTTAACACTTCTAGAGTAAATAAAAATGTAAACTAAGTGATCTCAGATTCCAGGAATTCAAGCCAAGACTCAGATCATCAAGTAAAAATAGTCAGCGGTGAAGTTACAGTACCAGTTATATTTGCTTGAAGTGCTATTCACACCCCAAGTCAGAGAAAATTAGGAACACACAGCACATACTGAATTCATTTAAAAATTGTTCCTTTTAGAAAAGAATGGAAAGAAAGTAAACTCCTAGAAATCCTCTTTTCCTAATCAAAGTGGAAGCATTCTGTTTTTAAGGTATTGATTTCAGTTTGGTCATATCAGGTTTGGGATTGCAAACAGCATGTCCACATAGAAACCCCAGGCAGAAGTCAGAAATTAAAATAACAGCTCTTCTTCCCTTGCTTGCCTTTTCCTTATGGGTATTATTCAAAAGATCTTAGTCTGAGTTCCCCAGAAAAAAGCCCTAAAATGAGGATTCAAGTACAAGTAGTTTATCTGGGGGAGTGCAGGAAACAGGGGAGTGGGGAAGTGAGACAGGGAAGAGGAGGCAGCCCATAAAGGGTGAGTGACAAAGCCAGCTACACTGGGTGGCTAGAGTTTAATCCCTGAGAGAACTCGGATGACCAGCATAAAATACATCTGCTTCAGAGTGAACCCAAACAGGGGTCAATCATTGCTTGAGGGCTGCTATAGGGGTGCAGTGGATATTAATTTTATGGCACTTCCAGCCCTCCTGGGGAGTGAGAATGAGAGTTGGGGGAAGGAGGCCTGCACAGGCAAGGAGTTCCTAGTCCCATGGCTTCTGGAAAAGTCCTCTTAAGCCCCAGGGAAAGAGATGTAGACACTGGCAGGCAACTGTAAGTAAATAAGAAGAGTATAATGAGATGGGAAGGTGCCAGGATTATGGGCAAGGCACTGAGGATATCAACTAAAACAACTATCCCTAAATTACATTATTTGTGCCCAAGACTTCAATTTCATTACCTAATGATCCATCCCAAACATGGCCTTTACATTCAACCAACAGACCATCTACCGCAGCCCAGCTACCATGTAAAAACAAGTTAAAACATTAGCACTGGTTCTTAGCAAGGTCTGGGGTTCAGTTTCCATACAGACAACTTAAGAACAACAATCTGATTTAGGTGGGTGGTGCCAGAAGATTTGATATTGTATAGCAAATATACTATAGTTTATATTGTTTCTTTGTTGTATTCCCATAGCAGGTTTCTGTATTAACTTAAAGTGTGTGTGTGTGTGACTTTGATGGAGTTGATGGAGAATGGTCACATGTGGACCCCACTCAGTGGCACACTGCTAGAACCTTAACTGGCTGTCAACTCTTCTGCATGCCAGGATCTGCAGGACTCGGCTCTGCACCCCAGCCCTGAATGCATCTTCTGGACCCTGCAGCAGTACAGCTCACTCAGTGTTATCTTCTAGCTCTTGCCACATAATCCTTGGTTCTCCCTGCTGTTAAGGTTTCAAGGCCTCTGCCATCTCCAGTAACGAACTCCCCATTCTAGTCCCTGTACCCTGTAAAATCCCATCAACAGTCCTAGACATCCTAAAAATAGAAGGTAAGAGAAGGACAAAGGAAGAGATGGAAAGAAGGGATTTAGACCAGTTGAACCTCTAGTTCCTAACTCTCCTTAGAACACCAGATTCTATTGCCAAGGCTTTTCCCTCACATTTCATACTTGGTGTCATTTTCTATTGTATGCATTCCCAAACCAAGCATCTTTGTGTCATTTTCTATCTCAAAACATTAACCCCAATAAGCGCATGTCTACCAAAAAACCGAGGCAAGAATGTTAATACCAGCTTTAGTAATAGCACAAACCAGAAATTGTGGTATATACATGGAATTACTTAGAATACAATACTTAACTTACAATACAAAAGAATGAACTACAGCATACTATAGTTTGCAACATCAATTGCTAACAGCATACTAATGATGAAGAAAGCTAGGTACAAAAGTCTGTGTCCATATATTCTGTATGATTTCATTTAGATGAGGTTCAAGAATAGGAAAAACTAAAACTGGACCACTTTCTTACACTGTATACAAAAATAAATTCAAAATGGATTAAAGACCTACATATGAGACCTGAAACAATAAAAATTCTAGGAGAGAACACAGGCAGTAATTTCTCTGACATCAGCCACACAGTATTTTTCTAGATATGTCTCCTGAGGCAAGGAAAATAAAAGAGAGAGAGAAAAAAAAAAAGAAAAACTACTGGGACTACATCAAAATAAAAAGCTTCTACATAGCGAAGGAAACAACAAAACTAAAAGGCAACCTACTGAATGGGAGAAGATAATGGAAATGACATATTCAATGACAAGACAAGAAACAGAATCTTAATTATAGAGAACAAACTAATGGTTACCAGAGGGGAGGGAGATGGGGGGAATGGGTGAAATAGGTGATGAGGTTTAAGGAGTGCACTTGTCATGTTGAGCACTGGTGATGTATAGAATTGTTGAATCACTCTATTGTATACCTGAAACTAATATGACACTGTATGTTAACTATAATAGAAGTAAAAGAGGAAAAAGGAATGGGAAAAATTAAATCTAAAACATTAGAATAAAGGCCAACTCTGGGCAGGATCAGGGATTATTGATTGAGAATAGTCAAGAGGGAACATTCTGGGATGCTGTAAATGTTCTGTATCTTGACCTAGGTGATGTTTACATAAATTTATACATACTTAAAATCCATCAAACTGTACCCTTAGGATTTGTGCAGTTTACTCTATATGTTACATATATTTGTGTATGCCATTTCAAATTTTTACAGGGTAGTAATATATAACCATCAGAAATAGGAGGAGAATGAAGAGACTCTAGAGTCACAGAATTCAAAGGAGAACAAGATTTCCAAAAAGGTACAGTTTAGGCAACCATATGAGTATACAGAAGGGAAGATCCAAAAAGAAAAAGACCAAGAAGTAGTCATTTTATTAGAAAAGTAGAGGTTGTGATAATTTTGCAGGCAGCAACAGAAGATTACTCCCAGTTTACTAAATAGGAGGAAGAGATTGCCTTCAAAAAGTAACAGGGGAAAAAAAAGATACCATGCAGTTTAATGGAAAGAAGGTCTAAAGGAAAGATTTGGATTTTCTAGGGTTTTTTTGTTTTTTTTGGTGGAGAAGGATATGATAGGGAAAAAAACCTAAATATGTTTGAGAGACAGTGTATTAAAAATAATTAAAAATACAAGAGAAATGAAATGCCTAATAGGCTAGGCACACACCAAATCCACCACTACTTGTTTTATAAATAAAGACTTAGTGGTACACAGACACTCTCATTTGTTAATGTATTGTCTAAGGCTGCTTTTGCCCTAAAAAGGCAGGATTGAACAGTTGTAATAGAAACCATCGGACCACCTTCATTTATTGATCCCTTAATGAAGATCCTCTAGGAGTCAAGAAGAGATAGAATTAATGGAAGTAGAGAGGTTACCCTGGGAAAAGAGTAAAAAATGTGTGATTATGACAACATGTAGTGAAGAAGCAAAGGAGGGGTATAAGGAATTAGTCCTGGGGCACCCAAGTGGTGTGTTGGTTAAACACTGCTCTTGGTTTGGCTCAGGTCACGATCAGGGTCTTGAGATAAAGCCCTGCCTCAGGCTCTGTGCTCCACACAATCTGCTTAATACTCTCTCTCTCCCCCTTGTCTCTCTCTCTCTCTGTGTCTCTAAAATAAATATTTTTTTTAATTAGTCCTACTCTATTCTAGGAAATGAGCAGACCACTGAGTACCCATAAACAGTCAGAAATGGTTTCAGCTTCCCAGAAACTAAGCCAATTATAATAATATTAACAACTACTACTGATGCATCTACAACTACAGTAATGACTAATGTTAATATTATACAGCTTACTGAACAATTCCACCTGGATATTCTCAATGCCACCACAAATTCAAAATATCCAAAACAAACTCACAATGTTGGCACCTTCCTCTCCCTCAATCCCTAGTCATTCTATCCCTAAGTCCTATTTTATTTATCCTCTGAATATCTCTGGAACCCATCTACTTGTTACTATCCCCTCAACCTCCACATTTAGTCCTAGCTACCATCCATCTCTCATTTAGACCACTGCACTAGGTTCCTAAAAGATCTACTAATATCTGCCATTAGTCCCCTGCAATCTACTTTCTACAATACAGATTCCGAAAAATATACACATACAATGGAACATTACTCAGCCATAAAAAAAGAATGAGATCTTGCCATTTGCAACAATATGGATGAACCAAGAGAGTATTATGCTAAGTGATGTAAGTCAGGCAGAAAAAGACAAATACCATATGATTTCACTTATATGTGGAATGTAGAAAAACAAATGAACAAAGTAGAAACAGACCCATAAATACAGAGAACAATCTGGTGGTTGCCAGAGGAAAGGGGGTGGGGAGAGGTGGAGTGGGAGATACAGACTTCGTTATGGAATGAATAAATCATGGGGATGAAAGATATAGCATAAGGGATATAATCAATAGTAATTTAATAGCACTGGTGATGTATAGAATTGTTGAATCACTCTATTGTATACCTGAAACTAATATAACACTGTATGTTAACTATAATAGAAGTAAAAGAGGAAAAAGGAATGGGAAAAACTAAATCTAAAACATTAGAATAAAGGCCAACTCTGGGCAGGATCAGGGATCATTGATTGAGAATAGTCAAGAGGGAACATTCTGGGATGCTGTAAATGTTCTGTATCTTGACCTAGGTGATGTTTACATAAATTTATACATACTTAAAATCCATCAAACTGTACCCTTAAGACTTGTGCAGTTTACTCTATATCTATAGTGACATGGTGGCTACACTTGTGAGCATAGCATAAATATATAAAGTTGTCAAATCACTATGTTGTATACCTGAAAGTGATGTAAAACTGTGTAAACTACACTTCAATTTTTAAAAATACAAATCTAATCATATATCATGTCATGTTACTCTCCCATTTTCCTTCACCACACCACCCTAGCAGACTTAAACTCTCCTTTGATAGCTTTTCAATACTCATCCGATAAAATCCAAAAGCCCATTCATGGCCAAAAAAGACCTTTCCAAAAAAAGTCCTTCATACTAGTCAATTAAACTAGGCTAACAATATTTCCTAGAAATTAGTTCCAGGTTAGTTAGCCAAAAAGAAATCTGCATGCAATTTTGAAGACACAAGTAAAGCAAAAGGCATTGTGCTCTGAAGGTCAGTATGAGGCATCATGCACTGTTTACTTGTACATGTTGACATTGATCTGTTTGCTCCTCTTGTTGACATAGGAGGCATCTGAGCCTGCAGTTACTCCAGCTCCTTGCCAGATCTTCAGCTTTCTGAATCCCAGCACATCTAGCTTCCCTGGCCCAGGCACATATGAAGTTTGTTGAGACTGGAGGGCGCAAGAGTTAGGTATAGGCTCTAGTTTGTTCTTATGGGTTCCAATTTATTCTAGTGGGATCTGGTTGCTACTTCTGATTGCTAACCCTGCTGACCCACCACCAGATACAAGATATAAGCCCTCTATGAACTTCTTCTTATCCCTATCATAAATGTCTTATTCTTTATCACTCTTAGTGATTCTGCTTCCCCGATGGAACCCCAAGCTGACATAAGTATCTAGTAGCCTGCCCATCTTTCCAGCCTGATTCTCAGCCACCTTCTCTGTCACTCTGTCTCATAACCATGCACTGCATAGTCCCACTGCATAGACTGTAAATGCTATTCTTTCTGACTGGAATCCATCCTCATTTGTCCCTGGCCTTCACCTAGTTAGGAGCCCACCTTCCCTGATGTTATTCTACAGCATCAGGTACCTTTCCTTCGCAGCATTTATTGTAGCAATTATACATTTATTTTTAATTAATTCTATCCCATTGGCCTATAAAATTGCAAAGAACAGGAATTTTGATTCTGCTCACAGGTGTATTCCAAGAACCTAGAAGAGCACCTGGGACATGGTAAACTGTCAGTAAATATTTGTTGAATAAGTGAAAGAATGGGTGAATACTGGCTCCATGCTGGGCACTATGTTAAATGCTTTATGTAGTTTAGCTCATATAATACTTATAAAAACTGCTTTGAGACCAGTACTATTATCCTTATTTTGCATATGAATAGATGAAATTATGTTGCTACAAGTGGTAAGACTCATATCCTTCCATTTATGTCCAAAGAAGAGTTTTACTTGGGCATTCACTCTCTTAATCCCTTTGCCCTTCACAACACTATAAGACCAGCTAAATAGGATTGTTTATTTTTTCCTGTGACAAATGAAGAAGCTCATATTTAAAAAGTTATTTAACTTGCCTAAGGCCAAGCAATGAACCAGCTACAGCTAGAACACAGATCCAACACCAACTTCATCAAGTTTTTTAAAAATTTGACCCCTCTACCTCCTTGCACCCAGGCCCCAAATTTATTTCTATACTGCCATCCACATTCAGATTCACCAAATCTCAGGATGCCTGGGTGGCTCAGCGGTTGAGCATCTGCCTTCGGCCCAGGGCATGATCCTGGAGTACCAAGATCGAGTCCCACATCCGGCTCCCTCCATGGAGCCTGCTTCTCTCTCTGCCTATGTTTCTGTCTATCTCTCTCTTCTCTCATGAACAAATAAAAAAAATCTTTTAAAAAATAAAATAATAAAATAAAAAGATTCACCATATCTCTCCTATCATGACAGACATCCATAGTAAACTCTCTATGAGCATTATCTTCATTTTAGAAATCAATAAAGGTGACGGGAAAACATAGCATAGCACCTTAAACAACACATAGTTGTATGCTAATGTCCAACAATGCCATGGCTTATTTTTAATCAGGATCATTTTCACATATCCTAAACTCTTAAAAAAGGGAATGGAGAAAAATATGTATCATACCATATTTATGTGAAAAAAGTTTTTCAAAAGATGCAGTTAATTTTCCATAAGAAAAAGGAAGAAGAAAGAAAAAAGAGTAAGGAAGGAAAGTGAAAGGAAGAAGGTGGAGGGAAGGTTTGAAAGTTAAATTTTCCTTCCAAGCAAAATCAAGCCAGCTTTTTCAGTCACACAGGGAAGTATGATTTCATTAGCCTCTACACAATATGCTTAGTCATTAATCCTAAGTAAAGCACATGGCCCCTGACAATGCTGTCCTAAAAACCTGTGTGACACATTCTATATTTCAATTTTCAATCACAAGAGATTCTTATATAGTTCCACAATGTCAAAGGAGATAATTTGAGAATGATGACAGCAGAATAAGACGACAGGGCAGATAATCACATTGACAACACATGTCAGTCTTCGTAAAACTCAACTCAACAGTTTAGATACTTCTCACAAATTCTAGAATCCAATCCGAGTCAATTATTCCTAGCTTGGGTTCTATCATATTGGAATGCCCTAGAAACAATCCTTCATTCAAAATCTACATTCAAAAAATGTTCTTCCTTCTGTACTAATGTTTTACACCTCCAAACTGTTCTATGGCGTTAAGTGAATTTAATCTTGCGTCTACAAAGACTAAAAATGTAAAAGGATTAAGCACTTCTTCAGGCTTACAATTCTTCAACTTTCTTCATCTCCTTAATAGTAAAGCTTTTTAAACTAAAGTATCTACAAAACCTCAAAAAGGTAATTTCCCAGACACGTCGACTTTAAATATTTAATTTCAACTTTGAATATGTGATGCCTGTTGGTTTATTAAGCATTTAATTTTTAGGTGCACTGACAAGCAGGAAACTTTTATTCTCAGTCACAAAACTTAGTTCTTTAATTTCCTTTGCAAATATCTGACTCTCCCATAGTACACTTGTGCATTATGCATTTTTGTAAGTCACCGGCACTGCCAATGAATAACATGTACTAAATGCTTACTAAGCACCAGGCACTATTCTAGGAACTTTATATCCATTAACTCATTTACACTGAAGACTATATGTACCCTATGAATGAGTTAATACTTAATAGGTAGAAAGAAAACACACAAAGGAAAGAGTAAGATAAGTATGCATATCATCTAAGCAAAGTTGATGTAGCAATTTAAAAATCTATTTACTGGACAGAGGAAATGGTTTGTTGTTATTTGAAGATGTGCTAAATGTAAAGAACACATACATCCATGAAAAAAAGTATGCTTCCTTTTTCTTTTTTTTGGTTTTATACAGTTTTTAAAAGAATGCTTTCTCAATCATCATTATAGAAGCTGTTATTGAAAACCAAGAAGCAAACTAAAGAGAGAGGCAGAGGCACAGAGGGAGAAGCAGATTCCTCACAGGAAGCCTGATGCAGGACTCAATCCCAGGACCCTGGGATCATGCCCTGAGCCGAAGGCAGACACTCAAATGCTGAGCCACTCAGGAGTCCCAAAAGCACAGTGTTTTCTACATGATATGAAGAGTATTTAGCACATTGCCTAAAACATAATAAGCATCACCAAAAAAGTAAGCTATTCATAATTGCTGATATTATTAACCAAGGGAACCAAACATGATACAAACATGTACCATGTTCCACACATTGCACTACAGCCTTTATAATTAAGCATTTCAACACAGACTGCACCAGAGGAGCTTTAAATAATATCAGTGCCTGTAAAATACTTAGGAATAAATTTAACTGAGGATGTGACAGCTGGAAAACTACAAAATATTGATGAAAGAAATTAAAGAAGACACAAATAAAGACATCCCATGTTCATAGAATGGAAGGATAAATACTGTTAAAATGTCCATACTACCCAAAATGATTTACAGATTCAGTGTAATCCCTATCAGTCCAACTCTTGATTTTGGTTCAGGTCATGATCTCTGGGTAGCAAGTCCTGTATGGACTCCGTGCTCAGGGCAGCATCTGCCTAAGATTTTCTCATTCCCTCTCCTTCTGCCCCTCCTCCCCCACTTGCAATCTCTCTCTAAAATAAATAAAATATTTTTTAAATAAAATAAAAATGAACAAAAGAAAAATCAACAACACAAGAAATAACAGGTGTTGGTGAGGGAGGATGCACAGAAGGGGGAACCCTCTTGCACTGTTTGTGGGAATGCAAACCAGTGTAGTCACTCTGAAGAACAGTATGGAGGTTTCTCAAAAAGTAAAAAATAGAGCCACCCTATGATCCAGCAGTCCTACTTCTGGGCATTTAGTCACCAGTCACCATAGAGCCACCCTATGATCCAGCAATTGCACTATAGGTATTTACCCAGAGGGCACAAAAATACAGATTTGAAGGAGTACATGCACTCTAGCCTTGGAGAAATGTCTAATCAAGTCCTTTGCTCATTTTTATTTATTTATTTATATTTCCTCAAAAAGTTAAAAAGAGAACTACCCCATGATCCAGCAGTCCTACTTCTCAGTATTTATCTAAAATAGTTTAAATCAAAGTCATATAATATTACATTGTGTGTTAAAAAAAATACATTGTGTGTTAACTAACTAGAATTAAAAAAAAAGAAACATTAAAAAATAAAATAAATCAAGGTTACAACATGAGGTATGTGCATATTCACCCCAGCATGATTCACAAAAGCCAAGATGTAGAAACAACTTAAAGGTCCATTAGTGGATGAGCAGATAAAAACAATGTGGTGAGGGTGTCTGGGTAGCTCAGTCAATTAAGCACCTGCCTTCAGATCAGGTCATGATCTTGGGGTCCTGGGATCGAGCCCCATCGGGCTCCCTACTCAGCGGAGAGTCTGCTTCTCTCCCTCTCCCCCAGCTTGGGCTCTCTGGCTCTCTCTCTATATATATATCAAATAAATAAAATCTAAAAAAAAAAAAAAAAAGAGGGACACCTGAATGCCTCAGCGGTTGAGCATCTGCCTTCGGCTCAGGGTGTGATCCTGGGATCCAGGATTGAGTCCTGCATTGGGCTCCCTGCAATGGAGCCTGTTTCTCCCTCTGCCTGTGTCTCTGCCTCTGCCTCTGCCTCTCTCTGTGTGTGTCTCTCATGAGTAAATATGTAAACCCTTAAAAAAAAAAAAGGAATGTGGGGTATACATACAAATGGAATGTTTTCAGCTTTAAAAAGAAAGAAACCTTGCCATATATGACAATACAAATGAACTTTGAGGATACTATGTTAGGTGAAATAAACCAGTCACTGAAGGACAAATATTGCATAGTGCCATCTTCATGAGGTATCTAAAAATGCCAAATAAGTAGAAACACAAAGTGGAATGGTAGCTGCCAAGACATAGAGGGAGAGGTATATGGAGAGTTGCTATTCAGGAAGCATTAAGTTTCAAAAGAGAAAAATAAATAGTGATGGATGGGTCCCAGCCCCAAACATTCCAATTTAATTGGTTTGGGATGTAGCCTGGGCACAGAAATTTGTTAAATTGTGATTTAAATATACAGCCAAGTTTGAGAACTAATGTTTCAATAGATATGTTATTTCATTTAGTCCTCATAGATCATATTATTAATTCCATTTTACAGAACAGAAAACTGAGATTCAGAGATACAGTAACTTGACAAAGACTTAGACCTTTTCAACTCTCAAAACCTACCATGTTGCCTTCTGAACTGTAAATATCTGTTTCTTGCAACCTTCAAATTCTGCCAGGAAAAAAGTCAAATAGTTGCTTTGCAAATCTGCACAGTAGGTTAAAAGGCCTCCTTATGAATTTTGAGCTCTGGTACAGGTTTTTGTTTTTGTTTTGCTTCCAAAAACAAACCTTAACCCACAGACGGTCATGAAATCAATTTACTGAGATTCAAAAAGCATTTTTAAATGAAATAAAAGAATTGATAAAAATATAACAGTGCCAGACTGCACTGCATGTAACAGAAAAAGTATTAACTATAAGTTCTGAGTCTTGAAATTTTTATTCCTATGTGTGTGCACCTGCACGTGTGCCTGTATATGTGTATGCGTGCACATTATGGCAAGTAGTAAATCCTATCTCCTACCATGAGTTGCACCATGAGTTTCAAACATATTTGATGTTAATAGTTCTTCTAGGTAGAAATAAAATCATAGGATAAAAAGATAATCCTGAAAATGTTATTCATTTTCTCTTTTTTTTTTTTTAAGATTTTATTTTTAAAATAAACACACCCAATGTGGGGCTCAAACTCATATCCCAAGATCAAGAGCCACACACTCTACGACTGAGCCAGGCAGGCAGCTGTTAGTCATCTTCTGATTTGTGTACACTCATGTTTTTCTTTAATCTTAGAATGTCTTCCTTCGCTCTCCAGCATTCAACCACCGCTTAGTTGTCCTCTCCCTTCCATCTCCTAGGCAGAATTAGCTGTTCTTTAGTGCATCACCATTGTTAACAACATCTACCATATTTTTAAAGTATTTTATTTAAAGAGGGCAGTGTCTCATTCTCAAAAATATGAACAAAACAGAGCCTGATACATGGTGGAGCTTAATTTTTTTTAACAATTAGGGACAGCAGCTTACTATTATTTTACTCATGAAATTTTGATGATACAAAATATAAATTAAGAATGAATTGCATCTTCTATCTTCCTGAATAATCACAAATTAGCACTAAAGTTACTTTAATATCGGGCTTATCCATATCTAGTCTAGATGATACTCTTGTCTGCCAAAGCCTGTATCAAAGAAAAAAGAAGACAAACTTTGAAGTTAGCTCTACTGGATTAGCTTACATTGTCTATACCAGTCTACTCTCTTATCTATTTTTTTAAAGGTTTTATTTATTTATTCATGAGAGAGGCAGAGACACAGGCAGAAGAAGCAGGCTCCTCACAGAGACCTGGATGTGGGACTCGATTCCGGATCCCAGGATCACACCCTGAGCCGAATGCAGCCACTCAACCGCTGAGCCACCCAAGCGCCCCACTCTCTTATCTCTTTTAACATTAAAACACCTTCTCCAATTCCTATTTCTATACTTGCTATGAAATTAAATTAAAATAGATTCATTAAACACTTACCAAATAAAATACATTAAATAAATACACTTACCAAATAAAAGTACATTCCATTTTATGAATAACAGGGAAAAAAACAATTTTACTAAAAAAAAAAAAAAAAAAACAATTTTACTAAAATGCAAATCCAAAGAAAACAAAAAAGCATTTATTCTCTCTCAATCTTAACTTCTTAACACCATCAAAGTCTTTTATTCATCTGTAATCATCTAAATAAAGGCAATTTAAGTCTTTCCTATTTCTTGACTGTATTGAAATATTGGGACTATTTAATTATTCAAAAAGGTATTTTAAAAATATATATTATAGGGACTCTTGGGTGGCTCAGTGGTTGAGCATCTGCTTTTGGCTCGGGGCCTGATCCCGGAGTCCTAGGATCAGGTTCCACGTCAGGCTCTTTGCATGGGGCCTGCTTCTCCTCCCTCTGCTTGTGTCTCTGCCTCTCTTTCTGTGCCTCTCATGAATAAATAAATAAAATCTTAAAAAGAAAATAAGCCTCTCAATGTTTTAAAAAAACAAAAACCAAAATATATATATTATATATTCAAGTATATAAGCATATGTATACAAATATACATACGTATGATTTTAATATCTTATATTCCTGACCAGCCTAAAGTCAAATATTGTCACAGTAATCTGAGTAACTAAGACATTTAATCGAGTAAGTACCAGGGAGCATGGAAACAACATACAAATTTAAATAAACTAGAATTAAAATTTACTTAACATTAGAAGTAATTTAAATTTGTAATAAGATAGAAATGAAAATTAAAATTGGAAGAATGCCAGAGAGCATGCTCCATAAAAATCTATTTCAGGAATCCATGGGAAAAATTCTGCCAGTTTTTCTGCAAAGTGAACCTTCGAATTTTTAGTTATAAATTTATGCAATCTTAACATGTGAAAAAGAAAATCACATACCATTTCTTTGTTTCAAATTTTTGACCCAAATTAAATGGCTCTACGATCTTCTACATTATGCAGCTTCACCTAACATTATGGGCCCAACTATTAAGAGTCAAAGGCCAGCCATGGATGTAGCTAACCGGCAGACAGCAACGCTGATTCATCTAGGGGAGAAACAGGCAGCAGCATCCACAGATCTGATGATGCCCAAAGAAGGTAAAAATTGGTCATAAGCCAAGTATTTCCTTTTGGAGCACAGACAGGAGTACTGTAAGTAAACATAACTCAGAGCTTGCTACATTTGAATCTTAACTCAAATGTGGTCCTTTGGGGCTAGGCAAAGAGGTAGGGGAAGGTACATGTAATAATTTCCAAAGCCATACTGTTGTCTCAAGATTGGAAAACTCAGGTGTACAACTGTGTTTTCCTTATTCATTTAATTCCATTAACAAGAGTTATGTGACTATTTCACACCAAATATTTAAGTTTGTACATTAAATATAACTCCCTCCAGGTACCCTATAACAAAGCAGTGAATTTCTTACTTTCTTCATTTCAGTGCATTAGATTTTGTATAACATTTATCTCACCTACTAAATATATAACTAAACATCACAGAGTTAAAATAGTAAGCTTTCGTCTACTATGGAGTCTGAGGCAACTGCTTAAGCAGGCCATCAGGATAAAAAATGATGCAGACACCAACCAGAGAGGGAGATTGAGTTACGAATGTGCCCAGGGGGACTATATGAACCAGCTCTTCTTTCTCAGCTTCCCAGTCCATTTAGCTGGCTCCTCAGACAAAAACCCACCAATTAAAGGATGCAACCTAACCAAGGGACCCTAAGCCAGAACCATATCCAAAACTCAAATAAAGATAGATAAATTACAGTCATTTAGGAAGAAAGAAACAAACAAAGGAAAGAAAAAAAGGAGAAAGATTGCCCCCCTTAATCACTCTTTAAAATGGCATACTGGAGATTTTACACATAATAGAGAAGAAATGCTCTTTGCCAAAAATCAAACATTCATCTAGCTTTCCTGTAAGAAACTATCAAATCCAACCATGAAAGCAAGATTAATAATAAATAGGTGGCATAAATCTAATCTTTCAATCCTCCAATATTTTTATAAATGACTTTTATAATTCACCTTATAATGCATTTTTTAAGAATCACATTAAATCAAAAGCATACCAAAAGGTATCCCAATAAAGCAAGATGTGTTTTAATATTTGCAGAAGTAAATGAAAACTAAAATTTATTTTACTATACATATAATACTGCATATTAGTAATTACTAATAACTAATAATTATATAATTAATAAGATTGTATTTATTATAAATAAATGAACCTTTATTTCATTTTTTTTAAGATTTTATTTATTCATCCATGAGAGACACAGAGAGAGAGAGGGGCAGAGACACAGGCAGAGGGAGAAGCAGGCTCCATGCAGGGAGCCCGATGCAGGACTCGATCCCGGGTCTCCAGGATCAGGCCCTGGGCTGAAGGTGGCACTAAACCGTTGAGCCACCCGGGCTGCCCAAAATGAGCATTTAAACCTGGACATTCTAATCTGGCAGTGATGAAAATGGAAATTTCTCATATGAAAGACATTTGGCTATGTTATTATCAGATTCGTTGCTTATAATTTCAGAAACAGTTATGGGGGCTAGGATATAAACTTGATTCTAACTCATTCATTAGTTCAACACATATTAAAAGTACCTAACTGACTCCAAACCTAAGACCATGACTTTCCTACTAAATTAGTTTGGACAAGAAAGATCTGGGCCTTTCATGGTCTTGCAAGCCCTAGGAAAAAGAAAGGAAAATTTGCTCTAGCCTCAGAAGCCTACAGACAACCACAGTGAATCTGAGTTAGTGCTAGTGGGTAGCTCTAGAATGCTTTTAATGATGTAGAAAATGGATACAAACTGTAGGACTTGCTTAAGGCATTCTCAAGGGATTACAACTGAAAGAAAATTCTACTCTAACAAAGACTCAAAAGATTTTAAAAATCAAACACCAATTACATTGTTTTGATAATTAGCTTTAAAAGACTACTTAAGGAAGAAAACTAACCTTCTGGAATGCTTGCAAAATTACTACAAACTAATTTTACTGCTCTGTTCAAAAAATCCAGGGCCTAATTCAACTTTTACAAAGTGAGAATTTACCAAACCCCAACAATTTGCTCTCAGGCTCCCTCTACAGAGATTGATTGATGGTTTAAAAAACATTCTAGAAAAAAATATTTTGGCCTGAAGAAAAAAAAAATTACACTTCTCTGCAAAAGAGGTAAAAGTGGTAGCTCCACCTCTTTCATTTGTATATAAGGCTGTGCTACCTCAAATAAGCATTTAGAGCCATATTCCACATCATAAATTTGGGAATTGCATCACCCACTCTCCTGTGCTGCAAAACTGACTTGAAGGGAAGTTTTAAAACTAGTCTAGGGACATTCCTTTAGTCTACTTTAGTGCTGCAATAGACTTCTATTTAGGTAACATATACTTGGTAGACTCCTATCAGCCCAGCAGATTCTCAAACCATGAGATTCTTTACTTGACTGAAACAAATAATTTGAGGAAACAAAGCCTCAGATGCATTGCCCCTCAAAATAATATGCATGAAGGAATTCCTAAAAGATATGCAGAACTTTCATTCTTTGAGATACTATAATGTCCATTCCTGGATTAAGCCAGGTTATCAGAGAGCTACGTACCTGGGCTGTACCTCATTGCTGGTCACGGCCACCCTAACAGAACTGCTTTAAGAAAAAAATAGTTATTTATTGAGCACATACGATCTTTACTCACATCACAATGCTCTTGAGAATGGATGTTATTTTCATGTTAGAAAAGAAAATAATCAGATCTTGAGAGGTTATTTCCCCCAGAGACACAGAGCCTAGATGAAGGACATTATAAAAAACAGCCCAATGAATCCTGCTGACTTTCAATGTCAGGGCATTGAGGAAATTGTATGACACTATACTGAATCCACTCTTAAAGAAACTATAGCAGATATTTCATTCTGGATTCTAGACAGAAACAACTGTGTTCCTCTTAGGCAGTTAGTTTGTTTTTCTCATGGATGAGTTTTCCAACCACTAAATTTTTTGCATTTTCCTCTTTGCCTGGAAGTTAGAAAACTCAAATTAAATGTGTGCCCAGCTCTAATAAACATACAGGATTTCAGAACATGGATTTTGTGAGCTAATGGTTCCCCTAGCTCATTTCATTTTGTTGTTTTCTTTACTCATATTCTCAGATTCTTTTTCATCTCACCTTGAAGTTTATCCTATTACAAACTATTTATTTTCAAATGCTATTTATCAAAATCTTGTAAAAACTCACCAAGTTGTACGTTATACAATATATAAGTTATACTCAATAAAGTGCTGGGGAAAGGTACAAAAGAAAAGCCATTTACAATAATCAAAATCAAAGAACAGTAATTCAAATATGTCCTAGGCTATCTTTGAGTCAATTCTTTACAAAATAGTCTAAATTACTTCATTCTTACATAAGCAATCACTGAATTAATATTTTATTCTATTTATTATAACATAACTTAAAATACAGTTATATATAGATACATGGATTTATTAAATTTAGAATGGGGATAATTTTGAGGAATTTCATTTCATAAAGATTGCACTAGAAAGTTCTATTGGTCTTTTTATCATACTTATCCTAGGGAAGAGAAGTACATATTGGTGAGTAAGTGTGGAGGAAAAAGCATCTTTTGTGAAATAAAAGTATTAGTGGAGAAAAAGGAAAACAAGCACATGGAACAACTTGATAAAACCAATGCCTGTGTGAGATGCACATGTCCATGCCTTTGGTTTCACTTTTCTCTGCCTTGGTTGTCTTAGTAGTGGTTCTCTTTTTTTTTTGTTTTGTTTTGTTTTTTGATGTTGGAATTCTTTACCCTCTTTAAATTTTGTTGACTTTTAGCTTTTGCAGGTTATACCCATCAATACTTACCCTATTAGAACGTAAACCTGATACATGTTTAAAACCATTAAAAACCATTATGCATTTACAAAAATATTTTATTTTTAAAAAACTTTTTTCAAAACAAAAAGTGGTGCTTTGTACTTTTAAAAAATATCTTTAACATCTTGATTCATAGAGCACAGATTCTCAAATCTGCTTATGCATTAATTCTGAGAAGTTGTTTTAGGTGGAAGCATATGAAAAAATTTGGCCTCACAGAGATATGTAGTTGGAAAAAGAAGTATTTTAATAACCTGCTCAGGTAATTATAGATATTTGAATTTGACACAACACCCAAATTCAACAAATTGTAATTTCTTAGCACCACATGAGGCTGGTAGTATTTTAATAACCAGAACCAAATAAAGAAAGCACAACTGAAAGCACAACCAATATCTCTCATAAAGTTAAATGCAAAAATCTTTAACAAAATTTTAGCAAATTGAATGCAACAATATGTGTGTATATATGTGATCAAACAGGATTTATTCCATGTGTGCAAGGTTCATTCAATATTCAATAATTAATCAATGTGGGCAGCCCTGGTGGCACAGTGGTTTAGCACCGCCTGCAGCCCAGGGTTTGATCCTGGGGACCCTGGGCATGATCCCTGCATGGAGCCTACTTCTCCCTCTGCCTGTGTCTTTGCCTCTGTGTGTGTGTGTGTGTGTGTCATGAATAAATAAATAAAATCTTAAAAAAAATAAAGTCCACGTGATTATTTTTGAGACCATGTAATTATTATGACTAATGTAATTAACAAGTGAAACTGAATTTTGATAGAATGTTTATTTTGGAGGAGTCACTTTTTAAAATGTCCAGTGTAAAAATTAGTTGCTATGATTTAACCATATGTTAATAGGAATTGTGTTAAACCCATACACCCATTTAGGGAGAATTGACATCTTTACTGTGTTGATTCTTCCAATCTATAAACATGGAATGTCCTAGGATTTAGGTCTTCCTTAATTTCTTTTATTAGCAATTTATAATTTTCATTATACAGATATTACCCGTGTTTTGTTAGAATTATACTTAATTATTTCATTTTGTTTGGAGCAACTGTAAATGACATTCATTTTAAATTTGTTTCCATTTGTTGTTGTCAGCAATATATAGAAATGTGATTGTTTTTTTGTGTGTTGATCTTGTATCCTGAAACCCTACTGAAGTCACATTTTGGATCTAGGTTTGTAGATCCTTTGAGAGTTTTTCTTCTTCTTTTTTTTCATCTGCAAACCAGGATACTTTCTTTCCAATATATTAAAATTAAAATGAATCTTTAATTGTTTTTCTTGACTTATTGCAAGTGCTAGAACTCCTGGTTTTATGCTAAATAAGAGTGGTGAGAGTAGACATCCTTACCTTGTTCCCAATTTTATTTTTATTTTTTTATTTTTTAAAAATTTATCTATTTATTCATAGACAGAGAGAGAGAGAGAGAGAGGGGCAGAGACACAGGCAGAGGGAGAATGTAACATTATTAAGCTTTAAAAGGGAGGGAGATCCTCATACATACTACAAAATGGATGAACCTTTAGGGCATTACATTAAATGAAATAAATCAACCAAAGACAAATACTATATGATTTCACTTATACGAAGTATCTAAAGTACTAAAATTCATAGAAACAGAAAATAAAATGGTGGTTACTAAGGGCTTTGGAAGGGAGAAAGGAACTCATTGCTGTTTAATGAGTATAGAATTTCAGATTTGTGATATGAGAAAGTTCTGAAGATCTGTTTTACAACAATATAAATATATTTAACACTACCAACTGTACTTAAAAATGGTTAAGGGCAGCCCGGGTGGCTCAGCGGTTTAGTGCCGCCCCTGTCCAGGGCGTGATCCTGGAGACCCAGGATCAAGTACCATGTGGGGCTCCCTGCATGGAGCCTGCTTCTCCCTCTGCCTGTGCCTCTCTTTCTCTCTCTCATGAATAAATAAACAAAATCTTTTTAAAAAAAATGGTTAACATGATAAATGTTATGTAATGTGCTTTTTAACACAATAAAAAATTATATAAAAATAATAACAGTATTAAGTGGAAGAAAAAGCTGCATTTGTGGAATGCCTATGTCAGAAATCACACAAATACATAAATCACAATATTCTCATATTACTCTGAAAGAAAAAGTTATTACAGTTTTCTTCTAGAAAGCCTGATAATCCTTTTCATAATACCATAATATGTACAGTTATATCAAAGAGAGGAAAGCTCCAGACCATTAGGTAATTTTATTTGGAAATCTAAATATACATATTCATAGATATTGCTAAGTATATTTGCTAATTTTATTCCCAGTAGAAGCTACACTTTAGGAACCTTAGTTCATATTTATATTTTTTCTGATTCCTTATGGATTCTAAAAACAAAATTCACAGGTATACTCTCAGGCATGTTATTGAAGTAAACATGCTATACTATAACCAAAGAGGAACACATTTAACTTTTAATTCCTTAGTTAAAGATGAAAATAGCTATCACATATTCCATGCCCAAGATAAATTTTTAAAAAAGAAAATGCCTCCTATTCTGAAATGACAGCCCCCTCACATATGGAGCAGTAAACTTTTCTTTCTTCCTAAAATACTCATTTGGCACTGATTTTTGACAAGTGAAAATGTTTTTCCACATACATACAGTCCACTTGATTTTAAGAAGCACTGATAACCTAACTGATAACTTTCAAACTTTCCTCAGTATTTAACATGTCTACTTTCCTTTAATTTCTGTAGCAAGTTACAGAAAAAACTTGTTTCGATTTTCCAATAATAATGGGCTGAAATGTGTGTGTTGGCCAAGGGAGACACTGATGTGAACTAAATGTAGGTGTCAGAGATTATAAAAAAGTATTCAATGGGGGCACCTGAGTGGCTCAGTCAGTTAAGCATCTGACTCTTGATCTCAGCTCAGGTCTTGATTTCAGCATCATGAGTTCAAGTGCCACATTGGGCTCCACACTGGGAGTGGAGCCTACTTAAAAAATAAAAAATAAAATCTGAAAATAAATAAATAAACAAATAAATAAATAGGTGAATAATCACTGAGTTTGACAAGTTATTCTTTCCTCAAATACCCTTAAAGAAGTAAACCATTAAAACTATCTATTAAATGAATAAAAGTCATCCTTTTATTTACATATAATAGTAAATACTAGCATCTATTGTCAAAATTGGTATCTAAAGGAGCAGCTAGCTATAGATCAATTTTTAATCCTACTATGATTGTGCTTGCAAATTACACCTGTATTTTTCCTCTCACTTGATTTTTTATATTGTTGAAATGAAGAAACAGTATCTAATATTCTAGATTGAGACATGCTAAGCAACTAAGTATTATCATCTTGCATGTGATCAAACCTAAAGCTAAATCAAAATGCCCCCATCTGATTTCATGTAAATTAAGCTGATTATAGAAAGTGTCCAATTTCTATCATTTCTCTCCATAAAGTAGCGAGCACATATTTGTTGAGTAACTGCAGACTGACTGATTCTAAATATAAACTGAGACGTGTGCTAAAATTATTGTCCTGATTTTTTAGCAATCACTATGAATATCACACATGGTTACAGATTCTATTTATTAAGTACCTTGAAAAAAAATAGTTTAAATATTAACAAAATTACAAGCGAAAATTTTCCTATCAAATGCAATGATTCTAATTAAATTCACAGTTGCTAACTGTTCCTACCAATACTCCACACATATGGCCATTCATTTCACAAAACCTGTCAAACCTAGTATTAGGACTACGTCAATTAAAGCAAATTTTACACAAGCAAGTTTTAAGTGGGGTCACTTCTCTTACAAAAGAAAGATGGTTTTACCTTAAAAGAGAGGTACATCTAAGCAGCTCTAAAATTCTAATCCAACAAAAAGCCTCAAAATAATCTTGAAGCTGTTTCCTGGATTACTACTGTTCCATCTTCCAAATCTACAAATGCTCAATTTACTTTAAAAAGTCAATTTCATGAAAATATGCTAATGGAGAAAGGAGAGTTTATGTAAAAATAAGCTAATGCCATCTTGTTGAATTAGATGTGACTGTGACGCAGGCCAGACTTTGCAAAGTAGTGAGTAAAAGAGATAAAAATGTTCAAAATAATCCTTTGTCAAACATAATGTTCCATTTCACATGGCTAAGCGGAAGAACAAAATCACATAGAAGTTAGGAAGCTCCGGAGCCACAGCACAATCTTTAAAAATCAAATAATGTGGGGACACACCTGGATGGCTCAGTGATTGAGCGCCTGTCTGCCTTCAGCTTAGGTCATGATCCTGGGGTCCTGGGATCCAGTTCCATATGGGGCTCCCCACAGGGAGCCTGATTCTCCCTCTGCCTATGTCTCTGCCTCTCTCTGTGTCTCATGAATAAATTTTTAAAATCTTTTAAAATAAATAAATACATAAATACATAAATATCAAATAATGTGGATGGTTCAGCATACCCAGCGAACCAAGAATATTATCAATTTCAAAAGGAAGGAGTCCTCAGAGACGTTCCAGTCAGCCTCAGGGAAGACCCAATGATCACTTGACTACCTAACTCTAAACCTTCAAAGGAGTCAAAGGAACCCTCTAGGCCAATCAGTTACTTGCAAGTAAAAAGTGAAGGAAAAAAGAGTAAATTTATCACTCACCTTCCCAGAGCCCAAAGAATCCCAACACTTTGGCTTTGTCAAAAAGCCAAACATACTCCTAATGTATTATGGGCAGGAGTATGTTAACCAATAAATGTTCAAATGGGAATTAACAGAAATAGGGTAATGGAGAATAAACAGGCAAGCCTATTTCAATTTAAGTTTTTAAACTCTAAACTAATCCTAGGAAAACTGTTGGCTAAGCCCAGTTCAACTCTGACAGATAATGCCTAAAAGGAATGTAAATAAATAAACCACTTTCTAAGAGCTTAAGGAAACTGCTTTAAGTAATAGGTCTCAACTAAGCTCAGGACAAATTCTTTTCAAAATACTGTGTACCTCAATGTCCAGCTTCCACGAGGAATCATCTGTCAGGTCTTAAAAGGGGGGGCGGGGTGCCTATTTTGGATTTGTAAAGCTGATGCTTCAATTTTCATTTCCTTTCAGGTCTCCCAAGACTAATGGCACGTTATAAGAACCTGCCTCTGCTCTCTACCTGTGCCCTCAAGATAAGTTCATATCCCAGTGACTCCCCTTCCACTAGTCCTCAGAAACTCCGAGACAATTAATGGCCTCCCTGCCTCAATGGCTTCTGATATTCCAAGTAGGATAGGGGTGGGACCCCAAGGAAACATGGGTGAGAGACTGGGGTAATAAGAGACCTGGCCAAAGCAAAGGAGATAGTGTCACTCATCCCTACAACTGGTGTGGTAAAGGAGGCATAGTCTCTCTCCTCCTTGAGGGGAATCTCCTTTGGTGGAGGGTTACTGGGAACAAAGGGAAGGAAGCATATGAATGCCCAGGGGACTGGGAATGTTGTGTCCCTCAATGGCCACCTGTTCTCAGAGGCTGTCTCTAGCAATATCCAAGGGGGCAGAAGTCATCAATGTCCACTATACTCTGTTGTACCTTGTAACCAGGCTTCTGCTGAGAACCAGAAGAAGGTCAGAAATTCCCACCCTCATCTATGTGGATTCTCTAAATTACAGTGCAGGAGTGAGTTCATATGCCTTGCATTGCCAGGATATTGAAGCTGTGGAGACCTGGGAATCTGATAAAGGAAGACGGAAGAGGTTGAAATTTGAAAGAGATAAGGGTGGGAATAGATGCCTGAGGGGAGGAAGTTAAGGTCCACAAATACAAAGCTAAAACCAGAAAGTAGTCCATCATATAGTGCCTTCTCTGACTGGCACTTCTCTTGCAAGTGACTTCTCTTGCTGGCTCTCACCAAACAGGATCTCCAACTATTTACATCTTCTCTCCTCGGGCCCCAACTACTCACCTTTCTCCTACTACTCATGATTTTTTCAACTGGCGGACAATATTACATTAGTTTTGGGTGTAAAACAGTGATTCGACAATGCTATATATTATGCAACGCTCACCACTATACCAAGTGTAGTTACCTTGCAAAGTAATTACAGTATTATTGACTATATTCTTTAAGTTGTACTTTTCATCCACATTACTTATTTATTTTATAACTAAAAGTTTGTACCTCTTACTCCCCTTCATCTATTTTGCCCAGTAGCCATGATTTAAATAGTTTTGTTTTGTTTTTTTTCTAATCAAAAGAGGTTGCCTAAAAAAGTGTAATCTGAGGAACCACAGACAGGAGTGAGTACCACTAACAATAATATGTCAATATCTTAGAGTTAATTTGTAATGTTAGCCTACCTAATAGAAAATTATCTAAATATTTTTAAAGTTCACTGTCCAGTTTTAGTTAAGTGAAAATTAATGTTATAAAATTTAAGGTAAAAATATTTTAAAAGTAATATACATACCATGATTAAAATCATGAACAGAAAAAATAATGGAAGAAAATACCAAAATCACATCAAAATATTAATAGTGCACGTCTTTAGTTACAAGTATGATCATTTTTTCCGTTTTATATTCTTATAGTTTCCAATTTGTTCATAATTCTATAATGGAAAGGGAAAGCGGGAAAGCTTTTTAAAAAAAGCAAGCTTCCAGCAGCCCGGGTGGCCCAGCAGTTTAGCGCCGCCTTCTGCCCAAGGCCCAATCCTGGAGACCCAGGATGGAGTCCCACCTCGGGATCCCTGCATGTGGCCTGCTTGTGTCTCTGCCTCCCTCTCTCTCTCTCTCTCTCTCTCTCTGTGTTTCTCAAAAATGGGTAAATAAAATCTAAAAAAAAAAAAAAAAAAACTTCTTTGAAAGAGGAAAAATGTTACTTGCATAGAAAACTCCTCCTGAAAAAAAAAGAAAAAGAAAAAGAAAACTCCTCCTGGGTTCACTTGACAATTAGTCCTTTTTTTTTCTTTTTTTTGACAATTAGTCCTTTTAATATCAGTACCCAAGAACTATGCATTTACTGGAAGGGCACCTGGAACAAAGAACATGGAGAATGTGAGCAAGACCAGCCAAAGAGAAACTTGGCCTGCTTAGTAACCTACACTACTAGCTCCCTATGACCACCAGACGAGGAGCAGATTTCAAAGCCTGATATGCAAGGTTCTTCACAATCTGTCACTGTATATTCAAACAATATATAAGCACTTAGCTAAACCTCCTTGTCTGACTTTTTCTTTTCCTATCAAAATCTTCCCATCTGGCAGAATGATTTAATTCACTTCCATCCATGAAGAGTTTCCTGATTCTCTTACGAAACTAGCCTCTACAATTTCTCCTTCTTAAGGTGTTGATACAGCATTTATAGCACCACTTTCTCCCAGTACTAGGCCAATTCTAATTATTTTGTTGATTACTCATGTGTAAGTAAATACCTCCCCAGCTAGATGTTAAGTTCCTTGAAGTCAAGAATTTGAATGGTCTGCAGACCGTAGTCATTCAACAAATGCATATACAGAAAGAGAGAAGAGTGAGAAAAGATGCAGTGCTAAAACCAGGTTGGTGTTATATTCATACTTGGTGATGTTACCTAAATAAAATGTGTTGCCTCTGTTTTAAAATGTTCCACTGACCCTTCATCACTAGGACATGTACTTTCTTTTTTTTTTCAAATAGCAGTGGGATCATTTTTGTTTTTGTTTTGTTTTCATAGCTTATTTATTCATACCAATTCTGCCATTCTCCTTGTAATTAAACAGCCTGGACTGCAAGATGCCTCCCCAAGGTTCAGGATATAGTCTACAGCCATACAAAGAACAAAAAGAAATTACCTCCTAGAAATAAAATTTAAGAGTCATCACAAGATCCTATTTCTCTTATAGTCCTGTGTGAACAACATATTTGTGCCTCCATTTTATGGCCTTATTCAGGCAATGGGCTTTAGTCTATCAATATCCTCATCAAGAATTTTCCAATGTAAATAGTTCAATACTTTAGAAATGACGGACAAAGATAATTATGTTTCTATCTGCCATCAAATACTATTCCAGTACTTAGAGATAATGAGCATTTGTACTATAGCAACCTGCCTCTGGAGACATCAACAAGAGTTTCACATCTTAAGGGAGAATACATAAATCATAAATGAAAGCAAATCAAATGGCCAAGCAACAGACAAAGAAAAACCCAGCATCCATTATTTTTTCAGGAAGAGCACGCGGGTCAATATGATTGTTGACTCTGAAGGGCAGAGCAAAAACAAATCAATGCAGTTTCCCACTATACAGAACTTCGTTTTGCTACAGCACATATATTTTTTTTGTAAGTCAATACTTGTCCAGATTCCACCACTTACTAGCCATATGATCTTGAACCTTCTCTGTATTTCAGTTCCTTGGTCTGTAAAATGGAGTTATCACTTCCTAGCCAAACCACAGTCAAAATGAATCAAATAACATTAATAGTCTGGGTTTATCTATCACCCTATCATGGGATGACACATCTCACAAAAACGGTTCAGTCACACACCCACGAACTAGGTAACTGTTCCTGCAAATGTTTCTGCTAAGTTTTAAACAAGAAAAAGATTTCCAGGTGTTCTGGTCTTTTTTATTTTTATTCTTTTTTACTTTTCTAATTGATTTTTCCAACATTTGAGCACCCACCATATATCACTGCCAAAAATGTGTTAAACATCTCCTGCTATGACCTAGCTCTCCTTTGCAATGTAGTCCAGATATTATTTTTTGGCATGTGCTTTCTAAGAAAATAGATTTTTCTCCCCACCTAATTCAAAGCTCTTTCTTACTAAAAGAACAATAATTCCACATACCATAAGTTTACAGGTTGTTGCTATTGTTTGAGATCACACTTAAGAAAATTAAGTTTATGTTTAATACCGAATGGACGGACCATCTCTATGTTCGCTTACACTTGGACACACAACTCCTTAAAACAGTGGAAGATCCGTGGGCTTTGGAGTCAGCCAGGCTTGGATTCAAGTTCCTGTTCTGTGACCTTGAGCATGTAATTTAACTTCCAGGCTTCCTCACTCTCCACCTTCAGTTCTGGGCTGTTGTGATGACTTAAAGAAACAATATACCTAAAAGGAAGTGTCTAGACTCTGAAATTATTATTTCCCACTCCCCTTAAATCTTTCCCTCCTACGCCAAGACCAAGCAAACCTACTCTGAACACAAGACAACTTGGACACAGCATCTATTTCACACTCGGGGAGGAGGGGGGGATGCTATCCAACGAAAAATGGAGTGGACGATGCTTCCAATGGAGCAAGAAGTAAAGAAACTGACAGGGGTAGACCAGGGCCCCCTACTTCTCTGACACGTACGAAAAAGACACTAATGTGACACACTTTATAAAGGTTGCACCGCACACTCACGTTGGTTTGTACCACGCTCTGGGAAAAGGACGGAATCAGGGAACAAGCAGCAGGGAGCCTCGGGGTTCAGCGACCCGACCCCGCCCGCCCGGGCGGTACCTCTGAAGCCTAGAAACTGGGGGGAGCGCGCCGCAAACTGACCTCGCCCCCCACCCCCTCCCCCATGTGCCCGAATCTCTCTGGGGCACGGATGGTGCTGAATCACTAGCTCCAGCAGTGGCAGCTGTCGGCTCCGCTGCTCCCGCGGGAGCCCGGTCCCCAGGGCGGCGACCGTCCCGGGGTGGGGGTGGGGGTGGGGGTGGGGGAGGGGGAGGGGGTGCGGGGCCGACACCCCGCGGTGGGGGGCCGTGGGAGGGGGTCGCGGAGGACCGGGGCAGCAGGTACTCACCGGGGCGAGGACAGCCCAGCGCGGTGGGCGGCTCCCCGCTGCAGGCGGCCCCTCTGCGGCTGCCCCGCTTCCCCGTCGCCCCCGGCCCGGGGCTCCCCTCCGCCCGCCTGCCGCCCTAAGCAGCGTCGGCTCGGGGCTCGGGGCTCGGGCGCTGCCCCCGGAGCAGCTGGAGCAGCTGCGGCTGCCGAAGGGGGTGGCGGCTACCGATCGGCCAGACCATCCGCGGGCTGCGGCCGGGGGAGCGCGAGGCGCGGAGCGGGGCGGGCGGGGCGGGCGGGAGGAACCAAGGCCGGGGCGCGGGGGGCGCATCCTCCGCCTCCCGGGGCGCCGCGAGGGCTCGGGGGCGCCAGGCGCCGCGGGCTGCGGCCCCAGCGCGGGGCCTGGCTTTTCCGGGCGCCCCCCTCCGGGTTTGCCTTGGTTCGGCTCGGGGCTCCTTCCGAACGCGGCGAACAGAGGACCTAGCGACGGGCGCGCCCCGCCTGGGCGGCGTCCGCTCCCGCTCCGCAGCGGGGCCCCGCGGCGCCGCGTCCTGGGCGCACCGACCCTGGGCGCCGTCCGAGTCCTCCAAGGGCATCTCTTTCACCCAAGCTGCTTTGTGGAGCGAAGAACTCAGCGGCATCCGAGCCCAGCCGGAAAGTTAGCAAATAAAATCCAGTAGCCACCCCCCGCCCCCACCCCACCTCCGCGTCCCGCAGGTGCTCTTTGGAGGTTCGGGGGGAAATAAGGATCCCAGAGTTGGAGCTCCACGAATGTCCCGTCCTGCCTTGGAAAACGTACATCTAGGAGACCCTTCTCACGGCTCTATACGAGATTATTAAAGAAATGCAGAAACGTGTCAGGTTCATTGTTGAGCATTTTAAGGAGAAGTGTCTTGGGAGTGGGGAGGAAATCATACCTTTATGTGAAATGCACTTTCATAGAGCTGGAGAGCGAAGCTCCTGCCATGACATCCCGTAGACTTCTGTTGAGAGCGCTTTTGTGGCCTCTGACCCGTTCACAACCAGGCTCGAGCAAGCAGGTTCATTTTCAGAGCATGGTGAGGATGGAGACAAGTGTACAGTTTTCCTTATGGGAAGAAAAAAAAAAAACACAGTTGACAACTACCTTTAAAATATAATTCAAGGGAAAAAATATATATATAATTCAAGGGGGCAAAAAAAAACTCTCCAAATAACTCCCCCCCCCAAATAAATTCCACAGTTCAGAGCCATTCACTCTGAATGAAAGCTTTGTCCTTTTTTTTTTTTTAGTTAACATGATTTTTTAACATGAATTGAGCACATACGATGGACCAAACACTACACTGAGAGTGTTTCCAGTTTTATTCCTTCGTTTACTCTAAAAACTCCTGTAAAATCGGTGATATCATCGCTATTTTTAAAATAGACTGAGCTCAGAAAGTTTGTTGTGCTGAGTTCACCATCTCATGGATGATGAGTAGCAGAACAAGCACTGCAATCTGGAGTTTTTGACTAGTGCCTTTCCACTTAGAATGCTCCAGGAAACATACACTAAGCCTTACCATATCCATGATTGGCCCTTGAATGTAAGTTTATTAATCCTTCCTTTGTGAAAACTAGGTTTCATGGTGGAGAAAGGGACATTTAAATTTCTAAGGTGGGCTCCTGAGGTTAGGAATAGGGATCAGAAAGAGGAGGCTGTATTTCACTCAGAATTAACCTGGAAACATCATTTAAAAAAAAAAAAAATGCATGGTTAGGGTCACGTGAAGGTGAGGAGGAACTTTTTGTTATCTTTTTGTTAATCCAGTACCTTTTTAAAGTCATTTTTAGATCATCATAGACTCTACATTGTGCTTTATACTACACTTAAACTATGATTCTATATTACACTGTGCACTATTCTTCCCAGAAAGGAGTAAGAATTTTTAAATGGGCTTAATGCCATAAGTCCTCATATACTTTACCAGAATTTAAAGTAACAAGGCATTAATAACTCTCATACCATGTTAAGGAAGCTTTTTGAAAAGAAAAAGTGTAAAACTAAATTGTTACCCTACGCCGTGCCATTGTTACTGTGTTAACTGTTATTGTAAATGTTCACACATCAGTACCAGCAAAACAGAAATCCCCAGAGCTCCTTGTTGCTGAAGAACTAGGTGCTTGGATCCCTAGTGAGGCCAGGCATGTGTGACTCAGGGCCAGGATGGCCTCAGCCTCAGAAATGTGTGATTCTTCTCTCCACATACAGCTGTTTCACTTTCAAAGGAGACAAGAAAAGAACAGAATTGGAATAGACAAGATGCCTTTTGAATTAGTATTTTCTCTCTGATTGACAGGGACATAAGAAGGAAGGATATGGTCTCAGGTGGCTTACCTGAGACCAAACTGGGATTTAGAACCTGGTTACCAGTGACATCGCTGGCCATCTGTTGATATAACTTGAACTTCTTGGAGGGTATGTTTCTGAATGAAGAAGGAAGGGGATATTTTGTGCCAGTGGCCTTGAGAAACTGTCAAAAAGAATGAAGGGATAGTGTGATGCCTGCATTCCCTCCTCTCCCAGAGACATCAAATGCTTTTGAACCCATTAGGGAAAGAAGCTAGGGCCAGAAACTGAGGAATTATTTTCATAAATGACTTTGCAGGATTCCAAGTATAAAAAATACTACTTTGGACTGTAGTGACACAGAGCTAGGGGAGGGGGTCTTCTCTCACCCATTCTGCCATAGACCTTCATGCAACCTTGCCACTAATAAGGAAGGGTACTGGAGATATATTCTCATAAAGGGCATTGACATCCAATACATGGTCAAGATAACTTGACTAGGAGCCAGAGCAGCAGAGCATAAATGGAATTGTTCCTGAGCACCTGGGAAAGGCAGCTGAGGATTTCTTGTCATAAATAAGAGAGCTTGGGTCGGTTAAACTTAGATGATTATTAAACCTTATTTAGGTAGCAGTATTAAGGTGAATTTATTTGTATTTACAAAACCAGTGTGACCTAGGGACATTCAAATACTACTACTTTTTAAATGACACTGATAAGAGAGCTAGAGAGAAAGAAAATAGTTAACATTTTTGATAGAACTACAGTGCAAGCCATACCATGCTGAACTTCGATTCAAGATTATGAAGTACCTGGGGTTTCTGGGTGGCTCAGTTAAGTATCTGACTCTTGATTTCGGCTCAGGTCATGGGTTCAAGCCCCCAGTTTAGTACACATAGGTACTGAAATCAATAAAATGTATATCTAACTGTGGATTACTGTTTAAAAAAAAAAGAATATTAAGTACCTACTATGTGTTGGCCACATACTAAGGCATGTGGTGACATTAACACCCTAAATTACTCTTGGGAATATTTAATAGTGTTATTTCTGTTTGCTTTTAGCTATCACTTTTTCAACCTTAGTATTTCTGAGGTACTATTATTATGTGAAGTACTATTTTCATCCTCATTTTATAGATAAAGAAACTGAGAATCACAACAATTAATTTCAAAGGTAACAAAGGCAACACAGCTAGAAAGTGGCAAAGCTGGGTTTCAAACCCAAACCAGTACATGACATCACTCTCCACATACTTTTACTGCCTCCTGCTACAAGCAAAGCAAGTTGTACATTGCATTTTTTCCTTACAATAGAAAATCTATTTTGTTTCTGTTTTTTAAAATCTATTTTCAACTTTCACTCTTAAAAGGATAAAAGGAAATGCATCGTTTCTCAAAGACGATTTAAATGACAGTCCTCCCAGTGGAAACATTGGATATCCTTTTCCAGGTTTCTGTGCTCAGAAAAGAGACTCTGCCACAAGAAGTGATCATTGGAGCATAGAATTGGCCAGTGATTTCTAAATACTTGCTGCAGACTCTGATTCCAGGAACTCTTGGGTAAGACCTTGGAATCGATATTCTTATTAAGCACGGTAAGTGATTCTTAATGCACAACCATTTGACCAGTTTGACCACACCATACAGGACAAGAGCAACGTGGGTCTCACAACTATCCAGTCTCCTAGACTTAACCCTTTAACTCCATCACTTGTTGAAAAGGAAATGGGAGGCTAGTATTCACATTTATTTTACAGAAATGTATTTATTAAATTGTTACTGCCTTTTTCAGTATTAGTTTGGTCATTCTGAAAAGTTTTCAAATAATCCTCAAGTTAAAGATTATCCTCATTCACAATTACTTTTCTATGTGGATATTTGGAGCTTTACATAAGAGAAAAAAGAGCCTAATTAGAACAGCAATAAATTTAAGTATTAACTTTTAGAGAATTAGCAGGTTTATAACAGTAAGTCATTCCATCCAACATAATAGATTTCATTTGTTTTTATTTTATCTTGCATTTCCCAAGAATATTTTTATAGTTTTTTTCATATGTGTTCTACAGCTTTCATACCAAATTATTTTTTTGGCATTTGTCTCCCAAATGAAATATTCTTCCCATTTCCTTTTCTATAAGATTTTTGCCTGAATAGAGATTGGTTGCTTCCGTAATTTATTTTTTACTAATCCAACACACTAAATTCTATTATTACTTGTTTTTTCATGAGAATCTCTTGGGTTTTTTAAGAAAACAGGCATATCAACAGCCTCTGGAGCTTTATCTCTTTTCCTGTTATTTATACCTGCTATTTTGTTTACATTTGCTAGAATCACCAATCCAAGTGTTCATAGTGATTGATGCCTGTCTCACTCCTGATTTTAAGTGAAAGATTTAATTTTTGCCATTTAAGATTTGTTATTGGGCTTACTTTATTACATAAGTAATTTCTTTCTGTTCCTGTTTTGCTCCAAGTTTCCCTTGGCATCGCTTGCTTGACCTTTATCTGATGTCTTTTAACCATCTATTGATGATGGTTGGGTTTTTCCCCTTTAATTTTTAATGTAATCAATATGTAGATAGACTTCCTGGAATTGAACTGCCTTTCCCTCCTCAAATAAAGCCTGTTTTGTCATAGTGGATTAGTCTTTTGACTCATTCCTCTATTATACTCTCTAATATATTATTTAAACATGTGGCTTTTATAGTTAGAGATGAAATTGGCCCACACTTTGTTATTGTTGTTGTCGTATTCCTTCTTTGGCTTTGCTATTTGAGATCTTCTGAGTTCATAAAATGAACTGGAGAACTTTCCGTCTTTTTCTAAGTACCACACAGCTTAAATAATATTTGATTAGATTAAAAATTCAGATTAAAAATTCAGCTGTGAATCCATTTGCCTGCTGCCTCTTTCAATGGGAGACCATTAATCACTTTTTCCATCTCTTCTATAATAATTGGTCTAGGGTTTTTTAAAAAAAAATAATTGGCCTACTTAAATTTTCACTTTTTCTGTATTGTTTTTGATAATGTATTTTTCCTAAGAAACTATTCTTTTCTTCTAGGTTTTTATTTTTTTAATGTACTGCTTCAGAGTCACCTTTAGTATTTAACTTTTAATAACTTAAAATTTTACTTCTTTTAATGTCTTTCCTACTTTCACATTGTTAGTCTTGCTTAATTTTTATTTCACTCTCTTCTCCCTATCAGGATCACATAGTAGTGATCTATTTTATTGGTATTTTAAAAGAATCAGTCTTTGAATTTATTATTTTCTGCTATTTTATTTATTTTAATAATTTTAATAATTTCAGCTTTTATCAATATTTATTCTCTCTTCAAAAGTTTTGTTTTCGTTGTTATTTTTACTTGGATTCATTAAGTACTTAATTTCTTTATTTACACCTTTCTGCTTCCACAATTAAGGGCAACACATTTTCCTCTGAATTCAATTTTGCTGTTCCCCATTGTTTTAGTGTATATTGTTTAGTTTTCCAAAGCTTCTTTTTTTTAAAGATTTTTATTTATTTATTCATGAGAGACACAGAGAGAGAGAGGCAGAGACACAGGCAGCAGGAGAAGCAGGCTCCATGCAGGGAGCCCGACGCGAGACTGGATCCTAGAACCCCAGGATCACGCCCTGGGCCCAAGGCACATGCCAAAGTACTGAGCCACCAGGGACCCCTAGTTTTCCAAAGCTTCTAAGCATTTCCGTATTTCTCCTTGCTATGATCTGAATGTTTTTGTCTCTATCAAATTGGTATGTTGGAATCCTAACGCTCTAGCCCCTCTTGGTGTATTTCTATGCATTTCCATTGTTATGTTTTGTTTAGGTTAGTTGTTGTTGGGTTGGGTTGGGTTTTTTTGTTTTGTTTTGTTTTGTTTTGTTTTGTTTTTTCCATTCTTTTTTAAGGTTGAAAGAAAAGGAAACTGTGTTCATGTCAACCTATGCCCGGAATCTCCCTTCAGCCTAACTATATGTTTATCTATAATCCAAATTAACTTTTATTTAAATTTCTTAGTCCATCAGGCAGTAAAGATTTAATCTCAGTCAATGCAAAATCTTCCCTCCTTTTCTCTGGAACTGGATCATGGTTCTAGAGTTTGTATGTGGTGCTGAGATGTCAACATAGAAGTGAACATGTGATCTGAGTCATCTCTCTTATTTTGCAGGCTCTACCTGCATAAAAAAAAGACTATCTCTGTTAGTTATTATTACATGTTCTAACACCTCTTTTCATATTGTAAAAAAGGTTACATAAAGGGCAATGAAGCTAGGGTTCCTACCTAAGCCCAAGTAGTCCATGCTCAGTTAGGGCTTCTCTGGAAATCTAATATCTGCCAAGAATATATCTGAATGACAGACTGAGGAATTTCCTGGGGAAAAAAAAAAAGATTCATCCTGAGGCAAAAATAAATACATAAAAATAAAAGAAACAAACAAAAAACCTCAAGCACACAAGCTTGATTCAGTAACCATTCTTCTGTGCCAGAATTGGAATATAGCTTGATATCTTTTGCTCACATTGTTGTCCTCTGGTCCAACTCTCAGGTTCACATCCTGGAAAGGTGAGGGCTGAAGAAAAACTAAAACCTGATTTATTGGGGGACACTTGGGTGGCTCTGAGCATCTGCCTTTGGCTCAGGTTGTGATCCTGGGGTCCTGGGATTAAGTCCCACTTCAGGCTCCCCAGAGGGAGCCTGCTTCTCCCTCTGCCTATGTCTCTGCCTCTCTCTGTGTGTCTCTCATGAATAAATAAATAATAAAAAATAAATAAACCTGTTTTATTGGAAACTCAATTAGGCATTAAAGGCACAAAATATTAATATTTGGGACCTCCCTGAACAAAGATGGGTGGGAATATTTTTGTTTAATTTGGGGTTTATTGCTACTTGTTTGTTTTCCTAATTTCAGCTGGGCCCATTTTAAGGATAGTAACTTATTGCAGGGATCAGCAATACTGGCAAACTAGAGAGAAACACTACCCAAAGTGGCAACAGAATCTGATTTCCTGTAAGCTCAAGCAGAGGGGAAGGGAAATGGCAAATGCTCTAGAATAACTGGATGTCCTAAATTCTGAGACAACTCCAGCCAAAATCATTTCTCTCCCTGAAGTGACTGAGGAACACACTGAGTGCAATTAAAGGTACTTCATGAGAAGATGAAGAAAAAAAACTAGAAAAGATGGAACAAGAAGGCAAGAATACCAACTGTTGTACTTACTGTGCCTCCATTTTTGCCCACAGCTGCTGAAATTTAAGGAAACAATCTTGTAATCAAAGTTAGATAGAAAAGAAAACTGAGGACTATTTTCCAGAGTCAAATAAGAAGTCAAAGTTTGGTCCAAGTATTAAAGTTTAGTTTATCTAGTTTATAACCCATAATGTTATCCCTCTTTCCTTCAGGAAGGAATGATTCAAAATCAATTGCCATCAAGGCAGATAAGAAATAAAAACTCTCAAATATTTGTCCTACTGACTTTGACTCTATGATTTTATGATTGGATTTGAAAGACTACAAACTTATCTGATTCAAGCAAAGAAAGTGATCCTCAGACTTGTGCAAAGTTCCCATACAAAAATGGTATGATTTGAAGAAGGAACATGGTCCTTCCTATCCAGGGCAACGCCACTTCTTCACTTCATCAAGGATGTTGTTTAAGGCTTTCTGTGTGCTACTCCCAATGACAGACACCTTTTTTCTTATAATTTGCCTGTCTAGTTATTTTAAGGATGAGACTATAACATCAATTTGTTAATAACTTTAATAACAGGACTTTAGTCAAGTTCATCTCCAGAAAAAAATTGTAAATAATTTAACCTAAATCATCCAGAGAAATATGATCCTGGTAGAGATTATTATAATAAGGGAGCTAATATTAATAGTTATTTTTTATAATAACAGTTCTTTTTTATTCACTTTTCAATAAGCAAGATACACTATACTAAGTACTTCATTTACTTCATTTAATCCTCACTTAAATCCCATGAAGAGACCACATTACTACCATCTTATGGATTTAAAAACTGAAATTTTAAGTATATTAAGTAACTTTCCTGATATTACAAAGCTAGAAATTGCCAAAGTGGGACTTAAGTCCAAGTTTTTCTAAATCTAGCTCTCTCTGATTCCTAAGCTCCCATCCTCATTGTTCCACCCTACTGCCTTACTAAGAGAAACTGGTATATTCTATCCTACTTGTGGATGCAAGTATCCCAGACATATGACATTTTATCACCAGGCCAATTCCTTAGGAAAACCCATTCCATTTGGCAAGCAAATAATACAAAATTAAGCTTGCAAAACTTTTGGCTCATTCTCACATTCCAAGAAGAGTAATTTCCTTAGAAGTACAAGGAATGAAAATATGACTCATAAAAAATAATTCTATCAAATATATTTCTGTACTGCCTCTGACCTTGCTTTTTGGCTTAAATCACTGCCAAGACTAACAGATTCCATAACACTTTCAGGATATAGAGAATAATTAGTGAAATTCATCTAATGATACAAATTTTAAAAGTGTTTTTAATATGAGGTAACATTTATCTTCCAAAGGCTATTATTCTCTTTTCCTTAAGGTATCAAATAATAATCCACATGATCACTTTGCATTTTTAGTGAGTAAAAATAGATTCGCTAACATTATTGCCTATTCTTTCCTTATAACTCACTGCCAAAACAAAATAGATTAGCATTTTACATGCTCATTATCATCTAAATATTAAAAATAAAACCAAGAACATGGAAATGAGCAAAACCAGACTATATCACAAAAATGAATCATTTAATTCATAAAAGATTATTTTGTGGTCATTTGTCCATAATTCTCAAAAGAACATTGTCTTCCATATAACAAATACCCAATAAATATTTGTTGGACAAATAAATGAAATCTTGATTATAATAGATTGGAATCAGTAAATCAGCAACATTCATAGGCAGAGTAGAAAATTGTTTTTCTTGCCTGCTGCAAATATATTCATCCTATACCAGTAACATAACACCTATTTTGGTGCATTTCTGTCTCCCATTGGTATAAACATGGTATCTTCTTAAAACCAAAAGATAAACATGAAGGCTAAACTGATCAAGTAAAAATTCTCCAAGACTTTGAATGTAGAGAATAGTTGGAATCTAGGAGGGTTGGAATTCATTCCTTCCAGTTAACGTAATTTGACTAGATAACTAACTAGTCCTTATTATCTGGACACTAGGAATTACTCTAGTTCTTGTCTAATTTGTGCTTGCTTCTTTACCTTATCTGCAGATTTTACTGGTTCCCCAGTATCAATATGCCAATATGCCAAGATTTTCTGCTTAAATTATCTGGAATGAATTTCTATAACTTAAAAATGAAGAACACAATAATTTAGCTTCTACTTAGGATGTACAAAATTGTAAAGATTATCACACTAAAACTAAAATCTGAAAAGAAAAAGAGTAGTTTATCTCAAAGGCATAACTTTCCTTGAGGTTCAGAGAGTTGAGATCACAAGGCAACTGAGTAATCTTCCAATGAGGCCACAAACTCTTTCAAAGAAAGATGGAACACATGAATCTTTTTATCTATAGCAGGATAGGGGAAAAACTGGCTGCCACCATGCAAATGGATAAGAAAAAGAATAGCCAAAATTTTTAAAAAATGTTACAGACACTTGTGGGCTGATGCATCAGTCTGAGATAACATCAGTTTGGGATAACCCAAAAACAAAGGGAGATGGCACTCATCTTCAAGTTTTCCCACAAGCCTCTCCAAGGTATTCACAAAAAGAGTGGTGGCAGAGGAGATTTGAGAGAGCCACATCACTAATGCAGGTATGAAGAAATAATACGTGATTGTTAGGAAATGAGCACAAGGCCTTACTTGCCTCCCTGTTTTCTTCTCTCCTATCAAGCAAAATATTTAAATCGCTGGGAGAAGGGGCAGCAAATCCTCATGCCTACAGGTTATAGGCAAAAACTCAATGCATCTAAGGAAGGAACAGGAGCAAAATTCACCTACTTTTGGAGGAGAGGCAAAAAAATTTTGGATCTTGAATCTTACCAAAGTTCTGCTGCCATTGGAGGAGAGACAAGAAACTCCTGCACAAGACCAGCCCCAGATATAAGGCAGAGTTTGGTTGCCATGGCCAGAATGTGTAGACATACTGAGAAAGGTCAACTTCCAACACTCAGCTGTATAAGGCCTGCCAGAGAATGAGGTTGGAACTGGACAACAGAGAATCTCTCTTGCAACAACATTCTACTATTGGGGGAGGGGCAAGAGTATGAGTAGAGATTGAAAGCTGAAAGTGGAGCAAAACCAATGAGAGAAACCCTTTAGCACTTCATCTCCCATCCAAGGCACAAAGGAGTAGTAGCTCAACTGTTAGAAAACTTGAGGCCTTTGGTACACTGAAGGCAACAAAAGCAAAAAATACACCCAAACCCAGTTCAACTTTTGGCTATATTGATTCAAGCCCCCACTAAAGGTCTAACAGAAGAAGAGGTATTCCTCTATCCAGGAATGAATACTATTTACCTTAGTCTCTACTGTCCTGCACATAATGTCTAGCAGTCAATAAAAATAATTACAAGACTTTTAAAAAGCAAGAAAAAACAACCTACTGAAAGGAGATAAAACAATAAACAGGAATAGACTAAGATGACACAGATGTTGCAACAATCAGAATCTTTAAAATAATTATGATTACTATATTAAAGGATCAAATGTAAAAGGGAATACAAAAATCAATGAGGAATTTCAGCAGAGAAATAGATCAAGAGCATCCTAAATTTCTGAGGAAATTATATTATCAAAGAGACTATGAATGCAGACTATGACAACATTTAACTCTGTAAGATTTAAAATAAACTTCAGGCTCCCAAACTTGCACCAGAAAAAAAATGAGCTGTGAAAGCAGAACAGGATTGTCCAGGAGAATTTGCTTATGGAGTGGACGTGGGATACAAGAGAAAGAGAGGAGTCAAGAAGGTCCTATTCATTCTGACTAGTGGAAGTATGGACATACACTGATTAAAGAAGCATATTGGAGAAGATTTGGTGGTGATGTAGGACAGGGATTGGGGGAGGCAATAAGGAGTTCCATTTTAGACATGTTAAGCTTGAGATATTTATCAGACATTCAAAAATGAAGTAGTCAAGAAGAAAGTTGAATGTATGAGTTTGGAGTTGGGAAAGATGTCTGGGCTTGAGAAATAAAATTGGGAGTTAAAAGCATATAGATGGGATTTAAAGTCATGAGTCTAGCCAAAAGTATTAAAAGAATGGATATTCATAGAAACAGTAAAGGCCCCCAAACTGAGTCCTAAGGCATTCTGAAGTAAAAGGTCTAGAAGGAGGAGGACCCAACAAAGGTTACTGATCCATTATGCCTAGATATACCTGATTTGTATGGGGGATTGTATAAATTCTGAGAGACTAACAGTTATCGCTAAGCCATATTTGATTGGTCACTTTAAAGATCTGGAAATATGCTTTATTTAAATAAAAAGTCATAATATATTTTTACCTGTACTAGGTTTTTGAGCTATTTATTTTTTTAGCCAAAGTTAAATAATATAATATGAAAAAATGTCATTTGCTGTTCATACAATATTTTTTTAAAAAGGTAGATGGTTAATTTTAAAACAATCTGCATTTAGCTATATGTCATACAACTTACACAAATCTGTCAATGTAACAAATGAGATAATAAAAGCAGAAATAAAAAGTTTTGCAAAATTTATTTATTTATTTTTAAAGATTTAGGGACACCTGGATGGCTCAGTGATTGAGCATCTGCCTTCAACTCGGGGCATGATCCTGGAGTTCCAGGATCGAGTCCCATATCAGGCTTCTTGCATGGAGCCTGCTTCTCCTGTCTCTGCCTCTCTCTGCGTCTCTCATGAATAAATAAATAAAATCTTAAGAAAAAAAAGATTTTCTTTATTTATTTGAGAGAGAGAGAGAGTATAAGTGGAGCAGGGTGCAGAGGAAAAGAGAGAAGCAGGCTCCTGGCTGAATAGAGAAGCCCTATGGAGAGGGCTTGATCCCAGGACCATGAGATCATGACTTGAGCCAAAGGCAAATGCTTAGCCAACTGAGCCACCCAGGCACCTCAAGTTTTGCAAAATTTACACATAAACATGAAATATTCCAAATGGTAGTAGACAAAGTACATTTGCATGAAAATTAAATGATGGCTTTTATATATTGATGAGAAAGAACATTAAAGTTTTTCAGTTTTCTATATTTTGAATATGAATTGTGGCTGGATATTTTTCAGACTCAGTTATGAAGTATGACATATTTCTGTGCAATAATCATGCAGTCTAGCTTCTTTATTTTATTTTTTATTTTTATTTTTATTTTTATTTTTATTTTTATTTTTTTTAGCTTCTTTATTTTGATGCTTTGCCATCTAGAGCCTTGCCTAACCCTGAAGGACTACCTCTCCCAGGGACAGCTAATTCCTAGAGATTCCTAGCAAGCTGCTAGCATGTATTTCGAATGGAAACTATCAATTTAGAGCCCACACATCCAACCACTTCTTCTAATGGACTCTCAAATTCAAGGTGACTTTTACTTTGCCCTAACAACCCCAGGGCCAGATATCAGACAACTAGCCCGTTATCTCCCACAGACTGCTGAAATTATTCAAACTAACAAATCCTATACCTGCTGAACCCTCCTCCCTTGTTCCTTCCCTCAGAAACAATAGTAAGGTTCTTACCCACATTTTCCCCTTTCCCTTTGCCTCCCCACAGACCATGATATTCCCTATGTGGACTTGCAGAGTGTGCTGGGCCTTCTCTCTCCAGGGATCTGTGGGTATAAACTTCCTTCATAACAACCATTTCTGTTTGCATTTTACAATGTGTAATTAAAACAAATCTTAGGTAACAGATTAAAGCATTCTGCATTTCACCTCACAGTAGGAGCTTTGCTATAACAATATCAAAACACAAAAAACTAGCTCAGAAAAGGCAAAAGTCTTCCCAATTCTAGTTTTTCTTTTTTTCTTTTTTTTAATGATTTTTTATTTATTATGAGAGACAGAGAGAGAGAGAGAGAGAGAGAGAGAGAGAGGCAGAGACACGGATAGAGGGAGAAGCAGGCTCCATGCAGGGAGCCCGATATGGGACTCAATCCAGGGTCTCTAGGATCATGCCCTGGGCCGAAGGTGACACCAAACCACTGAACCACCCAGGCTGCCCCAATTCTAGTTTTTCTTAATGTCTGGCTGGCTTCTTACTTTGAGAAACAAATGGCATGTTGTCACCTCTGGTTTGCTGCAGGGAGTATTTGTTAAATTAGGAAAATAAAGCTTTCCACTTTCATCATGTAGCATAATTGAAGACGTCAAGGTATAAGGTTTTCAGTCGGTAGAAGCCTTTGTCATTTTTCCTTTTTCTTTGAGTTACTTTTTTGATTCATCTTTGAAATGATTCAAATCTTACTCCCGTTCTACCATATTTTCCAGTTTTCTTTTCTGCTAATTCTGTGCAGCCATTTTATTTTTACCTCTGTTATGTATATCTCAAATTAACACAAGTTGAGTCTTACTGAATTGCTCCTTTGACATCCTTTTATTGAAGTCCTTAATAGAGGAAATTAATGATATTTTAATATGGGAAAAGGGATGTGAAGAACTTTTGCCCTTAAGACATCTAAAGTGAGATCAAATGTTTATCTTTTGTGAGAGGAGATGCCCTAAGTCCCAAAAAGATTTGACTGCTGTGTCTAAGGAGCACTCTGGTGTATCCTTCCAGGGCCTCTCTCTGTCCTCCACTTGAGAGTCACTGAAGCCGTGTGGTGCCCGTAGATGGAGGTTCCCCTGAGTGTTGTTGCCATGCCACACCATACTCTGACTTACATTCAAAGAAGTGCCAGGAGTCAGAATCATCTCATGGTGCTGGTCTTTGGGGTGGTTTTAGCTGAAAGCTTTATAAAATGATAGATCACAAATAATAATGTTAATAATGATATCAATGTCAATATCATTTAGAAGTTCACAAAGAAATTAGCTGAAAGTAGCCAGGTAGAGGATCTTATTGTTCATATTAGGCTGAATACAAAATAAAATTCATCACCATATTAGTTTTTACTTTATCATTTATTTTTATAATAAATTCAAATTTATTATTATTTTAATTCAAAGAGTTCTCTGTCAAGTGGTTGGGATCTTCTGTGGGGAGGATGCTACCAAAGGAAGCCTTAAAACATTGAGAAAATTTAGATTATATTTACCTAATTGTTTTTCCAGTGAAGAGACTGGTGTATGTAAATAATAACTATTGTCAATTACTAATCAGTTTAGATTCTGGATTAGGTATTGAGGTGGGTGTCAACCACCTTGTCATTTTAAATGTTAATACACTAATTCTGGAGTGGATCACAGCTCTTCCAAATGAATTCTATTCTTCTGTATATTATTATCATATCATATTCTATCATATTATATTGTATCATATTAGGCTGTATGAACCAAGTCTGATAGAAAGATAGAAGTTTCAAGCAACTGAACCCAATTTAGAGTGATGAAGATGGAGCTGACAAGGAAGCTAGAAAGGTCAAGTAGAAGGGATGAAAGTATAACTGCAGACACTCCCATTGTCTTGCAAACTGGAAAGTCTGCCTGCAGAAGTATGAGAGCAGCTGGGAAAGTAGGAGATGCTGCTGGTTGACTTGGATGGAATACAGCCTTCTCATACAGCTACAATTGAGCTAAAAAAAATCTTTCCCTTACCCCTCATGGGGTTGTTTTTGTTATTCTTTTTTATGTTTGTTCTGTTTTACTAACTCATATTCTTTTGATCACTATCTAAAATTAAACAGGTCATGACTTAACACAGGTTTGTACCTTGCATACAAAGTTGAGTCCACATCTCACTGGGACAGCAATTGGGTCTGCTGTACTGGGCTCTGGGACTTAATGCTGGAGCTTCCTGAGAGGTCTTGCTCCTTGCTCCTTCTCCATCCCTTTCCTGCTTCACCTCTCCACCCACCCCACCTTGGGGTACGGGTAGGGGCAAGAGCCCAGAAAAGTCTTATGAAGCCCTGTCTCAGATACACTGCAGCTTGCTTGTCAATTTGCAAATTGAAAAAAATTCTTAGAACATTTGTAGTGCACCTCAGGACTATGTTACCAATTGTAAGATTCCTAGAGATAGCTGAAAGACTGATATCAATGCTAGACTAGGTCCAAAGACACAATACTATTCATTAACAATAATTACAATGAGGGACTCCTGCCTGAGTGGCTCAGTGGTTGGGCATCTGGCTTTGGCTCAGGGCGTGATCCTGGTCCCAGGATCGAGTCCCATATCGAGCTTATTGTGAGGAGCCTGTTTCTCCCTCTGCCTGTGTCTCTGCCTCTGTGTGTCTCTCATGAATAAGTAAAATCTTTAAAAAAAAAACAATAATTACAATGATAGCTGGTATAATTATTGTGTTAGACACGACATTATTTCCTCCAAGCATGCTAAGAATTTTATGAGCTAAGTACTATTATCATCCCCATTTTATAGTTAAGAAAACTGGTTTAGAGAGGTAACCCAAGATGACACAGTGTGTAGCAGAGCTGAAATTCAAACCCAGGGCTACACAACCTCTATCTCTACTTCTGCACAAAAGATATGGTCATTTATTCCCTAAAAGTCATTCTCAAAATTTAACTCTCTCTCTTTATGCCAACATTGTCTCTTACACAGACTATCCTAAGTCTCCTAATTGTACATAGCCAAAGTTTATTCCACTTCTTATCATGCACGTTATTACCTTTTTTTTAAAGGTTTATTTATTTATTCATGATGGACAGAGAGAGAGAGAGAGGCAGAGACACAGGCACAGGGAGAAGCAGGCTCCATGCCGAGAGCCCTACGCGGAACTTGATCCCGGGGCTCCAGGATCGGCCCCAGGTGAGCCACCCAGGAATCCCGTTACCTTTTTTGATATTTGCCTTCCCTGAGCTCTCTAGAGAACAGAACCAAGTCTGCCTTACTCCTCACTCTATCTCCCAGGCCAACCACTAAGCAATCACTCAATAAAAGCTTTTTGAATATTTTTAAAGTCTCATAATATTGGAGTCTCCACTTTAAAAGACATGAAAACATACAATGCATGCATCCTTTGCTATATGTATTCCTCATGAGATGAATATGTTAAAAACAAAGAATATGGTTCCCTATGAATAAAACTCTTCTTATAGCACTCATATCTATAGAATCACAAAATATGGCTGAAATGATCAATTCTGTCATTTAAAAATTAGGACCCAGATCAATTACATGACTAGACCAACATCACATAATTATGCATAGCAGAGCTAGAACCAGCATCCTGACTTCTACGTTAATAATCTTTTGAAGTCCACCTATCACTTAATTCAGTTGGCAGCTTCCCACTTATGGAAATAAAAATTCAGGGGATTTTTAATTGTAGGGGGAAGCAATCTGATCAGTGAAGCTTCAGAGAACCTAGTACCATGTGTACATTTAAAGAACCTGGGAGATGAAAAAGGTACCAGAATAATACTGGCTGAATTCTTAAATGTATTCGATACATTCAGTGTCAAAGCACAGTATAGAGACCAGGTGCTTGGGTGGGAGTGTTGGTAGTAAGGCAACAAAAGAAACATGGACTTCTTTGTGAACATAAAAATGCTTTTTCCCTTTTTAGTTTTACATTTATCTTCTCTGCTTCTTTAGCATTGTGACTATTGTTGCATTATGTTACACAGCTTGGAGCCTTTCATACACATCCAATATGCATAATGTGGGAGCAGACTCCTTCCCGTCTGGCAAATAAATAGAGTCCTGTTAGTGCTGGTACCAAGACAAATACTCCGTGATGTGATTTCTGAGAGAGCCGTAACACTCATGAAGCCTGAGCATCTTTTAAAAACTTACTTAACAAAACCCCTACTTTGACTCACAATGTATTCATTCTGCCAAAAGTCAAATGTGTGAAATTCAAACAATAGACATGCACGTTACAAAAGTGTGATGATTTCTGTACCAAAGGAATGAAAGCTTAATTACAATCATATTTTTAGACACCATCTTTGAAAGATACATTTTTATCATTTGTATGTCTTTTAAAAATGTGGGAGTTTTTTTATAGTTGATTGGCATTGTACCCGGAATTTTATGTCATGTATTAGGCTTACTTGCTATATTCTCCTTAGAGAAATATACTTCACTCAACTCTAACTAAAAAGTCATCTAGTTTGTATAAGATTCCTCAAATTCCCTACACATTGCTTTCTCCCTTTTTTGTTTTCCTATAGCACTTTTAGATACTTCTATTAAGCCACTTATCACACTGCATCATAGTTATCTATTGATATGTCTATAAAAATTCCCATGGGAGATGCTGTCAAATTTAAATTTTTATTCCCTGAACTTTTTAGCTATGCGTTTATGGTTGCATGCAGGCACACTTATTACATACCAGATGCTGTGCTAACAATTCTACATGTATTATCTAATTTAATGCTTATCACAACCCTATAAACTAGGTATTATTATTATCTTCGTGTTACATATAAGCAAGTAGAAGCTGGAAAGGGTTAAATAACTTGCCCAAAGTGGCACAGCTAATAAGGAGGAAGAATTGGCATTTAAACTCAGATCTGGGTGACCCCTGGGTGGCTCAGCGGTTTAGCGCCTGCCTTCGGCCCAAGGTGTGATCCTGGAGTCCCAGGATCAAGTCCCATGTCGGGCTCCCCGTATGGAGCCTGCTTATCCCTCTGCTTGTGTCTCTGCCTATCTCTCTCTCTCTCTCTCTCTATCATGAATAAATAAATAAGATCTCTTTAAAATAAATAAATAAAAAATTAAAATAAAAAAATAAAATAAATAAATAAATAATAAATAAAATAAACTCAGATCTGTCTTCCTCCAGAGTTTATTTATAGCAAATTCAGTAAAAATTTATAGTTTGGGTTATATGTTAACTTTTCAAAACTCTGATGTCATGAATATAACAAAAAGTACTGTTTCAAATAAAATATTATAAAGTAAATAACCAAGGAATTGGCTTAGCAATCATTGCTCTAGAGCAAGTCAAGTCCCTGCCCCAAATCCTTCCCATTCCTTAGCAGTCCTGGTGGTTCTTGCTCATTTGGCTTTCCTCTGGGCTACTGCCAATCTCTGCTCCACTTCTTGGTTAGATGCCTCTAACATCCTCAAGGCCTGTTTTCAATCTTGTTGGTCCTGCTTCTTAAAGCTTAAATGTGTTGCCTTTTAAAACGTATTAATTTTACTGGAATGACTGGGTATCCACATGCCAAAAAAAAAAAAAAAAAAAAGGAATCTAGGCAGATCTTACACCCTTCACAAAAGTTAACTGAAAATGGATCATAGACCTAAATGTCTTTTGCTGGCAGTCACCCCTGCATCACCCAATGGGCTCATGAACAAAGTAGCCATGATGACAAAGATGAAGGTTGTACAACATGGACTTCCACTCACTAAGACTTACCTGGCTATGACCACTGCTGAGTACCCAATCTATCAGCAGCAAGAACTAACACTGAGCCCTCTATATGATACCATTCCCCAGGGTTATCAGTCAGCTACCTGGTGGCAGGTTGATTATCTTGGACTGCTTCTATCACTTTCTTCTTACTGGCATAGACACTTAGTCTGGATACAGATTTACATTCAACACTTCTACTAAAACTACCATCTGTAGACCTATAGGATGCTTTATCCACCATGAAGGTATTCCACACAGCATAACTTTTGGTCAAGGAAATCCACAACAAAAGAAGTGTGACAAGGGCACCATGCTCATGGAATTCATTGGTTTTACACAATCCCCACCATCTGAAAGTTGCCACTTTAACAGAATACTGGAATGGCTTTTTGAAAATTTGGTTATGACACTGGCTAGGTGGCAATACCTTATAGGGCTGGAGCAAGGTTCTCCAGAGACTGTATATGCTCTGAATTACTGTGAGATATATGGTGTTATTTCTCCATAATCAAGGATTTATGGGTCCAAGAATCAAAGGATAGAAATGGAAAAATACCACTGATAAGACCCCTAGTGCCCCACTAGCCAAAATTTTTGGTTCCTTTCCCCAGGACATTATGCTTTGCTAGCTTAGAGGTCTTAATTCCAAAGGGAAGAATTTTTCCACCAGGAAACACACCATGATTTTATGAAACTGGAAATTAAGACTGCTTTGCAACCACTTTGGACTCTTTCATGCCTCTAAATCAAAAAGAAGGGAGTTACTGTGTTAGTTGAGTGATTAATCCTGACTACCAAGGGGAAATTGGACTGCTACTCCATAGTGGAGGTAAGGAGCAGTATGTCTGAAATACAAGAGATCTCTTAGGACATCTTTTAGTATTACCATGTTCTGTGATTTATGGTCAATAGAGAACTACAACAATCCAATCCAGGTAGGACTACCAATGGCCCAGACCCATCAGGAATGAAGATTTGAGTCACTCCACCAAGTAAAGAACCAAGACTAGCTGAGGTGCTTTCTAAAGACAAAGGGAGGAGATCCCTGGATAGCTCAGCGGTTTAGTGCCTGCCTTTGGCCCAGGGCCTAATCCTGGAGACTTGGGATCGAGTCCCACATTGGGCTTCCTGCATGGAGCCTGTTTCTCCCTCTGCCTGTGTCTCTGCCTCTCTCTCTCTCTCTCTCTGTCTCTCATGAATAAATAAAATCTTTTTTTAAAAAAAATAAAGACAAAGGGACTACAGAATGGGTAGTGGAACAAGGTAGTTATAAATACCTGCTATGACCATGTGACCAGTTTTTAAAAATATGGACTTAATTGTTATGAGTATTCCCCCTTATTTTGTCATAATATGCTTGTGTATGTGTGTATATATATTATCAAATGTCTCTAATTTCTTTTTTCTCTCATTCTCTGTTCATGACGTATTTTAGACTTATAAAATATTATTAATCTTACACCATAGTATTTATGTTATGGGATATGAAGGAAAAGAGTAACCATTATTTAAGGACATTATCTCCTTTATTGAGGAAGAGGTTAGTGCTTTTCAGTTGCAAGCAGAGTAGTTGTATCATGTTAGGTGAAATTATGGCCTTATGTTGTCTTTATTTGGAGATTAAGTATGATTTAAGGTAATGTATATGGCTGACAAGTTGACAAGGGGTGGACTTGTGATGGCTAATTTTATGGGTAAACATTTTTTGATTATTTTACTTTTTCATGAAAAACACACAGAGAGAGGCAGAGACATAGGCAGAGGGGAAAAGCAGGCTCCTTGCAGGGACCCCGATGAGGGACTCAATCCCAGGACCCCAGATCAGGCCATGAGCCAAAGGCAGACTCTCAACCGCTGAGCCACCCAGGCATCCCTATGGGTAAACTTCTGATAGTTAATTTCATGTGTCAACCTGACTGGACCAAGGGATGCTCAAATGGTTGTTAAAACATTATTTCTGGGTACGCATGTAAGGGTGTTTCTAGATGAGATTAAATTTAAATTGGTAGACTGAGTAAAGCAGATTACCCTCCTCAATGTGGGCAAGGCTCATATAACGTGTTGGTGGCCTGAACAGAACAAAAGCAAGGTATAGGAGATTTTTCTCTCTATAGTTGACTGTGTGAGCCAAGTCATTGGTATTCTCCTTTCAAACTGGGATTTGCATCATGGCTTTCCTGGTTTTCAGGCCTTTGGAACTACACCACCAGTTTTCCTGTGTTTCCAGTTACAAACAAAGATCATGGGACTTTTCCATAATTGTGTGAGCCAATTCCTTAATATTTTAATTAATTAGTGTAACATGTACATGCATACACTCTGTTTCTCTGGAAAAACTCAACTATTGGGGTGGGTAATTTTCTTCAGGATGTAAATTATTTTCAAATTCAAACATCCATCTGGCTTTTAATCCTTTTCAAGGACTATCTTCTCACTTTTTTTCCTTCAGCACTGTCTGGATATAAAGGAAGTATCTGGATACAAAGGAAATAAAATCTTGAATCTATCAAATTCTAGCAACCTTAAATTTTCTGTATTTCATTGCTTCATCTTTATTAGTTTTTTAAGAAGTTAAAAAGGACCACAAACTTTACTAAAAGTAAGTAAGGTAACATATAATATATACAGATGGCACATGGTGCCAATTTTATTTGCAGATATTACAGTACTGCAATTCATGTTTACAAATTACACCTTTGCCTCAGCCTTGGCTAAATCTTGAACTATTGCAGAATTTAGCTGTGCCAGAGTGCTGATCTTAGCATGCTTAGATGTGGCCTACTTGCTCTTGATAGTTATATGCTTTGTAAGCCTATGATTCACCATGACTATATTCTTAGCCAGGTGTTGCATAACATTTAGAAAAGATTCTTCAGTGTATGACAGATAATATTGTAGAGTTGGTGTCCATTCACCATTATCGAGAATTTTCAGCACTAAGCAAAAAGATCCTGCCGCAATCGGAGAAGGAGGAAAGGGCACCATATCATAATCCAACATAGATAGTTCCATCAGGTATTTGGCCAAAGTATGTTGCTCAACATCAACCTCTGCAATCTTAGATGCTCTCCAAAGGAAATGCAGGCTTAGACGGCAGCACAGACCAAAATTTAAAGATCTTAAATCTTCATTTCCATCTGCCTGATCTGGTGTTTAAGTATTTTCAGTCACAAAGGCAAAGTCACCAATTTCTGGAGGGTACATATCTTCATTTTTGCTTGCAATAAACATGGCAGTGACACCAACCAGCTACAGCATCTTCTTGGGCACACAGTTATTCTGCATGAACTGATCTATAATGGAAAGAGTCATGTAATGGTCTCCTACAGTAACCTGAATTTCATTTGAACCTGTACTAGCCAATTAGGATGGCTCTCATGTTTCCAGTGACTTTACGACCCAGTAGGTATTTTGGTTTGACTGCTTGTTCTTCCTCAACTTGTCTCAGATAAGCATAAATATCTTTCACATATTCATTACAAAGGTTTGGATCAGCTCCATCTTCTGCATTCACACGATTCACTGCAAGAATTACATCAGAGAAAGCCTGACAGAGGTATTCTTCTGCAGGGGCACATCCAGATGTTTCCATTGGGCTTGGAGAGGGAGTATCAACCAAAACAGGCTCAGAGAAAGTTTTTCTTCTTTAATGGGCTCAGGTTCCAGCTCTGGTTCCGGCACAGGTACAGGCACAGTCTCAGGTGCCTTCTCCAGAGGCTTTGGTATTTTTTTAGCAATGACTTTTCCAGGAACCGAAGTTTTTGCTTCCTTTTTCAGAGGCAATTTGGCCTGTGGTTGTTCTCTGACTTTGTTACCAATGTCTCCAAAAGCAATTCTTGGCCTCAGTCGGGGCTTGGAGGCTACAGCAGTGGCCAGAGGCATGCGCTTTGCGCATGCCATACTGATCTTCGCCATATTTTCAACAATAACTTTTGTGTTGCTGGTGACCCAGAGCGCCATTGGCTTCCTCTTCACCAGGTGGCAGCTCAGTGGGGGAGAAGCAGACCACGGAGCCACCTGAGAGGGGACCTGAACCCTCCACAGATCAACAGCCCTTCCTCCAAGGCACACCCTCATTGCCTCATCTTTAAAACAGAGGCAATAACACTACTAAACCCATAGATTGTTATCAGAGTTAAATAGATAAAGCATGTAAATGCTTAGAACAGGTTCTAAAACATAGTAGATGCTCAGTAAATGTTAGCCATTATCATTGTAGTGGAAGAGGGGGCTTCTGGTTCTCCTTACTTACTTCTGCTGATGGTGTAGCTTGTCACCTGATATATGGAAGTGAGTAGGACTGGATTATTATCCCAGGCATCACTGGCTCTCATAGGCTTGATGGTTCTTTGAGACTCAGCTGAATCCCCATCTGGTCTCCCTATTTTGGGTGGTCTATCTGTGGCTCTTGCTTACAAGGTTTCCTGGCATCCTGCTGCAGAGGCTCCCTTGTTGATATATTGACTTTTTGATTGACAATTATTTTCTGTGCTTCTGAGGAGCTGATGTCATATTCTGCATTTTGCTCTGTTTACCATTTATCTTTTATAATGTCTGTGCTCTTGTCATATAGGCTTTGGCTTTGATGATCCAAACTAAATCTTTTTAGAAATCAAAACAAAAACTTTCCTCTGAAGTCTTAGCCCTTAAGAATCAAAAGTGCTTTGGTTTCAGAATGTGGTGCCTGCTGAGTGTTTTAAAAATTCCACTTAGCATTTCTACACACTTCTTTGGTGTAGAACTTTATCTACTTTGCCCTGAAGCAATGAATATTAAAGCCAGTAAATGGAGAATTTAGAAGCAAAAAATATATATGTAATTTCAAGGAAAGAAACAATTCCCAAGTAATAAAAATGTGGTAGATATGATGGACTGACCTGACATAGAAGATATACCATGTACCTGCTTTAAATGCATAGAAACACTGAATAAAACGCAAGATATTTTTTCAACTTATTGGTGAACTCAAAATTAAGAAAAGGAAAACCTGAAGTGCCAGGAATCAGCAGAAATTCAAAGTTAGAATGGTAAGTAATAGCTTGTAAGGTTATCAGGACTCAATATAGTCCTTAAAAGCAGAGAGCTAGAATTTTAATGTTTGTATAAGGAGGAAAATCCATGACATAGGAATCATGCAGGGGTAACAATAGAGTTGAGGTAGCTACATAAAACTGGGTAAGGGGGTGCCTGGCTGGCTTAGTTGGTAAAGGATGTGACTCTTGATCTTGGGATTGTAAATTTGGTCCCTACATTGGGTGTAGAAATTACTTTAAAATAAAATCCTTTAAAAAAGAATAAAGCTGAGGAAGACTTTATGCTTTCCTTCACCATGGACTTCCCAATGGTTCAGGAAACCACCCAAAATAGGGACACCAGATACCTACATACATACATATAGAACAGACATGTGGAACTAAATGAAAAACTCAGAAACAAATGCATGACTATGTGGAATCTTGGTATGTGACATGTGTAGAATTACAATTATTGGTGAAGGGATGAACTATTCAATAGATGTTGCTAAAAAATTGCTACTCACATGAAAAAAATTACCCCAAGTGCAAAAATATACTCAAAATGACTAAATTCACTAAATAAAGAAAAAAAAAACCCTTAAAATTCTTAAAAGATAAAAAGAAAAATAACACAAGGTGTTTCTCGTATGTAAGGCCAGGGATGTTAGATTCTGTCCTATAGGTTGAGGGAAACATTGGAGTGTTTCAAGCACAGACATGACCCATGCAGAAGATAAATGTTCCTTGAAGAATGACAATGGAATACTGTAAAATTAATCAGATGTTAATGTCAATTGCAGTGCCTGCTCCATATGAAGTTCAACATATCCCTGAGCCTTGTATGCAAGCTGTTGATCCAGCATATGCTTTTATTCTCTAAACCTATTAGGAATACTACCAAAAACAGTTTATTTTTGGCTATTAGGGCCAGCAATGTACCTTCATGCTCCTACCTCATTATAGCAACTCTTTATCCCATGCCAACATCTAGTCTTAGGGACTTTAGTGGCTTTTACATTGAATAGGACATTACTATGTTATATTTCATTGATGATATCATGATGATTGACCTGGTATGCAGAGGGTAGAAACTCTTCTGGACATTTTGGTAAGAGGCAGGAATGTCACATAGTAGTAAATTCACAAAAATTCAGAGGCCTCATACCTCAGTGAATTTCTAGGATTTTGATTTCTAATTTCTACAAACATGTTAAATTACATCATCCAAAGTAAAGGATGAGTTGTTGTATCTGGTTTCTTTAGTACTAAGAAAACAGTATAACAACTAGTGGGATTCTTTGGATTTTTGGAGGCAATACATATACTCATTTGGGTATGCTATTCTGACCTATTTACTGCATAATTAGAAAAGTTGCCAATTTTGAGTGGGATGCAGAAGAAATGCAAGCTATTCTTCCACTTGGGTCATGTAACCCAGCAAACATGTTAGTGCTAAAAGTATATGTAGTAAACAGGATGCTGCATGGAACCTTTGACAGATATCTATAATTGTATTACAGTGCAGACATTAAAGATTTTGGAACAAAGCTATGCCACTCTCAAAATATAACTATACGTCTAAGAAACATCATCTGATTTGTTAGTGGGCCTTAGTAGAAAGGGAATACTGACTTTCATGGGCTGTAATGTAACATGCAATCAGAGCTATCCGTCATGCACTGAGCATTGTCTAATCCAAAGTCATAAATGTTGGGTGTGTACAATGGCACTCTGTCATAAAATAAGTTATATAAATGAGACTCGTCTTGAGAAGGCCCTGAAGATACAAGTAAGTTGTAGGAACAAATAGCCCAGATACCTATGGCTTTTATTTCTGTTATAATTTCTCCTTCCTTTTATGGGATGTTCCCTATGGCCGGTTGACTTAGGGGAAAAAAGTGATTAATTTTACATATGGTTCTACATGATATGCTGACACTACACAAAAACGGACTGGGCCACTACAGCAATATAGCCCCATTCTGGAAAGGCCTTGAAGGGAAATCCTGCCAGTAGGCAGAACTTTTTTTTTTTTTGAAGATTTTATTTATTTATTCATGAGAGACACAGAGAGAGAGAGAGAGAGGAAGAGACACAGGTAGAGGGAGAAGCAGGCTCCATGCAGGGAGCCCGATGTGGGACTCGATCCCAGGTCTCCAGGATCATGCCCTAGGCCGAACGCAGCACTAAACCGCTGAGCCACTCAGGCTGCCCCAGTGGGCAGAACTTTAAGCAGTAAATCTGGCTGTTCATTTTTCTGGAATATTAGAGGCGGAAATCTACTCTACATCATGGACAGTGGCTAATGATTTAACTAGATAGTCAGAAAATTGGTAGGAACACAATTGGAAAGCTGGTGACAGGAAAGGAGATATGTGGATAGATGCCTCTGGAAATGAAGATATTTATGTCTCAGGTAAAAATGCTCATGAAAGAACAAGCTCAATAGAATAAGCTTCCAATAAGCAGGAGGGCATTATGACCAATTCTGTGGCCATCAGTCAACCTCTTTCCCTAGCGACCTCATCCTCATCTAGTACAATCATGTCAAATTGTCCAAGGCAGCAGAAATAAAGGTTATATATTTGCTTAGCAATACAGACTTCTAATCACCAAGGCTGAGCTGGCTCAATAACCTAAAAACCAACCATAGGGGATCTTCCCCAGGGGACTCAGAGAACCTCCTGACTGATTGTATTGCCTATTTATATCATGAAAGACAGAGCACTTTGTTCTCACTGTAACAGACACTTACTCAAGATGTAGATTTGTCTTCCCTGCCTACAACACTTCTGCCAAAGCCACCATATATGAACTTAGAGGATGCCTTATTTACCATCCGTATATTCCACACATTGCTTCTCACCAAGAAGTTCATTTTATAGCAAATGAAGTATGGCAACAAAACACACAGAATTCACTCCATCACCCTGAAGTAGCTGCTGGCCAATTAGGATGGCATAATAGCCTTTTGAAGACTCAGTTAAAAGCATCAGCTAGATGACAGCACTTTACAAAGCAGGGGTAATGTTCTCTAGACTACAGTGTTAATTCTAAATCAGTGACCAATATATGAGGCTCTCCCATTTCCAAAAGTTTATAGGTCTGAGAAGCAGTTGCCTGAAATGGGAATGTTTCTTCTCAATATTACCTCTAATCAGGGCTAGAGTTAGGATGAAATGAGTGAAGCATTCATATAGGGCACAACATTTGAGTGTCAAATACTTAGTAATCAAGATTAATAATATTTCATGCAATATTTTCAAAATCAAAATTAATGCAAAAAAACATGATAAATAATACATGAAAATTTTAAAGGATGTCTTTGTTTATTTGCCTATGACTCTATGTTACTGTGTAAAGGGAACAGTCATTTCCCATCAGCTCAAAGTTCCTGGGCCCATAAGGACATCACACCCTCACTAAGAGAATTACAATGGCATGCAAATAGATTAAGCAACTGTGGGCTATCTATATAGTCATATTTTTTAGTTTTTTTATTGCATATTTTCCCTTTATACAGAGGTACTTCCCTTTGTGATCCTCTATGAAAACTTTTGCTTCCTGTATTACTTTGGGCTGCTGATATAGAGTTTGGGCTCTGATGGTCTAGATCTCTTAGTTCCCAAGGGTGACATATTTCCATCAGGAGACACAGCAGTAGTTCCATTAACTTGGGAGTTGAGATTGTTGCTTGTCCATTTAGGGTTTGTTACATCTGTGAATCAACAAGAAAGAGAGTTAAATGTATTACTGGGGTGATTGATTCTGTCAAGGGAATATCATGTTGCTACTACACAACGAGGTAAGGAAGAGTATGTCTGGAATATAAGAGGTCTCTGGGAACAACTCATAATACTTTCATGTTCTATGAGATAACTAAAAAGAAAAAACTACCAATATATGTCACAACATAGATGACCCTTGGAAACATTATGCTAATTTGAAGAAACCAAATGTAAAAATCACATATTGTATGATTTCATTTATATGAAATGCCCAGAGAGGGCAAATCTACAGACTCAGAAAGTAGGGTTTTTGTTTTCTGGCTGAGAGTAGGAATGGAGGGTGTTTCCAAAGGGACATGAGGGATCTTGTTGGGATGATGGAAATGTTCTAAAACTGAATTGTGATGATGGTTAAACAACTCAGTACATTTACTAAAAATCATCGAGTTGCACACACAAAAAATAGTGAAATTTATGGCATTTAAAATATCTCAACAAAGCTGTTTCAAATAAGTTGGTGGAAAACTACAATTCAATATATAGGCAGGACTTTTAAGGACCCAGACCCTTCAGAAATGAAAGTTTGAGTCACCTACCAAAGAAAGAACCATGACCTATCAAGGTATGTGCTGAGGGCAAACAGGTAGCAAAAGGAGGTGACTATAGACACCAGGTACAACCATGTGACCAGTTGCAAAAACAAATGATCTAATGTAAAATGTGTTAATAATAGCCTAGCATTTCAGAATCTAAGTTATAGGCTCTCAAAAATGTATGTGATCCACCTAGAAAAAAAAAAGTTCATGATCCAAAATGTATAAGGAAATTTGTACCCTTTTTGGAAAAAGAATGTGCATGATTTTGATTTGTATAAGAAATATTTGCAACATGTTAGATGGAAGCTTGATTTTATTATGATCTTTATTTGACAATATAGTTTAAAGAAGTATGTACAAATGTTAAGTTGACAGGAAGTAAACTGTAGCTGTTTTTCACTGTTTTAGCTTAGCCAAGTTGGATCTCTTTCCTATAATGCCCTCTCCTGTGTAGTCTCAGGTTAGGGTTGGCCACAAGAGAAATTTCCTCAAAATCTGTATGGTGGAAAAAATTTAAAGCTACCATTTTTGTGTTCCAAAGTTTGGTGCAGGGTGCCATCACTCTGGCAGCTCACGGTTGCTATTGTTGACCTTGCAGTTAACCTTGACGCTGTGGGATACCATTGGGGTATACAGCTTTTCCAGCTTTCCTCAGATGTCTTGTAGTGTCCTGAGCCAGGTATATGTGAAACTTCATGGTAAAGAACACCAGCTTCGACAGCAGGTCTCTCACACCATTGAGGTTCATGTTGTCCTCATGGAATCAAGTTTGTTCTCATGGGTTCCATTCACCATTGCAAGATCTAGTTTGTCCTTTCTCTCCCCCAGTTCTCATCTGTCTCTCTTGAACTGCCAGCCCAGCTTACCTCTAGTGATATGAGGCTCCCCACTAGGTGCAAAGGCCATACATGTCTGACATAGACTTCCTGACTAGCTTCTTCTACATTTGCATAAAATAAATGCATATCCCATAAAATAAATGTCTTATTCTATATAGTTTGTAGTTGTGTTTCTTCTCGGAATGAATTCTGCTGATACAGAAGAAGCTGTGGCACTAAGGCTGGCAAGAAGAAACCAAACCAAGAAGGAACCAACATTTTTATTTAGCATTTGCTTTGCATCATATGCTATACTAAGTACTTTGTATGATCTAACCCATTTTAATCTTCACAGGGATACCATAAAGTAGACACTAGTTTCTCTCATTTTGCAATGAGCTAAATTAGGGTTAGAAAGTTGATGGAATGGTAATATAGAACATCTGATCAAGGACTAGCCTTGAAAGCAGTACCTGTATCTTTGTTTTCAGATTTCCAGCTCTGTACTTATGCGCTACTCTTTTAGAGTTTTCTCTTCATGTTCTCCTCCTAGTAGGCTGGGATTACTTCTGAAATTTCCAGAACTAGACATAGCCCATGATTGCATTCTTTTAAAGACTTACTTTTATGAAATATTTAATCTAGCCTTCCAGATACTATTAAGTTTCTTTAGGTCATGGCCCATGTGCTACCCCATTATCTGTCTATAACCCCAGAAATGCAGTTGTAGGAAAATGCCATCTTAAGAGGATACTTCCATTAAAAATGCATGAATCAGACTTCAATGTCTTTATTTCATAAACTGTTTATATGCAGTCACTGATTTGTATTGAGAAAATTATACATAATGCCCTTTTTAAAGTTTCTCTTTCTAAAGACAGAATGCTTTCCTTTAATTAAATTTGAATATTCCAGATATGTTGGTATAGTCATGCTTTTCCTTGCTTTGATATTTCAAGAGAAAAATCATGAATTTTACATTTATTCATATCCTCTTATTTAAAGCTTAGAAATTATTTTCCTTTTTTTCCAAATTATTTGGGTCACTTATTTTCTAAAGATATAAATTGAATATTTTGATTTTTTAGAACAAGATAAATGATATAAGTTACTTACTGGCGCCATCAATTTATTTTTCTGAAACTAGAAAAAAATTAGTTGAGAATTCATAAATTAGACCTAGAATCCCAAGGGAATCACAAAACTCCTCCTCTGGATCTTCTTTCTTGTAAATATTGCATGTCTTTAAGTGAAGAGAGCTCTTGACCTTGTTAAGCCCAAGTAATATAAAAATTTTATTTCCATTCAGAAACCATTTTTCATCATTATATTATATCCTTTGAGCGTATGCAAGTTGTGATAAATTAGCCAATACTGCTATGAAAGTTTAAAATGCATTTTGTCTTAGTTACCGTTCCCTAGTATCTAGCCTAACTGAAGCCAAAACAACTCACACTTTGACCTTGTAATTGTCCTCAAAATCCAGTAACACACACACACACACGCACACGCACACACACACACACACACATAAACTCTAAGGGTGAAAAATTGATCTTTATTCTTATATTAAAGCTTCAAAGAAAAATTTTTAAAAGGATACCAGGGCATGGATCCAGGAAAGACATTATACTGATTGTTCACTATCATATTCTGTGTGTTCCCTCAGACTATGAGGCTTCTTATTTTCATCAGAACTGCAATATTAATCAAAAGAAATAGGTAAATGCAATTAAATCAACTACAAATGTTTCTTTCTGATTTGCTTCACTAAATTGGAAGCCTCAAAAAGACCAATCTGACTTGCAAATTATAGTATGAATCATATTCCTAAAGGAAAAATTTTACTATCAGATTCCACTTTTCATAAATATAAAATAGTCTCCAAATACCAGTCCAATCCAATTAAATTTTCTAATAAAAGCCTTAAATGCTCTCCAGAATTTAAACCCACACAACTTAATTCCTTCTGTATCCTAGCCATGTTTTATATTCTATTCCCAGATAGATCTGCATGTGAATGTTCCTTCATGAAAGTACTCCTAAATCCCCTTATCTAATCATGTCCCCAGCCATTCAAAACATCATTCTTGAATCTTCCTCTTTGTGGAACACCAAATACTATTAACATTCTTGTGCAGCTGAAATGAGGCTATGGAGTTTGGAGTTTATTTTATCAATAGTGAGAGAAGACTAGAAACAATTAAGAAAGGGAGTGATATAATAGGTTTATAAATTTCTTATCTTTACTGTAGTGGCCAGGCTTAAGGAGATATTTTTGAGAATAGTGATTTAAATTCCAAGATGTCCATTGAAAGATGAATGGATAAAGAAGATGTTATATATATATATTATATTATGTTATATTATATATTATGACATATATATGCTATATATGCTATATATTATGGAATATTACTCAGCCAACAAAAGGATGAATTCTTACTATGTACATCGACGTGGATGGAACTGGAAGGTATTATGCTGAGCAAAATAAGTCAATCAGAGAAAGACAATCATCATTTGGTTTCATCATATGTGGAATATAAGAAATAGTGTAGAGGATCATAGGGGAAGGGAGGGAAAACTGAATGGGAAGTCATCAGAGAGGGAGAAAAATCATGAGAGACTCTTAACTATAGGAAACAAACTGAGAGTTGCTGGAGGGGAGGTAGACTTGGGATGGGGTAATTGGGTGATGGGCATTAAGGAGGGCACATGATGTGATGAGCACTGAGTGTTATCTGTAACTATGAGATACTGAATACTACATCTGAAACTAATGATGTACTATATATTGGCTAATTGAATTAAAAAAAATAAAAAGTAAACTCTGAGCTAAAGTGATAAATAAGAATCTGATTTAGCCAATGATTCAAACCATAAGGAAACACTGCTTAGCAATCTTACTGGAAATGTAAATTTGTAGTTAACCTTATGATCAATTTTCTTATGACAGGTTATTTCTTAATTTAATATCTATTAACATTCTAACTATTACTTATCAAAATGAAATTTTAACTGAATCACAATGAAAGTATTAAAAGATAAAATCAGTGGAATACTATTGGCATGAGAATTTATTCCTAGTAGTTTCACTGGACAAATAATATCTTTTTTTTTAAAAGATTTTATTTATTTACTCATGAGAAACACACAGAGAGAGAGGGGCAGAGACACAGGCAGAGGGAGAAGCAGGCTCCATGCAGGGAGCCCCAAGTGGGACTCCATCCCAGGTCTCCAGGATCCGCCGTAGGCAGCACTAAACTGCTGCGCCACTAGGGCTGCCCATGGACAAATAATATCTATATCAGAGGTTAGGTGTAGGTCTTTGCTGGGTTTATATTGCTCTAAAAAAAATGTACTGTTTGCCTTTTCTTATCCCTATTTTACTTGGTAGTGTCATGATAGTCCTGATCCAGCCCCCCTTTGAGGAAGTATTGCTCAATGGGAAAGATATGACTCCAGTCGTTAGGGCCAGTGGTTGCCTCTTCTTGAGCAATCAGGAAGTAGGACTCAAACCTTTTTTTAGTCTCCTAAGCAGTATAGCAGATGATGAAGAAAGAACGTAAGAGAGAACAAAGAATAGAAAAGAGAGGAGAAAGGAGAGGAGGATACAGGAGAGGGGAGGACAGGAGAGAGGAGAGGAGAGGAGAGGAGAGGAGAGGAGAGGAGAGGAGAGGAGAGGAGAGGAGAGGAGAGGAGAGGAGAGGAGAGGAGAGGAGGAGATGGGAGAGGAGGAAAAAGGAAGAGAGAGAAGAAGAGAGAGACAGAGGGAGAAGGAGTTGACTTTGGTCTTGTGACAGAGTTTGAGAATAAGACACTAATTTTGGATGCACCATGCCCTGAGATATCACTTTAAATGTCTTCTAGATAAGTATTTCAGGGAACTTATACCAGGTTCTTAGGTATAATGATAAAGTCTCCTAAGAAACGTGTACACAAAGGACAATTATATCTCTAACCTCTCACCTGAGCTCAAGATTCATATATCTGATTGTCTTTTTGACATTGATACTTGAATGTTTAATGGTCATCTTGAAATTTGAATGGGTTCAAAACCAGACTCTTGATTTCTACTCTCAATGCCCACCAAACCTGCTTCCTCTCACTTCTCCTATCTTAATTAATGTCAAATTTCATCTTTTGAATTGCTCTGGCTAAAAAAAATGATGTCTTCCTTGATTCCATTCCTCCTCCAACATCACACAACCAATTCATCAACAAATCCTATTGCTGACTTCTAATTTCATACCATTATAATCAGTAAAGGTACTTGGTATGAATCACTCTTCTTAAATTTGCTGAGAATTCTTTTGTGATCAATCATCTATTCTGGGTAATGTTCCATGTGTGCTTGAGTAGAATGTATATTCTGCTGCTGTTAGATAGAATGTTCTATAAATGTCCTTTAGGTCCATTTGGTCTAATGTGTGGTTCAATTCCAACATTTCCTTGATGATTTTCTGTCTAAATTATCTACTCATTGTTAAAAGTGGGTATCAAGGGCAGCCCGGGTGGCTCAGCGGCTTAGCGCCGCCTTCAGCCGAGGGCGAGACCCCAGAGACCCGGGTTTGAGTCCCACGTCGGGCTCCCTGCATGGAGCCTGCCTGTTTCTGCCTGTTTCTCTGTGTCTCTCATGAATAAATAAATAAAGTCTTTAAAAAATAAAAAAAATAAAAGTGGGTATCAAAATGCCCTACTATTACTGTATTGTTTAATTTTCCCTTCAAGTCTTATTAGTGTTTGCTTCATATATTTAGGTGTTCTGATGTTGGGTGTATATATATATTTAGGATTGTTGTATCTTCTTGATAAATTGACCCCTTTATCATTATATAATGACCTTTGTTTCTAGTTACCATATTTAGCTTAGTCTTTTTTTTCTAATAAAAGTATAGTTTCCCAAAAAAAAAAAAAAAAAAGTATAGTTTCCCCTGTGTTCTTTTATTTTTATTGGTATTGTCTTTCTTTTATAATTCCTTTGCTTTGAGCCTATGTGTGTCCTTAAAGCTGGAGTGAGTTTTTTGTAAGCAGCATATAGTTGGATCTTGTTTTGTTATGTTTTGTTTTTCTGTTCAACTACTGCATGCCTTTTTATTGGACAATTCAATCCATTTACATATGAAGTAATTATTGATATGCAAGGACTTATTAATGCTATCTTATTGTTTTTTGGCTGTTGTGTAGTTCCTTTATTGCTTCCTTCCTCTCTTGCTGCTTTCCTTTGTGAATTGATGATTTTTCCATTGTAGTATGTTCTGATTTTCTTCTCTTTATCTTTTGTGAATCTATTATAGGCTTTTGCTTTGCACTTAGCATGAAACTTACAGAAAATATCTTATAGATATAAGTCTATTTTACACTGATAGCAACTTAATCTTGATCACATATAAAAGCTCTACTCTTTTACTCCCTCCTTCCTGATTCTGATATCATGGTTTACCTATTTTTATATTGCATATTTATTAACAAATTATTTATCCCTAATTATATTTTTAGTACTTTTGCCCTTTAGCCCTCTACTGGGGGAGTTAACATACCACCATATTGCAGTGTTAGAGTATTCTGAATTTGACCATATATACATTCTTACCTTTATCACTGTGTTGTATATTTTCATGTTTTCATGTTACTAATTAGCATCCTTTCTTTTCAGCTTGAAGAACTCCTTTCAGCATTTCTTGTAAGATAGGTTTAGTGGTAATGAATTCCTACAGGTTTTGTTTGTCTGGGAAAGTCTATCTCTCCTTCATTTCTAAAGGATAGTTTTGCCAAGTAAAGTATTCTTGGTTGAGAGTTGTTTTTATTTTTATTTTTATTTTTATTTTAACACTCAGAATATATTATTCCATTCTCTCCTGGCCTGAACGTTTTCTGCTGAGAAATTCACTGATAGCTTGTGGGGATCCTTTTTAAGTTATAAGCTCCCCACCCCCAGGTGCTTTTAATATTCTCTTTTTGTTCTTGATTTTTTACATTTTTTTAAAGATTTTATTTATTTATTCACGAGAGACACAGCAAAAGAGGCAGAAACATAGGCAGAGAGAGAAGCAGGCTCCATGCAGGGAGCCTGATGTGGGACTAGATCCCTGGATTCCAGGATCATGCACTGGGCTGAAGGCAGATGCTCAACTGCTGAGTCACCCAAGGGTCCCGACAGTTTTTTAATAATGTGTCTTGGAGAGAATTTCTTCAACTGAAATTGTTTAGTGACCTATAAGCTTCATGAACTTGGATATCCAAATTTCTCTCCATATTTGGGAAGTTCTCAGCCATTATTTCTTTAAATAAGCTTTCTTTCCCCTTCTCTTTTCCTTTTGGAATGCCAATGATTTGCAAATTGGTCCTTTTGATGGTACCTTGTAGGTCAGGTAGTCTTTGTTCATTCTTTCTCATTCTTTTTTCTTAGCCTTCCTCTGTTGGAAAATTTCAAAGTTCTTGTCTTCAATTTCACGGATTCTTTTGCTTGATCAAGTCTGTTACTGGTGCTCTCTACTGTGCTTTTCATTTCATTCATTGAATTCTTCAGCTCCAGAATTTGTTTTATCCTTTTTTTTATGATTTAGGTCTATTTGTTAAATTTCTAATTTTGTTCATGTATTGTTTTCCTGATTTCACTGAAGTATTTTTCTGTGTTTTTTTGTAGCTCACTGAGTTTCCTTTAAAAAGCTAATTTGGATTCTTTATTGGGTAAATCATGGATCTGCATATCTTTGGGTTAGTTACTAGAAGATTATTATGATCCTTCAGTGGTGTCAAGGTTTCTTGATTCTGTTTTGTTGTTGTTGTTGTTTTAATGTTCCTTGTTTTTTGTGTTGCTGTCTTCTTATTTGAAGTAGTATCAGCTCCTCCAGTCTTTACTAAATGTCTTCTGGTGAGAGGTACCTTCCATCAGCCTTGCCAGAGATTCTGAAGTTTTCTCAGACTTATGAAATACATCTGCTCCATCCATCTTGCCCCCTCTTGTGGTAGACTTCTTAAGTTTTTATGCCTTCTTTCAATCCTGCAACACATTAGGTAGGCCCAGTGCTGACAGCCTCTTTTGTTTTCCCAAACAGTGGTGCTACAACTCAAGTTTGTGATCTCTTGCTCCTGCAGATTTGGGCCTGCTTTCTGTGCATGCTCATTAGCCATCTTTTAAAGCTTGCTTTTGCCCACCATCTTCAGAACCATGCACAGGTTGTTGGCCAGAGTGTAGAGGCTGTGTGGGTAAGGCACATAAGGTGCTGGGGTTGCCATTGAGCCAATTGAGGGTATCCACAGATGGGGTTTTCTCAGCACTTTGTGGGTTGGCTTCTTGATAAAGTTTATAACACCAATAATAGTATCCACTGTCTTTTTAATGCCCTCTGAGTCATATTATCACTTTCTCCAGACTTTTCCCACCCTCTAGTCATGGAGCTCTCCATTTAGTTCTCTAAATGGAGTGTGAGAGAAATGAGCTTCTTTGGCAGCATCCACACAGCTGGGAAAGCTGGGTGCTCACCCACACTCTCTCCCTTTCTCCCACAGGAGAAATCATGGGCCCAGGAAAAGCTCTCTTAGCCTTAAACTATACCACTTTGGCAAGGGTGGAGTTATTTGGGTAAAATCAAACTGATTTCTTTTTCATTCCAATGCATCTAAACTCAAAACTCACACTCCTCTTCTCTAACAGAGTGCTAGATACTCTCTGGAAACCTAGACTTCAACAAAGACTCTCTCATCCATAGGTGAGTATCTATGTCAGTGTTCTCCAGGGGCTCCTGGTTTGTGGTCAAGAAGGGCTGGAGCTACTTAATGCATCAATTCACTATCTTTAGCCAGGATCAAGGTTCATTTGCTTCTATGACCCAATGCATGGGTAGGTGAGACTCCTTCTGGTGCCTTTGGACCAGAGCTATGGTGTTGGATCACACAGCTCTCACAAAGTCATTTTTATTCATGGATGTGTGCTGAATATTTGTTGTTAGGGAGGGGGGAATAACACATAAAACTCAAAACCAATAGCACTATTACCCATGCCTGAATGAAACTTATCTAACACATGTATTTTTTTATGTAAGGTACATCATAGCTTCCTTGCACTTAGGAACACATTTCTCCTCCCAATCCCTCCCCATATTCCACTGAGAGGTGAAGAGACTCCCCACCACCCACTTCTTAACAGCATTACTGGGGGAGGGCTACCAGTTTCTCAGATTTCACTGTCCTCATTGTAGTCCCCCACCTCATGACCCTCAAGCATGACCCAAGCAGAGCCTCAGAAGCTGTCACCAGCTCTGCACTCTGAAATAATAATTTAAAATCTTCCACCAATTCCATTCTCTAATCCAACACACTTCCCAAATGCAAGGAAAGGAGGATGGGATATCAAGAAACTTCATTAAGAGATAAAGGACAAAATGATTTTAAGTGATATCAATATTTTTAAAGTTCAAATTATGCTGCTGCTGTCAAACTGACAAATTAAACAACTCAACAAATGACCATGATGCAGGTCAAAGGGAACTGATGCTGTTCCCTTCATTGTGAGGAAGAGGATACAAACAACCATGTAGTCTTATGTCACCATAATGCTGATATCACTTCACCTTGGCTTTAAAATATATTTTAACATCTGATAAAGCTAGCTCTCTTTCCTTTTTTCCCACATTTTTGTGTTTCGTGTTGGTGACTTTTCTGTTTAAAATGGCCCCCAAGTATAGTTTTGAAATGCTATCCAGTGTTCTCAAGTACAAGAAAGCTGTGATGTCTTATAGAGTAAATATAGGTTAGATTAGCTTCATTTAGCTATGATTTATACTGTCTACTGGCTGTGAGTTCAATGTTAATGAATTTATATTACATATTAAATAAGGTGTTTTAAAATAGAAACATACATAAAGCAAGGTGTGTATTGATAAGTTGAGGAAAGTGTTGTGACTCCAGACTAACAGAAATCTAACCATATATTTATCCTACAAGTAATGGCTCTGTGACTATAGAAAATAAGTACCTCACATAACAAGAGTTGACTGCACCTTATATGAGAAAGGAATTTCAAGTTCCAGCTAAGTAGTACTTGCAGGAACTAGAGGAATACCTGTAGGAGTAGACTGGTGGTTGAAGGTAAGGAAATATAAGACTAGATAGGGAAAATTTTATTGATATAAGGAACATCTTCTCATGGCTTATGATTCGACATTCTGGCAAGGATCCCTGGAGCTAGTCCTTTTTTTTTTTTTTTTTCCTGGAGCTAGTCCTAATATGGTTTCAGACAACATTTTGAAGCTTGAACATAATGATGCCTACATAAATGAGGTGGGGATACTAGAAATGCTTTGGAATGTATTAAAGATTCAGAAAGCTCCAGATGTTAAAATTTTGAATAGATACTTAAAGTGAGATTGGAGAACCCACCATCTAACTTTCTTTCATGAAGAATCCAGAGGACACATCCTTCACTAAGGCAATGAGGAATCCACAAATGAGGTAGCTCAACAATAAAACATACTGTCATGGAACAGATTGTCCTACTTATTACTGGAAGAGTTTGTTTCATGACAAAAACAAAGACTTTATTTCAAGACTTGTAGCATACACAAAATTTGATCATATCACTGGCCATTAAGCATAAAAAATTCAGGGTGAAATAATGCAAAGAATGTACTTTGCAACAGTATTAGAAATTAATAGCAAAATCTAGGAAAACCTCTTAGTTTTAGGGTTACATTTATGTATATGATATATTTTGAGTTAGTTTTTCTATATTTTGTGATATATGTATCAAAGCTCTTTTAGTATGGACATCTAATTGTTGTGGAACCATTTGCTTAAAGACTATCTTTCTGCACTGAATACGTAACTTAACCTTATTACACCTTTATCAAGGATCCATTGAAAACATATGTATAGGTCTATTTCTAGATTCTCTATTCTGTTCCAATGATCTCTTGTCTATCTTTATGCCAATAGCACATTCTGTTGATTTACTGTACATAACATTTAATTTTATGTTTTGACTTTACTGGGCTAAGGGATGCCCATTTAGCTGGTGAAACAATTTCTGGATGTGTCTGTGAGAGTGTTGCTGGAACAGATTAGCATTTGAATCAGTAGACTGAGTAAAGAATATCCACCCTCATCAATGTAGGTGGGCATGATCAAATCTGTTAAGGGCCCAGATAGAACAAAAGGGCAGAGGAAAGTTGAATTCTCTTTTCTTGAGCTAGGGCATCCACCCTCTACTGCTCACAGATGACAGAGTTTCTGGTTCTGGGGCCTTTGCACTCCAAAACTTACATCAGCTGTGCCACCCTCTTGCATACTATCAGCTCCCTTGATTCTCAGGCCATCACTCAGACTAAATTATGCCACCATCTTTCCTTGTTCTCCAGCTTGCAGACAGTTATTGTGGGATTTCTCAGCCTTCAGCACCATGTGAACCAATTCCTATATTAAATTTCCTCTTATATGTATCTCTATATATCCTATTTATTTTGTTTCTCTTGGGAAACCTAATACTCTGTAATTTTACAATAAATCTTTAAGCCAGGTAGTATAAGTTTCCCAACTTGGTTCTTTTTCAAAGTTGTTTTAGCTATTCTAAGTCTTTTGCAGTCCATTTGAATTTCAGAATCAGCTTGCCAATTTTTTTTTTTAAACCTGCTACAATTTTGCTTGGGATTATACTGAATCTACAGATGAATGTTAGGGGAATTGACATCTCTTTTTTTTTTTTTTTTGGGAATTGACATCTTAAACAGAGTCTTTTGATCCATGAACATGGTGCATCTCATTTATTTAGTCTTTCCTTTACCTCTTACAGAAATGTTTTATAAGTTTCAGTTTATAGGTTTTGCACATCTTTTGTCAGATTTGTTCCTAAGCATTCCATCTTATTTGATGCTATGGTAAACTGTATTTTTAAATTTCATTTTCTAGGGATGCCTGGGTGGCTCAGCGGTTTAGTGCCTGCCTTCCGTCCAGGGCGTGAACCTGGGTTCCGGGGGTTGAGTCCCACATCGGGATCCCTGTATGGAGCTTGTTTCTCCTTCTGCCTCTGTCTCTGTATCTCTCATGAATAAATAAATAAAATCTTTAAAAATAAAATTAAAAAATTCTAATTGTTTATTACTAAAATATAAAAATATAATTGATTTTAAAATAATGACCTGGTATCAGGCAACCTTGCTAAACTCATTTATCAATTCTAAAAGCTATTTTTAAAATAAGTTCCACTGTATTTTCTACATAGATAATCTTCTATAAATAAAATATTACTTCTTCCTTTCCAATCTGGATGGATTTTATTATTTTTCTTGCCTAATTGCATTGGATAGAACCTCTAGTAAAATGTTGAATAGAAGTGCTGAGAGTAGCCATTCACATCATGTTTCTAACCTCAAGAAAAATATATTTAATCTTTCACCACTGAGAATTACAATAGCTGTAGGATTTTTGTAGAGGTCATTTATCTGGTTGAAGAAATTCCCTTATCCTAGTTTGTTGAGAGGTTTTTTTTTTTCTTTCCTAATTAGGAAGGGAAGTTGGATTTTGTCACATAATATTCTGCATTTACTGAGATGATTTTATGCTTTTTATTTTTTGATGTTAATGTGAATTACATTGATTTTCAAATGTTAAGAGAACTTTACATTTTTAGGATAAGTCCCACTTGGCCATGATATATTATCCCTTCTATATACTGTTAGTTTGACTTGTTAAAATTTCACTTAGAATTTTTACATATATATTCATTTTTGATACTTTTCTATAGTTTTCTTTTCTTGTAATATCTTTGTATGATTTTGATATCCGAGTAATGCTTGCCCCATAAATTGAGTTGAGAAGTATTCCCTCCTCTTCAAATTTCTGTAGAATTGGCATTTTTTTCTTTTCCTTCTTTTCTTTTCTTTTCTTTCTTTTCTTTTCTTTTCTTTTCTTTTCTTTTCTTTTCTTTTCTTTGTTTTCTTTTCTTTTCTTTTCTTTTCTTTTCTTTCTTTTCTTTCTTCTCTTTCTTTCTTTCTTTCTTTCTTTCTTTCTTTCTTTCTTAATGTTGTGTAGAATTTAGCAGAGCTTGGAATTTGTGACTAAGGGTTAGGGCAAAAATTTGTTAGGTATGACACAAAAGCATGATCCCCCCAAAAAAAGATTGATAAATTGGACTTAATTAAAATTAATAATTTTTCTTCAAAAGACACTGTTAATAGAATGAAAAGACAAACTACAAACTGAAGGAATATATTTGTAAGAACACATCTGTTTAAAGACTTGTATCCAAGATATATAGAGAGCTCTCAAAAATGCAATAATAAAAAAAAGAGAGAGAGAAAAACCCAGTAACAATTAGGTAAAAAATTTGAACAGATATTTTGCCAAAAAAAGATACATGGATGGCAAATAGGCACATGAAGAGGTACTCAGTATTAACAATCATTAGGTAAATGTAAATTACAACCACAGTAAGATAAAGTACTTTGTTACAATGTCTGAAATGAAAAAGAATTGATTATACTAAAGTGCTAATGTGAAGCAAGTGAAACTCTCATACAATGCTGTTGGGAATGTAAAATAGAAAATTTTAGGAAAACAATTAGGCAGTTTCTTTAAAAGTTAAACAGGGATGCCTGGGTGGCTCAGCAGTTGAGCATCTGCCTTTGGCTCAGGGCATGATCTTGGAGTCCTGGGATCGAGTCCCACATCCGGCTCCCTGCACGGATACTGCTTCTTCCTCTGCCTATGTCTCTACCTCTCTCTCTCTGTGTCTCTCATGAATGAATAAATAAATCTTTTAAAAAATTAAAAATAAGAAATAAATAAAAGTTAAACATGTGTGTGTCCCATTTAATCCAGCCATTCTCTTATGTATTTACCAAGATAAATGAAAGTATATGTCCATATGAATACTTGTAAGCAAATATACATAGTAGCTTTATTAGCCAAAAATTGGAAACAGCCTGGAGATTGATCAATAGGTATAAACACAGCCAAAAATAGAATACTACTCAGCAATAATAATCAACTGCTGATACATGAAACAACATGCATTAATCTAAAAAATTTTTACACTAAGTGAAAGAAATCAGGCCAAAAAATATACATATTGCATGGGAACATTAGATAAAATTTTATAAACTTCAAATTAATTTATAATGACAGAAAGCAGATAAGCTACTGCCTGGAAACAGATTGGCAAGGAGAGGTAGGAAGGAAAGATTATAAAGGGGTGTGGTGAAACTTTTGAAGATGATGGATTTGTTCAATCTCATGATTGTGGTGATGGCCTCATGGGTGTGTGTTTATGTGTATATTTTACTTTTATTATTTATTTTTAAAGATTTTATTTATTCGTGAGAGACACAGAGAGAGAGAGAGGCAGAGACATAGGCAGAGGGAGAAGTAGGCTCCCTGCAGTGAGCCTGATGTGGAACTCCATCTCAGGACTCCAGGATCACACCCTGAGCCAAAGGCAGACACTCAACTGCTGAGCCATCCAAGCATTTCTTGTATATTTTATTTTTTAAAAAACATTGTGCATTTAAGTGTGTGCAGTTTATTATATGTCAATTTTTCTTCAGTAAAGCTGATAAAAATTTAAATACATTAAAAATATCATAAAGAAAGCAAATACTCAAATTATGAATGGAGAGAAGATAATTTGCCACAGTATAGTTTACAGAGGATTGAGATTCAGTAAACCTCCTAAAAAATCATTAAGAAAATAGCTAACAGTTCAATAGAAAAGTGGGTTAAAGTAATGAATAGAAATTTCACAGGTAAGGATGCATACGTGATCCTCAAACATAGGAAATTTTATTCAATTTCTTCAGTATGGAAATTAAAAGCACTTTCCAGATTGGTTAAAATGGAAAAGTTAAAACAAAAGCATGTGTACGTGAGGATGTGGAGCAATAGGAATTGGATATAAATGGGTATAACCACTTTTGAAAACAGTTTCCTATATTCAGGAAAACTGAACACACTTAAATTCTACCACTCCACAATTCCATTAGCTAGGTGCCTAAGTAGATTGTTAAATGTGTTTATAAGCAAGAATACTTACTGCAACATTGTTTAAAAACTATATAATTTTTCTCAATATCCATTAATAGTATAAAGGTTATGTAATTTATGGTCTATTCATACAACAGTATGTTATAAACATGTACAATGAATGATCTATAGAATATGCATCCACATGATTATAACTTAAAAACAATGTTGAGTGAAAGAAGCAAGTTCCAGAAGAATTCTTACTTATAATTTCAAAAGCAGACAAAACTGAAGTGTATTATAAGAGCTATATGCTTAGGTAGCAAAATAAAAACAAAATCAAAAGTCTCACATTAAATTAAAGCAAGAGAATGATAAATTCAAGGTTCTGTTTATCTTTGGATAGGGACGATAAATGAGAAGGTCTCATACGATGTATCTAAGATACGGTAACATTCTGTTCCTGCCCTCGATATGGGTACATGGATTTTGGTTTATTATTACCATTGAATTTGTACATTTGTATTTTGCATACTTTTTTGTTAAGTGTGCTCTATTTCACCATTTTGGAATGTTTAATAGGAAGTATGGCAGAGAGATGACAGGTAGGAGACTGGTTGTAAGGCTAAGGCAGTTATCTATGCAAAAGATAAAGACTTGGAGCTCTGTATTATCTATATATCAGGTAGTTATCTTGAATAATTATTTGAAATTAAATGAGTTAATGTCAGTGCTTTGCATAGTATATTCCCAAAACAAGACTCAACCATTATTAGTTTTCTACTTTTCTGATTCCTATACTGTATACGTATATAAGTAGATAGAAAAGAATTGCTATACTACATAAGTTTTCAGTACTGATTCTGGAAGACCAGTGCAATCCTAAATATTCTCAAGGGTTGCCTGACCAACTTCGTGTTGGGACTGTTAATTTGGCTTTGAATACAATACAATAGGGTAGTGGTTCTCAAACTTCAGTGTATTTAAGGATCACACTTAAACATAAGGCTTACATATACACATAAGGGTCATACTTTGTTAAGAGGCAGATTAATTAGAACTTACACAAAAGATTCTGATGTAATAGACTTGAATGGGATCCAGGAGCCTGCATTTTAAAAACAAGCACTCCCCAATCATATTCACACAGATGATCTAGACTAGACTTTTGGAAAAGCTGGTTTTACTGATTAAAGTTCTGGAATGAGACTGATCTGGGTTCAAATGAAGTATATCTAGTTCTTTATTTCCTATGTGTAAAATCTTGGGCCACTTATTTTACCTATGACTCATGACCATCTTGTGAAATGGGACTGTAACAGTTCCCACTTTCTAGGACTGCTATGTGAGTTACCTGAAGTCATATATTTAAAAGGTTTAGTGCAGATCCTGGCACATAGAGAACTTCTATACATTTTAGTTATAATTACAACTCGTGGTAGTGGTGGTGATTTTGTAGTCAATTCGGCTTCTTAATTCCCTACAAAAGGTTGATTCAAATCCCTAATACATGCATTTTATTTTATAGATTTATTTATTTGAGAGGGAGAGAGAGAGGGTGGGAGGAGGGATAGGGAGAATCTCAAGCAGACTCCCCACTGACCATGGAGCCTGATGTGGGCTTGATTGCATGACCCTGAGGTCATGACATGAGCTGAAATCAAGAGTAGGACACTCAACCAATTAAGCGTGCCTCTATTATTTTAATAACCAAAGTCCTCTTTATGATTTTTTAAAAGATTTTATTTATTTATTCATGAGAGACACAGAGAGAGACAGAGACACAGGCAGAGAGAGAAGCAGGCTCCATGCAGGGAGCCCAACATGGGACTCGATCCCGGGATTCCAGGATCATGCCCTGAGCCAAAGGCAGATGCTCAACCCCTGAGCCACCCAGGTTTCCCTCTCTTTATGATTTTATACAAATTTCTGATAGACTTATATTTCCATGGACCCCTCTGGCTCTGATCTTGCTTCTGAGCAATTTTTGTTGCTCAGGCAACAAGGCAAAGGCAAAAATGGTCCTTTATATTTTATTATTTCCTTCAGAGCAACCACAAATATAAAGCTGTTGCATGTAGCAAAAATTTAGTTGAAGACCTGAAAGCTACCTTAAGTGCTATGTAGGACACAACTTGGAATCATATGTTAGACCTCTTAGTTGCCATTGCCTGCACCATATAAAAGCCCCAGTCTTCTGACATACTGCTAGTTGTTCCCTTCCCATCTCTCTTCCTCACTTGCTAGGCCTTGGATTACTCTGGAATTCTGAATTAGAGCAATTCAGTTCTCTTTAGCCACTCCTAACCTTTCATAGTAACTCATAAAAAAACCCAGTACCTTTTATACAGCAAGATTCATCATCTTCTTAGAGAATTATAAGTAGTATATAATATAAACCAAGACACTTAGAAATTAATATTAAGAAAAAAGTATTTGCCAGATTGAAAAGAAACAAAGAAAGAAATCGAAAAATCACCTTAATTTCCTACCATGGTTCTGCACATTCCACACATATTATTCAAATAACCCCTTCAACTTCCAGATCACAAAAACTAAAAACTCATATTTACCTTCATTCTCTTTAATTGGATTCTCAATAGCTATTTAACAGAATAATTTAGAAATTAAACTGCCTTTTCCTTCTTTACCCTATTTCCAGGAAATCAGTGTTTCCAAATAATGACCTTTAATGTAAAGAATTTTTAATACACTTGTGTGAAGTGTAGAGAACTTCTTGAGAATCTAGAACCTGGTTTTCAGTCCTGGTTTTGCCTCAAGACAATTTAGCAAATCACTTAACCTGTTTACTCTATTTTTAAAACGGGGTGAAGTGTATTAGTTTTTTATTGCTGCTGTAACAAATTACCACTAATTTGATGGTTTTTAAAATGTCGTAAATTATCTTTCAGTTCAGTATATCAGATATCTGACCTGGATCTCAATGGGTTAAAACCAAGGTGTCAGCACTGTTGTGTTCCTTTCTGGAGACTCTAGGAGAGACTCTATTTCTTTATTCTTTCTAGTTTCTTGAAGCTGCCCACATTGCTTGGCTCATGGCTCCCTTCTTCCATCTTTGATATCAGCAATGATCTAGAGATCTCGTATCACAGGACTCTGAATTCTTTTGTTTCCCTCGCCCACTTTTAAGGACCTTTATGATTACATGGGCCCACAAAGACAGTGCAGGATAATCTCCTTATTTTAATGTCAGCTAATTAGCAACCTTAATTCCAACTGTGACCTTAATTTCCCTTTGTCAGTTGAGGTAACATAGTCACGGGTTCTGGTAATTAAGGAGTTGGACATCTTTGGGAGGGCATTACCCTGCCTACCACATCAGGTAACAGTATATTTCTCACATATTTAACCAAAAACTTCTACGATTTTATGATAAAGTCCATCACATTTTGGGTGGCAGGGAGGAGGAATAGTCCTTTACAGTACCACTAAGGAGAAATACTTGTGTTTACTAATACTGTTAAATAATGGACATTGTTGTTTTACTAAGTGCTCAATTTCTAGTCCACCCTTTTTTTGGTACTGGGAAATTTCCCCACTGATGAGTCCCAGGACTGCTAATCGGTTGCCTTATCTTGTGTAAGCAAAAACTTAGCCCAAGATAGGCCAATTGAATTCTCTCATTAGAAACGGAATTGTGGGAAAAGAAAAAGACTGAAAACAATATATATTCTGTTGTTGTTCCATTGGCTGTTACATGGAAAATGTCAATCAGCAACAACTATTTCAGCTCTTTGGAGCTGCCTGGTTCCTGAGTATGCCAAGCCTGATTCTTCAGCTTTCTTTTCTTTCCTACAAGCATCTGTATATTCTTCCAATATTGTTTATATTAGATAACTTCTAGTATGCAATCAAATTGGTACTCTCTCATTCTTTTTGACCTCTGACTACATTTCCTGTTTTTCTTTCAGCTTGTCTGACCACTCCAGACTCCTACCACGTCAAACTCCTTTTAGAACTCCCCTCTCTTTTGTTTCATAATTGTCTACCCTTACATGCTTTTTTATTCTTTCCATGTTCAATGAGATTTCATTCAGAGCTGTGGCTTTGACTGTTGTCTTTAAACTTATTTCACAACTCCTGTATTGCTCTAACTCTACATTTGCCTGCTATTCATTATCCACATTTAATTTTTTATTTTTTTTCATTTTTATTTATTTATGATAGTCACACACAGAGAGAGAGAGAGAGAGAGAGAGGCAGAGACACAGGCAGAGGGAGAAGCAGGCTCCATGCACCGGGAGCCCGACGTGGGATTCGATCCCGGGTCTCCAGGATCGCGCCCTGGGCCAAAGGCAGGCGCTAAACCGCTGCGCCACCCAGGGATCCCCATTATCCACATTTAGATGTCACACTACCACCTCAAACTCAATATACCCAAGTCCCAAGTCATATACCTCTCATTAATTTAAAAACTAGTTTCTCTCCTTCATTCCTAACCTCTATTATCCAGTCACCAAGATGGAAAATTGATTAGAAGCTATCTTTCTTATTTTCAATGTATGGGGTATCTGTTGCTTTTACCTATCCTATATGACAATTTCTCCAATAAAACTGCACTTTTCTCATTCCATGTCAGTCATGGTACCCTGTCTCCTCCCTTCAACAGAAATGGTCATGTGAATTATACAGAACCAATATGTATAATTATTTATATTTATTTTAATTATTTTACTGATATATATATATTTAATGATTTTATTATTTTAGAGAGAGAGAGAGGGGGTTATGAGCAAGGGGAGGAGGCATATGGGTGGAGTGAGATAAAGAATCTCAAGCAGATTCCACACTGAGTGTGGAGTCCATTGTGGGGCTCAATCTCATGACCATGAGATCATGAACTGAGTTGAAATTGAGTTGGACATTTAACCGACTGAGTCACTCAGGTGACCCATTGTTATATTAGCATAGTTATATATAAAATAGTAATTATAATATGTAGATACTGGGAAAGAGAAGAACTGTTCCTTAAGTTACTAAGCTGGGAGGATATAAATCTGTAATGTACAGAGAGCCTGTTTGGCAAAATACACTCAATATACAGAAACAGAATTAGGACAGATAAGTGGAGATACATAGCCTTAAACTCTCAAATTTAAGTCTAAGGCTATGGACAATCTAAACTCTCCAGTTCATTAATCCAAAAATTCTGCTTACATTTTTTTTTTAATTTTTTTAAAAATTTTTATTTACTTATGATAGTCACACACACAGAGAGAGACAGGCAGAGACACAGGCAGAGAGAGAAGCAAGCTCCATGCACCGGGAGCCCGACGCGGGATTCGATCCCGGGACTCCAGGATCACGCCCTGGGCCAAAGGCAGGCACCAAACCGCTGCGCCACCCAGGGATCCCCTGCTTACATTTTCTTAAGCTACTTTGAATTGGGCTTCTATCCCTTACATTATAGGAGCCCTAATAAATACCAAGTCCTATTGATTTTATATCCAAATGTCTCACTTACATCCTTTCTTCTCCACTGCTGCTATACACCTTAATGACTTCGTCATTCTTCTATTACAGCTACCTTACAGGTCTGCTTGCTGCCAATCTATTGTTCATCCAGTTTATCTACCATTCTGCTAGCAAAGTTAGCTTATTAATAAAATGTGGGATTATAATACTCTTTTCTTTAAATATCTTCAATGGTTTTCTTTTGCATGGTGAACAAAGCCCACATTTCTTAAATGGCATGCAAGGCTTCCCCCAGATGAACATGATCTATTCTGAAACTGTTCATTCATTTACTCATTCATTCAACAAATATTTATTGGGTACCTACTATGTGCCAGACATCACTCTGGATACAGTGGAAATAGTGATCACAAAATAGCTTACATTCCAGTGGGAAGGTTGTAATTCTTTTTTTTTCTTTTTTAATGATTTTATTTATTTATTCATGAGACAGAGAGAGAGAGAGACAGATAGCCAGAGACACAGGCAGAGGGAGAAGCATGCTTCCTGCAAGGAGCCTGATGCCAGACTCGATCCTGGACCCCAGGATCACACCCTGGGACAAAAGCAGATGCTCAACTGCTGAGCCATTCAGGTGTCCCGGGAAGGTTGTAATTCTTACAACATCCTTTCATAACATCTGATTTGGTATGATACAGGGATAATTGTCATGTATAATGATGCAACCAAATATTATCTTTGATGACCTCTCCTAACTCATCAGAATGGTCAGTAAGCCAGGTGAAGAAGCTCTCTGGGTCTTCATGCTGTCACTTCTTGCTGGCTTTATTTTGTATTTGACTTAACATTTCATCAAATTCTTTCCAGATTTCCATTTGATTTCAATGGACTTTTGAAGATTGACCACTATTCTCATTCAGATGAAATTCTTTTGAGAGAACTTTATTTTGAAAGTAAAGGTTTTCATCAAAATAAAAATCTACTCTGCAATCTGATTTAATATCTTCAGATGCTGTCACTTCAATTCTTATCAAATAATGCAACGCCTCTCCATCCTCCTCCACAAGCAATGTGGACGGCTGACAAATGTTGTCACCCAAAAATTCGGGATCAAAATTTGGTGATCAATTCCAACCTCTTCTGAAAAAATGGTTGGCAGAGTTTGTTTTATTTCTGTTCTACTTTCAAAATCTCCTCATTAGCATATTTATTAAGTCTATTTCATTTTGTACTTCATCAATAAGTTCAATTTTTTCTTGCTGTTCTTTTTCTCCCTTTGGCAAGTACTGAGAGGTCTGATGTCTCCTCCAGCTTGTGAGCAGGAGGCAGTCTTGGTTTCCTCCTTTGAGGTGGGAGCAAAGACTGGGGTTTGGCGGCCATGCTGAGGAAACTCCAAAAAACCTGGGAAAATGCACGTCTGGAAGAAGCTCCGATTATCCCAAATTTGGAATAATTACAAATTATTACAGTGATTTACATAATTACTTACATGTTCGTTTTGCCTTATACAAAATCTTGAGGGAAGAGAACAGATTTTATTAATCTTATACTCTTATGCTTTGCATACAGTAGGAACTCACTGAATGCTTATTGTTGAAACATAAATACAAGAAAACACTGAACGTTATTGCAAGGTGGGCATAGGGTTACCTTCACTGTTTATTATATGACAAAAGTTATCCTAGTACTTTTCACAGATGATTTAATTTAATCCATATTACTTCACACTTTGGAAAACAAAGACCAAGTGAAATTAAGTAATTTATGTGAAAGTTACAGATGGTGATTATAATGGAACATGAATCCAGATTTTTCTGAATATAAAACTCAAACCTTTCTACTTCATTACACACCACTCTGTTTGTTACTATCAATGAATAGTATGAATATAGTTTTATTTTAGTGGGCCAGATTCACCTTAGTCAAAGATGGGCTTCAATTGTAAAAGTTGAGATTTCATGAAAGCCCTTGCCCCATGTTTCGTGATTTCATAAAGAAACGAATGTTTTGTAAATTTGAGTGTTATTTTTGGTCTACAGGTATTGTCAAAAAATGCATAGTACAAAACTAAAATAGCAGAAATTTAGCCATAGTTTTACTAACACAAACTAGGAAAAGCTGACTATCCAAAACAAACATACCTTTTCTGAGAGAATGTATTACATTTTAAGAAAAAAAAAATGTTGATTTTATTCTCTCCTCCATGTTTTCTTTTTTTCTTAAACCACTTTCAGTTTGTATTCTAATCTTACACAAGAGATAAGCTACAATTCTACTGTTAACTAGTTCATTTTTGTTGACTTTGAGGTGACTTACCACAGTCAACTCTTTTAGTCTCCTCATCTGTAAAGAATACCCAAAAAGATGAATATCAAACTTCAGATAATAAATTTGTTATCAAGTAAAGGGATTAGAATTATGCTCAAGAAGAAAACTCCTTATTGTACTACAATGATCTGAACAATTAGAACATATTTGTAACTTATTAACTATAAAATTACTTCCTCATTTCAGAAGTATTATTCTGCCCTTTGCCTGATATTTAATGTGGTATTGTTTGGTTTAGGACATACAATTTTGTACAAAATGAAATATCAGATTATGTGGATTATTAGCTATCATTCAAAATAACCATAATCTTATGATGGTTAAATCATTTTTTACTTGCATTTATTTGATGCAAAATAAAATAAAAAACAAATCACCTGGTCATATTCTCCAACAATTATCAACTTCTGCTTATCTGTCCTGGTGATTGTAAAGGAAAAATAAATCTTTCTGGCATAGATTATTTTTGAGGGTGTTTTGCTTTTAAAAAATCTTCTAAATCAAGTTGATAATATAAACTATAAAATTAATAAAAATAATAATCTATTAATTTTTGCCCACTTTCTCATTCCTGAGATCCCTCTAGGAATAAAAGGGTCAAGACTCTTAGTTCCTAGGCCTTATTTTTCTCATCTGTAAAACGTAGATAATAAAACCTAACCTTAAAGAGGATTGAGATTACATTTGTCTCTCACAAGAGGGTATATAAAATCTAGTGCTATTACACTTACCATTTGAGTGATCTTGGCCAAGTTACCTTAGTTCTTTGAACTTTTGTTTTGCTCATGTATAAAACGGGGCTAATCTGTCTAGTTTATGTAGGTTTGTTGTGGGGATCAGATAAAAAAAAAGGCATGTGAAAATGTTTTTATATTTAGTAAAAACTTTTACAAAGTACTAGAAAATGTAGGACTAATTATTTCCAAAGTGAAATATAATCTTCCCGGCTAAATAGTGCTGCCGATTCTTAGATAAAATATATAGAAGAGGACTCAAAGTCATTTCTCTGTATGACTCCCTTCTTACTGTGTCTGCTTTCCTACGGAAAGATACAGTTCTGCTTTTGCACTTGTCTAGGTTATAGCAGAGTCATTAGTGGCAAAGGACAGCAATTGCCCCATGTTATTGCTAATCGTTTGAAGGACAGTTAATGAAATTGCTGCCCCTTCTGGAATGTAAAGGAATTCTTGAAATGTAGTTTTCTATGTGCTACATAAACAATGGTTTCCTACAGAGAACTCTTCTCTAATAATGAAAAGGCAACTTGTATATAATTACATCTAAATGATTGTTAATGTTAACTGAAAACTATTAAACTATACTCTTAAAGTATAATCTTCCTTGAATCAGAGAAGCAGTGTAAGCTAATACAACAAATAATAGCATAAGGAAAAAAGAATAACAAGAGATCTCTAATTGTTGATCATTCTTTTCATTAATCATTAATTTACTTTCTTAACTAATCATAAACTGAGAAAGGGAAAAATTTTGTAAAGCTGAGTATTTTACTTACTAATTTTCCAGAATGTAGTTATGGTGTATGTAACTCTAATAGTAGTCAATGCTCTCCTCTGCAAACTACTGATTTACTCAGCAGATGCCTGTCTTCTTATTAGAGGCCTAGAACTCAAAATCATGTTAAGGAAAGGGACAAATTTGTCTATAACCACTGTTTTATTATGAAAGCTAGTCTCTAAAAAGGCATGCATTTTAAAACTTACCCCAATGAAGACAGTATGAATATTCCAGGTTTCTAGAAAGACTCCCTCCAAAATAAAGTACATTAAAAGGTTGTCTTTAATTTGCTATATATGTGGTTTAATGTTATGTATTGAATTTTCTATATAAGTAGGGCAAATGTCACATCCACAACACAAAACTAAATGTGATTGGAAAGATGTGACATTGTCGCAACATTATTGCATGCTGACACAAAACCTCCATCTAGTCCAAACCCTTTTCTGCTATTTTTATATTACTTGGATTTAGTGGAAACCCTTAAAACAACCCAGTAGTCTTTCCCCATTTATCTATGGGGGATATATTCCAAGAACCCCAATAAATGCCTAAAACCAGATAGTACCAAATCCCAAAGGAACAATGTTTTTTTCCTGTGCATGCATACATACCTGTGATACAGTTTAATTTATAAATTAGGCACAGTGTAACAGTATATTGCAATAAAGTTATATGAATGTGGTCTCTCTCTGATCTTATTGTTCTATACTCACTTTTCTTGTTCCTTAAGGTACTACTGACCTTCCTTCTGGTAGGTCAGGAGAATCCTCTGCTTCCTGATTGTGGATAACTAAAGCTGTGGATAAAGGGGACTACCGTATAATGAAATTCTCCGAAAAGTAAACTGTTATCTCTTACATCTCAAGTCGATGTATTTCAAATGAGAAACCAATTTCCCACAACATTCTACAGGTTTCTGATCAGTGTTGCAGACAAAAGAATGAACTTTGGAGCCCATCCACCCAGGTTCAAATCTTGCTTCCACCAGGTAATAGCTGTGTAACCTAGAGTAAATGTCTTAACTTCTCTTCCCTCAGTTTGCACATTAAATAATGATACTAAAGCTACATTATGTCACACGGTTTTGAGGATCAATGTTAATATTTATACTGTACTTGGAATAATACATAGCACACACGGTATACATAATATAAATATTTGTTAAATTTAACAGAATCGGTAATAAGAAACGGTAAGAGTTAACTGAGGAACTTCTTCAGTTAGCACTATTTTGGTTAGTAATGAAAACCTTTTTTTTTTTAAAATTCTGAAAACTTGTCCTTGGCTTACTTGCAGGTCAGCAGGTTTCCATGAAGTCCTAACTGTGCCAGGTCTAGGCCCATGGAGACGCAAAGTTAAGTTTCTGTGGTCTCGCCCTCGGGAAGCGACAGACTTTGGAACAAATGCTCGCAGGGAAGTTCAAAGGAACATGCAACAAAAATATATTACGGCGCCGCACAAATCACCCGGTAAATAAAACTCTATGAAAACTCACGTGCTCTAAGATGCGTATGATCAATTGGGAATGCGTTTATTTACATCTACGCAGAAAGCTGCTAAATCCAATGCACATTTTTTTTTTTTTTTTTTTTTTTTTTTTTTGCAGAAGTAGGATTTTCTTGATCTCCACCTGGGAGGTCTGATAAAACCTTGAGGGGCCCCACGGAATCCCGGAAAGCCAACCGCCCTGGAAACATCAGAGGGCTTGGGGCTGCCGCCGGGGAACCGGGAAGACCGCGTGTCACGGGCTGAGGGGCTACCTGAATCTCCTCAGGAAAGAGGGGCTCCGAGCCACGCTGGAGAGGAGGCGCGAGGCCGTCCCCGGGGCAGAGGCCGCCCAGACACTGCGGCTTCCCCGCGCTCGCCACCTCCTTCGCGCACCGGCGGCTCCCGAGGCAAGCCCGGCCCCCGCGCGGCCTCCCGCGGCCCCGCTCCGGGGCACGGGGGACGCCAGGCGGGGACGCCGCGGGGCTCCTCGGAGCTAGCGGTTCCCGCGCCGCTCCCAGACCTCACGGAGGAGCGTCCGAGCTCAACCCCGGCGACGCACGCCGGCTCGGCGGGCCGCGGGGGCGCCCGTGGGGTCACCCCGCTCCCCGCCCCGGATCAGGCCCCCTCACCCCGCCGCCCGCGTCCCGCGTCCCGCGTCCCGGGCTACACGTCACTTCCGGCGCGCGCGCCCGCCCGCCCGCCCGCGGAGAAATACCGGGGCCGTGAGGGGGGCGGCGGGGGAGGGGGCGCCCCCGAGCAAGGGGGGCGGGGCGGGGGAAAGGGGAGTGTCCGGCCGCCGCCGCCGCCGCCGCCGCCGCCGCTACGGCTGCTGCCTCCGGGGCTGAGTGAGGAGTTGGCTGAAGCCCTGCCCTCCGAGCCCGCCCAGGCTTCCCGCCCGGACCGGGGCGCCCGCGCGCCGAGCGGTGCAGGAGCAGGGCTGCCCTCAGCCCGTGGAGCGGCCGGCACGGCCCCGGCCCGCGTCGCCCCCCGCCCCCCCGGCCCCTTCTTTCCATCGCCCCAGTCATGGGGAACGCGGCGACCGCCAAGAAAGGCAGCGAGGTGGAGAGCGGTGAGTCAGGGGCCGGCTCTGGGGACCCGCCGGGCGGGCCGGCGCGGGGCTGCGAGCGCCCCTCCGGGTGGGAGCCCCGAGGCCGCGGCCACGGTCCAGGCCTCGCGGCGGCCGCCGAGCGCTGCTCCGGGGCGGGGGGGGGGGCTGGGGAGCAGCCGCCTTCCTCCCCTCACCCCCTCCCCCCAGCTCCGCCGGGAGGGCCGGAGATGGAGGGAGAAGAGGGCTCCCCGACATCCCCTTTCTCTGGAGCGAGGGGACGCGGTCCGGGGGGAGAAGCCCCTGGTACCAGCCCAGCCCCCGCTTCCCTGCCCCCGACCACCTCTGCGGCGCCACAGGTAGCGCTGCCGGCGGAGTTGGCTCTCCTCCCTCCATCACTTGGGTCCAGCCCAGCCTTCTCGCGCGGTGAGGGGCTGCTCGCGCGGGCCCCGGCAGGTGAGGTTAGTTCTGAGGAGGCAGCTGTGTCGCGGAGACCCGGCGTCCGTTCGGGCTCGGAACGGAAGCTGCCGCGAGACCGAAGCGCAACTTTATCCCTGGAAAAGCAGCACATTCGGGCATCTCCCAGAGTGTCTGTGAAACTTAAAGGTCCCTCGGAGTTGAGGTGCTTCCAGAACACGGTGAATTTCCCTCCGATGGCTGGACGTGCAGGCGCTCTGCAGGTGACACCGAAGAGTAAAAACTCATGCGGATTTCATTTCTCTACAGTTCAGTCAGTCAGTCAGTCAGGATGGTTGTGGGAAAACAAAACGGAACAAAACAAAACTGATGTGCCTCTGTCGGGTTCACCTCAGATTTTATATAATTCACAATTAATCAGCAAATGGCATTGGTTATGTCGCCGGGAGTAAATGACATCCTAGCGCTTGAGGGAATGCCAGATGATTTACTCCAGTGTGTGTCATCGGTATCTTTAAGTGTTTCTATGTTTGTGACATGTTTTAGGCTGATTTTGTGGTTTAGCATGAAGGAAATAGCTTTTTGTTTGTGTGTGTGTGTGTGTGTTTTTCTTTTTCTGCATCAACAAAGCAGAATCAATTTGGAGAAAGATTTAGTCATTCATTTTGGTTAATGAGAGTAATGAGATCAGATTATATGGTTTATGTTTCACCAGTGAGGTTTTTGGAGCTGATTTTCAGGAGCTCCAGAAAAGTTTGAAGTACTGTCATACAAATTATCAGTGACCGTGCCGTACTATGTTGATAGGGAAATTTCTCAAAAGCTAATGTAGAGGTAGAACTTTGTCATCTTTTATTTTTAACTGCACAAATGTAGTAACTGTACAGGAAGTAAAAGAATGTGGAGAGTGTGAAGAATTTTTGTCTGATGAATGATCACTTTTCCTTTTAAATCAAAGATAAAACGTGCTCACTGTGTTACAGAAGAGTGTGCTCGGCAATTGAATCATGTTAATGATTTTCATTAGCAGATACGGGTCTGTGTAGTGTTTCTATTTTTAATAATGATAGCAGACTCCTCCCTGATCTCTGTATTTCCATTATTAAGTCAACAAACTAATACTAGTACTGTCTTCTCCTGGAGACAGTACTGATTTGAAGCTCAGAACTATGGGATAATGTTGGAATATCTACAGAAAACAGAATGGAAACTTTAAATGCTTGTCTAAATATATTTAAATTATTCCTAGGAATACATTCTTTCCTGAGCTTTAGCTATTAGTGACAGCCTATTTAGTAAGTATGTTAGCCAGCTTTTTATGTAAGTTTATTTATGGAAACTGAAGGTCAGTATAATAGTTTGAATAAATGTTGTGAAATGATAAAAGAAAATAGCAAATGAAATCTCAAAGGGACAGTTACTGGAAATGTCATGTGTTGATCACTTTGTAATTTCATTTGGAGCAATGTTATCAGGTGTGTGATGCTGCTCTTCTACTGTAGTGAATAAAGGAAGTTTATTGATATCTCTTAAAACTTAATGAAAGAATAGCTTTTACCATTACAAACCTAACTGTTCTGTGTATTTTAAAAAGATTATTCTTGAAAATATATGCCTTTCAAAATTTGAATGTAGTTATTCAAACTTCCGTTGATGCATAATAGCATTAACTTTTAGAAATATAGGCAATCTTGAGCTCAGTTAGAAATATAAGCAATCTCGAGCTCAGCCTGTATAATCATTCCATTTCAAAGCCAAAGAGCCTGACCTCTGAAGAAGCTGAAGTTGAGATCAGATTATTAGTGATGTCAGAGTAAGGAACAGAAGAATCTGGTTCTCTGACTCCATCCTGCATCATGAAATAATCAATTATTATATATATTTTCAAAATGTCTGCCGAGTATATTGATTTCATTTGGAGACTCTAAGTAAAAGCTCAAGAAATTTACTGTCTAGGATGAGAAAGAAAATGTACTTATAAAAGTTATGATAAGTGCTAACATGGAAAGTGAAGTTAGAACTCTGAAAACTACCCATAGGAAAATGTTTGATTTGAAATGATATTAAAACGTATAAGGTTAAGATTTGAGGTTTGGTTAGAACCATGCCTCATATAGGTGAGCTTCATTATCAAATATTCCAGAAGAATAAAGCTTTGACCATTTGGTGCTTCTGTTGTATTCTTGAAATCTCTCTACTCTTAGAATGAAACATTTTCTTGGGTAGGACTTGGAGATGCCATTGTCATTTCCATACTTTCTAGAGATAACATTATGTTGGGTACTTAATGTTCTATTATAGTGAACTAGGAAATTGTATTGATATATCTTAAAATTTATTGAAAGAACATCTCTTACCATTATATAACAACTGTTTTGTGTATTTATAAAGACTTACTTCCAAAAATATGTGTTCCAAATTTGAGTGTAGTTACTTAAACTTCCACTAATACACAGAAGCGTAAATTTTAAATATATGACTATATAATTATCTGAGAAGTTGTAAACTCTTGTCATTCACAATTGTTTTACTTATCCAGTCTCCCACTTCTTTACCCACAATCACCAACATAAAAAAGCACATGCCACCATTTTAATGTGGGAAGGTTTTTTTGTGGTTTACTTCCTTTTTTAAAAACATTAGTCCCCACAGGTTGCCTGTGGGGTTCGTATTATACTTTCATAACAAAGATATTGAGGTAGGTGGGTGAAGTGCTGGTAAAGATTTGGATGCAGGGACGCCTGGGTGGCTCAGCAGTTGAGCATCTGCCTTCAGCCCAGGGCGTGATCCTGGAGTCCCGGGATCGAGTCCCACATCGGGCTCCCTGTGTGGAGCCTGCTTCTCCCTCTGCCTGTGTCTCTCCTCTCTTTCTCTGTGTCTCTCATGAATAAATAAATAAAATATTAAAAAAAAAAAAAAGATTTGGATGCAGATTCTCCTATGACTGCAAGTGGTAGAGCCACCATGTAACCTAGTGTTTACATAATGATCTTTCAATGTTTTCCAAAGTATCTCTTAAGAGCTTGAAGGTGAATAGAAATTAAGCAAAGAAAGTCGCCAGTAGAGTAGGTTCAACCAAAATGCAAGTTTCATAACAACTAACATTTTTGGAGGGCTTACTATGAGCTAGCTAGCTTCTCTGTATACTTTTCATGTATAATTTCACTTAATCTTTCCAACCTTATGAGGTAGTTTAATTGTTTCCATTTTATATATGAGGAAATGGAGGCTCAAAGAACTTAAATGACTTGCCTAAGTGCTTACAGCAAGGATGTCAAGGACCAACATTTGAACCTAGACAGCCTAACCCCTAGACCCAACATCCTAACCACTGTGCAAATATCCTATGTATATCCCATGGAAAAGCTGATTCTAAAATACACAAAATAGCTTAGACTTCACTTTATTTCAGTTTATTATCCATTATAGGAACTTTTGGTTGTTTTGGATAGTGACTTCATTTGTATATATTAAATATCTTAAATGGGAGAGTTGCTTTTTCTCGTACTGTTCTCTAGATTGTTTCCTCACCTATAAAATGAGATCGAAGGTTAAATTACCTTGAAAATCTAAATCAGATTTAGTGTAAATAATGAAATTTCAAATTAAGCCATATAAATCAATTGATATACCCTTCATTGCTATTTGTATTTAATTATTTTTTCTCATTTGTAAATGTGCACTTGCCCTTCCTGATAAATAGCCAATCAAAACATTGCTATTTAAACTTATATTGCCTTTTTAAAAGTATTTAGGAATTTGCATTATGGTTTACAGTAGTACTATCCAGTCAGATTTTCTGCTGTGGTAGAAATGTTTCTCTGTTGTCTAATGTGGTGTTTATGGGGCTATGGAGCAGTTGAAATGTGACCGGGATGACTGAGGAACTGAATTTTTAACTTCTATGTCACTATTAATGTTTGGAATATTGGACAGCACAGGTTTAGAACATAACTCCCTTTGTGTTTAATAAAAATGCCAACCCATCTTTTCATCATCTTGGTAATTTGGATCCTCACAAGTATGCGTTGATTGACATAATGCTGGATTTATCTTTTCTCATACTAGGAATTAACTTATTTCTAAAGCATTTCCCCTGAATAAGCCTTTATAAATTTAGTGAATGGATTACTATCGTAATTTGTGTATAATCTGTAAAGTTAACTACAAAGTTAATTTCTGTATTGGGTGCTACGATAATTTTTTTTTTACTTTTTTTAATACTGAATCTCAGTGAAAATATTTTTATTGAAAATTTTTGTAGATTTAAATGCTCTTTAGGAAAAATTTAATGATCTCATACTTCTGTCCTTAAAGCTTTCAATTATCAGATGTTTTTAAGGGAAAATCAGTAGCAGATATTTGTTCCAATTTACTAGCTTGGCAGAAGTACTTGGGAGTAGTTTTCGAGTTAAAAATTTTTAAAAAAGAAAAAAAGGGTCATAACAGCAACACTAAATAATCAATACATATTATCTCATCCAGTTACATGATGTTGTAATTCATTTTGTGCAGATTATCTAATGCATAAAATTATCGTGTTCAGGAACCATTTTTTCCATTCTCCTAGTCAGTGTCCTTCACTTAGGATACAGACAGATTGTTGCTTTTCATTGCCGGCAGTGGGATAATTAAAGACATGAAAGCCAGCTTAGAAAAGTAAGCCACAGCTGAGTAGCAGAAGCAGCACACGTAAAGATCCTAGGTAAGCCAGGTTAGGTATTAACATCCTTCAGATAGGAATTGATCATAAATCATTTTGATACTCTATCACATTAATAAAATAAAACAATTAGTATAATTTACAAAATTACGTATCTAGTTGATATCAATGTTACTATACATATGTGACCAGGTTTTTTCAGGGGAATAAGTCTTAAATTTTTTTTTTAAGATTTTATTTATTTATTCATGAGAGACACAGAGAGGCAGAAACACAGGCAGAGGGAGAAGCAGGCCCCATGCAGGGAGCCCAACATAAGATTTGATTCCCGGTCCCCAGGATCACGCCCTGGGCTGAAGGAGGCGCTAAACCGCTGAGCCACCAGGGCTGCCCAAGTCTTAAATTTTTAATGAAAAAAGTATATTAAATAGAAAAATGTGTAATTTATGAGAGTAAATATACCCTGGTCAGTACCAACTTATTTTGGGTATTTTAATTTAAAAATATTCCTTCAAGAGTATCCTATATAGTTATTTTCTTTGTTGGTTCATTCATTCATTCCACAAAATTGAGTTCCTAATATGTGATGGACTCTATGCAAATCTATGGGAGTAAAGATCGAGTATGACACAGTACCTGCTCCAGATTGTCTGCATTCCAGAAAGAGGAGACTTACTTGTCAAGAAATTAGTAGGGGGAAAAAAAAAGAAATTAGTAGGGGGGAAAAACTGTTACAAATCCTTTCCTTAAAGCTCAGTGGAGAAATCAGTAGAAAGTATGGTCATTTTTACTGGTGTGGGGAGGGTGAAATTCAAAAAGGACTTCAAAGAGTAGGTGAACTCTGAGTTGAATATTGAAAATGGTAACTGTTCCAGCGGGATTACAGGGGTAAGTGTGTTCTGAGTAGGAGGAACACAGTGAGCAAAGATGCAGAGGAGTGAAACAAAATAGGATATATAGGAAAAGGAAAGTAAGTTGCCCATTATGACTAATTGATAGAGGATAGAGTTGGTGGTAGAGAAGGGAAATTGTATAATGAAAGATAAGACTGAAAAATGGACAGAGGCCATGTAATGGATAGATTTTGAATTTGTTCCATAGGTATTAGGAAGCTATTGTAGACATTGTAATAAGAGAGAGAGATGATAAAATTTGAGTTTTAGAGAGATCACTTTGATAGTAATGTGAAGATGAGTTACTGTGAAACAAGTGGGGTACAGGCAGGGAGATCATTTAGAAGACTCTTGTGCAAGTAAGGGACTTTGAGGATCTGAATCAAGGTGGTAGAGGTAGGGATGCAGGAATAATCTGAAATTTGAGAGCTTTGGAAAATGAAAATAAGCAAATTGTACTTGGAGAATGAGGAAAAAGAGAATTTGGGGAAAATGCTCAAGTTTTTAGTTTCTGTGCCTTAGTGGATGGGTTGTGATGCCAGTAATAGCGTCAGGAAATTAATAAAAGGAGAGGAGCAGAATTGGAGGGCATATTGAATTCAGGGTGCTTGTGGCATTTCTGAGAAAAATGATATCTGATTGGTTATTTTATATGTGTATTACCTTTAATTCTTCCAGCCATCAAGGTGAAAATGACCTTGGATGGTCAGAGGATATGTTCTGTATAACATCCTCATTTTGCTCCCCTTTTTAAGGGTAGCTGGCCTTATAGAACTATAACATCTGGCATAATTCCTATAAATTAAGAAGTATGGCTACTAAAACCTTAGTTTTTTTGTTTTGAAAAGAGTAAAAGCTAAAGCACTGATGAAAATGCTTTAACTTTTGAAGAAACAAAATCATTTAAAATCAGATAAGGGACGCCTGGGTGGCTCAGGGGTTGAGCATCTTACTTTAGCTTAGGTTGTGATCATAGGGTTCTGGGATCGAGTCTCACATCAGAGGGAGCCTGCTTCTCCCTCTCCCTATGTCTCTGCCTCTCTCCGTGTGTCTCTCATGAATAAATAAAATCTTTAAAAAATAATAAAAATAATAACATCAGATAAATTATTGCTTTCATAATTAAAGTATGCATCCTGTAAACTGCTGAGCTTTATAGAGCCACATGGAATAGTGGAAAGAAAATGTAAAATATAGTACCAATATATATTTTACCAAGTAAATATGTTTTCTTCCTCTAGAGTGCTTTCAAATAGATCCTAAAAAGTTGGGCTATAATTTAATAGTAAGAACATGAACTTACAATTAGAAAAAATCTAGATTCTGTTTTCTAGTACTTTCTATTACTTTTTAATGTCTCCAAGCTATACTGTAAAATTGAGAAGAATGGATTTGATAATCAGTCTCTGGTCTTTTCTAGTTTTATAATCCAGTTGTCCCAATATATTTGTTAAGAGAAAGAATGTACATTTAAAAAGTACCAAGACTTGGAAATGAATTATAGAAGGTTCTCACAAAATTATGTGGGTAGAGAAGTGGCAAATGAGCCTCAATGTGAGCATATATAAGGTAGTATATTTAGGGAAAATTTTTTTACCTCTACTTAAAAAATGATAGCCTCTGAATTTTAACTTCAGAAACAATTTTCTGAATCACCATAGTAATCTTTGAAGATATCCTCATGTTCTGTTATAGGTACGGGATTATTTAAATGTTGGTCATTAGAGGAGTGTATTGGAAATAAAACATAGCATTCTACTATTCATGTAAAACTCTTCGCATACTATGTGTAGTTGGATTTCTTTATGTTTTTTAAAAAATTTTTAAAGATTTTGGGGGATCCCTGGGTGGCTCAGCGGTTTAACGTCTGCCTTCAGCCCATGGCGTGATCCTGGAGTCCCGCCATCGAGTCCCTCGTCGGGCTCCCAGCATGGAGCCTGCTTCTCCCTCTGTCTGTGTCTCTGCCCCTTCCCCATGTCTATCATGAATAAGTAAATAAAATCTTTAAAAAAATTTTTTTAAATTTTATTTATTTGAGGAAAAGGAAGAGAGACAGACAGACAGACATGAGTGGGAAGAGGGGCAGACAGAGGGAAAAGCAGACTGCTTGCTGAACACAGAGCCCAACACAGGGCTTAATTCCAGGACCCTGATATCATGACCTGTGCTGAAGTCAGACGCTTAACCAAATAAGCCACCCAAGCACCCCAGTTGGGATGTTTTGTGTATAGCAGAACAGGGGAAAGTTAAGACCAGAGGCAGTTAATAGGGTAAAAGAATGGAAGATCTATTGTATGAGAATAAATTTAAGAAAAAAAGAACTTTTCAAACTAGGACAGTTATGGCTATATTGTGGAAATGTATAGATCAAGTATCATTGACAGAAAATCTGGGATTGTTCATCTAATTTGAAATACTAGAACTCATGGGATAGTCCTCAAAACTTACAAAAACTAGTTGTAGAGCAAATAAAAGAAAATATAGCAAAACATTGATAAACTAGGCTTAGAGAATAAGTATATTTACCTACTTTTTAATCATTTATGTTTAAAGGTAAAAACATTTGTGTTTATAAATTCAGCTGGTATTTTTAGCAACTTAAAAATTGCTAGAAAATTTAAATGCTTTTTTACTCTTTTTTAGGTCTTATAACCCCTTCAGCTCCTTACCAAATTCTGAAAAAGTCATCAGTATTAACAGATAAACCTTTTTCTTACTCTTGAGGTTTATTACTATAATGCAAATAATAAATTGTTTCCCCTGATATGGAGGTGTAGCTTGAATTGCTTAAATGATATGAAAGGATAGCTTAAATTTTTACCTTAATCTTATAATTCTTCCATTTATTTAACTTTTAAAAATTTCTTGGGAATAATGAAGAGTTGCCTTTATGTACTGTATAATCATTTGAAGATTAGGTAAGTAAAAGCATAATTATGAGAATTTTGTAGGAAGCAGAGTATAGGATGTTTCCTATAGTAATAATTTGGTTTTTAACTTTTTGGTTGTCATGTAAATTAGATTCAGTAATGTTCTATATCTATGCAGATGATTTTCTGAATTAAATTTGGGACTCTTTTAAAGAGAGAAATGCACTAATTGACAATTTACAATGATGAATGATGCACTAGCACATTTGACATTAAAGCTGCTATAGAAAATCCACTGTAGATATATCTTATCTGACTTGCTATTTACAAGGTAAAAAGTCCTAGGTTTTATGGCCATGATTTAAAGTTGTATTCCCTACTATTCATATAACATTAACTTTTCACTGGCTTTTGAAATTTTTGTTTTCTTCTAAAATAACTGTTGAATCTAAACCTTAAAGTCCTTGCAAATCTGTTTTCTCCATCTGGACTTTGTCCTTAAAAAATTAAAAATAGGGACGCCTGCGTGGCTCAGCGGTTGAGCGCCTGCCTTCGGCTCAGGGCGTGATCCTGGAGTCCTGGGATCGAGTCCCACATCGGGCTTCCTGCTTGGAGCCTGCTTCTCCCTCTCCCTGCGTCTCTGCCTCTCTCTCTCTCTCTCTTTCTCTCTCTCTCTGTGTCTCTCATGAATAAATAAATAAAATCTTTTTTAAAAATTTAAAAATATTGTCTTGAGATCTCACTTTAGAGTCCAATTTAATAAAATGAGTATTTAATTTCTATATTACTTATTTTTAAGTAGATGACCATATAGCATCAGCAGACGGTTGCCTGTGAGCCACAAACTTGAGAGAATGTGTTTGTACAGGTATTACTTAGTTTCTTTTGTAGGAACTAGTTCTGCTAATAATTTAGCTGCTCTCATCCAAGGAGGATCTTCCTAACTGAGTAGGAGCCATGAAAGGTTAAACTGGGGAAGAATATGAATCCCTCTTTAGGCTATAGTCTTGAAGTTACTAAATAAGCCATAGTTTATCTGGTAGAATGACACAGAGACAAAACAGTCATTTATTTGTCATTATTCAATCCTTTAGTCATTTTTAGTCATTCTTAGTACTTACTGAGTGCCTGCAGTGTACCAGACTCTGTGCTAGTCCACAAATGGAAATATGTGAGTAAAAATAAGACGTGGTTCCTGTTTTAAGCTGGCAGACACATATATACAGGTATTTATGATAAAATGTACAGTGATAACTTTTATCATAAGATTGGTAGAATGGTGAAAATACAACATAGGAGTTTATATAAGAATAAATATAGAATTTCTGAGAACATCTTGGGAGATAGACTGTAACTGACTGAAAGAAACTGGCTTTGAGTCCATTCTGGAGATATTTACGTTTGTGATTATAGCACTTACACTAGTATTGATTTCTCAGCTGTTTCCTAGACTATGTATTGTGATCTGTAAGGGCAGAGATAGGATGTATCTTGTTTAGTGTTTTAACCCCTAAATTTTGGCAGTTCCTAGCTCATAATGGAAACTAAAGTCCTGGATAGTTAAATGGATAAAAAATTCAAGCTTCTTGTAGAAATGTTTACTCTTTTTTTCTCTCCCCTTAGTTGGCAGGTACTTTGTCTGCAATATATTGACTACTTGGGCCTGTTAGTTGATTTTTTTGATAGGAGGATCCGTCTTTCCCTCTTTCTTAGCATACTTAGTATATAGTAGTTTGACATTTATATGTCAAGATTATATCACTTTAATTGGTATGGAGAGGTTGGTCTCAAGCTTCAAGTAGGAAGACATTGAATTAGGAAAAACTATCATGATCCCAACTTCTTGAAAAAAATCCCTACTCATTTGAGGCCTGCTATAGTCTGAATGTTTATGTCTCTCCAAAATTCATATGTTGAAATCTTAATCCCCAAGGTGATAATATTAGAAGGTGCAATCTTTCGGAGGTGATCCGGTCATCAGGGCTTTGTTTTGCCCTCATGAATGAGATTAGTGCCCCTAAAAGAGAGGCCCAAGAGAGGTCCCTTGCTCTCTCTGCCAGATGAGATTACTGTGAGGAGATGGCTGTTAGTGAAAAAGTGCACTCTTACCAGACACTGAATCTGCTGGCACCATAATCATGAACTCAGTCTTCAGAACTGTGAGAGAAATAAATTTCTTTTGTTTATAAGCCACCCATCTATGGTATTTTGTTATAGCAGCCCAAATAGGACCAAGACAAGGTGTATACTATTAAGCTGTACTACTATGTTCCCATCCTTGTTGCTTTCATTTACAGATATCTTGGTCATTTCTCTTCATTTGTCAAAAACTTTGGCACCTGGCTCACAGTCTTTCTCTATACTCTAAGCCCTGCATTTATCCTAGGTGGCTTCGAATTCTATGTGGATGATCCATTCCTTACCATTGCATCTCAGTTCCACCACATTACCGCCTATCCCCTTCTGTTCACTTCAAATAGCCAGTCTCACTGAGAATCTTGCCATATTTATTAACTGCTCAAGAATCACCAATATACACATGCCATTTTCTGATCCCAATGTCCCAATGTCTCCTTTTTCCTTGCTTTTTAAATATTCTCACTATTATTCATCAGAATCTTCCATCCATTCATCCATCATGTCTCTCACTTCATTTTCCTTCTTAACCGGTTTGGATTACATGGTCCCTAAGATCCATTGCACTTTTGTCACTTTATTACTTTTTTCTGACAGAAATCTAACTGATAAACTCAACTATCTGCTTTCTCAGTGCTTTCAGCTAAGAGCTAAGCACTGCTGGAGAAAGCCATATAAAAGGGCACTATAAATTCAGCCTGAAATAAGCTGTCAACATGATTTGACAATTCTACTGTAGTTCTCTGATAACCCTGTTCCATTCTTTATAATTTGTTTTATTCTCTTCACACTTCTGAAATTCCCTAATTCTAAGAGATGATCTTACCTCAGATCTCACAAAGAAAATAAAATGTATCAGGCAAGAACCCCTTCAACTTCTTTCTATCAAACATGCATATCTCTTGTATTTTAACTTTTAATCTATCTTGTTATTCTGTTATAAAAGAAGAATTGTCTGTTCCATTTATCTGTTATGCCACATATCACTCCTTTATTTAGTGGCTTAAAGCAATGACAGCATCTATTTTGCTTAGGAAAGTACAATTTGGGCAGAGCTCTACAAGGCTAACTCATCTCTGCTTTATTTGATAGTGAGCTCAGTTCAAGGGCTAGGGCCTAGAGTCACCAAAAAACTTGCTCATTCGCACTTTCTTGTTGTGCTGGCTATAGATAGTTGGAACATTAGCTGAGACTTTCAGCTGAAACATCTACACATGGCCTCTACATGTGGCTTGGGCTTTCTTATGGTCGCTGAGTTCTAAGGGAAAGGGAGTGAGCCAGGTGAAAGCTGTATCACCTTTTATGACCTAGCCTCTGAAGTCAAGCAGTGTCACTTCTGCTGCCTTCTATTTATTAAAAGTAAGTCACTTAGATGAGTCCATATTTGAAAGAAGGTGAATTAAATTCCACCCTCTGATGAGAGGAGTTTAAATGACTTTTTTGACCTGCTTTAAAAGCCACTTCATGATGATATGTTTTCCTTTAACAAGGCCAATCCCTCCATTTCTTTGGATCCAATCCCTTACCGCTTTCCCAGGGAATTTTTGCTATTGCATATTCTTCTCTTTTATGTTCAACCTGTTTTCTTTTCATTTATTTTTAAATTAGACTCTTTTTTCTTTACCTTCCTGTTTTGCTTTTTTGATTCTCTCCCTTTTTCCTCTCTTACCCAGTAAAGTGAACTGACCTATCATTTATATAGTAATGTGGCCACTTCAATTGCCTTTGGTGGCCAACCAGGTAATTTAAATATGTGATAGATAAAACTCAAGAACAGGATTTAAAAAAAAAAGTTTTTTTCTCTTGCTATAGTATATTTACAATTATGGTGCAGAGAACATAACTTATATCTAATGCAGTTCAGCTTTTGAAATACAAATTGTTTGAAAGTTGCAGTCTTCCTATTAGTACTTCAGTATATAACATAAAAACATAAAAAAATGTTAAAATGAGAGGGGACAAGTGGCCAGAATTGTATGTATGCAGAGAGGTGATTTAATGCTTGGTCTCACAATTTATGCTTTTTCAGGAGGAAAAAAGGATATTAAGGTGTGAAGTATAATGAAAAGGACTGGAGTTTTGTTAAGGTCTGAAGATTGTTGGAGTTAAGATTAAAGAGAGAGCTAAAAAGGTAGACGGTTGTCAAAGGATAGAAAAAAATGAGTCTAGGGTGTAGTGAATGTACATATTAAGTGAATATTGATATTAAATATAAAAGGTTGTAGTATATACATATTCAGTGAACATATATATTAAATGAACTAGAAGTAGCCCAATTTTATTATAGTGTTATGTGTAAGAAATATATAGACAATGTCTGTTTAAAAATTCTATTAAAAATTTAGTAAAGTACTTAAAAATTTGCTTTTTTAACGATGTAATTTCTGGGTAAAAAAACAATATAGTAAATGTATTTTAATGGCATGAGTTTTCAATTTATGGTGCATAATGAAGACAAAGTAGTATCATATTGGCATATATTCTGTGTACATATATTTCAGTTTAGATATGTATCTCTTGAAATTAAAAATAATTCATACTTGCATCATTAAATGGGAGTATATTTTTATTCTCTGTGGAAAGAGCTTTTATTAACAGCAAATATAAATTTATTTAATTGAGAAAGGAACTGAATTACAATTCCCTCCTCCCCCAACTTTTAAATAAATTAACTGAATATCCTATGAGAATTTAGAAGCTAGCTACTCTGTGATTAGAAATTACTTACCTGGGCATTTAACATTATTAACCTGGGTATGGATCACACTGAGATGCATAAAGTAATAAAAATGTTCTCAAAGAAGCAGTAATATATGTTATAGCATACTTAGCTCACACAGTTCCTTTCAAAATCTTTCTAATCTGCAGAATGGACATAGTGCTAAGTTGTGAGGTTTAGAAATCAAATATGTGTTTCTCTTGGCACCAGGAAGATGGTCAATAAATGGTAGCTCTAGTTTTTGTGGGAAATCCTTAACCACGGTCTGTATAGATTAGGCACATTTTTTAATGAGTTATGTCAATTACCAATCATTGAACAATTAGAAACTGCAAATTAATTTAGTAGAGTCATGTTATATTAGGTTATAAGTAGTTGATTTATATCATAGTTTCAGGATCATCAAGAATAAAAAAATTCGGAGGGAAATTTTAGAGTTATCTATCAGAACTTTATTTTTTTTCTATCAGAACTTTAAAAATTACATGAAGCAGCTTGAGTCATTTATTTCTTACAGTAACCCTATATAGTAGGTAGTATTGTTACCATTTTTTTCTAGTAAGAAAACCAAGGTTAGAGAAGTTAAATACACAGCAAGTTAAATGGCAGAGCTGAGTGTGATACAGAGTTACTTGGTTTAATTCCAGGCCCTTATAATCACTGTGTTATACTGCTCCCCTAACGTGATGATGATATTTCCTTTTAAAAATTGTGTATTTGAAACTGTCCTAGAATCTGGAGGGCCTCTAGAAGTTCTATTTTACCTATCACCTTTTTAGAATATTACTTAACTTTTCCTATGTGCCAGACACTGTTAGCACTCTATGTATAATAACTTGTTTAATCTTCACAACCCTTTGAGATAGGAAGTATGATTGCTCTTATTTTATACAAGAGGAAATTTAGGTACAGATAGGTTAGGTAACTTGTCCAAAGTCATATTGTTAGTAAGTACTGAAGTTAGAGTCGGAACCAAGGCAAGGCAGGGCAATCTGACTCTAGATTCTGTTCCTAACCACCATACCATATTGGCCACTTTTCTAATAATTTGTATTTTTTTCTTCATTTACCTATCTCTTGTATAATAATCTTTTTAGTGGTAGGAAACTCATTACTCTGTAAGGCAATATATATCAGTCAGGGCTACATCAGAGAAACAGAATCAGTTGGATATGTATAAAGAGATATATTGCAAGCAATTGGCTTACTGATTGTGGGAGCTGGCCAGGCAAGTCCAAAGGGCAAGTCTAAAATCCATTGAGCAGGCATTTAAGAAAGGCAGGCTGGAACTCTTGGCTGGGCTGAAGGAAGCTGCAATTCACAGACTGAATTTCTTTAGGGAAGCTTTAGTCCTGCTATTAAGGCCTTTCAACTGATTGAATCAGACCCACCTAGATTATCTAGGATAATCTTTTTTACTTGAAGTAAACTGATTATAGACTTTAATCACATCTAAAAAATACCTCTAAGGCAACACCTAGATTAGTGTTTGACTGAATAATTATTTAGAGACTGCACCCTAGCCAAGGGGACACAAAAGTGATCATCTCTGGCATTTTTTTTTAAACCCTGAGGTGGGTTTGGGGTGGTCAGCAGCTTTCATTTTCCTAAGCTATAAATGGGACTTCTGTTTTCTTTTCAGTCTTCATGTATGTATTGATCACTCCTGCCTCCTCTTCAACTCTACCCAACCCCATTATCACACCCCAAAAAAGATTTCAAGTGTTTTGCAATGAAGACATCTACATAAAAGATATTACCTTTAAAACAAAATTTTAAAAATAAACAAGAGCCTCAAAGTAAAAGGTAGAGCGACGATTGAAGTGGAAAACTTATGCTAGGGCAGCCCAGGTGGCTCAACAGTTTAGCATCGCCTGCAGCCCAGGGCGTGATCCTGGAGACCCTGCATGGAGCCTGCTTCTCCCTCTGCCTGTGTCTCTGCCCCTCTCTCACTCTCTCTCTGTGGCTCTCATGAATAAATAAATAAAATCTTAAAAAAAAAAAAAACACATGCTGAAGCTAGTTACTGTATTTGAGCATAAAATTAGCACTTTTTACATTGCAAGGGAGTTATACAGTATAGAATCTCTTTTCCAAATTCACAGAAATTCTAGTAGAATTTAGCATCAAATTCTAACAAAATTTATCTAAATACATGGAGCATTGGCCTACATAATTAACAATTATTTCTTGGGCATAAATAAATAAAAATTTAAAAAAAAAAAAAAAAAGGGATCCCTGGGTGGCGCAGCGGTTTGGCGCCTGCCTTTGGCCCAGGGCGCGATCCTGGAGACCCGGGATCGAATCCCACGTCGGGCTCCCGGTGCATGGAGCCTGCTTCTCCCTCTGCCTGTGTCTCTGCGCCTCTCTCTCTCTCTCTGTGACTATCATAAATAAATAAAAATTTAAAAAAAAAATTATTTCTTATTTGGCATCAAATTCTAACAGAAAATTTATCTAAATACATGGAGCATTGGCCTACATAATTAACAATTATTTCATATTAAGAGAGAATTCTCTCTAGATTTTTAGGTGCAAGAAGGAGGGTTTCAGAGAGATGTGTAGAGTTATTGTTATTTTGGTAATTCTTATTTATATCTTGACCTTTTTTATCCTCTTTTGATAAATAAAGTTTAAAATGCTGTAAGGTCCTTTACTAAGAGATTTAAAGTGATGCCTCATAGACATTTAACTAGACCAAAAGGCTTATTTTAAGGGTATGGCTCATGGACTCTCTAACTTACGACAGTTGGAATTTGTATAAATAAGGACATTGTCTTATAGCAGCCTTACATGACACACAAGGTAGAGAAGGCCTTCTCAGAAAGAAATGTGAATGCAGTTTTTGTCCATTGAAGCTGGTTATAATTTGATAATAAGAAACCTATAGTCTATTATGATTATTACTATCAAAGTATAGTTGACTTACAGTATTGTTAGTTTAGGTGTACAACATAGTGATTCAATATTTATATGTATTACAAAATGATCACCAGGATAAATCTATCTACCATCTGTCATCATACAAAGTTGTTAAAGATTATTAATGATATTCCTCCTGCTATACATTGTACCCCGTCTTATTTATTTTAAAACTGAGAGTTTATACCTTTTAATCCCCTTCCCCTATTTGCCCATCCCCACACCCACCTCATCTCTAGCAACCTCAGATTATGAGTCCATTTCTGTTTGGGATTTTTTTGTTGTTGCTATTGATTTATTTTAGTTTTTACATGTAAGTGAAATCATATGGTATTTGTCTTTATCTGATTTATTTCACTTAATAGAATACCTCCTAGGCCCATCCAAGTTGTCACAATAACAGGATTCATTCCTCTTTATGGCTGAGTAATATTCCATTATATTTATTAATTTGTTGAGGTATATTCCTTCCATAACCACTATGTTGAGTTTTTATCATAATGGGTGTTAAATTTTATCAAATGATATCCAGCATCTATTAGAATGATCCTATGAATTTTATTCCTTCACTTTGTTGGTAGTTTATCATATTGATTGATTTGTGGATATTGAACGGTTCTTGCATCCCTAGAGTAAATTCCACTTGATAAGGGTGATGATTCTTTTTAGTGTATTGTTGAATTTGGTTTGTTATGTTTGGTTGGGGAGTTCTGCATCAATATTCATCAGGGATATTGGCCTGTAATTCTCTTTTTTGTGGTGTCCTTTTCAATTTTTTGCAGTAGTTTGAGAAGGAAAGGTATTAAATCTCCTTTAAATGTTTGGTAGAATTCACCTGTGACACTCTCTGGTCCTGGGCTTTTGTTGACTGGGAATTTTTTGACTACTGATTCAAATTCATTGCTAGTATTGTCCATTCAGATTTTCTATTTCTTCTTGATTCAGTCTTGGAAGATTGTATGTTTCTAGGAATTTGTCCATGTCTTCTAGGTTGTCCCATCTGTTGGAATATAATTGTTCATAATAGTCTCCTTGGTCCCTTCATATCTGTGGTACCAGTTATAACTTCTCTTTAATTTTTTAATTTTATTTGGTCCCTCTCTTTTTCTTGAGAGTCTGGCTAACAGTTTATCAGTTTTATTCATCTTTTCAGAGAACCAGCCATTAGTTTCACTGATCTTCCCTCTTAGAACTGCTTTTGTTGCATCCCATAGATTTTGTATTTTGTGTTTCCTTTTTCATTTATCTCCAAGTTTTTTTTTTTTTTTTAATTTTCTCTTTTATTTTTTTGTGGACCCACTGGTTGTTTAATAGCATGTTGTTTCACCTCTATGTATTTGTGGTTTTTTCCAGGTAATTTTACTATCTTTGTCTTTTAATCTTCATACTGGCTATGCAGGCAGTTGGTCCACTACCTTTACTATATGTTTACATTTACTAGCAAGAATTTTTCTTTCATAATTTTCTTCTTTCCAGTTATGGCCTCCCCCCCCCCCCCCCCCCCCCCCATTTAACCAAGACTTTAACATTTCTTATAAGGCCACTTTGGTGTTGATGAAATCCTTTAGCTTTTGATTGCTTGGGAATCTCCTTATTTCTCCTTCAATTCTGACTTATAATCTTTCTGGGTAGAGTAATCTTGGTTATAAGTTTCTTCCTTTCATCATTTTGAATATATCATGCTAGTCCCTTCTGCCTGTAACGTTTCTGCTGAAATATTAACAGATAGCCTTATGAAGGTTTCCTTGTATGTAACTGGTTTTTCTCTTGCTGCTTTTAAAATTCTCTCTTAAAAAAAAATAAATAAATAAAAAAATAAAATTCTCTCTTCAGCTGTTGACATTTTGATTATAATATGTCTTGGTGTGGATCTCTTTAGGTTCATCTTATCCGAAATTTTCTTTGCCTCCTGGATTTGGATGTCTGTCTCTTTCACCAGGTTAGGGAAGTTTTCAGCCAATATTCTTTCAAATATGTTTGCTGTTCCTTTCTCTCTTCTGGGGCCCCTATAATGTGAATGTTAGTATGTGTGATGTTATCTCAGAACTTCATTAAACTATCTTCATTTTTAAATTTTTTTCTTATTGTTTAAATTGATTGATACCACTGCCCTGTCTTCCAGATTGCTGATCTGTTCATCTGCATCATCTAATCTCCTATTGATGCCCTCTAGTGTATTTTTCATTTTGGTTATTGTATTCTTCAGTTCTGATTGGTTCTTTTACATATTCTATCTCTTTGTTAAAGTTATTACTGTTTACCTTCTTTTTCTGAGTCTGATGAATATCTTTATGACCATCACTTGAACTCTTTCTCTAGTATATTGGTTATCTCTATTTCATTTTATTCTTTTTCTGAGGTTTTGTCTTACTCTTTAATTTGGAACATATATGTCTGTCTTCTCATTTTGCCTAATTCTGTTTCTATGTATGAAATAGATCAATTAGGTCTCTCAATATTGAAGGAGTGGTTTTATACAGAAGATGTCTTGTGGGGCACAGTAGTATAAACCTTCCTGGTCACCATAGCCAGGTATCCAAGGGGTGATCTGTGTGAGCTGTGTGCACCCTCCTATTGTGGCTGGGTTGTGATTGGTACACTGATGGTGCATGGAACTTTTACCCAGCACAACTGTCTGCAAGGTCTAGTCATGACTGCTTCAAGCAGCTAGTATGTAGGTCTGGCCCCATGCCTGTCTGGCTGAGAGGCCTGGCTGTAAGTAACTGTTCCAGGTAAACTGGTATGTGGGGTTGGCCTCTAGCAAGGCTGGGTGCAAGGTCCAGCTGCCACATCTATAGATGCCCAGGTGGTTGGGGCAGTCCTTTGGCATGGTTCACTTCAAGGGCTATGACTCTTGTAGGTGTTCTAGTGTGCCAGACTGGCCCCCTGGGGCAGGGGTACTTGGGAGAGGCTTTGATGTTGGCCCAGGCCAACCACCAGAAGGTGCTCTGGACCAGATAGGTGATTGAGTGAGGTGATTCTGCAGGGGAATGTGGGAATGGAGTGAGCAGTGCTAGTAAAGTAGATGGAGAATGTAGAAATGGCACCCACCAGCACTAGGCCAGCTAGGAAGAAGGAAAATGCCAAAAGAAAAAAAATGGTGCTTTTTTTGGCATATGCCCTAATCAATAATTAATTGATCTCCTCATGTGTTACCCAGGTGTTTTTAAACTCCTGTCTCTGCCCGGGGACTTGGAGTGAGATTGTGCACATGCCCTTTAAGAGCAGAGTCTTGGTTTCCTGCTGTCCCCCAGCTCCCCTGGACATAAACCCAGTAAGTTTTAAAAGCCAGGAGTTGTGGGGGCTTGTCTTACTGGTGCAGGTCCCCTGGGCTTTGGAGCCTAGTGAGGGGCTCATAGCCTTTATTCCTCAGGGAGGGCCTGTTTGATTGTGATATCCCTCCTGCTTGTAGGTCCTTGTATTGATGGTATAGGTCCTAACTGAATGGCATCTCCACCCCCTTTTAACCCTCTCAATGTGGCTTTTTCTTAGTTGTATATGATCAGTCCTTCTAGAATTCAGTTCATTCTTAGAAATATTTGTCCTATATATAGTTAAGGATTTCAGTGTGTCCCTGGGAGAAAGCAGCTCATCCTACTCTGCCATCTTGATCCCACCCCCTAACCCACAGAATTTTAACAGAAGTTATATCTCATTGATTAAAAAGGGCAGAGAGAGTTATGATGAAAAGAAGCTTCTGAGCTCTCACCCTCCTGTGAAAAGGATGCAGGCTCAGAAGCTATTCAACTCTAAACACTGGCCATTTCTTGTGCTAAATGAAAGATGACTTGGAGGATGCAGCCAAGAAGCCAGAGAGTAGAGCTAAGAGACATGGAGAACCACTGCCAGGGCCAATCAAAGAACTGATGACATGTGCTCCACTGGATTTCAGAATTGCTATTGACCATGACTGTTAGGTGCCTCTAGTTTTTCCCCTTTTTGAATGGGAGGGTCCACTGCAATTTTCATATTCTTTGCTTACCATTTTATATTAGGTGTGTGTTGGGTAGTTAACTTATATCTTTAGTTCATTCATCTTCAGATTGGAGGAACTGTAACTGAGAAGCTGCAACCAAGAAACTGGATCTGAGAAGCCTTATCTGTGACTGCACCTGATGTAGATCAGGTCCTGAACTTGAGCCGATGTTGAAATGTGATGAGACTCTTGGGCCCTTGAGAGGGTTTGAATATATTTTGAAAATGAAGAAGTATAAATAATAGTATAAATAATACGAGGCTAGAGAGTAGACTATGACAGTAAAGATGGGTGCAATTTTTAACCACTCTTTCCATCCAGAGGCATAGTTAATTTCTTTAGCCCATTGAATCTGGTCTGGGCTTGGGATTGTTTTACCAGTAAAATATGGTGGATGTTACGTTGGGTCAGTTCCAGGCTTATGCCTCATGTCAGAGTACTGACAGCCTCTTCTGTCATAGAAGCCAGATATTGTGCAATAATTCCTGAGACCAGCATACTGTTTGAAGCCCAACTAGCCACTTGGAGAGAGAAAGAAAGATGAGTGAGAGTGTGAAAGATTGGCCACATGGAGTAGCTCCTATGTACTAGACAAATGAATGAAGAAGCTTTCTTAGACTTTTCAGTGAGCCCAGCCTTGAACTGAAACCAGATGAGTAAGTGACTCAGCCAGCAGTGAGAAGTGAGACACCAGATGTATGACCTCAGTTGTGCTATTCCAGCCATCCTCCAGCTGTTTGAGCAACCAGCTGAGACACCTGACCTTGTAAAACACAAATGAACAATTCTTACTGTACCTTATCCAAATGCTTAAATCACAGAATTGTGAGCAAAATTTGGTTACTGTTTTAACACTAAGTTTTGGTGTTTATTACATAGCAATAGACAACAGAAACACAAGTGAAGGAACTGAAATAGAGAAAAATTCTATCACTCTCCCAACTCCACAGAGATAGTAAGAACCATTGCCTTCAATCATATTTTAAACTGCCTATGTGCCTCTTTACAGAGGACACTTTGGGGCCCCCTTTCCATCATTAGGAAACGTGTCCACACCTAAAGGTTTTCCATATAATGTGTTTATTCCTAGCACTTTTCATCTAATAGTTGGGCAGTTATGGTTAGCTTATCCCTTGACTTAATTCTACAGTAATAGTATAATCTGAGTGTACAATTGGGTACTGTTCATTAATTTAAAAAATCTCAGGAGGGGTCTTCTCTGAGCATTTTGTAAAAGAAATCTCTTACACAAAAGCATTTAGTTAGCAAAATGCAACTGACTGAAAATTTCTTAAAGGAATTTCCGAATAGTTTATATAATTTACCAAAAAATAAGCAACTTAATTCTCATGAGGCATTAAAGTTTTTCTCAAATGTCCTTCTGATTGTACTGTTTATTAGAGGTCTTCTCTCTTGACCATTTTCTAGAACAAAATTCCATTCTGGTCACTTTCTTCCATCTGGATGTTTTCATCTGGAACATTCGCTTCCTTTCCACTTCCTTATTTGCAGAGAAACTTCTCTCTTTTACAGAAAACCCAATTTAACATTGAGGCACTGACTTGCTTTTTTTGTTTCTCTTAGAATGGAGTTTTCAAGCTATTTTTCTCAACAAAGGAATTTTCATAAATATTTGGGTGAAAATTTCCATTCAGCATTACTTACACATATAAAAAGAAAAAGAAGGCAAGTTTCAATTAGAATCCCTTATCATTTTTTGTTTAATATAATTTTTATAAGTATATGGGTGCATAAGAAAAACGAGACTATGACAATAATAGCAGAGTGCTTATTATGTGCCAGGCACTGTTATAAGTACATTAATCTGTTTTTTTGTTCTTCTTTTTTATTTAATCCACCTCACAACCCAATGAGGTCTGTACTTTTGACCCCATTTGCAGGTGAAAAAACTGATGCAGTTAAGTGATTTGTCCAGGATCACATAATTGAGATTCAAATCTAGGTCATCTTTACCTTACAGCCTACACTTTTAATCATTATTTTAACCTGCCATTCATTTTAAATTTACTGACTTATAGTTTGTTTTTGTTTTTGTTTATGTCATGAGTTTTTCCATGTAGCCAGATATTATTTTGTAGGGAATTTTTTTTTACATTCAGTATGTTACATTTTAAAAAATAACAACATATATAGAACTAATTTTTTAACTCTCCACTTCAACAGTACCCATTCTCTCTACTTCTAATAGCATTGATTAGTTTTGCCTGTTTTATAAATGTAATCATATAGAATGTACTCTTTTCTGTCTGGTTTCTTTTGCCTGACAATTTGTAGAATTCATCCCTATGGTTGAATATAGTTGGAAATTGTCCATTTTCCTTGCTGTATAATACCCCATTTTTTGAGTATATGATAGTTTATCCATTCTGTTGGAATGTGTTAAGTTAACATTTTGGGGCTATTGTAAATGTAAACATTCCTGGTACATGTATATTGGTGAACACATGTATGCATTTCTATAGAGTATGTGGCTAGTTGTGGACTTTTACCTTTAATAAATATGGTTGAATAGTTTTCTAAAGTGGTTGTACCACTTACATCGTTACCAGTACTGTATAAGAGTTCTCATTGTTCTACATTCTTCTAACTTTTGGTTGTTTCTTTCTTTTTCACTCAACCATTCTACTAGGTGTTACAGTAACATTTGTATGACTATGCAGTGTTCCATTGTATGGATATGTACTTTTTTTTTTAAGGCACCTCCTATTGTTGAACATTTAAATTATTCTATTCTTTTTTTTGAAAAAAATTAAAACATGTTGACACTAATATTCATGTCTATTTTTAAGACTTCTGATACATGTTTCCTATGCACATAATTGTACAAATAATATGAGTGTTTCACTGAAACAATAGAAGAATGAGTTATAACTGGGCAGCCCTGGTGGCTTAGCGGTTTAGCACCACCTTCAGCCCAGGGTGTGGTCCTGGAGACCCAGGATCGAGTCCCACGTTGGGCTCGCTGCATGGAGCCTGCTTCTCCCTCTGCCTGTGTCTCTGTCTCTCTCTCTCTTCTCTGTCTCTCATGAATAAGTAAATAAAACCTTAAAAAAAAAAAAAAAAGAACGAGCTATAACTTTTACAAGTTTAATTACTCAGTAAAAGCTAGCATCTTGGGCAGCCCAGGTGGCCCAGTGGTTTAGTGCCATCTTCGGCCCAGGGCCTGCCTGATCCTGGAGACCCGGGATCGAGTCCCACATCGGGCTCCCTGCATGGAGCCTGCTTCTCCCTCTGCCTGTGTCTCTGCCTCTCTCTGTTTCTCATTAATAAATAAATAAAATCTTATTTATGAGATTTATGAGATAGCGTCTCATATTCTTAATTTAATTTTATTTTGAGCAAAAGTTGAACATTATGTTTATTGGCAATTTTTTATTTTTAATAATCTGTTCTCATTCTGTTCTCACATTTCTCTTGAAATACTTTTAAATGTCTATTTATTACTATTATTAACCCTTTCTGGTTCTTTTTGTTATGAACTTTTCCTGTTTATCCTTCAACTTTACAAAAACTAAAGTTTTTTTAATCAAATAGGTATTCTACAGTTTTTATCTTTGGCATGCTTTAAAGGGCCTACTCATATTTTCAACTCTTCCATTCTGCTCTCTTCTTTTGTCTGTCTGAACTCTTCTTTTGTTATTTGATTTTATGGAAATATCTCAGAGGAATTCACAAAGATATAAATAGCATGTTATAGTACTATAAATACATGATTACTAATTTCTTGATATTTTACTTGGTAAGTATGCTCTTTTTTAAAGTTTTAGTTTCTGAAATTTACCCTCCTACTTTTTTTTTTTTTTTTTTTCCATAAGGCCTTTACCCATACTGTTTCCTTTCTGGAAGTCTTTTTATCTTATCTTCTGGTTCCTGATTAACCCTTTATCACATCCTTCACATTTCATTTCAGTCATTATGCTTTTAAGGTGTTCGCTAATGTTCCCACACTAGATTAAGGTCTCCTGTTATCTTTTTATGGAATTATGGCACTGATGTTTTGTTTTGTGTTTAAATAATACAGTCTTCCCAGTGAACTATAATGCCTATTTTTGCTCAGATTGAAATCTACTATGTAGTACTATGTGTGGCACATAGTAGGCACTCAAACAGTTGATGAATAAATGAATAGTTTCTTGATAGCTAAAAGAGGCTGGATCTGAAATATTTTTCAGAGAGGTATTTATTTTAAATATAGCTATGACAACTTAGATATATCTAAAAATTACTGTAAAAAATAAAATTTTTATTTTGTATTTATTTCTAATATAAGATTGTAAGATAGCCATCAAAATACTTAGTACGCTTAGTAGTAGAGAAGACAAATAATTATGTTCCTGGAGGTAATTATAACTGTATTTCAACTTCAGGCCTGGGTTGACTTTTAGATTAGATACGTGTCTTAATAAGAAACTTATATTGCAAGTGAGTCTTGTAAACTTGACCCAAAGATACAAGATCAGATTATTTTGCGGAATTGAGAAGTTAGTGGCATAGCAATGAATATTTATTGGTGGCATTGTCATCATTGAAGATGACTGACTGTTCATTTCACAACAGATTGCTTCTCAACTGTGTCTTACCACCTTTGGTTCGTGTCTTTACCTAGTTTTCCAGTCTTCTCAACCATTTTATAATGTACCCATTGAATAAATCCTTTTTCTGCTTAAATTAATATGTTTTTTATTGTTTTGGGTTTTTTTAGAACTAACAACCTAGTATATGTCCTAAAGGGGAACCTAATTCACATTAGTGAACTAATTAATGTCCATCCAGGAGAGACAACTTGGGATCTGATTGTAAGCATATTTCATAGGGCTCCCAGTAAACCAATGAAAAGTATTCTTAGTATGCATAGTTAAGCTCTTTGGCACAGGAATCAAGGAGCATAAGACTGTAAATGATAGTTCAGAGAAATATTTTTGTGTAGAACTCTGAAAGGTAGTGTTTCATACTCCTTAAGAAAAGAGATTGGCAGGAAATATTTTCAATGCATAAAACTGACAGCCGTAATATCTAGAACGAAAACATTGTATAAATCAACAAAAAGATAATAAATGAATAAGGGAAGGAAAATAAAGTATATGGATAGATAAATTACTGAAGATGAAATTCAAATGATCAATTGACATATGAAAAGATATTTTTCCTCACTAGTAATCGGTCAAATGTGATTTAAAATGAGATGTCCTTTTTTATTTGCCAGGTTTAGCAAAGATGAACAAATCACTTGTATGGCAAGCATGTCCAGTATAAATTGGAACAGCCACTCCTGGGATGATTTAGTTATATTTATTAAAACTGAAAATGGGACATCTGGGTTGCTCAGTGGTTGAGCATCTGCATTTAGCTCCAGGATCCAGGGATCGAGCCCTGCATCGGCTCCCCACAGGGAGCTTACTTCTCCCTCTGCCTATATCTCTGCCTCTCTGTGTTTCTCATGAATAAATAAATAAATATTTAATAAAAAAAATAAACTGAAAATGGGTATGAACTAGACTCAGGAATTCCTCTTTTAGGTATCTTCTGAATAGAAACATGCATGAGCAAAACCAATTATGAATTTAAAAAAAAAAAGAAGAATTGGCACGGATATGAAGAAATTAGAACCCTCATACATAATTGGTGGAAATGTAAAATGGTGTAGCCACTTTGGAAACAACTTGGCAGTTTCTCAAAATGTTAAGCACCAAATGACCACACTCAGCAGTTTTATTCCTAGAAATCTGTTCAAAAAAAATAAAAACTTATGTTCATACAACAACTTATGCAAGAATGCTCATAGCAGTATTATTCATAATAATCATAAAGTAGAAACAACTAAACTGGTGAAAGAGTAGGTGGTATATCTATACAATGAAATAAAATTAAGCAATAAAAAGTAAGTATTGATATATGTGATAACATGGGTGAACCTCAAAAACATAAGAAGTGGGAGAAATTAGATACAAAAGACCACATATTGTATAATTTCATTTCTATGAAAAGGATAAACTCTAGAAGCAGAAAGTAGGTCAGTGTTTGCTTAAGGCTAGTGGTGGGAATGGAGAATGACTACAAATGGGCGTTTTGGGGGGTAATGACAAATGTTCTTTTTTTTTAATTTATTTTTATTGGTGTTCAATTTGCCAACATATAGAATAATACCCAGTGCTCATCCCATCAAGTGCCCCCCTCAGTGCCCGTCACCCAGTCACCCCCACCTCCCTTTCTACCACCCTTTGTTTGTTTCCCAGAGTTAGGAGTCTCTCATGTCTGTCTCCCTTTCTGATATTTCCCACTCATTTTTTTTCCTTTCCCCTTTATTCCCTTTCACTATTTTTTATATTCCCCAAATGAATGAGACCATATAATGTTTGTCCTTCTCCGACTGACTTATTTCACTCAGCATAATACCCTCCAGTTCCATCCACGTCGAAGCAAATGGTGGGTATTTGTCATTTCTAATGGCTGAGTAATATTTCAGTGTATACATAGACCACATCTTCTTTATCCATTCATCTTTTGATGGACACCGAGGCTCCTTCCACAGTTTGGCTATTGTGGACATTGCTGCTATAAACATCCGGGTGCAGGTGTCCCGGCGTTTCACTGCATCTGTATCTTTGGGGTAAATCCCCAGCAGTGCAATTGCTGGGTCGTAGGGCAGATCTATTTTTAACTCTTTGAAAGAACCTCCACACAGTTTTCCAGAGTGGCTGCACCGGTTCACATTCCCACCAACAGTGCAAGAGGGTTCCCCTTTCTCCACATCCTCTCCAACATTTGTGGTTTCCTGCCTTGTTAATTTTCCCCATTCTCACTGGTGTGAGGTGGTATCTCATTGTGGTTTTGATTTGTATTTCCCTGATGGCAGGTGATGCAGAGCATTTTCTCATGTGTTTGTTGGCCATGTCTGTGTCTTCCTCTGTGAGATTTCTGTTCATGAATGACAAATGTTCTAAAGTGAAGTAGTGGTGATGGCACAACTGAAAATCTACCTTAAAAATCCTACTGAATTGTATACCTCAAACTGGTTAATTTTATGGTATGTAAATTATATCTTAGAACTGTTAAAAATGATTAATAGCTGGTAATTTCATAAAATTATAGCCTGAGATGGTAGGTCAATGTTTATATAAAGTAATTATGACCAGAGATATATGACTTACAGGAGAAATAAACAAAATGGACAACACATACACACAGATTGAAAGGGGAGGAAGGGAGAGATACAAATGCTCATTATCACATTCTTTGTGATAATGGAAACAGATTTTTTTTTTTAAATTTTTATTTATTTATGATAGTCACAGAGAGAGGGGCAGAGACATAGGCAGAGGGAGAGGGAGAAGCAGGCTCCATGCAGGGAGCCCGACGTGGGATTCGATCTCGGGTCTCCAGGATCGCACCCTGGGCCAAAGGCAGGCGCCAAACCGCTGCGCCACCCAGGGATCCCAATGGAAACAGATTTAACCTAAAGGTCCATCAGTAGAGAAATCTAAATAAAATATGGTGTATTTGAAAAAAGTAACTTGCAAAAAGATACATAACACCATTCAGCTATATTTTTAAAAAGAAAATAGTAATGAATAGTAGTACATATATTTGCTATGGAACTATGTGGATGTAAAGTATAAAAAAGAGATTTGAAGGCTATACACAAATTTAGAATACTGGTCCCTTCTAGGGAGCCAAGCAGAGAAGTCAGGATGAGGATAGAAAACAGGAGGGCCTTTAGTATTGTATGTAATTGAACTTTACTCAAAATTGAAACTTACTTTTTTTTAAGGTGTAAATGGAAAAATGGACTTGAAGCAAATCTTCCAGATTATCAGTTGTAGTATTTCTGAGTGGTGGGAATAAGAATGAAAAGAGAAACCAAAATCTAAGAACATAAAAGAGCCATCTTTCTCTTTGGTTACCTAATGTAAAGCTTTCTAAAAAAAAAAAAAAAAAATGAAAGTGAAAAAAAGTTTGAAAAATGGCAGTGATAAGCCTGTGAGCCCAAAGCAGACCTGACAGCAACAATAGCAGAACAGCAGCTTACCATTAAGGTCATTGACCTTTGGAACAGAGCATCAGGGACTATAACATGAAAATCTAGGATTCTGCCTAGAAACAGAAGAAAGTTAGGGATCATGCCATTTTATTGGCAAGGATCATAATATTATTAGTGAACTTTCTAGATTATAATATTTGGAACATTGTTTAGCCATATATGTCACATTTACCATCCTCTATTTCCTATTTTTTCTCCATTTCCTATTAAACGACAGTTAATCTTGCTTATAAAATTTGATGATGTTTTTAAATCCACTTACATTATTCATTTCTTCAACTGAGGAAAGTGGGAACTCACTTCTGTCATAACCTAGCGGCTCTTAAAATTCATTTATTTATAGAAGGTTGCTTTTTGTAAAAAGTGGAATAATCCAAAAAATTATACTTGTTTTCAGAATATGTATTACATGAGTTTCTTTCAGTTGCAAGAAGCAGAAACCCAATTGAAACTGAGTGAAATGCAAAGAGAATCAATTTTTTAAAGTAATTTGACAGTTCAAGTGATAAACTGGCTTTAGGAATTGTGGTATCCATGGCCTTAAATGATGTTAGTAGATTTAGTGTCTCTTTTGCTTCTCTCTTTCTTTTTCTGCCTTACAGTATTGATACAGTTTTTTAAAATTTAATTTTATTTATTTATTTATTTTATGGTGAGAACCTGGAGCTATATGTCACTGAAATGCTGACTCTGAGAAACCTTATTTTCATGACCTATGCTTGCCATCAGATACTCTACCCTCCCATTTCTACCTTCCAAGTATCAGAGAAGTGTGTTTAATGGAGAGAACTTTGTGTCTAAACTTTAGGAATAATAAGTCCAGGAAATATATATTATAGCTTTCCAGCCTCTCCTACTATTATAGAGTGGAAAGCATTTTGAATGAGCCAATTTACAACATCCAACAGAGTTCACTCCTTTAGCTGCTTATCATCTATATGCACCCTTTTAAGGGTATTTCCATACAACAATGGCAACCACAATATACTACATCTAATTTAATGCTGCTATCCTTCATATAAATGAAAACACACTTAAATATCTACCCAAAAGGAGAGACTCAAAATACTGTCAGCTTCTGTACCAATCTGTGGATGATATTCCTCTCAGCCATTAATATTACAGTGATTGTTTTGCTGCCTTGGTGCTAAATTAAAGTTAATCACTGCTATCACACCTTATGTGAAATTATTGGGGGAAGGGCAGAAGGAATATGATGTGTTTATATATGTACTCACATACATATGCACACACATAACAGAGGAAAGTAGTATTTATTGGTACATTTGGTAAGTCCCCTAAAACAGCCCCTAACTCCTGTGGACTCTAGAGGTGAGTAGATATAGGTCAGATCTCTGAGTGGTTCCCCAGAAACCCGTTACTTGATTTGGCGTAAGGTGAAACAACACCTTTGCTTCATGCTGTTGCCTGTGTCACAAACTCAATACACAACAATTCTTTCCAGTACTCTTCAATTTCTGCCTCTGTTGTAAATTGGTTAATGATGGCAGATCTGGTTTTATGATCTCTTAGTTTTGTCTGTGTTCAGTTTGGAGGGCCTGATCAGTCACCTGATGGAAAACTAAAGAGAACCATTTTAATAGCAATTTGTGTTAGGAATCGACTGAATGGAGCAAATGTTTTTTTTTTTTTTTTTAAGATTTATTTATTTATTTATTCATGATAGACGTAGAGAGAGAGAGAGAGGCAGAGACACAGGAGGAGGGAGAAGCAGGCTCCATGCTGGGAGCCCAATGTGGGACTCGATCCCGGGACCCCAGGATCAGGCCCTGGGCCAAAGGCAGGCGCCAAACCGCTGAGCCACCCACGGATCCCCGGAGCAAATGTTTTTGAGGGCTTATGTATTTTCAGTTCTTTGATAGGTACCAGGAATGCAAAAATAAACAGAGCCATTGTAAACTTTCAAATGTATTATGAATAATATGAAGAATAATATGGTTAATATGCCATACATTAAGCCATAGTTTCTTTTTTATTTTTAAAGATTTACTTATTTTAGAAAGAGAGCATTATTAGGGGAAGGGGCAGAGGGAGAAGGAGAGAGAAAATCCTAAAGCAGACTTCCTGCTGAGCACTGGAGGTGGGTGCAGGGCTAGATCCCAGGACCCTGAGATCATGACCTGAGCCGAAATCCAGAAATCCAGTTGCTTAACCAACTGAGCCACTCAGGTGCCCCTTAAGCCATAGTTTCTATACCCCATTTGAAAAACCCAATATAAGAACAACTCTTTTCTTTAAAGTTACACAAGATCTTTTTTTTTTTTTTTTAAGATTTATTTATTTATTTATGATAGAGATAGACACAGAGAGAGAGAGAGAGGCAGAGACACACAGGAGGAGGGAGAAGCAGGCTCCATGCTGGGAGCCCAATGTGGGAATCGATCCAGGGACTCCAGGATCATGCCCTGGGCCAAAGGCAAGCGCTAAACTGCTGAGCCACCCAGGGATCCCAAGTTACACGAGATCTTACAAAAGGTTTGACTTTGCCATTATAATAGTAACTATGATTGAACTTATGAAATTAAATGTAAGACATAAAACACATTTACTAGTAATTTTTTATTAAATTGTTAGTGAATTCAAATGTGATACTGGAGTGTTCTAGGGGACTTTGAGGGACAGCATTTTTTCATTGACTACATTTGTAAATAGGAAAGATTTATCAGAGAGGGTAAATGGGGATTAGTGTGTAATGTGGTTTATGTGGGAATTTTATAGTTTGATTTGTATACCTGAAATGCTCTTTTATATCTTTAATACATAAAATTTTTACATTAGGATCTAACATTGTGGGGGTTTTGGTTTTCTGTATACTGCTAAAATCTTAGGTAATAAAAATAAAAGATTTCTGAGGATTTGTACGTGAAGCCTAAATGGCCCCATTCTGCCATCTTCTGGCTGACTTTATATCTTCTAGTGGGATGCACTAAGTCCCCTAACTGTTCCTGCCATTTCATTTATTTTGGGGCCTGGGAGATTTCAAATAGGGTCAGTTTAAGCTATAACATAGTTCTAGTGCCCTGGGCTCACATTTATTTCTTTGCTTTTTTTAAGATTTTATTTTTTTGAGAGAGAGAGAGTGAGTGAGAGTGAGAGCACAAGCCATGGGTGCGTTTGAGGGAAGGGGGCAGAAGCAGAGAAGAAGCAGGCTCCCCGCTGAGCTGGAACTCTGACGTGGGACTCAATCCCGGGACCTTGGTATCAATCCTGAGCAGAAGGCAGATGCTTGACCTATGGAGCCACTCAAGTGCCCCTATTTTTTAGTTCTAAAATGAGTCAGAGGTTATTGGAATGTGATACCACATGATGATATGAAGGGTTGTTGCCTTTAACAGTATGCAGTTATAACTACTTTTGGCTTTTCCTCAGTATTATAGATATTACTTGAAATTAAGACATCAAGTTTGTCAGATATTTATCACAGTCACAATATTCCTATTATTTGGAGAGTGATATAGAAATGGAGGTTACTGAAATCACTGTTAAGTTCTTAGAGACTAATGTTAGGTTCAATAATCACTTACCAGAGCTTGAAATAAAAGGAGAAACCATGTGCATGTTAATGAAATCTTAGTACTTCCTTGGTTTTATGACTCTCCAATGTATTTTAATTTATTTGAAAAAGATTTTGATAAAGGTTTAAAACTTGAAAATATATTTGAAGTAAGTGTGATATACTTTTGGGAGTGTAGTTAGAAGGAATTAGAATATAGAATACAGCAATTTTGTGACCTTTTACAACATGCTTTACCTCTCTGTTCCTCTGGAAAATGAGATAATTATTCATCTTAAAGGTATGTTGTTGTGAGAAGTACATGCATTATTTACTTAATGCAAATACTTAGAACAGTGTCTGACATGTAATAAGCCTTATCATCAATCTTACAGCATTCAGAATATATTTCATTTTCTTATATATTTTATAAGTAAATAGACTCCAAAATATCCTGAACGATGTTTTATTTTTTCTTTTTTTTTTTAAATTTTTTTTTTTTTTTTTTTTTTTATGATAGTCAGAGAGAGAGAGAGAGAGAGAGAGAGAGGCAGAGACACAGGCAGAGGGAGAAGCAGGCTCCATGCACCGGGAGCCCGACGTGGGATTTGATCCCGGGTCTCCAGGATCGCGCCCTGGGCCGAAGGCAGGCGCCAAACCGCTGCGCCACCCAGGGATCCCTTTTTTTCTTATAGCTTTATATCCAATGTTAGAATAGAGAAATTGAAGATATTGGAAATGCGTAGCTTGCTGATAAAATAGTGTAGAAATATATGTGATATACTGGGGCCTAGCTTTGTGTGACTTATCTTTGACTTGAGAAGCCTAAGATTATCTCATAAAAGAACTATGGTGTCTCTTAAAAAGTGAGTCAATTCAAAAACATTTATTGAATGCTTACTATGTGGTCACCATTGTTTTAGATTCTAGAGATAGAAAATTATGGGAGAAGCTCATAAGAGTTAAAATTATAAGCATGTAATCGTACACTATGGTTAGTACAGTAATGTGGGTGTTAATGATGTATTTTAGGAGTTAGAACTGAGGAAATAACATTGAAATAAACTTTGGGTAACAAGTAGGAATTTGCCAGGAGAAACTCATCTTACCTAAATGGAACTTTTATATGTAATATTTTGACTACAGGTTTATCTGTACGTCCCCATATTTCATATTAGTAACACTATACTCTCTTTCATATCCAGAATGCTTTGTCACACATCACCTGAAGAATGAGATTTCAAGTGCTTATATGTTAGTAGGGAAGATCTGGCTTCCATTATGGTAATTCTAGGTAAAGGTAAACTGTATTTTTCTGGATGAACATTTGCAGTGTTGTTATCTGAGCCTATCTACATTCACTTCCCCATTCTGTGGAGCCAGACCCATCATACTGGCAGTCTTGAGTTCTGAGTTTGCCTTTTCTATACTGATGAGGACTCTCATTTGAGTGAAAGGAATGAATACATTTATGTAGTAGTAGTGGGAGTTGAAGGATAAGTTTCATCTTCCATACCTCTGAATCAAGGATTTAGAAGTCCCTCCATGGAAATTTAGATGCTGGGCTGCCTGGCCATTATCTTGGCTAGTGAATCAGTAGTGAGTCAGTGGAAGATTCTCATCAATATAAAGGACTATAAGGGGTAGAGGAAGAGAATGCCTGCATTGGTCATGATTAGAAGCTTCATATTTCATATATTTAGTATACATTTAAGTCTTGTATCCATTTTCTATTGCTGCCATAACAAATAACCATAAATTTAGTGGTTTAAAACAACACCCATTTATTATCTCACAAGTTTTTAGGTCAGAGTTCCATTAGGTTCTTATCCAGAGTTTCTGGGGAAGAATCTACTTCCAGGCTCATTAATATTTTGGGCAGAATTCACTTCCTTGAGGTTAGACAACTGAGGTCTCTGTTTCCTTGATGACTGTCTTGTAGCTTCCCATAACTCCTAGAGGCCTTTTTCTGATCCTTGCACATGGACTATATAGTATCTCAGAGCCAGTGATGGTGTGTTGAATTCTTTTTATGCTTAGAATCTGGCAGCTGCTTGCCCTGACTTTCTTCTGCTTCAAAATGGAGAGTTCTCTGCTTTTAAGAGCTAATGTGATTAGATCAGTCCCACCTAGATAATCCATAAGACTCTTTTACGGTCATGAATTAGTAACCTTAATTACATCTATAAAGTCTCTAGCCATGCATTATAACGTATTTGCAGGATCCATTGTTTCACTGTCAAGTATGGTTTTTTTGGGTTTTTTTGTTGTTGTTTTTTGTTTTTTTTTAGATTTTATTTATTTATTCTTGTGAGAGAGAGAGACACAGGCAGAAGAGAAGCAGGCTTCATGCAGGGAGTCCAACGTGGGACTCGATCCCCAGTCTCCAGGATCATGCCCTGGGCTGAAGGTGGCACTAAACTGCTGAGCCACCCGGGCTGCCCTCAAGTATGGTTTTGAATCAAAGTGGAAGATTGTATGTACAAAGGCAGTAGAGTTGAGAAAGGTCATGTTGTACTCAAGAAATGGCAGTTAACATTATTTTTTGAGATGTAAACTGTAAAATGGAGCTAAATGGAGGCCTGCTTGAAGTTGGCAAAGGTCCTTGATTACTGTGATAAACGTTTAGATTTTTGTGGTCTGTGGGAAATCACTGGAGTTTGTTTTTCTTTGGAATGACATAGGATTGTGTTTTAGGAATATGACAAATATAAGAGTCAGAACTAAGACATTGGAAGTTTAGAGAAAAGAGTACCTTTTCTCCAAACCTCTGGTATGCATATCAGAATTTCACAGTCACCAGAGGGAGATTTATTTCATATTTTAAGTAATTCAAACCATTCTTTGTTTCCCTGGATAACCAGAAATGTTAAACACTTGATAAGATAATTTTAAAATAAAATTAGAATGTAATGATATGTTCCAGACTCCTATCCAAGTCTTTTAGAAATTTCCAATTTGATATCTAATATATCCGACAAGACCTTTCTTTATTACAACATGCTTCCAAACTATTCTTCACCCTTCCCCCATCTTAGTAATTGGCATCACTATTTACCAAGAGGCTGAAGCGAAAAACATTGGTATTATTTTTCCATTTATTCGTTCTCCAGGTTCAGTCTATCATCAGATCTCCCTGTTTCTCCAAAATATAAATGAAATCTGTCCATTTCCCTCCCTCACCACAATCTCAGTGAAAGTGACCACCATCAAACAATTGTTTTCCCTGCTTTCACTGCTACTCTCAATTTAGACATTTCCCAATCCATTCTCTACTGAGTAGTTCTGTTGTTTCTGTCCATTCTTCTGTCAGGGTCTTCCATGCACTGTTTCTTCTTCCTGGATTACTCTTTTTCCATTAGCCTTTGATTTGTTCCTTTCCTTACTTCAGGTCTTGACAACTCAAAGTAAAGTCATGTTCCTCAGACATCTTTGATCACCGTATATAATATAATCATCTCCCTACAAATTACACTGTATCATGTCTTCTCTTACTTCCTTCTTCACATTCTTAATCTGAAAAGAAGATTTTCAGATCATTATCCTGGGGAGGATAGAGCATGTCATATTTATTCTTACTTATAGTCTTCATTTATATAGATTGATCTTCATGAATTGCCCTAAAATTTTTACTTTTACTGGTCTGTATAAATCCTTTTCCTCCAAGACCCTTTCTCAAGCTTTACATATTCCTTTTTTTTTTTTACTTTATCTTCTTAAAAATTTTATTTTATTCAAATTCAATTAATTAACATATAGTATATTATTAATTTCAGAGGTAGAGTTCAGTGGTTCATCAGTTGCGTATAACACCTAATGTTCAAAACATCACATGCCCTCCTTAATGTCCATCACCAGTTACCCCATCCCCCCACCCAACTCCCCTTCAGCAATCCTCAATTTGTTTCCCAGAGTTGAGTCTCTTATGGTTTGTCTCCCTCTCTGATATCATCTTATTTTTTTATTTATTTTTATTTATTTTTATTTATTTATTTATTTATTTTTTATTGGTGTTCAGTTTACTAACGTACAGAATAATACCCAGTGCCCGTCACCCATTCACTCCCACCCCCCGCCCTCCTCCCCTTCTACCACCCCTAGTTCGTTTCCCAGAGTTAGCAGTCTTTACGTTCTGTCTCCCTTTCTGATATTTCCCATACATTTCTTCTCCCTTCCCTTATTTTCCCTTTCACTATTATTTATATTCCCCAAATGAATGAGAACATATAATGTTTGTCCTTCTCCGACTGACTTACTTCACTCAGCATAATACCCTCCAGTTCCATCCACGTTGAAGCAAATGGTGGGTATTTGTCATTTCTAATAGCTGAGTAATATTCCATTGTATACATAAACCACATCTTCTTTATCCATTCATCTTTCGTTGGACACCGAGGCTCCTTCCACAGTTTGGCTATAGTGGCCATTGCTGCTAGAAACATCGGGGTGCAGGTGTCCCGGCGTTTCATTGCATTTGTATCTTTGGGGTAAATCCCCAACAGTGCAATTGCTGGGTCGTAGGGCAGGTATATTTTTAACTGTTTGAGGAACCTCCACACAGTAAGCTTTACATATTCCATTCCATTTTCCTCAGTACCTAGTACACACTGAACTCTCCTTGTTACTCTTTATGGTTTTTTAGTACTTTAAAGTTCCTTATGTAGAAAATACTAATATGGATGTTAGAGTTCTAAAATGGTCAATCTTTATTTTTATATTTGCTGTAGTGTCTTCCATATAGAACAAGTGTCTGGAATTCCTTGATATGTGAATTCTTTGACATGTTTGTTTGGGTTAATATATCAGTTAAAGTTATTTTCTTAAAAAAATTATTATTCCAAGCCATAAAAGACTAACTTTATAGAAAATTTTACCTCCATTCTACAGTTGTATATTTAATTATATGTCACATAAATCTTCAGTTATTACCTATAGCAAATATTACTAGCTTTTACTTGACTTTTAAATTTCTTGGGTAGTTACTCTTACATAACTACTTTATTTTCTCTATAATTCAACATGTGGACATTATGGATACTCTTACATATTTGTGGGTGGTTATATATTCTCTCTTTCTTTGTTGATTAGCTAAAAAAATCCATTGGAATATGTTCCTAAGTTCTCTGGAATGTAACTTACTTAAACTAACTAAATGAGTACATTACACCAATATCAAAAATATTTTCTGAGAAGTGAATAAAAGTAATTTATTTTTGGAACTATCTGCCACTTCTCCCGAAGAATAAAATATTCACTAGTAGAATTTTACTGATTTGAGACATGACCAATATGTCCTACTTGAGTGAATGTAGGGAAATAGGGAAAAAAAAACCCACTGTGTATATTACCCAAGATACATTATGAAATATGTACTTTTGCACATCAGATGAAGATAAATAAGGGAGGAAAACCAGAGTAGAATAAGCTGCCTAATAGAAAATAGTGATCCATCAACTAAAATCTGAAAAACAGATGCATCAGGGATTTTAACATTATCATTAGTCAGTGTGATAATTTCCCTAGTCCCTTAAAAATTGAGAACAAAAATGTTGTACTGTGGAACTCCTCAGTAGGTATACTCAATTGTATTAGTATTTTTTGAAAATCTGTCTTTCCAGAAAACAATAACGTTAATTTACCTGCTAGTATTACTAATAGTTGGCATTTAATTAGGTAAACAGCATGAGTTCAGAACAATTAATCATTTGCTGTAATTGTTTATTCTTGATACATTACTGAACTAGTTTAATGTGCCTAACTATGATATAAATGAGAATTTTGTGTGTTCTTTTTGTTTTTCTTATATTTGATAGCTGTACACAGAAAATTTAGTTTTTATTCCTTGTTGGACTCTGACTTTTGAAAAGTTATTTTAATAATACATTGAATTATCTATATTAACTATTTTCCTGTTTGGATATTTTCAGGTTTGTTTTGATTATACTTCAGTGAATGCATTTTATTCTTTGAATTAAAGTTATTATTTCCTATTATATCATAAAATTATATTAAAGATGAATGTATGTTCAACAAGAATTTTTTATTTAAAGTAAACTATTTGCAAAATTTTTCATTATGCAAAAAAAAAGGTTTTGCCCAAAATCTAATCTATTTTAGATTAATGTAGGTTATATATAATATATATGTAATATATATATATTTCCATAATGTAGGTACCCCATCTGCTAAAAAACACAATTTTAAACAAGGTGTTTTGACATACAGTATGGGACACAGAGAACTGACACCTTTCATATTTTAAGAGCAACATTCCTTGATATTGAATAAACGTCTATTTCTCTTTTGATGTGGAATAATAAAATACTATCCTTGTATCTTGTATCAATTTATCTTATTCCTTAATAAGCAAGATTATACACTTTTTTAGGTTGTTATACTTCTCAAAGTGATATTTTTACTATGTGATATTTTAGGCATTATGGAGAGTGTAAGGGTGAAAAATATGGAGTATGATTATGAAAATTTATATACTTGAAAATATATCATTTTGCCAGGTGTGAAACAGTTAATTCCATATTAATGATGGCACCTTTTTTGTTATTAGTAATAATCTTGCAAGAGGAGGAAGGATAATCATTGCGAAAAGTGCCCAAAGCATTCTTCAATAATGGTCTACTCTCTGAGGGAAAAGATATTACCAGAGCCCTATCTCAGTTTCGGAGGGTATCCCTCATATTCCACTCCCATAGGCTTCCTTTCTCAAGAGCAAGAGAAAGCTATATCATGGAGAAACACCTGTGAAGGTCACAGCCCAGAGAAACAGGCCAAATAAGAAATTGAGATTAATTAAAAAATTATAGAATGCTTTTCCTCCCCCTCAATTTACCCTCATACCAAAACCAAAAAAGAAAAAACCAACTATGCAAATATGCAGATACGTAGTAGGGATCCAGTATAATAACAATGGCATACACCCAAAGAGGCATGGACTCTGAAAGAGAAGTACTAAGGGAAGCCCAGAGTCAATAAGAGACGCAAAACAAAGATAATGGAGGAACTTGAAGCTTCTGACACCTATAACAAACATCAAATATGGCTCCCCTCCTGGCCAGATTAACAAATCCACAGAGTTAAATGGTTATTTAGCTCTGTTTCTATTTCCCAGTGCCAAATGGTGAACTTCCAACAAGTTAGAAGACATGCCTAAAGACAAGAAAAAAGTGTGAAAGACAAGAAAACACCAGAACCAGACTCAGATATTACAATGTTGGAATTATCAGATAGGGGAACTTAAAATAAAATAACTGAAAATAGTTAAGAACTCTAATGGAAATAGTAGACAATATGCAAGATAACATGAGTATTGTAAGCAGAGAGAAACTCTAAGGAAGTATCAAAGCAAGTGCTAGAAGTAAAAAACACTAAATAAAAGCCTTTGATGAGTTTATCAACAGAATGGGTGCAGCTGAGGCAAGAATCAGTGAGGTTGAAGATAGATGAATAGGAACTGCCAACTGAAATGCAAAGAGAAAAAAGAATTGGGGAAAAAACCTAGAACTGAACATCAATAACCATGCGACAGTTTTTAAAAGTGTAACATATGCATAACTGGAATACCAGAAAGAGAAGGAAAAGAACAGAAGAAATATTTGAAGTAATAATAATGGCAGCAAAAGTTACAGAATTAATGACAGACACCAAACACAGGCCTAGGAAGCTTTAAAAATAACGAGCAAAATAAATATCAAAATAACTACACCAAGGCACATCATATTCAAACTGCAGAAAACCAAAAACTGTGAAAATCTTCAAAGAAGCGGAGGGGATGGTAAAAACCTTACCTATTAGAGGAATTATGACAGAATTATGACAGCCTTCTTATCACTAGCAAACAAGAATGTGGAGTAAAATATTTTAAGAGTTGGAAGAAAAGCCACTAACCTATAGTTCTGTACCCATTGAAATTATTCTTAAAAAGTGAAAGAGAAAGTCTCTTTCAAACAAACAAAAATTAAGGGTATTTATTGTCGGCAGACCTGTCCTATATAAAAATAAAAGTTCTTCAGGGAGAGGGAAAATTATATAGGTTAGAATCTTGGATGTACATAAAGAAAGGAAAAAGCATAAGATAAGAAAAAGGGGGAAGATAAAATATTTTTTATTCATCATTGATCTAAAACAACTATTTAAAGTAATAGTAATGTATTGGGTGATTATGGAATATGGATAAATGAGATGAATGACAGAGGAATAGGAGAAAGAGTTGGGGAAATACTCTAAGATACCACATTACAAATGAAGCAGTGTACTGCTATTTAAGGGTGGACTTAGATTAGTTCAGAATATATATTGCAGTGTGCCTGGCTGGCTCAATCAGTAGAATATGCAACTCTTGTTCTCCAGGTTGTAAGTTCAAGCCCCACATTGGGTGTAGAGCTTACTTAATAATAATTTTTTAAAAATGTAGACTGCAAACACTGGAACAACCCACTAAAATTTTTCCGAGAAGAATAATTGATATGTTAAGAGAGTAGATTAAATATAATAATATAAAATGTTCGTTTAAATCAGGAGAGATAGAAAATTAGGGGGGAAGAAAACATGCAATGTGTAGAAAACAATTAGAAACATGGTAGATATTAATATGAAAAATTGTTTTTACAAGTTTGTTATAGGCAAAAATCAATAAAATTGATAAATATCTAGGGAGCCTAATCAAAAAAAAAATAAATTAAATAAAAGCTTGATGATCACTATAGACCCTCTATGCATTAAAAGGTAATAGAAGATTGAATGCTATGAAAAATTCTAGGCCCACAAATTGATAGGTCCTATGAAATGGGCCAATTTCTTGAAGGAAATAAGGAGACACAAGGAGAAATAAGTAATCTGAATAGGTCTGTATCTATTAAAACTGAATCATTTGAAAATTAATAATTAAGAAATAATTTCTGAAAAAGCATCAAGACCAGAATGGATTCACTGGTGAATTCCACCAGATAAAACTCAATTATAAGTTAACAAACCAGGGGCTCCTGGATGGCTCAGTTGGTTAAGCATCTGACTCTTAATTTCAACTCAGGTCATGATCTCAGGGTCTTGAGATGGAATCCTATATCAAGCTCCACGCTGGGCATGGAGCCTGCTTAAGATTTTTCTCTCTCCCTCTTCTTTGCCCTTTCTCCCTGGAGCTTGCACTCTATCCTTATATCTCAAAAAAGAAAAAAATAGGGCAGCCCGGGTGGCTCAGCGGTTTAGTGCTACCTTCAGCTGAGGGTATGTGTGATCCTGGAGACCTGGGATCAAGTCCCAAGTCGGCTCTCTGCATGGAGCCTTCTTCTATCTCTGCCTCTCTTTCTCTCTCATGGATAAATAAATAAAATCTTTAAAAAAAAGAAAAAAGAAAAAAATCCAATTTAAAAAGTGGGCAAGAGATCTGAATAGACATCTCACTAAAAATCCTAATGGTAAGTAAGCATATGAGAAGATGCTCAACATCATTGTCACTAGGGAACTGCAAGTTAAAATAACATTAAGATGCTACTATACATATTTTGGAATGACTACAGTTAAAACATAAACAAAACTGACTGCCAATTTCTAATAAGGAAGTAGACCAACAAGAACTCTGTTCATTGGTGGTGGTAATAAAAAATGGCACAGCCACTTTGGAAGACATTTTGGCAATTTCTTGCAAAGCTAAACATAGCCTTACCATACATTCCAGCAATCGTATTCCTAAGAATTTAATTTCCTACACTGATTTTAAACTTATGTCCGCCCAAAAACCTGCACGTGAAAATTTATAGCAGTTCTATTCATAATTGCCCAAAACTGGAAGCAACCATGGTCTTTCAGTAGGTGAATCAGTGAACAAACTGTGGTATGTCCATGTAAGAGGTTATTATTCAGTGATAAAAAGAAATAAGCTTAAAACCACAAAAATACATGCATATTGTTAAGTGGTAGAAGCAGTCTGAAAAGTTTGCATGGGTTATGACTCCCAATTTTGACACCATGGAAAAGGCAAAACTCTAGCAATGGTAAAGATCAGTAGGTGTCAAGGATCAGGGAAGCACAGGTTATTTACAAAGGTGGTAAACTATTTTGTATGATAATATAATTGTGGTTACATGACATTATGCATTTGTCCAAACCCATAGTGCCTCAGTACAGAGTAAATCTTAATGTATGTAATTTTTTTTTAATATATGTGATTTTTAAAAACATTCTTTAGAAAGTTGGGGGATCCCAGAGTGAAATGCCGACTGTAACAAAACAATCTAACTGTATCACAAACTTATGAAACAACCTCACTGAAAATAAAGCAACAACTACTGACCTAAGTAAATTTGGAAATAGATGAAATCTGTAAGAGTAGAAGCAAAGGAAACTGCATAGTAGTGTACTCTAGTTGATAAAATTGTTTCCCACAGGGATAAAGTTATTAATTGTACCAGGTTAACAATTCTAATATTGCCACATGTGTATACTGAAATGGTGGGTGGGAGAAGCCAGATTTCTCACTGTTGGAGTGGGAGTTTTCAAGTAAGCAAGTAGAGGGAGTAAAATGAATCATGCAGTGATGAATTAGAGTTAGAGATACCAGGAGGAACTCATCTTTACCTTGTTATAGACACAGACCATTACATGGAGAAATATTTACAGAAATGGGTATATACACATTTGTATACACATGTATTTCTTTGCTCTGTCAGCTGAGAAGGCCTAGAGGCAACAATACTCCAGTAGCAACAAGCTCACATAGTTCTCAGATCTTGGCTTCTAATACCATTCTCCAGTGAAAGGAACTAGGGCTCCCTGGAGCAATGGCTAATTCTGGGATTGGGGCAGGAAATATACAAAATACGCATGGGCCATTTTGTAGTGTTAGAAAGTAAGTATTCAAACATACATGCATGTGTGCACATGCTCATGCACAGTGTGGATTGTATATCAAAGGGACATAGGAGGCAATTGAAAGTTTTCAATGGCCAAAGCTTGAATAATTTGAGTAACAAATTAAATAACATAGTCTTGGATTATAGCCTAAAATGTAAAATAAATATCCATGAGTCCATACTGAATGTAAATAAATCATTGAATGAGGGATCCCTGGGTGGCGCAGCAGTTTAGCGCCTGCCTTTGGCCCAAGGCGTGATCCTGGAGATCCGGGATCGAATCCCACGTCGGGCTCCCGGTGCATGGAGCCTGCTTCTCCCTCTGCCTGTGTCTCTGCCTCTCTCTCTCTTCTCTCTCTCTCTCTCTGTGACTATCATAAATAAATAAAAATTTAAAAAAAAATAAATCATTGAATAAATCAGAGAAGAAACACATTGTCCAGGCAAAGGAATTCCACTCTGTCTCCAAGGAATTAGAGTCTAACTCCTCATTCTTTAAGCATGCACTGGGCATAGTGACTTCATTCCAACAAGTAAAGTATGGAATGAGAGGGAAGGAAGTAACTACAGTGGAGGCATTTGAAAAATACTACCTAAACCAGGTGATCAAGGATAGCATCCACAGTGATAAGTCGTGTTGATAGTATATATTCTTGATGTGATGTGATTGTCCTCAGTAGCCCATAACCCCAGCTAATCGTGAAAAACAAAGAAAACCCACAAATACTAAATGAGGAACACTCTACCACATACCTGACCAATACTCCTCAAAATTGTCAAGGTCATCAAAACAAGGAAAATCTGAGACAGAGTCTAAGGAGATATGAGTTATCAAAGCCAAGAGGAGCCAAAGGAGGCACAAATTCTAAATGTAATGTATCTGGAATAGGATCCTGGAACAGGAAAAGAATATTAGGTTAAAGCTAAGGAAATCTTAATAAACTATGGACTTTGGTTAGATGTTAATAATAGTTGGAAACTGGGTTTTAAGGGGATCCCTGAGTGGCTCAGCAGTTTAGCGCCTGCCTTTGGCCCAGGGCGTGATCCTGGAGTCCGGGGATCAAGTCCTGCATTGAACTCCCTGCATGGAGCCTGCTTTTCCCTCTTCCTGTGTCTCTGCCTCTCTCTCTCTCTGTCTCTGAGTAAATAAATAAAATCTTAAAAAAAAAAAAAAAGGAAACTGGGTCTTGGGTATATGGCAACCCTGTACTATCTTTGCAATTTTTCAGTAAGTTCAAAACTGTTCTAAAATTAAAAGTTTATTTTAACAAAAAGTTCCATTTTATATAGGTCTTAAAATGCAAATTATCTGTATTGTCAGAAAGTATAAAATTGCTGGGGATTTGGAATGGAAAGGAGGAAAGATTATGAAGAGGGTCATGGTTTCACAGTTGCATTTATTTATCAAAACATCAAATTCTGTACTTCATAATTTTCAGTTTATTGTATGTCAGTTATATTCATTAAAGCTTTCTTAGCAAATAGGGAACAAACAGAAAAGAAATGATGAAATAATAGACCGAAAGCCAATTATATTAATAATTACAGCAAATGTAAATGATTTAAACAAGACTCAGCTATGTTTTGTAATAAGTCAACTTTACTGATATAGTGTTTAAAAGCAAAAGAATAGGAGGAAAGATATACCATACAAACACTATTCAGTGAAATTTGTGTTTAGTGTATTAGTATTATAAAAAGTTGACTTCAAGATTAAGCAGGGACGTTTATAATGCTAAAAGTGTCCATTCAGTAAAAAGAACAATTCTAAATTTATATGAACCTGATAACAGAGCTTCAAAACACATGAAGCAAAGTTAATAAAACTGAAAAGAGAAATAGAAAAATCTACAAAGTTGAAGACGTCTGTAATCTCTCAGTAATCTATAGAACAATTAAACCAAAACTTTGAAATATAGAAGATTGGAACACCATCAGTCAAATCGGTCTAATTGATATTTATCATATACTTAACAACTATAGAAAACACTCTTTTCAAATCTTTCTGGAACGTTCACTGTCAAAGACCATTTAAGACAACACTTAAAAAGTTTAAAAGAATTAAAAATCATGTTCTCTGACCATGAAATAATTTATTAAAAATCAGAAACAGGAGTGCCTGGGTGGCTCAGTCGGCTAAGCCTCCAACTGTTGGTTTCAGCTCAGTTCATAATCTCTGGGATGTGAGATCTGGCCTTGCATCAGGCTCCACGCTCTTCATGGAGTCAGCTTGAGATTCTCTCCCTCTCTCTTCCCCTCTGGTCCTACTGCCACTTGCACACTAGCTCTCTAAAATAAATAAATAAATGAAATCTTTAGAAAAGAAATCAATAACCAAAGATATCAGGGAAAATTCTCAAATACTTGGAAATTTAAATGATACACTTCTAAATAATCTTGGTCAAAGATAAAGTCTTAAAGGAAATTAGAAAATATTTTTAATGGAATGAGAATGAAAATACAGTATGTTAAAATTTGTGAGATACACTTAAATCATTGTTCAGAGGGAAATATATAGAGTTGAGTTCCTATAGTAGAAAAGTAGAAAATCTTAATATAACTAAGTTTTCACATTATGAAATTAGAAAAAGCAAAATAAACCCCCAAAAAGTAAAGAGAAAAAAAAGAGGTGGAATCAGTAAAATTGAAAACAGAAAGATAGAGAAAATCAATAAAATAAGAGGTGGTTCTGTTAAAAAATAAGTAGACTCCTTTAGCCAGATTTACCAAAAAAGGAAAGAAGGCAAATTACCACTTTCAGAAACGAAAGAGAGGATATAACTACAGATGCCACAGACATTAAAAGGGTTACAAGGAGAGATTAGAAATAACTAATAACCAATTTGACAACTTAGTTGAAATAGTCATTTTGTGAAAAACAAACCACCTTTATTCACTGGAGATGAAATAGATAACTAAATAGTACCATATCTATTGATGAAATCAAATTGGTATTTCTAGCCTTTCAAAAAAGAATTCCTGGCCCAGATAGTTTTCCTGACAAATTCACCAAATGTATAAGGAAAAAAATGATACCACTTCTCTGCAGGCTCTCTGGGAAAATAGAAGACAGAGTATCTCTCAACACATTTTATGAGGTCATCCTAAACCTGGTATCAAAATCATTCAAAAATAGTAATGAAAAGAAAATTTGAAAATAGTATCTTTATAAACATATACAAAATCCTTAAAAAGTATCAGTAAAGTGAATCCAGCAATATATAAAAAGAATAGTATAATACAATAAGACCAAGAGGTATTTTTCCTGGGGATTCAAGACTGGTTTAATATTTGAAAATTAAAAAAAAAAAAAAATTTTGAAAATTAATCAGTAACTGTAATCTATCATATTAGCAGACTAAAGAAGTAAAACCATATAATCATAACAATAGATGCTGTAAAAGCATTAGATAAAATTCAATATCCCTCTAATATAAAAAGAAAAATACCCAGCTAACTAGGAATACAAAGGAAATTCCTTATCTTGATACGGGGCAATTGCAAAAAATGTCCACAGCTGACACATACTAAATGATGAAAAACTAAATGCTTGCTCTCTAAGATTGGGAATAGGACAAGGATGTCCATCTTGATACTCTTGTTCAACATTATTACTGAAAGTCCTAGAAATAAACTATCTAAAAAAAAAAAAAACTATCTTTTTCAAAAATGACATGATTGCTTACATAGAAAATCCTAAGAAATCTCCCTCTCCCCCCAAAAAAACCTCCTAAAACTGATAAATGTGCTTATTAGCAAGGTTGTAATATACAAGGTTAAATTTATAAATAAGTCCTACTTCTGTATACTAGCAGTGAACAATTGTAAATATTTTTAAAGTGCCATTTACAATAACTCCAATTTAAAAATATATGGGTGTGACTCTTAACAAAATATGTGTAGGATCCTTATGCTCAAGAGTATAAAACACTGATGAAAGAAATCAAAGATTCAGGTAAATGAAGAGATACACTATGATCATGGATTGAAAGACTCTGTATATTGAGATGTCATTTCTTTCAGTAAACACAATCTTAATAAAGTCCCAGCCAGACTATTTTTGTAGACACAGACAGTCTTAAAATACATATGGAAAAGTTAAGGAACTTTAATAGTTAAAACAATTAAAAAGAAGAAAATGTTGGAAGATTTACACTATCAGATTTAAGACTTACTAGAAACCTATAGTAACCAACACAGTACGATATTGATGAAAACACTGACACACACACAAATCAGTGGAACAGGATAGAGTTCAGAATAGACTCAGACAAATATTATTAATTGATTTATGACAAGGTCCAAAGGCAATTCCATTGTGAATGGATATGTAAATTCTGGTAAATCCATGCAATGGTATACTATTCAGCAATGAAAAATGAGTGAACTTAAAACACAACAAAGATGAGCCTCCTTTGTTACACTGTACTAAATGAAAGAAGCCAATCTTAAAAGGTTGAATCCATTTATAAGAGATATAAATCCATTTATAAGAGACATGAACCCATTTAAAACATTTTGTGAAAGGCAAAACCATTACCCTAAAACCTTTATTTGAATACCAGAGATCATGGTCATATTATTTGCCCTCTACATGGAACAAATACATCCTTTATGTATCAAATATGCTTTTATGTTTTCTTTAACCTTGAAATTCTAAAGTACACAGTTATTCTTGGCCTCAGCATGATTGTGAACCTAAAATTAGACAATGAAGTCACATGGCTATAAGTTGACCAACCATCTGAATGGAAACATTCTAATGGCAGATTCTTAGACTCTGAACAGTATATCCAAGAACTAATGCCACCTTGTTACTATTCTTTTATTCCCACTTTCCCATCCTTATTCAAAAAATACTGCATTTGAAAAAATCTTTACTTTCCTTTGTTAATCACTGTTGTTGCTCAGTAAGGAGCTTGGATCTAGGAACCAGAATAGTTAAGTGACTTTGGGTAAGTCGCTTAATGTTTATAAATTTATTTTCTCATCTTAAAGTAGAGATAATAACACCTGTCCTGCCTACATTTACAAACATCTAATGAGCCAGTGGGAATCTCCCAATTTATATGTTATAAACTAATTGGCAAATATAAGGTTTCATCAGTATTACTAAATATGAGGGGAAAAACAATATTTTGTAGTATCTTATGGTAATCAAAGGCGATTCAACTCTGCAAATTGTTATAATTTCAAAAATTAAAGCAGAATGAATATTAAGGACTTGATAACCTCAAGGTTGATTACTCTGGTTTTATTATCATACATTAATTAAATTACTAGATTATAAAATATGCTATTACATAAAATTTGGAATACAGGGCTAGACATCTTAGTACAAATTAAAGTTCTGGAAATACCATCAGGACGAATAACAAGCAATATACTTCTTAAGATTAATTTCAGTTATGAAGGATGGAATTCAGTTTTAGTTAAAGCTGCAGTTGTTTCCTTCTAGCAGTAGATGCCAGTAGAGTTCTTCTTTTTAATAATAATCAAATTGCCTAAGTACTTCCATAGCAACAACTTCCTGGTCACATTACCATATATAGGAACATTGCTCTGCAGACCAAAGAGACTACTTAAGGACTTGGTAACAAATGGAGACAGTTTTTTTTGTTTTTTTTTTTTAAAGGTCCAGGTTTCAAATGTAGGGTTTTCACTCACCTAGTGAGGCTTACTTCCTCCTGTTCCTCCTCCTTCTATACTTACTTTGCTGTAAGCCTTATGCATTGTTTTAAATAAATTAATCTTAGTGCTAGCGTTAGGAATCTGGAATACCTGTACTAAACTTGAGCAATGTTGAATATGCCTGGTTAAACATGTTAAAAATGAATATAGTGAAGCTGAAATGTTAGGGTTAGTTAATGCATTTGGTAAGGGGATACCATGAGTGTAATATTTGGGGAAGGTTAAAGTGTCAGAAATGAATGAAAGAAAGGACTGGAAGCAGGGAAAACAAGAAATTATCTTAGAAATTCACATTTGCACAATATAAAAATGAAACCCAAAGAATGAACAAAATTTAGTAGCTGAATATAGAGAAAAAGTTTCAGTGATATTGCATACATAAAATTAAAACATTTTCATGTTATTTGATTTTACTTAGACCTTTAATTTGTTGAAAATGAATGCTTCAACATATTTGAGTATGTATTACATGCATTACATTTATGAATTCAAGTAACTCAGTTTGAGACATAAATATATAAACAGCAAGTTTTAACACAAAAGTTTAAAATCAGTGGAAAAAGGAGAGAGTTGGGGCAGCCCAGGTGGCTCAGTGGTTTAGTGCCACCTTCAGCCCAGGGCATGATCCTGGAGACCCAGGATGGAGTCCCACATCAGGCTCCCTTGCATGGAGCCTTTCTCCCTCTGCCTGTGTCTCTTGTGAATAAATAAATAAAATTTAAAAAAGAAAGAAAGTTTAAAAAGAAAAGGAAGGAAGGAAGGAACGAAGGAAGGGAAAAGAAAAGAAAAGAAAAAGAAAAGAAAAGAAAAAAGAAAAGAAAAGAAAAGAAAAAGGAAAAGAAAAGAAAAGAAAAGAAAAAGAAGAAAGAAAAGGGAGAGAGCAATTTATTTTCTAGGAAATATATGGGAAAATTCAGTAAAGAGGTGACAGTTGGAGTGAGCCTTAAGGATAAATAGAATTTCTCCCAAGACAGCATAACAGAGAATTAAGGAATTTCATCGACTTCTGCCCCTTTAGTCCTTCCATGATCTATAGAGGTTTATTAAAGACTGCAGACACTTGTTCAGTGTTTGTTTTGTGTAACACTGTCAGATGTTAATAAAAAATTATTCTTACACACACATTTACACAGAAAGCTACAAATTTTAAAAGCTTAATATTATACTGTTGCCTATTTTGTTACATTGATACTAATTTTATTACACAAAATAAAATGTACACATATGAGCTGTTACTTGGCAAAATTCATTCCTCAATTGTGTGTGTTGTCCTAAATTGATTATATTTTTGTTCCGATTTATTCTATTTATTATTATTGTTTCTATTCTATTTGTCAAGCTGTTGGCAGGAAATCTGGATTAAGATATTTTTAGGTAGATCCTTCTCTCCCTCCCAAGAAAAAAAGCATATAGATTTCTCATCCTTTAATTAGTGTTAAAAAGGCAAATACTCAAAATCATCATTAAATATCACAGGTTGCTTTTTTTTCCTGCAAATGGACAGTGACAAGTTTTATTTACTTTTAATCAGAGTTGTTTCTAAGTCAAACCTAAAGTTAGGGATCAGGGAAGCAGTAGTACTCAGTGTTAAGTTTAAAAATTAACATGTTTTAGTAAAGTAGAAGGAATTTTTTTTCTCAGTTGAAATGTCTTGCTGTGGCTGATTTTATATAATTATAAATCTCATATTTTGTTCCTTTTTTCATATTTTAGAATGTCTTTAAATATACTGCTGATAAGCACTTGTCAGCAGACTCTGTTTGATAAGCAGTACTCTCATACTGTTCACATAGTACTCACATTTTTGTAGTTCCTGTATATATTCGACTTAAGTCAATGAGTTAGCAACATTCAGTTCTTTTTTTAAGTGCTAGTTCAGATTTTTCTCAGTTAAAACATGTTATAAAGTTTTTTTGTGAGAACTTTAATATCTATTTTATACAAATTTTCAGAAAAGTTAACTGCTTAATAGAATTCACAAAATCTGTGTGTCAGTTAGTCTCCTGCAAAAAAACACAGCCTTTTTAAAATATTATATTTGGAGAGTGGCTTGGCCTTGAATTGTTTGCATAAGGTTGTAATACATGTTTAACTAGTTTTCTTTTTTAGAAAGTTTTTTCTTAGTCTATGTATATATAAAGTCTTATCTTTAATGTTCTCATTAGCCTATATATTAATATTAAACACTCATAAGCATAAAACCTTTTAGGCTGATATTGCAAGTCTTTAAAATCCCCATCTCTAGCTGAGATGAAGAGTTTGCTAAGAAAGGCTCAGTAATGTACTGTTTTATATTAACAGGAAACAGAACAGCAGTAGTGGTTTGAATACCCTGCAAACAGGAAGTTTGACAAATGCATAGCTCTTAGCTTCTGTGTAAGAACTTGTTGAGCTCCTTCTGGAAATATTTTCAGTTACTTTAAGTAAAGTGTAAATGCACATGAATGGCAGCTTATAAAGAACTATCCTGTAACCAGTATACAGGTACAACTGCTCTTCAGAAATTGGAAGGTTTTGCTAGCCGATTATTTCATAGACATTCTAAAGGTACTTCACATGATCAGAAAACAACTCTGGAAAATGACAGCCTTCATTTCTCTGAACATACTGCTTTATGGGACAGATCAAGTAAGTTTTTTTTTTTTTTTAATGATACATTTTGACTAGAGGCTAAAATACTAATTGGAGTTTTAGAATCAAACATAAAGAACAGTGTTTGTCTTATATGATTTGCACAAGGACATTTTGCAGGATGAAGTTGCAAAATTTCACAGAAACTTGATTATAAGTTGAACTGAATTGTGTAGTTCATTGTTTTGTTTTATATGTGACCATTAGTCACATACAAGTAGGAAATTTTCTATAGAATTCTTTATTTCTAGTGTATGTTACTGTTTTTTTGTTTGTTTTTGTTCTTCTATAAAAGTGAAAAGCCTAAATTTTAGAATTATTTTTTAGTTTTTTTTTAATTTTGGATTTTATAAGCCTTAAGATTTAAAAGAGAAGACTCTTGAATTTATAATTAAAGTTCTGTTTACCATTATTTATTTTTAAATGCCTGTGTAAAAGTTACTTCAGTTTTACAAGCAGGATTTCGATTATGATGGTATAGTATAACTATTCTATGTGAAATCTTATATTTATGACATTATAAATATCAAAAACTTTTATAATTTTATGTTATTTATAATTCCAGTTAGAAGAGGAAAAAGTTGTTTATGCATACATCACATTCTTTCCAGGCATGTTAAAATGTTTGGACTTGCTGCTTTGCTAAAATAGTGATATGTAACCATTTTTGGTGACATGCACTTAATAGATAAATTTCACGCGTAAACAATACCAGTGCCTCCATTCCACATCTCACCTTGGACCCTCCCCAAGGTATTTTTGTCATTGTGATTAAAGGAACAATAGAATTAACCTTGGTACCTTTGCCCTTTTTGGTGAGTTTGATAATCAAATAGCACTAGATTTTGCCTTTTTCTGTTTATATATTCCATAGCAGTTTAAAACTAAGTTTAAATAGATAAACCAAGAATGGTTTACAAACTTTACTCCTTCATGGTTCTATAAAAGCTTATTTGAATTATTTATTTACTGCATCAGAATTTGTTTATCTTCTTTGAGCTGTTTAAAGGAGACAGTAAAGAACCTATATATTAGAGTTTTTCTTACTTACAGAATAATTTGATTGTAATTAATAATTAATCCTTACTGTTTAGCAGGTTGATAGGTGAGGAATCTCAATTATCTTCAAGTAAATGAACTGTTAAATATTGGCAATAATACTACATTATTAAAATTAAACATACAACGGAAGTTTGTTATTCATTCTACTTGTCCTATTCTGTTGAATTACATTCTCCTAGGTCCCTTTGGAAATCTTTTTCATGCAATTTGAAGACCTTTTAATTAAGCATTCAATGAAGAATGAGGACAGTACTGAATTAGTTTCTGTTTCACTAGTACCTACTGCTTCAAATAGTGGGTGTTTGTTTAGTAAGTGTATCTCAAATGAATGAATATCACAGGCTTGTAGTAATTAAAAGTTATGTTTGAAGTATACTCTCACCATTTTTTAAATGTATGGGGCCTGTGATGTTTTTTGAAACACACTTCAAAACCTAGAATCGAAGATAACATCATGAGCATGATTTCTTTTAGAAAAAAACAAACTTGATAAAATGCTGTTAACATTTTTCTTTATTGTGATGTCACAAAGTAGTATAAATAGTAGAATTGTAACACAAGTAAAATTAGGTGCAGGACTTGTAGCCCTGCAAAAATAGGCATAATAAAAGAAATAGAGTAACTGAATGTTCTTTAATCAAGTATTCTTCTACCCTCTTCTCTTTCATATCCTCAAAATATCAGAATAGACACAATAATTTTATTTACATAATGATGAGCATAGTACACACAAGCTTTAGTTTTCTACTGTGGAATGTGTTGCTACAGAGGAGAAAAAACACTGATACAACAGAAACGGGAATCTTATCATTTCAGAATTCCAGGGTTTATTTTTGTGGTGAAAACACAAATTCTCATTTACAGATTGAGTTGCAGGAGTTTTGACTATATGCAGTTTTTCTGAAAACCACATTCTTCAAAGCTACTTAAAGCATTCTACTTGTATGACTTGTTTGACAAGAAAAAGGAATGTACTATCTCCTGATAATAAACACTCTGAGTATGCTTGTTCCAAAAGTGCTATTTTAAGAAGTCAACTAAGCACAGAAAAATACATATAATACTTTAAAAATTAGATTTGTGAACTATTGAGTAAGAATTAATTGTCAATTTAGGCATTTATGAAATGTAACAAGTTTTAATCAAAATTTCTTCTCTAATGACAGTAAATATAGGAAGAAATACAGAATAAAAGCCACATAGTAGTTTCCAGGTGCCTTAACTGTGTTTTGTCTTTTACTACTAACAGGAATTCCTGTTTGATAACATAAATATTTAACAGTTGATTCCATCCACATATAAGTACATGAAGTTCAAAAGAAAAACATGGAGAAATTCTGCTTTTTGTTCTTAGAATGAATGGGAGTATTGACATTCATTGAATTCTCTTTGTAGCAAATGTGTTATGGTTAGCTTTTAAATCATCCTTTGATCATAAATAGTATATCGAATTTATAATGCTGAACTGGATTGAAGTTTTCATGTTTTAAATATTGGACTTTATACACTTAATGAATATCTAATAACAACATTTTAAGGATTGAATAGGTGAATACCTTCAAACACTTTTCTTATTCTCCTTTCCCATGAATTGGCAGGCTAGTTTTCTGGTCAATATAAATCCATATGAGTGAATCTTAGATTTAAATATCATATTAAACAAATAAGTGATTTTATATATGGGTTTCTTCAAATAGAATTAGATAGCTAATGTGTTTTATCAGATTACTTTATCTGCCAGTTTTACCTTTCCGAAGCTCATACAATCTTTAAGACAATTCACTTTCGTTTATTTCTTTTTTTTTCTTAGAGATTTATTCATTTATTTTAGAGAGGGATAGGGAGGGACAGGGAGAGAGAGAGAGTGAAAGAGAGATAGAATCTCAAGCAGACTCCATACTGAGAGCATGGAGCTCAATGCTGGGTTCAATCTCATGACCTTGAGATCAAGCTATGAATTCAAGAGTCAGACGCTTAAGTGACTGAGCCACCCAGGTACCCCTTTCATGTTTATTTCTTAGGCCACTGAATCTATGCCATTGTAACTTCTAAGCTAGAAGACCTTCCACATTATCCTTCTATCTACATTTTCCATCAGCAGCTATTCTATAAGCTTCTTGGAGGTAATCGATTTTTATTCATTTGGTAAATGCTTTTTGAAAATTTACTGTATCATTGTCTATAAATGAGCTCTGGGAAAAATAAGATCTAGTACTTAACCTCAAAAACAAGAGTAGGAAGAGCAAACATGAAGAACATAATATTTAAGGTATAATGACATGGTTACTTAAAAATATGTACTGTTACTATGGGAACTTAGTGTAAGAAGAAATTAACATTAAGGGGAGATGAGACCTTCAAGAATATAAAGAATGAATTGAGCCTAGAGACTCAGAAGGAGGAAAAGATATTTATTATAAGAAAATAAATAACACAAAGTATGTGAAAATATGAAAATTTAGGATTTACTTAAAAGACATAGTAAGATACTGTCTACAAAGGTAGTCTATGGATCTGATTTTTGAAATCTATTATATATTCAGAATTTTGAACAGTAATGGGGGGGCTAATCTAGTTTTTAAAAGTGGAACATAATATATATTCAATCTTTGTTAAAAGCACCTAAAGAATTTTAATTTTAACAAGCATAATAAAAGTTAACTTGCTTATTCAACTGAAAGGAGAGGTTTTTTGGATACTATACATTTTCTATTTGAGCTGGGCAGGTAATTACAACTAAGACTTTTGGTCACTACATGACCATGGCAAATCTAGTCAGACACTGGATTCCCTTTACAATAATAGTGCTAATTTAAGATGGTTCTTCTACCTGGGATTCCTTTTCCTTACCTCTACCAGTGGTGAGATCTGCTCGTATTTTCAGACTCTGTTCAAATATTATCTCTAACAAAATCACCAAAGCATTCCTTTACTGTTTTTCATTCAATTAGAATTCATAATTGCTTCCTGTATTCTCCTATCATCTTATGTCCACTTCAGTTATGGTTTATTTTATAGATTTAAAGTTATATTACATTAGTCCTTAAGTTACCTACCTCCGCTATTTGGCTTTGAACTGCTAGCGGGCATAAATTTTTCCATTTATTTTTGCTATTGCCAGCACAGTTCTCAATAAACACTGAGTTTTTTTTTTATTAGATTTCCATTAAATATCACTATGGTCTTAAACTAACAAGCTTTCTCTAATTTGTTCTATTATGATCTTTGCAATTTATTTCAAAGGCCTTATGGTCATTAACCAAAATCAGTAAAATGCTGACCTGAAACCTAGAAAATACGACATTCCAGAGGCACTAAACTCTTCAGTGTTATCTATGTATTTTTATCGTGATTGCTTATAAGAATTTGAATACTCAGCAGACCTTATATTCAACCAATTGGGATATTAAATAATTTAAAATTAGAAAATGTTTCCATGGGCTATTTAGTAATCCCAAATAGTATATCAAGTGTAATAACATAAAGAGTAGCTTTTATTTGCTTGTGTTTTACAAGAATAGCCGTACTACATGGCTACATACTACATACTACATCGTTAGAGAAGGAAGATTAAGTATATATTCTAGGTAATGTGCTACACAAAGTCTGTTGCCAATCCAATAGCATTAGCATCACTGCGAAGCCTGTTAGAAAAGAAGACTCTCAGGCCCTATCAAAACTGAGTCAGAATCTGCATTTTAACAGAATTACCTAGCTGATTCATATGTATGTCAAAGTTTGAGAAACACTTTTTCCCCAGGACTATTTTAACTTGATTACCAAATAACATACCTTCATTGGGGAAAATTTGCAAACCTTAGAAAAAAACAGAGAAAAATATTTAAAAAATCACACAATCCCACCAAAAGATAACCACTGCTATCATCTTTTGTATATATAGTCTGTTTTTTGCATAAATAAATTTCCACCAGCCCCTAAATTTGGATCTTTTATTTTTTTTATTTTTTTTTTAATTTTTATTTATTTATGATAGTCACAGAGAGAGAGAGAGGCAGAGACACAGGCAGAGGGAGAAGCAGGCTCCATGCACCGGGAGCCCGATGTGGGATTCGATCCCGGGTCTCCAGGATCGCGCCCTGGGCCAAAGGCAGGCGCCAAACCGCTGCGCCACCCAGGGATCCCAATTTGGATCTTTTAGTATACAATATTTCATAACATTTTTGCTCAACATGTTCCACAGTATCTTTTTAGATGGCTTATTTTGCATTCAGTTGTAAGGATGCACCACAATTTATTCAACTGAACACTGACCATCTAGATTGCTTTTAATTTTTGCTATTATATTTAAAAACACTGTGATAAACATCTTTGTAGCTAAATCTTTGAATGCATTATTTTTATATTTTATAGGAAAATTTAGAAAACTGTTATGACTGTTTTAAGGCTTTTGTATTAAATTAATTGCACCCCAGATATACAAGTAATATATCCTTTTGGAGTTAAATTTGCTTCAGTATTCAGAGAAGACATTCAAATTCCCTAGTGTAATTTTCTGGCACATCAAACATGCTTTATTTTCTCCTTTATTATTAGTGTTTATAAAAATTTTCCACTTTTCAAAATTGGTCAATTATTAATAGCAAATGGTCTGAGAGATATGTTTTAGTTACTGAATAGAGCATTATCATTAGATATTCCTTGGTAATCAACAGACTATAATCTAAAGCACATTAAGGGACAGTAATTTCTTCAAGGTAACATATCGAAAGGAAGAAATTTGAACCTAGGCAGTCTGGCTCCAGAGCTCATGCTTTTGGTAGCTATTTTGTGAAATCTTTCTAAATTTGCGTTGGAAAAACAGGTCTCTGGCTTCTATAGCAAAGGTTTGTATCTTAGGTTTCCTGTTAGATGCTGAGACAACATGTATATTATGAGGACCAAGAAGACCAACAGGCTAGAAAGAGAACTTTGGAAATAAGATGCCATCCAAAAGATCTAATAGATTGAAAATGGAGTGATATATTCTCTGAAGGATTGAATATTACTTGCAAAGTCCTAAAATAATGGCTGTTTTTAACTCTGTTTTTCACTAGTTGTATAATCAGTATGGCCCACTAGGATACAAGTAATGTTTCATCCTTTAAATATTCAGATTAATCACTTGCACTCTTCTGTTCATATTAACAGGACTGCTAAGTAAGTAGCTCTTTTCTTTGTGTCTCCTTCCAGCCCCCTTCACGTATTGCTAAACTTTTGAAGTTTACTCATTACAGAGAGGCTAATCTTCCTTTCAAAGTGTAAATGAGGAAAGAGATAAGTATTTTGATTAGTATACAAGCTAATGGTCTCATTTTTAGCTTCGATTGATTTTTGCCACTGCTACATGGTTTCATGGTTTAATCCTGGTCCCAAAGAATCTGATGGATGTATCCTTGCTTTTGATGTGATGACACTGATTCTTGCGGAGACCTTAGTGGTTCTTAATAGGAGAATGATTATCCTTTTCAGTGTTATGCTTATCCAAGGGATATTCACAGGATTTAGTTTCCTTAATTTATACTTACATGCCTCCTGACCCTGACTTCCATGGCAGGTTGAATGTTTGACAAGATTATCTTTAGCCCTTCCCCCACAGTGTACCAAAATCAGCCGTCCTCTCCCGAACATCTTGTCCAGGGATAGCAAACTGGTTGTCTGTAACTCAGATGTAGCTCACAATTACATTTTGTTTGATCCTCATGGTATTTCTCAGCTTTCATCTAAAAATCCCTTTTTTGGGTTGTTTTGTATATGAGGTGAGGTACAGAGTGAAGTTTTTTTTTTCCCCTTCATAAAGTTATACAGTTTTTTTAAAGATTTTATTTGAGAGAGAGAGAGACAGAGATAGAGAGATCATGAGTGGGGAGGAGAGAGAGAAGGAGGCTCCCCGCTGAGCAAGGACCCTGATGCGGAACTCGATCCCAGAACCCTGGGATCATGACCTGAGCTGAAGGCAGATGCTTAACCAACTGAGCCACTCAGGTGCCCTTTACTGCACTTTTTAAATCCAGGTTTTAGCATCAGCTATCAGTTTCTTAAAAAAAAAGAAAAAGTCTGGGATTTTCTCAATCTATAGATTAATTTGTAAAGAATTGCTATTTTAACAATATTGAATGTTATGATCCATGCAGATGAAATATTTCTCCATTTTATAGATAGATGTTCTTTAATTTCTATGCAGTATTTTCTATTTTTTAGTGAGGAAGTCTTATTAAAATTGATTTTTAAATATTTTATTTCTGTTAATACTGTTGTGAATGGAGTAGTTTCTTTTATGTTTGGATTGTTTGTCCCTAGAATATTAAAATGTTATTGATTTTTGTATATTAATCTTACATCCTATGATGTTAATAAACTCATTTATTAGTTCTAGTAATTTCTTTGTAGATTCCTTAGAATTTTCTACAAATAGAATCAAGTCATCTGCAAATAAAGATAGCTTTCTTTCTTATCAATCTATCTGCCTTTTTTCTTACCTTATTGCACTGGCTAGAACTTCTAATACAAAATTGCATAGAAGTGGTGAGTGCAGACATCCTTGCCTTATTCCCAGTCTTAGGGGGAAAACCCTCCATCTTTCACCATTATATATGATATAATAAGCTATAGCATGCCCCCCCACACACATGCCCTTTATCAGCTTGATGAAGTTCCCTCCTAGTTTGTTGAAAGCTTTTATGACAGGTGTTGAATTTTATGGAATGCTGCTTCCTCATTTATTCACATGATTACATAGTTTTGTCTTTTATTAATAAAGTATATTTCATTAATTGGTTTTCAATGCTGAACCATCCTGGGATAAATCCTACATGGTCATGGTATATAATCCTTTTTATATACTGCTGGATTAGGTTTATTAATAATTCGAAAAGGATATTTGCATTGTAGTGGATATTAGTCTGTATTTTCTTTTAAGATTTTAATTATTTATTCATGAGAGACAGAGAGAGAGAGAGAAAGAGAGAGGCAGAGACACAGACAGAGGGAGAAGCAGGCTCCATGCAGGGAACCTGACGTGGGACTTGATCTTGGGTCTCCAGGATCAGGCCCTGGGCTGAATGTGGTGCTAAACCGCTGAGCCACTTGGGCTACCCTGTAATTTTCTTTTAATCTTTGTCCAGTTTTGTCTTGTTTTGGTATTGGACATTATAGGATAAATTGGAAAGTGTCACATCCTCCTCTATATTCTGTAAAAGTTTATGTAGGATTGGTATTATATCTTTGGATGTTTCATAGAATCCCCTAATGAAACCATATGGACATGTGCTTTTCTTTGTGGGAAAAAATTTTATTACTAATTCAACACTTTAATTTGTTCATAGATCTTTTCAGATTTTCTATTTCTTCTTGAGTTAGTTTCAGTAACGTGTCCTTCTATGAATTTGTCCAGTTCATCTAAGTTATATAATCAAAATAAAGTTTTATAGTATTCCCTTATAATTTTTAAAATTTCTCTAGTGTCAGTGATGATGTTGTCTTTTCATTTTTGATATGGGTAATTAGTATCTTCTCTATTTTATTTTGTTTTGTTATGTTTTTGTGAGTTTTAATGTTCCATCAGTCTAGCTTATGGTTTATCAGTAAAATTTTTGGTTATTCATTTCTTCTATTGTTTTTCTGTTTTCTGTTTCATTGAATTTTGCTCTGATCTGCTGTTTGGTTTTGGCTTAATGTGATCTTCTTTGTTGAGTTTCTTAAGGTGGAAGCTTAAAATACCCTTTGAGACCTTTCTTCTTTTCTAATATAGGTGTTTAAATCTGCAAATTTCCCTCTAAGCTCTGCTTTATCTACATTTCATAAATGTTGATTTCTTATAGGTGTTTCTATATTCAGTTCAAAACATTTTCTAATTGCCCTTTCGATTTCTTTGTGATTTAAATCCAAATATTTGGGGATTTCCAGATTTTTTGTTGTTGATTTTTAATTTAATACTGCTGTGATCAGAGAACATATTTTGAATGATTTTTAGTCCTTTCAGATTAATAGATTATTTAGCATATGCTTAGTATGGGAATTTCCATGTGTGCTTGAAAACACTAAATATTTTGATGATGGTAGGTGCTGTGTTTTATAAATGTCAAATTTTAATGGTATTATTCAAATTTTCTCTATATTTGCTGAGTATTTGTCTAGTTTTTTCATGAACTATTGAGAGGGGGAATATTGAAGTCTTCAACTATAATTGTTGAATTATCTAGTTTTCCTTTCAATTCTTTCTTTTTTGTTTTAGTATGTTGGGTGCTGTCTTGTTAAGTGCATATACATTTATAATTATTTAATCTCAGATGTATTGGCCCTTTTATTATTATGAAATGTCTTTTTTGTCATAAATACTATTTTTTTTCTCTTAAATTCCTTTTTGTCTGATACTGATTTAGATACTCCACTGTTTTATGGTTACTATTTGCATGGTATATCTTTTTCTTTTACTTTCAACCTATTTATAGCTTAAATCTGGCTTTTGTAGATGGTGTATAGTTGGACCTTGCTTTTTTTAATCCAGTCTGATAATTTCTTCCTTTTGATGTGTCTTTATTCCATTCACATCCAATGTGTAATAATTGTTATGGTTGGATTTACATCTTCCATTGTGCTATTTGTTTTCTATATGTCTTATATTTTTTGTTGTGTCTCTCTTTTATATCTTTAGTGTTAAATATTTGTTAGGTCCCATTTTAATTCTTCTTTGTTTTTTAACTAAATTTTTAAAAGATATTTTCTTAATGATTTAGGAGTTATAATGCACATTTTACCTTATCACAGTCTACTTCAAGATAGTACTGACTTAATTCTAGTAAAATGTAGTTATTTTGATCCATAATAGCTCAATTTCTTCTCCATCTCTATTATTATTTTCATATATATTACGTGTATCTTTCTGTAATCCCAGCAATGCAATTTCATACAATTTAAGTCCTTTTAAGAAATTAAGAGAAGACAGAAAAGTATGTATTTGTAAAGTCTTTTACTTTTATTTTTACCATTTCCGGTATTCTTCATTTCTTCCTGTCAATTTGAGTATTTTCTAATGTCATTTCCTTTTACCCTGAAGGGCATCATTAAGTATTTCTGCTTGCAACAAACATTCTCAGCTGTTGTTTATTTGGGAATGTCTATCTACCTTTGTTTTTGGAGAATAATGTTTTGGATAGAAAATTTTTGTTAACAGGTTTGTTTCTTTTTTCTTTTAGCACTCTCTGAATATATCATTCCATTGCCTTCTAACCTATTTCTGATAAGAACTCATCATGAATCCTATTGCTCTTTCCTTGTACATGATTAGTCATTTTTCTCCTGCTTTTAATATTTTCTCTTTGTCTTTCAAAAACTTGAGTATGATGTGTCTAGGTATGGATCTCTTTGTGTTTATTCTAGTTGGTATTATTTGAACTTTTGGATCTGTGGGGTAGTGTTTTCCATCCAATTGGATTTTCAACCTTTATTTCTTTGAATATTTTTTCTTTGCCCTTTGTCTTTCTCCTCACCTTCTAGGATTTCTATTACATGTATGTTAAAACCTTTGCTGTCCTACAGATTTGTGAGGTTTGTTCATTTATTTTTTTCTACCTCTTGTTCTCTGTATTTTTCAGTATGGATATTTGTATTGATCTATCTTCACATTCATTGATTCATACTTTGCCCTCCTCAGATCTTCTCTTGGGCCTATGTAAATTTTGGTTATTGTACTTTGAAAGTCTATAATTTAAAAAAAAAAAAAAAAAAAAAGAAAGTCTATAATTTTTATGTTGTAAATAGTTTCTCTTTATGTACTGAAACATTATTATATCATTGCCATTACATTTTCCTTTAATTCTTTAAACATTTCCTTTTATTCTTTGATATATTTATAATAGCTGTTTTAAAGTCTTTTGTCTGCTAAATCCTATATCTTGACCTATTCAGAGACATTTTCTATTGACTGCTTTTTCTTTCATTATGGATTATATAATTTTTTGTCAAAAATCGATTTTTAAAAAATGATATTTTTAGCAGTTCTGGATTCTGATTATTTTTTTATTTCCTGGTTATTTTTATTTATTTTTAATTATGTTTTGGCCTTAATATATGGTCTGTCCCTCATGGTGTCTGGCTGCTGATTTCTCTGCTAGGGATTACTCTGTGTCTGTATAACTTGATGGTTATTCGTTGATTGATCAGAGGTTTAAAGAAATCTGTGCTGATGGAGCTATTAGTGGAGTGAGGGGCACATTCATGTTCAGGCAGTTTTCAAGTCTGTACCAGCTTTAACTTTCTGTAGGGCCCTCTTGGAATAGCTTCCTAGCTAGCCAGGATATGTGAAGAGCTTATTTACATCCTCCTTGATTCTCTCATTTCCATTTTCTGTGTTAAATTTTTTGCTAGGCTACAGTCTGCTGCTCACCCCTACCAAGGCCACAACTTTAGACTAGCAAAGCTGGACACTTTCCCTATTAATTTCCTAGAGTTTGCTTTTTTTATTTACAGCATCATATGTGGAATTTTTTTGGCCTCCTCTGTATATCACGTCAGCCCTCTCTGGCAGCAAAGCTGCTGGTTGTCATGGCCAGCCCCACCTGAGAGAAATACTCCCCTGACTAAGCTATTGAGGGAACAGGAGCAGCACCAAGCAAGACCACCACAGACTCCCACTGTTCTTATACAAAGCTTAGCTGTTTCTCATGAATACATGCTTCTCAATTTATTATTTTGTGATTGCTAGATTTCCAGAGCCATAAAGTTGTTGTTTTTGACAATTTTGTTCAGCTTCTTAGCTGTTTCTTAGAGAAAAGATTTGCTGACTTCTTCATTCCCCCATCACCAGAAGTCCTGTCTCACCTAGCAGCTTTTAAAATGGCAAGTTCACTTGCTGAAGTTCCATTTAACAAGGTACCATTCTATCCTTTGTACCATTTTGGTACAAAATTTAGGTCTCTGGGAATCAGAACAGTCTGTTCACCATGTTATCCAGTCTGCCCACCTTGCTATACAATCTGTCATCTTCATCCTTTTTGATGTAAAGAATTTTACACTTCAACAGTGATCTCTAGTAACTTGTGTATATTATCCTTTTTTGAAAACCACGTAAGTGGCATCTGACACTGTTTGTAATGCTGAATTTAACAGAAGTTTATAGTAAATTATTTTATGATTCTGCTTTATAAATGAAGAAATATAGCGTTGTATTTTGTTTCTTCCATAATACAGAATGTTTAAATGGTTAACATTTGTGCTGCAGTATAGCTTTCTGGCTCATGAAAAATGAAAGCTATCAGCGATCTGGGCAATAAGATTCATCGCCAATAGTCACTAGCAACAGCACACAGCATTTTAATATCAGTGAGGTCCACAGCTAGCAGTAAGAGCTGGTGTAATTGAAAGACGTTTAGGTGCAATCATTCTGCTGTTTGTTCCTTGCCAGGTTCAACATGGGATTGTGTGAGTATTTGAAGAAAACAGCAATTTTTTTATAGCTTTGAAAGATGTAAAAAGGGTAGATAAGTGCTTAAATTTAAGAAACGTGGTAATTTTTAAATCATGTGGCTCTAAAATAAAAAGATATTTTATTTGTCTTGCTTGATTAAAGCTTTAGAAAAGCTACTCCTTGGTTACAAGTGAACCGATAATGCTGGTCTAATGTTGCCGTGGTAACAACTCATGCTGATATAATTGAGAACATCTTATACATCCTGGTTTGAACATTTTCTCCCTGCCATTTTGAGTTTTTCTAGTGGTATATGAAAGAGGCTAGGATAACCAGCTTGAAAGAAATTAAATCTAGTTATAGACATCTTTGGCATTAATCTGATGTTTACTACTGATATCTCATGCTGGGCAGTTATGCTTTGCTTCTAGGGGGTTTTCTTTTTTAAACAAAAGAAAGCTATTTTCATTTTCTGTGTGCTGCATGTTCCAGTGTATGTGTTTACACCATCGGTTCTTCTACCTCTAGAGATTAGCATAACTCCCTTTGCTGTTGGATTGTTGTTTTGAGCAATATGTTTTGGAAAGGTTGGTTTTCATCATGAGTGGTAAGTATGCTCTCTGAGCCTCTGCAGCTATATATATTTATATTTTTTTTTAATATTTAACTATGAGGAAAAAATATTTTCTAAGGGGGAAATTGTAAAGCCAGGGCCACAGTGAATTACATTTTCTGTTGATGCTTTTGCATTTTGGAATTATAGTAATTTGCTTTTAAAATCCATTGAGAACTGTGAACAAGTAAAACAACTATTAATAGTCAATACCAGTAATCAGTTTCTAATTTTCTTTATGGATTGATTTATTGTATTCATTAAATACTGTTGTTACTGTGTCACAAATTAGTGAGTAAAAGACCCACCATGATAAGAGAAGAATTTCTTTTTAGTATCTGATCCTGAAGATCATTGAACTTTCCATTTTATTGGTTTATCATTCTAATATTAATTTTTGTTACCTTTTGGTAATCTTTAAAAAATATTAATCTTGAATAAGATGCTGCCAGAATTTTGTTGATTTATTGGTTGCTTTTAACTATAGTTCACTGAGAAATAAAGATTTAGTAATGAAATAAATATGTGCATTTTGGTTTTGGAGGCTTTGTTAAAATTTTTCAGAGATACTTTTTCGGGGGAAATAATTTGTTACAAAAGTACGTTTGTGATCATTAGTTTCCTTTTTTTGTTTTTGTAATATTACTTTTTTTTAAAACATTTCCATAAATGTTTTTTGAGAAAATATCCTACAGTATATACTGCAGTTTATCATAGGGTAAAAGCTGTTCACTTTAAGCCAAACCTGCAGCTAAAAATAGATATCCTGTTGTTAGAGTGAGAAATATTTGCTTAGAGCATAATTCATTAGCATCTTTTTGCTTAACTAAAAAGAGGATGTTTGTAAGTTAATCTTTGATTCCGGTACATTTTTAGAAGGGCTATATTGTTTTTCTTATAACAGTCTATAATTTACACTTAAGGGATTTGGAATTGGAATCCAGAACCTGAGAGAGTTGGATTTTTCCTATATAATGATAGAATTCAAAATAAATATAAATATACCTTTTCTTCCATAATTGGAGATCACTTCATTGCCAGTAAATATTTTTTTATCCTGCTGCCATAAAATATAAGCCTCTTCAACAGTTAGGTATTTGTTTACAAAATGATATTAGACATTAAAGGACATTTTTATATGCAAGATATTAAGAATTGTTATTGTTATTTTCCTGTTAGTAGATAGATTCTTCTAATCTACTGTTTTAAATTTGGGCTAATATTACAAAATCAACATGTTAACATTCCTTAGGATTTCTATGGATATCAAAATTGAATATACCTGGTTATCATACTTAAAATGTTAGATTTCTTTGACTCTGGCCAATGAGTGTTTTCTCTTTGAAAGTTTGGTTTAAGACAGAATTTTTAGGTTACCACTGTGGCATTCTAGAGGTTTTACAGTTGGATGTATTGGTTTTAGCTAAAGAAAATTGTTGCTGCTTTTCTATTACTTGTTTCCCTTTGAAGAATCTATGGATTATTCCAATAATATTTGATATATTTGACCATATTGGCTTGTCCTTATAGGACTCTTAGTAGACAGAATGTCTACAATGACATTCTGACTTTTTCAATCTTGTCCAATTTCATCTAATTTTACTCCTGTCCTAAGTAATTACAAGCATTAGCCATTTCAAAATATGGGAAATCACAGTGAAGCATAATTTTATTTGTAAAAATAAACAAATGCTGGTCCTTTTTACCTGAGTTTATAGCTATACATGTGGTATTTATATGCATGTGGTATTTTTCTATTTAAAAAGCTACTCTTTCTCCTTCCTGCCTATTAAGTGTCAGGTTTCTCTGAGAATCTATCTTTGGCCCTCTCTTAATGCTATATTCTCTCTAAATGATCTCATCCATGCCCACATCTTCAGTTGTTACCTGAACATTCAACCCAAACGTGAATTTTCTCTTTCCATCCCGAGTCTACTCCTTTTTCATTGATTCTCATTTCTGTTAATGATCCCCGTGCCCATGTGGGAACTTAAAACAGAAACTATGGTAATTCCTAACTTGTTTTTAATCCCACCCCAGGAAGGCACTCTGTCATTAATTTCTATTGATTCAATCAGAAATCACTCAATTTTCTCTAGTCACCCTAACACTTGGAATGCTTAAGATTAGGCATTCTGTATATTCTCAGTCCTCTTCTGGTAATTGCTTCACTAGCTTCTCAGCTTCCACTTTAATATCCCTCCAGACGGACATATAACATGCTGCCATTTTTAAAATCCCAATGTGCATATTTCATAACCCAACATGAAAACTTCCAGCTATTCCTTATTTTCTCTAAGATAATGAAAGTAAGACATGTAGGATCAATGACCTGCCTTTCTGGCTTTACTTATCTACATCTCTCTCATCAAATTTTGATCTGCCCATACTATACTACATATTATTCCTTGCTACTTTTTCATAGTTATATCCTCTATCATAAAAATTATGAAAGCCAGCTATGCTTTTCAGTGCCTTCATCATTGGCTCTATAGAGTTAGGTGATTCTCCTATAGTCCTAAAACAGACTTATAAACTATAACAATTATTTGTAGTATACTGAAATTATGTACTAAGCATGTTGGTTTCCAGTCTCCAAACTTTGAACTCCTTAAGTCACAGGTAGTGCTGAGTTAATCTCTGTGTTTCCAGAAGTGCAAATGTAGTTAAGTTACCCCAGTGTACCAAATGTAGTAATGAATTCATAAATTCTTATAAAATAAATGAATGATTAAAAATTACCCATATTTGAGTACTTTTCTTATCAATGAAAAATATCAGTCATATGTTTTATTTTTTTATTCATATGCTTATCAGAATAGAACTAGCACCCTTATTTGAAAATTCCAGAAGAGAACTCTTATTGGCCTCACTGCAGTGGAGGGCAGATCTCTGAAGAAGGTTAACTTTTATGAATGACACAAAAGTTACAGACTTGAGCAAAAAGCATTTATATCACTGCCCTTTCTAGGTCTCTGTTTTCTAGATTAAAGATATAAGAACACAAAACTGGAAGAAGTGTATCAGTTCTAGAATTAAGAAAGTGTACTTGCCCAGAAATACACAGTATCAGATTGAAGATCAGACACCAAAGTCTGTTTTACTTGAGTAGCTTAGCCTTCATGGAAAATTAATAAATAATACTTTCACCCCCACTAACTTGGAGGGATGGATGAAGTTAGAAGAAAAACTTTGGGGGAGATGAGTAGAAGATCCAACACTAGTGATTACTTTCATTTTAAAACAGTTATGGGACAGCCAAGAATTTGTTAGCCTATTCCAAGCTGAAAATGTGAAAACTTAAAAAAATACAGCAGGGCTCTTCCCTGATGTGGTGGGCATCACCACCAGCAAAAAACCCTATAGTCCTGGCTCCATTCCCATTTCTGAGAGTCTCTGAATTATTTAACTGATAATATGTACTAATCAAAGGGTCTGAGAAGTTGACTCTAACATACCAAAATAGGAGGTGAGAGGATCTATCTTATGTGGGGGCATTTGTAAAGTTTTGAAAGGTTTCTCATTGTTTATAAATGGATAAACAAGAAGAGCAACAACATGGAGTCTATGAATGAGATTATGCATCATTAAAGGATAAATCACAGACTTCAAGAGGAAAAGAGTAGTGAACTTATATTTAGAAAATATGTTGGAGAGAGTTTAAAAGTAAGAAATTACAGTAGTATCTGTGTTGAATTCTTAAAAATTCCAAGTGAACATAAATGTGTGTTCACTTGAAAGATAAGATTTAAAAAAAAAAAGACAAGAAAGTAAGACAAAAAAAGAACTGGCCAACAGGCAAGAAAAAAAAAAAGAAATTATTAGGATTGGTTTTAAGAAAATGAACCTGGCATTTGCAGAACATAAAGCTGCATTAGAAGCAATAAAGAGCAAAATAATCACTGCAGAAAAGCAAATTAATGATGTGGAGAACTCAGTTGATAAAACCTATCAGAATCTAGGGGGAATGGACAGGTTAAAAATTATGAGGTAAAAATATGTTGAGTAGGAAACTCTACACAATTGAATGAATACCATTCCTTCAGAACAGACCATGACTAATAAAATAGTAATAATAAAAAATATGATTCAGGGAAACTTCTTAGTTGGAAAAAAAAAAAAAAAACCTGATCTATAGCTTCAATGAGCTCATTATCTTTTGACAAAGATTAACAGAAACACCAACACCTAAATATATCCTGATAGAAGTTTTGAATTTCAAAGATAGAAAACTCTACAAACTAGTTATCTTTGCATCTTGCAACTTAATACAAAGCTTGTCTTAAAAAGGAAAAATATCCAACATTTTAGATTAGATAGTTTGAAGTTTTCGAAAACAAAAATTAATGATAATACAACAGCATCTAGAAATGTAAATAAAATATAACAAGCATCCCTTTGCATGAATACCTGAATTTACAAGAATATGATAGAAATCCTTAGTGTACAAAAAGTGGAGTGGTAAATTGAAACCATAGTTGTCAAGAGGAGCATATTTTGACTACCCTGAGGAGATTTTCATACCTTGGCTAACCAAGGAGCTTTCATTTTAAATGATCTCACAGAGACAGAAGATAATTTACTCAATCCATGCATCTTGGGATTTTTTAGACTCCTACATGAAGCTAGGATCTTCAAAGGATTGTAACCTCAGTGAAAACATAGAAAATAAACCCTCTCCACTGATACATGGAGAAAATAAGGAAGCTTGTATTTCTTGGCTTAGATTCCTGGGGACATGGGAGGAAGGAGTATGTGTGCATGTGTGTGGGATGCCTCTCCCGAGAGTTTGTAATCAACTGCTTCTCTAGTAAATTTCATGTTTTAATCTCTATTAATTATGTAGCCTAAGAATCACCAATAAAATAAAATACATTATTGTAACAGTCCCAGACTAGTAACATCTGCTGAATGCCAGGCAGAAGCTAATATAAAATATATCCTCAAGTCGAGCCCTGCAGGTTTCTCACAGATAAAGCCCAACTGAACTTTAAATTCACAATCCAGAATCAAACTAGATACACATACACATCTACTACAAACAATATTCAGCAGACACAGTGGGATCATACCCTTCCAAGATGTCAGGGAGTGGAATTGTTACAAACTACCATTTAAAATTAATAATCACATAGAAAAGAAATATAAAATGAGAAAAAAAGAGATTATGCATCTCTAACAAAACCTCAAAACATAGAAAACAAAATTGACCCATTTAGAAAAGGAGAAATTGTAAATATGTAAGATTCATGGATATTTATAGAAAACTCTCACTCACTAGTTGGAGGATATGCAGATATATATAGAACACTTACAAAACTGACTATACAACTAAATATATTCAAAATATTTTAAAGAATTGATATATAGACCATGATCTCTGATCACAAAGCAACTAAATTTAAACAGTAAAAAAGACTTAACAGATTAACAAACACAAATATTACATTTAATGATTTAAAAAATTCAAATAACTCAGGTCACGAATACACTCAAAATATAAAATTAAAATTCATGTGTATGAAACCTTGTGGGGTGCAGCTAAAGTGGATTTAGAGACAAATTTTTAAATGCTTATATCAGGAAAGAAGAAAGACATTAATGATTTAAGTATTCAAGTAAATAAGTTAGAGTAAGCACAACATGGTTCATCCAAAGAAGAAAAAACTAATGAAGATGAGCAAAACTCAGTAAAATAGAAACTTAAAATCCATCAGAACTAAAGGTTCATGGGAAAGACTTAAAAGAACTGATGAGAACTCTACCTATTTAAAATGTAATCATAATTAAAATCTTCATTCAAAACTCAACAGAATTAAGACTGGGCAGTCAAGTTCTAGGATATAGTCAAAGAACAAAAGTGTCAGCCTTGTACAAAATCTTCCAAAGAATTGAAAAAGAGGAGAAACTCTAAAATTTATTTATTGAGTCAAGTATAGCTTTACAATGTATGGGAAAAGAAAATTAATTAGAAACATTTTCTCTGAAGTTAGAAACGGGAAAAGGATGCTCATTGTCTGTTTCTGTACAGTATTGAACTGTTAGTCATAACCTGCAAAATAAGACAAAAAAAATGGAGGGAACAAAATTGTCGTCATTCACAGATGACAGGTGATTTTCTGCAGAGAGAATTCAAGAGAATCTACCAGTGTTATTTTAGAATTAATAAAAGAGTTTGACAGTTAAATAAGATCAATATATAAACATCAACCATACATAAGCAATAAACAAATGGTAATTTTTAAAAAATTCCCCCATTTACAATAGTAACCCAAACTCTAAAGACCAGGAATACAACAGTATAATAAGACTTGTAAGGGAAAAAATTACCATGCAATTTTGAGTCATTTATAGCTGTAAATTTAAAGTTTTTATTTCAAAATCCTACGGGGAATATCTCTAATCAAACATGACTTAGATGGCCTAGAAAATCCACAGCATCCCTAAATCAAGAGCAACTTGGGAGAAGAAGCATGTACATGTCATTAGTTGTGAATGAGTACACTATGTGGATTCATGGTATATCCATCTCTCCAAGGATACTAATTAAATAAATAAATGTGTTTCTGTAATTTGATTATTTAAATATATATATTTCACAAAAAACTTTATTTTTTTAACAGTTTAGTGAAAGTCAGTTATACTGTTCACTTGTAACCAAGACTTTATAAGGAATTAACAATAAAAAAGCATAAGAAAAAAGAAGAGTAAAATAGATATTGCAATAGGAAATATAGTTTTTATTGCTTATTAAATTTCTAAACAGCCATTCATGTTTGACTTTATGCAAGACTAAATGATATCTCAGATAGCAAAATTAGGCATGGTCCCAATCCACTGAAATGCATAAATACAACTGTAGTAATTAAAGTTGTTTTTTATACTCACTATCCTTTTTAAGATTCCAGTGAACTTGCTCTGAGTGATACATGCTTAAGTATGGTGAAGCAAATAAAGTGTCCCTTCAATAAAGTGAACACAACTGGTCTTCACATTAAAGGGAAAGAATATGAGATTTCATTAACACATGTCCAGAACAGGGTTTGGTTGGTTAAAAAATATATATTTCCAGAGAATGTGTTGTAATCCTTATATGTAACACTTTTAAATATGTATGCCCAAGTATTTTTCATTCTATACATAAATATACTAATGAACATATATGAATGGGTTACTTCTTGTGGGTATGCTATGTGTTATTTAATCTATTTAACTTATTTATTCTTTTTGATCAAGCACGCAAATCATCAGAAGCATCTGGTAGGAAACCATTTTTTACAGAATAATTCTGTTGCTTTGTTGCTGTAAATTGGAATTTTATTAGGTATTTTGTGGCAACTAGAATGTTTTATATTTAGTTTACTGAAAATATTTGTAGTACAGTGTATGCGTGTGGGGGTTATTCTTCGAAATAACAATTGAAGAGCTCCAAAGAGGTGGGTGTTTGATATAGGGATGGCATAAGACAGACTATTACACTCAACTAGATTTACACTTTCCAGAGGTTTTGGAAGGTATTGTACTCTTCTATTTTTGTTCATAGAACTTGCTCTTTTCATAGCAAGTTTCCATCCCTCAGTTTCCATCCTGTTCTGTGCTTTCTGATGGATATATACTAAATAACTCTTAAGTAGACTAATGCTGTCATTAAGATAAAGGAGGAGGATGAAAATAATTTAATTGCAAAGAGGCCCATGAATTACAGTCTGTTCCGTGAAAAAAAATTTAACTATTATTACAAAAATATATATTAAGAAACATACCATTGTTTATAGTACCTAATACTTTTTCTTTTCCTAATGGGAAATTTTAGAGGAATAGCCCTCTTCCCTGTTCCCTACGTAGATAGCCATAAAGGTTTAAACCAGGCCTCAAATTCCTCATGGTTAAATGCTCCTTACTCCATCTGGCCCCCTCTTCCTTAGCAAATGATCTTGCCTCCTGTTTCCTGAAGAAATAGAGTCTAGCAATTGTGAATAACTCAGTTTACTCTCATTCCTTCCTACACATTGAAAAGCATCCCCATGGCAAATAGTTACTCTCATGATTGGGAGTACCTATATACACTTCACCCCTCACTGTTGCTACACACTTCTAACCCTATGCTGCAGCTATCCAAGTCAGTTGCCATTGCTGGATAAGCCATGCTGCTTCCTCTATAGCTTTTATACAAGATCATTCCAGCCTAGATCTTCTTCCTTAACTGTTTCTATTGGAGGAACTCTGTCCTTGAAGACTCAGCATAAATGCTGTATCCTCTTATGCCCTACTTTACCTAAGAATTTCCTCTTTTGAGCTCTTGTAGTACCTTATAATTTCCTTAGTTGTAATCTTTGACATGGCATTATAATGGTTCAGCTGTCTCCCCATTAGCTTCTCACTTCTTTAACAGTGAAGATATGTTTATTCCTTGTAGTATTCCCAAAGCCTAGCTCAGTGTCTGGCACCACTAAACAGTGCTATTCAATAAATGTTGAAAGATTGTTAAATTAGCACCAAGAAATTAAATGCCTGACAGACACTAATGTCTTTCAAAAGGGAATTAGAAAGTGTTATAATTACTAGTGTCATTCCTACAGTGGATTTTCAAATAAATAATAGGAGTCCAGGGATGGCATTGCAATAGTTGCAGGATGTGTATTTCAGTATACACTACTTAACATTATTAGCGCTATTGCTATGAGAGTAAGTTTTTGTTAGTTGTTTAGGGAGAATTAGAATGGTATTGATTTTGACACTAAACAAAAATTACTGATAGAATTTCTTAACAATTTAATTTTAAAAAGCCCTCTTTGAATATGTCAAAAAACTGAGTTTCCATATTAATGTTTTCTGTACATAATACTCTGAGAATTGTGTATAGGTGACATCATGCTAATATGTTGTTTTTTGTGAGTGTTATTTAATCATTGTTTAATTTATTTTTTTTGGATACCAGCTTGCTCCTCTTCAGAAGTATCTGGTAGGCAACTACTTTTTAATAAAACAAATGTTACCTTTAAACTTTTTATTTGGTTGTTTGCAAGTTGTTCTGCTCCTCATAAGTTATGTTTTTATAAAGTATACAGTTAATTAAATATTTTAGTTGATAGAGGAAATGGTTTAGTGTTGAGTTGAATGTATAGAAATGTTTTATATGGCAGTTTCTTACGTGATATTTTAGAAACAATAACCATAACACTGTAAAGTAGTGGGAGTTGTATAGGGTAGCAGAAGACAGATTAATACACACCACTTAAATTAGATAATCCAGGTTAATGAATGGGTTTTCTTCAAAGAAAATATACTGTTGTAAATTTTTGAACAATACAGCTAATATTTTCATTGGATATTTACGCTACAAAGTTTATAATCTGTATTGCTCTATTTTCTCTTTATTTTTTCTGACATCCATTAAATAAAGTTGTGTTTTTATTGTAAAAGATATGTTAAAAAGGGAGGTGATATCTTATTACAAAGAAACCGAAGAACTTAACATCAAAGTAGTTGTAATCTGTATAGTAATAGATTTCTAAACTCTTCTTACAACCATGAATGACAACCTCTTTTAAGCATTAGATAATGGCATACTATAACTAATAACATGCTCTTTTTATAATAAGCAGTAATGTAAGTATATTTAACACATTCCAAAAGTGCCTAATAAATATATTTACTAAATGTAATTAGTGAAGCATTCTTATTCATTGTAGGATTATCTGCATAACATGGAGTAAATATATGCCTTACTTGACGTTTTAATGAATTTTCCTAAATGAACTTTGTAATCTAGTTTTTAAGCTGTGTCCTGTGTATCAGTATATTCAAAACTATTTTGAGAGCAATAAGAATTAAATTTTTTATGTACTTGTGGAAACACATAAAAACTGTCACTTCATTTCTTCTTTCTTTATCTCATGAGTGTGGGTAATCATTCAGTCCTATTTGTGGGAATAGATTCCTTTGGTATACTCATTTATTTTGAATGCAATGTGATATCTTTAAAGAATAAGATAGATAAGAAAATAAATTTTTTTTGGAAATATATATAATTGAACTGTATACTCCTAGGGAGAAATTGATTTAATTTTTCATATGTCCTTTTCATTTTCTGTAGTCCATTATTGACCAGTACAGAATAAAATATATTTGCAGAAAAATTCTTCATTGAAATCTTTTCCTAAGGAGAGTTACTAATCACCATTAGGTACTTAGTTACCCATAATCATGTACCTAAGAAGTATTAGAGCCAACATTCTAACTCAGATATGCCAACTTCCAAAACTTACGGTTGTTTCAGGATATCAGAATGGTTCAAATGCTTAAATATAGATATTATGCACATATTAGAGTACAAGAAGAAAACCAGATAATTTGAGAACTTCAGGTATATGCTTTATAGAGAACTCTGGATTGTATGTACTGCAATATTTGAATTTGGCTGTCTTTCTCACTACTCATTTTGTTAATTAGCTGCCAACTCCTTATGTCAGTGGATATCAATTTTTTAAATAACCAGAGAAAAACATTTAGAAAGTAAAATTCACCACCATCTAAAAATAGTAAAAACCAAAGCGAATATAAGTGGTTCTAGATTGCCTATTGTTTTAGAGCTTATTTATAACCCAGCATATTGTAAAATATTTTATTTCTGGTGTTTATACTTATAATGTATATTTGGTTAACTTCTATTTTTACAGAGTTCACTATACTCCTCTTTGCATCTAAATAATGCACATATGAACTAGAGAGTTTATGTGTCTACATATACTTAAGTGACAAAAAATGTTTCAGGAATAGAGTTTGCTTCATGGATCTGTTTAATGACATTATAACTAATACTTATGCTTACTCTAAAAGGGTATCTCTTTATTTGTTGAAATAATTCACAAAATTTAATATCTTTGATTCCTACTACCCATTTCTGATCATTTTCATGTAAGACCTTTTTGAGAACTGTTACTTTCTATAACATTACTTAGCAGTGAACTGGAATATTGATGAGTACAGAGACTATTTCAAAGAATTTCCTGAATATCCTCTTAGTGAATGAAATTAAGTAGTACCTGAAATTTTTCTTCTAGCTCATACACGAAGCAGGGAAAAGGAAATTTTCCTTCAGTGTAGTCTTTGGCAAATACCGACAGTCCTTCCTTTGACCAGTTACTTTTTTCTTTTTTCTTCTTTTTTTTCCAGTAACTTTTTTCTTAACTCCAGATCCACTTAGCAGGAAGTGACAGGAGAAGCTGAAACGGATGTTAGGATTTTTCTTTCTTTCTCTTTCTCTTCCTTGTCTCCAAATTATCTATACTCATGCAGGCATCTGGAGAGTTTATACCACAACTTGATGTGCAAGTTCTATAAATAGAAGATAACCAAAAATACTTTTCAAAAGAAATCAAATGTATATTTTGAGAATTATAAGTTGTTGTTTCTTAAAAGCCACAGTTGCATTTAGCAGGATTATGTTTTTAATTTATTATAGCTGTCATCTGTAAGTCAGTGCTATTGCAAATATGTCTGCTCCATGAAAAGAATAAATAAATAAAATGAAATTAAATACAATCTTCTAAAACCACTCTTCTTCAGTTGTAACTAGTACATTAACTTTTAGAAGTAGGATGACTTCAACCATCATAAACTGAAAATGTAAGACTTTTCCACCCCCAAATCCACCCTCAGGAAGAATTAGTTCATATTTGCATAATTAGGTACAATTATTTGATTCATTGTTTTGGTGGATGAGCTTTTTATACAAAGAGAAGATTCTACTTTTGAAATTTATTTTTCTCAAATTTTCTAAAATAGGTATTTTGAGAGTATTTTACAGCAAAATACATGTGACAGTTTATATGAAGTAGTAAAATAATGTCTTCAGAAATGAACACTCCAGTGTTACTTAAAAACTAGTATCTGCTCTTGGTGCTTGTCATCACCATTTTGAAATCTCAAAACATCGAGAATGCCAACAGCCTTTTTTGGTTAGCAGCAGTGTTTTGGCAAAGGTACTTTACAAAGGTAAAGGATGAAATAATAATGTATATCTTAAAATGCCTGCCTCACTTTAATTACACTACATTGTTAGATGATCTTATCAAAGATTTGTGAGTCCCTCACTTCCACTATTAGCTTTGTCTTTTCTTCTTCATCATCATCATCATCATCATCATCATTTCTGAAGTAAATGCCAGTGTTCCACTCTAAGTTCATTTTGCCAAACTTTGTACTATTTCAACACCACTTAAATTCTATTGTCTTCTTTATTTATAGATTTAGATATCAGAAAAATATTGGGAATTTCCAAACAAAAGAAACACTAAAATAAGTACTTCTTGAAAGACCAGGTTTGCTCTCATACCTGACTGTAGGAACAAGAATACATTATGCTAATGATGCTTATCTCTGGAATCTTTTTCCTATTTGTTTTTAAACTCTAAGTCATTTTGTAAACAGAAGTCAATATGGAAACTTTGTGAAAAGAAAATGAAAAAGGAAAACTTTTGAATGGTTTATCATTTAACAAATCCTAAAACTTCAAACCACAGTTTGCTAATGTACTGTTATTATTGATCACTAGATAAACATCTGTTTTTGAATGCTTTATATTAGTGTTCATTTTAAATTAGGCATTCAGGCATTTAGTTTTGCTCAAATTTAGAATGAGATTTTGTAAGCTGTTTGGATGGGGGTTTTTTTGGTATTTTGTTCTTTTTTTTTTTTTCAGTCTTTGTGGGTATCCTTTATGTGTTGCCTTTGTTTTTTCCTTTTCTTTCTACTCTCGGTAGAGAAAACACAAATCTAATAACATAAATCCTTATACCTGAAAACAGCCTTTTATCAAAGTTAACTCAGTTATATTTGAAATTCCACCAATCAATGAGTTCATCCAGATGTCTTCAGTTCTTATATTTAACAGCTTTGTTAATATCACTGCTGGCTTATTTACAATTAATATTTTGTCCTAGATTGATTTCTAGCTTTATTACATTACTTTCAGATATGTTTTCAGGAACAGTATTTTTATTATTAGATTTGAATTATGAAAGTGATCCCCATATAGAATAGTATTAGAGATCCTTAAAAATTGAAGAAAATATTTGCTTCTTGTTTAGAGGAATTAAATAGTTCTCTAGTTTATCATGGGTATGAATATATGTTTCATGGTAACAATAGTTGACTAAGTTTGTTTTTAAAGTATATTTACATGTAATATAAATATTCTTACAAGATAAAATTTGTTTTTGTTTTTGTTTTAATTATATTTTCAGTGAAAGAGTTTCTAGCCAAAGCCAAAGAAGACTTTCTAAAGAAATGGGAAAATCCTGCTCCGGTAAGGAATATTTAAAATTTTCTACAATTTATAAGTCCTGTTATATAAAATCATGATTCTTGCCCAGGTAATTTACTACTTCAGAAACTGTAAAACAGCATTAAACTTTCAAGTCGCATTTTTTTTTTTAAGATTTTATTTATTTATTCATGAGAATACACAGAGAGGAGAGAGAGAGAGGCAGAGACACAGGCAGAGGGAGAAGCAGGCTCCATGCAGGGAGCCTGACATGGGACTTGATCCTGGGTCTCTAGAATCAGGCCCGGGGCTGTAGGTGGTGCTGAACCACTGAGCCACCAGGGCTGCCCTCAAGTCGCATTTTAAAAAGTAAGCTTAACATAGTAATTTTGCCATAATATTATCATAACATGTTTTATTTTGCTAATAAATTTATGTATGCCAAAATTGGAGAAGGAACTGATTTCCATTACAATATGTGATTATAAATTTTGATACTAATTATAAGCAGCTACAAACTCTTGAAATTTTTAAATGTATAGTAACTTTGATTTGTGCCTTTGATAGCATTTTTTTTTTTTTAATTACAACAGCAGGGATACTATTGTGCAGTTTCAAAATCTTAATGACAAATGCTTGGCTATTGGCAACATAGCAGTACAAAGAGTTCCATTTTCATAAACACTGGATGGGGTAAATTCTATATAACTTAAGTACTTTACATTGTAACTGAGACCTAAAAACTGTGAATAAAAAGAGCCATTTATATTTGCCACAAAAATCTCTTTTCAGAGTTATAATTAATGAACTTTAATACTAGATTAAATTTTGAACACCTATTTTCCTACCACAAAAATTTTTATTTCAAATACCTTTTTCACTAAAAATACTTAATTCTAAACATTATTTTTTATACCACCATTCTTTATGAAGACACTAAGAGTAAAAGCATTACCTATATTTTAAAACATAGTCACTCTCGTGGTCATAAAAAGTTTGACGTTATCTAATATGTAATACTGAGAAAGGTGAGGAAGATGGCACATTTGTATGAAAAGCAATAATTAGCAAAAAGAGATGTTCTGTTTGTTTCCTATTACTTAAATGTGTTTCCATTATTTAGTTGGGAACTATATTAAACATTTCAATTTGTGTTGCTAAAACCAAAAAAAATAAGCATTAATCTATAATATTAATTCAATCAGAATTATAAGGGCTTTTCCTTTCTACATTGATACAGAATCTCATACCAATTTAAAATCGTTAGAAATTTGAAATTAAATTTAATGAAACAAGTTTTTTTTGTAAGTAAAAACTTAGAGCTGCTTGCTGTCTCTGTAATGATTCAGCAAGAAACTATGCTAGGTCTCCAAAGGCAAGCTTTGATTTGTGATAAAGTCCAACTATAGCGAACTGCAGTAACTATCCAGATTTCTTTTACGTGAATCACATTACATCATATTTTTCTCAAGCTAAAAACCATACAGACTGACCCTTGCAAATATTTTTTTCCAAGATTTTCATGAAGATCTTTGTAATGAAAACCTATTAAACAGATGGGTCAGCACTTACTACTTGTGGCTATTTAGCACATAATTTCTTCCTAGTAATTTTCATTTTGTGGCAGCAACAAATTCAATAGATTGATGCCTCCAATTCTTTGCTTCTATGCTATAGTCAAAGCCAAACAAAGATGTTTGCTCTCATAACAAAGCATCTATTGAAGGAGAAAGAGACTGATTATTGTTCTGGGACTCTGACTTTCGGTTATCTTTGTGGGATTGAGGAACTCTTCTTTCCTTATTATTACTGTTTTAGGTAATACCAGGTTATTATAACATTAGAGAAAGAGCCATTAGGATCTTTCATGCTGTTATTATCTAGTCCATATAGCCATTAGGATCTTTCATGCTGTTATTATCTAGTCCATATAAGCTTGTATAAAGATAGAAATGAAGTAAGATAGTGTGCTTCCTTCTGAGGTAACTCCAGTGAATGGACTCCGTCCCTCAGTTTACCTATTCATTAGAATTATTTGTGAGTACACTGAGACTATATGGCTTCCACGATTGTCTTTGTCAGTATAGTGCTGGTCAGTTTGTAATTATTAAAATACAGAACTAATTTATTAAAAGTCTAATACTAGGAATTCATATTGGAATTTATTATGATCTTTAATATTTAAGCTTAGGCTTTTATTTCCTCTCATTACTGTTATACTTTGTTTTGCAATATAATTCTCTTTTCAAATATTAGATCCTTTCTTATTCAAAGGGAAAAATAGAACCAAAAGCCTGAAATCTCAGTAGTTTTTGTATTGCTTTTAAATGGATAGTTTTAAATTAAATTATCTCTTCTGATTATATATAACTAAATCTATTATAGTTATTTATAATCTTTTGATAATTTCTAATTTTAAAGTTCATTTTCTTTTCCATGTATATGTAGAATAATGCCGGGTTGGAGGATTTTGAAAGGAAAAAAACCCTTGGAACAGGTTCATTTGGAAGAGTCATGTTGGTGAAACATAAAGCCACTGAACAGTATTATGCCATGAAGATCTTAGATAAGCAGAAGGTTAGTGTATTTGTCTTTATTTACCTAAAAGGTAAATTCAGTTTTATCAGTTAGATTTTATTAAACAGATGCAATATAATGACTTTCCGTTGATACCTTCAGATAATTATTGCATTTAATTTTCATTCTTATTTATTATGACTATATGAAACATAGTTAATAGTTAAGTATATAGGGATACATTATTTCAATAATTATATAATAGGTGAATGTTTACTATCAAAATATTGAATTGAACATGTAAAGAACAGGCATCTCTAATACATACTGCCTTGTGGAAAATGCAGGGATCTGTTGTACTTGATCTTTAGATTGAAGTAACAGAAACTTAGTGAGATTTTTAATGGCTTATTTTGATTGACAGTAGAAGCCCTTTGTTTAACATGATTGAGTTTGCTGAATTTAAAATGCCAGTCAAGCCAGAGAAAAAGTTGGAATAGTAATACAGTAAAAAATACCAAATGATTATGTTGTACCCTGAACCTAATATAGTGTTAAATGTCAATTATATCTCAGTAAAATGGTTAAATCATTTTGAGAAAACAGTTTTTAAGTTTTTACCACATATTAGAGTATCTAATGAATCAGGATGTCTGAATTATTCATGCTTTAAACTTCTGTTTTTCTGGCAATCACGTACAACTAAGGGAACATAAAAAATGGTAAATCTTGCTATATTATAGATATTATGTTCCCAAGAATGACAGTTTGGCTTACTGGAATGTAGGAAAATGTGGAGTAAATAGTACTGAGCTAGTAGTTAGGGTTACAGATAGTGAGTGGCTAGACTGATGCTGTCTAGTAGAAATATAATGTGAACCACATAAGTAATTTAAAATTTTTAGTAGCCACATTTTAAAAAGTAAAAAGAAATAGATGAAATCAATCTTAATAGGCTGTATTTAGCCCAATATGTCTAAAATATTATCATTGCAACATTTAGTTAATATAAAAATGGAGATATTTTACTTCATACCAAGTCTTCAGTATCTGATGTATGTATTACACTAACAGTACATCTCCATTCAGATTAGCCACATTTCAAGTGTTAAATAACCACATATGGCTAGTAGTTGCCATGTTGAACAGCACAGCATTAGACTGATCTTAAGTTCCACTCCAAACTGCTGTAAAACAAAAAACAAATTTAACCTCCAACATAAAAAGGAGTAATGACTTAAATCTCTCTAAAATTAAATATACCTATACACACATTTTATTGTGCATCTTTGTGTACTGCCCTTTTTTCATAACTTTTTTAACCATGCTTCCTGAAAAAATAGTTTAATCACTCTATTCACCAAGTCACTTCCTCTTAATTCTTTAACCCACAACAATTTAAATGTCTCCTCGTTTATCTCTTGCCTCTTGCTACTCCACTGAAATGGCTCTGCCAAGGGTCACCAATCCAGTGGCCTAATCAACAAAACCAGTGGGTTCTTTTTGCTCATCTTCTATGACATTTTACAGCCTATCCACTCTCCTGACCACTCCCTTAAAACTGTTTTGTCCCTGGACTTCTGTGACCCCTTGTTCTTATAATTATGCTCCTGCCTTTTTGGGCTCTTCTTTTTTATATGCCTTTTCCTATTATTTTTTCCTGTCTACTCTTTAAAGATTGCTAATCTCAATCTCTGGACTATCCCCTCTTCTTGTTTTCATGTTCTACACCTTCTCCCTCTGTACTGTCCAGGCTTCAATTCTTCCTTGAACTCTACACCTTTAATTTGTACAATATGACCACAAAGCTCTGACAGATCGACTAGTTCATGCTCTGATTTTCTAGGTGAGGTCATTGGGTCTCGGAGAGAGTAAGTTACTTATGCACTTATGTTAGTAGCACACAAAATTCTAAATATTTTTATTTAAATCAAATCTTTTTTATTAAACCTGTCATTAAAATATTGTCTGGATAGTCCTAATATTTTGTTATCTTTCTTAAGGAATTAATAGAATATGCTTTAGTCATAAAATATTAAAAGGATTACATAATATGCCATTTTCATGTTTAAAATATTTAGGGAAGAAGCTTTTAGTTCCTTTTTTTTTCTCTCTTGACAAGACAGTGATTTGTTAAGTAAATTACTGAGGTTACTTCATAGATAAATCATGGTAAAAGAGTATTTCCTAGAAGAATAGTTGCAACTCTATGTCATTTCTGCTATGGCAGTGTTCTGAATCTATTCATAATTAGGACAAAGATTTTATATCCTGAATTTTTTCAAATTTATTTATTTGAATTTGCAAAGATAAGTAATGAAATAACACTCCATAATCACCTTATTTTCTGTTAATGAAGTCACAAACCCTTCAATTTTGGCATCTCCTGTCTTAGGGTGTATGGGTTAAGGGGAAGAAAATCAGTGCAGAAATTAAGGAAATCGTATTTCTTCATTCCGTACATTATATCAGGCATTGCTAGGAGCTTTATATTTACTATATCTGAATTTTCACAATTCTGTGTGACATTAATCTCCCTTTTAAGACAATAACCTTTCTATTTAATTAGGTTTTCTAAAATCAAACAGGCTAATAAGATAAACCAAGAATTTGACTAGTTTGGTCTGATTTCTGTGTTTCTACTTCTTGTTAATTTTTCCTTTAAAATGTATTTGTTACCCTTAAGATCCTTTCTACCACCACCTAGTTTGGTCCCTTTAACATTAACTGGGCTTTCACAATAACATCTTAATTTCCACAACCCCAGACTTTTCACCTTCTATATATCACTTTCCTCACTGCCAAAAACGTTTTTCTTACCATATCATATAATTTTATTTACTCACTCAAAAAGCTTCCTAATATTTACTAAATAAAAGCAGAACTCTGCATCTAACTCACAAACTCTTCATAACTTTCTTCCATACTCTGCCATAGTCTTATTTAACTCTGTTCTACATGTCCTCTATTCTCTACTTTTCTGATTGAAACTTGACCCCCAGGAGTATACAGTGCCATGCTGGGTGGCCTGGGGGAGCATGTGATGATATATAGGCCATCTTCCTTATCAGTAACTCAAGTATTTGACTAAAGAAAAAAAAATAGCCAATAAGTATAATCATTTGTAAAATCTTTTAAATATATATATTTAAACTAACAAATATTAAGAAGTAAATGTAAATTTTATATGCATTTTGAAAATAAAATATGGACTAAACCCTTAGGATTACTTGTTATTTTTTCTCTGTCATATAGGGGTATTTCAGTACCAAATCTTGAGAAGCATTATCCTAAGCTATTCTCAGTTGAAACTAGCACCTCAGACTTACCTTTGTGTATTACCCCCCCCTTCAGGTAACGGTTCCAGATATTAATCTTGACTGCAGTATCTCCTCTTTCTTTTCCTAATCTTTGTTATGTATTCATCTGTAAGGCCCAGCTGAACTCTCACCCCTTTACATGGATTATAAAAACAATTGACATTTTTTGAGCTTTTACTGTGTGCCAGGCACTGTGTTAATCACTTCACATGCACTTTGTGACAGTCACTTTTAAAGTAGGTATTATTATCAACATTTTACAGATGAAGAATCTGGAATTAGAAAGATTATGTAAAAAAAAAAAAGTAATAAATAAATAAATAAATAAATAAATAAATAAATAAATAAAAATAAAAATTAAATTAAAAAAAGAAAGATTATGTATCAGGCCTAACTTAAACATTTTCTTGTATAATGTTATAACATTATAACTTTCATTTGGCAATTATTCACATATTAATATTCACACATTCATATACTATACTTCCAAATAGATTCTATGCAGCATTAAGGCAGACATTTCCTTGTCTTTATCTCAATTGCATTATTATGCCTTGTATGTAGTAGTAGCACATTTAAAAGTAAATTAGATTTTAATTAGTTAACTTATTAAACCAACTTAAAAATTAACTAGGCATTGCCAGTTCATATATCATATATATATGTATATATATATATCTCATTTATTTCTGTTTTTAATTGTTATGCCCTACATACACATAGTTGGCTTAGAGCTATAATGCAGAAAGCCTATATATTGCAGTTTTTATTACTTATTTCAAAGGAAACACATTGTCAATGCCTAACTAAAAACTTACTGTATCATAATATACAGAAATAAACAATGTGAAATATCTAGACAATGAAATATTATTTAGCACTCAAAAGAAATGAGCTGTCAATCCATGAAAAGACATGTAGGAACTTTAAATGTATATTACTAAGTGAAAGAAGCCAATCTGAAAAGGCTGAATACTGTATGATTCCAACTTTATGACATTCTAGAAAAGGCAAAACTATGGAGATGGTAAAAAGATCAGTGATTGTCTGGGGTGATAGGGAAGAAGGGATGATTAAATGGAGCACAGAGAAATTTTAGGACAGTGAAAGTACTCTGTATGGTATTAGAACAGTTACACACATGTCATTTTCCATTTGTCCAAACCCACAGAATGTACAACACCAAGAGTAAACCCTGGTATAAACTATGGACTCTGGGTGGTAAAGGTGTGTCAGTATAGGTTCATCACTTGTAACAAATGTACCACTCTGGTGGGGGAGGATATTGATAGTGCGGGTGACTATACATGTGTGGGGACAGGAGTCTCATGGAAAATTTCTGCTCAATTCTACTGTGAACCCGAAACTGCTTAAAAAAAAAAAAAAGATAAATACAAAGCAAGAATAATTATCTAGCTAATGTCACATAATTTATTGTGATAAGTATGGACTAAATAGTTCTGTAACTAGTTAGAAATTGGATGGTAGTGGTCCAACTACCCCTATTACAGATTTTAAAAAACCCTGATATCCTAAGAATTGAAATAACATCTCCAAAGTCATAAAACTACTTGATTAGAAGGCCTAGATTAGAATACAGATATTCTGACTCTCAGTTAAGTATTCTTTGCTCAATATTACTTTTATAATGGAATTGTATATACTAATAACTGGGTGGTATCTTTACCTTTTTTATTGATGTTCAACTTCTTGAATTTTGTGACTATCCCACACTGACAGTAAGCCTCTAGCAAAAAAGAATGCCACATTTTAATGACTTACACATATACTGGACAATTATTTATAACTCCCTAAGGTCACCTTTTCTTAAATATAGAATCACATGTGATAGAAGCATAGTCTTCATGAAGATAAGTTGCTTTCCCTGCTATGTATTTGAGTGGACAATCCAAAGGAGGCTTGATTAATCCTAAATGAGCAATTTGTTTTAAAGACATAGTTGGGTTTTTGCCAGTATTTTGTGTCCTCTCTTGTAGCTACACAAATTGAAGTTTCAGAATTTAATCTTGTATTTATTCAGGTATTAGGAAATGAACAGATTGTTCATTTTTACCTACTGTTTTTCAATTATTGGCTTTTCCTCAATCCTTAATTTCCTTGCTGATCTTCTGAAGACTTAAAATCAATACCTACTTACTGCAGTGATTTGTACCAACTACTTTAGTGGACTGACTGTAAGTCATTAGGAGCTAGTATTTTCACCTACTAATTTTTTAAGTAATGTACTAGGAGTCTGTTTCTTTTTAGCTCTTGCTTCTTGACTGAAAAATCGTTGACCTTCTTAAGACCAAATTTTAAATCTTCAGTTAGGTTTTTCATTTGAATCTGATAAACCTCCTTGGTCGTTATTATCATCCTTACCAACTTAGTGATTTTGCTTATCCAAGCTCATTATTATATGAAAAGCATTTTATTTAAATTTTTTCTTTTAAAATTATAGTAAGTTTTAAATTCTGTTCAAGTATATTAAATATATTTATCTCTCAATTACAGGTTGTTAAACTGAAGCAAATAGAGCACACCTTGAATGAGAAAAGAATATTACAGGCAGTGAATTTTCCTTTTCTTGTTCGACTGGAGTACTCTTTTAAGGTAGATTTTACAGTATTCAAATAAAATACTCTTATTTATATATATTTTTAAAAATCTGAAACTGTCATAGGATTTTAAGCCACATCATAAACCTGGAGAATATGAATAAACAAAAAAGGGATATATTTAGATTTTTTGTAATTAAATCCTATTGCACTTATAAACTTAGGTTAACATTTGAAAAAGTTTTGGTTCTCCCTAGGAAAATTTTTAAAGGTAATGTGTAATTTTTCATGAAATGGTATTATAAATTCAAATATTTCAATTTATCAAAATCCATAGAAATATCTTATTAATATCTTAAGTGGTTCTTATACTCATGCAAATGAATATACATACATACCTTCCTTTTTAACCTTTTCTGACACAATCTTAACCATCTTTTCCTTAGTAATTTGTGTTCTACTCTTTCCATTTATATAAGGCAGAACACTCTTTGGTCTTCCATTCAAGTGTCTCACAAGGTTGTACAAGATTTATTCTTGAAGTTGGCAGCTTTTCAGCTCTTTAGAATAATACTTGGCATCTCTGCAATATTAGGTCATATGAATGATTTTAAACATTTTCCTTTTCCTCTGTTATTCTTTAAATCAGATGAATACCTGTATATTTAGGATGATGTTAAAATTAATCTCTCTGACCTAATTTAGTACATAAAATGTAAACATTCTTACTTTTTCAAATTGCTATTTTAACTGTTATTCCTTTTTATGCACTATAGCATTAAGTCATTGCCTTAATGTCTAATTGTTAAATAGTTAGTGTTCTCTGCAAAGTCAGGAACAGCAAAAATCTGAGACTAATTTGTGTTAAGAATACTAGGGAAAAAAAAATGAATTCCCCATTGTAGAAAAATTAGAGCATCTTCCCTTTATTCTCTCCTTCCCAATGTTAGTAATCTCTCAGGTGGATTTTTAAATTTGTCTTTTTCTAATTGAACATGGTGTTATTTTAAAATATTTTCTTAAAATAATCTAGGTTTCATAATTTTTATTTATTTATTCTTTATTTGTTGATAGGATAATTCTAATTTATACATGGTTATGGAATATGTCCCTGGGGGTGAAATGTTTTCACATCTAAGAAGAATTGGAAGGTTCAGGTAACTAATATTTTATCCTCCTCAAATCTTTATATCCTGTGTTTGTTTATTTATTTATTTTTAAGATTTTATTTATTTATTCAGAGACACGGAAAGAGAGAGGCAGAGACATAAGCAGAGGAAGAAGCAGGCTCCATGTAGGGAGCCTGATGTGGGACTCGATCCTGGAACTCCAGGATCATGCCCTGAGTGAAAGGCAGATGACCAACCACTGAGCCACCCAGGCATCCCCATTGTGTTTGTTTAAAACCAAATTTTTAAGTTATTGCTGATGATAACAATTTATTTCATTTAATTTAGTAGGACGTTAGCTATCTGATGAATTACGTAGAAACATTAGTAAGAGGTCACACCATACTGAGTTTTAAAAATCAAATGAAGGGCACCTGGATGGCCCAGTCAGTTAAGCATCTGCCTTGGCTCAGATCAGGATCCTAAGGTCCTGGGATTGAGCCCCTCAGGCCCCCTACTCAGTGGGGAGTCTCTGTCTCCTCCTTCTGCCCTTCTCCTACTCTTACAAATAAATAAAAATATTTAAAATAAATAAATAAAAATAAAATGAAGCACCATGATACCCTTGTAAATATGCTACCATTGGTAGGCATTATGAAGGCCTGTTATTTAAAGAATTTTCAGAAGATGCAAAAAAATTAATTTAAACATACTGGCATTAAAAAAATAAACATGCTGGCATTAATTGAACAAATATTAATAATACAACTCTGGGGAAGAGGTTTATGTAAAGATGAAGATGAATATATAGAAAAGATAGTAACAGTATCATAGTGATGAGATTATAAAAGTTTGTTTCACACAAATTTAATTTTCCTTAAAGTTATTGCTACGTTGTTTTAAGTAAACATATATATGTGTGTGTGTATGTATGTATATATATATATTTTATATATATAAAATATATATACCTATTTTAAAGAGTTTGTTCTTTATCATTAGGTGTTTTTTGTTTGTTTGTTTTAAAGATTTTTTTTATTTATTCATGAGAGACACAAAGAGAGAGAGAGAGAGGCAGAGACACAGGCAGAGGGAGAAGCAGACTCCATGCAGGGAGCCCAATGTGGGACTTGATCCCGGGACTCCAGGATCACGCCCCAGGCTGAAGGCAGGCGCCAAACCACTGAGCCACCCAGGGATCCCCTGTTCTTTATCATTAGGTTATTGCTTACAAGGCTACACAGTTTTTAAAATAGATTCAGTTAACTTTACTTGTGCGTGATAGTCTGTAAGCTACTACTGTTCATTAGTAATCACTAATAGAATGAAGTTGAAACCCAGAGCAGGTCCAGCTTCATTTAGCACATTATCTGTTGGCATGATGAAAGTACATTCAAGAGTTCAAACTGTTGATGATGATAATCCAATTCAGAAAAGAAGATGATGATAGACTCAGATTATCACAAGATCATATTCAATTATGGGCCAACATTAGAGTTACTTTAGTTATCTGAGGCCTAAGCCAAAATTTATTGACCTAATATGATAAGGCACCTAATATGTATCAGGCATTATGTCTGTTTATTTTTAATGATTGCTTTCACCTACTGTTGTCCATTCTCCTACTACCCTTGTTCATACAGGCCCAGACTCCTCAGATTGCCTCATGATAATTCAAAGCTTTATATTGAAGCACTACACCTAAACCTGTCTTCAAATAATATTTTGTCCATTTTCTATAATTACTAAATTCTTCCCTTTGCAACTCCCCACACTCCTATTTCTTTAATACCTCACTTAGTACTAGGTGGAAAAGCAAGTTGAGTGTAATAATTCACACTGAGACATTATCTTTTCTAATCTTTCACTCATACTACATGTACACTTGAGAGGTTACTAACTCCTATCTTAGAAACTTTGAGGCAACAACAATACTGAGTTGTTGACCATGGCTTTAGTCAGAATCAAGGCAATCATTATGATTCTCTACTTAAATAGCAACTGTCTAGACTTAAAGCTGTTTCAACATTAAGTTCTCCTACAGGATATTTTGCTTTCATCTTTCAACAGTTTGATTACAGATCTATGTAATGTTCATGTTCCTCCACTCAGATGTCAGTGTATGGAAGTAAATTTAAAATGCTTATTATATCATATTTACACTGATAAATTTATATTTATTTATAAGTATAAGATGCTTGTGTTTCAAGTTAAGAATGTTTTAATGACAAGGTTGATTCTTCCAATTTCCTTTTAAAATGTACCCCCCACCACTCCTTGTCATACAGTGTATGATACAGATTTTACAGTGTTGAGGAAGGGCTGAAACTCTAAAGGAATTATAAAATATTTTCCTCTAAAAGTATTTTTCTTTACATACTCATTTATTCAACAAATATTTCCTGAGCACCTGGTATGTATCAATCTAGAACCTAGAAATTATAATGACAAGCAAAAGGAGCAGCATATATAATCTTTTCTGGAATTTCTATTTCTGGTGCTATGAGATCAAATTAATGCCAACCATCTTGAGGGAAATTCTATTCATAGTTCATGTAATTCATTGAGGACATAAATCTGAAAGTCATCACAGTTCATCAGGCGGATTAGCAGAATTCATTGTATACACTAGAAGTTGAAATAGAAACTCAAATTTGAAAATCAGTACATCCTTTGGAATAATACTGAATGTGGCATCATCATTACACTGATCTATCAATTGATCTAATTTGTGCATACAGGAACTGTACATGTTTACACATGTTTACATTTATGTTTAGATACCTGTGTAAACATGCATAATAGAAGATTTGGAAATTCATACATGGATTTATCTATGATTTCTGGATAGGATTATGGGTGCTTTTTATTTTTCTTCAATATTTTATGATGTTTTTAAAATAATGAGACTATATCATTTTTGTAATAGGAATAGTCTGAGTGAAATGGCATTAGTCTGCAGATTAATGCAGATAAACAAGTTCTGTGTAGTGAAATGCTTTAAGCATTTGAAATTTGTGATAAAGTTAGAGTCTGTCAACAATTACAATGGCATGGTAGACAATGTAATTGACACATTTGCTTTTCAGTCATTCTCAAAGAGAGACATAAAGACATCAATATCTTCTAATATGGATAATAATAATTTAAAATAAGATGACAGTTTTAGAGTTATATTTTTCTTCAATGTATGCTGCCTCCTAAGCATATTATTAAAGTATTATTTGAAGATAATTCAGAGGTTAAAAGATAATCAGAAACTAACAGGATTCTTTACATATGTTTAAAAGAAAAAGATTTTGCTTCCAAAGTATCTCTACTAAATTTTTTACATGATCTATTAATTACCATGTGTTAACCTATTTTATAGAAAAATCAATGTTTTTTTTCTTTGTAGTGAACCCCATGCACGGTTCTATGCAGCTCAGATAGTGCTAACATTCGAGTACCTCCACTCACTAGACCTCATCTACAGAGATCTAAAACCTGAAAATCTCTTAATTGACCACCAAGGTTATATCCAGGTATGACTTGAACACATATATATAATGTATTTGAGAAAATATTAGGTAAAAGTTGTATGTATTTAACCTCAACTACCAGTATTGGTTTTTTTTTTCTTTGAGCGAGACAGTTCTTCCTAATAGCTTAAATTGAGCTCATGATTCTGCCACTAATACCAAGACCAAAAATCCCATCAAGAATAGAATATGTTTATACCTCCCATAGTCTATAGTTGTGAACTGAACACAGGCTCCTACATAACGAAATATATAGAATAGCTAAATTTGTGAGCTCTCATTTAGTGCCAGGCATTATTCCAAGTGTTTTACATGTATCATCTTTTTTAGTCCTGATAACCATATAAAGTACTGCTGTTATCCTCATCTTAAGGCTAACGGAATTAAGGCACAGCAAGTCACAGGTAGTAGAGTCAGAATTTGAACCCAGTCTGTCTCTAGAGTCAGAGACAGGGCAGCTGCCAAAGAGCCCTGGCTACCAATACTGAACTGGTGGAAGTATTTTCTTTCTACTTCTTCCATCAGTAGAGTGGGAGCATCCCTTTTTACATAGTTGATTCTCCTGTTGATTATTTTGCACTTCTGATGCTGTAATTCATGGCAGAGCAAAGGCTGAACTCAAGGAATATTTACACCACTGCTTCATTTTTGTTAAAACTATTTATTGCTATCTTTTTTTGTGTGTTTATTTCTTTGAGTCAGGGAAAAGTTCTCCAGAGTGAACCTTCCTTCACTAATAGTGGCCTGCGTGGATTAGTTTCAATTACATTGATTTAATTTTTTTTCATGGTTTTAATTTTAACCCTGATTTTTTACTTCAACTTAGGTATGATAAAGACATTTACTGTGAGATAATGATGAATGTTTGCAAGTTTTTTTTTTCTTTTATAGGTTACAGACTTTGGGTTTGCCAAAAGAGTTAAAGGCAGAACTTGGACATTATGTGGCACTCCAGAATATTTGGCTCCGGAGATAATTCTCAGCAAGGTATATTTATAATGTCATTATGTAAGAGGTAAAAATATAAGGCATGCATCACTGTGGACTTTTATAAAAATAGTTTACTGAGCTAATATTACACTTTAATCTACATTATGAATTTATGTCTATTTGATTACTTAAACAATTACTTAGCATCTACCACTAATCCAGTTACCTTTCAATTTTAACTCTGAATCTAAGAGAAATAGAGTGGTAGAGCATAGGGAATATAGTGAATAATATTGTAATAACTTGGGATCCCCGGGTGGCGCAGCGGTTTGGTGCCTGCCTTTGGCCCAGGGCGCGATCCTGGAGACCCGGGATCGAATCCCACATCGGGCTCCCGGTGCATGGAGCCTGCTTCTCCCTCTGCCTGTGTCTCTGCGCCTCTCTCTCTCTCTCTCTGTGACTATCATAAATAAATAAAAATTAAAAAAAAATAAGCTTAAAACTTTAAAAAATATATATATATTGTAATAACTTTGTATTGTGGCACATGGTAACTAGATACATCATGATGACCATTTCATAATATATATAAAATGTTGAAAAAAAAATGTTGAATCACTATGTTACCCATCTGAAAGTAATATAGTATTATATGTCAACTATACTTCAAAAAAAATAATGTGAATGTTACCTCTAGATCCATATATTTTTCTTCTAATTCTACTGAGAACAACTACCATGTTTCACTGTATAAATTTAAAGCTTCCAGCATGATGGTTTGATTTACATAGATTGTGGAATAGATTACCACAATAGGTTTAATCAACATACATCATCTCATATAGATGTTATAAGGAGAAAAGAAAAAAGTCCTGTTTTGAAACCAAAAACATGGCGTTTTCATAATTATTCCCAATAACAGGAGGGTGGGCTACCTTTGCTCTGGGTTACCCCACAAGGCAAATGTAAAAATGATACGTACTAGTTCCCAATTCTTCCTCTGTTTCAACTTTACCACTTAAATAAAAGAAATGCATGCAAATGTCTTTGAATTTTAGTTTAAAACAGGAATATTATAGCAATTGAATAGTTTGTCTTTTTGAAGATAGCTCTACTTTTCAAAGCACTGAAAATGCGGTGAGAGAAATTTGTATCATGTATAAAAGGATGGTTTTGAGTCTGTTTTCCTTTCCATTGCCATCCCAATGGGGGGGAAGCTAGAAAGGAGAAATTGACAATGACTGAACACAAATATGACAAGGAAAGATAAAGGGATAATACACATGCCTTAATATTTACAAACTGGAAAACTACCCCCTGAATAATTGAAATTTGGCTAACCTATACAAGAATAAAATAAATGATCTCATTCAACTTTCCTCTTGTTTATAATTTAAATCATCTGTAACTGTTTAGTCCTTTGTAATCTAAATTTCATTGCTGTTAACATATTTCTTCTGTGAGAACACTTAACAATGTGATGACAGAGTAAGCACCAAAACTTTAAAAGTGTGTATATGTATATATTGTAAAAGTAATAGATGTCCATTGTACAAAATTTGGAAAAGGCAGACAAATAAAAAGAAACAACCAAAAAAACCTATCATCCTCACCATCCAGAGATAACCTTTAAAAAAAAACATTATATTTTTCTGTGCATGTTCTCATAGTTGAGATATAGTGAATGTATGGTTTGTACTCCGCGTTTTTCACTTGCATGATAACAGGTATGAAAATATCATTCTAATGGTTTATTTGCAAATGTATCAAAAAGTATTTTGCCATTTTTCTATTGCTGAATATTCAGGTCATTCCTTTTTCCTTTTTTGCTATTATAATAAATAAATGCGATAAACATAAACATTTTGTTGTATAAAGATTTTTCTGCATTTTAAATTATTTTTTCAGAACACATTCCCAGAAGTAGAATTACTGAGACAAAGGGTATGAACATTTTTACGTCTCTCCATAAATAATTGCCAGAGTGCTTTCCAAAAAGATTGTAACATATTATACTTAGCAGTGTGAGAGAGGCTGTTCAGTCATACTACCCAGCATTGGATATTCTTATTTTTAAAATCATTACTAATTTAATAAGCATTAAATTATATTTCATTATTTTAAGTTTCATGTCTTTGGTTATTAGATCTTTTTAATGCTTTATAGACATTTGGTGGGTTTTGGTGTATGTCTGAATTATTAGTTCATGTCCTTGACCTATTTATCTATTGTAATTTAGTTTTTCTTACTGATTTAATTCTCTATACCTAGCATATTAAAAGTATCTGGCATAGTTTTTATAAACATTAACATAATCTGAAACATAGAAATCAAAGTTTAATAAAAGGATATGGCTCAACATCACATGCTTTCATTATAGTAAAAATATTGTAATGAGTGACATTACTAGTGAGTTGAATTCAAAGAATTAAAGCAAAATTGATGCCCATTTCTATTAGCAAATTAAAGTGCTATTCTTTTTATGCTAGTCTCCCTTTAAAAAAACATACAGGAAAAATATCTCTATATTATAGTATATTTTAGCTAATAATTTGAAAATTAAATGGTTTGTAAAACTAAAATTTTAACAAAAGTTTGGAGTGTGGGGAGTGGTGAAGGTAATTTAAGGGCAGACAAAAAGATCTGGCAAGAATGGCAAGAATCCAGTTTATTTCTCTTCATGATCAAGTTGGGTTTTTCCCCATAATCTTTTGTGCCAACTGACACTGATCATAGTTAATAACAAACTTTATAAAACATGTTATTATTTTATTTTATTATAAATAGTTCTTAATTTTAGCATGTTTAGTATAAAAAAAGAAAATTAACCTTAGAATTGTACATTTTGGTTTGCAGTGTACTTTGATTATTTCCTTTAATTAAGTCCTTAACAAAAACTCCATGAATTAGTAGTTTTTTCTGTATCTTTTAGAGATGAGGGGCAGGACAGTAGGATAGCTAAAGTAACTTAAATATTTACATTTATTAGGCTCCAAATTAAACTTGCAGCTTTCATGAAGATTCTGTGAAATGATGGGAATGCCCATAGTATAATCATCTCCTAACGCCAACAGTATAGAGTATTTCAACTCCACTGTTTACTGCGAAGTCCAGTATCTAACATTTTGTCTAAAAACCTTTGACTTTTCTAAGGATGGTCCAGAAAACTTGATTTATAAGGTTATGGGCCTAGAATGGACTTGAAAAGGTAATTTAGTAACTCCTTTTTCATTGTTAAGCAGCAACTAAATTATTCCAATTAATTAAGGGATATTTATTGTCTATAATATTCTTCATGATTTTACGAATAAGGTTTAATAGTATTTCCTAATATCCAATTCCAATATTTGGAAATTCTCCCCGTTGTTTAATTCAAATGTGATGTGATATATTTTGTTCATTTTTTATTCTATCCTAAATAGCTAGCTGCTCAACAACTGCTCTTTAACAAATTTCATATACTTGAAGATCATTTTGAAATCATCTATTACTTTATTCTCCTCTGAGTAGATTAAGTAATAATTGATATCTTCTGCTGGTTTATCTCAGGGCTACAATAAGGCAGTGGATTGGTGGGCATTAGGAGTGTTAATCTATGAAATGGCAGCTGGCTACCCCCCATTCTTTGCAGATCAACCAATTCAAATTTATGAAAAGATTGTTTCTGGAAAGGTAAGTAATACATTTTATTATTCCTCTTTCATTCATTATTTCTATAATGAAGCGTACGCCTTATAGATTGACACCATTGATGTCATCAGAATATTACCCTAAATTGGGAAAAATACAGAAATATCCGTAGTTGCTGCCTTTGTATTTAGCATTTAAGATAACAAAATAAATATTAAATCATTGAAGTTTCTTAAGAAAAAGCAGTTTTACAAATTAGCAAAAAAAAGCAATTTTGTTTTTTATTACTCTATGAAATATAGGAACATACCCCTAATTCTCAATTTTTCTTCAAATAAGTAAAAATTGCTAGTTATTTCATGTGGGTAACTCCTTGAAGAGAAGTTTTAGAGGCTATTTTTATATACCTTTGTCTTCTCAGGAGAGACCTGTTCAAATTATGTTAAACATCACAAAATTGGAAGTAAATATAAAATAGACAAGCCTTTATAAGATGGAAATTCATAGAAATGATATAAACAATTTTTTATGTTGATTGTGATTTTAATTGCCATTGATCTTTAGCAAGTATGGAAAAAACCTTTTTTTGAGCATGAGTAGATTCACTATGTCATAGTATTTTACATCTTGTAATTACTCCACCAATTTCTTTTGCATTTATAATCCCTAATTTTGTTTCCAAAAGTATTTTGTTTAAAACAAACCATTCACTCCTGCCAAGCATATACCTCAGATCTTTTTTAAAAATACTACAGTCAATTTTCATAGAGGTGAGCCTGATTTCTTTCTACCACAGAAAAAAAAAAAAAAAAGAATAGGCTTTTAAAAATTCCAGAAAGACCTTTTATACATTTTTGATAGAATTTATAAGAAAGGGTGATTTCCCATTTTTCCATTTTTCCTGTTACTACATGTGGTATGCTGTATTTGTCTTTTTCTTTTCTCTAGATCACATAGCCCCATTTAGAATATGACCAGGAAATAGAGCATCAACCTTAACATAGCATTATCCTGAGATGTAATGTAGTTGACTTTTTCATATTTTGTGACCTTCTAATGCAGAAAATTGCCTAATCAACCTAAAGAATCTTGAAGGAGATAGGGGAAACGTCTCTGTTTCTTTGTATCTTAGCCAGATTCACACTCATGTGATTCATGAACTTAAAATTTATAATATCACCTATTCAGTAGCTTCCCTAAATGTTCCTGATATAGTCATTTATCTTTTTTACTAAGATCCAAATTTAAATCATGGATGCTACATAGCTGACTATAAGAACAAGATACTAATAGAACATAGAATCCACATATAAACACAGTATTGTTCCATTTCTCACAGCACATATGTAGTCTACAGGGGTCACAAGATTTTCAATTATATTTTACTTCTTTTTTATGGGGAAAGTTTTATTTTATGGAGGTATTCACAAATTAGGGGGCTCAGTAAAGAACTTATACTTCAATGTCAAAAATAAAAAATAAATACTTCTTACAAATAACTAAGCTAGGTGTTGAAAGATTTAAGCTAAGGAAGTGCAGAAAGGTAGAATGAGCAATTAAGTATCACTGCTGTCCTTGTCACATTTGTAGATCTCTAGGCCTCAGGTTTCTTACCCTTGTAATTGTTTTTACCCAGCAGAATATTAAAGTACCTGTAAAAGAACTTTTGAGATAAACAAAGATCAAGAAAAATTCGTAGACAAGCCAGGGATTTATTTTTTAAGAAGTTGAAAACTTATTATGTAAAATTTCAAGAGAGAGTAAGAACCAAAGATGATATGAAGAATGTTGAAAGAACTAAAATGCTTTAAAATCAGTGAGAGAAGCATACAGTAGTCAACCCTTATCAGTAGTTTCAGTGACCTTCAGTCAACTACAATCGAAAGCAGGTGATCCTCCTCCTGAGGTATCACCATCAGGTCATTAGTAGTCTTCCACTATGTCACAACACCTATTTTATTTTCTTCACTTCATGTCATCACTTAGGCACCGTATCATCTCACATTATCACAAGGAGGTGAGTAGCCTACAATAAGATGGTTTGAAAGAGGGACAGAGAGAAAGAGACCACCCAGGTAACTTTTATTACAGCAGCATATTGTTATAATTGTTCTTTATTTTTAATCTCTTACTGTCCCTAATTCATAAATTAAACTTTATCCTAGGTATGTATGTATGGGAAAAAACTGTATATATAGGGCTCAGCCAAGATTAAGGATGCAGAAATTATACTAATAGTTCCAAATAACTTAATTACAGATCATTACAAAGTTCCTGAATCTTTACTACATTGCATTTATTTATACTTAACTTTATAAAAGGAATAAAACTGTCTGACAAGGATGCCATCATAATTAAATTTTACTTCCTTAGAAAAACTGCTTTATATAAAATGAATGTATCTTCATTTGTATGAATTGACCTTTATTAGCCAATCATTCTACATTGTGTAAAAATTTTTTTAACTGCTTATGAATATGTTTTTATTTTATCTAACTTTAATAGAAAAATCCAATATTAACTTAATATTTAAATCTGCATATATTCTAAAATCCTGTTTAAATCTGAGTCACCTTAACAACACCTTAGCAACATAAAATTTTATATTTTTCTTTACTTAGAAATAGGATAGGATGTTTGGTGTACTATTGTTTTTAACTAAAGGTGCCAGATTATCTCTTCCTATATTAGGTATAAAGTTTTTCATCCCTTTTCCCCTTTGTTCCTAAAGTGGAACTCATGAAAAGCAGAATATTGCCATTAAGTGATCTCCAGGATCTGTTTTATATGAGCATAAAATCATATGCACCATTCCCAATAAAACCATCTGTTTCAACACTCAAATCCAAGCTAGAATGTATCTCTGCATTACAAAAGTATTATCTCTCGAGCTAGTAAATAAAAGCCAAACTGGAGACTAATATTTAAATTTTTTAATTATTCAAGTCATTAAAAATCAAATTTTGATCTTGCAAATCTTGTATTTATATTTAAAATCTTTAATGTCTGAGTGATATATCATTTAAAAATGTTTCAGTGAGAATTATTTTTTTCTAATTTTTTTAAAGTATGTTATTTTATACAACATTTTTATTGATTACATTTTTCTGTCCTGAAACTGTGTTATAAAGATTTTAGGTGTCAGTAACATCAAAATTAAAATGAAATATATTTAATGAAGTGATTAATTCACTGAAATACATATATTTGAAAATTAGATTCTTAAATACTTTCTGTATTACAATATTTTAATTCAGGTTGTTATTTTTAAATGCAGAGAAAGATGATCAATCAGCTTGTTAGATTCTCTCCTACACATATTTTGCCTTTAAAAAAGGAGGGGGTGGTATTTAAAATGTCAAATTATTCATGCAATATCAAGGTTCAGGTTTAGAAATGCATAGTTGACAGAAAAGTCTTATAATTTTTGCATTAAATTTGCCACATCCTAGCACTATATATATGCTGAGTTTCTGTATATAGTCTTTAAATTCCATACTTCAGTGCCATATACTCTGTGACAAGAATCAGTTATGGTTTCCACAGCAACTCTATCTGGTTGCACTACTCTTGGAAATATTAAAGTTAATATTGTGTTGAAAAGTGATACTTGCAAATAAGGCAGTCAAGTAACAGCTGTTGTAGAAACTATAACTTTAGAGTCCTTCACTTAGATAATTTTTAAAATTCTAAGCTTCATTATATATAAAGTAAATATTATTGCACTTTTAATGAACATCAAAAATGTACAAGAAGACACTATGCAAAATATAAAGTTGTAAACATATGTATATATAGAATGATCAAAGAGGTGGTTCATTTTTTCCTCAAGGGAAATTCACATTCACATGAAAGGTAATTGATTAGCAGTCAACTTTTTGTATCATGGGTCCCCAAAACCATTCCCAGGTTAGGTGATTCACTAGGAAGACTCACAGACTTCAGCAATGATACTCAAGAAGTGAATACCTTCTATTGTAATGAGTACCTTCATTTTAAGCTACCTTATAACAAAAATCAGCAGAGAAGGCTCATGGGGCAGTCTCTAGGGGATACTAGGCACAAGCTTTCAAGAGTCTTCTCCCAGTGGAGCTAGAGGGGATGAACTTAATTCTTCCAGCAACAAATTGTTGTCTACTAGGGAAGCTCATTAGAGACTCAGAGCCCAGGGATTTTACTGAGATCACATACACACTTTCTACCTAATGCATACACCTACATCCCAAACTCACAGAGCAAAATAGATGTTCAGCATAAGCCATGTGTTTGTACAATCTAAGTACAGTGAACCACTCGTATTAAGCTATGAATTTTCTACCACAGGACTGTCCTTGAGTAGTCTAAATATCTAGTGATAGATACGGCTGTCTTCAAAGTTCCTTCTTGGACTTAAAATTCAGCTTCAGATCCTTGAAATATTATTGTAACAGAAAGATTGAAAAATTAAAAATATAGAATTAGTGCCTTGCATCAGTCATAAAAATTACATAACTTCTTTTCATACCTGAGGGATGAAGTATACTTTCATCATTTTCTAGATGAGGTAAATGAGACTCAGAAAGGTGGAAGAGTTTGCCCTAAAGCATAGAGTATGTATGTGACTGGAGTTGGAATTAAACTCAGGTATTCTGGGATCCCTGGGTGGCGCAGTGGTTTAGCGCCTGCCTTTGGCCCAGGGCGCGATCCTGGAGACCCGGGATCGAATCCCACGTCAGGCTCCCGGTGCATGGAGCCTGCTTCTCCCTCTGCCTGTGTCTCTGCCTCTCTCTCTCTCTCTCTGTGACTATCATAAATAAATAAAAATTAAAAAAAAAATTTAAACTCAGGTATTCTTTCTATGGAAGCGATAAGCTGGTAGAATTTTTGAGATGGTTAAGAATGTTCAGTTTCATTTAGTTTAACTCCTTTACCCCATATGTAGGTAAATCAAGATCTAATTGCCCAAAGATAAAAGGTAGTTTGTGGCAAACCAGAAACAGAATCTAATTCAGTGGTTCATTATTTGTTTCCTTGGCTTCAGTAACTCTTTACAATCTTAGTTTTATTCCTGCATTATTGATCTTCCCTTGTCAGCCTCCTTGCCTTGGTCCTCTTCTCTTCTCTGCACTTTCTCCATTGGTAGTTTCATCCATTTTCATGACTTTACATGCAAACTGACAATTTCCAAATTCACTTTTTCAGTCTATACCTGACTCTTGGGTTGCAAACTTTGTAGCCAACTTCCTACCTGACATCTCCATTCAGGTATCTAATAAATATCTTAAACTGTACCTGTTCCTCCCATTGCTCCTTCCATCTCAGTTGATGACAATACCATCTTTTACATTACTCAGTTCAAGACACCCTGAAGTCTTCACTCCATATCTAATGCATAGGAAAACCATTTTGGCCCTATTTTGTGAATATACACAGAATTCAGCTACTTCTTATCACCTTCACTGATACTGCTGTCTTCTTGAGTCACTTAAAAATGTTAAATTAGACCCTGTTACTTCTTCTAGAACCTTGCAATGATTCATTTTCTTTTTTTAATTTTTTAATTTTTTAAAAGAGTTTTGTTTTTTTATTCATGAGAGACACAGAGAGGCAGAGACCTAGGCAGAGGGAGGAGAAACAGGCTCCATGCAAGACCCAGGATCATGCCCTGAGCTAAAGGCAGACACTCAACCTAAACCACCCAGGCATCCCCCCCTCCCCATTTTTTTCAGAGTAAAAATCAAAGACCTTACAATGCAAGACTGTGAGGTATGATAGGGTGACATTTTTAAAGGATCACTCTTTTTGCTAAATTACTATCTATCATTTCTCTTCCTCACTAGAATGTAAACTCTGAAGGTAGGACTCTGTCTTATTTTGTATACTACTCTATCCCAAGCACAGAGTGGGTGTCATGAAGTGGACACTCACTGTCAGAGATACTGACTCATTGGTCTTCTGTGTATGTTTTAAATTATCACAGACTATTTTGATACACAGTATATGTCAAAAGCTCGTTCTGTATGTCTATACCTAACTGTAGAAATTGATTTATTCATAAGAATATATCATTAGGAAACTCAGAAGTAACTTGGTCCCTAAAGGTTATTAAAGAATCCTAAACAGGAAATACTAGAGGGAAAAGACCAAATAAACACTCTAGGAAGTATATACTGTGCAAACACCTCTTTCATGTTAAATAATGTCAGTTTCCAATAATCTTATCTCTCAGATCTAATGGCTTAATGGGTCTAGACTTTTTCTTTTCCATGTCTGGCTTTTTTTCAGCTTTCACATTGTTTGCCCAGTAATGGACTGGCAGAAAGATGTAGGAATCAGGAGGATTAAGTTATTTTCCCAAGAAAGAAACTGAGTTGGTAGTCTCACTGGAGCTTGGGCTCCTTATCTTAAAATGAAGGTTTGGACTAAATTAAACTAAAACCCCCTTTTTTCCAATATGATAGAATTCTAATTTCAATTTCTACAGCAGTTATAAATAATAATAGTAATACTCTTCTTAATATAATTTTGAAGTAAAAGTCATTCTTCCCATTATAGAAGCCTTTGGTGTTTCCAAGTTAATATACCATAAATAAAAGTAAAAGTCTTGCATCTGAAACATAATTGTATTTAAGTCAATTTCTGGTTTTTGCTAATTTCAGTTTGATGAATCAACATGGCTCTTTGGAAAGTCAAATCAACAAAGAAACTATGTTTCTGATTACATTTCAGAATAGTCATAGAAAAAATAACTTTCACCATGATTCTCATGATTTCTCCTTCAGTATACTCATAGGATCTGATAGATTCTTGTCACTAACGTGCTTATTAAGCAAGTGTGGGCTACCTATCAGAATCTCTGGGGAAGAAGAGGGTGTGGTGTGGAGGTGAGGAGGATAGGTCTATCATCTGGTAAGGTTTTCAAATGACTCTGATGTCTACCGTCACAACCCCCCGACTACAGCTCCCCATTTGAGAATTACTGTTGGAAAGATTACAAAGATAAACACACATATTAACTAATCCAACACCAACACCTTATCTGCATTCCAAAATAAAGAACTACTCTATTTAGGTGTATATATTCTTTAGGCATTAAACCGCACATTACCTGAATTCAAAAGATAATTTATATGTGGTACATTATTGTCTACTGTTCTGAACATGATGAAGGGGAAAATAACTGGCACATTACATTGAACAGTTCATGCAGACTCTATTCTAAACAAAGATAGCTCTATTTCAAATAAGTTACTTCTTTGGAATCTAAGCAAAGTTGGAATATAACCACTGTATAAATAAATCATGTTATTTTTAGACAATATGCCTTTTGAATACCACATATTCTCTAGTTTCTAGTCCAACTAGGATAAATGAGGAAGTGTGCATCAGTATTTTTAAGATGAAAATCTCAGTCGTTTGGAAATGTCCTGACAATAACTATTTTCAGGTTATTGAATCATAAAAACAGTACAGAATAATTAAGAGTGTATACTCTGAAGTCAGAGTACCTGGTTTGGAATTACAGCTCTATCACTTATTAGCTCTGTAATCTTAGGTGAATCACTTAATCTGTGTAAGTTTTGGTGGTATCACCTGTAAAATGGAAATCATAATCATGCTTACCTTAATGTTAAATTTTGGTTTTTATGAGCCAGTATGCATAAACTTCAGCACAGTGTCTAACTTCTAATAAGCCATTGTGTCGATAAAACTTTACTTTTACCAGTAAAAATTAAAAAGTGTAGCAATTCACATACTTTTTTAGGAATATAAACTCTCTTATAACCTGTGATAATATAGACTTTGCAAAAATGAGGATTTTAGTTGCTAATTTATATGCGTTGACCCCAAATCTTTCAATTAGTCTTTGGTTGTTGGACACAAACATTAGTTTTCCTTTAATCTGATGAGGATTCTAGTTTATTTACATTCAAATTTTTTTCTAGCAGAAAAAAAAAAAAAACTTCTGCATAGAGTAGTGAATAGAGTTGCAAATAATGCTTCTCAAGCTTTCATGCCCATATGAATCAGTTGGAGATAAAACCTCAGAATTTCAAACACAATGCCCCCATCATTTGAACTAAGCCCGGGAATCACCATTTTTATGCCTCAGCTCTCCCAGTTGATTCTGATGAAAGTGGGTCCTAGAGAAGCATTTATTTACAGAATAGCCTAAGTAGTAGTCAGATTATAGTTATAAATCTGGCTTTGCTATGGACTCTAACTAGCTTTGCATGCTCATGATTTAACTTCTACTTTGACAATATGAGAATCCAAACATATTAACACCATGTTAAGCATTTTGAAAGTCAGAATAGAAGTTAAAGAGCTCTATACATTTGAAGACAGTGTAATCAAGAACAAAATTCATGAGCCTAGGAATCATGACTAGATTTTTAGTCCCAGCTCTGCCACTTTATAGTCTAATGATTGGGTAAGTTATACAATGCCTCTGAATCCTAGTTTTCTCCCATCTCTGGGGTATAGTTTATACCTTATTCACCAACTATGTCATAGCTCCTTGCTATATATCCAGCACTAGAGCAGTGTAGTACATAGTAGGTCTCTTTAACTAATTGTTAACTACATGAACTACATTATTTGAAATTATGTAATAAATTCTGGGAATAAAAACACAAAAGTGGCACAGTACCCTCCCCCCAGAAGCTCATGGTCTGGGGGAAACAGATATACACAAATATTATAGCATACCTAAATAAAGATCAACTGAGGTAATGTCATAACACACAATAGGAGTTTATAAGGTGATGGTGGCACTTGTAGAGAATCACATTAAGAATACAAGGTGCTCAGAAGTGAATCTGTTCACCGCTCAAATTAGCATTTTCTTCAGAGGTTTGTGCTCTGTTTGAAGTTGAGGCCATGATAACCATTGGAATGTATGTTTGGCCACCTGGTGTGTTGGTACAGGTCCGGTTCCCATCGCACTTCAGTTCAGATCTCAAGGACCTTCTAAGGAACCTGCTGCAGGTGGATTTGACAAAGCGGTTTGGAAACCTGAAGAATGGTGTGAGTGATATAAAAACTCACAAGTGGTTTGCCACAACAGATTGGATTGCTATTTACCAGAGGAAGGTGAGCCATTTCTTTAAAAGCTTTTAAAAATTGGTATTTAAATTCTATGTAATAGAGATATTTTCAACTTGATACATGATTTTATTTTATTTTTTTACCTTTGAATTAATCCTACACAGAACTTAAGGGACCTTTCCAGCCCCAACAAAAATGAGTTTTCTCCTTGATAAAAGAGAAAGCATATTCTGTTTTGACCATCAATCTGAAATGTTTTCAGTGTCAAATTTTTCCTACTCATGCCTCTGATTCTTCACAATATCATGGTAATTATACAGTAGACAATGTCACAAGGGTTTGCATTTTAAAACTAATGTGAAGCCACATTAGAAAGACAACATATAAACAAATATATTCTCCCACCCAGAATTTGCACAAGCTAATTTAATAACTTTAATAGCTAGATTCATAAGATTATTTTTCAGTCTTTTATCACTTCACCTTTGTAAAAATTGAGACATTTAAGAAAAGATTTTGCTGTGCTGAATTACCTTTATTTCTCTTTGCTTCTTAAATGCCCAGTTAAAGATAATTTGTATTTATAAAGTGTTTACATCTTGAATATTTAATTTTTTTCTATAAAACCAAAACTTCTAATATTTCAGAGACTTGCCATATTTAATGATGCTGTGCAGCCACATGAGTGAATTTCCTTAGGAAAAAAATGTAAATGCTGTAATTGAATATTAATAGCACAGTCTTCCTAGTTTTTATCTTTTAGAAAAGATTATAAAAACAAGGCATTAAAAGAATTTACTAATGCAGCAAAGAGCAACACAGTCTGAGTGCAGTAGTCTCTACATCTCATAAGACGGGTTCTGAAACTCCCTAGCCATTAAATCATGAAACAGCCCTTAGCATCATTACCTCAGCTGGATATGTTGTATAGCCAACAGCATCCCTTTAGTGCTTTTTGATCTAACTTCTTTTTGTTGTTGTTTCATAATTAGCCAATTATCCTCTCAGCATTTGTTGAATGAATAATCCTTATTTGGTCCCTTATTTGAAATTCCACCTTTACCAATGGTAAATTAATATACTTAAGTCTGTTTCTGAACTTTATTTTTATGAATTCCTTTTGTCTATTCTTGTACTATACACTACACCATTTTATATAACTTTATGGTATTTCATTTTTAAATTTTCAAAATATTTGTATATTTAATATGGAATTCTTAGAAAAGAATACAAAATTCCATTTTCTACAGTTTTGTTGTACAAAAATAAAATTTGCTATCTCAGCCATTTGTAAGTTCAGTGGTATTAAGTGCATTCATACTGTTGTGTCACCATCACCACCATCCATCTCCAGAACTCTTTGATCTTGCAAACTAAAACTCTGTACCCATTAAACAATATTATTGATCTTTCCAAATATTTATATTGTATTTGGGTTCTTAAATTGGGATAACGTATTAATTAGAAGAGAATCAAAATCTTGAAAATTCCTCATAATGAACATATTATATTTCTATATTTATTCAAATATTTTCTGTCATTCAGTAAAGTCTTAGCCCTGCGCAGTACAAGCCCAGTTTCTTTCTTAAAGAACCAAAATCTCTACTTCAGTATGAATGGGCCTTATGGAACCTAATTTAACATAATAATTAAAAATTCTTAAAAAAATAAGTTATTCTGGGCACCCCGGGTGGCTCAGCAGTTTAGCGCCGCCTTCAGCCCAGGGCGTGATCCTGGAGACCCAGGATCGAGTCCCACGTCGGGCTCCCTGCATGGAGCTTGCTTCTCCCTCTGCCTGTATCTCTGCCTCTTTCTCTGTCTCTCCTGAATAAATAAATAAAATCTTTTAAAAATAACAAAAAATAAAGTTATTCTTTAAATTTATATTTTGATTGCTGTTACAAATGTGTTTGCTTTCCCATTATAGAACATAAGAGGAAACATAAATTCTATGTTTGTGTTACAACTAGCCACCTTACTAAATTCTGTTGCTGATTTCCATATGTTTTTCAGTGATTTCCTTGCATTTTATTGATAAATAATTATAGTGGGCAGAGGTATCATTTACCTCATCCTTTTCAATATTTACATCTTTTATTTCCATTTTGCTCTATTGTATATGCTAGAATGTCTAAAATAATATTTTTAAAGAATAGGGACTGTTCAGCTGTATTCTTCTGTTTTGAATGGGAATGCCTTTCATGTTTTAGCTTCAAATATGAAGTTAGCTATTTGTCTTGGATAAATATTCTTGGTCAAATTAAGAAAATAACCACAAAAAATATCAAAAAAAAAAAAAAAACCTTGATTCCTAGTACATTGTGCTTTATCTTCTTTGACATATTAGCATGATGAATTATATTAGAAATATCTTCACATTCCTGAACACCATTTAATCGTGGGGTATTACTGTAATACCTGGAAAATACTACTTAAAATATGCAAAATCAAATTGCTAAAATTTTATTTAGGGTTTTTGCCTCCATAGTCCTAACTTTTATTTACCTGCAGTTTTTGTTTTACCTGCAGTTTTTGTTTTTCTAGAGTTGAGATTATGTGGATTCATTAAATGAATGAATGAATTCATTAAAGGAGTTTGGAAATTTTCTATGTCTTTCTATTCTTTGGGAAACTTAAGGAAATAAGAATTAACTTCTACTTATTACTTAGAAATTTAACAAACTAATTTTTCTTTGGATATTGATCTCTAAGTTTTTATCTCTTCAGTCAATTCAGAAATTTTTCTTTCTTTTTTTTTTTTTTTAAAGATTTTATTTATTCATGAGAGAGAGAGAGAGAGTCAGAGACACAGGCAGAGGGAGAAGCAGGCTCCATACAGGGAGCCCGATGTGGGACTCGATGCCGGGAATCCAGAATCATGCCCTGGGCCGAAGGCAGGCGCTTAACCGCTGAGCCACCCAGGGATCCCCAAATTTTTATTTTCTTATAAAATCATCCATATCCCCCTGTAGTTGTGTGTTTACATTATCTTTATTGTTATTTTTGTGTTAATTAATGCTATATTTAGATACAGTTATTAGATTTGCTTGAGGTTTGTTCATTTTATTAATATCTTAAGACGATACATTTTAATCTTTTCATATTTAGATTTAGAAATAAAAATTTCTTCTACTCGCATTTATTAATCTACCTATATTATGTATTGTATTTTTACAATTATTTTTGTTTTAAGATTTTATTTATTAGGGGATCCTTGGGTGGCTCAGCGGTTTAGCACCTGCCTTTGGCCCAGGGTGCGATCCTGGAGTCCTGGGATCGAGTCCCACATCGGGCTCCTGGCATGGAGCCTCCTTCTCCCTCCTCCTGTGTCTCTGCCTCTCTCTCTCTCTCTCTCTCTCTCTATCATAAATAAAAATAAATAAATGAATAAATGAATAAATAAATAAATAAATAAGACCTTTTTATTTTAAAAAATAAAAAGGTCTTATTTATTAGAGAGAGAGTGTGTGATAGAGCACAAGCAGGGAAGGGGGAGAGGGAGAAGTATTTCCCCTCAGAGCATGGAGCCTGACACTAGGATCAAGAACTGAGCCAAAGGCAGATGCTTAACTGACTGAGCCACCCAGCCACCCTACAATTATTCTTAAAGTGGGATAAAATTGAACTGCTATTGCTCAGAGTTCATGTACCTTTCAGAGGGCTTTACTTACCTTAGGTAGCAACAGCTTATTTGCCAAGAGGTAGCACTCTATAGCAAGCAGGTTGTAGTATTGGACAGATTGGTCAACAGTAAATCTTGACTATCAAATGCACTTGGAGATCCCTGGATAATTTACAAATAGAAATAATTCAGTACTTCAGTGTAGCCATTTGTTTTAACATTGTCTCAATTATAATTATGCACAGCAAGACAAAAATGATAGTTTGAATGGTTTTTATAGTCTTTGTTATTCTCTGACCAAGTGCCCACGAACAATGAAATAACCCAAGATATCTAGCAGAGACGCAGAACAAAAGAATGAGGCCTGGATAACTCATACTGAATAATCATTTTACATGTAGAGATGATCCCAATAGGTGTGATCCTAAATTGCTGCCTGGCTAGATGTGAGGCAACTCCCTGCATAGCTGATTCTTCTGCATGGTGCAGAACAGCAGTCCCCAGAGCATGCACGCAAGGCAACCAGCTGGCAAACAAAAAAGATGATATTAGACTTCCCATTCCTACTTTCTTTTTACCTTGTTCTTTTTAAATGTCTTGTTTGTGTATATATCTTATACTACCATAGTTAGTACACATATATTGGTGATATATATATACTCAGATATGCTTTACTAAAAGGCATATAAATAAAAAAAAACTTTGGAGATTACTGGTTTAGATATTAAAAAGAGCTCTCTATCGTAAGCCTGGGTGGCTCAGTTGGTTGAGCGTCTGACTCTTGGTTTCAGCTCAGGTTGTGATCTGAGAATCAAGCCCCATGTTGGGCTCTGCGGTCAGCATGGAGTCTGATTGAGATTATCTCCCTCTCCCTCTGCTTGTTCTCTCTCTCTCTCTCTCTTAAATAAACAAAATCTTAAAAAAAAAAAAGGAACTGATAAAGGAAAATCTGGAGTTCTGTAACCTGAAATGCCAGCCATTTTAATGCCAATAGTTAATTATCCTAGAAATCTCTTAAGTATTGTACCTTTCCTTGAATAAAAATGTTGAGATTAATAGCAAATCTACTGTTTGCTGCTTTTTCTAATGCTGTTATCATTTAGAGACCTAAAGGTATTCAAAGATGCTACCATATAGTCATAGTGGGAATTTATTTTCCTTAGTGCTTAGAAACTCCCAGGCATTCACTTTTCTTGTTATTCCAATATGTGTGTTTTCTGCCCCCCACACCACCATACAATAACAGTATCTACCTGGAGATAGCACCAGACCCCACAGGTTGAGGGCTCTGTCCTATAAAAGTACCCCACAACCACTTTTTTTTAAACATTTACTTACTTGAGAGAGCGTGATTTGTTAGAGAGTGAGCAAGCAAGCGAGCTAGCACAACCTGGGGGAAGTGCAGAGGGAGAAGAAGGCTCTCTGCTGAGCAGGGAACCAGTGTGGGGCTCGATCCCAGGACTCCAGGATCATGACCTGAGCCAAAGGCAGACACTTAACCAACTGATCCCCCCAAGGCACCCATGCCCACCACCACTTCAGACATTAATCACAAGTCTGGTCACCTGTGCTTCTAAGAGGCTGTAGATCAGAGGTTCCCACAAACCCCTCCTAGGTTTTAATTACTTTGCTACATCGGCTCACAGAACTTAGAAACTTTACTTACTATTACCAGCTTATTATGAAAGAATGTAATTCAGGAACAGCCAGGTCGAAGAGACACATAGTTTGTGCATGTGGAAGGGGGCTCAAAGCTTCCTGCTCTCTTCAAGCACATCACTCTCCCCAAATCCCCACTTATTCACCAACCTGGAAGCGCTTTGAACTCCATCCTTTTGAAGTTTTATGGCTCATTATGTAGGCATGATGGTTTCAATCACTGGCCATTGGCAACTGAACTCAGTCTCTAGCCCCTCTCCCCTCCTGGAGCTGGGGGGTAAACTTTGTTTTGAATATATAACCAGCGCCTTCCTTAGGCAAGCTAGGGGCTCTCCGCAAGTCCCCTCATTAACATAACACTTAGGAAACCCACAAGTTGAAAGAGCGCTATGCTGGGGACTAAGACCGAGACCAAATCTATTTTTGCTATTGTAATTCATAATATCACACTTATTTTTCCTTCTCAATTACAGGTGGAAGCACCATTCATACCAAAGTTCAGAGGCTCTGGAGATACCAGCAACTTTGATGACTATGAAGAAGAAGATATCCGCGTCTCTATAACAGAAAAATGTGCAAAAGAATTTTGTGAATTCTAAAGCTGAGCGACAAGATGACATCAGAGCTCACACTCAGTTTTTGCGCTCCGTTGAGAGATACGGTGGGGCTGAGACCATCCTTGTTGAAGCAGTTACCTAGTTCTGTCATTCCAGCGACTGAGTGAGGTCTTTATTGCCATCCGTGTGTGCGCTCTGCATCTACCTGTGTAACAAGGCACCGCTAAGCAAAGCATTGTCTGTGCCATAACACACACCTAGACACCTTTCTGCTTCCCTTTGGTTTGTCTTTCTCCCCTCCTACATCCATTTCTTCCTTTTTCATTTTCATTGGTTTTTCTCCATACAGTGCTCCATTTTATTTTGTTGGCGTTTCAGATGGGCAGTGTTACGGCTCTGTGATATTTGAAAGGAAGGATAAGTGTTGCCTTTGGTAGTTCTTGCCATTCTTTTTGTTGTTCAATGGCTTAAGGATATACTTCCAATAATTATTTTTACTTTGAGTAGCTCAGACTCCGTTTTGCCAAAACTTCTGACACTTTTGGAAGATAGAATGTCTTATCAACAAGGCAATTTATACAAAACAAATAATTGTTTGTAGAATTCACTGTTTTGGCAGAACATTTGGATAGACTAACATGGAGTAGCTAGACCCAGCAGTTTGGATTCCTAGAGATCAGATGCTCTATTTCCCCCCACCACCTTTTGTATCATCTTCCCCTTGAGTAATTAAGTGACCACCTGTGCAGTGTGACAGATGTGTCTCACTCACAGGAAAAACTAATGCTATATGGATCATCACTTGGTACCAGCATTTCTGTAGGTATTAGAGCTCTAAGATTTCTAAACCTTCACTCCTCCATAAGGGTTTTAGCCAGTATTTTAACAGAATGTGACTGATAAAGAAAGGGACAATTTTTTAAGTTTCTCAAATAGTCCTCATTGTAAACTTTTTAAAGGAAAAGAAATGAACTATGAAGAACATTAATGCAGACAAATACTTTACTGAGTCAAACAAATGGCTTGTTACTTGTAAACAGTATGGAGACGCTCTTATTTATAGGAGGTTTTTGTTTGTTTTGCTTTGTTTTGTCACAGTGAAGAACAAAAGGAATTGTTGCCAGGTTATTCTGGTGTACTATATTTGTCAGCCTGAGGTGGAGGCCCTTTTGAAGCTTCGGCTTTCATCCTATGCCTCCTCAGTAAGGAAAAGGGACAAAGTTTTTAAAACTGCCACAATTGTATTTTAATTTTGAGGTGTGACATTTTTAGACATGTCAGAATTCCGAGCCTCTTTTCTCTCAGTAAATAAAATGTATGATCATGCAGATACAATTTTAGTATTTGGGTTTAATTTTTTTTTATAATTCTTTGCCAACAACTTCGCTGTCATTTGGAAATTTCAAGCACTTTTGCACATTTAGTTCAATGTTCGTTGAGAATCCATGGCTTAACTCAGTTTTTTAAATATTTTTTTCTTTGCTTTTAAGGTTTTCCCATCTTGTTTTTTCTCCATGTGTCAGTGACCTATCTTAAAACACACCAAAAGAGTCGAAAATAAACTGTGTTCATTTTTTATGATCAATTTACATGCACATAAGTTGTTTTTAATCAAACCAATCTTAATGTACATAAACCTTCTATTTGCTTCATTATTGGTGCAGGTCACTGACTCTACTTCTTTTCCTCTGTACCACACCCTTGTAAAACCTTTGAAGACATTGAAAAAAGAAGCCTGTCTGGGATGTTCCCTGCATCAATCTGTATATCTTTTGGTTGTCAAGTGTTTCTGCATGGTTATGTCATTTAAAAGCTGATGATGATTTCAGTTGGTCCACCTATATTTAAGATGTGCAAGAAAAATATGAAATACTTTGCTGTATCAAGTTTTATGTGACAAAAATATATCGTCATGTTAATAAATTTAAAATATCATTTGTATAAAATATTTTAATTAGTTTTTGGCTCAAGAACATGCTGATCATTGTATTCTATATGTATGCTACAGATTCTATGGTAGCTTTATTGTATATTATTGTAAAATTATTTTAATAAATCATGGGGATGACAATTTGATTACATTTTAGTTTTCAGCAATTAAAAAGATTTCTGTAAGTTCTAAAAAAAAATGTCTTCAGTAAAATTACTGCTGCCCTGTACAACTTGCTGTAGAATCTGCCTAGATAGATGACCTGAAGGAGTACTTTGGTTTTGAGGGCTATTTCTCCATTTAAAGGACATGAGTAAGCTTTCAGATATGTCAAGGGAGTCTATTTCCAACCAATCAAGTACACTGAATTAGAGTATATTAAAGTTATATAAAACTCGCAGTTTCAGCCACAATTTAGCCAAGAACAAGATAAAAACTTGAATAACAAATAAGTGGAATGAATCAGTGTTTAACCTCAGATTACATTATTTGAAACAGAAGAAATTACATTTTTCCTCAGTAAATAATAAGGAGATGGCATTGCAGAGGAAGGACCCCCTGATTCAAGGTCAAGATGTCTGGGTCTTGGGCTGTTCTGTCACAGTCAGCATGACCTTGGCCTCAGCTCTACAAAATGAGTTCCATTAGGCAGTTTTTTAAGGTCTTTTCTAATTTTCACATGTCATGACAAGATTCTTTTTGACAGTTTGAAGGGATAATGTGCTTTGAAGTGAGTTTTGGTAAGGTGATATTTTTGGGCATCTTTCTTCTTATCTCTTACAGTGTTCTTACAATTTTTTGAATATCATGAGGACCTCATGTCTGTTTTGATTCCTTCCTCCTTCACTGATGCTAAATAATCCAATTGATATCAAACTGTCAACCTACCAAAAAAGATATTGTGGCTTGTGGGTATTGCTGTCTTGTTTTTGATATGTTCTTGTATTGACTGCCCATTGGCCTGAAAATACTCATCATAAGCCTAAAAAAAAAAATCATTTTTCTTTCCCACCAACTGTTTTATCTGCTTGTTGTAAGAATCAAATGAAATAATGTATGTGAAAGCACCTTGTAAACTGTAACCTATCAATGTAAAATGTTAAGGTGTGTTGTTATTTCATTAATTACTTCTTCTTTGTTTAGAATGGAATTTCCTATGCACTACTGTAGCTAGGAAATGCTGAAAACAACTGTGTTTTTTAATTAATCATAACAGCAAAATTAAAGTATCTTCAAAGGATAAAAGTGTATTGAGTCTTGTATTCTATTTGGTGCCCTCATCTCCTGATTTCTTTTTTGTGGATACTACAGATGCTTACAGATTCCAGTTTTTATGTATTTGGGTTGGTCTTTAATAGTGGGAACAGAGTAATAGGGGAGAAACATCCACCAATCAAGTCCAACCAGATGTATATTAAGAAACTACTAGATTCCATAATTTCTAAAAAGCGTTTCTACTTCTTTCTCATGCTATTAGTCCAAATAACTCTTAACAGAATGTTAAAAATGTTCATATTTAAATGATTGACACTGCAGGAGACCTCATCCTTATATTGGAACAATAAACTATGAACTTTACTGTCTTTTTTCAGAAGTGTTGTTGAGTTCACAGTACCTCTTCTGATTTCAGCCAGGTTGATTAGTGTGTGTTTCTATAGTCATCCTTGACCTCAAGAAATAATGTTTTAGCTAGTTATTTTAACAGGTTACCATTTCCTATTGTAACTGCAAATATTCATAAATATTGATATACTTTATAACACCTTGTTTACTATTTTTATACCAGTGCTTGCTCTATTTTATCAATGTCAGGGCTTAAAGACAATATGCCAGTTTTCTCATTTCCTTAAACAACTAATTACAAAAGTCTAGGCATATCTTTACTCCAAATCATCATTTAAATTTTATCTTATGCACAAATACTGGATATGAAGTTAAATAAATACTTTCATTTTAGCTTTCTTGAACATTTTCTATATGCCTATTTAATGTAAGCCTTTGCTCTGATAAGGCCTGAATTGTGTTTCTTCACAATGTTGAAGTCTTGACTCCCCTTCCCCCAATAGCTCAGAATATGACTACATTTGAAGGTAAGACCTTTAATTAGGGTAAAATGAGGTTATGTGGATGGGCCCTAACCTGATAACTGGTGAATTTATAAGAAGAGATTCAGACATAGAGAATACAGGCCCAGAAAAGACCATGTGAAAATTTAAGAGGAAGATGGCCATCTACTAGCCAAGGAGAGAGGATTCAAAAAAAGCCAACCCTGCTAACACCTTGATCTTGGATTTCTAGGCCCTAGAACTGTGGGAAAATAAATTTCTATTGTTTCAGCTGCCCGCTCTGTGGTACTCTGTTAACGGCTCTCCTAACAAACTAGTTAGTACACCCACCAAGGGTACTCCTGTGTCTACACCATATTCCCCTGGTGAAGGGCTTGATTCGATCTCCCTTCAAGTGGCCCAAATTGAAATAACCTACCATAAGCAAAAACCAAGCAGACAAAATATGTCAGTGTGGTCACAAACCTCAGTGCACCGGCTGTCTTCTTTCTATTTTTTGGAATATAAGCAGGAAACAAAACAGTAGCTACTTTGCATAGGGGAAATCATGGAGAGCTGAAACCAATTCTCCAGGTCAGACTTAAATCTTGCTATCAAGCTATCTTGAAGCTCTGCTAATACAACCTAAAATCGAGCAAATCATTAGAGTCCCTGCCATCTCCTAAAGGTGATGTTAATGAAATGGCCAAGAGGAAAATGGGAATGGGGATAAAGTGTTGGTGAAGAAACCACAGTTGGTGTGTCATCTGATTATCCACTAGTAGTAATGATCACAGGAAATGATTACCTCAATGTGAACATGTTAATTTTCTGTTGCTACTATAACAAATTTCCTTAAACTTAGTGGCTTAAAACAACATAAATTTATTATCTTACAGCTCTGGAAGTCTAACATCAAAAATGAGCTTCATTGTGTTAAAATCAAAGTATCAGCAGGTCTGTATTCTTTTTAGAGGCTCTAGGGGAGAATCTTTTTTTTCTAGCTTCTAGAGGCTGCTCATTTTCCTTGACCTGTGACTCCATCTTCAAAGCCAGCAGTATTGGACTGAGTCCTTATTATTGTATCCTTCTGACCTCTTCCACCTCCCTCTTTCACTTTTAGAGACCCTTGCGATTCTAGTGAGCCACCTGGATATCCAGGCTATTCATCCTATTATAAGATCAGCGAATGATCAACCTTAATTCCCCTTTGTCATATAACCTATCACATTCCCAAATTCCGGGGATTTGGACATGAACATCTCTGCGGCAGAGGGAGGAGAGGGAAAAATTATTCTGCCTACCACACTTACTAATGTCATTTTAGGTGGAAAATAGGATTATCTGAAAAGTAGAAGTAGAGACAATCTTTTCATAATTTAAACAGAACCTAGACTTAAACAGATGTTCCTGAAGTGTAGTGGCTAGCAGGCGGTGAATTTTCAAGTACCTTGTCACAGAACTTCAGTAGCAAATCAATTCTGAATATCCTGAAAGATACTCAATATCACTACGCTACTCACTGGCCTGTTGCAAACTAAAACCACAATTGGATATCACTACACACCAACAGAAAGTAAAATTAATAACACTGATAATGCCAAGTATTGGTGAGAATGGAGAGCAACTGGATGGAACCGTCACACATTGCCAATGGGAATTTAAAATGGCAAGGCCACTTGGCAAAACAGTTGGGCCGTTTGTGTAAAGTTAACCATTCACTTCTCCGATTACCCATTCTACTTCTAGGTATTTACCCAAGATAATGAAAACAGGTTTATACAAAGACATAAATGTTCAGCAACTTTGTAATCGTCCCAAAATGAGAACAATTCAAACAGCAACAGATGAACAGATCAGCAAATGATGCTATATCCAGACAACGAAATACTACTCACAAACAAAAAAGGGACAAGCAACCGATACAAGCAGCAACATGACTGCATCTAAAAAGCCTGCACTCATTGATTGTCTACACTTGCCAAAGCTCAGTGAACTGCATACTTAAAATGAGTACATCATACCTCTGTAAAGATGATTTTTTAAAAACCATTATGCAAAAATAAATAAATAAATTTTAGAGTAGGTACGATTATTAATAGAAGGTTAGTGATCTGGAAGATAGAGTTTAAGAAATTTCTCAGAATTTATATTCAAAAGGCAAAGATAGAAAAATACAAGAGAAAAGAAATATGGGAAGTTACCCTTGAGACATAATTGTCTAAAGTTTTTTTTCCTAAAGTTTTAAAAAGAAGAGACATAGAAATGGAAAAGTAATGTTGCCAAGTTCTGAGTGATTTTTTTAACCTAGAATCATACACCCAAGCAAATGGCTCTTTCATTGCAAGGTGGGGCACTTTTGTTCCAAGGCACCCCAGCCCTCTAGCAACCAGATAGGTCTGGACAGTGAGAAGTGATGGTAAAACATAGGAGGGAGCAGAAAGGTATAACCAGAGTGTTTCCTCCCTATCTCTCTCTGTGATCTGCACTATCTCTGGAGTCTTCTCCATCATCCCAACTCCTGCTGTCATGGTTCTCCACTGGGTAGCCCTTGCTCCTGAGCTCTGTGAACCTCACTCCTTTTTTTCTTTTATTCCAGGGCAATAAATTGCTCTGCTGCTGCTCATCTTTGGGTGACTTCACCATTTTAATATTTGTCTTTATTTTTGGCTGGTTTTATAAAACTTCATAGTAATAATGTGGCTGATACTTTTTCATTATATTAAGAGCAGCTGTTGGACCCTATTCTTCCATCATCTGTATAACCATTTTTTTTTTCTATTAAATCTCCTCTGTTGAAATACCTAGAATGGTTTCTCTTTTCCCAGCTGGACTCTGATTGATGTTCCCATCATCATCACTCCAATTCTACATCGTGCTGCAGGATCCTAGGCATCACAGTGAAAGAACAAAGAACAAAGGTAATCCTAGCCATCACAGTAAGAGAAGAAAAAACAGGGGCAAAATAAAGGCCACTCCAAATAAAATATATTTAAAAAAAAATTACCATCAGGGATTCAATAAGGAACTTACAAAGGTATATGTGAAGGAAATTGTCTCAAAAGGAAGAAATAGCTTCCAGGAAGCTTGAAGAGAAACCCCACACACACACAACAAATGTCATTAGGAATAAAAATGAGATAGACACATAAGGGCTTTGAAAATTCTGGTCATGCTAGAATTTAAAAGACACACAAACCCTCCTCTTTTCCTTTTGCCCTCCATCCTCAAACATCTAGAAATGATGGAATATATTGTAAAAGATCTTTAAGGGCATAAATTACACTCAAAACAAACTAATCATCTCCCAGACCAGAAACACAATGGAAAATAAACAGTGGAAAGGGGAGATGAATCCACAGACTTACCTAACATACAGAGATTTTTATTACAAGATAATTACAGAACAGAGAACAAAAAGGTGAAGAGATTAAAGCAAATTCAGAAATGGTAATAGATACTGAGAACAAAGATGATCCACTGCTGGCATTCTGAATTTTTGAAACTAATGAACAAAACAAAACAAAAAAAAATTCAAACGTATCGCATAGAAACTTTTTGCTAAAACGAAACAAAAACTGACCTTATGTATTGAAAGAATACACTGTTTTTCAAGAGAAAACGACACAGAGCTTTCAACATCAAGCCATGCTGTGGTGAGGATTTTGAACTCCAACCATTAAAATGTAATACATATGAATGAAGTCACCCTAAGGTGGGGGCAGAAATAGATTACTGTGGAGGCATCTGAGCGATGCCTCCACAGGAATACTTAGTGCCAAAAAACAATTAAATAATGGCTATAAACTTTTAGAGAAAAGAAAGTACGAGCCAAGAGTATTATACCTAGCCAAGTTGCTTTTAATTTAAAAGCATGAAATAGGTCCCTGTTAATAACCAAGAGAAAGAAATTGAAAATCTATGAGCCCTTCATAACCAACTGGATATATAAATCAAAATAAAGAACTTAGTAATGAAGAATCCATGAGAAAAAGCTCCTGGTGAACACTGAATCTGTCTAAATGTCATACTAATTATAAGCAACTATGGTAATTAGAACTATAGAACCAAATGTGTTTTAAACCTTGGCAAAATTGGAATAAGATAACTAGCAAAATTGGAAGGTGGGGAAAGGAAGTGAGACTGGTAATTTCTTACCTTTTATTGCAGGAAGTCAACTAATAGAATCTAAAATTAGTATATGTGGTTAAATAAGATAATGACTCTAACTTCTGAATGGTTTTTTATAATTGCGTAACTTTTTTGTAAGGAAGGACCATTTATCAGCAATTTTCAACTTCTTTTTCTTGTGTTAAATTCAATTACATTTATATTCATTTCAGTTTCTCCTGGTAAATTGGATTTTATAACATAAGCAAAATTAAATTGAAGACTTTCTGTTTAAAAGTATGACGTAATTTTTATAAAATGAGTGTTATCTAATTATCTACATCTCTATCTCTCTGGCCTTCTGGCTCTGTATGTGTATAGGGAAAAGCCTGGTATGTTACCCATGGTGTGGGAATTTGGGGTTATTTCATAATTTCTCCCTTGTACTTTGCTGAATTGCCTGCATTCTTTATAATGATAAGGTAATTAATCAAAAATATGCCCAATAACAGAGCACTGAAATTTTTATCCATTTTTTTAAAATCATGAAATGTTATGAGATTTACTCTTAGCACTTAAGCCATTTTCACCAGAGTTCTGTCTTCTTAAGAGATTTCAATGTCTTTCTTTCAAGATTGAAAATGAGATAGTATATCACTGATAATGTTTTTGAGCAAACCGCCAGTGATCACTGAAATGGCCTCATGAGCATTATCACTGCCATAAAGAAATGTTTTCATCTCATTCCTCATTTCCCAAGCTCATGAACACCTTTCCCTTTAACAGTCAGACGACTGATATGTGGGGGAAAAAAAGAAAGACTCTTGTCTTCACTGCCCATTTCTTCAGAGTACACTGAAAACTCATACTCAAGCAGCACAACCAACTTGTTACTAAAATTTTACTATTTTCTTTATATTAAGTCAAAGTCAGGAAGCACACAGCTGAGTTAAGTGCAGCCTGTTCTCTCTGAATAAATCATGTGGTTACTGGCATCCAAAAAAAGCCTCTTTCATTCAAGTCGCAATGTCCTTCTTTGTCGCTTACTGGTCTGTAGATAACCTCATTCCTGTCTATACCGTGGCTCAGAAAATAATCACAAACCAAACAGAAGTTTTCTTCCACATGATAAACAAAAATCTGCTGAACACTTCACATATACGCAACACCTAAAACTGAGTGTAGAATCTTCTCACCCGTGGCCTTACCTACACTGTTCTAGATAGCATGCCAGCGATTTTTTTTCCCTTATTTTGCTTTCTCTCCACACATACTTATTATTTACTGGGGCTGGCTTTGCACACTTCTGAATATAATGTGATTGGTACCAATTCTTGCTATAAAGAGGAAGACTATGAATTTTGTGTCTATACTTTTGGAATTGATAGTAGTCCTAGATTCTTACTGACAAGTAACAGAGATTCTTACTGACAAGTAACAGATCACACAACGCAAAGCAGTTTTAGCAAAAAAGGGAAGCAGTGAACTCACATAACTGGGAAGTATGAGGGTGGATTTCTGTCATAATAAGGTCTGAAAGACCAAACTATATCATCAAAATTCTGCCTCTCTCTCAAACTCTTGGCCCTGTCCTCAGAATTCACTGCATCCTCAATAGGCACTCTCCATGGAACAGAAAATAAAACCCTCAACCACCCCAGGTTTGCACTTTTGAAAGTGCCCATGGTCTCAGACGAAGGAGTTGGGGGTTTCAGAGGTTTCTCATGCTCTAGGTTAATCCCCTAAGGGGACTCATGGTCCAGCCTGGGTCAGAGCCTGTGTCTGGGCCTGGGTTGGGAGATACACATGATTGACAGCCTCACCAGAATTACATGGATTGGGGGAAAGGTAGTTTTCCAAAGAAAGAAGTGCTGGTCAGACAGGAAAAAGTTGATGTTCACCAAAATCTTCTACATTTTCAACAACAAAAACCAACAATTTTGTATGGAAGATAATTATTTTGTGTTCTGGAAAAACTTCATGGGTTTACCAGAGTGTGACAGATGCAAAAACTCCACTGTACCATGCCACTTCTTAGGGAGTTATCCTAATAAGCCACATCACGGGCTAGAGGCAAATGACTGATCAAGCTTACAAATCCTTTCAATTCAAATGTGGTTCAGTCTTAGGAAATCAGTTGTTCTGTTCTTGGAATTCACAACATTAGCATCCATTCCTAATTTTAATTTTCTTAAAGATTTTATTTATTTAATTGAGAGAGAGAGCAAGTGAGAGAGAGCACAAGCAAGGGGGAGAGGCAAAAGAAGAGGGAGAAGCAGACTCCCCATTGAGTAGGGAGCCCAGTGCAGAACCCAATCCCAGGACTCTGGGATCATGACCTGAGCCAAAGGCAGATGCTTAACCAACTGAGCCACCCAGGAGCCCTCCTAATTTTAAGATTTAAAAAATATTTTAGTAAGCTATGAACAGAAGGAAGCTTTAGTAACATGGTAGTGGTAATATATAAGAAACCTATGATAAATATTTACTTTACAGTGAGATACTTGGAGTATTCATATTTAAGTGAAGAACAGGACACATTATTATTATTCAAACTCTTCTTGAGACCTTAGACAATGCAATAACATTCAAAAAATAAAAAGTTTTAAATATTGGCGCTAAACAGGCAAAATGTGTCTACATTTAAAATCTAAGACAATAGGGTGCCTGGGTGGCTCAGTGGTTGAGCATCTGCCTTTGACTCAAGCTGTGATCCCTGGGTCCTGGGATGGAGTCCCACATCAGGCTCCCTGTGAGGAGCCTGCTTTTTCCTCTGCCTATTCCTCTGCCTCTCTCTCTCTCTCTCTCCTTCTGTCTCTCATGAATAAATAAAATCTTTAAAGTAAAATCTAAGACCATAAATTGAAAAATTACTGAACTTAGTAAGAAGACGGAGTAAGAGAGATAAACATAGAATCAACCTACAAAAATCACTAATATTTCTTATGATTTAAATAAACAATTGGAAATATAATTTTTAAAACCCCACTCAGAGTATCAATAAAACTATATCATACCAAAGACTAAATATAATGAAAAATGAGTAAGCTTTGATTGAAGAAAACAATGTTTATAGAAAACAAATGTTTTGTTTAAACAAAATTTTAAAGTAGATTCTGAAGGAAAATTTTTCAATGTGTATCACAAAGGATTAATATCCACTATACATAAAGAGAGTCCCAGCAAAAGACAACCCACCTAAAAGTTAGAAAAAAATATATGATTAATTAATAGAAAAAACATAAGTGGCAATTTTTTTTTTTTTTTTTTTTTTTTAGAAAGCCCAGGCATATTAGGAATCAGTATGAAGTTAATACAAGATGGCAAAACAGTAGAAAAGATTTGGGAGTGGGGGAATATTTTTCATGTGTAAGAACTCAGAGAGGGTCTTTCCCATGCATTGTTTCACAGCAAGTTGTTTGGAGACTAGGGTAAAACACAACAAATATAAAGATGTGGAAGATAAGGATATAACTAAACCAAGAGTTCAAGGACAAGAAATGCCAGGTGAAAAGAGAGCAGTGGGTCTATAAAGCAATCGGTCCAAACTAGAACAAGAATTTGGTGAGCTCCAAAAAATTGGCTTTAAAAAAATTAAAATTACCCTAAAATGGATCTCAATAATACATAAGTTAGAGATAAAAGGCAGGAAGACATAAGGATTTGGTGAGCAGAAAACATATTTCTAACAAAAAACTAACAAGGACTCCACTAAAAACAAAAGCAAAAATCTAAACAAGAAAATTAGAGTCCAAAAAAATGAAGTACATTAAAATACAGTGTGGATTTTGAGCAGTGATGGAGTGTAAGAAGTAGAACCCATTAATTTTATTTTATTTTCCTATCATTTATTATTTCATTTATTTATTTGATGGAGAGAGCGAGCCAGAGAGCACAAGCAAGGGAAATAGCACAGGGAAAAGCAGGCTCCCCACTGAGCAGGGAGCCCAATGTGGGACTCCATCCGAAGACCCTGAGATCATGACCTGAGCCAAAGGCAGATGCTTAATCAACTGAGTCACCCAAGCACCACCACCCCCCCCTTTTTTTTTTAACATCAGGAACATTTTCTCTTTAGTAATGGGCAGAATAAGGATTCCTCAAAGATGTCCATGCCCTATTCCTTGGAAACTGTGTATATGTTACCATATAAGGTAAAAGGCAAAAGGAACTTTGCAGATGTGATGAAGATTATGAAATTTCAGTTGGGGGAAATTATCCTGGATTGTGCAGGTAGGCCCCATCTAATTACATGAGTGCTTCACAACAGAGAATGTCTCCAGGCTGTGATCAGAGAAACATGTGATGATGGAAGAAGGATCATTCCAAAGCAATGACTGGCTTTGAAAATGGAGGAAGGAGCCACAAGCCTATGCAGGTGACCTATAATAGCTGGAAAAGGCAAGGAAATAAATTCATCCCTAGAACCTCCAGAAGGAACAGCCCTGTTGACACCTTGATTTTAGCCCTTTGAGACCCCTGGAGGACTTCAGACTCCCAAAACTTTAGATTTGTGTTATTTTAGTAAGTCACTAAGCAACTGTGGTGTTTGCTAAGGCACTAAGTCTATACCAGTTTGTGACAGCAGCAGCTCAGAGCTAATGCCCTCTGCAAGGTAGAGGGGTCATGACATTGACACATGGCTCCGCACTGCAAAGTATTTCACAAAGTAGCATAAATATGTTTTTGATACTCAACCTTTTACACTCTACCTACATATAATGTAAAATGAGACTTGAATATGGTCACAGAATAGAAGGTAAACATCAATTATCCAAATGACAGAAATCAGAAGGTAGAAGGCATGGTAGATGGAAGTGCCCTGACCTTACAAATAGGAACTCAGAGGCCTCTCTGAAAGTTGGTGGAATAAGAAAGAGAGTTTTGACAAAATGTGAAGTCACACAAAGGTACTGGACAGAAGAACTAAAGATAGTGTTAACTCTCGAAAGTTAGGATGATAAAGGAGAAAGTGACATGGGGTGCTATAAGATCTCAAATGGAAAAAGCAGCAGATAACAATATCAATGTAACAGAGTCACAAAATCTACTTCACAAGCCACTTAAAGCCAAGAATATGGAACTCCTTTACTCCTTATCAGTCCAGTCCTCCACCCAACCCCACACCCTCTGGCTAAGGGAAGAAATCGTTTCTATGCTGTTTGACTAAAAGCATATTCCAGACTAATCAATCAAGCAATTCCTTTAGAAAACATTCAGTCTCTCCCGAGAGTTTGCCCTCACCTGATCCCCTACCTGAGATAATGTGTCTGCAGGCGGGGGCTGTGGTTCACTTGTGTGTCCTCACTGCACTGGGGAAAGGGGGTCCTAAGCTCATGCTAGACTTTGGTTGTGCCCTGCATTTTTCAATTTGATTCATGTGCTAAGCTCCTCCACGTGACAGGCATGACGCTAGGCATGAGTCTGCAACATCTGCTCTTCCGGGTGAGACATCCCCATCTGCTCCAGCCCCACCGAACACCCCCTCATCTCAGGTCACAGCATGTTTTGTCCACATTAGACATTTGGCTGCCCTCTGCGGTGACTGTCAGACACGGTAGCCCTAACATATGGATGTACTGCCATCTGTTGTGAAATTGTCACTGGTATCCCACTACTAATGATTAAAACACCAAACGTCCTCCTTGATTCAAGTAATCCTTTTAACTGTAAGCTCTCAATCTCTTGCAGTCTAACACATGTTCTTGAGTGAACAAACACTCAAACACCCCACAAACACCCAGGGACACGTCTCACCCGTGAACATCACCAGAGTCCATGTCATGGTAGAAATATCCAGAATTGCCAATGTGCTTACTTAGGGCAGGTTCTGTGATCTCACATGCTCTAGTATTGCTCCTTAACGTCTTCGTCTTACTGGATAAGCCTCCACATCCGTCCTGGCAGGCAGGGGCTGGTTCTTATGCCCCTTTGGATCAAACTGGCAGTCCTTCCATGTAACAGGTGTTGATTCGTTGCCCAAATGTTGGCCTGAGAATACGCCGGACACATTAGCCAATAAAATTATAAACTAGATAGGCCAACATAAGCTGTCCATTCTGGCAAACAAGCACAAAAACTAGATTTTACAGCTATTCTCCTATAGCAGCAGCATCATAAGTGGAATAAGCACGGGCTTCACAATAACATCAACTGAATGATATGCTGGCCCCATCGTTCACTGGTTGTTCAAAAATGAGCAAGTTGCTTGGCCTCACTGGTGCTCAGTCTCCTCCCTTGTAAAATGGAGATTTAAGAATGCAAATAAAATTGAAACAAGTTAAAAAAGACAAGCATTTAACACATTTTCTGGTTCACAAGAGGTACACAGTGCATGCTCATTCCTTTCCCTTCCTCTTTTTCCCTCAAGGAGCAGAGGGAGATGATATAAGCCAGAGTTTCAGGAGAGGAGAAAATCTCAGGCATCAAAAAGTGGTATTTGGGGGCACCTAGGTGACTCAGTAAGTTGAGTGTCTGACTCCTGGTTTCAGGTCATGTCATAGAGCCCCACAGAAAGCTCTGCACTCAGTGCAGAGTCTGCTTAAGATTCTCTCCCTCTCCCTCTTCCTCCCCCTACGCACCCCCTGCCAAATAAATAAATAAATAAACAAACAAACAAACAAATAAATAAATAAAATCTTTTTTTAAAAAAGTGATGTCCAGTAACTATGTGGGTCCAGGTGCTGGGCTTCTTTTTTGCCCTGGGGTCTGCCCTAGGACAGTTGGGTAGATTGGGAGTGATGGTGGGACTGCCCTGGAGCTAATCTTTCCCCTAATTCTTCCAATCAGTTTACAGGCTTTGCTGGGGGCTTTGTTGGCCCAGCTTCCTGTGAATACAAGTGCCCCTTTGTGCCTGCTCCTTCCATTTTTAGAAAGATGACTAATCTGCTCTCTGAGAGAAATGCCTTGTAAATTGTGGTCCTTTCCCAGATCTATGACTAAGTTGCAGGAGACTGCAAGGTTCACAAGGTCCTGGCACTTCCTGAGATAGCGTCACCATGGGATTAAAAGCAGGCCCTAGAGTGGCCTTCCCCTGTGCGTCTATACAGGAAAGAGTCTTCACACCTGGAAAGAAATAGCTAGGGATCACCAAGGAAAGGGGCAAAGCTGAAATCCACTCAAGTTAACCTCTTCTTCCCTGAAAAAATCCTTTTTATAATGAAACATTAGCCAAGGGTTGCTCTTTTGTCTGGGTCATGGGGAAAGTCACGTTATTTTAGAAAGGAAATGAAGTGGCATTTCTTGGCAGCCAATTTTGAATTCTGCATTTTAAATCATTCAAAGAGCTTCTGCAGCTGGCGGAAGATAGAAACTTATTTGAAGAGAGGAATGAGAAACTCATCAAAGAATTACAACTCCTTGGGTAATTTTGATCATAAATAGGACAGATGCCATCTGTGTAGCATGGTTCCTTCATTCATTCATTTGTTCATTCAGAAATATTATTAGGCATGTCTGTTGTGAGGGCCCTCTGCTAAGTACTCATGACACAAAGATGATAAGACACAAAGGAGACACGTACGTGAGCAAATAATTAAAGCCACGTGAGACAGATGCAATAAAAAATGCATAAGCAGAGCACAATGATTGCTGGGAAGAAGGGCTGTGGAAAGGCTGAGGGGAAGGAGTTGGAGAACATTTCACAGCTTAAGTAAGCCCTGACCTGTAGGGTAAGGATGAGAAAGGTCTCCAGGTGCGTCCATGGGGAAGGGCATCCCAGTCAGAGGGACCAGTGAGTGTTAAGCCACAGCCGACATACAGGGAACTGGAATTAATGTTCTAGAATACGAAAATACCAGATAGCAGTGGAAAACTGGTAAGAAATAAGGTTGGAGAGGTAATGCTGGGTCACAACATGAGAAGCATGGAATGCTATATGATGGACTTTGGACTTCACCCTGTAGGTTATCGGAATCCACCAAAGAATGTTCAGTAGAAGCAAAAGATGATGTATCTAAGTTGCATTTTAGAGTGTAGGCTGGAATCAGAAAGAATGGATCCTAAGAGATGAGCAAAAAAGTGTTATAATAATCCAGTAAAGAGGCAATCATGGCCCCAAGTGCAAAGGAGGGGACAGATTGTAGGACCTGATGACCATTGGACTAGAAAGTGAGGGACTCCCAGGTCTTGGGCTCAAAAAAGTAGATTTGTACAGAGGGAGCATGAGTCAATGTGGCTGTTGAAAATGTAGTTGGAGAAGTTGTTCTCAGCACATCAGAGAAGTCTAAATAAACGTATAGATTTGGGAGTCATCATGCACAGTACAGGTGGTGCTTGAATCCTTAGGCTCAAGGAGATCATTTCCAGGAGGAAAATATAGAGCAGCTCAAGGCCAAATATAGCAATAGATGTGTTTGGTTTGACCTACATAATGCTTTTAAATATTAAAAAAATTTAAAGATGTATTTATTTATTTATTCATTCATTCATTCATTCATTCATGAGAGACACAGAGAGGCAGAGACATAGGCAGAAGGAGAAGCAGGCTCCCCGCAGGGAGCCCAATGTGGGACTCGATCCCAGGATCCTGGGATCATGCCCTGAGCCAAAGGCTGAGCCACCCAGGCATTCCTAAATATTAAAATTTATTGCCAATATTTTAAAGCCGTGGAATATAACAAAGAAAAAATCTAAAGTTCTGGCTTTTCTGAAAAATCAAAAGATCTGGCAATGCTGGGTGCACTTCTCACATAGTAAGCATTGGCTGGTTGACCAGCCAGTGCCCCCTTTTAAAGGGGCCCCAGCCCACCACTTTGCTTCCGTCTCCAGCTTCACTCACTCACACCACCTGTTCGGCCTCTGAAGGCCTGGTTTGCAAAGAGAGGGCTACAGAACAACACAGTAAAAAGTTTGGCAGCAGCAGAGTGATCCCCTCCACCCTCCACCCAAAGACAACCACATCCAAATCCTCAGAACCTCTGAAGAGATTAGGATACATGGCAAAGGGGGCAGCAGATGGAATCAGATTGCTTAGAGTAGTGTGGATTACCCCAGTGGGCCCAGTGTATCACAAAGTCTTCAAACGTGGAAGGGGGAGACAGAAGAGGAAGTTGGAGTGATGCAGCATGAAAAGGACTCAGCCCCATGTTGCCTGTTTGAAGATGGATGAAGGCCATGAGCTTTGAGAAACTGGGAAAGGCAAGGAAATAGATTCTCCCCTAGAGCCTCCAGAAGGAAACACAGCCCTACTGACACCTTAATTTTAGCCCAGTGAGACCTGTGTTGGGCTTCTGATCTACAAAACTGGAAAATAATAACTTTGTGTTATTTTAAGCCACTAAGTTTGAGGCTATGACAGCCATGGAAAACAAATACATGGCAGAAAGTTAGTAGCCAGGGAAAAAGACTGAGAAAAAACAGAAAGAAGAGACCCAGAGGGAATACAGTCAGATAATCAAGAGAGGACCCATTTTCAAGAAGATACCATCAAATGACATGGCCATGACAAGTCCAGTTGTGAGGCAAAGGGTGAAATGTACCAATGATGCCCAAACCTAGGGCACATCAGAATTGCTCAGGAACATTGTTAGAAATATCAGTTCCCAGCATCCACCCCAGGCTACTGCTCTTGGCTCTGATACGGAGCTGTGTTCAGCCATGGCTGAATGAGATGAACTGGCATTTTACTAGATTAAATGAGTACTTGGTGTTTGTTGACTTAGCTCTTATTCTTAAGGCTCCTTGTAGCCCTTTAACAGAAGAAAACCCATTTGAAATTTAATGTCACATTTTATTAAAGCTATTTATCTGCATGATTTTTGTTCCTACGTGGATAATAAACTCCTTGCAGGCCGTAGGTGCTTGCCAAATATTTGCTGAGTGCATAAATGAAATGGATGTAGCCACTGGAGGACTCTGTTGTTTTCTAAAGCTAGCAGGATGAGCAGAGATCATTTATCTCTTAAGCCTCTATAAATTAAACAATTCACGTTATTCATGCACGTTCACTTGTTATATGGGTGAAGTTGTAATTTTCTACTTAGATGCCCAGAATCCTCCACTACTTGTCAGGTCACCAGAACCAGCCAGGATAAATTTCCAGAGGGGCTCCTAGAACAGTGTGACAAGGTACCTCCTTTCATAGTCTCTCATTCCTGAAATGGCCTTAGGTAATAGCACACTATCCTCAATAAAATGAAATCTATCTCTCACCTGATGTTGGAGGTTGCAGAGAAAATTCCAGTTCAATACCTAAAGTGTGGATCTAGGAGACTGGCCTCTGAAAATTACTGACCTAAGAGTGTCAGCCTTCGAGCCATAGCGGCCATCCTCCACTTGGTGTAACTCTGAAGGTCAAAATGGGACATCAGTGTGGGCCCTGGACACACTGAACGGCAGAGGCTTGATCTACTTTGCCATCGGGGAGGAATTTACCAAGGCCTACGAGAGGGTTGTGCTATTGTAATTCCAATGCAGGAAAAGAATTCCAAATTCTGTTACTGGAAGGCTAGAATTGAAGCAGAGCTTTCAGGCAAAAAGGGGAGCCAAGAGCTGAGATCTAGAAAATGGAGGCTGGAAGATTCTGAGGGATTCTAGGAAGAAGGGTATCAATCAACTGTGTGGATGGTAATCAGAGTGACTGACGGAAAGTACATTCATGTCACGGATGTCAGGAATGAGTATGACAGCACTGAAGTAGTTGGAATGGAAGCCAGGTTGCAATGAGTTAAAAATATGCTTTTGAAAAGCTTGCATGAGATGGGAAAGTAGGTCAGGGTGCTAGAAAGAAATGCCATAATAAAGGAGATTTTAATTTTGTTGTTATGTGCTTGGTTCTATTTTTAGGATTAAGGGGACTTGAATATATACATATATATGATCTGATCTGGCTTAAAACACAGGAAAGAACCTGATAAATGAACAAAGATGGAGCTGAGGTAAAGAGATGGGACCCTCAACAATAGGCACAGGTATGGTTAGTCTGTACATATTTATTGAGAACTTACTATGTGCCAGGCACTGTCTTAAGTGCTGGTAATAAACAACACAGACACAGACATAGTCCTTCCCTGGTGACATTTACAGTCTAGAAAGAGTGCTTTCTTTCAGTCTCCTTTAGTTGTGAGTGACAGAAGCCAACCAGCTGAAGAGAAAAAGAGACTTAACTCATGTAACTGAAAAAATCCAGGCATGACTGCCTCTAAAGATTTATCAAAATATTATAGGATTCTCTCTGCCTCCACTTTGTTTCATTTTTCTCAAGCAGTCTGCACCCATGTGGCAGCAGAGATAATGCCTGCCATCTCCATCATTATATGGTCCATAAGGCCCAGAGTCTCAGTAGAATAAATAGACCACATCTCAGTGGCTCTGCCGAGAGCCTCTGAATTGATTGTGAGGAGGCGAGGTGCCAGAGTGGACAACTCTGCAGATGCAGAGGTGTGAGAATGGGAAAGGTGATGCCTGGCAAACTGGTTTTCTCAGAAAATGGAAAGCCAGTGCATACTCAAGAAGGTGGGGGCAGGGGTAGGTTAGGTTTGTGGAAAAGAGTTAAGGTTTGGAAGAGTAGCCAAGGAAAATAGGAAAAGGAGCAGACTCTTGGCAAAAGGATCATTGAGGGTTAACTGATTTTGAAAACCATGAATTTGTCATGGCCCTAATCTGCACAGTTATACAATTTTCTCTGCAGGCTCAGCCCTGAATAATGATAGCCATGGCCATTTGTGTAGAAAGGCATAGTGAGGAGCCCAATCTTCCTACCCATTCTGGGACAACTTGGCCATCAGGCCGACCCCCAGGAGCCCAGGAGCTGTGTTTGTACAAGGGATCCTAAGTCCCTCAAGATGTGGGAAAGAAGGACAGAAGGTGGGCTTGTAGGACACTGACTTTAGGTAACACAACTTCCCATGTCTCAGGAAACCACCCATTATGAACAGAAAACTTATTGGATGGCACAAGGATGCCCGGTGCTAGATACCTCCTGGACCCCAGTGCCTTGAAAATGAAAAATGTGCAGGCTGCACTTCTGGCTGGTACCTGGCAAATGTCTCATGGCTCTTTCCCTGGCACATTTCTCCACCTTCAACCTGTTAAGGAATTAATTTTTATTATGCTTCCCCCAAACACCAGGCACGTTAAATTTGATGTCTCCTTTAGCCCTCTCATCATATGGATAAGATGGGTAATACTACCCTTGTATTATAGAAGAGGATGTTAAAACTCAAGAGACTGGTAAACGTGCCCAAGGTGCCACAGCTAGCAAGGAGAGGGCTTGAGGTGTGTAAAGACCATGCTTTTGTTTGTTATGTGCTCTTCTGTTTTCCATCATTGGGTTTCCAATAACACTGTTTGCTACACTGGGAGCCAAGGATTTCTGGAGGTCTTCAAACATATTCCCAGGGCCTGTGAGAAAGCTTGCTTCCTTTAGAAGCACCTTTATTTTGCATGAGTTTCAGAGACTTTGGCCTGGAGAATTGAGTTCACTTGCAGGAAGATGCCTCTTAGCCCTGAGAAGGCGTGGACGGGAATTTCAGGAACAAGTACTGAGCTTGTCATCGTGTGGGTTGCAAAGGACACAGGCCACCCTGGCTAACCATAGTAGTGCTTTGCCAAGGATGTGTTGGAGAGGGATGGCAGTGGCTTCCAAGGAAGCCAGGAGGAGACATGCAAGCTGCCAAGTGGGAAAATCTCAAGGACAATAATAATTACAGCAGACAAAAATTTCACTGGCTTTCAAAAGGCGAAGTCCAGGGGACTTGGAGCTTTGGTTATAACGCTTGAGGGGGCCCAAACTAAACACCATGGCAAGTGTCATCCCTCCCACTCTTGTTCCCAGGACGAATGGAAAAATGAAATTCAAAGGTTAGGGCTACACAGAACATTACATTTTAAAAGCATCTTTACGTTTCAAAGAAAATCTTTTACTCCTTCTGAAAGCCTTCCAGTAAGTATTATTAAGGCCATCTAATAGGAGAAAGAATAGAGCTCAGAACGGAAGGTCACAACAAGACAGTAGCAGGGGCAGAATCAGTCAAGGGACCTTCCAGGACAGGTTGCTTCCACCAAGCCCACTTGAAGCACCTTTCCCAGCAGTACTGGAACACATCAGTGTGGAGGCCAATTGCCATCTCCTTGAGTTATCTAGTTAATATACTTTCAAATCAGTGTGCTATTCTCCTCCTGCAAATAGCAAGTCAAAAGAAGCTTTATGAAGGATTATTCTGTACGATGGAACAAAGGTCTTTAATGAAGGTCACATTTCTTTGATGAGAAGTTTTCTCTGACTCCTCACCACGTTGAGGCCCCCCTCAAATAAAGTCAAATATGCAATTTGCTTTCATTGCTGCAGTGAATGCAGGTAAGGCTTTGGGAACAGAAGGAAAGAAAACCAGATTTTGTAAATCAGCACATCTGTTAAACAGGGAATGCTCCCTCCTTTGGTCCTTCCAACCAGGTTGTTTTCTGGACGATCCCCATTGGAGCCATCCATACCCACCCAGGCTGAAGCAGTGAACTGGCAGCCCTGGGGCCAGTGCCACCGGCTCATGGGATTTGTTTGACCTCCACAGTCATTGGGGGTTTTTCTTCACGTTTTTGACCTGCTTACTTAGTAACCAATATTTAAAATTTGTTTAAGACAATTTTAAAAAATCAGATTTCTGACCCAACTCAAAACCAAACAATATGGTTAGAAAATGGGCAGAGACTTGAACAGACGTTGCTCTCAAGAAGATATACAAATGGCCAACAAGCACATGAAAAGATACACATTCTGAGTCATAAAGGAAATAAAATTCGAAACCACAATGAGCTATCACTTCACGCCCATTAAGATGGCTAATTATAGAAGAAAAAGGAGGAGGAGGAAAAAAATGACAAGAGTTGGTTAAATGTGGAAAAATTGGAACTCCTGTGTAACACTGGAAGGAATGTAAAATGGGGTAGCCACTGAGGAAAACAGCATAGCAATTCCTCAAAAATATTTAAAATAGAATTACCACACAATCCAGCAATTCTAATTCTGGGTATAAACCCAATATAACTAAAAGCAAGAACTCCATCAGATATTTGTACTCTCCTGTACATAGAGCATTATTCATAAAAGCCAAAAGATGGAAGCAACCCAAAAGTCCAAAGTGGGATAAATGGATAAACAAAATGTGGTACATGCATACATGGAATAGTGTTCAGCCTTAAAAAGGAAGGAAATTCTGATACTTTGTACAACACATATAAACCTTAATGACATTATGCTAAGTGAAGTATGCCAGTCCCAAAACAACAAATATGATTCCACCTCTACAAAGTACCTGGTGTAGTAAATTCATAGAGCCAGAAAGTCATCCCGGGCAGGACCCCATATTGTCTGAGCTGGGAACATTCTCTAACATGTAAGTGTTTTCCCTAGGTCTGGCTGGTCAGGGGGAAGGCCACATATACCACATACTATCTCACCTGGGCCCCAGGGAGCCTGGAGACTCACAAATTTCTCCAGCCAGGGCAAGAAACCCAGGAGCACAGTCTCCAGTTCTGTACGTAAGGAGCTTGGAAATCACGATTCTGTCCCAACAAGTAAAAAGCTGAACAAACTGAAAAATAAACAATGCTTCCTGAATATATAATAGAGGGGGGACAAGGCAAACCACTGTCCCTAATATTGGAGAGATGGGCAAATACAGGAAGTCACAGCTTACCTGAGCAGAGACTCTTGAGCAGACACCGCCATGGGCCCCAGCGCCAGGGTAGGAAAACCTGACCTGTAATTAGTGAAGTATAAAAGGCTCAACGTGGGCAAGTATGAGAGTTAAAATCTACAGGGGAACCCAGTTTTGGAGACGGCCTCAAACTTTTGTGGGTTTTATTCCCAAGAACTTGACCAGGTACTCACAGTAAGTAGCCAAGAAAAATCCCCTTAGGCTTCCGGCAGGGAGGAAGGAAATGGAACCATTTTGAAATACCCCAGAGCTCTCCATTCTCAACAAGACCTGCCCACAGGGGAAACTAATTAACCAGAAACTAACCTGCTGAGGTATTATGAGAGCCTAACTGGCCTGGGAGAAGAGACATACCCAGCTCCAGATAGCCCATCCTGTCTCACCTAAAGGGGTGGAGGTGAAGAAAAAACAACACATGAGCAATACTTGTGTAGTTCAAACTCCAGACACATATGCTCACTAAGAGATGGAGACCTAACCATAGGACTGTGGAACACTCCCTCTCTCTCTACACCTCACACATTACTAAAGACCTATTTACAGAAGATCCTTTTACTGGGTACATCTTGTCCAGTTATCAAGAAAAAAATTACAAGGCATAGTAAAAGCCAAAAAAAAACGTTTTGGAGAGACAGGGCAAACCGCCAAACCAGACGTGGTAGGGATGTTGGAATTATCCGACTGGGACTTTAAAACAACTAGGATCGGCTCTAACAGATAAGCAGACAACATGAAAGAATGGATGGGCAATGTAAGCAGAGAGATGGAAATCCTAAGAAAGAATCAAAAAGAGAAGCTAGAGAAACACACACACGCGCATACACACACACTATAAAAGAAATGAAGAACACCTCTGATGGGTTCTTTTTTTTAAAAAAAATATTTTATTTATTTATTCATGAGAGACAGAGAGAGAGAGAGAGAGGCGGAGACACAGGCAGAGGGAGAAGCAGGCTCCATGCAGGGAGCCTGACGTGGGACTTGATCCCAGGTCTCCAGGATCAGGCCCCGGGCTGAAGGCAGCATTAAACCGCTGAGCCACCTGGGCTGCCCTAATGGGCTCTTATTAGTAGACTGGACACGGCTGAGGAAAGAATCTCTGAATTTGATGATATATCACCAGAAACTTCCAAAACTGAGAAACGAAGAATAAAGATTGGAAAAAATAGAAGAGACTATCCAAGGACTGTGGGACAGCTATAAAAGGTGTAACATAAGTATAATGAGAATGCCAGAAAGAGACAAAATCGAGAAAGGAATAGAAGAAATATTTAAAACAATAATGAATGGGAATTTCCCAAGTTCATGTCAGATACCAAACCATATTCCCTGGGAAACTCAGAGACCCCAAGCAGGATACATGCAAAAAATAAATAAATAATAACAACCACAACCTACATGTAGGCAGACCATTTTCAAATGACAGAAAATCAAAAGTGAAGAAAAAAAATCCTTAAAAGGGCCAGGAGAGGGGGGACATCTTAGCTAAAGAGGAACAAAGATAAGAATTGTATTTGACATTTCCTCAGAAATCATGCTAGACCATCTGCCTAGGCCAAACATACTAGAATTCTGAACCCTACAAAATTAGCATTTAAAACCAAAGGAGAAATAATGATTTCTTCAAACAAAAATGAAGGGAATGTATTACCCTAGACCTGCCTACAAGAAATGTTAAAAGAAGTTCTTTAAAAAAGGAGAATAATACAGACCACAAATTCAGATTTACATAAAGAAAGGAAGAGCATCAGAGAAGAAATACTGAAGATAAAATAAAAACTTCCATTTTTCTTATTCTTAAGTGATCTAGCCAGATAACAATTTATTCACTACCAGGAATTAATCTAGACATAGTCCTTACATCTTCACAAAAATTAACTTGAAATGGATCATAAACCTAAATATAAAGCACAAACTATAAAACTACTGGAATATCATATTGGAGAGAATCTAGATGACCTTGGACATGGAAATGACTTTTAAATATAAATCGAAGGCACAATCTGTGAAAGAAATCATTGATAAGCTGCACTTTGTTAAAATTAAAAACTTCTGGAAGCACCTGGGTGGCTCAGTCAGTAAGCAGTTGGACTCGATTTCAGCTCAGGTCATGACCTCAGGGTTGTGAGACTGAGCCCTACATCGACCCCTATGTCAGGCTCCACAATGGACATGGAGCCTGCTTAAGATCCTCTCTCTCTCTCCCTCTCTCTCTTTGCCCCTCTTCTCTCTCTCTCTCCCAAAAAGAAAAGAAGACAAAACGACTTCTACTCTCTGAATATTATCAAGAAGGGTGACTATTTTAATTTTTCATTTTTATTTTTTAGAGTAATCACTACACCCAATGTGGGGCTCAATGTTTCAACCCTAAGATCAAGAACCACATGCTCCACTGACTGAGCCAGCCAGGTGCTCCCAAAACTGTGAAGGCAGTGTTAAGAAAATGAGAAGACAACCCAGAGACTGGGAGCACACCTTTGTAAAAGACACATCTGATAAAGGACTATTACCCAAAATATACAAAGATCTCTTAAAACCTGACAATATGAAAATAAACAACCTAGTTTAAAATGAGCCAAATACCTTCACACCTTCACAGACATCTAACCAAAGAAGACCTAGAGATGACAAATAAACATATGAGTTCTTTGCCACGTTGGGTATGGGAATGAAGACCAGTCTCAGCAACTAAACTATTCCAGAAAATGTCGACATCCCTCGGAAGGGATACACAGTTACTGTGAAGATTCCCAAAGAACCCTGCAGAAGGACTTCAAGCACATCACTATAAAACTCAGTCTTCTTGGATAGAAAAAGAAGAGGCTCTGGCTGACAAATGGTGGAAAAACAGAAAGGAATTGGTTACTGTTCACATTTTCTGTAGTCATTACAAAATATGATCAAGGGTGCTACACGGGGCTTTCTTTATAAGATGAGGTCTATGTATGCTCACTTCCCCATCAACGTAATTATGCAGGAGAACACGTCTCTTATTGAAGTCCAAAATTTCTTGGATGAAAAATACATCTTCAGGGTTCAGATGAGGCCAGGCATTGCTTTTGTTCAGTATCCAGTGCCCAGAAAGATGAGTTAATTCTGTAAGGAAACAACATTGAACTTATATCAAACTCAGCTTCTTTGATTCAGCAAGCCACAACAGTTGAAAACAAGGATATCAGAAAATTTGGGGATGGATCTATGTCTCTGAAAAAGGAATAGTTCAGCAGGCTGATGAATAACTTTTAAGTTAAGGAACAGAAACAAAAATGGTAGATGATTCCTGAGACCTATGTGTGATATATTAAAGATATAATAAATGCTCTGTATTTTTTTAAAAGCATATGAAAAGATACTCCACATCATACGTCATCAGGGGAATGCACATTAAAAGTACAATGAGATACTACTACACACCTGTCTAGAATGGCCAAAATCAACAACACTAAATGTTGATGGGTGTAGAGCAACAGGAGCTCTCGTATATTAGTTGTGAGAATGCAACATGTAAAGTCACTTTGGAACACAGTTTGGCAGGTTCCTACAAAATTAAACATATTCTTACCACATGATCCAGCAACTGTGCTCCTTGACATTTACCCGAAAGAATTGAAAACTTATGTCCACACGAAAGGCCACATACTATATGTATGATTCCAACTACATGTCCTTCTGGAATAGCAAAACCATGGATATGGTCATGTCCAGGGGCTAATGTGGAGAAAGGGATGAATAGGTGGATTGCAGAGGATTTTGACTGAAACACTCTATACGATACATGTCATTATACAAGGGGGCGGGGGGCGGAAGGATGGGCAAATGGGTGAAGAGGAGTGGGAGATACAGGTTTGCTTCCAGTTACGGAATGAATAAATCATGGAAATAAAAGGTGCAGCGAGGGAATACAGACAATGGTATTGTGACAGGGTCGTGTGGTAACAGGTGGTAGCTATACTTCTGGCGAGCATAGCATGACACAGAGAGAAGTTGAATCACTATGTCACCTGAAAGTAATGTAATATTGTGTGTCAAATGTTCACACACACAGAAAGTGAGCCCTAATGTAAACCACAGACTTTGTATGATGATGATGCGTCAGTGCAGATTCACCCATTGTAACAAATACGCCACTCTGGTGGGGGATGTTGATAATGGGAGAAGCCATGCATGTGGGGGGGCAGGAAGGTATATAGAAAATCTCTGTACCCTCCTCTAAATTTTGCTGTGAACCTAAAATTACTCTAAGAAAGTAAAGTCTTGAAGGAAACTCAGGGGTTGGCAGAGATCTCCTGGATATGTCACAGCATTGCCTTCAGGGGGACATTATGGGAGTGATTCTGGGCTGAGCAGGAGAGGTTAACTGCCAAGACCAAAGAATAGGGGACAAAACATGGTGAGTATGGAAGAAGGAAGAAGAAGGAAGCCGCTAGTTGGAAGAGTTTCTAAACCGGAAGAACTAGCAAGATGACAAACCGGGGAGAGAAGCTAAGACTTAAACTGGATTCAGGGTGAGGTGCTGGGGCTTCTTAGTTGGGTTCCATTATCACCTCAGAAGTATAGAGCACCAGTCTGAGTAGTCTGAGTATTCCTGTCCTATGTGGCTCTTGGGTGCCACCTGTCCCTTGAGACAGCTAGATGTGTCCCTGAGAAGGAAGGAGAACACCAAACATATCAAATTCCACCCTGAAATACATTTTTGGAATTTTATCTCATTCTCTGAAAACTTACCAGACAACGTCCATTTCGGTAATGTCATTAAATGATTTCTTCAACAGGCAAAATTCATAATAGTAGGATTATAAAGACAATTACAGAAAACTTGGACAAGTTGTCTAAACAGAAAATTGTTACTAAGTTCTTACTCAGCCAACATCTGCTGACGTCCTACGGTTAACGTCCAGTAGACGCTGACCTTCCAGCGCTCAAAGGTTTCTGTGACTATGGCAGGTACAAGAGTTTCAAACTGAAGGCTAAGTGTGTCCACGGACTGACTTCCTTCTGGCCCTGAACTGACTTTCCGTGACTGACTTAGCAATATAACGAGTGGTAATAATGTGCTAACATGCCATAAATCTTCATATATTTAGCATTTGACTTTATTACAGTAGGCCTCCTGGAAATGTGGATTACTTCCCTGTCAGGCAGTCTTTACATAGTTTTTACTTTCCTTAGCCCATTTGTGTGAACTTGTATGTTTTTATGATGTTAGTACAAACAAGTGTATTGATAGGCACCTACGCACCATATTAATTGTTAACCCAGACTGGAAAAGTTATGTTATTTTCTTTTGTTTAATAGACATTTCTTTCAACAGAAAAAAATAAAAGAAGTAAAAAGCATTATGTGTTAAGATTAGTTGGGAAAGAGGGGCACCTGCGTGGCTCAGTGGGTTAAGCATCTGCCTTCATCTCAGGTCATGATCTCAAGGTCCTGGGACCAATCCCCTCATCTGACTCCCTGCTCGGTGGGGAGCCCACTTGTCCTTCTCCTCCCCACTTGTGCACTCTCTTTCTCAGAAAGGCCATCAACTAATCTTTTTTAAAAAAGATTTTATTTATTTATTCATGAGAGACACAGAGAGAGAGGCAGAGACATGGGCAGAGGGAGGAGCAGGCCCCATGTAGGGAGTCTCGATCTCAGGACTCCAGGATCACGCCCTGGGCCGAAGTCAGATGCTCAACCACTGAGCCACCTAGGCGTTCCAAATAAATAAAATCTTTAAGAAAAAAAAAAAAAAGATTAGTTGAGAAAGAAAACTCAGTTGATAAGTTTTAATTATAATAATTTAATGTCTTGAAACTCAAAACTAGAGCCAGAAATTTTGTCAAGATCTACGGGCTATATGCATAGGGAGAGCTGTGTCCCAAAAGTTGAATAATAACTTGGGGCTCCTCAATATAATGAACTGCTTTATACAAATATTACAAATATTGAAGAAAATTAAGATAGAACCTATTTTCCCTCTAACATTGGATGGTTCCTAGGTAAATCAGGGCAGAAACTTCTGTATGGTCAGGTAACGATGAGCCAAGGACAGGCTACTGATAGAACTGCTATTTGGTGCTGGGGCTTCTGCTGCTTCTGAGGGTCCAGCGTGAAGAGGCCGCGTGGTGGGGAGGGAGTTAGGCTAGGGAGATGCGACAGGCAGTGTCTGCTGTCCAGAGCTGTGTGGGCACCTCCATGGCTGTACCTTCTGTGCTCATCACTCACTTCCCTACTTACTGATTTCAGGAAAGCTCTGTTGCTTGGAAACTCACATAAAATGTCAAGTGGGAGCATTGCAAACCAACCTATCATAACCCTGTTTTTATTACCTTTATGGCATTTCAAGGTGAAAGACTATATTTAGCCTTGTCTTTTGCTTTCTCTGGGAAATTCCAGACAACTGCAGAGAGGCTGTGAAGTTTTTCTTGCCTGTCGGTGGGTCCCTGTGCTCTCACACTCTGATCTGCAGGAAGCCTGAGGTCCAGAGATCCATCTTCTCCAGGACATGAATTGTCTAGGATCCACTTACAAAGCAGAACATGACTGCCATTCCCTTTATCCCCTCTTAAATTCCATAGTATAACCTTACATATGTGAACCTTTTTTTTTTAACCTGAGTTTTACATAAAGAAATGGCTGCTAGCTATTTTCAGACCAATTTATCTGCTGTTATGGGAACCCTCTCTAAGAAAAAGACATGATCTGTCTGACATCCTTCATCCACCCACACCACTTTCTCTTTTCTAATGAAAAACTGTGCTGTGGTAAAACTACTTTTGCATCAATCTTAAGCTTGAAAGGCCATCTAGCTAACACAGGACACTTATACTTTCCCATAACAAGAAGATAAGCAGTTGGGGTCTTTTTAAGCGAATGAAAACAATTCCACACATTTTTTTTCAGAAATAACACAAAACTGGAAGAGTCCCAGGGAAAAGCTAGTGAGCATTGCCAATATGCCAAAGTCTCTATATATTTAACAGGAAGAGGGCATTTGACCCTTTCTCCACACCACTGCATATGTGGATTCCTGATCTTGTTCCTGCTTTATTTGCAGTCTCTCACATGTCAGGTTATAAATCATCACTTCATCTCACCCCAACCCTGCTGGAAAATGTCTCTAGTTCTATTAAGCACACCATAGGTGGCTTTCCATTTAAGGGCACAGGGTCTGCAGTCTAAAGATCTGGATTTCAGGGGTACCTGGGTGGCTCAGTGGTTGAGCATCTGCCTTTGGGTCAGGTCGTGATCCTGGGGTTCTGAGATTGAGTCCTGCAGGGAGTCCGCAGGGAGCCTGCTTCTCCCTCTGCCTATGTCTCTGCCTCTCTCTCTGTGTCTCTCATGAGTAAATAAATAAAATCTTAAAAAAAAAAAAAAGGTCTGGATCTGAGACCTGTGTCTATCATATACTTGCTATATAACTTGAACAATGTTGTTTACACTAAGCCTGTTTCCTCATCTGTAAAATAGGATACTGGTAATATCTACTTGTTTCCTCATCTATATCTCCCTGGGTTAGCATGAAGACAAAATAAATGAATGCAAGGTTCATAGCACAGAGTTTGGTACACAACAGGTGCTCAAAAAATGGTAGTTATAATGATGATGTTATGAAGATGGCATCTAGAAAGTGACTCTCATGTCAACCATGTCCATCCTTCTGGATTCATTGTTACCTATTCTTCCTACAAACCAGGACTCACTCTGAGGCCTCCCTTCCTCCCTCACTCTTTCCCTTCCTAACCATTCTACCTCCTGGAAATATCCATCATCCCTGGCACTTCTTGACCACCAATCCCTTCTATCATACCTTGTCCTCTCTCCTGCACTATTGCACCAGCCTCTTAGCTGCTGTTTCTCCCTAATCTCGTTGTCCTCTTATACCCTTCCACATACACAGTGATCATTCTAAAAAGAAGTTTGGTCATGTCACTTCTCTAACTAAGCCCCTACAAAGGCTCCCTATTAATAAAAGGATTATGTCCAAAGTCCTTGGCCAAACATACAGCCTTCCATGTTCTGGCTCTCCCTTCTCATGCCAACTTATTTTTTTTTAAATTTTTATTTATTTATTTATGATAGTCACAGAGAGAGAGAGAGGCAGAGACACAGGCAGAGGGAGAAGCAGGCTCCATGCACCAGGAGCCCAACGTGGGATTCGATCCCGGGTCTCCAGGACCGCGCCCCGGGCCAAAGGCAGGCGCCATACCGCTGCACCACCCAGGGATCCCTCATGCCAACTTAATTCATCCCAACCTCTCATGATTGCCCCATAGTCCAGCAATGGGAAACTCTTCTAATTCCAAGAATATTGTGGTAGTCACATTCCAAGATGGTCCCCAGTGATCTCCACTTCCTGGTATTCATGCCCTTATGAAGTCTTCTACTCTGTCCCACAGTTGCTCTGGGTGACCAACAGAATGGCAGAGCTGGTGGTGTGTCACTTGTGAGATGAGGTCATAAGTGACTGAGGTTCCTATCATGAACTCTGTCTCTCTTTCAGATTACTTGCCCTCCAGGAGACTATGTCGTGTAAGTAACCCTATAGAAAGGCCCATGTGGCGAGGAACCAAAACGTCCTGCTGACAGTCACATGAGTGAGCTTGGGTACTGCATCTTCAATCCCTTCAGATGACTGCGGCTCCAGCCAATGCCTGAGAACAACTTCATGAGAGACCATAAGGCAAGACCATCCAGTTAAGACTTGACCAGATTCATGACTCTCAGCAACTGTGTGAGATCTCAGATATTTATTGTTACAAACTGTTAAATCTGGGAGTAATTTGTTATGTAGCAACAGATAATTAATGCAAAAGTCATCTTCATTTATACCTCCTTTTCCCTTGCACATCCTTTCATACACAATACATACCATGTGTTCCATCATGTAAGCTTCGGTGCAAAAGTCACTTAATCCATAAAACTGTCCCACTCTTCCTCCACATCCTGTCTGGTCTATCATTTGTGCTTACATAGCATCTGGCATTTATGCCACATCTGTGGCACCTGTCACATTGTCCTGCATGGTAGACTGAATAATGGTCCCCTCAAGATGTCCATGTCCTAATCCCCAGAACCTATAAATTTTACCTTAAATAGCAACAGGGACTTTGCAAATGTGATTAAGTTAAGAAACTTAAGATAGGGAGATTATCCTGGATTATGTGAGTGGGTGGATAGCATCACAAAGATCCATGTAAGAGGGAACCAGGAGGAGTCAGGGTGAGAGAGACAGACAGGGATGGTAGAAGCAGAGACTGGAGTGATGTGCTCTGAAGAGGGAACAGGAAGTCATAAGCCAGCAATATAGCAGCCACCAAAAGCCAAAAAAGGCAAGAAAATGAATCCTACTCCAGAGCTTCCAGAAGGGACACAGTTTCCTGGCACCTTGATTTTAGTCAAATAAGAAGCACTTTGGATTTCTGATCCCCAGAACCATAAGAGAACAAATGTGTAGTTTAAGCCACTAAATCTGTGATAATTTGTTATAGCAGCAATAGGAAACTCATACATCCTGTATGTGTTTGTTAACCACCCCCACCCCATACTAGGCTCTTAGCTCTCTGAAAATTGAGTTGTTTACAGAACCAAAAACAATGTGTGGCAAATATTAGTGCTCAATAAAATGTGCTGGTTAGTTAAATAAACTAGTTTTAGTTTAAACTCTTCAGGCTATAAATTAAGTAATCCATTGTATAATCAAATGTAATGGCTTCCTCCAAGAAATCTTCTTTCCTGGTCAAGTGTCATTTAGTTTCCATAGATCCAAGCAGATCTAGAATTCCTGTCTAGAAAAAAAAATCTCAAAGGCTTATCCTTGGAGCAAAAAGGAATGTCAGAGGTCATCTCCTACATATGATGACTAAGGTAAAATGTATTTCTGGAGTAGATCTTTCCTTTCCTTAAGTGTAAGACTTAGAAGAGACATGAAAATGTGGGCAGTCCAGTGAAGAAACACAAATATAAGTAAAGGGCCAAGATTCTAGGTGGTGGCACCTGCATTTCTGATTGATAGCATCAGATCTTACTGAGGGTACATACACTCTGCTCCTAAGTCACTGTGAAATCCTGAAAACTCCACTTATTCTCAGTTCTTTCACCTGTATAATTAAGTGATTGATTAAAATTCACTCAGTAGTTATTCAATAAATATTTATTGAGAATCTACTGTGTTCCAAGCATAGTTCCACAAGCTGGGAGCACTTTAAACAATATATCCTACCCTCAAAAAAGATTCTGGAGGGCAAATTAAATAATAAAAATAGATACAAAAATATATATATAACATGTTACATGATGGCAAATACTATGGAGAAAAAAAGTTAGGAAAGGAGATCAGTGAATATAGGAGTGGAGGTGGATGAAGAAAGAGAAAGCTTCATTGAAAAGGTGAAGTTTGAATAGAGTTCCAGAGGAGGTTAAAGAACAAATCATTCAGGTAATTACCTGAATGGAAAGGAAAGGAAAGAGTAGAAATAGCAAGTGCAAAGGCCCTGATGCAGGAGAATGCTTGATATGCTCCATGTTCAAAGACTAGCAAGGAGCCCAGTGTAGATATATTGGAGTAAGCAAGAATAGGAGTGAGCAAGAAACAAGATCAGGATAGGTTTTAGGGAAGGATCAGATACTGTAGACCAGTTCAGAACAACAGAAATGTCACCCACATATGTAATTTAAAATTTTCTATTAGCCAGTATAAAAAAGGAAAAAGAAACTGGTGAAATAATCTTAATAAATATTTTGTTATCCAATACATTCAAAATATTATAATTTCAATATATAATCAGTATAAATATTATTGAATATTTTACATTTTATTTTTAATTTTTCTGTTTTTATTGATATATTTGACATATATTGTATTAAAGATCTACAACATAATGATTTGAGGTATGTATACATTGCAAAATGATTAGCACAATAAGTTTAGTTAACTTCTATCACCTCATATAGTTACAATTTTTCTTATAATGAGAACTTCTAAGATCTACTCTCTTAGCAACTTTCAAATATACAGTACAGTATTGTTTTGTTTTAATATTTTAATTTATCCATTCATGAGGGACACACACGAGGGAGAGACACAGGCAGAGGGAGAAGTAGACTCCCCATAGGGAGCCTGATGTGGGACTCAATCTGGTGACGTTGGGATCACACCCGGAGCCAAAGGCAGACACTCAACCACTGAGCCACCCAGGCATCCCCAGTACAGTATTGTTAACTATAATTACTGCTCTGTACATTACATCCCCGTGACTTACTTATCATATAACTACAAGTTTATACTTTTTGACCTGCTCACCTATCCCCCCAATACCCTACCCACCAGCCACACCAGCCCCTGCCTTGGCAACCACTAATCTTCACATTCTTTTTTTTTTTTTTTCCTCAAAATCTACTGCGTGTTTTGTACCTCAATTCAGACTGATCGCATCTCAAGTGATCGATAGCCACATGCCATCAGTGGTCACCTCTTTGGACAGCATAGCTATAGAGCTTTGCAGACCTTTATAAGGGCATTGGCTTTTACTCCATAGGAAACAGGGAGCCATGATAGGGTTTTGAGCTGAGATGTGAGGTGATCTAACTTCTATTTTAAAGGATCACTTTGGTAGCTGTGTTGAGATAGCCTATAAAGAGTGAGGGGAGAAGCAGGGAGACTAGATGTGAGGCTGTGGTAGTAAAGCAGACAAGAGCTGGCAGTGGTCACACTCAAGGGATAACGGTAGAGATGGAACGAATGGTTGAACTCAGAACATATTTTGCAGATAGAGCCAACAGGGTTTCTTGACTGACTGAAGTATGAGCTAAAAAGGGGAGTCAAGAATGAGACCAGCAGAAAAACATAAATGTTTTCATGGGTTTTAATCCCTTGGTCAAAGCACTTAACTCTTCTGAGCCCACACATCTTTCTCTGTAAAAATGTGACAGCACCACTCTAGGAAGAAGACCCCCAAGATCAGCAGCTGTGGGGCAAAAGTGTACCAGGTGTGCTCAGGGAAGACCAGTGTGGCTTAAGAGGAGCAAACAAGGAGGAAAGTAGCAGGGATGTGGTCAGAAAAGTAATGGGATGTGGGCTATAAAGGAACCTCGCTCTCCCTTCAATTTCAGGGAATACAGAGTATAACAAGTAAACTCACCAAAAAACAAAACTTATGCCACCACATTATGGTTAAAAACTCAGCTTCAGACTTATCTAGGCCAAAATGATCTATTTTTATGGTCTTTTTTCTTTGCTTTTCCACAAATTCAGTTCATCTAATATATATAGAAGTATAGACAATATGAACAACAAAGTTCTTTGATATGCTCCAGAATGAGAAGGCTGTTCAGAAGCAGAATTCCCATAAAGGTGATGAAGCTTAATTATGAAGCTTCTTCTAGTGCTCTAGACTTGGTTTTGTATTCATACTTTTTTTCCTTAAAGAAAAAAAAATTGGATACACTTTAGGATCAACAAAACCTAGATCTTTCCTACTTAGGAAAAACATTCTGTCTTAGATGTCTCTTGGGAGTAAAAATAACTGACTTGGGTAAAAGCAGAGAGGACCTGCACACACCTGTCTTAATAACACACCCAGCCAGGACAAGTCATTATGCCACAGGAAAGGAGTCAACACCTAATCAGCTTCTGCCCTTTGGAAAGGCAGTTAAACAAGAGAATTACATAGGAGGATTTATGTTTGTCCTTCCCAAGTCTATTTGACCATAAAATCAGGTGTGTTGCTTTTAAAAAGTATAGATTCCTGGACCTTACCCCAGATCCATTGATTCAATTTCAGGGGGCAGAGCCCATGAACATTTATTTTAAGAAAGTTCCATCCATGGGCACCAGTGTGTTAGGGCTTCTGCAAATAATTTTGAAATAATATATAAGAGGTGACTCTGAGAATTTCTGGGAGGAAGAGATGTCTCGGTCCCAAAAACTGGTCAGGAGAGTTCCTGAGCTCTTCGTTACTTAGAGAGACACTCAAATCACAGATTTATAGTTTCGGCAGCTCTTCCTCTACCTTCAAAGGTGCGCCCAATAATGTGAAGGACCAACATCAGCTATCTGAGAACAGACACAGGTAAGAAGGGATGAGCTCTAAGATGTTGCCGCAGGCGGCCTACAAGGATGTGGTCGTGTTTCCCTCCCAGGAGGGCCTTTTGCACCTCCAGGGACCTGCATGGGGGCAGTAGGAAGTCTGCTTCCTGGACTTCCAGTTTCCACACCTGGCCTGAGACTGGCTGGGCCACAAGGAGAGGCTCAGGAGAGGGAGTGCGGGACATTTGCTTACACACCAGAGCTGAATTAGGAAAGATGAAATTCGAAATTCAGAGCTCAGAGTTACCCACCCAGTAGGCAGGCAGATCTGGGATGGCATAAGCCTGAAGGTGTGTCAACAGGGGCAACTCTCCCTGTCCCTATTGCATGGAATAAAAAGTTTGTTTTGCTTTAGGAAGGAATGAGGCCAAAACAGAGCATCAGTGCTGAAAAATGGAAAGAGAAGGAATCCTGACAACACTGTTGGGTCTCTGGACACACCCCTTTCTGAGGCCAGCCCTGCCTTTCTTCCCCTCGCTCTTGTGTACCAGCAAATTCCCTTCTTTGCTTGAGTCAGTTTGAGTTGGGTTTCTGTAATTTGTAGCCAGCGCGTTCTAACTCATAGAAGTATTCTATAAACATTAAAAGAATAATAGACAAATGTAAAAGATGATCACAGTGATTATTAAAATGAAAAAAGTTAATTTACAGAATCATATCTTTGGTAGCATTCTATTTGTGTATGTAAAGTGTGTTTTGCATGTGAATTTCTTTTTTTTTTTTTTGCATGTGAATTTCATTTTATTTTATCTTATTTCATTTTTTTAAATGCCTAGGAATAACAGGAAGAATATTTACCAAACTGTTAACAGGAGATAAGATTGGGGAATCCTTACAGTTCTAGGCTGGTTACTGATAATGGGCATGTATTATCTTCATAATAAAAATAGTAAATGTAAAAAGAAAAGGGAAGAAAGTTAGTCACTGAATGACCAGATACTTGCCTGCGCCCACATCCTTGATTTTCTTGGTGAAGAGAAAAGAGAATTAGAGGCAGAAAATAGAATAGATTCTGCTGTTACCCAATCAATACCATATTGATTGAGATAGTAAATCAGGGAAAAATAGACAGACTTAGTTACACACAACTAAGAGAGTTTGCGTCATAGGAAATTAAATGCTCGGAGCCTAACCAGTCAATGAAAATACAAAAAGAGCTGAAAAGTGACCATTACTATTTAAGTCTTACAGTTTGGGGGTGGGGAAGGTGGGTGTGGAAGGGGGAAGTGGTATCCTCCTTGGGGCTTCTCTGTAGAGGTGCCAATTGGAGATTGGAGCCCACTGACTAGAACACAGAGGGAGCTTCTGCAGGTGCTCAGAATTTGCAGCATTACCACTTCCGGTTACATGGGCTGCCGAGAAGCCCCCGTTGAACAGTCACTTTAAAGAGAAGCCATTAGAAGAGGGGGTGGAGAGAGCTCTTGCTGAAGGATTAAGAGGAGTCAGCAAGTCACAGGGAATTAAAGAAATTAATCCAGAAGCAGAAACTCTCCCTGCCAACAGAGGTGGGATGGACCCCAAGGGAGTGGCGTTAATGAATTGTTACCTCATTCAAGAGACTCAGAGTAAAGGAGACCCAATGACCTTTGTATGTCATTAAGGAAGCAACATAAAAAAAAAAAAAATCTATATATATTTCTTCTGATTCACAGGACATCAATTTCTAGGGATTAATATAAGAAAGTTTAAATCTCTTGGTAATTACTCACAAATTTCACAGATTTTGCAAATCTGGCATGCAGCAAGGAATCTGTGATGAGTTGATACTTAAGGACAAATGTACCAGAAAGAACATGAGGTGAAAGGGATTGAGTCAGAGTCAGTATCAGCTTCTATTTTCAGAAAACAGCCAGCTTGGACACAAACCGAAAAAGTGGGCGGTGTGTATGCACTGAAACCAAGCCCACATCAATCTCTGGTCACAGCTGCACACAGAGATAGCAAAGTGCTATCTCCCTATCTGGGGAGCTAAGATAAAGATTGCATGACAACATAGTTCTTCAGCAAAGAAAATCTGCACCAGTGGTCACCCCACCTCTGAGTTAAGACTCTTTCTGGCCTCCCCGCTGATTGGCGGCCTACAGTTCCAAGTTCTTCCTCCACCCAAAAGCCCAGTTGCCAGACTAATCACCTCTGGACACACTTGTTGTTCGAGAGCTCTCCTGTTCTAGCAGCCAGAGAGAGGCAAATGCAAAACCCAAGCATGAGTGTTCTCAGCCTGATTTCAAGTTGGGCTTTGTTTTTCTTTTTTCCTATCAACTGATTAGCAATCTTAATTCCATCTGCAAGCTTCATAGCCCTTTGCCACGTAACCCATCACATCCACAGGTTCTGGAGGGTAGGATGTGGGCATGGGAGGGCATGAATTATTCTGTATGTCATAGGTATAAACCTAGGTGTAGAGCTGCTGAATAATAGGGTAGATGGATTTCAATTTTACTTCATAATGCCAAATTATTTCCAAATTAATCATGTCAATTTACACTCAGCCTAGTAAAGTAAGAGCTCTGATTGCTCCACACTTCATCAACACAGCCTGCTCAGACTTCTAAAATTTTGCCAGTCTGGTGGGTGTAAAACCATATCTCAGAGTTTGGATTTCTCTTTTGCTAATATTGAGATTGAATATTTTAATATGTTGATTGGTCACATGGGTTTCCTCTTCTGTGAAATGCCTGCTTTTCCATTTGGTTGCTAGGGTTTTTTTCTTAAAATTTATAGGGATTCTTTCTTCATCTGGATATGAGTATTTTGTCAATTAAATGTACTACAAGTATTTTCTCCCCATTTACGCTCTGTTCTGATGAACCAAAGTTTCTACTCTGTGCTTGAATTCCTTCAATATTTTTCTTCACAAATCATATATTTGGTGCTTAGAAAATTCTTTCTGATCCTATGGGCATAAGGAAGGTCTCCTATATTTTCTTCCAAAAATTTTTAAATTTTTCCTTTCATATTTATGTTTTCAATCCACCTGGAATTGATGGTTTGGGTATGATGCGGGGTAAAGATCCGACGGTATTTTATTTTCTGTCACCTAGATAACCAGTTGTTCCAAGGCCAGTTATAGTTGTGTGCCATTTACATCATATAGCAAATTCCTCATATACCACATCTGTTTTGGGGCTTTCTCTTATATTCTAATTAGTCAATTTATTTCTTCTTCTGCCAATACCAGCTTCTTCATGCATTATGTTTGGAATATATCTTAACATTTGATAAGACAAATCTCTACTACCCTTGTTCTTCTTTGAGACTATCTTAGATATTCTTTACCCTTTGTGTTCCCATATATTTTAGACTCAGCTCAATTTCTTCAAAACATTCTGTTGAGATTATTATAACTTCACTCTGATTATAATTATTTGTGGTAGAGTTGAAATCTTTAAAATAATGAATATCCCCATTCATGAACACGATATATCTTTATTTAAACATTTGATTATTCCCAGGTATACTGTATTTTTGTTGTACTTGTAAATGATATATTCTTCAAAGTACATTTTCCTTACTCTTTTTGATGGTAATTGATAATCTCATCTCTATCAAATTGTAAAATTAATTTTAATAATTTTCCGTAAGTGTTTTATTTTTTTTAAGATTTTATTTATTTTTTCATGAGAGACACAGAAAGAGGCAGAGACACAGGCAGAGGGAGAAGCAGGCTCCATGCAGGGAGCCCGATGTGAGACTTGATCCCGAGACTCCAGGATCACACTCTGGGCTGAAGGCAGGCGCTAAACCACTGAGCCACCCAGGCATCCCAGTGTTTTATTTTTCTATGTGGCAAATCACATCATCTATTAAGTAATGGCGATTAAAGAAAGAAATTTGTTATTCCTTTTCTTTTCTAACTGTGTGGCTAGGACTTCCAGTATATGTTGGCAAGACATGCATTAGCAGGCATTCTTGCCCTCTTACGGATTTCTAAGGGAATGCTTCTAACCTTTCACCAGTGAATAAAATTGTTGTGAGTCTTTGGCAAATATTTTTTTTATCAACTCAAGGAATATAATTACTGTTCTTAGTTGGCTAACAGTTTTTGTTTATTTGCTTGTCTTAACATGAATAAATACTAAATTTTATATAATGATTTGCCTGCAACTATTCAGATGAGCATGTGCTTATTCTTTATTAACCCATAATTTGGTGAATTTCATTAATTGATTTTCTGAAGTTAAACTATTCTGTGTTCTAAGGATAAACTCAATTTCTGTATTGTCTAATCATATCTTTAACACTTTTTGGAATATTTTATCTATCAATTACTGAGAGAAATACATTTAAATGATTCCCTATAGTGGAGAATTTGACAATTTCTCTTTGTAATTGTGTCACATTTTCTTTTATGACATTGAAGCTATGTTATCAGATACATAAAAATTGAGTCATTTTATCCTCCTGGTGAACTAAGTTTATCATTACTGAAGGATCTCCTTTGTCTATTTTTTGCCCTAAAATCTATTTTATACGATATATATACTCCAACTCTTTTTTTTAAATATTTGCTTAAAAATATCTTTTTATATCCTTTTATTTTCAATTATTCTTTACTTATATTTTAGGAATGTCTCTTATAACCAGCACACATATAGATTTTGATTTTTTTAATCCAATCTCACAATCCCACTTTCAGCTGGAAGTTTAGTCCACTTACTTTCATTGATATATTTTATCTCTCCCATCAATTTTTAAACTATTTGTTCTGACTTTCCTATTGTTTTTGTTTCCTGCTTGCCTTGTTTTAATTGATTCAATTTCTTAATTCCAAAATTTTCCCTCTCTAGTTTTGGAATTTTAAGTTTTATTTTTATTTGTTAACAGGTTCCTTTGAAATCAAAATATGCATACTTAACACAGTCTGTACTTATTATCCTTATAGCCTTTCCAAATACGTAAGGATCTGAGAATGTTTTAACTCCTATCATCAATCTACCTTAAAAGCTATTATTTTTTAATTCTACGAGTTGTACTTTATTATTTATTATTTGTATTTTTTGTCTTTTGTATCATTTGTATTTTTGTATTTGCTTTTTCCATTACTCAACATGTCTGTCATTCAAACTTTCCTTCTAGATAATTTTCCTTCTTCTTTTTTAAAAAATTTTTTTAAAGTTTTTTTTTTTTTTTTTTAAGTAATCTCTACACCCAATGTGGAGCTCAAACTTACAACCCCAAGATCAGGAGTCACATGCTCCACTGACTGAGCCAGCCAGGCACTCCTCATTTTCCTTCTTCTTGAAGATATCTTTAGAAGTTCTTTTATTAAGAGCTTATTGTTGTTAAATTTTCTCAGTGTTTATCTCAACCACCTCTATTTTATCCCCATTTTGAAAAACAGCTGTGGTAGAGAAAGTTCATATTTACTAAACATCCATGTGATTCTCTTCATTTCTCACTCTCTCTTGCAATTGGTGTGGGACTTTGTGACTTGTTCTGGTCAAAGGATTGTGACTAGAAGTAACATGTTTCTCTTCCAGAAAAAGGTATTTGGAATCTTTGTTTCTCTGTGTCCCTCTTTCCCTTCTGAAATGACTTCATAACTCTTGTAACTCTGAGTGATGCAGCTAGAAAGTGCATAGCTTCCGTCAGCCTGGGTCCCTGAGCAACTATGTGGAGCAGGGTACACTGCAACCTATCCTTAAGGCATAACACAAGAGATAAACTTTTGTTATGTTAAGCCACAGAGGTTTCAGAGTTAATTTGTTACCCCAGCAGAATCTAACTATTCTAATGATCAGTTTTAGTGGGTAAATAATTATTTCAGTTACTATCCCTCAGCACATTTAAAATATTTTCCCACAATCTTTTGTCTTCCATTTTTGTTGTTCAGAATTCACTTGTCTCATTGTCATTACTTTGTTAGTAAATTGTATTTTCAGTTTTCGGATAATTTTAGTATCTTCTCTTTGTCTTTGGCTTTCTGAAGTTTTACAACAATGTGTTTAGGTGAGTATATGTCTGTGTCTGTTTAAATTTATCTCACTGAGGGTATTTGGGGTTTTAGAATCTAAGGTTACTATCTTTCATCAGTTCTAAAAATGCCTCATTCATTGGGTCCTCAAATATTGCTTTGTCCTCTCCTATATTATCTCCTCTTGAAATTCTGATTAGAGGCATACTGAGCCTTCTCATTCTATCCTCCATTATTCAACCTGTCATATTTTCCAGCAATTGTCTCTCTGTGCTGCATTCTGTGTAAGGTTTTCCAATTTATGCTTCCCACTCCCTAATTCTCTGTCAGCTATGGTTTCCTTGACTCTTAATTCTTCCACTGGGTTATTAATTTCAACGTTTTCATCTTTTTTTTCTAGAAGTTCTATTTTGCTCTTTTTCAAATGTTGGATCTTCTTACAGTCTCTCCTTCCTCACCTTTTTATTGCCTTTATAATTTATTTTACCATATTAAATACTCGTTTTACTTTTAAATTTATCCATGCATTTAACAAATGATTTATGTATTTTATCACTTATGTTAAGTGCTTCAGAGTAAGAAAAGTGCTCCATATATTTTTACTTAATATTTTTATTACTTCAAATTCTTATACCTTAGGACATAAGAAATTTAATATTCAATCCTTCCTGTTCCTAGATATCTAATTCTATGTCCAGCTATCACTATTAGCACAAATCTCACAACATAACATCCATTCTGGTAGGTAAACCAATCACTCTACATCTGCTTTTCAGTGTATCTTTCTCTTGTCACGGAGTCTGCCTCCAATTGGCCATATCTCTACTGCAAACTTCATGATTTTATTTCAGGAGTTTATGATTATTTCTAACTCTCAAGATCTACCCCTTCCTTTCCATATCTTTAGACTGCTGCTGTGTTTTGGAGACTGTCCAAAAGTTTGACCTTTGGTAAGGGGATGAGACTGCACAAACTTTTGCTTCTTAGTACCATCTGCCTGGGAATTAAAATCTCTGGGCAGAAACAAATAAGAAAGGAAGGAAGACAATTTTTGGGAAGTCTATATATACATCCTTCCCACTTAGGAGAACGTGAGGGCAAGTATCCTGTATTCCAATGATGAGTTTTCAATAATTATGGGTAGTTTCAACAACAATTTGTCTACTATCTATTTATTGTTGTAAATCCTGGCTTATCAATTATACTATAATTACCTTATATTTTCTAACTGATCTATGGCCTGTAATCATGTGTTGGTCCAATTCTTGCAGTAAGGCACAGGTATTACGTATTTTGTAAACTTTCTAAACTAAATCATCTCAGTAATGTTTTATCTATTTCATGTGATAAAACAGATCCCACATTGTTAAAAAAAAAATACAAAAAAAAAAAAAAAACCCTGTATTTGTTTTCAGGTGTATACATGTAGGTGTGATTACCAGCATTCCAGGTGTGAATTTTAAGTATAACAATGTTCACAAGGAATGTTTATCTTACAAGTATTCACAGGTTTTTCATTTAAAGCATATGGGTCCATCTTCAATATAAGCACATAAAACCTCCTTTAGTCTGTTAACAAACTTTCTACTGTCCAAATGTCAATATCCATTATCAAAGTGACCAATACTGAATGTTGGTTGGGAGAGTTAATGTTTATAAAACACTGTTGAATGAAATGCTGCCTGTCTGTATTAATGTCCTAAGACTGCTATAATGAAGTACCACAAATTGGATGCCTTAAAACAACAGAAATGTATGCTCTTATAGTCTGGAAGCCAGAGTCTGAATTAAGGTTTTGGTAGAACCAACCTCCCTCTGACACATCTAGGGAGGGGTCCTTCCTTGCCTCCTCTAGCTTCTTGCAGCCCCAGGTGTTCCTCATCTTGAGGCAGCATAACTCCAATCTTTCCCTTCATCTTCCCTGTGACTCTATCTTCATGTAGCACCTTCCTCTGTGTCTCACTTCTTCTTACAAGAATACCTCCTACTCTACTACGACCCAACTAATTACATCTGCTTTGACTCTATTTCCAAATAAGGTTACATTCTAAGGTACTGGGGATTAGGACTTCGACATACCTTTTTGGAGGACACATTTCAACCCAGTAACACTATTTATTCCTCCAAAGAGAAGATATTATCCTCCAAATGGGCTTGCATCCCACTATCTTTGAACCACAGGAATTTGCCTTCTCTGGACTATGTTTAGACGCCAGGTTTCCACCTTTCATTAAACAACGATATAAGAAATAGCTTAATGAATGACACTATTGTATTTACTACTCAAATTTATTAAGATCCCTGCCCCCTTTGATTTTTTCCCAGAACCAAACATTACGAAAATTTTCCCCCTGAATAACCCAGAGGTTTTCATTTAGAATCAATGAAAACCATATACCTAATTATGTGTTTTTCTTGTTTTTTTTTTTTTTTTAAATTATGTGCTTTTTCTTGCTTTGGTTGCCTGGAAGCTTAAAAATTCAGCCATAAGTTAATTTTAACAACTTTGTAGGATGCTGCAGCTATATATCTTCATTTTTTTTTCTCCTCTGGTATTATTTTATTTTCATTTGGATGTTGAGTAGTTTTTTTTTTTTTTTTTTTTTAATATTTATATTTTATTTTATTTTATTTTATTTATTTATTTTTTTTTATTGGTGTTCAATTTACTAACATACAGAATAACACCCAGTGCCCGTCACCCATTCACTCCCACCCCCCGCCCTCCTCCCCTTCTACCACCCCTAGTTCGTTTCCCAGAGTTAGCAGTCTTTACGTTCTGTCTCCCTTTCTGATATTTCCCACACATTTCTTCTTCCTTCCCTTATTTTCCCTTTCACTATTATTTATATTCCCCAAATGAATGAGAACATATAATGTTTGTCCTTCTCCGACTGACTTACTTCACTCAGCATAATACCCTCCAGTTCCATCCACGTTGAAGCAAATGGTGGGTATTTGTCATTTCTAATAGCTGAGTAATATTCCATTGTATACATAAACCACATCTTCTTTATCCATTCATCTTTCGTTGGACACCGAGGCTCCTTCCACAGTTTGGCTATAGTGGCCATTGCTGCTAGAAACATCGGGGTGCAGGTGTCCCGGCGTTTCATTGCATTTGTATCTTTGGGGTAAATCCCCAACAGTGCAATTGCTGGGTCGTAGGGCAGGTATATTTTTAACTGTTTGAGGAACTGGTGCAGCCACTCTGGAAAACTGTGTGGAGGTTCCTCAAACTGTTGAGTAGTTTTTAAAATTGCTTCTTATATTATGAGTCAGTTGAATACTTTGTTTAAAAATAAACGGGGGGGGGGGACCCAAAGAAATAAGCAAATCTCTCTCTTTCCCTCCATCACCCCTCCCCCACTTTCTTTCTCCCTGTCTCTCTTCATTCACAGCAGATTTTCCTCCTGTCCCAGCTCATCCATCACTGAATGACTGACCAAAGACTATGAGCTATCAACACTCAGTACTCTGGTTTACATTTTAGATTGATGATTCAAACAGTAGGCAGGTAAAAATGGTCAGGAGGCAAGATGCTAACTTTATTCCTGAACAAATCAATGGATATCACTGACTTCCTTCAGAAATTAAAAAAAAAAAAAAAAAAAAGTTTGAGAAAAATAGCATGGGACCCAAACAACAATAAAAATAAAAGAAATCTGGAAAAGCAGAGGAAATAAGCGGAAAAATTAAATCCCTGAAAATCACACTAAGAGCATCAAGGAGTAGAATTTAAACTGAAGAAAACTGGACATAGAGGGCAAGCTATTGAAAAAAAATCACATAGAATTTAGTGGAAAATGACACAAAATGAAAGTGACGAGGGGGAAGATGAATGAAGCAGAAAACAACAATAGAGAAGTGACATGAATGACTGCTATCTTTGAAGATGTGAATGAATAAATGGAACGAAAAAATTTACATAATAGAAGAATTTTTTGAAATAAAGCAGATATTAAAATTACATTTTGAAAGGGCTCGCCACATTCCAAGAAAATTTAATAAAAGCTTTTTTCTAGAACTTAAAGGACTTAAAAAAAAAAAAACTATGGTCACTTAGGCACAAGGAAAAATGTCATCCTCAAAAATGAAGAAATCAGACAATATTAGATCCTACAAGAAAATGGAACAGTGGTTAATGAATAATAAAGGAGAAAACATTTTCTATGCCTGGTCTAATCTTTAATATGTAATGATCAGAAAAAGAAATTCTCAAATACATTAGAACTCAAGAAACATAACATTTATCAACTTCTGAAAAATCTGTCAGAAAAAAAATCAAGACAATAGATGAGTAACAATAATGAATTCACGAATGAGAAAGTCATGAGGTAGGAAAGGTTTGGTGATGAGCTTTAACTCTGAACACAAAGTTATCTTTAACTAGGATCTATGTCATAAAGTAAAATATAATTGTTAAAATGCTTAAAAGAAAATTACACAATATAAGGAATAGTATTTTGATAATAGGAACAAGAATCATATTTGCTCTCTAAACTAACAGAAAAGAGGGGAGAGGAGAAGAAAATATTCTAAGTAGATTAATTTCATCATCTTTCATCATCATTTCATTTCTTAGGTAAATTGAAAAATACAAATGTAAACATATTACTTAATACACTTTACAACTTCCAAATTGCTTGCGTGTGGGAGGTGGCCTTGTCAAGTGGCTCCTGATGAGCCCCAGCTCCTGGTATCATGCCATTATGAGTAGGCTACACATAATGACTTGTCTCTAACAAAGAGAATGTGGCAAAGTGATGGGATTTCACTTCTGAAGTTGACTATGATTTCTGTCTTGCTTATACTCTTTCTCTGCCTCTTCTCTCATGCTTGCTTTGATTAAGCCAGCTGCCATGTTGTGAGCTACCCCATGGAGAGGCACATGTGACAGGAAACTGAGGCTCTCTAGGGCCCCTGAGGAACTGAACTCTGTCAACAACTAGAACCTTCAGCTGAGAATGGTGCCCTGTGAAAACTGAACAATGAAAACCCTGAAGCAGAGGACTCAGCTGAGGCATGCCAGGATTCCTGACCGACAGAAAGTACAAAGTACATGTGTCTGCTGTTTTAAGCTGCTAGGGTTGGTGGTAGTTTGTTACACAGCAAAAGATAACTCATACATAGGGAAAATAAAAATACAAACACAACAGAACAAAACAAAGAAAACAGATCATAAAGCAAAAAGAGAAAACAAACAATAAGCATTCAAAATGTGAACAAATAAAACAGGTAAGGTTAAATATATCTAAAATAATTTCAAGTAAGATAGAATAAACTATTTTTTAAAAATTATTAAATGAAACAAAGAGACACTTTATAATGGCAAAAGATACACAACTCACAATGAAGTTATTATTGCTAGTATGAATCTTCATATATCAAATAATGCAGCATTAAAACATGTAAAGGAAAACTTCAAGAAATAAGAAAATGAATAAATGTTAGGAGACTTCTCCCAGTCTCCTTCCCATAAGGCTCCAAACATCCCCTAATCTGTCTCTATCTTCCAGCCCACCCCAACCCCTGAAGCTCTTTCACTGAGCCCTTTGGAATTTGTGATTTCCTTTCCCACATCAGTTTTTGTTGCTACCACACTGATTTAAGCCACTATTATTTCTTACCTTGGTTACTGCAAGAGCTCCTCACCTATTCAGATACCACCATTGCTCTCGATGATCTCTTCTAGATAAAGCAGCCAGAATAATCCTTCAAAAATATGCCTGACCACAACACTCTTCATTTCCATATGAAACTCTCTGGCAGTCGCCCATTTCATTCAGCATATAAGCCAAAGTTCCTACAACACACTATGAGCGAGCCCTACACCTGTTCCAACGCAGTGGTTACCCTCAGTCTTCCCACTTCTCCTCCTGGCTCTCTCCAATCCAGCCACATTGGCATGCCTGCTGTTTCTTGAAAGCTCCAGCCACACATTTGCCTTGTGGCCTATGCCTAACTGTTCTCTTCCTGGAGTGTCCTTTTCTCAGAAACCCACAAGATCATTCCCTTACCAAATCCAAATCTGGAATGTTACCTTCTCAATAAAATGTATCTTGATCACTATATTTAACATTTCAACCCATATTCTCCTGTCTTCCCAAGCTCCTTTATCCTGCTTTATTCAAAACATTTGCTAATATACCACGTAACTTACTTATTTAGTTTATGCTTATTAGTTATTGTCTGCCTCTTCCACACTCACATTAGAGTAGAAGCTGCATAGGGGCAGTCAATTTTTTCTGTTTCATTCATTTATGCATTTATCTAGAAAGGTGATGAGTACATAACAAGCACTCAAAAGATATTTGTCGACCCTTCTCATAACAAATATGAGGCAATCAGCTCTTCAACATTGTGAAAGTCATAAGCTACCTACACATATAATTTTTTTTAAAAAAATTCAAAGAGATGCCTTAACTGTGATATAAAGAAAAAAGTAAATGTGTGATTCATTATGGAACTGTTCAGGCATCCCTAAGCTAAAGGATACAATGAAGTAATGATGCTTGCATTCATCTGTAGAATCACCATCAAACGGACAGCCATAAAATGAACTCTAATGCTGATTCAAATTCCAGACACTGTATTCCCATTCAATACACTACATTGCAGGAAAACTCAATACATCTTAAAACTGTGTGAAAAATACTTTCTGTTTATATAGAAAATAGATTCTAGGCTCAGGTAAACATAAACAGGTTTTTCATTTACACAAATGGACAGTAGAACAGTCAGGTCACACACAATGCAGGAAATTTTTTGCTGTGCAGTACTAGTCTGGGCACTGCAAGATATCTAGTATCTTTGGCTCCACCAACTACATTCCAGTAGTTCTCCCTCTCCAGTCTCTGGGACAAGCAGTATCAGTCTGGTAAAAATTTCCAAAATAACTTCCGGAAGTGGATCTACCCAACAGACTGGATTTGTGAATCCAGTGGCCTACTTTTCTGTTATCATTGGCTACCCCTCTATACCGTTTGACTTGTCAATGAGCCCCTTTTCACTTCTCTCCTTCCTTGGCTTCTGCATCACTGCGTTCCTGGAGCTTTCCCAATTTTACTTTCACAGTTCCTGCCAGGTATCATTGCCTGACTCCTCATCTCCCCTTGCTCACCTCCGCTGTCCTTCCTTTTTTTTTTTTTTTTTTTTTTTTTAAGATTTGTTTGAGAGAGAGAGAGCAGGAGGAGAGGCAGAGGAAGATAGAGAATCTCCAGCAGACTCCTCACTGAGTACACAGCCCCATGTAGGGGTGGATCTCAGAACTCTGAGATCATGACCTGAGCTGAAATCAAGAGTCTGATGCCTCACCGACTGAGCCAACCAGGTGCTCCTGCCCTTCCTTTTTCCACTCCACTTCAACTCCCTCTCCTAAGTAATTGACTCTCAAAGTTCTGTTTCTACACAGGATATTCAAATCCACACTTCCAACTGACACTCTGCCATTCATACACAGGAAGCCTCAAGTTATACATGTCCAAAATCAAACTAGTCATCATCTGCTAAAACCTATTATTCCACCAGTTGTACTTATTTATGTGAATGACAACATCATCCACTTAGTCCATCTAGAAGTGACAGTCATCTTTGTTCACTAGTCCTCACTCCCACATCCAGTTGTTTGCACTGTTCTGTCCATTTTGCCTTGGAAGTGTTTCTTATCTGCTTCCCTTCTGTTACTGTAGTTCAAGTTATCATTACCTGTGACTGAGAATACTGTCACAGCCTCCTAACTGGTATTTCTACTCCAATTTATCTTTTGATATTTCTATAAAAGGAGATAATAATAGTATTCATTTGTATTTATAAATAATATTTAGTATAGTGGTGATCTAGTGCTCATTATATTCCAGCCACTATACATAAACGCTTCCCATCTCTTTCAATCTGCACAACCACATCATAATGTGAGTTGTTATTATGGAAATTTTAAAGATGAGGAAAAAGAGGTTTGGGGAAGTTAAGTAACACCTAAGATCATAGAGCTAGCTCCAAAGTGACACCAGGATCCCAGCTCTATCTGGCTTCTAAAATCCCTGTTGGTTTTGCCTTTTATTTATTTATTTATTTTTTGACACAACTTTTTCATATTGCCTCAACCTTTTCTTTCTTTCTTTCTTTTTATTGGAGATATTGCCTCTATCTAATCACAACCTTCTATTTAGTCTCCACATTTATTGCATCTGCCATTTTCTTCCTCCTCCATCCATTATCCATCTACCATTTTTCCATAGTGCCCCTAGCCTGACCACAAGCTTCCATTCTCTCTGTCCTTCCCAGGCCATTCTTCCAAATCCATAGGTTCTGTGGTTTTATCTCCTTATTTAGCTCGGATTTATTCATCAGCTACTCGGAAGAGAGTCCTTCACAGCAGGCTCCTCTCCTTTCACCCTGCTCTCTCCTGCTCCCCACTCTCCTCCCAGCTGCTAAGAGCAGGGTTAGAAAAGGAAATGAATAGAGCGGATGCAAAAAAAAAAAAAAAAAAAAACCTCCCTGCAGGCATCTTAAGTTTTTCTTTTTCTCTAACTCAGTGTTGGCTTATGGTTCCCACATAATAAGCCAAATAAAAGGAGCTCTGTAAACTGTAGAGCGCTCCGCAAACGTAAAGGGCAATTTATTCCCCCTACCTTGGCATGCCCGGGGCTTCAACTGAGCTACTCTGCGAACGACCGCAGAGGTGCTCCACGTAGAGAACGCCACGTTTGCGTTCGGAGGGAAGGAAAAGGGAGGCCCAAATAATAAGAGGAGTTTGGCTCGGGGAAAGGTCCACTTGCCACTGCTGCCCAAACCCAGCTTAAAAGTTCACAGGGGCGAGTAAGACCGGGCGAGGGTGGTATCAGCCTGAACACCCCCAATTTACAACTCTCTCTAGGAGCGCTCCCCTCCACCTCCCCAGCTCCCTGGAGGTTTCAAGTTCTTGCACACGTCCTCGCCGACTTGCACTGGGCGCGCCCCCGGCCCCCCGCCCCGCCCCGCCCCGCGTGACCTCTCGGCTTCCCCGCGGCCGCCGCCCTCGGACCCCCGCCCCGCCCCCCGCCCGCGCGCCGGCGGAGGACTACAAGTCCCGGCGTGCCCCGCGCCCGCCCCGCGGGCCGCACCGGCGCTGGGCGCGTGGCGGCCGCCGAGCTCTGCGCGGGGCGAGCCTCCCGGCGCCGGCCATGCGGGGAGGTAAGTGATGCACGCTCGTGCAGCCCGGGCACCGCGAGCGCGGCCACCCTCTCCCCCTGCAGGAGCGGAAGGCCCCGAAGAAAGCCGCGTAAAGCCCGCCCTGCCCGCCCTCGTCTCTGCTGTGCGTCCGGCGCTCCTGCAGCGTGTCGCGCCCACGAGCGTGGAGCCTGTCACCCCGGACGGACCTGGGGGCTCCGCCGAGAGAGCCGCGGCCGCCGGGGGCTGCGGGGCGGGGCTCAGCACGGGAGCCGGGGCCCGGCGGGCGGCACGCCCCCTCGCTGCGGGCACTCCCGGCTCCCCGGGGAGCCCCCCCGCCCCGACTCGAGGACGAACGGCTGCTTCTTGAAAGTCCTAGAAACTTTCCCCTCGTGTCGCCGGTGCCGCCGCGAGTCGTCTGCCTGTCGGACGGCGCCCCCTCTCCGGCCCTCCGCGCGGCCCCGCCGCTCGCCCTCCGGGGCGCTCCTCCCGCCGCCCCGGGACGCCCTGCCCTCCGGAGACTTCTCGAGATTCCGTGCGCGGCCACGTGGAGCCAGGTCTGCGCCCGCGATGTGGGCTGGACACCGCGGAGGGCCGACCCGGTGGCGGCAGGCAGGGCGAGCGCTTGCTTTGGGACACAGCGCTGGTCCCCGGGGTGGGGGCCCGGGGGCGGGGGATGGGTGCTGAGCAATAAAGGAAACCCCCTCGGAGGCACCGGTTTCCCGCCTTTGCAGACCCCGCTCGCGTCCTGAGCCCATCCCCCGAGTGTGCCCGAAAGTTCTGCCTCAATCCCAACATGAGCATCTCCCGCCCGAGATACCTAGCGGGGCCCACCATGTCCTGGATCAGAAGATCTTGTTCGCGTCTCCCCCCACCCCCCTCCCACGCTTGCACACTACACAGAACGCACCGTGCACGCTACACACTCGACACACACGACACGTTACGCTCATCACAGCAGCATGCATTGGATACACGCACTCCATCCATTCCGCAGGCTCCGTACACACCAGACACACAACGTACACATCATTTTTATTAGCAGGAAAGAGGGTTAATTAAGTCCGTTTGTTGGAGAGAGTGAGGAGGAAGTGGGTGAGTACTAGTATAGATGCTCATACCCACAAATGCCAATTTATTCCAAAGTTAGAAACTAGCTAGTAATAAGTAAGTAAATAAATAAATAAATAAATAAATAAATAAATAAATAAATATTTTAGAAAATAGCTCATAAAATAAAACCTGCTGTGGTTAGAATTTAGGATGCTTTCTTGGCTCCCACCTCCCCCCCTCCCTTTTTTTTTTTTTTTTTTTTAAATGGGATTGATTTCCTACATCACCTTCTGAAAGCCTTAACCCTCTCCAATAGGCAAACTTGATCACAGCACAGGAGAGAGAAGCAGATGTCCTGTAGGTGTAGGAAGAAAATCATGGGGAAACTTCACAGAAACCTTCCCCCCATGCGGTGTGTCTAAGGAAAAGACAGGTGTAACGACATCTTCTTTGCCTCCTTTCAAGAGTTGGAGAGCTGGACAAATTTTGTTCTGAGCCATGGCGTGAGGGTGCCGTTGAAACACCTTCCTCCCCCTGCTTCAACCCCCAGGACTCACAGTCCAGTCCATTTGAATTTAGTTGGAGCACATTTCAGGAATTTCAGATCCAGTCCCATCAGTTTTCATCCAGAGTGAAAGGGTTCTCTATCTCCAGGAGAGTTCCATCATCTTACTCAGTGGTGATAAGACTCAACTGTTTGACCCGACTCAAAAAATGGTCCTCCAAAATAAATGAACACTTAGAATGTGCCCTTAAATTATTACTGCTAATAATTATTGTTATTTTTAGAAGGTGTCCCTAAATTATTGTTGGCTTTTTCAAGGGAGCAATGGTAAAGATGGGCAGAGAGCACTTGAGATAGTTCTCAGTGATGATCTTTCAAGAAGTTGAGCATTTCTAATACCACTCTTGGAATAAGTAAGGGAAAAAATTCTGGACTTTGAAATTCAGGTTGCACATTCAGATTAATCTTCTTCTAGGGCCCTCAAAATTTACTAAAGAAAAGGGAGACCTGCCACTTTCTCCTCAATTCTTCCTGAATTCTACACAAATGACTTTTTCTAGGATCCTTCTTGGGAACCTGTATTGTCTGCCTTTATCTTGAGTGGTTTAGTTGACATCATGAGCTAAAAGTGTCCAAATATCGATTGGTGTTTATTTCGATGACAGCTGCATACTTGCTATTCATCTGCGGCATATTTGTGCAATGGAAATGTTTCTCTTCAGCAGTGGTCCCAGCCAAGCAAAGGACCTATGGGATTGACCAGGGTAATTTAAAAGATCATGCCTAAGTCTCTCAACACCACCTTCCCATTTCCTGAATGGTAGGAGACAACTATGTATATGGGGGTTGGCATAGCATCTTCTTTCTCATACGTAGCAAATACAGTACCCAGCGCTCATAGATGGTAAACATTAGTTAAATTTGTTGAATTACGCTTCCTGGGTGACCGGGATGAACTTTTAAGATTAAACCCGCCCCAGAACTAATTGTTTTGTAGAAGGAGGTTTGCTTCATTCTGAGTTTTGGCCGACTTGATCTGCTAGGTTGAATGCCAAAATGAAAGAACGTAGGTGTTTTCCAAAGATCTGGTCATCCACTTTGCATCCTCTGAAATATGTGACTTCCTGTAGAAAGAAGAAAAGAATTTTCTGCGGGGCGGTGCTTTCCTTATTCTTACAGAGATTATTTTAAAAGCCAGCCCTGGAAACTTTGTCCGATGAGTGTCTCTCAGGAAGAAAGAGTAACACAGGACTGCAGCTCCTGCATATTCACTGGTTATAGCCAGTAATAGCACTAGGTTCTTTCTCTTATTTTCTCTTGTGGTTTTTTTGTTTTTGTTTTTGTTTTTGTTTTTTTGTTTCCCTCCCATGGGGGAGGGGGGCGTGTGGGGAGAAAATAGTTTTTGAAACCCGACATTCGTCGCTCAGAACCACAGCCAGAACCTGTCCTGCAGCAACAATGAAGGGGAGGGAGAAAGTAAGAGGCTATTGATGCCACTCGTTTTTCCTTACAAGCCAGGTGCAGGGAGCCTTCTGCAGTGCTGGACTCCTGATTGATGATTGCCTTGCACTAATTGTGCTGAAGGTAGTTAGCAAAAGTGAACGGGCACACTGTAGCTTTAAAAAGTCAGCCATGAACCAGAAGGCAGTTGGTGCAGCTTGTGTGTGATTCCTCACGTCATGTTGGCTGAGAGCCAGCCTGGTTTTATTTCACTGTGTCAAATTGTACCTCCTTATTGAATTCCTTTGCCAGCCTACTTTGTGAAAGAAAACATTGGGGTTTCTTTGGCTGTTCTTGATAAGCCTATTAAAAAAAATGACATGTGTTAGTTGCTTCTAGGTAGGTTTTCTTTTTACTCTTGCACAAAAAAAAAAGAATAATAATAATAATAATTAATAATAATACTAAGACAATGTAGTCTGGTGCTACAGAGTATCATTGTGTTTTGTTTTGTTTTATCTGAGATGCTTAGAAAAATGGTGAAATGTGTCACAGTTTCCAACTGAAGTGAAATCATTCTTTTGGCTTTGGAGCAGCAGCACTATCTCCTGTCTACACTGTGACGGTGTGTGAATGTATGTTAATATCTCTATGTATATTAAATGTGGGATTTCTCTATGAATGATCGAAGTGGCTTAGCAGCTGGAAGTTTTGTGTGTGTGTGTGTGTGTGTGTGTGTCTGTGTCTCAGGAGTGAAGATTATCCCACACTTAACAGTATTATTTGTTAATCATCTACTTCTCTACAGTGATAAAAAAAAAAAATCTTGTGAATATTACTAAATGATGCACTTGTCATGTCAGAGTAATCCCAGGGGAAAGGAGCGCCGAAGTAGAAAGTAATTTGAGGGGAAATGTATTTAATTTATGGCTTCAGCTGTAGAACAAGCACGTTTCAGAACTAGTTCTTTTAAAGCAGTTTTGTTCATAGCTTTTTCATCTTGCTGATTGCATATTAATTGTGGAGGGTCTTCATTTATTTATTTTTCCACAGTCCTCATCCTACTGAACAAAAAGACAAAGTGATGGATGCTACTATATATCTCCTTGGTTGGATGTTTTGGTGTTTTTTTTGTCTTGTTTTTGTTTTTTGTTTTTTTTTACATGAATCTAATGAGCTGCTTCCCCTCTCTTGCACACACACACACACACACACACACACACATCAGCACCACCTTTCTGTGCTCAGGGCTATCTGACATTTTTGTGAGCTTCCAGCTTTACCACAGCATGGCCATCTCACAGGTTTTTGAGGCTTTCTTTGAGAATTTGTGAGGTAGGGGAATACTTAACTGACAAAAGCTTTAAGTGTTCTTTTGCATTGCAATGGAAAAAATAGAAGGTTTGTGAGTGGACCAAAAAAAAAAAAAAAAAGCAATTAAAAAAAAAAAAGAAAAAAGAAATCATAGCCCGCGGTCTGAAGGGGCAGGAAAAGGGGGGATTGTTTTTCTCGACTTTGACTCATTTGTGAGTTGCAATGTCTTAAGTGAGAGCTTGGCACCCAGGGGAAGCTGTGCCAGTTCACACAGCACTTGTTTTGAAGGAGGATTCAATTTCATTTGCAAATGCTTATTGTCAAGGCAGGGAGTGCCAGTACAGATGAAAGCACCCCACTCCGTCTCCTCCAGTTCTTTAGGTTTAATCACATCTCTCCAACCGCTGAGGGAACTGGAGGTTTAAACAAACATACGTGAACTGGTGTGAAGCTGTAAAAGGGACCATTATGTTTCCGATTCAGAATATATATTCTTCTCTCACTTTCTAAGAATTAAACACGAGCTTTTCTCCCTTATTGATTAGTTGCTGAAGTAAAGGAACCCTGCAGCCTTCCCATGCTCTCTGTTGACATGGAAAACAAGGAAAATGGCTCTGTCGGTGTAAAAAAGTAAGTGAAACTGGCTTGTGAGTTCTGCTTCTGCAAACAACAGAGGGACTTGGTTTCTATTTTTATACTTCTTGCTTATCTACTACGATACACTGTTTGGGGGTTATTTTGCTGGGTCTACACTGGCCATCAGACTCCCTTCTCCCCCTGCCCCCCCACCCCGTTCCAACCCCAGTTGCCGTATTCTTTATTCCATTTCGATGACAGAGATGACTCAGGCATCCAACTGTGCATAAAGGGTTAGCGTATCAGGCTTTGGAACAGGGACGGTGGAGGATCTCAGCCCCGCATTCTGTATATTGAAACAAAACACTGAGCAAACAGGCTCTGCCTTCCAAGTCCATAGGCTACAAGGGTGGGGGCAGAACAGAGGATTCGAGTCTTTTTAAATAAAATCACCTCTATCAAAATCGAGACCTATAGTAAAGGAAAGAAAAAAGCTTTGGTTAGAATGTGAAGTTGAACAACTCTGTCCTACTAATTTTATGAACTGATTCTTGAATGTGAAACATTTCAGTACATAACAGTGTTCTGTTTTCATGTCTCTTCTCACATTTGAAACTTTGTTGTTATATGCTTGATTCTTTTAAAAAGGAAAATTCAGTTGTATTGTATAGCATATTCTGAAACATGCTGCATATTTCAAGGTAACTCATAAGTTATCTGTGAATATATGAAAAATATGTATATCCCTATTTAGATGTTATTCTGAAGCTATAACCACTTTGACTACAAGGAGGAAAGTAAGTTCCAAGAGAGTGTTGTCTGTTCCATTTTTCTGTGTCATTTATTTTAAAATTGCCCCCAACTTGAGCTTTGGAGAAAACTAATTAAATATAATCTGTAGAAGTTAGGATATGAGGGAACGTGTGCTACATGTTTGTGAGTAGAGGGTATATTTTGCTTCACAGCAAAGTTACATTAAAATAAACTTAATAAAATCTGCTTTTAAAGATTCTCGGGTAATGTATATCTCAATGCCATGCTGGCATGCTCATCCCATTCTTGGAGTTTATTTAGGGTAGGTAAATGTAGGAGAAATGAAAGAAACAGATGTGCTTTCTTTTTCTTTCTGTATGAGTTAGATCAGTGCTGCCCAGGAAGTAGTCCTGTGAACAGTGTTGGAGATGTTCTACACTTGCACTTTCCAAAATGGTAGCCACTGGCTACATGTGGCTGTTTTAAAATTTGAAATGTGACTAGTGTAACTGATTAACTGAACTATTAATTTTAAGAAATTTTAAAAGTTAACAGCTTTCCTGAAATATAACCGACATGTATTTAAAGTATAAAATTGGTAAGTTTTGATATTTGTATACATCCCATGGAACCATCACCACAATTAAGATAGCTCCCCAAATTTTCTCATAACCCTTTATAATTTCTCTCCTGTCCTTGTCACCATATACCCAGGCAACCACTGATACGCTGTCACTATAGATTAGTTTAGACGTTTTTAGTTTAGACTTATTATTATTAGATTAGTTTAGACTTATTTTAGACTTTTATATAAATGGAATTATTCAGAATGTACTTTTTTGAGAGGATTGTTGGGGTATGGTTTCTTTTACCCAAGATAATTAATTTGGGATTTACCCATGTTATAGTGTCTACCAATAGTTCATTACTTTTTATTCCTGAGTAATATTTCATTGTATGGATATACAACAGTGTATTCACTGTTTATTCATCTATTTGCTGATAGACATTTGGGTTGTTTCTATATTTCAGGTATTACAAATAAAGATACTTTGTCCATTTGCATACAGAATTATGTGTGGACATATACTTTCATTTCTCTTGGATATATAGGAATGGAATTGCTGGGCTATCTGGCACGGGTATATTATTAGGGGTATATTATTCTTTTTAAGAAATTTCCAAGCTCTCTTCTAAACTGAGTGTCTTTTTACATTCCCACCAGCAGTGTGTAAGTGTTCCAGTTGTTCTATATTCTCATGAACTCAGTATGATCAGTCTTTTTCATATTTGATAGTCTATTAGGTGTAATTTTCATTCTCATTTCCTTAATGACTAAAGATGTTGAGCATCTCTTCATGTGCTTATTTGCCATCTATACATCTTTCTTAAGTAAAATATCTGAATCTTTTGCCCATCTTTTTGTTGGCTAATTACTTATGTGTTATTTTGTAGAGAATTTTTATATGTTCTGGATACAAGTCCCTTATATACATGATTTGAAAATATTTTCTAGTAGTACATGACTTGTCTTTTCATTCTTACTACAGTGTTTTTTTGAAATGTGAGGGTTTTTAATTTCAATGAACTCCAATTTATCAGTTTTTTCTTTTATGAATAGTGTTTATCTTTTTTATTTCCTTAAAGATTTATTTATTTATCTGAGAATATGCACATGTGCATGAGAACCTCAAGGGGGGAGGGGCAGAGGGAGAGGGAGAGAAAATCTTAAGTAGGCTCCATGCCCAGGATAGCCTGACATGGGATGGGGCTCGATATTATGACCTGAGCCAAAATCAGGAGTCAGATGCTTAACCAACTGAGCCACCCAGGCACTCTGTGAATAGTGCTTTTAGTTTCATGTCTAAGAAATATTTGCCTGACCTAAGGTCACAAAGATGTTTTTATATTTTCTTGACTTGGGACAGTGATTCTTGAGTAAATTTTTGTATATGTTGTGAGATAAGGATTCAATTCATTTCTGTTGATGATGGTGGTGGTGGTGGGCTTCTTGCCTATGAATATCCAGTTGTTCCAGCACCATTTTTGAAATGTTCCTGAATTTTGTTGAAAAATAATTGATTATATATGTGTGGATCTATTTCTGGAATTTTGTATTCTGTTCATAATTTTGTATCTATTTATGCTAACATAACAACTTTTGATAACTATAGCTGTATAACAAATCTCGAAATCAAGTAATGTTATCTATTTAACTTTGTTCTTTTTCAGACTTGTTTTGTCTCTACTAGGTTCTTTGCATTTCCAAATGATTTTTAGAATTAGTTTGTCAGTTTCTAAAAAAAAAAACACCTGCTGGTGGTTTGGTGGCATTGCGTTGACTTATAGATCAACTTAGGGAGAATTGATCTCTTAACAATATTGTGTCTTCCCACCCATTAACACAGTATTATTCTCCATTCACTTTGTCTTTCTGTAATTTCTCTCAAGGTTTTGTAGTTTTCCAGATATTTGTAGGTCCTGCACATCTTTTGTGAGATATATCCCTACAAAATTTTATAATTTCATGCTATTAACATGGTATTAATGGTATAATACCATGGTATTGCCTTTTAAATTTTAATATCCAATTGTTTGTTGATAGTATATAGAAATACAATTGATTTTTGCATATTGACCTCATATTCTGCAATTTTGATACACTCATTTGTTAGTTCTAGTAGCTTTTTGGTAGATTCCATTAGCTATTTTACATCTATTTAACACAGATAATTATGTTGTGTGAGTAAAAGCAATCTTTTTCCTTCTCGATGTAAATATATTTTGTTTCTTTAAATGGCCTTTTGCGCTGAATAGGACCTCCAACAAAAAGTTGCAAAGAAGTGGTGAGATTAGACAGACTAGTTTTGTTTCTGTAAGGGAAAACATTTAGTCTTTTTCCAATCTTTGATTTTCTACATAAAATGTGTCTCTTTTCTTGTCTGCTTGTAAGATGTTTTTATCATTGATTTTAAAGCAATTTGATTATGAAACTTGGTATATAGTTTTCTTCAGCTTTCTTGTGATTGGAGTTTTGTTTTGTTTTTTGACTCTATAGGTTTAGTTTTCATCAAATTTGGAAATTTTCCAGGCATTATTTCTTGGTTTCCCTCACCCCTCCTTTGGTAACTCCAGTTATGGAGTATTTGATCATGTGATACTGTGCCACAATTCACTAATGCCCTAGATTTTTTTTTCATTCTTTTTTCTCTGTATTTCATTTTGGATAGTTTCTATTGTTCTGCCTTCAAGTTCACTAATCTTTTCTTCTGAAGTGTATAATCTATTGTTAATCCCACTCAGTGTGTTTTTCATTTCAGACAATATAGTTTTCATCTCTAGAGGTTTAACTTGGGTCTTATTTTTATACCTTGATATCTATACTTAATATATTCAATCTTTCCTCTTGCTTCTGAACATATGAAGTATAGTTATTATAACTGTTTTAGTGTCCCTGTCTACTACCAATTCTATCATTTCTCAGTCCATTTCCATTAATTTCTCAGTGAGAATGGGTTGTATTTTTCTACCTTTGCATACCTGGTAATTTTTGATTGAGTGTCAGATATTGTGAATTTTAGCTTTTTGGGTGCTAGATATTTTATAGGAATTATAAATATACCTGATTTCTGTCTTGGTTGCAGTTAGGTTACCTGGAGACAATTTGATCACATTAAGTCTTGCTTTTAAGTTTCGTTAAAACTTAAAAGGACTTAAAAAGGACCAGGGCTGCATTTTGTCTAAGGGTATTTTTCCCCACTTTCTAAGGCAAGACCCATCTTTGTACTCTAGCCAACGCTCAGATGGAGACAAGCAGTTTTCCCATCCCTGCATGATCCCCAAGGACTGCGCTCTCTAATTGTTTTGGGTGGTTCTTTCCCCAGACTCCATTAGTTTCCTCACATGTATGTGATAATCACTACTCAGTTGAGTGCTTGAGGGAAGCCTCTGCAGATCTCCAGAGTTCTTGTGCTGAGAGCTCTTTCCTCCATAGTCTTTAGGATTCTCTTCTGTGCACAGTCTAAACTTTCTTCAGGCAGTAAGTGAATAGAGTTTACCTTGCTTGTTTTCCATCCTTCGGGAATCAATGTCGTTTATTATCAATGTCCAATGTCTGGTGTGCCATTCTTTCATATATTTTATTCTATTTTTTTTAGTTATTTAGGCAGAAGGATAAATCTGGGCCTTATTACTCCCTCTTGACCAGAAATAGAAGTTCCAGTTAATTAATACAGCCCTTTGTGACTAGTAGGTAATCTAATGGACAGTGTAGAGTTAGATTATAATTAGGATCCCAAAAGGCACAAAACACAGGCTCTTATGGATATTTCTGAGATCTGCTAAGACTGGCACTTGTTTTACTTTCATTTTATTTCCAGGCTTGGAAAATATAGTTGCTTTACTGGGGAAAGTATTGTCACAAAGGGTCATTTCCAAATGTTATATTCTAAGTTAATAGCCCTTGTTCACTGGCCACATGCTTCTGATCAGAGCTTTAGTTTTGCAAAGCTAATATTTATGAAGTCCCTTCATATGTCTAGTACTTTATATGAGACTTGTCAATCCTCACGACCATATTTTAAGGGATATATTATTATTCCCATTTTACAGATGAGAAAACTAAAGCTTCAGTAGGTTAAAAACATATTAAAGAGGTATTTTACATATTTTGTACTAAATTTTCTAAATCTATTATGTATTTTATGCTTTATATCTCGATTTGGGTGCAAAATTTTCATTGGAAATATTTGATCTGATTTCATAAGATTTACAGTTGAAAAAATAGAATCATATACCCAGATAATTCCAAATATAGTTAAAAGTTCCAATAAATGAATCAAGTACCAAAAAATTATTTTTGTATTATATACATATACAACTGGTTCTTCTTTCTTAGAGGATCTGATTTGACTTTAAAACAAATGCATATCAGTTTCAAAATGTCTGTCCAAGTTAAATAAATTTACTAAAACGTATGCCAACTCAATATAGTTAACATTGAATTCAAAGTGGTGTATAAATTTATAGGCAACTGTAAGTTTATCAGTGTTAATATGTCATTTTTAAAAATTTTTCCTAAAATTGATTTATTAGAAACCAATAATTGATTAATTAGAAAAATGTAAATTTATTGTATACTACTATTGCTCTACTATGAAAAGTTTCAATTTCAGATTTTATGCCTATTTAGCTGGGTCACAAATCAGCTTTTCCTTTTTTTTGGAGATCCAAATTTAGTTCATTCACATGTAGTGTGATATCAATGAAAAAATATAATATCCTGTGCCATGTTTTGGTTTTCATTGAAAATTTGGCAAGCACTCATTTTCTTTAATAAAATCTTAAATTGGAACAATACAATAATCTTTGTAAAATTCTTCTAGGACTTATCCAACAAGCATTGGCAAAGAACACACATCATTATATTCCTTGTGTTCTATTTTTTTTCGCAGTTCCGCTAGCTGGCATTGATCCATAACATTTTCAAAAATATAATGAATGATTTAACAATGGTATCCATGGCATTTCAAGACTCTGCTTTAGAAAACTGAACATGAATATCATACAGTGGAATAAAGCAATACGGGAAACATCAGTCATTTGTTTCAGAATTACATTAAATCCAGATTTTTTTTAGTTAACATGGCTGAAGTACCATTCATCAGAATAGAATTTAATATTTTCATATCTAGCTGAAATTCTTCTTTGACAGATGTAAAAGATTTAAAAATATTTTAAATCTGAGTTCAATTTTTCAGGTTATAAATTGACAGTATTTCTTGATAAATTTGGAAGCTTTTTGAGATAAAATATATTTCACACAAGTATTAATTAGGCAGTGCCTTTTATGTTGTACTATTCATCTAAAGCTAAAGGAAAGTAATTGTGTTTTTCAGATTTTGAACCAGTTGATCTTAGATATTGTTTAAAAATTTTTGTCTTCTTCAGGCAGTTGTTGGGTGGCTTGACTGAAAAATTTTTCACTTATTGTGAAGTACCTTTTTAGTCTTTTCTCATAATATTCTAAGAAAACTGAATATAAACAGATGTCTATGGAAAAAATTGTTTTCTTTTTTTGTGCAAGAATCCAAGCCATTTATAGCTCTACAAATTTATAAGCTCAGATTGTGGTTGAAATCACTTCAAAACATTTTGTTGGACATTTAATTTTGAATTCAAGTGGCTAACATCATTAATTCTTTTTTAATTGTTGAGAAGGAAGTTACCAAATTTACTGTTGACTGAAGATGTCTCTTTGTACTGTCCATTTTATTTTCTTTACCATTTTTTTATACAACAAACAGCTTTTCTCCTTTTGCTCTGCTCCAGCAAATTGTAATTGCTATTCATCGTGAAATTTCCAATATACTTTCAGCCTGCCTCCTTTTTTCTTTACTGTTCTGGTTCTAGTGTTAGTGTCTGCATCTCCTCTCAATTCTGCATCAGTAGTATGCCACCTTTTTAAACTTTAAAATTTATCTATACTTTTTTTAACCAAAAAATATTTATTATAATTAAAATAATTAAGAATGTCAACGTAATTAAAATTATAACAAAGAGATTCTTATAACTTGAGCTGTTTGCATCAAACACGTTAGAGTGTTAAATAGGTATGAAGGAAGAAATCATTTGAACTGAATCAATCAGTTGATACCAACTAGATTGGTCGTGTGTTTATGTAAAATACTAGAGAGGACATATGCATCTGAAAGCACAACTTCAACAAATTAGCCTAGGTGATGCAGCAGTAAAAGTGAAATGTCACACCAAAACAATGAAGTTGTGATGAACAGAAACCTATTCTATACCTGTTCATGTTTTCACATTTAAATTTAAACTAATAAAAAATAAATACAATTAATAATTCAGTTCCTTAGGGACACCTGGGTGGCTCAGCGGTTGGACATCTGCCTTTGGCTCAGGGTGTGATCCCGGAGTCCAGGGATCGAGTCCCATGTTGGGCTCCCTGCGTGGAGCCTGCTTCTCCCTCTGCCTGTGTCTCTGCCTCTCTCTCTCTCTCTCTCTCTGTGTCTCTCATGAATAAATAAATAAAATCTTTTTAAAAAAAATTTCAGTTCTTCAGTCAAATATTAAAATCTAGTAGCTAGTGGCTACCATGTTGCACAGGTATATAGCCAGGTGAAGTTCTTGCACACATGCACCAGGAGAAAAATTACACAAATATGAAACTGAGGATAATGATTACCTCAGGCCAGGGGAGTAAGAGGGGATAGATGTAGTAATTGTCAAGATCCTAGCTTTTATTTTGCCTAGTGGGTTCATGGCTATTTATTAAGTTGAAAAATAACTGAATAAGAGGGAGCCATTTTAATAGTTTGGACTGTGTCCTTCTAGACAGTTTGTATACAAATACTTTCTATATCCATATGTATACACATAGTCATACAAGAATGTACACCTGTATGCACATGTATTCAAAAATATACACATATAGGGTACCTGAGTGGCTCAGTCGGTTGAGCATCTGCCTTTGACTTGGGCCACGATCTTGGGGTCTGGGATCAAGCCCCATGATCGAGCAGGTAGCCTGCTTCTCTCTCTTTCTCTCAATAAATAAATAAAATCTTTAAAAAAATATACACATACCCATATAAGAACATACACATACATTCAAAGGACACACAAAATAAGCTTTTATTGAACAAGTGGGATTATAGTATTCTGTTTTCGTGGATTATAGATGCACAGATTTTGGATTAATCATAAGGCTTGGTAAATGATGCTCATCATTGATCTATGTTTGGACATGTTAGATCCATGTTAGAATTTTTACTAAATTCTAGAAAAAAAATTCTAGGTATTTTACATTTATGTGCTTAACTATACAAATAACAAGTATTCAATGTCATTTTCTTTTTTTTTTTTTTTTTTTTTGCCATCTAGTCTTACTTCCTCTTTCAACAGTGGGCCTTTGTCCCTTCTTCCATTTTTTTCTAGGATAGAGGAGGAACCAATGTCCCACATAATAGATCCTTATAATAAGTTAGCAGCTTTTCAACAGGAAGCAGTTTATTTCCCTACCAACACCATGCCCCTCACTCCTCAGTGGGAAAGCTCTGCTGCAATAGAAAACTCAGTAACAAAGTTTAGCAAGGACTTGCAAAAGAAGCTATTTCTTATTAATGTCATGCCTTTTCTTGCATGCATATCTTACCATATCCTCTGCCTTTTCAGTTAGTGTATGGTTTCTTTTTTTTTTAAGGTTTTATTTATTTATTCATGGAGACACAGAGAGATAGCGAGGCAGAGACATATACAGAGGGAGAAGCAGGCTCCATGCAGGGAACCCAATATGGGACTCGATCCTGGGACTCCAGGATCATGCCCTGAGCCCCAAGGCAGATGCTTAACCACTGAGCAACCCAGGCATTCCAATGTATGGTTTCATTTTGAAGAAAGATTTTTTTTTTAATTTTGGAACTAAAAATTTTATAATTAGTAATGTGATACTTGGTAATGGGTGCTGCAAAGTTTTAAACTTGCTTTAATAGCGTAATACTAACTTCTGAGGCTGTTAACTGTAGTAACTATTAAGCGTTAAGTTTTTGCCCATGTGAATTAGAGGTTAGCAGGTAAATGATAGAAGTAAAATATTAGGGTAGAGTTAGAAATTATTATTAACATTGTTAGAATTTCAAAACTCTGACTTCATTGTAGAATTATCAAAGAGACTTTGATGTAATAGTAATAACAATAGCTACCATTACTTAACTTCATTTTAAAAATCTAACAATGCTTACATGTACAACAATCCACCAGTCAGGTCTCCACGTCTAAGGGAAGCAGTCACATCTAGAGTTAAATAAAGAACCTCATGGGATATAGGATACTTGGTTATTTGCCTGGAACCCTTCCTTACCTGGCTGCTTAGTGAAAGAGAAAGAGGTAACTGATAGAAATAATCGTATGTCTGATCACTGGTTTCACCTTTTGTTCATTTACTCCTAATCCTGTTCTTTAGTGGTGCCACATAAATAATCAACAGTCCTTAGATGTATGTTCTTTGAAAGCAAGGAGGGAATTGTACCAGCTGCTAGGTAGTTCCTGGGTCCTCTTTCCCCAACAGGCCCCTCCCATCTGTTCTGTCCACCTTTCCCAGACTCACAACCACTATGCTTGTCTACCTAAATGCAGTGAGTCATGGTTCCCACCATTGTGTTCTTTCCAGGGAACAGCAATCTGGAACAGGAGGTGATCATGATGGTTAGATACCTCTATACTAAAAGCAAGGGAAATAAAACTCCCAAAACATTTTAAGTGGCTAATTACCAAATGCCTCTTCATGGTTTGTTAGGTAGGAAGGGAGGGAAGGAGGGAAGAAGGAAAAAAGAGTAGGGGAGGGAAGATAAACTGAGCCGATAATTCAAACTTGAAAAATAACCTTTCTAATCAGGATCTGATGTTATGAACTCTTCTACAGATATGTTTGGTGGGATAAGTTAGGGTGCTATATGGTTTCTTGAATATAGAGGATACAGGGGAATGAATGGTGACACTTCTAACTGGTACAGCATTTTTTTTCTTGGCGAAGCTAAAATTCATTCCTTAAGATTTTATGGTGGTCTGCTCACGGATACATAGTTTATTGGCTCAGGCAGCCATAACAAAATACCATAGACTGGGTAGTTTAAACAACAGAAATTTATCACTCACAGTTCTGGAAATGGGAAAGTCTAAGATCAAGGTATGTGCAGATTCAGTTTCTGATAAGAGCTGTCTTTCTGGCTTGTAGATGGTACCTTCTCGCTAGGTCTTTACATGGACTTCTGCAGTTATGTGCATTCTGACTCTTATAAGGCCACCAGTCATATTGGATTAGGATCCCACCCTTTTGACCTCATTTAGCCTTAATTGTCCTGTCTCCTAAAAGCCCTATCTCCAAATGCAATCACATCGTGGGTTAGAACTTCAACATATGAATTGGCTGCAGAGGGTGGGGGCTGGGGTAGGTCCACACAATTCAATTTTATCATATGGTCTTATGATAAATATGTAATTATTCCTTTAAGTGATAACTTGAATTAAGAATTGAGTCTGTTTATTGTTTTGATTTGTACCATTATGTCCATTGCAAATGACTACCCTTTTTAAAGAAGTGTATATTTCAAAAGAATAAAATGCATAAAACCATAGAGTCAGCCAAGCATATCATCACTTAAAGCATGAAAACAACAAGAGTTTCATCAAATCCAGCAAAATTCACAAACATTTATTATAAAGGTTTTATACATAATCAGCCCTGAAGGGTTGCTGTTTTCTACAGTTTCTGGCATGCTACCAACATCCCTACAGAAGGAAAACCGAGTTTGTCTAAGCAATAAAGCCACACCTAAGTCCTTTGGAACAGTGACCACTGTGCTGTGGCTCAGAGCAGGGAGAGGAAAGCTCTTCGGGCGGTGCTTGCACAGTTGTCTTAATATTGACTGGAATACGAAACCTACACGTGTTTGTGTTTAGCATGAGTTTTGGCACAAATTGTATCTGATAGTGAATAAAAAATTCATTGCCTCCTCTTGAGAAGAGTGTCCTTATTTACACTTATTCAGAGGTCTGGGGTTTTCTTTGGTTTTTTTTGTTGTTGTTGTTTGTTTTGTTTTTTGTTTTTGTACTACAAAGTTGAGAACAGGTAGGGAAAGAGGCAGTTATAGAATCCCTTGTTTTCAGAAAGATAGGGTGGAGTGCTGGGGAGACATTTCCCGCAGAGTTATGTCAAAGACAGAGTGCCCTGTGATTTCAGAGGAGAGCCATGAGCCTGAAGGAAGATATCTAGTACAGAGGAAAGAAATGCTGGAAGGTGCCCTGTCTGTCCCTGGAACCTGCTCTTGGTATTTCTTCTGATTCAGGGCTCCAAAGCCTCTGTACATACCTAGCACAGCCTGACTCACCTTATCATGATGGCTTTTACTTCTCTGCTTTCCTTCCTCTATCTCTCAATTCCTTCTGTTCCTAAACCACTTTTTGGAATAAAGCAGAGGACACACATAACCTTTTTCATCCTTTACCTGGCAAGAATCTCCTCTTTGCCAGACAATGAGTTTCCAAGGCTCATCAAGTGTCTGGTTTATAGGAGGCAGATTACAATTAATTAATGATTGGAATAAAAGATTGGGTATTTTAGGAACAGGACTTTTAACCAGTACCTTTTAAAAATGGGTAAGGTTCTCATCTTTGGAAGCTGAACTTTGAACAGTATAACCACGCTGTGGATATGGGAAAAACCAGGATGTTGCCCAGTTGGATTTCAGTACAAACTTAGAATGGGAAATAAGCCTGGAAAGTTATGTTTGAATCAAATTTCTGAATGCCAAGCTAAAGAATTTGAAATGTACAGAAGGCTTGAAGAATTATTTACTTTTTCAGTGCTTCCATTGCTTGAGTATGCTGCAGCTAAATGCAGTCAACTCTTATTTATCAGAGTATTAAAAAATGAAAAATGTCCTGTCAAGAACCTTTGAATCATCCTTTCTCTTTTTAGGCCAGCCTTTTAGCCAGATCCCTGCTAGTTTGGTTGAAGGGAGAGGAAGAAAGGAGGAGAGATAAAACTAAAGCTCAATTAGTTCCTTCATTATTAGATATGTCATAGGCCAAAAAAAATATCAATATTAATTTATTACGATCAGAATTATGTTGCTTTTAGCCAAAGGCTGTTTTAAGATATGGGCAAAGAGTAGTTTAATTTAATTTTGAAAATAAATTACAAAGATTAAGGCAGTACAAAGTTAGAATGCATTTCTGAATGGAAACATAAGTAACATTGAGAATTACTTTTATAAAAGGAGTAATGTGGTAAATATATCACTATAATATTAACTAGTGTCTAAAATAACTTTTGCTCTGAACATTAAAGCAGAAATGCAATTAATGAGTGTAATGGAGTTTTGAAATCTCACATGGATTATATTTATCCACAGTTTCCTTTTGGTCTGATCAATCCTCAGAATCTAGCATATCATGAGTACTAAAAACTATACACGTGCTAGATTCTGAAAAAGGGTTTCAGCTATGTTCCACCTGCCTTCACTAAGGTGTAAAGGGAAAATGGAGACTTCTGCTGCTAGCGCTTAAAATTATAATGTACCAATATGAAAAACACAATAAAGTCTCTATCTGCATGTATCTGCCAAATTTGTTATTTATTGCATTTTTGTCCCAATGACTGTGTCTCTAGCTCTCTTTAAAAGTGAAGTGATTGTTTAATTAAGGGATAATTATTTCCCGGTGTGAATTATCCATGCATGATATAATTTTTATCAACATACGATGTACTTGACCCATATGCACAGGGACTCAATGGTGACTGGGTTAAATGGAAACATTGGTTTGATTAAGTGATGGGATCATAGATAAATTCTGTCTTTCATTTCCTGCTAAGTTTTTATAATAAGTTAAAATATATACACATATATGTATATATTTTAAAGATCCCATGCCTGGAAAAATATTCATGAATTTATCATCTTTATACATTGTATTTTAAGAAACATTTTGCTATGATGATGGTGAATAATAAATATCAAACGATAATGGAACTTTTATATCTGCCGTCTTATTTCATCTGTGCAAAATTAGCAGCCACAATGGGAACCACCATCTGGGAGGTGTTTTAAACAGTGCCATTTAAATGCCTTCTGGAATTTGACATGCGCAAATTATAAGAAAAGGTTTGGAGAGAATGGTCCATTTAAAAGGGAACAAAGTGTCTCAGTTTGGGCACAACTAGCAGTCCTTTAGGAGATGTCTGGCATTCCCAGTGGGGCAGGGTGACACTTAAATCCAACTTCTGGAATGTACTCATAAATTTCCTGTAGGCTTGGCACTCCACCCTCCCCAAGTCCCACCTTCATGTTGACCTTGATCTCCAGTTTTCTCTTTAAAACTGTTACCAAGGGGATCCCTGCCTTGGCCCAGGGCGTGATCCTGGAGTCCCAGGATCAAGTCCCACATCGGGCTCCCTGCATGGAGCCTGCTTCTCCCTCTGCCTGTATCTCTGCTTCTCTCTCTCTCTATGTCTCTCAGGAATAAATAAATAAAATATTTAAAAAAAAAAAAAACCCGTTACCAAAACCACTGGAAGCAGCATAAACAACCTTGAAGTAACAATAGGTGCCTGCATGTCCCTGCCTTTGCAAGCCATCCCTTCTCAAGGCCCAGCTTAGGATGTGTTTGGAGCAATAGATGCCCTTCAAAATTGCTATTGAAGATCCTAAGGTGTCCGAATCAGGCAGGACCTTCTGGGCCCTCCAGTGAGTGCGTCCTCAGTATAGTGCTTGTTCAGCACTCAATTCTAGTATTACTTAGAGTTAGCTGTTATATATCTGCTTCCCCCACCAGATTGCTAGCTCTCTGAGGGCAGGGACTATGGTTCCTAGCCTTGTTACCCTGCGTCTAGCCATGGACTGAGAAATCAGTAGGCTTAGAGTAAATATTTGTTGTATCAAGGAGTTGAGTGGAAAAGCATCGATTTGGAAGCAAAGCATACATGGAATCCAATTCTGGCTTTATCTACTGTGTGGTTTTGGGTGAGTTTCTGAACTTTTCTGAGCCTTAGTTTCCTAAAAACAGGTTACCATAGCCAGTTGACGAGTTAAGAGGCTGATAATAGGAAATGTATGAAAAGCGTATTGTAGACTCTATGTACTCTCTGGTTCTTTGTCCACTAACATAACAGAGCTTTGCTTTGCATCAATGCTGCACCTCAGACCTGCGCTAGGTGCAGGAGAGCTGAAGAGATGAAGAGACACAGGTTTCTCCTCTCGGGATGTGAGTAGTCGAACACTGTGATTGGTCTTCTAAGTTATTTGGGGGATTTTTGTTATCAGGCCTAAACTTAGGGTGGATCACTGAATGCACGGATTGGTTTCATGCCCCTTGTTTCTTCTGCATGGGCCTCCTTACCCTAAATAAGAGAGAGTACCTGGTTGTCCAGTGCTCCTCTTCTTCTGGGTACACTGTCAGCAGTATTGTAAAGTCTTTGTTCTCTCCCGCATTGCTAATACTCAGGAATATTTCACAATTATGGAAGTGATGATGTCATACCCCCCAGCGGAAGAAGAATCAGCAAAGCCTTCCATCCTAAAATTACAATGTAGCATACTTTGTTTTTACAATTAGATAACTATTCTTTATGAGGAAAGGCAGTTAATTGAAGTCAGCCACAGGGAGAGTGAATTCAGATGTTTTCTAGGGCACTGAAATGTATATCCGATGGGACTCTCTGCTCACTGCGAGAAGAGAGCTGATTAGCAAACCTAAAGATTTGTTAGAACAATCAACTCCTTTCTAAATATTCTTCAAACCTACATTAAGCAAGTGAGGGAGGGAAAATGGTACTTTTCTTAAAGGGAGTGCCCAGTGTCAAGCTCATGATTGCCTATGTTAATGAGATGATGGAAAAATCCTAGCATTTGGGTAGTTTTTAAAAACCCATTTAACTTTGACTTCAACATACATAGTTAATATTTGGCAGTGTTAGGGTGCAAGTAGTTTTTTTTCCCCATGTATATTATCTGTTAAATGGTAGGAAGGTGTGTGTGTGTGTGTGTGTGTAGTGAGCATTCATATATATGAGTACATGTGTTCATGGGCATACAGTGTTTATAGATTCACAATTTCTAAGCACAAAAGGGAAAACACTACTAACTAGTAAGCATTGTTTCTCAATTAAGTATTGTGTTGGTAAATCATTGATCCTATGTGCCATTGATTAAAGGCTCTCTTGTCTTGAGTTAAGACAGAAGTTTGTTATTTAATCAAATATTTTAAGTTCCTACTATGAGAAAAACATTATGCTGAGGATGAGGCAGAGGTGCAGCTAGTCTTGACTTTTGGATGTTTGAAGGTTTTCAGGAATCCTCAAAGTCTGGGCAATTTCATTTCTGTTAGAAGTAACATGAATCCTTTCAACTTTCACAGCATGCTGACCCCCCCCCCCCCCCATGTTCTAGGCCCAATTTTCTTCTCATCTTCTCCCAAGATTTCACTTACTATCTAAAAATTCTGTCTCCCAAATGTATACCTCCAGCCCACTCATCTGCTTTGATCACCAGACTCATATCCCACATTGAATCTCTGCTTGGATGTAGATGGTACCTAAAATTCAGTGGGTTCAACTAAACCTGGCAGTGCCATCTAAATGAAGTTACCACTATCCATCCAGTTCCATGATACTTCCCTCTCCTTCATTCTCTACATCTAGTCTGCCATTATGTCATGCTGATTTTCATGGTTAAAATTCTTTTAAATCCACACACTCCCTCTCCTTGTCCATAGCTACCACTCTAGACTGTATCACCATGATCTCTTGCATGGATGACTGCAGTAGACCACCCCTTCCCTCCCCTCTGGCTCATTTCCAATTCTCTTTTTCAAAATGAAAATCTGATCAGGTTACCCCCTTTACATAAGACCATTTAGCAAGTTTCATTGCTCATAGACAAAAATCCAGACTCCTCAATGTGGTTTCCAAGACCTGCATGGCCCCTTAAAGTATATATTTCCTGATGAAGAGCCTGTAATAATCTTTTCCTGATTTCATACAGTTAACTTCTGGCTGCTTCCTAGACCTTACCCCAAGAGAAACTTCCACCAGAATCCATCCCCTAACCCCTTAAACTGCCATAGTACAGTATACCTATCCCTCATAGCACTTACCACAATGTGCAGCTGTGCATTTAGTTGTATGATTACTGCTCATTGTCAATCCTCAAAGGACTGTAGATCCACAAGAGTAAGGACCATGTCTGTTTGCTCAATAGTGTATTCTTAGCAGGAGAGATGGCAAGAGCTTTATTCTGAAGGGTTTCCTAAGCCAAGTTAAGCTATTTGGAATTCATCTTAAAGGCAATGGAAAGCTTTTGATGGATTTTAAGCAGGGGAGCAATGTGATTACATGTACACTCTGGAAGAATCTCTTTGGATGAGGTGTAGAGAAACCCAGACAAATACTCCTGAAACAGAACTGAGGCAAAGTCATAGTAATGGTGGGTCCTTGCTCTATTCTACTTTTCCTATCCTTCCTTTCTAAATCCAGTGAGGTAGATTATCTGTAGGACCTCTCAGATACTTGATCATCATCTAGTCATGTGAATATTGGAGTTCCTAGGGATCCCTGGGTGGCGCAGCGGTTTGGCGCCTGCCTTTGGCCCAGGGCGCGATCCTGGAGACCCGGGATCGAATCCCACATCGGGCTTCCGGTGCATGGAGCCTGCTTCTCCCTCTGCCTATGTCTCTGCCTCTCTCTCTTTCTCTCTCTGTGACTATCATAAATAAATAAAAATTTAAAAAAAATATTGGAGTTCCTAAATATATGCTTGACACTAGGAATAATAAAATGCTTCAGACCAGGTGTATATCCCTAGCCCACATCTTCCACACTAATGGGAAAGACTGTCCAATAAGTAGAATATATAATCCAGCGTGGAAAGTGCTGCAATGAGTTTGAATGATGAGTTCTCAAATGCAGAGGAAGTTATAACTTAAACAGTTCCCTGGTGGGGCCAGAAAATGCCTCACATAGGAGGTGGCATGGGAACTAGCATGAAGTAGGTAGGAATGCTAGATTGTGTCAAGTAGAGACAAATGAAGGGGCATTGTAAGTGGCTGGAACAGCATGTGCAAAGGCCCAGAGCTGTGAAAAAGCACAGCATATTGGGGAATAGCTTTAGCTCTGTAGATTCACAGCTGTAGAGAGGATGTATGGGGATGGGGAAGGTGGTAGGAGATGGGAAAAGACAGGTACTTGGGGGCCATATTGTACAGGGGCCTGGTGTTCTTAATTCAATATGAGTATTATCCTATGAGTTGCCAAGAATCACAGAACCATTCCTAATATCTCTGGGTTAGAAACCAATTCATGAGGAAGTACTTCATATGAAGGGTCTGATGGTTTATTAGGAAAACAGTAAGAGTAAGAGCCAGTAAGAATAATGTTGTCCTGAACCCAAGAAACACAAGAATGATTATGGTCCTGAGAGAGGTAAACTGGGATCTGGGCCTCTACGGAAAGAGAGGGCCATGGTTCTAAGGGAAAAGAGGGCCAGAGCAGGCTGGCCAGGGCCTGCCCCAAGGAGACTGAGTGGTGAGCCAGGCCATACTCTTGCATGCTCTGCCACAAGTGTCTGGGTTTGTGTTTTGCAGTTCCATGGAGAATGGGAGGCCTCCAGATCCTGCAGACTGGGCAGTGATGGATGTCGTCAACTATTTCCGAACAGCAGGATTTGAGGAGCAAGCTAGTGCTTTTCAGGAGCAGGTAAGTCAGTCTAGAGAAACACATGATGAACACAGTTACCTCTTCCCCCCAGCAGGCAGAGGGAATGAGGAGGAAGAGGACCAGAGAGCAGTGAGGGATGTGTGAGACTCTGCATGTCCTCCACATCACACTCCAATCATATGGGGAAGGGAAGAAAACTAATGGCTCTTTCCTGAGAGAGGGAAACCCATGCCCTGGGACACAGTTACAGCTGCAAGGAGGAGGGCAAAAGCTCATTTACATCTGCATCTTCTGAGAGATAGGACAGCCCTGCCTTCACCACAGATACACTGGAAAGCAGAAACAGAGGAGAAAGGGAAATGAGGAACAGGTCTGACTAGAAACATGCAGCACCATCTGCTACTGGCCCCAGCACCAACCAAGCTAGGAAGCCCCTCCAATTTGGGTTCCAGGTGCTTAGCCAGGTAGGGTGGACAAAGTAGAGACTGAGAGTCAAATCCTGGTTCTTCTAACTCCGTGTGACCCTGGGCAAGTTACTTTATTTCTCTGAGTCTTGCTTTCACCTCCATAACACGAGGCTATCAATACCAACTTGATAGGGTGGTGTTGTAAGGATTAAGGGACTTTGTATGTATAGTGCCTAGGCTAGGTCCTGACACAGTGTTGATGCCCCCAAAGTGTTAATTCCCTTTCCTCAGGTCCAGGGTTAGTATTGGAAAGAGAGAGGGAGGAGTAATGGGGTCCCTCTCCATTGTCTAGGGGATTCCTGACTCCTATTTTTTTAGGCTGGGCCAGCTCTATAGGTTTGGTGCTCAAGGACCTTGACCATGAGGAAGCAAATTGAGGGAGCATGTTGTGATCCACACCACACCAGCTCTGTAGGAAAACAGAGATCCTATCTCCCTATCAGCAAAGGCTGTAGTTTTCTAAGCATTAAATTTACTTTTCCAGTATTGTAATATAATTGATAGAATTGTAAATTGAAGAATGTATCTGGCTGCTTTTCCCATATCCGTTTAGTCATCTCTGATTCTCTTAAACTGGGTTTGGCTAGCGGAGCTTTTCAAATAAATAAATAAATAAATAAATAAATAAATAGAGAAGGAGAGAGAGAGAGGGAGAGGGAGGGAGAGACATATATATCTTAATCTCTAAACCACCTTCAATATTTTCTTCAAACCTGATCTCTCTTTCTCTCTCCCTCTCTTTATATATATATAGTTGTTGCTGTTGTTACTTTGGAAAATTTATGGAAATAGCAGCTTAAATCATTTCACACCCACCAGAATAGCTGAAATTAGAAAGATTGATAAATTTAAATGTTTGTGAGAATGTGAAACAAACACATTCTTCTATATTATTGGTAGGGGATGTCAGATACTCACACATCTACCCCATGATCCAGAAGTTTCATTCCTGAGTATTTACCCAAGGGAAATGAAAACATATGTCTGCTAAAGATTTGTACAAAATTATTCTTAGTGGCTTTATTCATAATAGTCCAGACTGGAAGCCCAGTGTCCATCCCTGGGAGAATGTGGTATAGTCACACAATGGAATACCACCCAGTAATACAAAGGAACAAACTAGGGGCATCTGGCTAGCTTAGTCAGTTCAGCATCTGCCTTTGGCTCAGGTCATGATCCCAGGGTTGTGAGATCGAGTCCTGTATCAGGCCTCCTGCTTTTCCCTCTGCTACTTCCCCTGCTTGTGCTCTCTGTCTCAAATAAATAAATAAAATCTTTAAACACACACACACACACACACACACACAGGAACAAAGTAGTAATACATAAAGCAGTTTGATGCATCTCAAAATATCACACTGAGTGAGAGAACCCCTTACACAGGAGTTCAGACTGAACACTTTCTGTCTTAATCCATTTGAACTGCTATAACAAATATTCTATAAACTGGGTGGCTTATAAGCAACAAACATTTATTTCTTACAATTCCAGAGGCTGGGGATCCAAGATAAAGAAGACTGCAGACTGGGTGTCTGGTCTGGGTGTCTGGTGAGGGCCTGCCTCCTAGACAGCTGTCTCTTTGCTGTGTCTTCACATGGAGGAAGGGGTGAGAGAGCTCTCTGGGGCTCCTTTCCTAAGGGCACTAATCTGTATAATCACCTCCTAAGACCTCCTAACACCATTACCAATTACCTCTAATACCCCCTGGAGAATACTTTTCAACATATGAATTTTGAGGAGACACTAACATTCAGACGATAGCAGTTTCATTTAGATGAAGGTTGAGAACAGGAAAATGCATCCTAGGTAGTGAGAATTAAAACGGTGGTTGCCTCTGGGTAGGTGGGAGTGGAGGATGGCTGGAAAGCAGCATGAAGGAACTTTCTGGGTGATGATAGCATTCTGTGTCTTGGTGAGGAATTGGGCTATATGTATATGCATCAGTAGATGCACTGCATATGCACTGGTATATACCGATGTTGCAGATTTGTGTGTTACACAGTCTCTACATTTTAACTCAAAAGAACTATAAAAACTATTAAGCAATTAGTAGTATGCAAATAAACGTGTTTAGGGGAATATACTGATTTATACAACTTATTTTGAAATATCAAAATATGGCTTGGTAATTGGATAGAGGAATGAGTAGAGGAATAGACATGATAAAGCAACTAAGGAAAATGCTAATTGTAGACTCTACATGGTGGTCATGTGGGTGTTCACTATATGTTCTTACAACTTTATGTTTGAAAATTTTTATAATAAAATCGTGGGGGAGAATAGCTCAGGTTGAAAGGTAAAGGCCTATCAGCTGGAACATATTTTATCTTAGTTTTTAATGGAGTAATACCCATTTGTGTCATTACAGTTGAATAATTCTCTTCTAAAATTAAATTTAAATAATATTGTAAAAGGTTAACAACAACAACAAAAAAGGGTTTAGCTGAAAGGTCTCTTGGCCAAATTCCCAGCTGCCCAAAAGCATTTTTCAGATTGGGCTTTTACTCAGACTCCTCTGAGGCAGATGTCCCAGATTGAGGGGAGGGGGTGTCCTTTGGGCCTTCCAGATTCTGTGCAGGACCTCAGAATGGAGCTGGCCAGCTCTGAGCTTGGCCCAGAAGCGGGCCCTTTCTCCCAGGGATGACATCACTCTGGCATTAGAATACTGAGAAGCAAAAGGGAACAAACTTTCTAAAAGCATTTCATTCAGAAGTCCTTTAAGTGGGGAAAGGGCATCATGTTGCTACTGTGCTGAGCCCAACTCAGGAGCCTGAGAAGTGAATTCCCAAGGCACTGGTGTTTTGTAAGCATGGTCTAGAAGCTCAAGCTCCTTCATTCTCATGGAAGGATGGTTGGGTGGAGGAGAGAGTTCGTCTAAATTATTCCCTGAAAGTGATCCAAATCTTCCCCCTGCTATGTAATTCTCCGTGTCTTTCCTCTTCTCTTTAAAGGAGGTGGAGGAAGGGCAAGAAGAGGCCACTGGTCAGGTTCAGCCTGATAAGACAAGTAGTCACTGTGATTTCCATGAGGACTAAGGAGCAGGATCCTTTACCACGTTACCCTGCCTCATGCCTTAGAAAGCTTCATGTTTCGCCTTCAAGGATCTTCCTGTCAGTAAACCTCAAGTTCACCCTAGATGGGAAGACTGAGACCACCCCCAGCCTAAACATGTGACCCTTCCAGGCACATATTCCAATTCATGGTAGCTGAGAAACAATAAGAAAGACCTGAAATCTCCTCAGGAAAAGCTTTGGCCTGCCATTGGACAGAAGCAGGACAGGGCTGGAGGGTACCCCTACCCCACCTTGGAAAAGGGCAGGTCTAAAAAGGATAGTAGAACTGTCAATGTTGTGGGGAGCTTAGTTTCATGGCCAACCGCAGTGGACTGAATGTTTGTGCCCCACCCTCCAAATTCATATGTTGAAACCCTAACTCCCAATATGATGATATTAACATGTGGGCCTTGGGAGATCAGTCGATTTAGATGAGATCATAAGTGTGGAGCCCTCGTGATTGGACTAGCACCCTGAAAAGAACTTTCTCTGCCATGTGAGCATGCAGCAAGAAGAAAGGGCCTCACCAAGAGCCTGACCACACTGGCACTGTGAACTTGGACTTCCCAGCCTCCAGAACTGTCATCAGAACTTAGAGCTAAGATAGTGACAGTGATGCTAGACATGCCCACCCTTAGCTGGGCGGACTTTCAGGAGAATAGCTGTCTTTGTGGTGTGGTCTGTTGCTGTAGCAACCAGACACAGATGTGGCTTTCTAGTAGCATGCCTCCTTGGAAGATGTCAGGCCACTGAGCGAGGTTTGTCCAAAGGGCAGGAATGTTCCGATGTTCCTCTGGTATGAAACATCTGGTTAAGCTGGGGATCTTTGCATAATCTCCTTTTCTCTGTGCAGGCACACTGCCACATGACAGTGATTTCCAGTAAGTTTCCTTCTGGTGTAATGATCTGTATCAAGTTTTCTTCTGGAAAACCTCTTTTGAGCCTACTGTGTGAGCCACAACTATAAGCCAAAAGAACTGTCGAGAGGGAAGGTTTAAGCCCCTGCCCAGCCCCTTGCCCCACCCTCCATGGCCCAGTGTCAATAGTGTGTGTATTTCAAGTTGTTTTACTCTTCTGGCCAGTGATATCCCTCTTCCTTGGCTGGCTGACCTCGTTAGCATGGTGCTCCAGAGGGTTCACTGGCCAGTAAGAGCAGGAGGCGGTTGGAGTTCTTTCTAAAGGAGACAGTAATGACAACTCTGTCAGTACTCTCTTTCCCATGGGGTGGTGGCTGTTTTCTCAAGTGTCTTCTGGCAGATAGATCTCACATGCTGTGGTGCAGAGCACATGATTCACATGATTCCTAGTTTCTTTTCTCCTGATTGACATTGGTCACTGGAAGATCCTGAAGTGTTTGTCTTTCTAGGACTCCCAATTTCTATAAAGTGAATGTTGATTTAGACAGACAAAATATTGCTCAAACTATTGTTTTAATAGTAAAATGTTAGCTTAGAATTGGCCTTCATGAAGTATGCTTGCAATGCACAGCACAGAGCACAAAACTACTTGGGATGATATATATACACAGTTGAATTTTGGTGACTAGGTGATAAAAAATTGGCACTTCCCCATAGACATGGGTTGCCTGGTTTTCAAGAGTTAAAGATACTTCAGGGATGTTACATTCCTAAAAGCATTAGTTTTTTTGTTTTGTTTTGTTTTTAATTTTTTAAAAGATTTTATTTATTCATGAGAGACACAGAAAGAGAAAGAGAGGCAGAGACACAGGCAGAGGGAGAAGTAGGCTCCCCATGGGGAGCCCGGTGTGGGACTCAATCACAGGACCCTCGAGATCACACCGTGAGCTGGAGGCAAACGCTCAACCATTGAGCCACCCAGGTGTCCCAAGAGCATTAGTTTTTTAGAGAACCTTTTGAGGGACACCTGGGTGGCTTAGTGGTTGAGCATCTGCCTTTGGCTCAGGGCTTGATCCTGGGATCCAGGATCGAGTCCCAAACCCTCTGCCTTTGTCTCTGCCTCTCTGTCTCTGTCTCTCTCTTTGTGTCTCTCATGAATAAATAATCTTTTTAAAAAAGAGAGAGAGAAAGAACCTTGTGATTAACTTCATTCCAAAGCATCTCCAACTTCCTCACAGAACATTTAAGACAAGGCTTATTGTGTCAGCCTCTGAAAGCTAAATGAGCACCATTCTCTGGTGTAAAGCTTCTCTACTGACTATGCTTTTAGTTCCCAGTTAAGGAATGCTGGCAGTCCAGTACAGCACCATCACCCCTCAGACTGGACCCTCATGCAGCTCACAGACAGCTCTGCCCCTCGGAGTGTAGTCACTTCACTTCCATGTCTTCATCTCTCTGATTCACATACTCAGATTATATATGAAGTAGATGGAAGGCAGTGATCTGCCAATCAGTGTCATATAGTTCATATTGTTCAGATTCCTCAAACCTACAAGTGAGTAACGTCAGTGATTTTGATTTACAAAATAATATGTATCACTAGGTAATATGCAATTCATGGTGACTAGTTTTACTCTATTATCTCCTTACCTCCCCAAACTACATATAAGCAGTATTTTACTCTGAAATGCCCAACTGGTTGTTTAAGCCATTCATTTGAAATGCAAAGATTGGCATTTTTTTTTCAGATGACTATTTGCTAACTTTCTGAAGCCACTGACTTCACAAATGTGAGTAAAAGTTCTCACTGCTATAAATTGCCAAATAACACTACTTCCAAATGGAGCAGTAAAGTGGGGAGGCCAATCAGAGCAACTCTGAGCCTAGTGGCCTAAGTCATCACCAGATGGATTTCAACTGTACCAATTCTGGTGGGTATTTATTTATTTATTTATTTGAGAGAGAGAGAGAGAGAGCACAAGCTGGGAGTGGGGAGCAGTGAGAGAGGGAGAAGCAGACTCTCCACTAAGCAGGGAGCCTCATGTGGGGATCGATCCCAGGACTCTGAGATCAGAACCTGAACCAAAGGCCAATACTTAACCAACTGTGCCACCCCGGCATCCCTCTGCTAGATATTTCTAATTAGACTCAGGACAAATCCAGGTTTTGGGAGGCCTAAAGCTTTTACAATTTTAAGAGCCCTCTTTGGGGAAAAAATTTTGAAAATATGAATGCAAAATTACTAAGGCAAAAGTTAAGCTTCATTAGCTTCATGGTAAATCCAGCTCTGAGTAAGACCAGTTAGAAGCCCACAAACTGGAAATAATTCTTATTACTTTATCAGCATTTTATAATACTAGCTACTGAAAATAGTTAAGGTGCTTTGATATCTGATATTTCTTAATAGCTGAAGATTTCTGAAATGCTTAAAATATTTTATAACGTAATCAGTAGGAGAAGTGGTAACTCAAACTCTGCTAATATGTCCTTCCAGTTTATAAATATTTAGGAAATAGTTAAAAAAGCAAATGGATGATGCTAACAATAAGAAAATAGCTAAGAAAATTGGCTGATAGTGAAAGGACCCTTTGAGTTTTTTATTGAAATAGAGCAGATTTCTATAAACAAATACACAAATCTCAGATGATTGTTTAAGTCATTTATTTGAAATGAGACCAGTTATAAGACATTATCGCTTAGCCAGGTAACATACATGGTGCTTCTGTGACATATTCACTCATTCAGGTGTTTCAGTAATTGTTGTAGCTTTTTCTAACACTCATTAAAATGAATACAAAACTGTTGAAGTAAATAATGCTCACTATTACAAGTATTGTTTTACTTTAACAAAACTACCAGAAACCATTATATGTATGGGAACCATTTGAAGGAAGCACAGAATTCCTGGCAGGGGAAGCTCAAATACAAAGGCATGAAGACATGAGAAAATGCGGTTTATCTTGAGAATTCCAAGTGCCTTGGAGTAAGAGGTGTGAAGCAGGGAACGTCAAAGGATAAGCCTGAAAGATAAACAGGGGTCCAGAGTACAGATAGTTTCATTTGCCTGACCCAAAAGAGACTTCACCTGAAAGGCCCTAGGAAACCACAGAAGGATATTAAGTGGGAAGTGAGTGTCAGGATGGGATTTGTGTTTTTGAAAGATCAGTCTTGTGGCAATGTGGAGAGTAGATTGGAGGACAGGGAGATAGAAGATGGGAAAGTTGCTACAACAATTCTACTGAGGAAAGGAAAAGATGGGTAAGAAAATCTGGGGAAGATGGCCAGAAGAATTCAGTGAATCATCGTCAATGGAGGTTGAAGATTTGTCTCATCCCTGTTCTCCACCATAACCCCAAACCAATCTCACCGCCCACAAGTGGGGAAGGGAGGGACCTGGGTGACTGCCAAGTTTCTAGATTGGGTGGTGTGAAGTAGTGCCATTCACCAGGATGTTTGTGGGAGGTAAGTTGTAAAAGGGATATAATGGCACAGTTTAGGGCACATGGCATTTGAAGACCTGTGGCACATCCAGGTGTATATATCTAGCAGACAGTTCTGAGGGGAGAGTGAGACTTCAAGGCAGAGATATGAGGTTGTCAGCAGTCATAGGAGGAGTAAGAATGAGAGAGGCATTTAGAAAGGCCTAAAAGAAGGCCAAGGTCAGCACCCTGGGGAATGCCAAGGTTTTAATTGTTGGAAGAAGAAAAGCAACTAGCAAAAGCAACTGAGAAAGAATACTCAGGGAGGTAGGGAGAGAACCAATAAAGAGAGATTGTACAGAAACCAATGAAGGAGCGAGTTGCAAGAGAAATGAAATGGTTAACAAGGTCAATTACCTCAAAAAGATGAAGCCCCAGTGGGGTCTGAGTGATGGTAGAGTTTCAGTGGAGTTGGGAATGGGGAGGGTGGATGACTGGAAAGTGGAGGACTGTTTGGTCCAAGTTGAGGAATGAGTGGGAGGCAGACAAGTGGGAGGCAGACAAGCTGGAGGGTCATGTAGGCATGAGGGTTCTTTTCTAAGAGAGGAGACACTCAAACTTATTTACATGCAGGAAAGTAGCCAAAAGAATTAGACAGGTTAAAATGGAATGAAATTGAGGACAGTTAAATAAAGCAAAACCCCCTGAGGATAAGGAAAAGAATGAGATCAGAGAGTATGGAAGGGCGAGGATATGGAGAAATTGGAAACCTCATGCATTGCTGGTTGGGAATATAAAATGGTGCAGCTGCTGTAGGAAAGTTTAGTTGTTCTTCAAAAAGGTAAGCATAGAATTACCATATGGCTCAACATTTCCCAACAAAGCTTTGAAAAGAGGGACTCAGATAATTGTACACAAATATTCATCACAGCATTATTCACAATTACCAAAAGGTGGAAACAACGCAAGCATCTATGAACAGATGAATGGATAAACAAAATGTGGTATATACATATGGTGGACTATTACTCACCCAGAAAAAGGAATGAAGTTTTCACATGCGCTACAATATGGATGAACCTTGAAGACACTACATTAAGTGAAGTAAACCACTTAAATATTGTATGATTCCATTTTTATGAAATATCTAAAATAAGCAACTTCATAGAAACACAAAATAGATTAGAGATTATCAAGGGTTAAGAGAGGGGTAAGTTACTGCTTAATAGAGTTTCTGTTTGGGGTGATAGAAAAGCAGAAAAAATAGATGGTGGTAATTATTTCACAACATTGTGAATACAATTAATGCCACTAACTTGTATACTTAAAAATAGTTCGTTAAAATGGCCTGTTTTATGTTACATATATTTTAACCATAATAAAATGAAATGCTGGCCATAATGTATATGATTCAGTTAATTCAGTTGAGTCAATAAAATATTCAACTCTTTTTTTGTTTTGTTTTAAAAAGAATATGAAGGGATTAATTCTGAGCAAGACAGGGATATCTTCCTCTATCCTTCTGGTGCTCTGGGGGCATAGGTGAGGATGTAGCTAAAATTTCCCTTGTCCCCAGGGACATTAAAGGGAATTCCTGACAGTTTCTATTCCCTTTGCCAAACAAGAGGCAAGCTCCTGCACTTGGAGCAGACAGGATGGGGAGAGGTTTAATAAGGAACTAGAGGAGAACGTGAAGGCTAAGAGTGGCCACCAAGGGGGATGGGAGAGGCAGCTGGCCAAGGATACGCAGAAGAACTGCTGAGGAATTTTACTGACCCGGCTGAGACTGGCACACGGCTCCTGTGTAGTGTTTCATCTTCACAGCTTGCTCTTCTTCCGCAGATGCACCAGGCATAGGAGTCAGGAAAGCTGGATTGCTATACTGCTCCTGGATGGGGTGTTTGTGGCATGGGCACAGTGGATGACTAATGGCCTAAGAGAGCAATTTGAGAGGGCATATAAAAGAACGGTTCCCAGGGCCAACCAAGGGGTACAGACTGATACAAAAGAGGAGTATGAAGGAGGCTCCTAACCCTGGAGAAAGTGGAATTGAAATGTGAAAGTGGGTGTAATGAGAGTGAGAAGTGAGAGATAAGATTGGATGTTGGACTTTAAGTGTTGCAAGGGGTAGGACTCTTCTGGTTGATGACATTATTGAAGGTTCTAGAAATGAAGGTAAAGTTGTGGAAATGGCACATTAGAGTAGACCGATTGCTGTCACAAGTAGATGAAAAGGTGTATAATGGCTTAGTTATAGTAGAAGTTTGTTTCTTATTCATGTAAACAGCCCATGGTAGTCTTGAGAGTGTTTTTCTTACTATAATTCAAGAATCCAGGTTGATGGAGGCTCAGTCATCTTCAGTCAAATCAAGATATCCAGACATTAACATTCAGTTGGCATAAAGAGTAAAGTAATTCTGAGCAAGAGAGGGATATCTTCCTCTATCCTTCTGGTACTCTGGGCACATAGGTGAGGATGTACAAGGAGGAGCACATGTAGGTGGTTTTATAGGCTGGGTGCAAGACAGGGACATCTTCCTCTATCCTTCTGGTGCTCTGGGCACATAGGTGAGGATGTGCAAGGAGGAGCACATGTAGGTGGTTTTATGGGCTGGGTGCACACAGAAAGAGGCACACCTCATCTCCTCATATGTCCTTGGGCAGAACATGGTCACATGGCCACACCAAATTGCAAGGAAGTCTGAGAAATGTGCAGTTGTGGGTCCCAGAAAAAAAGAGCAACCAGCAGCCCTTGCTACATTTGGGCCTCAAAGTCTTCAGTGCTTTTTTTAAAGCATTGCTGTTGTGATGCTGCTACTTAGTTTTGTTAAGTCCAGAGTAAAGTTTCAAAAAGGCTCACTTTATAAAGATAGCTGAAGTGAAAAAGCCTTATCTGACCATACATGGGAAGTCTTTACTTCTAATTCTGTTTCTTGTATCTATTCTAGTGGGGTTTTTTTTAATCTAGGCAGACATCTCTGTAACCCAGTTTCCTCATTTGATGAAGTGAGTTTCATTCTTTTTCCTTCATCAGAAATGTGTACGAGATGTTTTTGTAATAGAGCCCCTTTATCATCGACTTTGCACCAGCAGCAAATATTAAATAACACAGAGATACCCATTAAGTCACTGAAGGCATTAGCCCTCACAATGAGCCAAAATGGATTTTGTGTCGGATTTAAGGGCAAGACCCATTTTGCTTCTGTTACTTTAACAAATGAGGTAAAGACTTCTTTTTGGACCATGTAGATTTTTTTTTTCTGTAAACATCTCAGTGTTGGATTTTTAAACTAGGTGACATCTTCCTAATATGTGTATCGTCTACCTCAAATTTTCCACCAATAGGAATGCAAGGCAAGCAGAGCATCAGCTGAGAGTCATTGGCTGATAATGGTGAGCTCATAGTCACTCCCCCCACACTGAGCTGTGGGGAGGTGGGGGTAGGGGGATTGTAGAGGACACCAAAGAGGAATTTCTCCCTCAGAAGAGAGTTTGTCCCAACAACCATGTGATAAGATTTAAAGGGTCTCGACGTAGACTGGAGTAGTTCACCATCTTCCTTTCCTGGAAGTTCTTCTGAAAATACACTCTGTGTCTTAGTAAGGGAAGGTCCTTTAAAGAAACATGGTGAATTACTACAAAGTACTAGGAGTGCCTCAAAACGCTTCCCCCTCTGATATCAAGAAGGCTTACCATCAGTTAGCTCTTCGGGTACATCCAGACAAGAACCCAAAAAACAGGGAGGCAGCTGAGGAGAAATTCAAACAAGTAACAGAAGCCTACGAGGTGTTGTCTGATGCTGAGAAACGTAACAACTATGACAAGTCCGGAGGGAACCGCATCAAAACAGAAAATACAGGCGACTGCAGAGACGAAAAGTGCTTGAAAGAGGAACCACGGTTTGAGAGGCCACACTGCGGCTTTCAAGATGTCTTTGAAGACAAAGACCTCTTCTCAGGCAGTTATTTTCCCACTGGTCATGTGGGTAAGGCCAGGAGATTTCACTCCTCCTTCTTTGATGTGATCCCCATATTGGACACAGGATTTTCCACGTTTGTTTCCCCAGGCTCCAGACCAAGTCCCCCTTCCTCTGGGACATTTGTTCCCTTCGTAAGCCGTGGAATGGGAAACTTCAGACTGGTCACCACTTGTAGCCAGATAGTGAATGGCAAGAGAGTTGTGACAAAGAAAGTTCTAGAAAATGTGACAGGGAAGACTGGACTGGAAAAAGACAGCCTATTTCGTCAGATGCCTCCAGGTCATCGGTAAGGAGTCTGTGCTTTGTTCTTTCACGGGGAGACTTTCCCATAAGGCTGGTGAGTCTGGTGCTCATCGAAGACAGGATTGGAATCGGAGAACGTATTGAACTAGAATGGACAGAAGTCAGCTTAGTCCAAACCTCTCATTTCACAGGGGAAAGAAATAATGAGGCAGATGATACACAAGAAACTAGGAAGCAGCAGAGTTTGGTTCCAGCCCATCTTCTGGTGTTAACTGAGCCCTCTTTCCTCTGCAGTACATCTGGGACAACAGAGGCCACCACAAATACACAACTATGGTCTCCTGGGTTAGTCGCAGGGCCCTACCATCAGAAAGCCATTGACTTCTCCTTGACTTTCCCTGTCCTTCCTTGCTGTTAACCAGTTTCCTCTTTCTTGACAGCCACTCTTTTACTCTTCCTAGTCTGTCTCTCTCTTCTCTTCCCACCTCATCTTTCTTCCCATACATTTCCAACAGACCGTATCACAATTAGGCTCGATTGTAAGCGCTACCAAGGTGTAGATTGGCTCACAGAGAGAAAGAGCGAAAAGTAAATGGGTGAAGATTCTTTTATACTTTTTTTTTAACAGCTGGCATTTATTGAGTACTTGGTAGATATCAGGCATTCTACTTCACGTGTGTTATTGCAATAATCCTTTCAAGCAGTGACGCACAGTAGCTACTTTTCCTCCATCGTATAGACAAGGAAATGAGGCTTAGAGAGTTTAAGTAACTTGCCCAGGCCCCACCTGATAAACAATAAAATAATGACTTACTCCAAAATACATGCCAGTCTACTGAGCTAATAATACATGGAAGGATCCCACTCATTTATTTTTACATCTAGGGTCTGGCCCTCATTGGAAATTTACACCTATCATCTCTAAACCATCCATGCATGAGTACTTGCTGGAACTTATTAAGTATGCAAAGATTTTTTGCATAAATATTATTGTCCAGTGGGTACTTGGTTACTCTTCAGTGAAGACAGAGCAAAGTACAGTTTCGCCGAAACTGACAAATGAGTATCCCTTACCATGGGTATGTAAACATGATCTCAAGATGTGAATTATCTTTTCCTTTTGGCTTTAATCATGATGTACATGCAAAATCATGGGATTTTTTTAAATGTTTATTTATTTAAATGGATCTGGTCACACTCCAACCCCTTCATTTATACGAATAAATAGACCAGGGTACAGAGGACTGGTTGTTTGTGGAAAATTACTGATGATGGAGTCTGCATCAGACACTCTGTCTTCTAGTTTCCAATCTCATGCTCATTCTAGTATACCATGCTGACTGGCAAAATTTGGATTTCATTTGCATCTCAATCTTTTATAGAAGTTATGTAACAAATGATTTGCTTCCTTAATCAAGGAACTTTTCTGTGTTTGCAATTTTTATGAGACAAATTTTTTATGTAGTCTTTGAGCTTTTTTTAACCTCACCAAATTTTCTGAACTTGAACAGGAATAGGCCTGCATGCCTTTGGCAAAGGGTAGCATTTGGGCAGGGAGCACACTTCCAGAAATGAAGCAGTAGATGGATTTGGAATTGGAACACATCCTGTTCTTGCCACTTTGTAGTCATTGAGAACCTTCTATCTGTCAGGCACTGTGCTAGGTGCCTCACAGGAATGAATCATTTCTAATCTCTAGAATCCTTCAGGGGCTTATTTCCATTTTGCAAGTGGGAAGTGAGGATCAGGAAAGTCAAGTCCTTTCCACAAGGTTACATGATAAGTTGTGGAGAACTGGGGTCAGCCTGCAGTTTGCTTGACCCTGGAAGCTCACATTTCAATCATTCATGTTCCACTGCCATTCATCTGAGCTACTATAGTCATGACTGAAGAGGAAAGTTTCGTTGTATATATGAGTTCTATTCATTTCAAATTTTTAAAATGAGGATTCCCAGATGGAGCTTTCTTCTACCAACCCTAGTGTGAGGTGAACTGCAGTGTGGCTACTGAACAAAGGGAAAATCAAATTGGAGCATGAAACTTGATTTTCCATTTTGTCTTAAATAAAATCCAAATTTCAGCATTTTTCACAGACATACTTGGCTTTTGACAGAAATGCTGAGTTGTAAAAGGACTTTTTTGCCAGCGAAGATTAAAAAAAAACAAAACTCACTTTCAGTTCGTCAGGGAAGTTTTCTTGTTGTGTAGAAATGAAAGCAGTGTCATCTCTTCCTGATGCCTATTTAAAATATGTAGGAAGTTAAGTATGAGCAAGCCACAACAAAGGGAAGCTGGAAAGCAGGAAGGACTTTGCTGTTGTCTAAAGTGTTCCAAGTGAGTCTATCTTCATCGCAGTCAAACTGAGATAGATGATGAGTTTTGAAGGGACCTATGATTCAGATTCCTGTGACCTCATAGTGACTTCAGAACTGCTACCGTGGTCTCCGCATGTTAAAAGCTCCTCTGCCAACTTGCATCTTTAGCAGGTTTCACTGATGGGCGTCTTTGGGCTTACTAGCTGCCTAAGGAGAAGAAAATCTTTTTTCATGGAAAATCAAATCCCATATCCTTAAATAATTTTCCACTCTTGCCCTGTCAACTAACTGCTTTTTTGTGCACCATGTTTTTCAATAGTCGTCTCTCACAAATTAATGTGAGACCTTTTTTCCTAGTAGTCAGCAAACTAAAGGTTTTCAGAGTTCAAAAACACCATAGAGCAGTTAGAAGTGATTCCTTGTCCTTCTGCTCTGATTCATGGTAGGTGGTTGACAAATGATATGAGGACATGGGCCTGTTGCGGAATAATGACAAGTGACTGTATAACTCACAGCACAGGGAGGATTTGCGAAAGTAGTATCTCATGGGATCCTGTCAGAAACCCCCAAATCCCCTCAACTGAGGAGATAGAGAAAGAAGGGATTTACCTAAGGTCACAGAGCCCACTAGCCCAGTGCTGTTTCTCCACACAGTGAATCCTATGAAGCACATTTTCTTCATAGCCTGGCAAAACACAAGGGAGTTTGGAGGGATGGCCTTCTTGGGGTCGGTATAGGAGGGAGTCAAAGTTTCGTGTAGTTGCAGTTATACAGCATGTCCCCTTGTCTGTCCATCACTTGGGGAGGTAGGTACAGGCATAAGACATGTCGAGGCTTACTGAACATGCAAAACTGGTCCATCTCTTAAGCCCCGAACCCCCCTCAGAGCCAGCTCACTTGTCCCCACAATAAAAAAATAATAATAATAACAAAAATAAGGTGGTGTATTCAGCATCCTTCTCAGTGATTCCTTTCCAAAAGTTCCAAACCACTTTCTGTATTTGGGATCTACATCTCTTTCATGGAAAGCCTGTTTATATTTCACCCCCAAAGCTTTGTGGTCTCCAGGGCACTATGGTTGGGTACCTGACGGGTGTGGGAAGTGGACTCTGAGAGAGCAGGGACAGTGCCCTGCCCTCACTAACCTTATTTGGAATCTTGAGGATCCACTGAGAGGAAGTATGATAGGGCCCTCAACACGAGAGGTTGATTTTCGAGTTGAGGCAGGATGGTTCCTCTTTTAAAGGACAGGAAAGAAGTTCACAGAGAATGAATCATTTTTCCACTGCCCATTGTTGTGATTGACAAGATTCCAGAAAACCTAGGACGCTCTGACCCCTATTGGTTCATCTATACCACACATACTTACTTCCAAGTGTCAAGAGAAACAGAAGGGCATTATGGAAAGAACATCAGCTTTGGATGTAGGTAGATGAGTTCAAATCCTCCTTGTCCTTGCCTAACTTTTTGATCTTAGGCATACTAACTTCTTGCCTTGGTCCTTGGTTTGCCTATAAAATTAAAATGATAATCCCTATCTGTCCTAATTTATAGAGTTTTCTTAGGAATTAGGTACACAGAAATTTTGCATAAACATCAATACATTTTATAAGTGGAAAGTGTCATTATTTCTTTTAGAAGCAATATCTCTGATCCTTACAGGTATATGTGCCAAACTTGCCGTCATTTTTTTAAGATGCAGCTTTAGGGATGTGATCTTGAAAATGAGATCAGCAATGGATTGTATTTAATCCCAAAATAAAAGTGGAAGATGGAACATAAAAATAGAGGAGTCCATTTTTTCTATTTGAACCAAGTCAAAAAGTAATGTTTTTAGCTTGGGGACAATCAATATGTTCCCTTTGAACTTCTTTTGTTCTTCATTATCCTTGAGCTTTTGGACTTAATGTTGGTTTCACCCTTTGCTTCCATTATAGGAAATTGATGGAAAATCCCTGCTATTGATGACAAGAAATGACGTGTTGACAGGACTTCAGTTAAAACTGGGGCCTGCTCTAAAAATCTACGAATATCACGTAAAACCTCTGCAGACAAAGCATCTCAAGAACAACTCTTCATAGTACAGTCAAATTGGGGTCTTAGACCTCAAGAAATACATTATGACATAATTTAGTTTCATGTGATGAAACTTTGTAAACAATACATACATGTGTATATGTAAAGAATTTCAGTCAAATGAAACGTTATCCTATGGGATAGACTAGGCAATCCATCGGCTGACCTGAACTCAGCCAGGAGGAGCAAGGATGATTTGTGGACAGCATGGTTTTCCTGGTGGAGCTTGTCAAACAGAGTGATCTTTGACATGGTTGGACACCCCTCCCCACCAAAGGGATTTTCTTCAGGTTGCTTTCCCAAAATCCTTGAAAAAGGGTTGAATGGAATGATCCTCTGGTTACAGATGTAGTGAGATTAAAGACAAGAAAACTTGGGGAAGGGGAGAAAAGAGATTGCTGTCTCCCTTGAATCCCTCTGCTCCTTAGAGTTTGTGTTATTTGGATGGAATTGCCGACACCCTCTTTTATAGAGGGTCTTCCACTTGACCTTATTAAGGTTTCACTGGGATATACTGCGATGTTTGAGATGAACGTGTGTCATGGCCCCTATAGGAGCAGAACCTCTGAAAAGAGAATCTCTGTTGTGTCTTGGGAACCTCCATCCACATTCAGCTTCTTCCACAGGGGGTAATAGTATTTTCTGCATAGATTTACTTTCAAATTGGCTTTTTGTTTCTGAAGAAGAAAGCATTTTTTCACTTTATGGTTTGTATTTATACTGATTTGTTTCTGAAGGAATTTGCCAAGAGTTATAGATCAAGAAGCCTTGTTACTAGTACAGAATATTTTTATATATTCCTTCATGATGTTGTAGTATTTTTTTAATTGCTCTGATGCTTTGTTTGATTCCTGGTTTGAGTACTTGTTTTTAAGAACTTGAAAAAAGTGAGCTCGCTACATCTCTGTTCAAAGAGACATTTGTTCAAATCTCTGTGTGTCGATGCCTTGTTGAATTGGTGCTTTGTGGTCGCAATAAAGCATTGCTTCAGTTTATTCCCGGTGTATGTTTGATCTTTTCTGTTTGGTTGCCTCTTCAGTTGGGATTAAGGATTGAGGTCATTCCTCAAAACCTTGGAAAGAAAGTTAAGCCTGAAAAAGAAAAAAAGCAACTTTAGATATATAAAACATTTTGATCTATTTGTGGGTTTATCTTCTCTATAAACTGTGTTGTCCAAGTAGGCTTTGTTCCTTCTCTTGTCCCCATCCAAAAACCAATTTTAGGTGTCATTTTAGCCAAAGAATTTTTCTTCTTTTTTTCTTTTCTTTTCCGTAGGCCAGTGGGGGTCATGATTTTCTGGAGATTTTGATGAAAGCTATGTACTTTCCCTCCAGGCAAAAGCTCATATTCCCACATACAAAACTTTGCAGGGTTGATGGACTCCCCAAAGTTCTTCTGTCTTCCCCTTCCTCAGGTTAAGAGCCACTATTTTAGAGAGTGTTATAATTCAGTCTCCTGTGAAGATAATTTCTCTAAAGAACAGAAAATCTCAAGAGAGTGGGAAAAAAATAACATAGAAAGTGGTGTGATGAGTGGGGTTAAAAAATGCATTTCATATTAATTCAATCATGTAGTGACTGAAATTTAATGCTTTGTTTTGCATGAAAAGTGGGAGAAGGGGTTGCAAAAGATGCCCTCCATCCCCACGTTCTTGCAGTCTGTAGAACATGCTAAACTAAAAGAATACAGTTAAGTACCGTGGGGAGTGGCGGTGATAAAAAGTGAGAGGTGCACCTGCTGGAGACGTGGGTGGGAAAGAAGGGCCACAGATACAATAGAAGGAAGATGGGATGAAGAACTGAATTTTCCCCCTCTGAAAGACTTTCCCACAAGTGAAATAGTGATGACGTTTGAACTCTCTCTTCCTCAAAGGGATAGCAGGAGAACGTCCCAGCGTGCATCCACCTGATACTTTGTGGGCGAGTCTAGGAAAGATTTGGCTGTGAGTAATATAAAACTGCCTCCCTGCCTTCACCCCCTAAACAAGACATTTGTCTTCATGTAAATGTCCAGGGGGACCGGAGACGGCATGGCCCTCCTTGATGTTAGGGATTCCTCCCTTTTTGCTCCATCGTGCCTGCTATTCATTCCCAGAATCCTTTCACGGCCCAAGCTAGCTGCTTCAGCTCTCCTCCCCCCTCCCCCCCCCCAGCCCCACCACTTAACTACTAACCAGCAGGAAGAAGAAAAGGGAAAAGGAACATACCTCCTCCCTTTAGGGACACTTTCGAGAAATTGTACATATTACTTCCTCTTATATCTTGCTGTCCAGAATTCAGTCACATTGCCATACCGAAGCTGCTAAGGGAGGCTTGAGATATTCTTTTCCTTACAGCCCATGGGCCCAACTAAAATTCAAAAGTCCCATTCTTCTACAAATAAGGGAGATCAGATATTAGAGGACAATGTCCTGTCACCACCATCAGCTGGCCATTGAATACTTGGAGAAATGTCACTGAAAGTATATCTTCAGTCGTATTTTCCTCTAGATCTGAACTTGGGCTTATACTCCCATCTCTGGATGCACCTTTCACAACTATAGGAAGCCTTGCTCACCAACCCCAACCTGACTCAACTAAGCCTTAGAACTGGGCTGCTCCATAAGTGCTTGTCACGGGGGAAAAATGCAAAGGAAAGAAAAATATCTCAATTGAAAAGCAAACTGAAAAGAATCAGTTTCTTCACCCTCGGTTGACAGCTTTCAGGCAAAATTAGCAAATTAAAGATAATCTACCTTTCTTTACACCCAGAATAATACTTTGGCAATAACAGAGGGTGCTTTCTCCCCACCCCACCTCCAATTCTGGGGAAAGAGTGTTATCAAAACAAGGCCATTGGGAGAGGCTGGAAGTACTTGAAATTCAGCAGGTAGGCAGTCTTTATCTCCAAACAGACGTAAAGCCAGAAACATCCGATTCTTTTCCAATCACACCAGATTTCTATTAGTGTGATCTGGGTCTGCAACCAGTAGCAAGTACACACACATGTGGGGATGCACTTCATGAGTGTAAGTGGGAATTGAGCATGCCTTGAGGCCAATATGTTTTATGTGAGAATTGTTTAATGTTGAATTTGATTATTCTCAACCAGAGGGGCAGATGGGATTTCAGAATCATGAGAGAGATTTTAAAAAATAATTGCCACTCCATTTCTCCTCCCTACCCCACGTTTCAGCCTTGGATTCATGCTCTGCAAAGGACATATAATGAATTGATTTGAAGGCAAGGTCACAAACTGGTCTCTTTTCAGGGGGGAATCTAAGCTGACATGTTTCCTTTGGCCAGTGCAGTATGTGTGTGTTCTTATGACTACATTTACATTCTTCTGGGTGAAGCTGAAAGCTCCAATTTATTACAATCTTTTTAATTCCCTAATACCTTGCAGCCAGCAACTGCACGCTTCTACATTGTTGTTACCAGGTATATGAAGTTGAGACCCCTGATGTAAAGCAGAGACCACACGGAGAGCCTCCTTACAGTAAGTTAATTCAGCAGCTACAGCTTAGCGGTAGATTTAGTTGAAAAGAAAACAAGGTGGCATACTGCATTGGACTGTGCAACAGATTTGAGCATCATTTTTGATTCCTAATGGGCATGATGAATAGGAAAATCTCCATATTCAGAGCCCAGTTGGTGGCAGTCTCCTTGTTCTCTCCTCAACAAATACCCTATGCGAGCATGGATTTTGTCCCTCTAAGCTTAACATACACTGTCAGGAGCACATACTGTCCTTCTGCGGCATCAGAGAAATAGATCTTAGAAGGAATTTAATTTGGAAAAGTCTAATGACCCTCAGTTGCCCAACCACTCCTATATTTGGAAGCCAAATGCAAAGAGTACTTACTGGTGGTGATCCATCTGCCTTTGACGGTCATTGCAAATGGGATCTGCAGGGGTCAGGTCTGGGCACAGAGCCATTAAGTGTTTTCTGTAATGATTTGGAAGATGAAGTTAAATGTTCAAAGAGCTGACTGCTGTAGGACAGATATGCTTCTTAGGAGAAAACTTGATAATTCTGCTTCTAAACCAGGAACAGAAGCCACAGGAAGGAAAGAGAAAGCAATGGGCGCACTAATGAGCAGCTCATTAGTTTCAAGCTGTAGCTCCGTAGGCAATTAAGTAGTCTGGGTACCATTTCTGGCCAGTCGTGGCAGTGCTACATAGAAAGAAAGAGATTAAAATGATCACATCTCAGTTTACTTGGTGACCGCTGCTGTGTTACATCTTTGAGAACCTCAAGAAAAGAGTTGTGTCCAGCCTAGCTGTGGGACAGAGTAATGGAGGACCCCATGAGTAAAAGCAAGGGAGGTCTTTGGCTACCCACAAGTAGGTAGGTGGGCTGATGTCTTTTTACCCCAGGTAAGCAGAGTATTCCTGTCTACCACTATCTTCAAGGAGAAGTCAGGAATGCTGGGCATGCCAGGCAATCTCCAAATAAGTGTGCCCCACTTCCACAGATTAGGTGCCTGGGCAGAGCTACCACCTTTATCATAGTGGAGGTGGAAAAGACGTCAGTGAGCAAAAGTATAAATAATACTGAACTTACTTGTTCCCTGGAGGGGCAGGTCATGGGCTGGGGAAGCGAGATTTACAAATAACAAAATAAGGAAACAAGGTAGAATGTGCTATCGTCTAAGCAGCTGAGATCACAGAGCTTCGAGGCCTGAAACTTCCAGAAGAGTCCGGTAAAGCAACCAAGGAAATATCTTTCACAAGTTTCTCCAGCTCCGTCATCTGTGGGGCAGAGACATCTATGGCAACATTTGCAAGTTAAATGTCTTCTTTTTAAATTAAAGATAACAGAATCTTTCAGTAAATTGTGTTCCGTTTCCTTTTGCGATGGCCTACGCTCTATTTTTACATGCTGGGAAATATAAAATTTGAAAAATAAAACTATAAAACTCATCAGATTATAAACATATTTTGAGGGACACTCAGTAAAACTCTTCAAGCAACCAGCAGTTCCTGCCTTTAAGAATTAGTGTTTGGCCCTGTATGTTAACTACAACGGTATTAGAGTATAAATACATACATACAAACAAATAAATTAGACTTAGTGTTTGGGACAGTGTTCTCTCCTGTGCCAGAACCCAATGACACCATTGGGTTGAGATACACTATTGTAGTAGGTGGGAGCACTGGGGCTGCTTCACATAGATCTGAGCTTGAGTCCAGCTCCACCATTTACATGACATGGGAATTTGGGTAGCTCTATGGCTCCTCTCGGCCTCGGGGGCCTCACCTATACTCTAGTGCAGAGACAGAAGCAGGGCAGAGCAGCACAAGCCTAGCACTGTCCAATAAATATAGAATGTGAGCAAATGGGTCATTTAAATTTTTTCTCATAGTCACATTTTTAAAAGTAAAACAGGAAAATTAAATAATCTATGTAATCTGATATACCCAAAATATTACCACTTCCATACATAATATCAACACTATTGATATGATTTACCATCTTTTAAAGATACATCTTCAAAAGCCACCATGTATTTGACTCTTATAGCACATCTCAATTAGGACAGAACAGCTCAAGTATATTACTTAATATTAGTTTCAGTTGAAAACCTAAGTAATAATGACTTAGACGAGTAGGATTTCCCCACGGTATCAATGAGGTCCAAAGGTAAGCGGATCAGGGTCAGGATAGCCACTCCACAATTGTCGGGTCCCAGCGTTCTAGGGTGTTGCTCCAGCGTCTTCAACACACAGCTTCCTGTGTGGTCCAAGGTGGCTGCTTAAGTGTCTTTTATCACAACTGTATTCCAGCCATGAAGGAAAGAAGGGGACCTGTTGTCAGAAGTTGCATACAGCACTTCTACTTGTATTTCTTGACTAAAAACTTAGTCATTTGGCCATACCTAGCCACAAGGTAGATTGGGAGCTGTAGAGTCTATTTCTCAGCTGTGTATTCAGCTAAACAAAGACAGGAGGGTGGATATTGTGGGGAAGATAGTAAGCCGTCCATAATACCAATCTCAAGATTGATGGGGAATTGAATGAGAATACATAGCACAGTTGTTAGTATAACAGGAAAAGTGCATTAAAATATGATTTTATGACAATGCTCTCACCCCATTTTTCAAGCCCAGACCAGCCACAGAATTAACCAACATGCTCAACCCAAATGCTGTTCATCTGATACATTCTAATATTGCTAAAAGATAAAACAATTACTTTCTTAAGTCCTTAGATTTTGGGTGGTTCTAGATACTTTATAAGAGCACATAAAAGAAAAAAAAACTTGCATTATTTAAGCTCCATGAAAAATTGTTATGCTGAGTTAAGGGAAATGTGCTGAGCAAAATGCATAAAAGTTTTTATTGGTCCCCAAAGACCTGGAGAACTTAGTTTGAGGCATTTGGTGCATTCTAAATACATCTCATCCCCAATTCAAAATGAACATTCAATGACATTCAAAATGGTTTTGTGAGACTAACACAAGGGAGACCTCTGATACCTTTGTGATTTTAATGAAGACATGTGTGGGTCAATAACAAACATCAAAAAAAATTTTTTTTAATTTAAAAATATAAGTAGATCTGCATTCATTAATTTGGGCCAATTAGGTTGACATCAGACTGTTTAATTATCTATTTGGGCAGATTTCATAATGAATTTTTAATGCTAAGGTGACTTCTCCCAGCTACCCTAATGTCTGTAGGTTATTCATCAGCCTTCTGAATGGTGTGCATGCAGAATGCAGAGTAAATTAATGTTAGCCTGAGCCACACAGAGTTAAATAGGAAAACGAGCTGTGAATCCACATTGGAGGAGGAAGGGAACACTGGACTAGGGGTCACCAGACCTGGGCTGTGATCCCAGATCCGCTACTGACTTACCTGTAAGACCCTGTACAAGTCTCTTAACTTCTGTTGGTTCAATTGCCTCCTATGTAAAATAACCAAGTCCAACCAGAAGTTTAGTTCAGCATTCAATTTCTATGATTTTTCTAAGAATCAAATAATTCGTTATATGTGTCACTGCTCTACCATTCAGTTAAAATAACATTGTCCTGTCCTACAGTTCCTTTTCTCCTTCACAAACGTTCTAAGATTTCAGTCTGATTGATTCTCTCTTGGCTGTTCAGTGGGCAGAGAACAGCTGTTTTTCTTGAAAATTGTCAAGTTTGCATGTTGCACAACCCTATAGCCAGCCCTAAGTTTAAATTGCTGTCACTGTGTCCCCTGGTGGAAGTCCTCCCCTAAGAATAGGGCCTCTATGCAATGAGAGCCTAAAGTTGAGGGGATGAGAAAGCACAAATTTCCCAACTGGGTCACTGAGAATGATGGTGAGAGAGGCCATTCTTATTTTTACCATTTTATTAACAGATCCATGTGTTCTATCTTCTGGGGACATAGCACCATATAAGAGTAAAGTATTTAGGGGGTATACCACATGCTGGAGGATGGTACTCCATCATCACATAGTATCATCCCCAAGCTGGCACCTCATTTGTACCTTTAAGAGACCATTCTATCGCTCTTCTCAGGTCAGCAGCTTCCAGATGGTATGTGGTAGGATGGGTGGATCATATACATTTACAGACTGTCATTTCTCCTTTATTTTAAAGTAGGTCTCATGGTCCCTTGATCTGAATAATTTTGTGCAGGATTGTGTAAGCCCTTGGGGAGTGCTGCCAAGTGAGTCCCTATGGGCAGGAAAAGCAAAGCCACATTCAAAATATATATCAATTCTAGTTAAGATAAGTCACTTGCCCCTTCCAGAGTGAAAGGGGTCCAATGTACTCGACTCACTGCCAAGTAGATGCTTAGTGTTCTCAGGGATCAGTGCCATATCATGTTCTCATTTGATTTTGGTCTCTACTGCTGGAAAGTTGGATGTTTGTTAGTAATAGTTATATGATCAGTAATGGAAAGTAGCGTCCCATGCTTTGGGGCCCATGTATGGATGGCCCCATTCTCTGCTGTCATGGCTACTCTATTCATGGGCTCATTATACCAGCACTGAGATTGCCAGAGACAAAGGCTGACATCGAGTGGCCAAGTCATTCTGTCTACTTCATTGGTCAGTGCCTCTTCCATGATTGGTGCTCTTTGATTGACGTTATGGAATACAAAGATCCTCACATTTAATATCCACTCCCACAGTGACTTGTGTCCAATTCTCAATTTTTAAAGATGACTGAGTGATAAAATGGAGAAGCCAATGCTACTGAAGGAAGAATTTGTTGCTTACGTTTCCTGAGAAAAGTGTACATGCCACCAGGGAAGCTTCTGGTTTTGGTCAGAAAGCAAGAGCAGGAGTGAGGGGGAAGCCTAGAACAGAACCTTTATTGAGGTTTCCCTGAGAAAGGCAAACCAGGGAAGAGCTTAGGATTGGCTGGTTTGAATAGTTCTGTCAGGCTTTGGGGCATAGGAGCTGTCTCTTCTCTAGCTATCTTGTTTCTGGCCCTGGGTTGACTTAGGACAGAAGGAATATTGGCTTAGTGCATGAGTTAGATAAAGGAGGTGGTTGGATCAGACATGAGAGGAATGCTCCTATGTAACTTTCCTCTCTTTGGGAATTAGCTACTCCTGGGACGGGCAATCTTGCTGGGTCTATAAGACCCACTAAGATGTTAAAACATCATAAAATACAGAGAATAAAAAGTATGGCTAATACATATACATTCATTCACAGATTCCTTCCTTCTTCCCAACCTGCCAATCTTTTTCTTTCCAGGAGCCTGACCAACCAACCAAGCTATTTGCCCATGAATTTATATATATTCTTACCTAGGGCCACTTTCTTTTTCATACTTTTCTTTCTTAGATGACGCTTTGATGCCTTACCTAAAACTTTACTCATTGAAAGGATTTTCCTTCAATGCCGTCATAAGAGCCACCCTCCTTCAATGACCATAAATGTAAAAGGTGCTGGGGACACACTAGTGGAGGACATGTAGGTCAGAACCCACAAACCTTTCTTGTGTCCTCCAGCCCTACTTGGTCCTGATTCCAGATCTATCATTTCCAACTTACAGTGGATTGTTGCTGGGCTCACTAGACCCTAATATTTGGTGGGTTTGGTAGAAACTAGATCATGATGAACAGCTCTGGCCACAAAGTCCCTCCATGTCCCATAATCAGACATTTGTCTTTACCAAGACTCAATAACACACCAGAAGCTATTTTTCAAATAGTGAATAATTATCTGCTATAGATGGCATGCTCCAGAACCCTAGGAGTCATTGTTGTAATTTTCCTATTGGGACTTTCTATAAACCCCATACAACATATTCCTCAATCAGGTACACTTCTAAAAGTATAGTGTCTCCTAATTCATATGGCTGAAGCAGCAGGAATGTTTGCACCCAGCTGGGACCTGCTGCAGAGCCTTTTAATGCTCTAGGCCCCACATAAAGCTGAAAAGCTTTCTTGTCACCCAGGAAATGGGTTGGATCAGTATTCCCACTCAGATATTCCAGTGAAATATGATGCCTCCAAAACTTGGAAAGACTATCAGGCATTGTGCTTTCTTCTTAGTGGTAGAAAGTTTGAGATGCAGTAATCTGTCCTTTGGAAGGGATATCTTGGAGCCCCCTAGACCAGAGGTCACCAAATTTTTCCTATATAGGCCTGCAAGTAAATATTTTAGGCTTTGTGGGCCAAATAGTCTTGACTGCAACAACTCAATATATAAACAATACATAAGCAAATGGGCATGGCTGTGTTCCAATAAAATTGATTTACCAAAACAGGTGGTAGGATAGATTTTTCCAACTCCTGCCCTAGACCACTGGACTCGTAAAAACTTCACTAACATGGGAGGCTCCTGATAGATTTCTCTACCACTCTCTAAAGTGCAAGCACCACTTCTTGCTTTTCTGATTCCATTAACACGACATCAGTATGATGATGAACAAATGTGATGGTCTGTGGAGTGTCTAGATGGTCTAGGTCCCACACACAAAAAGTAGGAGATTAGGAGATTAATGTAGTCCTCGGCCAAGACCATAAATGTATATAGTGGGCCATTCTATGTGGATGGAAAGTGCTTCTGTTCTTCCTTCTTGATTTAAAAATCTGAAGAGTTTAGTTCAAAATCCTCAGGATCTAGTCCCATGCATAATCCTCCAGCTCTTATACATACTGACTGAATCTTTGCCACTCTTTTGGCCTGTAGGCCCCTTCCTCCCTTAGCAGTTCAAGCATGTCTCTGGCTGGCAAATGAGGTAACTTGACCCTATTTATTGGTCTGGTAGCCTGAAGGGGAGGTGAAAATAGACTCCAGAGGGCCAAACAGAAGGCTTTGCACTGTCTTCAAGCAAGGGTGGTGGTGCTAGCTCTTCACAGGGAAGAGTAGTCTACAACTGCAGGCCCAGAGAATTCAGGGAAATCTGAGGATTCAAGATATCAGGTGCATCAGTCAAGAGCCTGACCTTGTGTGTGGACCTCTCAGATCTGAGAATTAATCTTCCTTAGAGCTCTACTATTCTCATAATTAAGTCCTAGGCCTGATCCTAATTTTTTTTTCTATCATCTGGCTGTAGAGTTTCTTTATATGCTCCAGGGAGGGCCTCTTGCTTTCATGCTTTGCATTATATTGGTTATTAATCATCCTCATCTTTTCATTCTTTTTCTAATGTGCTAATGATTCCCAGCAACACCCATATAAATTCCATCACCCTTATAATTATTACCTCCAAATCTCTCAAGCACCCAAAATATTGCCACTGCCAGAGTATCCCCTTCCTCCAGGACCCCATCCCAATTCACCTCAGGTGATAATTTTAATGATCACATAATTAAAACATTCCAGGGACTCATCGCCAGCTGGACAGTCGGTGGTTCAGCTCCAACAATCCCATTTTAGAGCCTCCTTCCTAGAACCACTTCTAGATCCACAAGTTGGCTTCCCTAAGAAATGTCCAGCAAGACCCTGAGATTTTCATGCAGGTTTATTAAGGATTGCTCTCTGGAACAATGCCTGTCAACAGTGAGGAAACCAGGACTGGGCAGAGGGAGAAATTGGATTATGACACAGTTGCAGTAGAGGCCTCAGCCAATTCAGAGATCTGGAGATGGAATGTTCCTGCAGAGTGGTCCCAAATGAGGCGAAAATGTCGGGACTTTGTGTCTCCTACATTGATCAGCCCTGGATGTGAGCTGCTCCCAGGGGGGTGGGTATAAACTTGGCGGGGAGTGGGGGATGGCTTCCTTTAGCCAAGGGCCATTCCTACAGCGGGACCCAATGATAAGGCAGCAGAGGCCAACACTTCTGGCATCTGAGTGCTTTGGTCCCAAGGCAGGTTTGGGTGATGCACATAATCTGTAACAGGAGATTTGCCACCCATTTTGTGCCCCCAAGGGAAACATTAACACACAGTGAGGATGGTAGAGCAAAGGATGGAAAAAGCCTGAGACTATGAAGCTATCCCTGAGTAGCCAGATCAATCCCGAGACAGCCTATCTCTGAACTTCTTAAGTAAACAAGATGTCTTTCCAGCTGTAGACACTCTTAGGTATTCAATTACTTGGAACCAAAAATATTTTAACTTGTGTATGCACTACCTCAGTTAATCCTCACTCTGTGAGGTAGTTATTATTATAATCATTTCAAAATTACTGAACTAAAATTTAGGGTTACCTGCCCAAGGTCACACAACTAGAAATTGGAGAAACCCAGTCTAAAACTTAGCACAACCTGGATCCAAAGTGCATACTCTTCACCCTTTTATTTTTTTTTTATTTTTTTTTATTTTATTTATTTATGATAGTCACAGAGAGAGAGAGAGAGAGAGAGAGAGAGAGAGGCAGAGACACAGGCAGAGGGAGAAGCAGGCTCCATGCACCGGGAGCCCGACGTGGGATTCGATCCCGGGTCTCCAGGATCGCGCCCTGGGCCAAAGGCAGGCGCTAAACCGCTGCGCCACCCAGGGATCCCTCTCTTCACCCTTTTATAGACATCTATGTGACAGCTGATCGAACTGAAAGGGAGATGGGACTATCCCCCAGGTAAGAGGGAAACAGTAGTCTATGTGTTGCTAAAGATCCAACATGAACTAGAAGAGCTGCTCTCAAGAACCTCACTGTCCTCTGACTTGCTGGAGTGGGTTGAGTGCTGGCATCCCCAGATCCTATGTCCGTGCCTTAAGTTTTGGAACCTGTAAATGTGATCTTACATAGGACAAATGTCTTTGTAGACACTGTTAAGGATTTTGAAATGAAGACATCACCTTGGGTTAGTTGATCCAATGACAAGTGTCCTTATGAGAGTCACATGGAACAACAGACAGAAGAGGCAATGTGGCCATGAGGGATGGAGTGGTGCAGCCACAAACCAAGAAACCCCAGAAAGTGCCAGAAGCTGTAAGACCAAGGACAGAATCTCCTCTAAAGCCTTTACAGCTGGCACAATTCTACCTTGATTTTGGACTTCTGGCCTCCAAAACAATGAAGGAATACATTTCTGTTGTTAGACACAATCAAGTTTGTGTTAACTTGTTATGGCAGCCTCAAGAAACTAATATAGCTGGGGTCCTTCTCTTTTCTTCTGAACACATTTATTTTCCTTCCTCATATGAAGGAATCCGCATGTTTTTCTTCCAAGTTTAGTTGAGTATTTTCCTTATGTGGTAAATTTCCAATAGAATCCTTCACCCTTTTCTAAATCCTTGATGGATGTTGAAGCACCCGTAGAGGCGTGAATGAGCATTTTGCTAGGAGGAAGGTCCGTACCCAATCTTTCTCTATAGGCCATCCGTAGAATCCAAAAACTTTAAGGATTCCTGAGAAAGAGTCCAGGCACATAGAAGAATGAAAGGCAGCTATGCTCTGAGATAAATGAGAACAAAGACTATGAAAAGTACAAAGAGAGTAAGTTTCCAATATTTGGAAGTAGAAAGAACCCAGTGAGTTAGAAGGCTTGAAACCCATGTATTTAGAAAGAAGCTTCGGTTTCCTCCAAAATGCAGGAAAAGAGGCAGAAGTTACAAAAGTTTGGCAAAGGAGACTACAGATGGCAAAGTCCAGTCAGTCCCAAGTCTGAAGGAAAAAAAAAAAAAAAACGCTCTTTCTGGACTAAAGGCTAGAAGGTTAGAGAGAAGTTCAGATTTCTGTAGTTAAATCTTGCATGTGGTTGAAAAAGGTAAATTCTGTTTCAATAACAAACAAGAAAAACACTGTTTCCAAAGAGTGATTTCTATCATATTGAGAACAAAGGGAGAAGAAGCAGGTTACTGAAAGTGAAGAGGGCTATGAACTTAAGTCTGACTCTACAAAGGAAATGGAATGAACACATTTTCTGAGACTGTTTCTTTTCTTTTTTTTTTTTTTTTCTGAGACTGTTTCAATGAAAAGTTATGTGATGAAATTTGAAGGATTTCGACCAAGTCTTGGAATTTTGGCTGCCAAAACCACAAGCCCCAAATGACAGCTGCTCCACTGAGTGCCGTGCAAACTGGCTCTCTGGCAGCAAACGGGCTGGAGTCACAGGCACGACTCCCCCATGAAAGTTGTTGAGATGGGTTGGGGTAAGGATGGGGAGAAGGCAGGGGGAGTGCTGGAGAGCAAGTCAGCTTTCCAGAAAAATTGGAACCAAGTCCCTGTCGCCTCCTATAACAAAATTACCAAGTGTTTTGATACGAATTACCTCGCAGGTGTTTACAACTCAGGCTGGCCTGCTCCTCTGCCAGCACCGACAAAACCAGGTGAAACCCAGAGCCTGGTTTTCAGCACATAGTTTACAATTTTAACCACCAGAAAACATCCTTCACAATATAGGAACCTGGTCCTCGAAAACTTCACAGACTACAGGCTTTCCTGCCACACACACCTGGGATATAACATCCACTTGCTCATTTGCAATCCATTACAATAAATGTTTTAAGAGAAACAAAATGCCCATATGTTTATAAAATGGGCCACAATCTCTAAGGATTCCCTCTAATACGGATTTCTTCTATGAAGCAAATTCAGTGTTCTAAAACTTCCGTGGCCAAGATAAGATCTAGTAAGAAGGGCCTAATTAAGGAGTTTTTTTTCTAAGTTTTTTTTGTCCTTGTTTGTTTGTTTTAAATCATGCTAACTCTAAATTCCTCTTTAAATTGGATTATCAAATCAGCAGAGGAATAAAATGTACTAGCTATTTGGCCATGCAAATGACATGAGGTAGAAGCACATTTTGTAATATGAGTCTTCAGTGTGGCACAAAACTTTCCTTATCAAATTATTTCATCCTTCTTATCTCATGTTCTTTCCCAGCCAAGACTAGCCTGGGCATGGCCTCCAGCATCTTCTAGGGCTTGCTGTGCTCAGACCTCCCATCTCTCACTCACCAAGTCTGATGATTATTTTCTACTTGGATCGCATTACACATGAAAAGAAGGCAAGACATTTCATTTAACAAACATATATAGAAATTTCTGTGTGTCAGGTGTAAATACTATCACAGCACTTTACAGACATTAATCTATTTAACTTCAAAAACCTCTGAGATTCTATTTTCACCTCTGTGTTATAGATGAGGTCACTTGTCATAGAGATAGTAAGAGGTGGATCCAGGGTTGAAGTGAGTTCGTGAAATTAAATACTATACCATGCTAGCTTAAGTTACAGTATTATAAAGGGGAATGAAGCAGAATTATCAAGTAATACCAAGTACTCATATGTAATCATTTATTTAAAAAATGGAGATTGGGGATCCCTGGGTGGCGCAGTGGTTTGGCACCTGCCTTTGGCCCAGGGCGCGATCCTGGAGACCCGGGATCGAATCCCACATCGGGCTCTTGGTGCATGGAGCCTGCTTCTCCCTCTGCCTGTGTCTCTGCCACTCTCTCTCTCTCTCTGTGTGACTATCATAAATAAATAAAAAAATAAAAAAAATTTTTAATGGAGATTTATAAAAATTACTAAGTGGTGGGTTTTTTAAAAGATTTTATTTATTTATTCATGAGAAAGAGGCAGAGACATAGGTGGAGGGAGAAGCAGGCTCCACAGAGGGAGTCCGATGTGGGACTCGATCCCGGAACTCCAGGATCATGACCTGAGCTGAACACAGATGCTTAACCACTGAGCCACCCAGACATCCCTAAATGGAGTTTTTTTTAATGGAGGGAGGTTATCTAGAATGCTCATGTGGGACAGGTTCTCATCATGGGCCTCTAAAATTATAGTTAATGAAGCTTTATAGTATATATATATATATACATACACAATAGTAGTATTAATCAAGTGGTATAATCACCAGTCAAATCCATATACATCATTAAATCAATTATATTTATTTCTCTGATCATAAAGGTAATAACTGTTCATATTTGGAAAATCCAGAACAGCACATGGGGAAAAAAATTACTCCTAACCCCACCATCTAGAAATCATCATCACTAAATATTTTTTAAAATATTTATTTATTTATTTGAGAGCGAGAGTGGGTGCACACTGTGCGCTCAAGCTAGCAAAATGGGGGAGGGGCAGAGGGACACAGAATACTGAAGCGGACTTCCTGCTGAGCACAGAGCCTGAGGAGGTGAGACTCAATCCCAGGACCCCGAGACCACGACCTGAGCCGACACCAAGAGTCGTTCAACCGACTGAGCCACCCAGGCACCCCATCACTGATACTTTTACAGAGAGATTCTCTTGTCTTCTTTCTCTGTGGATACTCCTTGATTGTTGTATTGACTTAGCATTTATTAAATGTGGCTGTTTGTGCCAAAGTGTGATGCATTATTCAAAGAAAAACAAACTGTACTTTTTTTCAGTGTCTACTAAATATTCTCTGAGAATTGTAAAAGTCCTAAAACCAACACATTAAGATTACACAAGAGCTTTTAGAGTAGAAATAAACTCCCAGTGATACATATGCTAGAGCATTCTTAGAAATTCTAATATTCAGGTTAATTGAAGTCACAATGGTGATTGTTTTTTTTTCTTTCTTTTTTTAAGATTTTATTTATTTATTCATGAGAGACACAGAGAGAGAGGCAGAGACATTGGCAGAAGGAGAGGCAGGCTCCCTGCGGGGAGCCTGATGCGGTAGTCAATCCTAGGACCCCAGGATCAGGACCTGAGCCAAAGGCAGACGCTCAACCACTGAGCCACCCAAGCACCCCTGGTGATAGTTTTTAAAATATGATTTTGTCATTACATTTTCTGCATTGCCCAGAAGCAAAGTTTGAGCATTAGTAGGTTGAAAACAATGCTTGCACTTAAATTTGTGCACAAATTAATTGATACGACACATCCATTAATTCATGATTATTTTCTTAGTAAATTGATTCTAAAACCTCTCTAAGACAGGAAGGTGCAAGACAACTAAAAAGAAATATTGATTTATGACTATTCTAATACTGCTTAGCATTTGTGAAGTAAACTGTATCCAAAAAGCATGTTATAATGACTAATCACAAAACACCTTGCTGAGCTACTAGTAGAACTCTTTCATACAGGAGAAAAAAATAACACCATAAATCAACACACTAGTTTGAAATTTTGCATGGTTACATGCTATGATTTCTAGCATCACAGGAGGCTGAGGGAATTCCTCAGTTGAGAGTAGACTTCCAGTGCTGGTGGCTACAATGTCACAGCTTCGAAGCCAGCTTCCTCTTGACCGTACCAGTAATCCTGCCATATGGATTGTCTAATGGTAGCAAGACCTGTAGAAAAACCACATGGCAACGTCAGAGGCATTCCAATACACCGCTCCTTTTTTCTGTGAATCAATATTAAGTCAACAACAAAAACAACAACTCACTAGAGAGGAAAATGTGTATGACCTACAGTCAAGTTATTACAAGTATGGCAATGCCTTATTTTTCTTGCAATACTTGAGAGATGAGTTGATTGTCCAGAAAATTAGAGTTTTTGAAAAATTTTAATCATTGGGATATAAATGTTTTTCAAATGCATTATATATCTCTGCTTTTTAAGTAGACTGTGGTGAACATAATTTGGCTTTTTCTTGATGATTCACTTTGAACATCAGTCATTGTCCAATGCTATAATACCACCATGCCCTCAGGAACATTTGAGGTCCTCGGGCTGTTAGCCCAATACTAAATGGCTCCAGACAACTGTGAATTTAGAGTTGCTCTGTCTCCCACCCTGTCATTTGTCACTTTGCCACTTTCATCAGTGTGTCCTGAGTCTGCTTTTTGTGTGTTGCCTTCACTTTGTACACGCCTGCTGGGTGAGGGCCTGAGAGCAGCTCCAGCCATCCCCAAAGTGCAAGCCCGGACATGGGACAACTTGTTCAGCCCCTCAGGTGCCATCGTGCAGAGCCCTGGCCCAAAGGATCCCGGGCCTTCCTGTGTCGGGGTCCCCATCCGTTCTTCAGGTGGGAGCTGAGGAAGCTGCAAATCTGACTTCTTGGATCTAGAGACACAACGGGCAAGCCCTGCAACGAATCTTTGAGCTTGGATGACTGTAGGCCAGGGGTGTTTGGGGGCTTTGAGGAGACTTCCTTTCTCTGCTAGGTTCTGGGGCTAAGCACAGCCCCAGTCACGGCACTTACCCTTTTGTTTGGAATCTCTTTGTTTTACCTTTGGTGGACATGGCCAGAATCACTCTCAGGTCCCTCTCCTGCTCTTTTGAAGGTAATTATTTTAAAAGGCTTTATATTGTAATTAATGGTATTCTGGTAACGACCATCCTTTCCTTCCACTGAAGTAAACAATGTTGCCTCTGCTCAGTTGAGTGAACAGTACCTGGGATGGAGGTTGCTCTCCTCTGCCACTCAGAGTCCTCTAGCAGCATTCCCAGGCATCCAGGCATGACCTTCGTTTCCCAGTTTGCCACTTTCCTAGGTGGCCCCTCCCTACCTCCCCCTACACACTAAAACAAGCTATCGAGATGATGTTTTTCAAATTCTAGAAGTCTGTGAGAGGATGGATCATATAGAGAAAACCTACCATTCTCAAAGTGGTTCAAGAGGGGAAGGACAGTTCTAATCTCCAAGGCCCCACTACTTCAGGCTGTTGAGTCAGACACACTCATTTGGTTTAACCTTCTGTCATGGCTTAAAACAAGTTCAGGTAAGTGTTTTTTCCAAAACAAGGTTTCCTTTCAAAAAAAGTACACTTCCTCATCTTGCTTTCTATAATTGCAATTGGAAACACAAACACTCTTCCATTTTTCTGTTGACATTTTCTGTTTATTGCTACTTAAATTGAAGACTTAATCCGAAGTTAGACGGTGAAGGAAAATGAAAATAGAATCTTTTTCTTCTCCTCATCGCCTCATCATGGAAGAATAATGAAGCGGTGACCTTGGGTGGCACTTTTCAGAGAAGAAGATCTCAGAGCTGTCTCATCTGGCACACTCTGTGCTTTCTTTGTTTTTCAATCCCTGCAGCCTCCAACCCTCCTCCACAATCACTCATCCACTTCTAGGGTACTCCAGCCTCAGGTACTGAAAGGACCAGAGACTAAGGGGACTCTAATCAGTGGCAACTATAAATACTCCTGAAACAACAGCTGTTAAGAGTTTTGCTTGGTGATATTATCGTCCCAAATTTATAAAGACAAGTAAGAGTGTGGGGGCAGGAGTGTAGATGTACTTTAAATATTTTTAAAGTCCTCTTACCTCTTCTTTGTTGATCAGTCCCATTTTGGACATGTCTATGTTAAAGTAGTGAATGTTCGGCAGGCTGATTTCCATGTCTTCCATCTGGAATCCAAAGGAATATGGATCACTTTGAGCAACTGTGAATCTCTCTCTCTCTGTCACTCCTCCTCTGCAACCCACCTGCCCAATGGCCCATTACTCAAGTTCTACCTATTCCTGAGACACCCTCCAATGTTCCTCTACGGCTCGACATTGTTGACTCCTGCTAGTCCTGTTATTAGATGGTGGGCCCACACTTTTCCCCTCCAAGTACAAAATCTCTTCTCAGAAAAGTAAGAATTCCTTGGGTCAGAAAGCTGTGAGACCTTCGAGATCCCACTGGCCTCCTGGTGCTGGCTGGTTAACCTCCTAAATTCTTCCTCAGCCTATTTCCTCCTCTCTAGGCCTATCTCAAACATTTGCAGGCCCTGGAGTAAGAATATAATTGGAGCTATTTAAAGTTATGAATTAAAAAAAATTAAAAAATAAAGTTATGAAAGAAGCAAGAAACTTTAAAGTGAAATATGTTCTATCCTTCCAACTTGACAAATATACCTTCATAACAACCTGGAAGGCCAGAATGTAATTTAGAATAGTCTGATTGCTTGCAATGCCATGCCAGGATGTGGTAGTGTGGGAAGAGCCAGACCCCAGCCCCTGGTCCTTCCCACCTTCTCTCTTGGACTCATGAAGTGCACACCCTTGCTTCCATGTCAAGTCTCATCCATACCTCCTGCAAACATCTGCCCCTTCTCCTCCTGTCAAGCCTAAGGGTAAACATACTGATGGCATAATGTGCCTCCAGAGGATGGATCTGAGGAAAAGGTTTGCAGTTTCTGAAAGTAGTCTCAGGGTTATTTGGGCAGTTAATTCTGGGGTGCAGGTATCCAGAGAATGATCTAGAAAGGGATGTGTGGGTACCCGACAGGTCTGTTGCGTTGGCTCCACTGACTCTTCATCTAGTGGAGAGAAGCGTAGCCAGAGAAAGGCCTGGAAAGTGCTAGACCATGGCAGGCATCTCTCTTGCCCAGGTTTCTCTCCATACCATCACGGAACTAAGTTCAGGCCTTTCTTGCCAGATTTCTGCTTCCCAACAGCCTCCAACAGGTCTCCTTGTATGTGGTCTGTTGTCCTTTCAATGTATCATCTTTCTTTTTTAGAGTTATCTTTCTGGAGTGCAAATCCAGTAGTGTTACACATTGGTTAAACCCCTCCGTGGCTCCTAAGAGCTTTCAAGATAAAGTACGGACCATAAATAAGCCCACAAGGATCCTCCTGATTTGGTTCCTGCCTCATCCCTAGGCACTTGGAGAGACTTTCACTCATGGAGCTGATATGAGTATATGAGGGTCATATGATAGACCCTCAACAGCAAATGGCTGTCCCATGATGCCTCCTTGCCTCTATACCTACCATGCTCCCTTACCCTCGAGTGTGAACCCTACCTGTCCTTTAAGACTCAACTCAAACACCTCTCTCTCCAGAAAGCCTGGCTGGCCCTATGTCCCCTTCCTGAGTTGGACACCTTTCTCTGGATTTCCATAATGCTCTATGCTCTACTGCATCATTATTTTACTTTTTTTTTTCTTTTACTCAGTGATGAACTCTTTGAGGGCAGGCACCTTGTCTAATTTATCTTTGTATACTTCATGTGCTGACAGAGTTATAACCATTCAATAATATCAGATGGGTGGATGGATGGAATCTTCCTGCATCTAGCCTTCATTTCCGGGCTACCCTGAACCATAGGCCCTTGGCCTAATTATTCCTCCTTCAGGGCATTTGAGTGTCCTTATATGAGGCTTAAATTGTGGCAGGTTGAAAAGACCCACAGAATTTTCAACAAACCTAGAGAATTATAGCAGTGGCCTCTGTTTTCAGGTTGGACAGATTTTTCCATTTTTTGCTCTCTTCTCACTTGCTATAACAAGCTTTTGAACAACAACAGATGTCATTTTTCATGTGTCTTCCACTGTCTTATTTTAACTCTCAACTCTCTGTCAGAGCTGACAGGAGACACAACAAGTTCTCTCAGTGCTCAGAATGGCAAATGACAAAACATACCTCAGGAACCCGACTCAAAGAGTGCACCTGGATGTCATAGAGGGTCTTCTGGACAGAGGGTGAGTACTCGCCCTTGTCATAGGGTCCAGCAAATTTCTCCAGGACAATGTCCCGAACAGTATCCCTAAAACACAGGAAAGAGACCTGAGGACTCATAGGGTGGTCTTTTAGGAGTATGCTATTATGTTGAGAAGTGGTGGCCTTCTATCCTCCTAGAAAACAATTTTATTGCTGGTTTTAGAAGAGATTAATATCTTGTAATGCCTCCCCCTGAAAACACCTCCCTACACACACACACACACACACACACACACACACACCATTCAACAAAGGTATTGAGTGTCACCAGGCTATCTTCATCATCTAGAACTAGTGCCCCCTGGGCATTCCAGAGGAAATCTTCCTCCCTTTTGAAGAACCCATGAAGGGGACTTCCAAGTCTGCTAGTGCTCTTACTGCTCAGCTTGGCCAGTTCTTTGAATTATTATGTTTTTAGGGATTTCATTCTGTGCTAGGCTCTGTGCTCAGGATTTTATGTGATTACATCATTAAATTATCTCAATATGCCTGGGCCAAGTACTATTATTATTCTCAATTTAGACATGAGCAATCTTAAAAGTTAAATGATCCACACTAAGTCATTCCCTCTCCTTAGTGGGAGACCCAACTAAGACCCTGATTCTGTCGTGCTCAATTTTGGGCTCTTTCCAATACATCAGTGTGCTGCCACTGGGGAACAATTGAAATAAAGAAGGAAAAAGAACATCGAGGTGAGGTTCTCTATAAGCATTTTCAAACCCATCACAAAATAAAAGGAGTAGAGCAAAACTATGTCAGTGGGAGGAAGCTACCAGGGGGGCAGACTCCAGCTCATCAGAAAGCAGCATTTCTTTCTTTCTTTCTTTCTTTCTTTCTTTCTTTCTTTCTTTCTTTCTTTCTTTCTTTCTTTCTTTCTTTCAGATTGATTTTATTTATTTATTTATTTACTTACTTACTTATGAGAGACACAGAGAGAGGGAGGCAGAGACATAGACAGAGGGAGAAGCAGGCTCCCTGCTGAGAGACCAATGTGGGTCTGGATCCCGGGACCCCAGGATTATGCCCTGAGCTGAAAGCAGATGCTCAACCACTGAGCCACCCAGGCGTCCCAGTAGCATTCTAACAATTGGAATGTAAGCAGAGGAATGAGATGCCTGGCCCAAAAACAAACTCAGAGTCCAGAGGCCTAAGTACTGCTTGTCAAGGATATCATAATAATAATCATACCTTTACATTGCTAAGGCATTTATCATTTATAAACTGCTTCTGTGAATATTGCCTCATTTTGAGTTTAGCCTACAATGATCAACTGTCCCAGTTTGCCTATGACCAAGGGGTTTCCTGGGACATGGGACTTTCCAGGGTCAAAATCAGAAAAGTCTGGCAAACTGGGGTGAGTTGGGCATCCTTATGTAGCTTTCTCTGCATCTACTATGAGGTAGTAAAGCCAAATATCATTATTCTCGCTTGATACAGTGGTTCTTTATGTGTGGCTCCTGGGCCAACACCATCAGCATCAGCTGGGAGTTTATTGGAAATGCAAGTTCTCAGACGCCACCTCAGACCTACAGAATCAGAACCCCTGGAAGTGGGCCATGTAATCTGCATTCTAACAAGTCCTCCAGGTGATTCTGATACAGAATAATATTTGAGAACTACTGATATAATTAATTAAAAAACAGAGGGTCAAAAAAAGTAAAATAAAAAAAATAAAAAACAGAGGGTCAGGGGAATTAGGTGGTCCATCCAAGGTCATTTCAGCTAATAGCATCTAAGATTTCTGTACAGATTTACTAATTCAAGTCAAGAGCATTGTCAGAAGGGTCTCTGAACAGTGGGGAGGTTAAATTAGGTAGCCTCTAATTTTCTCTTTCAGATAGAAGAGTCTATGACCTTAGGGCCCCTGGGAAGAGGGCAGAGCCAGAGCCAAGCCCTAGTCCATGCTCATACCAGGTAGCCTCAAAGTCCACGTCTCTGCCCTGGTGATAGCGCCATTTGCAGTACACTTTGGTGGCAAAACACCGGTCCTTCACCTCAGGGAGGGTGGTGAACTGGTCCTTGATGAATCCTTCGAATCCAGACTGGGTCGTTTTCAAGACCTTGAGATCTTTGATTCCAGAATGAATGACTGGAGGTCCTGTTTTAAGTAAAAACGTAAAAGGGGGTGAAGTTATAAACAAAATAGTGTCTTCTTACTGATACCTAGCTCTAAGGATTCTGGTCATTAAAAAATGGTGCACTGTGAACAAAGAACCACCTCACCATCCACGTTTTCTGTCTCCCTGTCTCCTCTGAAGTCCACCTGATGAGGATGGTGTGCCTTTCTCTCTATCTGGACTCCATGATGCCCTGTCTCTCTCCAGCCCTAGGAGAACTGAAGGTCAGAGACTAAACCTTCATGTTGTGTTGAAACCCACAGAAATGAGTACCTTCCTGGCAGCTACACGTACAGGTGACTTCTCAGCCAAATACTTTCCACTTTTTGAGCTCCACTTCACTCAATAGATAATTGTGCTGAAATAAATTAGTAAGCTCCTCCAGAGCAATTCTTCTGTTTGCTACTCTGCCTTTATGGGATGGGGGAGAGTTAGTCCTCATGTTGATCATGTACACTGACTGGTGGCTCCAATTATCATCAACCCCTCAGTTCTCTTGTGGTGATGAGCTCACCGAAATCACACAACTTCATGAATGAGTAGCATTGCAGACCTGACTCAGCCTAAATAGAGACTTCAGCGATGAGGCAGCGACCCACAGGGCGTAGATCTGCCTAAGTGGACACCCATAATGGCTTTGGTTTTTGGCTAAAGGAAATGGGACAAAGTTGGGCCATGGGGGCCTGTGGGAGAGAGGACAGAGTTGGCAAAAGTGGAGGGGCTGGTATGGTTCTCCTGCAGGTGCTGACTGTGTAAGGTGAATGGGGAAAGTGGAGGAGTGATAGGTATAATCAGAGGAAGCTATTCCCTTGTGTGCCAGGCAGCTCTAGTTCAGGGCCCAGCACAGGTAGGGCACAGAGTTAGTGAGAGGAAGATTCTCTCTCTTTCTATGTGGAACACACTGTAGCTCTGGCAGTTTGGTGAAGACTGAGTAGAACATGGCACCAGGAGACGTGCTGGGAAGCCTCAGAGTACTGTGTTCTGTAGAGAGCATCATTTCTTCCCACAGAGCAGGGACAACTCAGCCAATGCTGAGCAGAGCCAGTGAAGCAGTAGTTGTACACAACGGGTGCAGACTTCTCCCTAAACATGTGTGAGACAGACCTCCAGACTGTCAGGAGGTGGGAAAGTTTGACTGGAGAGATCCAGCAGTTTTGTAAGGAGAGAACTACAGGCCAGGAAAATTGAGGAATTAACATCACAGTAGCCTTATTTGTGCAGGCTGGTGAGGCTGGATGTTCAGGGCACACTTGGGTACAAACCCCCAGTAGCACGGTGCCACGCCAGGATGACTAAGGTCATCTCCTTACAGTATTGAAGCTAGTCCCGATTAAAACCTATCTTTCTTGGCCTATTTAGTGTATAGTTCAAGGGCCAGAGACATCAGGCATCACTATGCTGTACATGGTCTTAGTTGAAAAACAAGACTATAACTCATGGGGGGATCCCTGGGTGGCGCAGCGGTTTAGCGCCTGCCTTTGGCCCAGGGCGTGATCCTGGAGACCCGGGATCGAGTCCCACGTCAGGCTCCCGGTGCATGGAGCCTGCTTCTCCCTCTGCCTATGTCTCTGCCTCTCTTTCTCTCTCTGTGACTATCATAAATAAATAAAAATTTAAAAAAATTTAAAAAATATTTAAAAAAAAAAAGAATATAACTCATGATCCTCAATTAAAATGCAGGACAGCTCTTAATAATTTAAGAGTTTACATCTTCTATGTGGTTTCGGTCGCTGTGGTTAACTCAGGAGCTGTGGAGTTTAGAAGTAGGTATATAATGACTATATTTTGATTTTCCCAGCCACATGTGCACATCTACCAGAAGGAGCGATGGCCAGTGGCTAGTGGTAAGATCAGCTGAAAAATAAGATCAGCTGTTCTGGTTGGAGTGTTCCAGGGTAATGAGGTAAAACTGAAATGATATTTGTTTAATATTCTGAAGTTCTCTTTGGAAACTACATCTGAAGTAGGATCAAGAGAAAGACACTAGCAATGCCTTAATGCTTTAAGTTGGCTTGATTTATCAGATTTTAGATGTATGAAGACGTGGTTCTGCAAAGTCAGCATTTCTAAATGCTACGTAGGGCTGATCCAAGTGAGCCTACGTTTAAAATCCAAGAGAAGTGCAGAAGCAATCAATAAGTACCGATTGAATGGATGAGTGAATGCATGCAACAAGACTGATTCACATCAAAGAATAAGTATTTCACAGCCTAGCCTCGTTTTCTTCTAGACAGTTCTCCTCCATCAATCTTTTACCATGTCCCTTCCTGATCACACCCACCCAATTATAACAGACAGCATGGCAGGGAAGAGAGAGGACATCGCCTTTAGCTGAGAACATCTGGACTATGTTTAGTTGCTGCCTTTTTCAGACTTTATCTTACTTAATCCTCACAAGTCTATTAAGTATTTTTATACAGGAAACTTTCAGTCATTTGCCTATAGTCACATGACTAGAAACTGCAGGGGTAGAATTCGAACTCAGCACTTCAATAATTTCCTCCTTTTTGGATCCCTCCCCATCTGCAGGATGTTTTTTCCCAGCTTTAACTATCTATCCTCATTTCTTTACAATAAAGGGCCTCTCTAGGAGACAAGACGGCTGCCACCTCTCCTTCCACAGTGTTCTTTGAGGGCCTCAGACAAAGTCCCCAGCCTGAAAAATACCGTCTCCATTGATCTGAAATAGAAACTTAAGCATCACTCTTAGAAATGGCCCCTATGTGTCTGGAAAACTTTTTGTTCCTTAAAAATGTCCTATTGAAATACAAAGACCCCGTAAATTATGGAGTGGCTTCTTAAGACTTTATAAACTACTATAGCCTACTTCCAAAAGTTATTCCTTCTAGAAAAAAAAATACTATAGAAATGAAATAAAGGTTTGCAATAAGAAATAAGGTTAGAACAAACAGTGGGAATCCTGAGGCAGGGGACAAAGAGAAAGTTAATGAGAACCAAAGGCAAATTTTACCTATTTCAGCTTTTCCTATACAGTTGGCCTTTATCCCCAACATCCATGCAAACCAATTAGACTTTGGCTCCTCCAATGGTCTTCATCATAAAAGGATTCCTGAATGCAGTTGTTGCATAGGGGTTGAGGCCACAACTCGGGACTCAAGATTTCCTAAATTCAGATCTCAGTGCTCTCCATGCTTTCCTCCCCTACTTATGAGCACTATTCCCTTCAGAAAATTACTTAACTCCTCTCTACCTTGAGTTTCTCATCTTGCAAATGGAGATGACTACCATACCTATTGCCTAAAATTGATAGATGTCTGAGGAAATATCCATAAAGGACTTAGGAGAATGGCTGCCCCAGAGAAAATGTTTTCTAAAAGTTAACATGATTTTGCAATAATTGATGTTTCCTTACCAACTTTACCTGTGAATGTTTCCCATGTTTCACAAAGGCTCATCAGGTTCCAAAAACTACTTCTGACACATCATCTCTATCCACCTCCAGCCCTGGGATGAGACTTACTGATCGTTGGGGAGTGTCAATTCTCCTAGGCAACTTTTAAATGATCTATTTTCTTGCTAGAATCTAAAAATGAAGAAAGAAGTTGTATTTTCTTTTTTTTTTTTTTTTAGAAGTTGTATTTTCTAATGTGTTCTGGCCTCAGTTTCACGCAGAATAAAGTGTTTTGTGTTCCCAAAGACAATTAACCGTTGCCACAGTTTTGGCAGAACATAAACCATCTACTCTGGTGCATTCATCATTCTATGAACAACAACAACAGCAACACAAGCAGCAGCAGCAGCAACAACAACAACAACAAAAACCCTATTCTCTCTTAAAGTGAAAAAATTTTCTTCCTTGGTGCACATTAGACATTCTGGATGAAATCAAAGAGCTTATTTTATCTTCCCTGTTGGCAGTGCCCCAGCTTTCTGATCACTGGTACGAACCTGAGCCTTTCAAATTCATGGACCCATCAACTAAAAATATGATGCCTCACACACTCTGAAAACAATTGCAATTGAGACTAACAGAATTAATTCAGCCAAAGGAACCGTCCTTCTAGATGACTTGTCATGAAACCACTTAATCAGCTTTTATCCTTTTTTTTTTTTTTTTTGCCATGGTTATAGAGTAATGCAAAAGAAGATCTTCACATTTCACTTTGCTAGAACATAATCTTTGCTAGCTTTTAGTGTCCTCCTACACACTTAACAGATTGTGGTTTATCTCTCAGAGAAGCATACATCCTACCCCTTAGCTCTCTAAGGGAAAGAAACTCACTGCAAATTAATAGAAAATAAGCCCAATTCCTTACCTACGCATCAGGTGTCACAAAGCACAAAGCTTTATGGAGCCAAGAAAAAAAAATCCTGTCATGAAGTGGATAATTGCTTCCATGTTTAACACCTCCAAAAAGGACACAAATAGCTGAAAGGAGGATATTTTAAAACTCTATTAAATCATTCTAGTAGAAAAACCTCAAACTTGTAAAGTGCTAGAAAAAGTGAAGATTAAATATCATTTGCCTTTAAGAGTCCATTTCACTCACGCAGGGAGAGTGCAAGGTGCCTCCATGCAACTCTGGACGGGGAAATAGGGTCAGCCAGGTGGAAGGAAGTTAACTGGGCTTTTGTACAATGAGGTTGTGATCAAGGAGGTTTAAAAGACCTGTGTGTACCAAAAAACATCTTCCTTTGGAGAAACTGAAGAGTTTCAGTCTTGCATCAAAAAGGACATTCACAGCCTACTTGGCAATGGGCCATTTCTGTCCTGGGCCTCTCACTTCCTCCCTCTCACTTCTTCCACCTGCCCAGCCTCAGAAATTACTCTCCTCCAGGACTTCAATTTCATCACTCCCCTTCTTTAAGACCATCTCCAACACTCCCCCATTCTCCAGGTCAGTAGATTTTTTTTTTTTTTTTTTTTTTTTTTTTTTTTTTTACTACAAGTAGACAATACCTCTTAGTTGAGATGTCTTCTCCATCTCCCATTCCTTTACTTAGCTATGCTTTAGTTGAATTTTTATATTTAGTGTCAGATTGGGAGGAATTTGATTCTTAAAGAATTGTGAGTCATAATTCAGGTACGGCAGAGGTCTGTGGGCCAACTTAGTCCAAATAAGTGACTCAACCATCTCAGCCACTTCAAGACTTGGCTACGCTTATAATTCAGGGAGACACATGAGAGAAGAAGTTTGGAAGATCCAGGTTCCTTAGAACACCTAAACCAACACCTTGCATCACATGTGCAGTTCTTCTTCTCGGAGTTTGGCAAGTCACAAACATAACAGTCATCATCCCTCTGTCTGGGTGAATCTTCCAGATTCTCCCGTGGAACTAACAGACTTTGAAACAGGTAAAAGTACACTTAATGATGTAGCTTTCAAGGATCTGCTAGGAAAATAGTATAATGGGAATTTTATAGCAATTCTCAGGGTCTAAAATGGTGCTCGAGATTCAGTAGGTTTTCTGTAAATGTGTGTTCAACTGGTAAGAAAGAATCCAGTGCATCAATTACATACCCCGCTGGGAAGAGTCCCTATTGGGAGTTGCATGGCTGAGTGTGTGATTAAGTGTGTATGTTTGACGGGCCAGAATTCTTACCAGCTAGCTAGCCCTCACCAAAAACCTTATTTATTTGTTTTTTATTTTTTTAAAAATTGTTTAAAGATTTTATTTTTCATTCATGAGAGACACACACACACACACAGAAGCAAAGACACAGGCAGAGGGAGAAGCAGGCTCCATGCAGGGAGCCCGACGTGGGACTTGATCCCGGGACTCCAGGATCACACCCTGGGCCGAAGGCAGGGGCTAAACCATTGAGCCACCCAGGGATCCCCTATTTTTAAATTTTTTAAAAAGATTTTATTTATTTATTCATGAGAGACACAGAGAAAGAGAGGCAGAGGGAGAAGCAGGTTCCCTGTGGGAAACCCAATGTGGGACTTGATCCCAGGACCCCAGGATCACGCCCTGAGCCAAAGCAGACACCCAACCGCTGACTCACCCAGGTGCCCCCAAAAGCCTTATTTACAAGGTTGTAACAACAATCTTTACCATGTGAATTGGAGTGGGGTGGGGGCGAAGGTAGATAATGATTATTTATTTTAGTTAAGCCTATGCAAGGGCATTTCTTGTGATAATGCTTGTACATGGAATTACCTCACAATATCTGTAGTTTTAGCTCTTGGATAACAGGCAAATTAAGAATTAAACTTTGCTATGCTAAGATCATAGATCCTTACTCTCCAAAGAGGGACTGAGTACAAATGTCATCTTTATGGACACAACACTGGAAAATACACATACTCATATACGTGTCCACACACGTACCACATACACTTAGGGCAACAGATGACTCTTCCCCTACCCTGATCCCTGCCAGCCCCGCATGATATTCGGAGGTGCACTAGCCTCTAGAGGAGTCAGGCTGGGGCTTCTGGGAACACCACCACAACGACTGAAGTACCCTGAAATTTTGGGGCCTTCTGCAGAAAGAAAAGGCATTGTCCTTATTACGGTGACCAAGTGACTAGTTTTTCCATTCTGCAGCAGCCAGGTGACTAGAATTCAGGCTGGAAAGAACAAGGGTGTAGAGAGCGGCCTGTTTTCTTCTTATGATCAGCAGAGCCCTACCAAGGGGCCACTCCACTTCTAACTCCAGGGTCCTGCTAAAACATTCTTATGGAAGTCACCGTGACCCGTTTGCAAAACTGCACACTTACTCTTCAGTCTTCTTGTAATCCCAACTTCTGACCTTCCCAGGGCAAACACTGCTTGCCTTTTACTAAATCCATGTCCTCTTCCGCCTGGGTACCCGGCTAGACTACATCTCCCAGCCTCCACTGCAGTTGGCTGTGGCCTGATTGGGTTCTCTCCGGTGGAAGTGCTGTGTGCTACTCTCAGGCCTGGCCTTACGCTTGAGGGTTTCTGCCTCCTTTTGCTCCTCCTCCAAGCTCTTTTCTTCTCCTAATTGTCTGGTAAGGGGATCTGCCCTCAAGGTGACCCTAAAAAGTAAGGATAAAAAAGTAAGGCTGCATCAACCTGGGATCCTGAATAACTAACTTCCCAGAGCAGAGTATCACCCCAACACACACACGCACATGCACAAGCACACACACACTCAGGCACGCACACACACATGCTCACACAAATGCTGAACTGGACTTCTACAAAAAGCACTGAGCTTCTTGAACGGAGGCACTACATATGAACCTGTGTGTTACACAGCCTGTTGTCCTAATATAATTCCCAATTTCTTGAAATGTGTTTTTCTTTTGCATCCATGACACCACTCTCCAATCTTCCTTCTTTCTCTCTGGCCTTTCTTCTGACTTTTTTTTTTTTTTAAGATTTTATTTATTTATTCATGAGAGACACAGAGAGAGGCAGAGATACAGGCAGAGGGAGAAGCAGGCTCTCTCCGAGGAGCCAGATGCGGGACTTGACCCCTGGAGATCACGCCCTGAGCTGAAGGCAGACGCTCAACCACTGAGCCACGCAGGCATCCCCCATTTGACTTTTTAGACTGCCCAACCCATAAACTGGGGAATTTCCCCCAGTCTTCTCACTTTCCTCCTCTCATTTCACGTGTTTTCCTGAAATGGCTCCTTCTTGCCCACAGCTTCACCCACCATCAGTCTGTTGATGGTCTCCAAATCTATCTCTATCCCTCATTCCCCAAATCATTAGCTTACCCTTGAATACTTTCTAATCATACATGTTTTCCTCCATCAGTTCCCCCAAGCCCCTGACTTTAGGGCAACTTTAACTCCTCCTTCTCTGTAACCTCCACCCCTACCCAACCACTTACACTCACTCAGTACCCTTCAGAAACGCCTCACATAATGTCCTCTCCATCTCTACTTCTCACTGCCTTATATCTGACTCCATCATTTCTCCATCTCTGCAACAAGAAATTTTTACTGCCTGTTTTTGCAGCCCGCGCACAGTAATGTTGGTCAGAATTATTGAATCGTGTATACACACACACACACACACACACACTCACACACAGGCCTTTCCTGGGTCTTTATCTCCATCTATAATAATAATAATAGTAGCTGTCATTTAAGGAGTGCTTCCTATGTGCCAGGTACTGGGCTAAAATGCTTTATATTAATATCTATCTCCTTTAATTCCCTGGGCAATTGAGGTGAACACTGTTATCATCATCTCACAAATGAATATCACTAAAAAAAAACAAAAAACAAAAAACAAACAAATGAATATCACTGAGGTAGCATAAGTAACTTTCCCACAGTCATAAAGTTATTAAGTAGTGGAGCTCAAATTCAAATACGGTGTAGTCTGATTCCAACCCATATGGCTTTACCACTGGGCAAAACCACCTCCAAGTTAGACCAATCTTGCTAGCATGGTACACCAGGCCCTTCAAAATCCAGCCCAAACCAATCTCTTCATTTTCATCTCAGCTTCTTATATTCTAAGAACTAGACCCTTTGAACTTTCTACTATTCCTCAAATTCTTTGCCCTTTCAAACTCAAATTACTTGTCCAGGATAGTGGTCAGCATAAGGCAGATGCCCAAAATATTTATTTTTCCTCTTCCACTCCTCCTTAGGTCCTACCCACATACACTCTGTTACTTCCACCTGTAATCTTCTTTCCCCTTCTATGCCCAGCACATCCTGAATCATTTTTCAAAAGCCAATTGGAATATTTCTTTCTTCCCTGTCAAGCCTTCCGGACTACCCTAGGAAAAGTTAGTTTTTTGTACCTGTTTGTCTCTCTAGCATAACTTTGATTCTTTCATTGTGGTTTTTAGCCTCTTACATTGCAATAAATCTTGTTATAAGTCTGTCTCTTACATTCATCTACTGTAAACTCACTAGGGCCAAGGAATGTCTTACTCATCTTGGAATTTACAGCCCTAGGATACATTAAAAAGTCCTCAAAATCCAATTGTTGAATGAATAGTATTTCAATGAATGACATAAGCATAGTTCATTCATTTTCTCATTTTCTTTTTTTTTTAATATTTTACTTAAATTCAATTTGCCAACGTATAGAATAACACCCATAGTATATAGTATAGTATATATATATATATATATATAACTCATCCCATCAAGTGCCCTCCTTAATGCCCGTCACCCAGTTGCCCTACCCCCCTACGTACCCCCCTCCCGCAACCCTTTGTTTCCCAGTTAGGAGTCTGTCATGGTTTGTCTTCCTCTCTAATTCTTTCCCACTCAGTTTTGTGTTCTCCTTTTTTCTTCTCATTTTTCAATTAGCTCTTCCAAAAGCGAATTCTAGCTCCTGCTATGAAGAGTATGAGCCCCACGCGTTGCCCTCAAGCCCTCTGAATCTGGGAAATGGGAATTAAGATGTCCTGTAAATATAAAATACAGGATTTCAAAGACTTAACTTTGTAAAAAGAAGGTGAAATATTTCATTAGTGAAAGACATTTATTACATATTTAAGGGGCATTGTGTGTATAGCAGATTAAATAAATCATTAAAATTAATTTTTTTGCTTTTCTAATGTGACTATTAGAAAATTTTAAAATTATATTTCTGCTGGACAATGACAGTTTAGGGTTTAAAATTTTATGAGAGTAGTCAGTGTGGTTTGGGTAGGAAAACACTGACTCAGGGAGTCAGGAAACCTTTTTTTCTCTTTCTTTCCCAAAGTCACACATGAAAGGAAGGAAAGAAAGAAAGCTACATTTCAACTAACTAAAAGCTGGGTTGGCAAGTCAATATATCACATGGCTACACATTTGGGGGATTAAAAAATCATTATCTTTTCAACTTAACTACTAGTTATTCAGTCTCCTTTATAGGACAATAATTACATTACTGCCAATTAAACACTGAGAAGGCCCTGATTGTTCCTAGAATTTAATATTAAAAATATTAAACAACAGCTAACACACTAGAACTTTCTAAGAAAAGGCATTAGCCAATATAACTCAGAATGAGTAGGGACTTATATTTTATTAACCTCATAATATTTCTGACATTTACAAAATGCTACCTCCAATTCTCACTGAAGCTTGAGAAGAAAGAGGAGATACAGAAACGGAAAGGAAGGGAAGGAGAGAAGAGGAAAAGAGAGAAGAAGAAAGGGACGAATAATTGAAGAGGGAAAAAGTTTAGAGTCCACATTTTAAATTTATAATGATCATGAAAGTTTATTTTTTTTTTAGGATAGAGACCTTTCTACCACATTTAGCTGCATGATTCTTAGAAGTCCTCTACTCTAACTTGTAGCCAGTTATTGAACTCTATTCTGATCATCTCAACCAAGCAGTGGGAGACAAGCTTTGGGAATTTTGATATTTGCTAAGGTCAGTCCTCCGTACTAATAAGATCCATATTGGGCGGCCCGGGTAGCTCAGTGGTTTAGCGTTGCCTTCGGCCCAGGGCGTGATCCTGGAGACCCGGGATTGAGTCCCACGTCGGGCTCCCTGCATGGAGCCTGCTTCTCCCTCTGCCTGTGTCTGTCTGTCTCTCTCTCTAGGTCTCTCATGAATAAATAAATAAAATCTTTTAAAAAAATAGTAAAATCCATATTGTAATTATGCTCTGAAGTTAAGTTTTAAATTTCTTAGTAAATAAAATGAATTATATAATTGTTATTGCTATTTAAATGAGGTTCATTCTATAGTAATTATAATAATATCAGTAGTTTTACTACTATGAAAATAAAATGTCAGAGAAACTCGATTGTTATTTACTAGCTATTTCCTATAAAGGTTACTATAATTATAGCATGGTATGGTACAAAAAGTACTGGTCAGAAAATTCAGAGATTTGAGGTTTTGTCAGCTTGGACCTTTTTTTCCCCTCATCTCAGAATCAGATGATAAAAATGATCTACCTTATTCAGCCCCTAGATTTGTTGCAAAATGTATTATTTCATATATATATATAAAGATTTTATTTATTCATGAGAGAAACAGAGAGAGAGAGAGAGAGAGGCAGAAACACAGGCAGAGGAAGAAGCAGGCTCCATGCAGGGAGCCGAACAAGGGACTCGATCACCAGGTCTCCAGGATCATGTCCTGGGCCGAAGGCATCGCTAAACCGCTGAGCCACCCGGGCCGCCCTCATTTTTATATTTTTAAGGTAAAAAGTAGTTAGTTTTTAAATGTACTCCAGAGTCACAGAGCTCATTTCCATCTCCAGATGTAAATGCCTTCGAATTTCTCTACAGTTTTCCTCAGTGTTAATAAACAGAATTGTTTAGAGGAAAGAAATATTGAATTTTCTGTTGCAGAATCAAAACATGAAAAGTATTTTCTCACCACTTCTCATCTGTTCAACCTCACAGAAGTGTGTTCCAGTGGGATTGTGAATAAATGCATGGACATGCTTAACTCCATTCTGAAAATTAGGAAAAAAAATGTTTCCAGTAAAATTTCAGCATATGTCATAAAGCCAATTTCTTTAATTAAGCTGAAAACACAAATAACTGAGGTAACCTTTTCAAAACGCTTCCAAGGGACCTCTTCCACATAAACTTGAGCTCGGATGACATGGTTAAAAGAAGAAAGGAAATGCTCACAGATGTTCATTGCAAAAGTTTCTATGCTTTTGATCTGTAAAAGAAAACAAAATGCTAGTGATCAGAAACACCTGCTCCATTTAAAAATAATTTGTAAATACCCATGGAGTTCTCTTTCCTGTTCAAATGCTTTTTAGAATCAGAAAAACATAGATTTTGAAAGAATCTGGAGAGGTCAATGGTCCTTATCCCAATTTTTCACAAGGTCACCAGGTGAGACTATATCCTGTTTTTAAAAGAAACCTGTTTTGCAGGAAGAAATGTGTCAATCAATGCATGAGCAAAATGAAACTTAACATTTAGATTCTCTTTACGGTAAGCTCTGTCATCACCCATGCCAACTACAGTACTATAGTATGCTCCCAAACACTCTGGTATCTTTATGAGGTTGGCCAATGGCCTCCCAGTTTCCCAAGGAAAAATGTTAATGTAGGTAGGGCTATTTCTGTTTCCTTGCTTCACAAACAGACCTTCCATTGACCATCCCTAGCTCCCCACTCCATAAAACAGCTCTCTACTTCTCCATAGTAATCTGTAGACAATGTGTTATGGTCTTAGCATCATCTACAGATGATTTATGACTTTGCCTAAAATGGATTATTTGTACTGGTTTCCCCAGGATAGTTCTGTTTTATGCTTGTTGTCCCAGAATAATTATTTAGCATCTCATTTCACTCCCAGAAATGTCCTAGTTTAGAAAATAAAAATACAAACCCCAGAAGATGTATGTATTTTGTTGAAGCATTATTTACAATAGCCAAAATATGGAAACAATCTAACTGTCTATGAATGGATGAATGGATAAAGAAAATGTGATAGATAGATATACATACATATTTTTATGGTATATATTTATTTATATTTATTATTTATGCCATATTTATATGGTATGTATATGGTGTATATATGTTTTTATATATAATGGAATAATATTCAGCTATAAAAAAGAATGAAATCTTTGCATTTGTGATAACATGGATCATAGATTAACCTAATGGCATCATGCTAAGTGAAATAAATCAGGAAAAGACAACCATATGTTCTTATCTCCATGTGGAATCTAAACAAAACAATGTAACATTTTATTTGGTAAAAAACAAACAGAAAAAAATCAAGTTCATAGATACAGAGAATAGATTGGTGGTTGCCAAGGGAGAAAGAGTGAGCAAAACCAGAGAAGGGAATCAAAAGGTACAAACCTGCAATTATAAAATAAATAAGTCATGGGAATATAATGTACAGCACAGCAAGTACAGTCAAAAATACTATACACGTCTACTGGAAAGTAGTTAAGAGAATAAATCTTATAAGTTCTCATTTCAGGGCGCCTGGGTGGCTCAGTCAGTTAAGCATCTGCCTTTGGCTCAGGTCATGATCTCAGGGTCCTGGGATAGAGCCTTGAGTCGGGCTCTTTGCTCAGCATGGAGTCTGCTTCTCCCTCTCACTTTCTAATAAGTAAATAACACCTTTAAAAATATTATTAAAAAGTTCCCATCTCAAGAAATAAAAATTTATTTCACTACATATACAAACTTCAAATCATTATGTTGTACACTTGAAACTAATATAAAATTGTATGCCAATTATACCTCAATTAAGAAAATCAAAAGAAATAAGCAAGCGTCTTGATTTGGATAAGAAATTATATGGTGATTCTATCTATAATGAATAAATTCTAATTGTTTTTAATATCCAAGTCCATTCCTTCACTTTTCTGCATCTCTCACACAATACAGGAAATACAAGAATCTGTGTTGCCTAGCTCTCTTCTATAGCTCAGCACGAAAGCCTATTTTCAATTTGTTTTTTTAAGGGAGCAATGCTTTTGTCCATAGCCATGTTTATGCTTGCTGAGCCACTCTGATTAACAAAAGAAAGGTTCAGCGGGGAGAAAAACCTTGCAGAAATTATATGTCAATTAGTCTGTTCATTTCATGCATTCTGAGTAAGGATTTCGTGCAAAAACATGAGAAAAAGAAGCTTTCCAGTCTACATTTCTTGTCTTTTTAGGTTTCTTAGCAAATAGAAAAATTATCTTGAGCTGCCCAGAAATCTGCTGGTGGTCCAGTACAGCTTCACTCACACTTAAAGAATGTGCAAGCTGAAGTGCTAAAATATCAGATTCCTTCAGCAGCAAGACCCTTTTGAAGAGTATACTTAACACCATATCCAGACACTAAGTGGTCACGGAGTTGGGAAGATTAGAAAGGCATTAAAAGTTGGGCAAATAGACTTCAAAATATATCTTGTACTCAAGATTTTCTTCTATAGTAACACCAGGAAGAGAAATGGTACTTTCTTCTATAAATGTACACCATTCTAAAAGAAAAAAAAAATAAGCAACAGGAGTCAAAGAAATGTATGACAAAAAAATGTGTAAAATTCTATTCTGAAATCCTCCCAGGGCTTTGATTTGCCAATGATCCTAATTAAGAGAGAACTTGTAAATTTGTCAGATAGGATTCTCTTCCTAAAAGATGTAGTAAGTTGAGAACCAAAAAAGAGGAGAAAGAAGAAGAAGAAGAAGAAGAAGAAGAAGAAAAGAAGAAGAAGAAGAAGAAGAAGAAGAAAGAAGAAGAAGAAGAAGAAGAAGAAGAAGAAGAAGAAGAAGAAGAAGAAGAAGAAGAAGAAGAAAACTGAGAAAGCTCTTCTACAAGAGTGAGAATTTTAGAATAGAAATGAAAAAAATTAGTGGCTTAAATGTAAAAATAGGGTTAAAAAGTACAGGGAACTTGCAGTAAGCAGTGATATCCTCAAGTTAATAGTACAGTGAATTCTGCATCAAGACAGGAAGCCTCTGAGAAGAATGACACATACCCCTTTAAACTTTGCCAAGACATGAACTGTGTTCTTGATGGTGTCTGTGGGGATGATGTCTGAATTATCTCCATACACGTAATCTTTTTTGGAGCTCAGAGTAAGTTGCACTGAAGTTGCCACCTCTTTAATGCTGTGGTATTTTCCATCTCGCTGAATGTGGAGAACTTTCACCATGTCCTTCCCATAGCCAGTTCGGACAAACTCCACCTCATCGTTCTACAATAAAAACACAAGTCATCTTATCGAAGAAACCTAAATGAAGGCAAAAAGTCTGCAAGCTCTTCAAGCCTTGATTTAACCACATCATTGTAAAAGGTGAGAGTTAAGAGTATTCATGGAAGCAAGACTATATCCGACCTTTGAAGAAAAATGAGAAGTTGCATGGAGTAAAGAGAATTGTGAAAAATGGATGAAAATATTATCAAACTAGCCTAAAGACAGACAGGTAGATGGCTTTCTTGATAATAATAACTAATAACAAGGAGAACAGTATCCCCTGGACCAAATGATTACTCTGTTTTATTTCAACCGTGCCAACTTTAATCCTTGTAGCAGCTCCAGAAACTAATATTATTCCCATTTTACAGAGGGAGAAACTGAGCTTCAAAGAGTTTAAGTGACTTGCTCTACTTCACATAGCTAGTGAAGGATAGAGCCAAGGATTCACACTGTTGACTCCAAATTTTGTACTCTGAACCACTGTGTAGACTGCCATTCTTCTATAAAATTTTTTGGCTTAAGTTAACTGAAACTAATTACATCCTCTTTTTTATACGGAGTGCTATTCTGGAGAAAATGCCCTGTGATCAATAAGAACAATTTGAAAATTGCTTCTTCTACTTGCTGCCGGGAAGAAGAGTAATTAGTGACAGGGTCCAGATTACCTTCAGGAGTGCAGAGCCAGGGCCATCTGGCTGCAGGGAAAGCTATGCTTTTAGCAAAGAGACACTTAATAAAAGCCTGGTGATTGATTCATTAGTACCCTTATCTGGAACTGGAGCTCTCACTAGCGAATACATCCATCTCCAAGGCTAGGATTCAGAAGATTTGTCCCTGGGTTTTACTGGTATTTGAGAGAAGAGGCAGGAGGGAGCAGAGGGACAGAAAAACCTATTTTATTTATCATCAAAACTGAACATTAAAATGGTAATGGAAGAAAGTGACAAAAATAAAAGTAAATCAAAAACGGCATGCAGTGAGAGTCTGGGGAGGGTCACAAAGAAGGAACCTCACCTGCTAATTGCACATAGGCAATATGCTGAGGGCTGCCTAAAAATCTGTTTACATAAAGCATCACCAGATCCCATGGGAGGGATTGTAAAATACTAACCAACATCAGAAGGTATTGTCATGTTCTTAATCAAAGTGAGAGGGATGGGAGGCTGTCTTAAATCTCAGGGATGGAGCCTGGTAGGTAGGGCACACTGCTGATTTAAGGGACGGCTCTGGGGAAGGTCCCTCAAAAGCCTCTGACCCAGTTTTGGAGGGACTCATCTTCAAGAAAAGGATCAATAAGAAAACTCAAAGAGCAGACTTAGAGGATCTTAATAACTATAATTCTGACAAGGAAAGAGTCACCGCTTGTGGTTGCAGGAGCTTTGGCATCAGACCAGGTCCAAAATCTGTCTTGCTATTTATAGCTTTGTGGCTTGCAACAAATTATTTGTTGGCTCTGAGCCCTCAGTTTCCCCAGCTGTACAAACGGAGATAACCGCCCCAACTTGTAGGAGTTGCTGGTGAGTGTGAAAGTCCCATCTCAGTTCCTAGTACCTAGTGGAGCAGTGAGGTCCATCCCAGCAACCGTGGCCACGTCAGGCCTGGCTGTGGGCGCAGCAGTAGCAGAGATGACAGGAGGGACTTCGAGTAAAGGCACCAGTTTTTAGGGTAGAGAGCTCTGCTGGCTGTAGCCAGAGGAAGACTCTGACATGCCTTTTGAGCCACAAGGGATTGCACCAAGGGGAGGGAGGCACTTGGATGGCTTGGGGCCCTTGGATGGCATGGACGAGGGGCCAGAGCCAAAGGCCTCCAAGATCGTCCATCAGCCCCAGGACACAGCAGGACTCAACAGATGTTACTTCTTAGTCCTATGTCCTGCCATTAATACCCAAGCTACAGTAGCTCAGTCTGCAAAAATGCAGGTAGTTCCTACATGATACATAGAAAGATCCAGTGAGCGCCACCCTTCAGATCCACCCTTGCTCACCTCTCCAAATGCATGTCTTGCCACAGCCTATTTCAAACTCTGCTTCAGCTAATCATGGCTCTGCATGATCTCTCTGTCCGTAGGCCCTCGAATATGCTATTCCTTCTTCCTTGAACATCCTTTCTCTTCCTTCTGCCCAACTACCAACCCCTCCACTTGCCGAATGCCTTCTAGTCACCCTTCAGTCTCAGATGCCACTTCTCCTGGGGAATCCGCCCAGTCCCTCAGGTCTGGAGTAGGTGTCCCTTCCATATGCTCTGGAAATAGTTATTGCCTTATCACAGTCTTTATCAAGTTTTGTTGCAATTGCCTCATCATGTGTCTGATTTATTCAAAAATGGGAAACTGTGAAAGCAGGAACCATTCTATCTTAGTTGTCATGGCAACTCCAGTGCTCAGCACAGTGCCTAGAACATAAATAGGTGCCTAACAAATGTGTCGTGAATGAATGAATGGTGCACCACCACCTCCACTCCTTGTGTGGTGACGCGGAACAGTTCTTGAAAATACCCAAAAGATTGCAATACAGAATCGCCACCTCAGCTCAAACCCAAGCAGGAAGCTCCTCTTCCTGGGAAAGTGGGGAAGGCCCCATCTGCTCTCTGATCACCACAGCCCACTGGGAAACAAGGCCCGGGAAGGGCAGAACTGAGTGTGGAGAGAGTCATCGAAGCAGCACCAGGTGCTCGCGTTGCTAGCAAGCCAGCACTCCACGGGGTGGCCATCCGGGAGCTCCTGAGGGGAGGTCAGCGCTCCTCGGCAAGCTCCCGACTAGGCCCTGGCACCAGAGCAGAGATTGAGAAATCCCATTTACTGCGTAACAAGTCAGAAGAAAAAGATCATAACCATCTGAGGATGGAGTGGAATGGAACAACGGCGGTGTGGGATGCCTAGGAGTCTCTTGATAGGATCTGACACAGCAGATGATGGGTCCAGAGCAGAAACGAGCCTGCCCTCCTCAGTGAGACTCCCCCCAGTTCTGTAGTCAGAGAGTCAGAAGTAGGGGCCAGACCCCTGTCATGTATAAAGCATAGTCGGGTGCAGAGGCCCATGTCCATGATGATTGCACAATGAAACACGAAGGCCGCTCTCATGTGGAGGGTGGGCCAGTGGCTGAGAGGATGGGCTCTGGGTTCTGGAATCAGGAAACACAGGTGCGAACCTTTGCTCTGCCATTGTTAGCTCTGCACATGGGGACGAATTTCTCCATCCATAAAATGGGATTAATAGTAGCGCCTACCTCTCAGGATCATTGTGAGGATTATGTGAGAAAAAACCCAAAGCCCTCAGGAAAGAGCCTGGCAAATTTTAAGTGTTCAATAAATGCTAGCCATAATGATCATTGATAAATAATGACCACATGTCAGATTTTTACATCAAGGAGTCCTCCCAATTACTGTTAGAGATAAATACCCAGATTGCGCACCAACCCAGAAACACCGGGGCTGTGTGACAAGGCTTACTTCTGCCTTCGCTTTGGTTGTCCTTCCTCAGGCTTGTGTGGCTTCAGGAAACAAAGTTATGAAAGGAAACTCGATTTCCTAGAGTAATACTCTGGATGAAACATCAGAAGGAATAAATTTTAACCTGGCTCTACACAAGAAAAATCCCCTTTCCTTAGACATATCTTGAAAGATAAGGGGCTGGAAATCATTAATTACCTCCAAGTAATGTTAGAGAGGAGACTCCAAGATTGTAAATTAATCTTGTATTTCTCTTCCATAATGAGATAGTGAGGATTCTTTTATTTGCAGGCCATACTGAAAAGGATGCAGGCCCATCACTACAGGTCTAGGGAGGCGTAGCCTGGAGTCTGTTAACCCCTAGAAGGCCCAGTGCATGGATTTGAGGTGGAAAATATTGAGGAAGATTTAAAAAAAAAACTTTCGTAAATTTAAAAATGACTTGCATTTTCTCTTAAGTCTTAGAAGAGCTTCTGTAAACCTCATCTCTTCCCTCCATAACAGAGAGAAATACAAAAGGGCTAGCTACTCAGGACCCAACACAGATGTAAAAATCAAGTCAGTTGCGGTACACCGTAATGGAATAACTATGCATGGAGACTGGCCTCCCTTCCTGTCTTTGAAATGTTCTGGAGAAGTTCTTCCAATTCCGTGCCCAGGTTTTTCCTTTGCCTGCCTATTTTCTTGAATACTCACGAACAAAAAGATTTCAGAGAAAGATGCTGAACTAATATGAGAAAAAAGAGCACTCATCTGAACAATCTTAATATCATTTTGGCAGATTTTAACAATACATGAGGATAAGAACAATAATGGTGAATCATACCTGAGAAGCAGTTGGTATTTTTTTTGGCTGCCTAGGATCTACTAAATGTCAGATGGGAAAATATTGATATCTAGTAGAAAATGTCATGTTGCTTTAGGCTGTAGAATGGCTTATTTTTGCAATCAAGGAGGGATATGCCCTGAGTTATGTTCAAAATGTGACTCTAAAGGGATTTGTCAAGCAGATGTTTCAAAAGCAATCTAACAAGTCATATGCATAATTATGGTAGAATGACCTGTTACCTCTTGAAGACTCCATTTATAGGTGCTCAGTGATTTTCACACCTCTACCTCTTACAAAGAAAGAAACTTGTCACTAAAGTCAGTAATTCTAGATGTTGGCAAACTGACTTTAAATAAAATAAAATAAAAATTACAAATAAATAAATAGAAGTCAGGGGAAATGCTAATTTTCTCACCAGCCTCTTCATAGCACTAATGGCCTTAAAGCTGAGAACTAGAAGAAGCATCTAGGATTAGGGACAGGTAAGGCCACAACAGAGAATTGATTGAGATCTGAAGAATTTGATGGGAAGGAAATTTTACTGAAACACATACATTGAAAGCTGTCTCTTTCTAAATGTGTAAGTCTTGAGAATAAAAGTAATAGTAGCAACCATTTAGTGAGGGTTTCATATGTGTCAGGAACTTTGCATCTATTATTCCCTCTAATTCTTCACAAGAATCCTATGCAGTAGGTATTTTTAATCCAACCTTGACCAAGGGAGATACTAGGGTTAGGTATCCTGCCAAGGTCACACAATTACTAGGCGACAGATGGCTGGAGGAGAAACCAGCCCATTTGCCCCCAGATGGCATGCTCTTTCCCACTGCAGGCCAGAGTCCCTATGCCCCCTGCATGGGCAGCCCACTCTTTAGGGAAACAAAGGATGCAGAGGGAGGGAAATGGCCATGTGACTGCAGAAATTTGAATTTCTATACCATTTTTTAAAATTCTACTCATTGGTATCTACATTATCTTATCTATTCCTCACCAAAAAACTCCAAAAACCAACCAACCAAACAAACAAACAAACAAAAAACACAAAACCACCCAACCCTGCAATTTAAAGAGAAAGAATCCATATTCTAAAAGAAACTTTTGTCAGGGATGTTAAGTGAGCTGCTCAAAGTCACATGGCTACCAGGAGGGCTGGTGCAGTGGAAAGAGCCCTGCCGAGCCTGAAGAGCCTTACTCTCTCCCACTGTACCAGGTAGAACTTACTGGACGCCCAGAGATACCCCTGCCCAAACTGTTGCTTTTTCTAGAACTTAAGTCATTTTTCTTAAATTGCAAGAGAATTCTAAGCTCTGATCGATTCTGTGTATATGGCGGGGATATTTAAGTTGTGAAGTAAGGGGAGAATGAAGAGCTGATTGCCCTGTGGAGCAGGATGAAAATTCAGCTTCGTGTCTTCAGTAGCAGGTACTACATTTGGGTCAAACATTGACTTTCATCTGGGCAGGGACTATTGCAAACGTGAGTGATGTAGGCTTATTTGTGGTCATTAAACCCATATCACCAATGGACTGTTTTAGTCCATCTGCAAAGATGATGAAATAACTGCCCCAGAAGAAAAGGAAACAAGGAGGAAAGGAACCAGCATTTAATAAGCATTAGTAATGTGCCAGGGACTATGCACATAGCATCTCACTGAGTCCTGAGACCCCTCCATGAAAGCACAGAATACGAGCCTCACCTTTAGAAAAGGAAGGTAACAGTGTTGAGATTCAAGAGTTTGGTCAAAACTATATGGCTGTTGCAGGGGTGCCTGGCTGACTCAGTTGGTGGAACATGAGTCTCTTGATCCAGGGGTTGTGACTTTGAGCCCCATGTTGGGTATGAAGATTACTTAAAAATAAAATCTTAAAAAACAAAAAACAAAAACAAAAACAAAACAACCACATGACTTTTGAGAGGCAGGGTCAGACGTGGAACCCAGGTTGGCCTGATTGCTTGCACTATACTCAGCTGCCTTTTTAACACAACATTAAAACAAAGTTCTTTAAGATGGGATTTTGCCTGCATACTCATTTTTATTTATTTATCTATTTAGATTTAATCCATTATAAATTCCACAGAACCCCAGAATAGAAATCTCTGAAATCATTTTCATTCAACCCATTCGTTCATCTGTATTTATTTATTTAGCTCCTTTTAGGTGATAAGCACTATGGTAAAGTGCTAGAGATGTAACAACAAACCAGACAGACACTGTTCTGCCCTGATGGAGATGATACACTGAAAGTTTGTACGCTATACACTAAAACAAACCTTTTCAGTAAAGAATCCAAAAGTTAGTATTTTAGGCTTTGCAGACCATGTGGTCTCTGCTGCAGCTACTTAGCTCTGCCATTATAGCATAAAGAGCTATACATAATACAGAAATGAATGGGTGTCACTGTGTTCCAATAAAACTTTATTTACAGAAACAGGCAGTGGGCCAGATTTGGCCAACAATAGTTTGCTGACCCCTGTCCTTGAGAGGAAGGCTCAGAAACAAAATCAAATAATTAGATTATTGCGATAATTACCCCAAGTGAAAAAAACACAGTGAACTCTGGGATACCTAAGCCAATTTGAGAGAGATCGAGGAAAGCTTCCAGGAGGGACTGATTTCCACAAAGCTATGAATGATGAATAGGAATTAACAAAATAACATCTTCTGGCCTTCTTACATTAATTCTACTTATGTTTTCCTTTAAAAACATTTTTCATGAACAATTCTTTGTTTCACAAATATGTGTATCATATTGCTTGTCTCATCAATTTTCATCAAAATAATTCCAGTCCCCTCCCTTTCCTCCTGCAACAAGTATATTGACTTTTTCCTTCAGTTTGTCACATTGTAGAGTTTATTCAGCACATCAACAGTCTTGTAAATGTTCGAACATTAATTTAAACTTTATAGATAAATTTTCTGACATGTAAATCATATCTCAAAAAGCTATTGAAAATAAATAAATAAAGCCAGCAGTCTGACTGCCAGAAGTCCTCAAAGGATGACCAAATTACAATTAAGCCAGCATAGTCCAGGGTCTGGAGAAACTGAACTTTATCTCAATCTCAAGAAATTTTCACAGATAAAGCTTCAAAGAATATGAACTCCCAGCCGTAATTCAAAAAACACACAGGGTAGTGAGGTATCATGAGAAAGAGTTGCAGAAACAACAGACAGAGAAGTATGACTTGCAAAGACTTCAGATATTGGAATTACCAAAAAAAAAAAATAATAATGATATATTTAGTGCAGCCTGGGTGGCTCAGCGGTTTGGTGCTGCCTTCAGCCCAGGGTGTGATCCTGGAGACCCGGGATCGAGTCCTGCGTCGGGCTCCCTGCATGAAGCCTGTTTCTCTTACTGCCTGTGTCTCTGCCTCCCTCTCTCTCTCTCTCTCTCTCTCTGTCTCTCATGAATAAGTAAATAAAATCTTAAAAAATAATAATAATATTTAATATTTTTACAGAAATAAAAGAGAACACTGAAATATCTCCTTCTTGAGATAGAGTATATTTTCTCTTGAGCAAAAAACAAGAGACTATAAAAAAAGACCAAGTAAATTTGAAGAAAAAAAAATAGAACCTCTAGAAATGCATTAAGTGCATTAAGAAACAGATTAAACACAACTGAAGAAATAGTTATTTGGAAGAGATAGATTAAGTAACAGAATAATGTTGCCGAAGAGAGAATTTGAGAACTGGAAGATAAACCCAAATAATGAATCAGGATTAAGACAGACACACAGGAGCCAGAGTATATGCAAGAGACATAAAATGTACTAGGACAATATGACAAGAGAGAATGTGGAAGAGACACAATTCCAGGAGATCAGGACTGAGGTTTTCCAGAATTACTGGATGAATGAATGCAAACTTTCAACTATAAAATAAGAAGCACATGACCAAGTGAAGGACTCTACCTTGCTCCCTATATTTGGCTAACTTACAATGAAGGAATTTTCTACTGTTTTTAGAAGCCACCATGAACCACTTGGGCCTCAAAAGTAGGCAATGTGAAAACCATTCTATCCAGTTTGCATTTTCTCCATCCACCAGATTCAGTTTCTTTTCACATTACATTACTGTTTTTCGTAAAAACCGGGACACACTGGAATTTAGTCTTTAGGGTAATGTTGAAATCCCTGGAGCCCCTCAATGTCCAGCGCAGGGTTTGCTACCTAGCGATTGCATAAGAAAGGTCACCGGCAATCAGCATGATCAGGTCAGTAACAACTAGAGATAAGAATGTTAACTGAAACTTAATAGCTGAAAGAAAGTAACCTAACAGTACTTTTCCAGACCTTGAAATAAAAGTAGATTTAGCAAATAGCATCCTAATACGGATGTCCCCCAGCCCAACCACAAGAAGGGCTCAGGTCGTAGTAACATAATCTTAGTTAACATTTGTGGATCATTTACTTTTAGCTAGGCATTGTGCTAAGCATGTAATGATAAGAAAACAGGAATTATTTTATAGCCTATTCAACAAATGTTCTTTAGCCTACATAACTGAAAACAAGTTGCTTGTATTCTCTAAATGCATCGATGAATCTTAAGCCTAGTGTACTCAGCCATTACCATTGTACTGCCAAAAGCTATCACAAGATAAAATTAATTTTATTTCACCTTGACTTAGCAAAATATACTTCATGATATGAAATATTTAAAAACTTGATGAAAAGTTAGTGGTTGCTGAAATTCTCTTTCCTGAATACAATAAAAACACATATAAGACAAAATGATACCCATGGAGAAATGATCAGAAAAATGTTTGTTTGTTTGTTTGTTTGTTTGTTTGTTTGTTTGTTTGTTTTACCAATTTGACAGGTTGCAAACCTCTCAGATACCTGCATAGCCCTGGGTCAGGGCAGCAAGCCTCAAAGTTTAGGGTGTACTAGTATCCCCACAAACCTTGTAAAAAAATGTAGATTCCTAAGCTCCAGTGGAAGAATTCTGAGTTAGCAGGTATGTATTGAGGCTCAGAATTCTGCTCTATTTGCAAGCACCACAGGAAAATGTGGGCGGGTGGTCAGACATCCCTCACAAAACTCAGTCTTCAGAGAGATAGAGCCCCAAGTCCTCACCTTCCTAGGAAACTTGAATCCTGAACAACTCCAGCTCAACCACAGAAGATTCGCAATTTGGTCTAGGTCCCTACATAACTGATCTGGATCCATAACCAGAGGGACAGATCAGAGCCATAATGGTTTCCAGGCATGGGGTAAAGTGCTACTTATTATGACAGCATCTTTAATAATTGAGTCAATTAAAGAAATTCTCTTCATATGCTAGTCTACTCCCTTCCGTCCTCTAAAAAGAGAGTGGTCTCACCTTTTTATAATCATTGTGGTAATGGGCCATTTCCTCTTGGCCTTCAATTTCAAAATTCAGTTTCAAGAGTGAAAAAGAAATAGTTTGAACAAAACAGATGTTTATAACATTTTTTATTTGACCTGAAGGGTGAGCGGTCAATATGTTTACCTGATTGCATTACAACCAATTGGGCACCAAGGCCTCTTGAAACGAAAGCACCAAGTTGAGTGGCTAAAACCAGAGGTGGAGAGAATATGTAAACATCTTTGGTAAAATACAATTAAATTTACTCTTACTTTGAGGAAACCCTTTGAAGATCACCTTAGGAAATGTTTGCTTAAGACTGAGAGAATTAGAACTGATAGATCCTATTACCAAGACATAAGGTTTTGTCATTTCTGCTTAAAGTGGCTTTTGCTCCCAGACAATCATGAGGGGAAAACAGGAAATATATTTAATTCAACAGCTACTTAGCCTCATGGAGTTCCCCTGCCTATTGAACTAAATACTACATGGTGTTCACTCCAAAGAGTTAACTACATAACCCTTTTTTCTCTCCAGAACTTTTGATGACTTTGCAAGCCAGTCAACAGTTCAGCACAGAAGCATCTGGAGTCACGCTGGCAGGTTGTGACAAAACCACACAATTACATGAGGTTCACCCCATTCTGAAAATGCCCGAACAGCAAACGGTGGAGGTAAATGGAACAACAGTCAGCACTGGCACAGCCTGAGAGAGACCTGAGACTCGGAGCCCTCAGGCTCGGGGGCCAGCTTCCTGCTGTGGCCTGGTGTAAAGGTGGCAGATAAAAAAAATGACAGCAAGACTTCTGAGAACAGCCCTCGCTTTGCTTTTCTTTGGCCTCTTTGGGGTCCTGGAGGCAACAACAATATCGTGCAGGAATGAAGAAGGCGAAGCTGTGGATTGGTAGGTAAATGAAGTGTGAGGATCCGGGCCTGCAGCTAGGAAGCCAGAGTGTCTGAGGCCCCGTGGCTTACTGTAAAGTTCCAAAGGAGTCTTCCACCCGCCTCTCCCTTTTAAAAAGAAAGGAAATTAAAGTGTGGAAATGGGCCAATAATCCAAGTAGGGGCAGGCTCCTGAGTGGGGGAGCCTCCCCCTGAGGAAGAGCTGAGCAGCCCCTCCTGAGCCCGATTGACTGCTCCCAGAGGGGAAGGCTGGTGGCCACAGGGTAGGATGAAACCGACAGCCTCGCTCAGTTGGCAATTTCTTTTAATTACACTGTGCCTTTCCTAACAGAACCCTTCCACCATCGTTTTAGAGATTGACAAAGGAGAGAAGGCAGAGAAGGCAGGTACTTTTTTTCTGACACAAGAGCTTATTCTTCCCCTTGTGAGAATGGAAAAGAGGCCTGACTGAACAGCGCTGTTGGCTTAGCCCTGTCTGTTAGGCAATGCAAGGCCGTTGTTGGAGTGGGTGCTAGGTCACTGGTCTCCTTCACGGTGTCAGAGAGACTAAGCATGGCATCATATCATAGTCACGGATCCTTCTAAAGCTTCGATCACTTTTTTACTCTTTAATTAAGGTGTTTGGTTTTGACATTATGGTTGGCATCGAGCTTTGTGTAAGCTTCAGGCCAGAGAACACAGATACACTCAGTTTTGACAGTGAACAGCTAGTGAGCTCATAAGAAACGAAATACAGATATGGACGAAACAAGGTTCTTGCCCTCAAGGAGCTCAGTTATGTGGTGAGGGCATAGATGGGGCCATTGGGGAGCATAGACCCCAAAAAGCTTCTCTAAGGAAGTAGTTTTGAGCTAAGTTTTAAGAACAATTATGAGCTGGATGGAAAAACCAGGATGCTGCAGGGGGTCTCAGGCCCATGAAGGAGCCGTGAGGAGGCCCAAGGGCAAAAAGCCACAGAGAAGGTGTGGAAGCAGTTGAGTTTTGCTGGTGCTTTGGGAGAACCTGGGGAGATGGCAGGAGGGAAGCTCAGTGGGAGGCAACAGCCAGGTCATGAAGGGTTGTGTGCTGGGGTGCCCAGTCCACACTCCTCCCTCAAAGGGAACTGCTAAAGACCTTCAAGCGGGGATGTGATGCAGTCAGATTCATATTTTAGAAAGCCCACTGGTGGTACTGTCGAGGCCAGCTGCGTGGAGAACGGTCTAGAGTCACAGAGACCAATAGGACTTGTCCAGCATTACTGGTAAGACCATGTGTGGACCCGCGTTAAAGAAATGGTTGTCAAAATAGGAAGGAAGGAACAATCTGAGAAAACTTGCTAACAAATGGGCTGAGGGTTGTAGAAGAGAGAGAGAAATTAAGAAAGACTTTCAGATTGCTGGCTTCTCTGTGTGGATGTGTTCCCTAGCTGTGGAGAAGAGCAGAGTTGGAGCGAAATATAAATTTGGTTTCCAAAATATGGAGCTGGAGGCCTCTGGGACATGTATGTGTTTAGGCTTCTCTGGACCTCGGCATAGAGGTCTGGGCTACAAGCAGATTCAGGAGTCTTCAGAATATACCTGGAAAGGGTTACCCGAGAAAAAATGTTTAAAAGCACTAGTTCTCATCTGGTTTGCCATGACACCACTAGTTCTCAAGCCCCTCAGTGGTGGACCACCGCAGTGTGATTGACACATAAAATGTATTTCTGCCACAACTGAATGGACAGGTGACTTAGTAATACTGGTCAGAGGAATGCTGAGCAGACAGGGCGGCAGCCTTGAGCTGCTATAACTCACTGTGAAGGTCAAAGGGCAGAACAACAACAGGTCAGCACCAAAGAACAATCTCATGTTTCCTTCCACACACGAGGACCCTGCTCTGAGAGTAAGAATGCATGGTCAGGGCAGGAAAGAGCTCATGTAAATAGAAGCAAATGAAGAATTCATGAAGGTTTTATGGCCAGTGTAAGACACTGGTGTGTGGCAATCGTAAATGCATTAGAATGTTTGATTCATTATGGGTAGTTGATAGTTAATTATGCAATTTTTGCTGTTAGAGAGTATTTGGCTAGACCTGAGTGATTTTGCCCTCTAGGGACTTTCAACACTGGAAACATTTTTGCTTGGCATAGGTGAGGAGTACTACTGTCATCTAATAGATAGAGGCCAGGGATGCTGTGATGCACAGGACAGCCCCCCACAGCAAAGAATGATCTGGCCTGAAATGTAAACACAGCACATTGAGAAGCCCTGGGCTACATAATCCATGAGTGCCTGTGTGCTGTGTGAGCCCAACCACCTCCCCTCTCTGTGAGATACCTGAAGAAGATACAGGAACAGGAGATAATAGCAAAGAAGGCAAAATGCTTATTTGATTAGCTGGTCTTGGCCCTCAATCCTCAAAGCAGGGCAGTCGGATAAACAGCTGAAGAATGTGGTCTAGGCCAGAGGCTCAAGGGAGACTCATCAACTCTGAATGCCAAACCCAAATCTCAGACCCAGCCAGCTAGCTATAAAGAGATGAGTGTGCCAAGCACTTGGGGCAGAAGAGAAAAATACATCCAAGGTCTTTCCAGTCCAACCCTTGGCCTCTCCCCAGTGTGGCCATATGGACTGTGGTAACAAAAGAGAGGCAGTGTCAATGCGCATGGGCTTTCACTAGAGGCACGCTACCCCCCAGGCCAGTTAATGTCTCAGGACATGCCTGGTTAGATTCTCATTCCTTCTTTGGGAAGAAGCAACGATAAGGGTGAGAAGAGAGAGAAAGCTTGATCAAATCCCTTTCCTTAGACTTAGGAAACACAAGTAATATGATATATTTAGGTGTTTAACACCAGGGAAGCAGTCAATAAATGTTAATGATTAGATTATTTCCTTTGTCAGGTTTGTTTTTTATAAGTTACCTAAGCAGCAAGACAAGGAAAGCAGACAGACTGGGTTAGAGTACCTATACCTCGACTCTACTACCAGAAGCTGGAGGAGGAGTAAGCAACTCGTGAATACCACGAAGAGTGCGTTGGGAAGGACATTACAGCAGCTATATGAAGCCTGTGCCTCCAAGGTATGCTATAGTCAATCATTCATCAGAATTGTACAAAATGCATAAAACAGAATCTAAAGCTTCCAAGAGATTTGAACTGATAACCTACCTAACCCCCAATCCTGAAGTAAGCCGGCACAGAATCTGAATCAATCTAAGACCTTAAGGAATATGTCATCAGACTCCAGAGCAATGCCAAATTACTGGTACACTCAGCACTATATCCAATAGTATCACTGGGTGAGGTGTGAACTAATTACATATGGAAGCCTTCTGGCTGCCAGCCTCTGCCAATTCACTCAGTACTTGCTATCTTTTTCCTCCAACGGAAACAGAAAGGAGCCCCCTCCTGCTATAATGCGATATCGACCTGCAGTCAGTACGCCACGAGGGATGGATGGCGTGTGCTCTGGTGGTGATGAGTGGTGGCGGCCCACATAAAGGTTTCCTCTTGGTCTTCCTTTTAATTTATCATTTTCCAAATAGTAGCTTGAGAGCTAGGGCTCTAGAGCAAGGCCCTGAACTTGCCTGAATAAAGATTAAACCTGCTATGGGGACTTGATCAGGCAATGAGCTAACCAGCCAGAGGGATACAGGTAAGTAGGCCTCCTGGCTCACTGTGGGCAGTCCCCGTGTTCCAGGCACTGTCTGCTGTTCAGTGACAAGATACTGCATTCCAACCAGGGGTGACACAAAAAAAAATCAAACAATAATATTCGGTTACATGCATGAGTATGCATTGCTAACACTCACTTATGGAGCAGTCAGTGTATAAAATGACTCTGCACTCACAGGGTGCTGGGCCTTTTCATATGTCAGTAAATTTAATCCCCACAATACTGTGTTAGACCCTAGTGCTCCGGTACAGGTATATCTGAGTATTTATTCAAAATGTGCAGAGAGCTGTCCGTATGTGTGTTAATATTCACTTTACTCACCTGCCATTAAGACCAGCCTTCAGAGCCAAATTACAAAGTACGAATTTATTTGTAAGGTGTGCCAAGCACCATTCTAGGTGCTTTTAAAAATTATCTAATCCCAGCAGCAATCCTGTTTTAAATTAATAGACTATTATGTAAAGTCAACACTGCCTGCAGCTGCTTCTGCTTTCCAAGGTTGGGGATGGAGGCCGGAAGCATAACCGATCAGTAAGAAAATCAGCACTTCCCTTGTTCCCTTCCCCCCTGGGCAGAGAAAGGAAAGAGCAACATGGTGGAGCCTCTGTCATTTACTTAAGTTGGGGCAGATGGTTCCCACTTTGGCAGAATATAATAATCATCTTTGGAGGCCCAAAACTAGCCCCAGAGCGCAAGAGAGCTAAACTGCTCTGCAAAATATAAAAGACTAGATGAGGGGCGGTGGCTCAGTGGTTGAGCATCTGCCTTCAGCTCAGGGCGTGATCCGGGGGTCCTGGGATCGAGTCCGGCATCAGGCCCCCTGCATGGAGCCTGCTTCTCCCTCTGCCTGTGTCTCTGCCTCTGTGTGTGTGTGTGTGTGTGTGTGTGTGTGTGTGTCTCATAAATAAATTTTAAAAATCTTTAAAAAAAAATAAAAGAGTAGATGAGACCTAGGAATCAGAAAGTTCAAGAAGCACAGAGGGAAACTGAGAGTAAGTCTGTGGTGATATAAAACCATTCAAGAAGAAAATAAAAAAAAAAACAAAAACCATTCAAGGTTTCATACCTTCAGTAAAACCTGCTCACATATAAGGCCTTGAGTGATAGATTCTAGAAAGAAAATGACAGTAAAGGGGCTGATTTCCATTTCTGATTGGCATAGATCCAAAAGAGGAAAAGCAACAATAGTGGGTGACATCCAAGTGAGATGGGGTATTCTCTGGAAGCTGGAACTATGTGCCAGAAGTGATAATAAGACATAACTCCTCCACCTCCTGACCTGGAATTCTAACAGAAAGCAGAATGCAAGATCAGACCAACTGATTTTATTTTTTGTTTTTTGTTATTTTTTAAAGATTGTATTTATTTATTCGTGAGACACACACACACACAGAGGCAGAGACATAGGCAGAGAGAAGCAGGCTCCATGCAGGGAGCCAGATGCGGGACTCAATTCGGGGACCCCGGGATCAGGCCCTGAGCCCAAGGCAGAAGCTCAACTGCTGAGCCACCCAGGCTTCCCCAAAACCAATTGATTTTAAATCTCAGTTGTCAAGATGACCTAGGCCAATATCTCAGTACACTTGGGATTGTTTCCCTTCTTTTGCCTTTGTCCATAAGAACTTTCCATTCACCTTTGTAATGACGCTCCTCGAATTGTTGCAACTGCCAGTACTTGTCTGTCAATATTCCCTCGACTCGGGGCAGAGATTGTATGAGTCTTATTCAACAACTGGTAGTCAAACTAATACCCAGCCTATGTGTTAAAGAAAAAAAGGTGTCCAGAGGCACACATAGGCCTACATATTCTTTTTTTTAGGCCTACATATTCTTAAATCCATAATCCTTCCTATTTATCAGAGAGCCTCTCTTCACTAGGGCTACATCCCATTTAGCCTTAGCTAGTTGTTACATTCCTGGTTAGAATAATAAATATTCATCTATTATAGGAATAAAGTTCCTCATAGAATCTTCCTCCCAGAGTCCCTTCACATTGCACACCAAAGGCACACAATGGCCTCATGACCACATTCAATGCTGGCTCACTGAATAACTAACTGTCAAAGTCCTCCAGCTGAGGATCTAAATGCCAACAGTAGCTATGGTCATTTGTGGAAAATGAGGGTAAGAAGATAGCTTCTTTTCTCGGATATTCCAAATATAGGAGCCAAGAATGCTTCACGGAGTATATGGCACATTAAAAATTTTTTTTAGATTACATCAAATAATGAAGCAACTAAGTGACTTAGTTATTGACTTTTTTTTCTGAGACAAAAGGAAGAGCCTCTTTTTTTTTTTTTTTAAGGAAATGGGTTGTTCTTTCTTGCTTTTAATTGTGTCCCTGAGATGTTTTCTAATATTAACATTATTGGCTTCAATAAAAATCACTGAATCATGACATAAATGAAATGGAACCACACGGAACAAATGTAAGCAAGTTTCCAAAATATGACATAAGAGATACCAACAAAATAATAGATCCATTTTTACTTAGAGAATTGGCCAACTGTTTAGAAAATTTACTCAGATTTTGCCTTCCCAGAGGAAATCCAATATCACACACTCAATTTCACTACTTTTTCTAAGCAGGAAAATATCAAGCAAGAAAGGTGAAGTAATGGATACGCTGAGAAATGGATTGTAGGAAATCCTTCCCTGCAGAGAGGTAGTGGGAACAGAGAATGAGGAATCCTGATTAAACACAAAATGATGATGAAGCCGTGAAGCACAATGTAGGTAGAGGAAACCAGACCCTGACAGCCAGTTCTGCATTGTGTCTCTAATATCAGTGGAAAAAACCCAGGTGTAATCCTTGGCTGGTTGCTCCTACTTCATTTCCTGAACAAATATTTAAGTAGTCCTTTATTATACACTGGTTGTCAAATGAGAAACACAGTCCAAAACAACCAAGAGAAATAGGAATATTGCCCTTGCACGCACATCACAATGCATAGGGTTGGTTCCCTGTCACATAAGACGAAACCATGCATGGCTGAAAATGGACTTCCTGTTCCCTGTTCCCCCATATTGATGGGGAAGCTGTCTATTAGGAGAACGGGTGACTTCTCATGTGTATTAATGAAAGTTCCATATTGCAGTCTGGGTGGCTAGTAGAAATGTTGTGAGCATTTATGAGTTTAAGATTTACACCATTATAACCCTAATGTGTTCCTGCAGAATAACAACACAGCCTACCTACTATACAATGATGGGGTCCCCGCATCTGTGACTTACAGCAGAAAGTATGGACACACTAAAGGTATGACAAAGGCTGTTAGTTTCTCTTTCTTCCTGGAAATCAGCACTCTTTTAAACGTTCTATCTTGAATATTCTTATATTCTACACTAAAAGGATAGCTTTTCTTTTTAACAGTTCGAGTTATCAAAATGTCTGGGTTCTATATCACAAGTTGTAATTATATCATTTGACTTGGAAATCTCCTTTTCACAAATTCCATTTTATTTCTTAATATTTTTTTAAAGATTTTATTTATTTATTCATGAGAGACACACACACACAGAGAGAGAGAGAGAGAGAGAGACAGAGACACAGGCAGAGGGAGAAGCAGGCTCCATGCAGGGAGCCCAATGTGGGACTCGATCCCTCGACTCCAGGATCACACCTTGAGCCAAAGGCAGACACTCAACCACTGAGCCACCCTGTGGCCCCTTATTTCTTAACATTTAAAAATATATGCTTTACAGCAGAAATTCAAATACTGACTACTGAGAACACCAGCCAGTCTGTGTGTGTATGTGTGGGTGTGTACACACACATTTCAGTCAGGTTCATAGAGGTATAATTTACATAGAATAAAATCCACTCTTGCTAGTGTACAGTTCCTTTTGAAATAAACATTTTTGAAAAATAGTTTTTTATATTACAATAACTTTGTTATATATTATAGTAATTTTTATTATAGGAACTTTTGTTATTTTTCTATTTATTAACTATGTTTATGTATATATGTTATCTAAAAATTCAAAATGCCGGGCAGCTCGGGTGGTTCAGCGGTTTAGTGCCACCTTCAGCCCAGGGCCTGATCCTGGAGACCCGGGATGGAGTCCCACGTCGGGCTCCCTGCGTGGACCCTCTTCTCCCTCTGCCTGTGTCTCTGCCTCTCTCTCTGTGTGTCTGTGTCTCTCATGAATAAATAAATAAAGTCATTTTAAAAAAATTCAAAATACCAGGTAAGCCTGGGTAGCTCAGTGGTTGAGCGTCTTCCTTCAGCTTAGAGCATGATCCTGGTGCCCCAGGATCCAGTCCCGTTTCGGGCTCCCTACAGGGAGCCTGCTTCTCCCTCTGCCTATATCTCTGCCTCTTTCTGTGTGTCTCTCATGAATAAATAAAATCTTAAAAAAAATAAAAATTCAAAATGCCAGCAAACAAAAATTGTAATCCTAAGACCCACTAGATACCATATTAATCCTTTCTACTTACTTTTTTATAATACGTATTTTAAAACATTTTTATGGGGATCCCAGGGTGGCGTAGCGGTTTGGTGCCTGCCTTTGGCCCGGGGCGCGATCCTAGAGACCTGGGATCGAATCCCACGTCAGGCTCCCTGCATGGAGCCTGCTTCTCCCTCTGCCTGTGTCTCTGCCTCTCTGTCTCTCTCTGTGTGACTATCATGAATAAATAAATAAAATATTAAAAAAATAAAACATTTTTATAAAACTCTTGCAATGACTGTTTTCAACCATTTTTCAACTTAATACATCATAGATAATTTCCCATGGCAACAAGTATTTTTCAGAAGGTCCCAAACTCAAGGCCTTCAGAGACAGGCAAATGGATGTCAGCAAGCCAGGGGGGGAGAACTAGCAGATAACTGAAGCAGTGGAGGGAGCATATTTTGTCAAAAGGGGCAGATGGTACTCAACTTGCCTTTTAGGGATGCAATTTTTCAGGAGATATTGAAATTAGTGTTTGTGGAAAATTTCCCCAATTTTTAAATGTTGGCAATGAACTCAGTTTTAAAAATACTCTGCAAGCATAATAATATGTATCGACAGGCTAGATTTGGCCAGTAGGCTGCCACTTTGCAACCTCTGATTAAGAATATAATTTGTAATGGCTGTCAAATGTCATGAGCACTGAAAGCTTTTGATTTAGCCAAGTTGCCCTCCTGATGGTCCTATTAGCATAAAATGCAGCAATTTTTATAATATACCACATTCTCCAACCTCTTCTCCAACAAACTCCAACCACCATTCTCACGCCACTCTGTTAGTTGCTACAAGGGCTTGGAGAAAAGACTAGAAAGGGAATGGGACCCCATGTCTAGAGGGGGAGCTCTCTTTGTTAGCAGGTGCCTGACATCCTGTGGCATTAGTACCCAGAGGTCAGGATTTCAGGCAAACAGCGCACTCATCTGGGCAAAAGACAGCCCCTGAAGGTCATCCAGGAATATTAGGCAGCAGAACTTTGGACATTTTCTACCTGGACACAGGGACTGATTCTATCTAAACACACTGAGAGACCAATAGTGTGCTTTCTTAAAGTGTGTTCTTTGAAAAAAAAAAAAATAACTGGCAGACATTTGGTGTCTACTCTAACAATAAGGCAAACCTGAATAGCTTTGTATTTGCATGGTCATACGCAAACTGGAAAGTCTAGTCAGCATACCAAAACTATCTCGATTTATTTATAAACACAGAAATAGTCACAGATGCCTGCTGGATAGGATTCATTTTGCCGTGTCACAAGATGATGAAAATCTCTGTTTTCTTTCTTTCCGGTTTTCATGTTATTTTGCTCTAGAAATCTTCACTAAACACAATTAATTGGGCTGTTTTGGCATGGCTTCTCCTTTAATTCTCTTTGTTTCTTGTTTCTGGGCTTGTGGAATTGACTAGTCTTCTACACATAAGTGAGCATCGGTTTCTTACAACAAATTACCACAGGTACAGTTCTCCATCTGATATTTTCTCTTTCAACTCTTTTTTTAACCAGCTTTTGAAAATAGCTTAGCTGCTTAGCAGTAAAGAGATTCATTATCTGAAGCTTGCCAGGTGACTATATAGTTTAACAAGGTCAAATTCCAATTTAGCAAATCTGCAGTCTGCCAAAACAAATTCTCCTTGAGGTTTCGACGTGAAATTCCTCTTAACTCTTCACAGGGTGGCTGCCCTGGCTTTCTTTTTGGTGGCTTATTATCAGTAATGGGGCAATGTGATGTGTGCCCGAATTGGTTTTGAAATCTTTGAAAAACAAGCATGATTTTTGCGATTATTAATGGAATAAAACGTTAGCCCCAAATACAAATGGGCTTAGATGTTGCAGCTTTGAACTCTATTGTTGAATGGAGATTTATTTTTCTAATGGATCTGTATTAACTGTATCTTTGGTAGGCTTACTGCTGTGGAACAGAGTCCAGGGATTCTGGCTGATTCATTCTATTCCCCGGTTTCCTCCAACTCCTGAAGAAGGCTATGATTATCCACCCACAGGAAGAAGACACGGACAAACTGGCATCTGCATAACTTTTAAGTACAACCAGTATGAAGCAATAGGTAACATTAGAGTATGTTAAAAAAGAGATTGCAGTGTTAAAGAAAGGACTTGGAAATCTATTAATATATTAATGACTTAATCTATCTCTCTATTCATTAACACTCTGATACCTAGATTCTATTAGATTCTAATATTGGCGTTGCCATGGTGAGACTTTGAGCAGGTTCGCTTACTAGACCTTTGTTTCCTGATCCACCAGTGAAGTCTTTGAAATTGATCAGAGGTAGTATTTTCAAATGTCTATAGCCATGTGGCTCTGTGGGAAAGCAGACCTAACAGTTACAGATCTCCATACTTTTTGAGAGGAACTAGAAATCTAGGGATGGGAAGATGTGAGAGAGTAGGAAAGAGAGTATGGTCTCAATCTTATTTAAAGAAATAATTGTGCAGATTACATGTTGCCTGCAGGCCACCAACTTGACAGCTCCAAGCCACATGATCTTCCTTAAGATCCCAGGCTCCAATGGCCAAAAATACTTGGATTTGGAAAACTTCGATGGGAGAGAAAGACAAGTAGGAACACTGTTTTACCAATCACAGGAGGCTGCTAAATTGTAGTAAAAAGTGATTTACCTCTATATATGGGAGGTTTAGAATATGTTTTTCATCAAATGTCCATCTTATGACAAAGATTACTGAAGTTCTCATCCAAGAGAAACCCTAGTTTAACTAACTGAGTTCCAGTAATGATTATACAGATGAATAACACAGAGATTATATGTACATGCTGATGAGTTGATCATTCTTCAAACTGATGATCGGTACACAGGAGTTCTCTTCTTTTGTATATGTATATATGTAAGAAAAAACGTGATCTCCAATGCGAGGCCCAATGCCTGGGTTTGAATATCAACTCCATCAGGTACAGGCTTTATAACCCTGTGCACACAACCTAAATTCTCCATTAATTCGTCTGTAAAATGAGGATGATGATAAAAGAACTTACTTAATGTGGTTGCTATCAGGATTGAATCAATAAATCCATGTAAAACTCATAGAACAATGCCTGGAAAGTAGAAAGTGCTCAATAGCTGTCAACTATTTTAACCAACAGTAAGTTGAAAGCTATTGGCTTAAACAAGGGAATACTTTTGGTGTTGCTTCTTGTTTGGTCTGTTTTTAATTCACAACAAGATATATAATATTGACAGACATTTCTGTTTGTGTCCTAATTCTCAATTTTTCTTTCTGTTTCTTAATTCAGATTCTCAGCTCTTGGTCTGTAACCCAAACATTTATAGCTGTTCCATCCCAACCATCTTTCACCAGGAGCTCGTCTACATGCCACAGCTGTGCGCTGCTGGGTCCACCTCATCAGAGATCCCTGGCCAGCGCCTCACCTCACTTCAGTCAGCCCGGGGCCAAAAATTTATCCATTTTGCAAAGTCTGATTCTTTCCTTGACGGTATGAAAGATCATGATCCAACCATATGTAACCTTGCTGTTGGACTCACTTTAGATTGTATAGAGGAAATATTCTGATTAGTCAGGGGCAGAGAAGTAAAAGAGAAGGAAGGAAAGGGAAAAGAGAAGTCAGATCAGTTCAAACATTTGCCTGCTCTGCTTGAGTGTCACAATTGCCAATCCAACTGCCGAAGTCTCTCACAACCATCCAGCCAGGGGCCAGTGAAAATTTGCAGTCGCCAGCCTCCATTGAGCACAGAACCACAGCTGTCTCCTTTTTCCACTCCCTAAACAGCTATGTTAACCCTCCTTTATTCTCAAGTCCTTTACATTACCCTGCTTCCTCATTCCCAGCCTCGCTTTTTCCTTCGTAGAGAGAACAGAGATCACCAAGGAGAAACCACTTCAAGGACAATCCCCACCAAAACCGTATGGAGTTTCCTCAAAAAATTAAAAATAGAAATATCACATGATCCCAGAATTCCACTACTGGGTATCTACCCCAGGAAAACAAAAACACTAATTCAGAAAGATCTATGCATCCCTATGTTTTTGGAGCATTATTTACAGAAGCCAAAACTTGGAAGTAACCCAAGTGTTCATCAATAGATGAATGAATAAAGAAGATGTGGTATAAATACACAATGGAATATTACTCAGCCATAAAAAGAATGAGATCCTACCAATCGTGACAGCATGGACGTACCTTAAGGGTATTATGCTAAGTGAAATAAGTCAGACAGAGGAAGACAAAAACCATATGATTTCACTTATGTGTGGAATTTTAAAAACAAATGAGCAAACAAGCAAAAAGAGCAGAAATGGACCCGTAAATATATAGAACAAACATAATCCCCAAAGGGGAGTGGATGGAGGGATAGGCAGTATGGGTGAAGGGGAGCAGGAGGTACAGGCTTCCAGTTAATGGAAAGAATAAGTGACAGGGATGAAAGGAACAGCATAGGGAATATAATCGATGGTATTATAATAGGGTTGTATAGTGACAGATGGGAGCTGCACTCTGGTCGGCACAACATAATGGATAGAGTTGTCCAATCACTATGTTTTATACCTGACACTAATATAACTGTATGCCAGCTATACTTCAATTTTTAAAAATAGCTTTAAAAAAAAGGAAACCAAAACACACCCACTCTCAACAATCTTATCTGTTTCCATTCCTTTTCATGAGTTTTCTCTCATCCCTACAAAGCAGTACATCCCCTGCCTTGGAACCCATCCCCTAATACCTTGATTCATCCACTTTATCTCTTCCCTCTCGTCTGCCTCAATGTCCCCACTCTATAAGATCTGTCCCCTAAGTACACAAACATTCCTGAAAATACTCCCTTGGTTCTAGATCCCCTATATTTCTGGTTTCTTTTTTTTTTCTTTTCTTCCAAATTTCTTTTTATAACACTCTTCAGGGATGCCTGTATGGCTCAGTGGTTGAGTGTCTGCCTTTGGCTCAGGGCGTGATCCCGAGGTCCAGGGATCAATCCCACATCAGGCTCCCTGTAAGGATCCTGCTTCTCCCTCTCCCTATGTCTCTGCCTCTCTCTGTGTCTCTCATGAATAAATACACAAAATCTTTTTTTTTTTTAATTTAAAAAAAAGACTCTTTGGGGCCTTCACTGGCTCCATGCTGCTTGATTGCCGTCTTGTGTCTCTGTTTGTAGACACTCCAACCTCTCCCCAGTCACCAGCGACTCTCTTAGTTGACCTCACTGTCTTCTCTCCTTGCTTGCTTCCTTCCTTCCTTTTATATTAGATAAAATTTACTGAATGCCTCCCACTTTCCAAGCCCTGTGTTAGGTACCAGATAGAGATCCAAAAATTAACAGGACAGAAATAGCCTCTGCAGAATTTGGCACTGCTAAAACCATTTCTTCCTGAAACACTCCTCCTCCCTGATTGGTGGGAGGGTACAGACTCTTGGTCTTCTTCCCACTTCTTTAAGTCTCTTCTGCAAGGTCCTCTTCCTCTGCTTACTCCTTAGGTGACTGAGTTGCCACATGATCCTCTCTACTCTTCCTTATCTCATTCTACGTATTCACTCTAGGTGATTCCAGCAAGCCTTCGGGTGGTTCCCAAGACTAGGTCTGTACCCATACTTCTGAACTGACAGATGTATTCAACAGTGGGTTGGACATTTCTACTCAGAGGTGGCACAGTCACGCCAAATTCATCATTATCCCCCACAAATCTACTCTTTTTCTTATATTCTGCATGGTCAACTGGGAACTCTAGATCCCTCTTTTCCTCACCCCTCTATCAAGTCATCAAATTCAATCACTTCCAGGTCCTCAGTAATGCTCATATTTATCTTTTCCTCTCCAAACTTTCTGTCACTGCCACAGTCCACACTTGTGTTTATCATTACAGTTATAGTGACAACCTGATGTTTTCCCTATATCTAATCTAATGCACCTTTCTCAGTTCATCCTCCATATTGCCTCTCAATTCATATTTATGATAATAAATCAGTTTCTATTAGTTCTTCATTAACACTTCTTTAAAAACTCCCCCATTGAGGGGCACCTGGGTTGTTCAGTTAGTTAACCATCTGACTCCTGATTTCAGCTCAGGTCATGATCTCAGGGTCATGGGATTGAGTCCTGCATCAGGCTCTGTGCTTAGTAGAGTCTGCTTAAAATTCTCTCTCCCTCTCCCTCTTCCCCTCTGCTCTGCTCTCTCTTTCTCTCTCTAAAAAGAAAAGAAAGAAAGAAAAGAAAGAAAAAAGAAAAGAAAAGAAAAGAAAGAAAGAAAAGAAAAGAAGAAAAGAAAAGAAAAGAAAAGAAAAGAAAAGAAAAGAAAAGAAAAGAAAAGAAAAGAAAAGAAAAAGAAAAGGAAAAATTGCCCCATCAATTTCAGGAAAATCCAAACATTTTGGCAAGATTTCCAAAGATCCCTAGAAGCTGACCCCTGGTTACTTCTTTAGCTTTATTCTTTCCAAAGATCTTTTCAGGACAAAAACATATATTGCTCTCTTGTTTGTGTGGAACAGAAGACATTTTTAAACACCAATGTCATCTCAGTAATAATGATAATAACCTTTATTTGCATATCACTTTAACACTTACAAAATGTTCCCCCATTCACTATCTCAATTGTGTTCTTATTATTGTGCTTGTGACATCCATATATCAGGGGTGAATGATGATTTCCATTGCTGAGGATATTTTCAGAGACTTATCTAAGTATAAATACTAACCTCGCTATCATTCTCCCTGTAAACTCTAGACATCTTTGTAGCCTGGATGGCTCAACATTTGAAGACGCACTTGCTAACAGAAACCTGGCAGCGAAAAGGACAAGAGCTTCCTTCAAACTGCTCCCTTCCTTACCATGTCTACAATGTCAAAGCAATTAAGATATCTGGACAGTCCTATTTTAGTTCTTACCAGGATCATGCCAAATGGTGTGTTTCCCAAAAGAGGACCAAAAATCGTTGGACCTGTATTGGAGACCTAAATCGGAGCCCGTACCAAGCTTTCAGAAGTGGAGGATTCATTTGTACCCAGAGTCAGCGTATTTACCATGCATTTCAAGGACTGGTTTTGTATTATGAAAACTGCAACTGAACTTGGTGAAATAACATATGCACTATCATTTCCAATGCCAAAAATGGATCTTCTTCCATCAGATCCATTCTTTATATATTAAAAACCTGTGAATGTAGTTATAGCCCACATACCATCAAATAAAATGCTTTTCTACCATGTTTACCATTTTGTCTTCCACTTAGTGGCAATTTATCTACTTTGAATTTATGTGCCATAAACATAAATCATTACACATATCTAAAGTGAAAATGGATGGAGTGGAAGAAAAAATATTCTCGATTGTTCATAGATTGACTGGATATCTCCTAGATTAATTTCATCTCCTTCAAAAGATTTTCCTGACTCTCCTTCTCATCCCTTGTTGAAGGAAAAACATCTCTCTCTGTATCTCACACTCCTTTAGTCATCATCTTCTTAGAGTTCTTTTCATTGGCTAATGGTTGTCTTTTTTGTTATTCTTGCAGCTGCTCCTTTGTAATCTTGTGATCTTAGGCCATTCACCTGAATTCTCTGAGGTTTGGTTTCTCATCTACAAGATGGAAATAATGTCTAAATATGTTTAAACACCTAGCACAGAGCCTGGCAGAGTTGACACTTAAAAACACTGTGGAATATGAGTATGAATCCCCCTAACAAGTTAGAAAAGACAAAGAAAAGTTTAGAAATAAGTAATATTTTTCAATAAAAAATTTAAGTTGGATTAGGATGAAGAAATAAAACAACCCACCTACCTGGGTTAAATAAAGAACTGTGACATAAAGGAACAATAAACAAATCTAACAATCTTCATTCCAGTGTGTTTTATTTTGGGAGTTCTGATCACTAACTATAACCGTGATGTAAATAAACAGTAACAAATTTGCATTAAGTACTAATTGTTCAATAAAAATTTAAATATGGTTCCCAATTTCAAGAAAATTACAATCTAACAAGAGCAATCACAATAATAACTAAAGCCAGCACTTATTGAGCATTTACTATGCAGTGAACAGTCAACTCACATTTTTTATTTGATATTTATAATGATACTATAGAGTGGGAATTATTACATACCATTTTAGTGACGAGGAAACTAAAGCCTACAAAGCTTCAGTAACTTGCCCAATATTATAGAGGTCTAACTGACCTCTAAGACTATGCTCTTTACTTCTGTTCCAAGAGACAGTAAAGTAAAATAATGCTATATAGGATAATATATATATATAATGTCTCACCACCAACCAAAATTCAGGGGACATAATGGCATTAGTTAAATGAAAAGCAGACAAAGGGCAGCCTTGGTGGCTCAGAGGTTTAGCGCCGCCTTCAGCCCAGGGCATGATCCTGGAGAGCTGGGATCCAGTCCCATGTCAGGCTCCCTGCATGGAGCCTGCTTCTCCTTCCACCTCTGTCTCTGTCTCTCTCTGTGTGTCTCTCATGAATAAATAAATAAAATCTTTAAAAAAAAGAAAAGCAGAGAAAAAGCTAAGTTTGTCTTCCTGTCAGAAGCAAAGATAAGCTAAGGAAATAGTGAATACTAGCTAGCTAACTTACATGCTTGAATGTATGAAGAGATTGGAAAAATATGTTTTATCCTCACAGAAAGCATCTGAGCATAAATAATTCCAATAAAAAAGGATTAAAAGAAAAGCTAAAAAGTACAAGATCCTGACTTTAAAGGTGAAGACGGTCAGTACTTTAACCAATAGCACAGATAGAAATGAATGAAAAGGAAAAAGAGAAAGCAAAGGTCAATTGAAGAAGAAATTTTATTGGACTAAAAATACACACAATAGATATGAGTTTCCCCCAAAAGGTAAATCCAGACCTTTTACAAAAGTGGTTTTATCTCAAGCTCAACAGAAGAATCTGAAGGAGAGGAGAATCACAATCAGAATCTAAATAAAGAGTATAAGGATGTGACAGAAAAGAAAAAGAAGATGCTGTCCTACTGGCAATGCACAGTAAGAATGTGCTTCCTAGTGAAGGGGAGAAGGGCAGTGACTAGACTCTGCTTGAGGAAGGAAAGAATGCTAGAAAGGAATTGAACAACCCTGGTAGGTAGTTCAAGGATATCAAATACTGACCTTGGGAGGAAAGACTGTATCTTGGTGTTGGTAGTTCCCCCAGGCTTAGGAGCTTAGGGGTAGCCACAGAAGACCGAAGAAACTAGTATTGCTCTCTTTCTCAAGAATATGCCCAAGCCAGTTATCCAATCATAGTGATTCTTAGAGGGACACTGTGGGGTATCCTAAGGATAATAATATAATTGGATGGAAATTGAAACTTTTGAGATTATAGGTGTGTGTTTTCATTTGGTTTCCTTTGGGAGGAAGAGAAGGATATGGGCGATATCAATGAATGAAATTTAAGTTCTAAACTATGATTTAAAATGCTGGAATTAAAGACTCATGTCTAAGATGGGAGTATACTTTACAAAAAAAGTGTAAGATTGCATTTGGCCAGACATTACTTAATGTAATCGCAGAGGAAGGATATTAAACACAGAAACAGATCTATGGCAATAATTAGGGTAGAAAATGGTGATTCAGAAATTCCAAATCATTTCTGCTGTTCCCTCACATGTTTCTTACGTGTGAGCTTCTTAGAAAAGCTTTTTTCCCCTGTATATATCATGTGTCCCTTTTCTCTCCAGCTCCAAATGCTTGTGACACAAAAGAAAGTAAGTCATATGGCATCCCAAGGCAGTAAGATTCAGAAAGAGTTTGAGGTAGGGATATCACGACTGAGTCTTGGTGCTTGAGTACTTGGTCTGAAAGGTCATGTCCACTGGAGATAAGATCATCATTGCCTGCCTTGTGCTTGCTGAAGCAGAGGCTGGAGAATGGTGTAAGTGCACCCCGAGTTCAAAGGAACACAGAGTAATATCAACTCTAAATGTCCAGTTGTCAGATGAGTTCCTTGTGGAGCCCAGCTGTTCTCCTTAGTCACATATTCTATGACATACCACTGTATTCTTTCATTAAGTAGCCCATTTTTAGCTTAAGTTGGTTTGAGTAGGTACCTATTTCTTGCAAGCAAACAATTCTCATTAAAGTTATGTAGAAACAAGAATGACAGTACTAGTGTAGTGCCAAATCATTTCAATTAAAATAAGAACTGAGGGGGGCACCTGGCTGGCTCAGTCGGTCAACCTGCAACTCTTGATCTCTGATTGTAAGTTTGAGCCCCACATTGGGTGTAGAGATTACTTACAAATAAAATCTTTTTAAAAATAAATAAAATAAAAAATAAAATAATAACTGAGAGATGGGTCGGGCACAATTCTCACATTCCCACAATCTTGGAGGTTTTACATACTAACACAGAATAGGGGTTATACAGGAAGTATACTTGAGCTTGTGGTGTGGCATGGTAAATAAATGCACTCTCACGGGAATAAATATGAAGGATTTGGTGGGAAAGAATAAGAAAGAGTAATGATATAGCTTCAAAAATCTGGACATTTACTAAGTGTCTCATTCAGCTAAACAATTTTTGATTAATTTGTGGCTAAACACACTATTTCATTTCCCAAAGAGTCAATGAAATGACCGGATGAATTTTAACTCTGAACCTAAGACCTGCAAGCAAGAGTTTGTTGGTGAAATGAAAGAAATGGTGCCCCAGGAGAAAAGTATCCCTGGATGATCATCAGAAAAAGAAAAGTTGAATGTAGTTCAAGTTTAGAAAGTCTAAGATTGAAGTACAGAAAACAATACGATTCCAAGGCTGAAGATTCTTAAAGGGAATACAGCTCAAGAGTTTAAGATCAAAAAGAAATGCTGATTATGTGATTTCTCCACGAGGAAGAAAGGGAGAAAGCAATGTAATTACACAGCCTGCTTTCTCATAGGCTCTTCTATAAATTAGGTACATACAAAGCATGGGGAGAAAAAGCCCATTGAACATAGAAGAATAAAAGAATGGCACCAACCTATGTAGGATTGTGTGAAACTGTAATGTGAAACTTGTTGCAAAAAACGCGAAAATCAATAAAACCTGGGCTTATATTTAATCAGGATTACATTGGAACTAATAGGAGTTTGTGCATGTAAAAAAAAAAAAAAGAAAAGAAAAACCTCCCCCCAAAATAAAACCTTTGTGTCTTTTATTTCCATCTTCTCCGTAAAGATGAATGGTATTCAAACTAAAAAGGTAGAAAAAAAAAGTCAGAAGAATTAAATCAAGACCTCTACAAGGTAATCGTCAGAGAGCACACAGCTCCCCCACAGTGAATTCATGTTTCCAGGCTCAATAAATGACAGTGAAAACTACTGAAAGACCAGAGATCATTAAGTAAACACAGAAGACAGGCAAATGTCACTTTAATTTTTAAAATCGGATGGTGGATGTGTTCTTAAACGTAGTACCCAGAATGTTTCTGCTTGGCTCTATAAAGGGCCAGATTTTTAAGCACTTACCAAACAATCAGCTAGACAATCTGCAGGTGTGAGCATGAATGAGGTAGAAGAAAGGAATAGCATGAGCAAAGTCTCAGAGACAGACCTGAGGAGTGAACCACAAGGAGTTAGGCTTAGCTAGAGAAGAGAATATGCTTTAGGAACTTGAGAAAAAAATGAGACTGGACACATAGAGTAGAGTCACAATGCAAGGTGGGACCTTAAAGCCAAGCTGCGAGTTAAAACTCAAAGGGCAAGATCTGAGTATTCTTTTTTAAGATTTTGTTTATTTATTCATGAGAGACACACACAGAGAGGCAGAGATTAGGCAGAGGGAGAAGCAGACTCCCTGCAGGGAGCCTGCTGCAGGATTCGATCCCAGGATCCTGGGATCATAACCTGAACTGAAGGCAGACCCTCAACCACTGAGCTACCCAGGTGCCCTAAAATCTGAATATTCTTGAGAAGATTAAAGAAACATCATGATAAAAGCAATGATTTAAGGGAAGTTAGTCTATGGTAAGGTCTGAGCCTTGAAACTGATTTAGACTAAATCATGTCCCTTCCACTTGAAAACAATTTATTTCTATTCTATTCTATTTTAGGAGGCTCTGACAATAATCCTGATGTGAAATAAGAGGTCCTGACCTAAGACAGTAACAAGTGAAACAGAAAAGATGCATGTGAGAGACATTTCAAAAAGGAAAAAAAAGAAAAAGCTGCCAGGATTTCATTTCTAAATTAATAATAACTATACCTATTTCCATAATGGGAACCCAACATATACTGAGTACTCAAAAATATTCGCTTATGTACCGTAAAAGACCCCACCATTGAACACTGGCAAGATAAATACAAGCCTTTGTGTGAGGATGGTCATGGATTTGCACATATTCCCTCGCTCAGATTCCTTTGTCACCAGTATCCTGCAGGTGGCTGGCCAATCATGGCCAGGTGGAAAAGATGTCCTCTATTACAAATAGGCAGCCTCTATGACCTCTGTGGCTGTGACCTTATTAGGATCATGCCCCGTCTAGACCAGTTGTTATAACCTTCTGTGACCAGGCCTAATACTATATGAGGCAGTGCCATAAAGGGATTAAAGTGATTTCTTATCCATCTTGCCAGCACTTAAACATTCAAATGAATGTAATTCGTTCCAATTAATCACTTTAAAAGCCCATCCCTTAGTATCATCCTTCCCACTCCTTCTGACACTTCTCTTTACAAAAGAGTTTCAGAAAACACACACCAGCCAAACAATTAAAAGCTCTCATCACTCTCTGTTGAATCCCTTTTGAAATGTCACCACAACTCCCTGCCTTAGGCAGTGATGGTTAGAGATCAAGACCCTGCTGGCCCTAACCCCATTTCATGCCTTCTTCCTTATCAACTGGCCTCTTTCTTCTCTTTGCACTTGACTCATTTATTTCTAATATTGCTTGATTTTTGTTGTTTTCCCCCCATGTTTTCCAAAGCTCTTTGAAGGAAATGTTAACTATATTATTATTATTTAAATGAATTCAGGATGAATTGTGGAAAAGCTACTAAAAAACCCTTGAGAACCCAGATGAATTTGGGAAGCAGCATAGTACAGTGTAACAGCTCTGGAATCACACAGCCTGGGTTTGGAACCTGGCTCTGCCGATCTTGAGCAATTACCACCAGTGTGACCTTGAACAAATTATTTAACCTCTCTAAGTCACTTTGTAAACTGAAGAACAAGAACGTTAATAAGAGTAAGATAATCTCTGTAAAAACACTTAGTGACTGTGTGTTCTGCATATACAGAATTTCCCCATTTTCCATTTTACACTGTCAGTACAACAACAAATATTAACTATATTAATTAATCTTATTAATTCCGAGGTTGAGGGAAAAGCAGAGGTTCCTTCTGTAGTGCATTCCAAAGACCACTCAATTCCATAAAGAAATCATTCTCATGGATTAGCCTGAGTAAAGGAACACAGAATGCCATTTATATGAATTATTCCCTTTCTCCATGGTGATAGTGTTTTCTCAACCACAAATAGACAAACAAATAAGCGCCAGTCATTTTTATTTTACTTTATCTCACACTTGAGGAATCAGGAGGAAATGAATGGAAGAAAGAAATGCTCTCAGAGAAGAGGAAGTACAGGCATAAACCTTCCCAACAACTGTGACAATTCTTTGCAAATGTTTTCAGTGCAACATTCCGGAGCCAACTAAAGGGTGCTGCCGTCATTATTTGCAGAGCAACAGGCAGGAGGCCCTTCAGGAGAGCAGGGCTTTGGAGATTTAAATTCCAGTTCTGCTGCTTTGTGCAGCCTCAGGTGACTTACCTAAACCCTCAAAGCCTTGATCTCCTCATCTGTGAGTTGGAGAAAATGAAGAAAAGTAACATTATGTGACAGTCTTATGCAAGGTAAACAGGCAGTGTATATTGCATCTGGACTCCCTTAGGGCCAAATAAACCTGTGTGTTCTAATCAGGGTTTCTAGGCTACATCATTGGAAGTGTACATGGTACTTGGGTACAAAGGAAGACTTTGTATCTAGACATTAGGCCCCCGGGTGTTCAATAAATATTTGATCATTTGTCTTGGCTTCCATGGAAGCACTTTGTGTACCTGATATCTAGTCTAGGATCTCCTTCATAACATTTGTAGGCAGGGAAGCCACAAGCTTCCTAGGTCGGCACCATACTCACCTAATCCCAAGATCCTGTCTAGTTCATTCACCACTGTTTTTCTTCATTTCCTGTAGTCTCAGAATGTTTCCAGTGGTTTGGCAAGGAGAGACATCCGAGGAAGGCAGTCTTTTTTAAATTTGTTTGGACTGGTGAAGGTTCCACTATGTTTAATTATCACTTTACCACTGGGAGGTATTTTAAACAGAATTGAAGGAAAAGGAGTAATTTAAATTACTATCCTAAACAATAAATTGCTCTGTTACATATGTACAACCTCCAGAAAAAAGGGGGCTGTCTCATTTTTTTCCATTTTGGGTGAGAAGACTGTCATAATCCCCAGAGGCTATTGATTCATGAGGGGTTGGTGAGCTGCTGATTTAGGAGAGTGTAGGTAGGTGGGTGGATGGGGAGAGGTCCTTTAGAGTCAGGGAAGTGAAGCAGGACAATGGAAATCCCACACTTCCATGCATATGTTGCGGGGGGCGGGGGGCGGGGGCGGGTGGTGGTGGGATACATTGGTTAATTTTGAAATGACTTCATTTAATAGATTTTTTTTGCATTGCTTTTCTATTTTTTATCATAGTTTAAAATTTTTTATTTTAAAATACTTTTTTTCTTAATAAAAAGAGATACATGTTCATTGAAGAATATTATAATACTCAGATAAACAAAAGGAAGAAAGCACAAAGTAGAAGAGCACATCAGGGATTGCCTGGGGCTGGAGGTTGGGGGAGCTGGAATTGATTAAAAGGAGCATGAAGAAACTTCCAGGGGAAGATGCAAATGTTTTGTCTTGATTGTGTGAGGTGATTACAAATGTGTATACATTGTCACATTCAAGCTGTATGCTTAAAATGAGTGTTTTTTTTTTTATTGGAGTTCAATTTGCCAACATTTAGCATAACACTCAGTGCTCATCCCACCAAGTGCCCCCCTCAGTGCCCATCACCCAGTCACCCAACCCCCCCGCCCACCTCCCTTTCCACTACCCCTTGTTCGTTTCCCAGAGTTAGATGTCTCTCATGTTTTGTCACCCTCACTGATATTTTCACTCATTTTCTCTCCTTTCCCTTTATTCCCTTTCACTGAATTTTATATTCCCCAAATGAATGAGACCATATAATGTTTGTCCTTTTCTGATTGACTTATTTCAAAATGAGTGTATTTTGTATGTATTTTGTATGAATATATGTAAATTGTACCTTATAGAGCCAGTGAATACTTTTCAGAGTACTTCTGTCGAAACCCATACAGAACCACTGTTAATACTCTTAAGTACATTTTTTCAAATGATTTTCTACGTATCTACATATATATACACATATTTATTTACACAAAAATGGTATCTTTTTAAATCAAATGTAACTGGTTTTTATCGATTTTAATTTTTTACTCTCCTACTTGGAAGTAGATTTTACCACCATAACCAGCTGCTCCCACAGAACTTATTACATAATACCCAAGGGAAAAAATTGCTTTGGGGAGAGAGAAACAGAAAACTATTTTTCCCTCTTACAGCCTTCAGGATCTCCTTATTGGTGACTTAACAATCATTGCACACTTAATAGGCAGGGTCTCGCTACATAAATGTTGGATGGCGACACTTGCCATTGATAATTTAATGGCAACCGACTGCTGAGAAACCCACTGGCGGTTGCTGCCACAGTCCTGACTACACCACATATGCCTCTGAAAATGTGATCCTAATCCTACCTCCCTGTGTGTGCCTGATGTAAGACTATACAAGCCTCTATATCTCGAGTTTTACTAGACATTTTCAAGGAAAGGACAATGGAAAAATCTGACCATTTTCTCCAGAGGCAAAGCTATCATTATCCAGAGGTAATTGGAAGACGGGGAACACTTTACCTCTACCCTCCTAGAGTCTCCAGCTGGGTCTGAGGATTAAACTAACAAAACTAATTAATAGGGAAAAAATCCTGATTTATTCAATATAAGTTTTCTGTGACATGGGAGCCTCCATAAGGAAATGAAGACCCAAAACAGTGGCAAAACCTAAATGCTTTTATACTAGGTTGGTCATTAGAGACAACTGTGGAAAAGCTACTAAAAAATGTGGGGAAGCTACAGGAAGAACGGAGTCATTTTAACAAGGTCTGTTTGTACAGAATTCTCTCAGCAATTCTCTCAGCTTCAACTCCCTGATTCTGGTGATAAGAATGTTTCTTTTCTCCAGGTACAGGAAAGACACCTTTCACATGGGAGTTTCATCTCCTGCTTTTAGGAAGAAAAGGGAAGGTGAGAGCACCCTTCCTGAGCTGGCTATTTTTCAAGTGCCTTCAGCTCAAAATAACCCTCTGCCAAAATTGGCATATTTTGGAGTGACATTGTGGTTTCCTTCATAATTCTGTACCCCTCAGTGTCAGCTCCTTCTTGTCTAAGGGAGATCTCAGGAATGAGGAAGGAGCCAGAGAAGGTAAAGTGAAACCATCTCTGCAGTTCATATGGATGTCAGTGTACAGACCCACTTGCAAAGCAGCAATTATCACCTGCCTCTGCCTCTGTGTGCGCATGTGTGCAGATACACCAAAGAAAGAGGTATACCTCCCCCCAGGGGTGTTAGACAAAGCTTCTAACCGTAGGGTAATCTGTCTGGGATGAACTGGTTCCTAGAGAACAGGAAAGGAAACTATAAAAATCTAGCCACTTTTACCAGGGACAAAATAATTTGGCCCCATTGACAGGAAAACAAAAACAGAAATAAAACACTAGTCGGATTTCATGAGTCACCTACAGCAATGCCCAGGAGCTCAGGACCATATGCAGATGAGGGTTTAATGAGAGCCTGCTGATGACTCAGGTCTTTTTTTTTTTTTTTTTTTTTTTGACTCAGGTCTTTAAGCCTCCAGAAGGAAGGCTAGTGCCTGGCTACCGAGGAGGCCGAATCAGGCCTCAGGGCTTGCCTTTTGTGTCTCTAGACTGAAGAAGTCAGATTTGCAGCTTCCTCAACTCCCACCTGAAGAACAGATGGGGACCCCAACACAGGAAGGCCCGGGTTCCTTTGGGCCAGGGCTCTGCACGATGGCACCTGAGGGGCTGAACAAGTTGTCCCGTGTCCGGGCTTGCACTTTGGGGATGGCTGGAGCTGCTCTCAGGCCCTCACCCAGTGGCCGTGTGCAAAGTGAAGGCAACACACAAAAAGCAGACTCAGGACACACTGATGAAAGTGGCAAAGTGACAAATGACAGGGTGGGGAGACAGAGCAACTCTAAATTCACAGTTGTCTGGAGCCATTTAGTATTGGGCTAACAGCCCCGAGGACCTCAAATGTTCCTGAGAGCATGGCGGTATTATAGCATTGGACAATGACTGATGTTCAAAGTGAATCATCAAGAAAAGGTCAAATTATGTTCAGAACATTTTGTTTAAGAAGTCAAAGTAAAGCATTTTGGAAAAATCACTTTTCAAAATAAAACAAAGTCATCGTTCAAGTTTGGGTTATACATTTGGCTATTAATAGTACCTCCACTTAAAACAATGGTATATTCTATGTTATTATATTAAATATCCTATCGAGAGAGAATTGATTTTTATCTTATATAGTCTATTGATATATAAATATATATACACATATATACTTATTTTTAAATTCCATATCTTCCTTCACCTTCTAGGACCTGATATCATGTTTACCTCTTCCCACATTTCCAACCACATGCTCTAACAGAGCATCTCTAACAGAATGGCACTTAAAATGTCCTATATTCAAGACTCCTCAGTCAGACCTGCTTATCAGACCTGCCCCTCCTCCATTTTTCCCCCATTTGGGAACCACTCATCCAGTAACCCAACTTTGGAGACATCATAGAATTTTCCTTTTCCTTCCTCCACTTATCCAAATAATCACCACTTCCTCTTGATTCTGCTTCTTCAATAGCTCTCCTGTCACCTCTAGCCTGCCTCCTATGCGCTGCTTTCCTTGTATCTTGGATCAGGTTAGGGCCTCCATCCTTATCTTCACACTTCAGGTCTTGATTCCTCAACTTCTGTGTTGTACCACTTGGCTTCTCTTTGGAAGTTTGCATTTGGTAATCTGGATTTATTCTCCTTCACTACCCGGGACACGAGGTCCCGGTTCTGTTGTGCAAACCAAAGACCACTCTTCTTCTATTCTTACCACCACCCTCCATAAGGATGAGAGAGAAACAGGATACTTCCTCTTGACTGAGGTCACTCCCTCACAAATCATAGCCCAATAATAAGTAATTTATTATTCTGTATTGGAATGGCTGGCTCCTTTGTTGTCTTCCACTTTATGCTCTGAATTATTTTACAGTTTTTTCAATATTTAGATCATCAGTGGACCTGGTTCTATTATCTGCTTTGTCCCTTGGTTATTAGCCATATTTTATTGGCTCATCACATGTCTATTAATTTTATATCATATGCCAAACATTAGACATGAAATTATCATAAAGAGTCCAAGTGTTACCTTCTACGAGAGAAGGCTCCCCCCTTTTCTCCATTAGGCAGAGAGAGCAAGGGTTTGATTCCTTCAGTTCATGAGAAATTGAGATGTGTTCGGTCTGAATTGCAATTTAACTGAGATTTGCTCTACCGCTGACCTGCCCCTGTTCCTAGGGCATGGCTCTCCTGGGCTTGGATTTCTGAGCCTAAGGGCCTTTATCTCCTTGGCCACAATAGATTGCAGGAGATCCAGCACCGCCCTTCGGAAATCCCAGCCCAGCTCTTCAACCTACTTGTCCCCAACAACTTCAATATCTGGTAAATGTCTTAAGGAGAGACTAGAAGTATTTTGAAACAAGGTTCTCCCTGGAGGTTCTCTGTTTCCTAAGCATTTCGAATGAAGTCTGTCTTTTAGAAGCTTTTACCCTTGCTCTGTAGCCTCCTGTGTAGTACTGAAATTCAGCAACTATATTAGGGGGGAAATCAGCCATGTGTTTCAGTCTCCTCCTTCTTATTCATCACATTATCCTTTTATAACTGTTAAGAACTTTACTGGTTTTTCTTTGCCCCAGCAGAGGTTCTCTGGGTAAGCAATCCTTTTACCCAAAACTCTAAACATAAAATGCCCTAGGAAAAAAATATCAGATGGAGTCAGCTTACTTTGGAAAAGATTCGTTCTCTCTCTCTGGAATTTTAGTGTGTGTAATCCTCAGTGATTCCTCAGGTTCCATAGCAACCTGATGCCTTTAAAGTACAATTTTTGTCATTTATACAGGCTATCCTAATTGTTGTACTGGGACTGTTGGTCTGCCATGGTCTGCTACATCTTATCCAGAAGAGAAAGTCTCAGACGAGATTCTTTTATACCTATCTCAGTTTTGTGCATAATGCATAATAGCATGCCAAGCAAATTTTAAATTAATGAATAAATAGATCATTTAACTTTTATTAAAGATCTTATTTATTTGAGAGAAAAAAACACGAGCAGGAGAAGGGAAGGGCAGAGGTTATTTCTCTCCCCAATTCCATAAAGAAATGGAGGCTGGAAAATGTTAAGGGACATGTCTAAGTGTTGAAAGGTGATAAATGAAAGAGTTGGATTCAAACATTGCATGTTTGGTTCTCAGTCCTGAATATTTTTCATTGTACTTCAGCTTTCTATCTGATATGTTTTCAGGTTTCCTATAGGGTTCAACTAGAATGCCTAAAATCCTTCAACCTACAATCTTTCCTAAGTACTATAGAAATATAAAATATAATTATGAATGAGCTGTCCCAAAATAATACTGAAAACACTTAGAGTTGGGTAAGGGACTTGAGTTAACTACCTCTTGTTGATGGAGATAGTTTTTCCTTCTTCAGATGACATTTCATTGTCTGGTCAGATCTGAACAGCAATAATAATTGTTAGGATGAATGAGTATTTAGGATTAGAGATGGATTTGTGGCAATAGTAGTGAGTAAATCTAAACCTCACAGGTTAGGTTAACCTCTGAGTTAACCAGTCATAGATCAAATTGCATTCTATGATGGAAGAGTATATTGGTAAAAACGAAAGCTATCTCATTTGTTTCTTTAAAATTCACCACTTAAATAACAATCTTAATGTCATATGTTAAAATATTTGTTGTTATTTGGAAAAAGAGAAAGAGTTACTGAAAAAGAAACCCAGCCATTTTAGAAACTAGGTGAATAAAATGCACACTTGTTATCATAATGAATTAGATTTCTCTTTATTCATAATCATGTACATCCTTTGTTATTTATTTCTCTCAAAATGCTTACAAAAATTTTTTGATGCCATGCTTCTTCTATTCAGGGTACAAAAAAGATGAAGGAAAAGTGAGCTGGCAATGTGTTTAATCAGGTATATTATTAGATAAGGATGCGTGTGAATTATAAACTTTAGTTAAAGCATCATCTCTAATTCTTTCTTTATAAAATGTGTATGGGAAATAGGAGATACAAACTTCTCACTAGATAAGAATTTTAGGAAGTAAATGATTATCAAGAGTCCTGGATTCTTTATTATTTCTGCCTGTAAGCTATTATTCTCGGTGAGTGGGAGGAATAATTATTATAAATACTGTAATACTTTCAGAAAGAATTGTCCTTACCTGTTTACCTCCTGTGTGTATACATTGCATATATATGGAGAGATAGATACAGATTTTCTATATATCTTACAAAGATATAACTAGATCTATTTAGCTATACACATATAAACATAAACACACACATGTACAGAGATATATGTGTATGTACTTACGTACACATGGGGTACATAGGCACTGTATGTGCATCTAAGTCTATATATACATACAGACATGTGTCAAATTATATCTTTTGTGTAAATTAATATGTAGCTATTTCCTGATCTTTCAAGATGTTTTCAAATCTGTTCTATCATATCTTCTTCATAAAAGTATGTGAGGTTAATAAAAGAAGAAATCAAGCTACCAAGAATCCAGTGAAGTATTTTGTCCATGGTCACGAGCAGGATCCAGATGAGAGCTCAGTCTCCTGACTCTTCCTTTTCATGGTGCTGCCACCCTGACTTGATAGGCTTCACTCCAGCTGAGGGTGGCAAGGACACCATGTCCTCACTGCGATCTCCTTGAATCAGTGCACTTATACAAAAGGTCATTTTAGACAGAAACCTGGTTTTGACTGATTGCTCTCACTGTATTGACCAGTTTAAATAAAATGAGCAAATCGGTGTCTGTTTCTGTGTCACATAGATGGTGCCAAAACACTGACCAGGTGCTGTAACACTACCCTCTGTGACCCATTTTACACCCTGTCTCCTGAATTAAATAAACATCTCTCTCTCTAATTGGAATGTGACCGAAAGGCAAGATGGAGAGGATGAAAAGACAGCAGATGACATCTTCTTAAGCAAACACTATTGAATTACAAAGGCAAAAACCCCCGCTATTTTTAACAATTGCAACCACGAGGGAGCAAATGTATCGATCGTATCATTGTTTTTTTTCCCTCCTTGTTGCTAGGATGTGGTCTATATTAAAGAGTTGTTGCCTTGGTGAAAATCTTCCCAGAGCAAAGTAGTAGTGCTCCCCCTGCTGACCAAGAAGCCAGGTTGGTTTTGTTTTGTTCTGTTTTCCCAATTTAAAACAAAACAAAGGCGACTAGACATCTTTAGGAAATAGCTTAGGACTTTGCCTGCAAAATTGTTATTTCAAGGATATTAGAAACTTACTGCAACAACACTGGGTATTTTCTTTCCTGCTACATACCACTACATGTTAAGGCAAATTCTGACCAGGTGCCAGATTTCTCTCTGCTTGGGGCTATTTCTTTGTTTTATCTCTTTTAACTCAGGGTGAGCCTGGAGAGTAAGACCTTTCTCACCTTGATAAGTTAAGCAGTTTGGGTGCCATCTGAATTTCTGAAACGGCCCAGGGCAGGAAATTGCTTATAATATAAACAAGTGATTTTTGCTCATCACTAGTTACTTGTATCAGAGGAGAGGGAGAAAGAAAGAGAAATCCACAGGGTTTTGGCATCTTGCAGCATGGAAAATTACTAAAAGCCCCAGCACTGAAGCCGAAAAGTGGTAGGGATTGAGTGGTCAGATTACGGACGGGTGGACGCACCCTGCTGAATTTGTAGGGCCTGCAACCTATCCAGTCAGTCGTTACCAGAGGGAGTAGGGTTCAAGAGAGGGGTTGAGAAATGAATTTATCAACTTAAAAATCATCAGAGTTGAAGTCACTGGTGTGGGTGAGGTCATCAAAAGAGGAAATATAGAGACTGAAGAGAAAAAGGCTGAGCATGGAAACTTGGGGAACATCACCAATGTTAAAGAATGGGCAGAAGAGGAAGCATTAGTGGAAACTGAGGCAGAATCCTCAAAGATATGGGAAGATAACTAAGAGAAGTTATTATGAGATTGACCAAAGGAGGAGAAAATGTCAAAAGAGGGAAGTCAACAGTGTCAAAAACCAAAGGGAAACCAAGTCTAAGAACTTAAATCATTGGTTTTGTTATTTAGGAGGTCCCTGGTGACCGCAAAAGAGTATAGTGATGGAGGCAAAAGCCCAGTTTTAGTGATAGTTTAAGTGATAAATGAGAAAATAAAAGTAAAGAAGACGAACAACACAATGGAGAAATTTGGCAGTGAAGCAGAAGAGAAAGCATGGTGGCCACAGGAAAGAGTGGGGCAGAAGAAACTGCCCTAAGACCAGCTGACGTGAATGTGCTTGGAGGTTAATGAGAAAGAGCCACTGAAGAGCGAAAGACAGATGAAAGAAGAATGAGTGGTTCTGACAGCTTCAAGGGACGTTGGGAGGGGAAAGGATCAAGAGCACATACTGAGTCTTGGATACTGAGTCTTGGAAATGAATAGAACACATCTTCTTCTGAGACAGTTGGACCTCAGGAAAGAAAGTGCAGATGATTTCTGAATGGTGGTCGAGGGGGATGATTTCCAGAGGACCACAGTGAGATGAGGGTTTAAGGAGACAGGTAAAGGTTTTTACTGCTAGAGCAGTTGCTGAAAGAGAAAAGGAAACTCAAACCTACTAAATCTTCTACTAAAGATTTATAAAGGACTCCCTGGGCAGTATTAAGGGGACAGAAAGACTGCTAATATAATGATGGAGATGAGCACCAACACAGTGGAGAGTTTTTTTCTCCAGCAGCAACACATACACCGAGGACATGAGAAAAAACAGTGAGTAATAAGGCTGATCCAGAGTTCTGGATTGCCATGGCCAATGGAATGGCAAGAGAGTATTGTCCTGGTGAGACTGTGGCAGTGGCCAGCTGGCTGTGGTGTGCCAGAGGAACCAGAAAGGCAATGAAGCTGGTGTGGAGAGAAGGGATTGGTTGGAGGGTGGAGGGTGGAGGGGTGTGGCTGATGGCTTGGAAAACAAAGATGAGATCCAGAGATCCCAAAGAGACTGAGAAGCCCATTTAGTGAGAGAGTAAACTTAGATTGAGGAACAGAAGCTGGAATCTGGAAGGGGTTTTGAGAACTCAGGATGTCTGGGATAGAGCAATTGTTGGTCTATGAATTGTTGGAGGGGAATGTACATGACACTCTCTGAGACAGAAAGAAACTGAATCCAGATGCCAAAACTCTGAGAGAATTCCTCACAGGATGTGACAAGATAAACCTAAATATCAGGTTATAATGATTATAAAGATGGGAGTCTATAATAGGATCCCATTTTTTTAAGCTCCTTCTATGTACCAGGCACTCTGTGGAGGTAATCTGTATATATTATCTCATTTAATTCCCATTTAACTGTAAGGAGTTACTCCCATTTTACAAAAGATGAAACTGAAGCTCAAAGAGATTAAGTGATTTGCTCAAGATTGCTCAGGAGTAAATGGTAAAGATGGAATTCGAATCTCCCCTGGGCCATAAGCACTATATTGTAAAATTCAGTATTGTGTTCCCAGCAACTAACAACACCAAGCACATTTTAAGAGCCTAAAAATATTAAGAAAAGGAGAAAAGGGAGATGGCTGGGTGGCTCAGTGATTGTGTGTCTGCCTTTGGCTCGGGGTGTGATCCCAGGGTCCTAGGATTGAGGCCGGCATGGGAGGAGCCTACTTTTCCTTGTACCTATGTCTCTGCCTCTGTGTGTCTCTCATGAATAAACAAATAAAAATCTTAAAAAAAAAAAGAAAGGAGAAAAGGAAGGAAGAGACAGCATAAATTAATGACCAAAAAAAAGAGAGAATTGAATAGAAGATGTGAAAGCTCATGTGTTTCTCCTCTACCCTGTGACCTCCCCAGAAGGGTGTGGTCTAATAGGATGGCAAAATCTAATTACCAGCAAGGTAAAACAAAGGAGCCCTCTTGGCTCCCCTCTTCTTCCCTCACCATGAAACATAAGGTTTTATTTTTAAATCAGAGCTTAAACTAAATAAAGTTGCTGACATCAAGTCTTCCTGATTATCTTCTATCCATCCTAAATTGTCATGTGGGCCACGTAAATAAAACAATTTGCTCTCCTCTAACATGTACCTTTCCAAACCCCGGTCACCACTATCAGCTTCCTGCCAATTCTCCCTCCACTTCCATTAAAGTAATGACGATTGGCTTAGATTCCTCTGAGGACAGAGATAATTAATATGAAAGGAAATGCAGCTAGATTTTACTGGCCAAAAACTGAAGTGAGAATGAGAAATGTTATGTGTCTTTGTGAACTCACAGGGAAGAGCTTTCCCACCTGAGTCACTGGAAAGGAGGACATTTTAACAAGTCTCTATTTTTGCTAAATATTTTTAAGAGTGCAATGTTGTAATGAGGGAAAATTTAGCACTTGAGTTCAGACTCTTGGAATAGTTTCAAGAACCCTTATCCATCAAACCTAGCCTCATGACACTCACCCTGGTCAAGTGTTTATTAAGCCTGTGACTGCCCGCGGGGGCCAGGGGAGGGAGGTGGCTGGCACCTCACCCTCCAAGTAAGTTGGGGGCAGGTAAGTAACAGTCCCAACTTCATCAGAACAGAGACTGGGCCTCCAAGAGGCAGGAAGAAGTACAAAATGAAGCTCTTGGGCAAGCCCTTCTGGCAAATCAGAGGTCTTTATGGGAGACTGTTCCTGTGGTGTTTCTGGGCTACTCTGGGGATGTGAAGGGTGAGAAAGAGAAGTTGGCAGAGACTGGGGACAGACTGCCCTTCCGTCTAGCACAGCTCTCCTTTTACTTGTTTTATAAGCTAGATTTCCAAATAAGGTTTCTTTTAAGCAAAGATCATGCTAATTAAACAAACAAACATAGAAACGCTGTAAGGTTCTTTCTAGGTTTAAAAATATGCCATGATCATAAATCTATAGAGTAGCTATCCCCAAAGTGGAATGCTGTGATTTGCTGTGGTTTGAGGAGACCCACAAGGGTTGGTCTGTTAAAAAATCTATCCCATGAGATTCTAGATAGAGGACTGAAGGAGGACCGGCAGCTAGGAGATGTTCAGATTGCTCTGGGGAGGGAGGGGACCTATCAGGTGATGCTGAGGGGAAGCACAGACTGCCTAGGACACAGGGTCTCAAAGAGGCTGAAAAGGAGAATCGTCTAGAACAAGGCTATGAGCACCTAGGAAAATTCCAGGCTTTAGCTAAGACTGGCTCTAAACACAGGTTAGGCACAAAGCTTGAATTTTTTTCTGGTATCTAGGGAAACATAATTAAGGGGACACAGGTGGTAATCCCTCCTAGAATTGACAGAAATTCTTCAAAGCTTTGAATACTGGGCTTGTGTCAAACAAACAAGGTTGGCTAATCAGAGGAAATCAGTGACTATGATTAGATGAGATGAAATAAATGTTTAAGAACTTTGGGCATGGATGGGAAGTGGAAGGATAAGAGACATTAGATCCTTGTCTATTCTTTTTTTTTTTTTTTTTTTTTAAATAATTCTCCTTTTTTATTTATTTATTTATGATAGTCACAGAGAGAGAGAGAGAGGCAGAGACACAGGCAGAGGGAGAAGCAGGCTCCATGCACCAGGAGCCCGATGTGGGATTCGATCCCGGGTCTCCAGGATCGCGCCCTGGGCCAAAGGCAGGCGCCAAACCACTGCGCCACCCAGGGATCCCAGATCCTTGTCTATTCTAAAGCTGAGGAAGAGAGAGGACAGTGATTCTCAAATCTAGGGTCAATATAGTAAATTCTATCTTTGTAGTATTTTATGTAACCAGGATTCATTTTTACCTTATGAATAGTAAAGTCTAAGGACAGAGGTAAAGCTATTGCTAGTAGAAAAATATAGATTGAAGGTAATTCAGACACTTATTAGGTAGTTTCTTTTGATTTCTGAATATCTGTATTCTCTCAACAGCAGCTTGCACATAATAAGTGTTGAATAAATACATGTTGAATGAACAAATAATGAAAAATATTCATGAATTTTAAGCTATGGGACAATTGAAGACTTTTTAAAAAAAGTTTTTATTTATTTACTTATGAGAAACACAGAGAGAGAGACAGAGACGTAGGCAGAGGGAGAAGCAAGTTCCCTGTGGGGAGCCCAATGTGGGACTTGATCCCAGGACCCCAGCCAGGATCACAACCAGAGCCAAAAGCAACCACTGAGTCACCCAGGTGCCCCATTGAAGACTTTTCTTACTTGAGGCCATCAATAAAGTCTTCTAGGGGGCAGGAGGTAAGTTCTTGGGCATTCCCACATTGGTGTTAGCTGAATATCATCACTATTATCACACACTTTAATATCCAGAATCAATGAATCCTCTGTGGAAGGGTTGTGTAGGGATCTCTAAATCTAAAAATGTGCTAAGCCCCTTGCTAGCAGAGTATACAGAAACCAGTTTGCTTCCAGGGACAAGCTTTTGGGGCAATAATGTTAACATTTTCCAATAATTAATTACAAAAATAAACTGAATTTAGTAGAGTGGAAATGCAGTGCCTTTAAAGTAATTCTAGGAAAACGTAAACAATTGCAATGTAAATAAAGACTTTGCTGGAAAGTAGAGCTGGTGTGAAGGCTGAGTTTCTATTTATAGAAGAAAAGAAAGCAAGTTTCTGTTCCATTTCTTGTCAAACAATCTCCCTAGTTGGAATTTTTAGACTAGATTAACACAGTCAAGAAGGGCCTACTCTTTCAGAAGATGAACTACTCCTAAATGTCCTAAATTTCTTTCTGCTTAAGTTACAATTTTGTGAAATGGGATATGTTTCTACAAACACAGAATGTTAATTAGAATGATATTTACATGTCTATTCCCAAATCTCATCATTCATTTGTTTAAATAACAATCTCCTCGATGATTTCTGCCGAGGCAACTGTTGAATATTTTTAAAAAATTATTCCCTGCTTAGTGTTTGACTTTTCTATTATACGGTAACTTGTTAGTCTTGACAAACCTTGATCATGACAAGCACCCTCTACATTACTAACAAATTCTTGGGTTCTGAGGGTGTGCATATTCCAGAGAAGATGGAATGATTATAAAACCAAAATCTAGCCTTCTAGCCATCCACTCTATTCTTACCCCAATCTGCTTTCATTCAATCCTATTAAAAAAGAAGTTAAAATATCTCACCCCTCTGCTCAAAACCTTCTGGCAGCCTAAACCCCAAATCTTTACATAGTCTGTAAGATCCTGGCTGGCCTCATCTTCTATGACCTTGCATCTTGATCACTCTGCTCCAGCCATGCTAGCCTTAAATAAGCCAGGCACAGAAAAACTCTGCTCAGGACCTTTGCACTTGCTGTTACCTGTGCATGGAACATTCTTCTCCCAAATATCCTTGTGATTTGCTTTGCTTTTCCACAACTTCACTCAAATGTCACCTCCTTAGTGTCTAACATCTTCCCTATTTAACACTGTATTATTAGTCTCACTCTGGACATTCCCGACCCCTTTCTGGTTTTACTTTTTCTCCTTAGCACTAATCACCACCTAAAAAAATATATTTTTTACCTTAGTATTTTTCTTATTTGTCCCCTCACTAGAAGATGAGCTCTATGAGAGTAAGAATAGTCCTTCGTTTTGTTCCCTGCAGTATCCCTAGCATCTGAAAGAGTGCCCAGTATCTAACAAATACGTATAGATATTTGTTGAATGAATTGCATGAAGTCAAATAGCACCAATCTCCCCAACCAAGAATGAATAGAAAATAGGTGAGAAAATATGTTACTTAAATCCATTGGGCTTTACTACTTTGGATCAATGGCTTTTGATGTGGTTAGAATACCTGTATAATTTGAAGCTTCTGAGTAGCAAATATTTTTCATTTATTCAAAGGTTTCCATCTTCCCACAAAAACTTCCAAAGATGATGTAATGAAAATATATTGCTTTGTATTTCATCCACTTTCTCTAATCTTTCTTTCACTTTGAAGGCGTAATGAGAGGATTTAGAGGTAAAAGCAAAAAATACAGATAATGTCAAATTGGGCAAACAGTCCCTGAAAAAGAAAGGCAATTGGTCTTATCAATGGAAATTATCAAACACGGGTGCAAGAAGGTTTTCTTCAATGAGGCACCCTACCTGGTTTGGGTTTTCTAAGCCACTTGATGCAAAAGAAAATATTTTCCCCAAAAATTATATCCACTAATGGACTGGAAAGTGATTCTCTTACACAAGGAGGCAGTGTTGCTCAGAAAAACTAAAGATTCTACTTCCTTAGCTAAGTCATGGGTATGAATCATCATCATACACTCAAAACCACTACAGAAAAAAAAAAAAAAAAACCAGCATAATTCTTCATATGACTACTGTTCAACTTCTCCAAAACTCGCTACCTTCTGAACGAAAGTTGTTGCAAGAAACCCAACACAAATGTATTTATAAAACCCCACTGGCAGGTGCTCCGTTTGAATGTTCACTCAGTACAACCTTGTTCCAGGTCAGGATTTTGCCTTCCACAGGATCTCCTATAAGATTTTCTCTCAAGACTGCTTTTAAAAGATAACTTTAAATGAAAAAAGGCAGACATGTATAGTCTACATATTTTCAAGTGCTAAACTTGTTTCAGCAGGAAGTAGAGTCTGACTTCATTTAAATTAAGTGTGCAGTTATCCAGAGCTTTGTTGGCAATGCTAGTGTGAACATTGAGGATTTCCCTTCTCATGCTCTAGCAGTATTTTATTAATTCACTCTTAGAGATAAAGATATTGACAAGGTATGCCGTGGAGATTAGAGCCACTGCTGAACAAAATCACAAATCAACCAGCGTAATGGGTTTTGCTTTCGAAATCAACTCTCAATTATTCCCTCCGTGGATTACTATTTGGCGTATTTTCTACATGGAATGTTAATACTAGTCTAGCTTTCTGCTGCTATGGGCATTCTCCCAAATCCACTCAGCCTACTCCCAGCTGATGGGTGCTTCTCAAATTAAAGTCATTATAAATACCATCCGCCTAAAGTCAATCATAATTAGAAAGGAAAATCCACTACAGGATAATAATGCGACACATCCCAAGACCAAACAAGCTACTCAAATTTTTAAATAATTAACACCACAATCAATCCCGCTTCCTGTACTGGTTGCTAATAGAATTTTACCTCTTTTTTGAAGGCATGATATTTTTTTAGGTGTACTCTTTTTTTTTTTTTTTGTAGTTTCATGTTTTTATTTAAATTCCAGTTAGTTAACATAGTGTGTAACATTAGTTTCAGGAGTGGAATTTAGTGATTCATCACTTATGTATAATACCCCATGCTCATCACAACAATTGTCCTTAAAGTCCATCACCCATTTGGCCTATCCACCCCCTCCACGGCCCTTCTAGCAACCCTCAGTTTGTTCTCTAAAGCTAAGAGTCTATTTTATGGTTTGCCTCTCTCTTTTTTTCCTCTATGTTCATCTGTTTTGTTTCCTAAATTCCATATATGAGTAAAATCATATGATGTTTCCCTTTCTCTGACTGACTTATTTCCCCTAGCATAATACATTCTAGTTCCAACCATCCAACCATGTCACTGCAAATGGCAAGATTTCATTTATACCACGAATTCTATATCCATTCATCACTCAATGGACATTTGGGCTCTTTCCATAATTTGGCTAATGTTAATAAATGCTGCCATAGATATTGGGTGCATGTATCCCTTTCAACTAGTATTTTTGTATCCTTTGGGGAAATTCCTAGTTGTATGATTGCTGGATCATAGAGTAGTTCTATTTTTAACTTTTCGAGGAATCTCCATATTGGTTTCCAGAGTGGCTACACCAGTTTGCATTCCCACCAACAGTGTAAGAGGGTTTCCTTTCTCTGCATCCTGGCCAACATCTGTTGTTTCTTGTGTTGTTAATTTTAGCTATTCTGACAGGTGTGAGATGACATCTCCTTATACTTTTGATTTGTATTTCCCCAATGATCAGTGATATTGAGTATATTTTCATGTGTCCGTCAGCCATCTGTATGTCTTCTTTGGAAAAAGTATCTATTCATGTTTTCTGCCCATTTTTAAACTGGATTATTTGGGGGTTTTTGTGTGTTGAGTTTGATAAGTTCTCTAAAGATTGTGGATACTAACCATTTATCAGACACGACATTCGTAAATATCTTCTCCCATTTTAAATGTTGCCTTTTAGTTTTGTTGATTATTTCCTTCACCATGCAGAAGTTTGTTATCTTGATGAAGTCCTAATAGTTCATTTTTGCTTTTGTTTCCCTTGTTAGGCATACACCTAAAGGCTTAATTCAGGACCCTGGGTGACCCAATGACTTGCATTTTGACAAGTTGGTTTGGAGAAACGGTGTGTTTAGAGCTCTCCTTGTATTCTTAGGAATAAATCTAAAGAGCACGCTTCCAATCATTGCTTATCTCCTCTTCAGTTCACTCTTCTATTCCAAATCAAGGTTGACACATGTTTTAATTTGATTTAAAAAAAACAAACAGATTACAGGAAACTTTTCCAATCTCAAGATAACCTAGGCATGCCTTAGTATTAAAAAGCAAGATTTTTCAAGAATTGAACAGTCAAAATAGTACAAAATCCATTGGGGCCAGATATAATGTTTTTTCTATTACATATGAATAAGATAGCTTAAATATGTGCTCTGGAGTAAGAGTAAAGACAAGGAACCTAGGTGTTTACAAGGAGACCCAATATTTATTTATTCATGAGACACACACACACACACACACACACACAGGCAGAGACACAGGCAGAGGGAGAAGCAGGCTCCATGCAGGGAGCCCGACACAGGACTCGATTCTGGGTCTCCAGGATCCCACCCTAGGCTGAAGGCGGTGCTAAACCGCTGAGCCACCAGGGCTGCCCAGGAGATCCAATATTTAGCTTCAACATGTAAATAACTATAAGGGCACCTGGTTGGCTCAGTCAGTTGGGGGTCTGCCTTTGGCTCAGGTTGTGATCCCAAGGCCCTGGGACAGAGCCCCACATCTGGCTCCTTGCTCCATGGGGAGCCTGCTACTCCATCTCCCTCTTCTATTTCCCCTGCTTGTGCTATCTCTCTCTCTCTCTCTTTCTCTGTCAAATAAAAAAAAAAATCTTAAAAAAAAAATTAAGGATTGAGCCAAAGAACACAGGAACATCTCAGTGACTGTTATGTGAATCCAATCTGGGCACTCCAGGTTTTGTTAAAGAATCTTATCATTGCCCTTTGTGCCACAGACCACCAATAAATGTGTATCTGAAAAAAAAAGTGGGTAGCTGACTATAATTGCAACATCATTTGCACTCCAGTTTCCTTCCAAAAATAATTTTACACATGATGCTGCCAAACATTCGCAGCTCACTGACCGGAAATAATATTTAATAAGAATTGTCTCCCAAATATGCTATACATTTATTTCTCTAGATCAGTGATTTTTCACTTTTTAAAGGCAAAGATTGCTTTCTTCAAAGTAAATCATATATAGAACCCCAATTTTTAAATAAATAAAATAAGGCTACCCTGGTTGAAATGTAGGTGAAGGCTCAGAGCCCCTTTCCCACACATCACTGACAGAACCCAGTAAAACCTCTGTGCCACCTAGAGCTCTGAGTGGTTCGAATCCATTGCTCAGGATATTCTCAACCTTATTGTTGTATTAAACCAAACCATCAGAGAGAGACACACATCCGAAAAATGTGGCCTTTATGGAGTTAATTTTCTGAAAGTACTGCATCACATTTACTCAAATTGTATTGAGTTACCTTATTTTTAAATTAATCTGGTTGTACTGAAATAATAACCCCCACAACAATAGTCATGTTTAGTGTAATGATCAAGGGTATATTTTTCAGAGCTAGGCTGCCCAGGTTTCAAATCACAGACCTATCATTCATGAATTCGATGATCTCAGGTAAATTACTTGACCTCCTTGTGCCTTTGCTTCCTCATCTGTGAAAAGGAATTGAAGACAATAACAGTACCTACTTCAGAGAAAGCTGTGAGGACTAAATAAAACAATTAAAAAGACACTTTTTATGAAGAGCCTTGGAGAATTCTTTTCTTTAGCCATCAGCATTAAGAAAATGTATCTTTCACCCTAAACTATTTTTATTGTGAAAGCATTGTGATTTTTATAAATGACTGAATTCTTTGTTGTGGCAAAATATAAGGATGTATCTCCACTTCTCCACTCAGGGCCCATAAGAGGTACAACTAGCCATTCTCACACCAAAATCATACAAAGCCTCAGAATATTTTGTGAGTAATCCAGGTAACTACTAAGTCAAAGCTGGCATGTAAGTGAAACATGCTACTCTCCCCACGCTACGAGTACTCTTTCCATTAAGCACCCTGTATTCCAGGTCAAAGGAAAAGCAACACCAAAGAATCGAATATGGATTTTGCTTATGAAATAAATAAGTCAGCATAGGTTTTTATTTATCAAAAATTAATATTAACATGCTATGTATGAGCTACTTTGAAATATGAACTATTAATATTAAATAATATAACTCATAATATCTACCCTTGGAGGTAGATATGATTATCCCTATTTTACATATAAGAGAAGTGAGGCAGGGAGAAGTCGAGAAACTTCTCAAGATCACACAGCTAGTATATGATAACCCAGGCAGTCCTACTGCAAAGGATAGCGTTTAATCACCTTGTGATAAGGCCTGTCTTTGGGAGTGAGGAAGAGAAAATCAGTCAGACTTTAAGAGGATTAACCTGAGGGCAGAAAGTAGAATGAACTAGGAGAGCTGAGCAGTGACAATTATTATTATGTACTGAACACTGATTATGTGCTAGGCATTCTATGAGTATTGTATATACATTCTGTCAGCTAATTCTCACAACAAGCCTCTGAGGCCAATACATTTGTGCTCCGCATTTTACAGGGAAGGTAACTAAGGGTCAAGGAGGTTAAGCAATGACACACAGGCAGGAAGTGGCAGAGCTAGGACTCAAACCCAGTTCTACTTATTCGAAACCTATGTTCTTAACTGCTCACTAAATACGACTTTATGGGGTGCCTGTGTGGCACAGTAGGTTGAGCCTCAGACTCTTGGTTTCAGCTCAGATCTCATGATATGAGATCAAGCCTCACATTGGGTTCCATGCTCAGCACCGATTCTGCTTGAGATTTTCTCTCTCTCTCTCTGCCCTTCCTGTTTGTATGTGTGCTCTTTCTCTCTCTTTTTAAAATAAATAAATCTTTTAAAAGTATGACTTTATGTGACATATGTGAAAACTAATAGGAATGAAGAAGGAAAACTGATAGAAGACATACTGCCAAGAAGGAATTCATAGGGTTTAGTGACTGTTGCAACATTATCAAAGAAAGGGGAGGGGTTAGAGATGACTAAGGTTTGAAGTGTGAGTAACTTGGAAAAAAAGTGACACTGATCAAAGAGGTAGAGAAGTCAAGGAGAACCCCACCATGTGTGGGACAGGGTTGTCATTTTCACACTAGCTCACACTACTCATCCATCAGATTTCCTAAAACTCATGCAGAGGCTGGACTGGAACTCCTGATTCTTGCTTTTCCAGACAGGTTCTTCTTATCTTTTTTACTATCTGAATAAAGAAAATGATTTTAAAAGTCAAGTAAGAAGGAAAAAATTTTTAAGGTGTTAACTTCTTAGAGAAGAAGGTGGTCTATTCCTTCAGGAGTTAGTGGTCTGTGTTTAACCTTTAAGCAACCAACAAAACCTCTGCACAACAGTCACCAATATTTTTTTAAAGATTTATTTATTTGTGAAAGAGAGAGGGAGAGAGAGCGAGCTTGTCAATGGGAGGAGGGGCTGAGGGAGAAGGCGAGAGAGTCCCAAGCAGACTCTGAGCACGGACCCTGGCACCAGGCGTGATCTCACAACCCGAGATCATGACCTGAGCTGAAACCAAGAGTCAGACACTTAACCAAGTGAGCTACCCAGGTGTCCCAATAGTCACCAATATTTTGGCAATGAGACCTATAAGGAACATCCTAATAGACAATGCTATCTTAGCAGAAATAGGAGTTCCATCTTTTTTGTGAAAACTTCTGTTTCTTCTATACACATTATCACCACCACCACAAAAAGGTAATGAGAAGAAATTTTCTGAGAAAAAAATTTTTGGTTGATAAAAATATCAGGTTTCGGCTATTAATTAGTTGTATGACCAATGTAGGCAAGTAACATGACTTTTCGGTTCTCATTTAGCTCCTTCCTCTGTGAACTGAGGAAGTTGTTTAGATTCAGTTTAGCTCAGACTAACTAACATTAACAGAACTGCTGGTAGGGTTCTTTCCCACACTTTATATTCCATTTTTCAAGAAGGTAGAAAGAAGGGACTAAAGGTCTGGAGCCCAAACAGAACATTAGAGCTGAATGTGCTGCTACAGTTCATTTCATGCAATTCCCTTAGTTTAGAAACCAAGAAAATGAAGTACAGAGTCTGGATACAGCTGATTAGCGATGAAGTCCCATCCAGACCAAGATTCTGATTCCCAGTCTTAGGCTTTTCCCACTACACCACAGTGTCTTTTCTAACCAACTGGCTGATTTAGACTTATTTGCCTTGGATGAACTCAGAGTGAGTAGCAAGGAAAAAAAAAAGCCAAAATACAGAGCCTCGCGACCAGAGAGGGATTTATGTGTTGGACTTAAGGTTCTTATAAAATGAAATCCCATAACATTTCAACTGCAACATAAAAGTATTAGACTGTGTTGTGTGCTTTTTTATAGAGCAGTATAATGGCTCAAGCCTCAGAAAGAACTTCTGGTCTTGCCACTGCAAACACAGTGTAACCTGGAAAAGTCACTCTGAAGTCTCAATTCCCGAGACTACAAAAAGGAGGTAATAGTATCCTCCTACCTAGGGAATGCCCTTGACCAAGTCTACATTTTCTCCCTACATTGACTTTGCTGCTGGAGGAGCAAAGAGGAAAAAGAATGTCCTGAATAAGGTAGACGGTAAGAAAGTGAGTGACAGAGAGGGTGCCAGCCAAGTCCTCCAACCCACATCCCAGAACCCCATCTTCAATTCTCCCTTTCTTTGCCACTGGCCTAAAAGGATAAAGAAATAGGGGAATAGCAAATACAAAATTTAAACGCAGAAACTGAAGTGAGAGTCAGCTTGTCACTGCCTGGGGAGCTATGGGCAGAAAGTACTCACTGCCCATCCCAAGGGCTGGCTCTGCTCACACCTCTGTGCTGAATTGCCAGGTTTAATACAACCATCTGGGGATTATCTTGGAGTTCCTGAGAGATAAGCACTAAATGAATACAGAACCAAACTAACAAATAAAACAAAATCATTGTTTTTATAGACCAGTCTTTTTACCTTCCTAACAAGACTGAAAATGAAAAGATGAAATTCACCACATGCCTCCTTTGAGGCAAAACCAATCTGGAACATAAAATAGCTGGCCTCTCTGAACATCAAGGAGCATGCCTTCTCTGACTCTTGGATGCTTCAAGTTTTCTTTGGGGTCCTTTTCTGAATGATGAGCCTTCTGCTATTCACAATTCTAGGCCAAACATGTTTAGTACAAGTCTTACTTCAAAATGAATTTCTTTAAAAAAAAAAAAACCACACACACGCTAATATTCATTCCCAACAAATATTTATTAAGTGCCTCCTACATGCCAGGCACTGTTCTCCGAGTACTAGGGAGTGCAGTGAAGGAAACAGACAAAAGTCCTATGCTCATGGAGCTTACATTCTGGTTGAAATCTCTCCCTCTTAATCTGCAAAGTGCCTGATTTCATAGATATTTGTTGAATGAATAAGTGATTAAGAATATTTGGGATAACCTGTGGGAATCAAATGGATTATAGTATAAAAATGAGCAGAGCAGTGAGCCACATAAAGCCCAAAATGTATATATCATTTTAATCAATCCTTAAATCTCATCTCCATTCCCCTCAACTTTCCTTTTTCTTATTGACTAAACTGTTACAAAATAAAATGGAGGTAATTTTTAGGAACTGTTTTTCCCAAGGCCCTGAGTTAAAATATCAACAAAGGAGAAATAAGCTCTTACAAAGAGAAAAGAAGGGAGAGCCTACTAATACCAGCCTCTTCTGTGAAGTCCTACATTTGGAGGCCTTATGCCTCTATGTTGAACCTCATTTTTTTTATTGAAGAATAGTTGATATATCATATTATATTAGTTTCAAGTATGCAACATAGTGATTTGATATTCATATACATAGTGAAATGACCACAATAAATCTATATATCAAAGTTGTTGCATACCATTGACTTTATTCTCTATGCTGTACATTACATCCTCATGTCTTAATTATTTTATAACTAGAAGATTGTACCTTTAATCCCCTTCACCTATTTTGTCTATTCCTCTATCCCCAAGCATCAAATTTTTAGAAATTCAATGAAGTAGCATCTCAAACCAACACTAAAATAAGTAATAATCTGGCTGAAGACTTACTTCAAGGAGATTCACAGATGACCCTCTACAAACTGGTCTTTGGGGTTCCATGTTGGTTTAGGTTCATCTGAACCCAGCAGAGTACTGCTGACCTCCAGTCAGGGGCAACTTCATTTTCATAGTGCCCTGGGTGGTGCAGCCTATGGAGGGATGAGTCAGACAAACCCAGGTGTTTCATAATGCAGTCAGGCACAAAGCATGTCCTTTGCCTCTGGGGAGTAAAGTTATAAGGATAAAAGATTATGAGGGAAATCACCTCCAGCATCAAGGAATGACAACCAATTTGGAAATGTAGACATCAAAGCTGAGGTGATTATTAAAACAAATCTCAAAAAAAAAAAAAAAAAAGAAATGCCTTTACTGGATGAAGCCTCCTCTCACCCTTTCCTTCCAAAGTGACTAGATGATGGATGGTGGTGGAGATGCAGATGCAAAATGAGGAGAGGAGGCATAAGTGATACTTTATTTATTTTTGTTGATTAATTCTAATATTTTGCTTTTGAATACTTACAAAATATTTTAAGAGTATTGGTTCTTCCTTCTCTCTAGCTTCCTCCCCTTTTGGTGTCTTTCTCCTCCCCTTTGCCTCTTTCCCTCCCACCTCTATGTTTGGCAAGGCTTCAAGTTTCTGTGTCAAAGAAAAGAATGACATGAAAAGAAAGAATGAGAGTAAGAATGAGATCAAGATTAGAGGAGGAACTGTTTTTCTCCCTTGTGTACTGGTTCTATGAAAAGATTTGTATAAGCTGCTGAGAATTATTGCAGAATGTGGCAAAGATGGACACTTAGGAAAGAAAGTCTACCATTGTAAATTCCAGTCCTGGCACATGATAAAAGACAGTCATTTATTGTACCTCCATATATCCCCCCCATCTGGACTTTATCCACATAAATGCAAATAGGAAGGTTTGAATGATGGATGTCAGAAGGTGTGCATGAAAAAGAAGACTAAGACAACACCTTGCCAGTGACCTGAAAGCCAATGTTTGAGATGGATAGGCCATGCCTCAAACCCTCTGACAGGAAGAGTGGTTTCCAAGCGCTCTTTCAGATGATTTGGAAAATACATAAAGATTGTTCATCTTTGGACACAGGCATAATCATTGCTGGCATTATACTGACTAAAAAGAGCCACTATAGACCCAAGAAAACAACTTCATACACCTAGTAATAAATGTACACTCTCTACTCATGAATAACATATTAAGTAAAGCAAAATATACCAAAAAAAATAAAGAATGATAATAAAGATGTCTTGAAAGGTACCATTATTTTTATTATGAAAATGTTTTGAAGTATGGATTTCTTTTCTTCTCTTCTTTTGTGTTTTTTCATTCTTTTTCTACCTCCAACCCTTTCCCCAGTTCAAGGACATAGAAAATTATGTTTATTGCCTCTGAGTAGCTTTGGAGCAAAGTGGAAACTAGGAGACCTACAAATCTTTCATTACTCTTCCAGGACCTTGGGCGAACATAGTGGTTTTATGAAGGAGATGAAAATCTCTGTGTTAAACATTGAACAAGTGTCTTGGCTAGAAACAAAAGGAAAGAAGATTGTCACAAGTAGAGATGCCCTTGTTCTTCACTGGTGATTGAGAGGAAAAGACAATGAAGGAGGAGGAGGTCTGCAAGTTCTGAGAGCAAAGTAAACCTAGGTCTACTTCTTGCAAGCAAAGTAAAGGGCTACCTTCTGTATCTAGGCTAGTAGGAGTACAACAAACTTAGTACAAAATTTCTAGATATTTTCAGTAGCTAAATGGAAGCAGATCATCCACTTGTGGGGGTATAAACCAGCATTCTTCTCTTGGAAGCAAACTACACCAGGTTTAGGCAAAAAAAGAATGTATTACCATCAAGCAGAAATGGAATTTATTGGAAGGTTATGGGGAAGTTCCAAGAATCAAAAGCAATCTGGGAGCACCTAGTTTCAGCAAGAGGAAGACCGAGGTAAATTTAGAGGCCTGGATAACAGGAAGTATGGGCTTCCTTCAGGGTACTGACATCAAGTGAATCAGCTATAGTCTTTTCCCATCCTTGAGTCACTCGTCATAAAATTTATGCTCCTGGATAAAATGAAGGAAGCTTGCTCTGATCCTTCGTTCAACTTTCAGAGAAAGAAGGTATGATAACTTGTTTGATCATTGTAAGAGATTGTAGGCATTGAGGGAAGGGTAACCACCCCCAAAGAAAAGATAAGGTGTTATTACAAAAAATGAAAGAAGGAAAGAATGGAGCCTGGGCAGGCATAAAGAGTATATGCCCACTACAGATGGCCACTTTAGATATACAAAAATCTCATATGCTTGATTACTGCTTAATACATTATTCATGTGTGATAGTCAGTTGGAAGAAGTTGGAGCTCAATTTGACTGAGTGTTAAATATATCGTTTCACTTTCCTGTTTACAACTATTTATCAACTCTCAGTTCTTTCCAGTAAAGTTCCAAATTCCTTCCTGTTCTTCTAGTCCTTTCCACTTCCTCCACCCTCATCTTTCATTCCCTACCTTCCCTGAACCTTATGTCCCCATAGTACTATGGGACTTACACTCCTTGAACACAGTATCCTATTTCATCTCTCTGAGTCTCTACATGTGTCACATCCTCTGCTATGAATGACCTTCGCTATTGCTTGTCTGCTTGGAGAATTCACTCATCATATTCAAACACTTCTTCCTTAGGAATGTCTCTGTGATGCCTTCTTATTCCTGTCATCCTTTTCTCCCACTGCTTCTCCTTCTCATTTTGGCACCCCTACTATACATCTTGCACATGCCTCTATTTTTTAATTTATTCTCCTGTGTTGTAATTATTCACGTATATGTTTATCTCCCCTACAGATCCGTGAGCTTTTGGGGGTTAGGTTCTGAATAGATGGTTGTTGAATGAACTAGTGAATTTTCCAGTCAGACATCAATATTCACCAAGGACTCACTCTGCTTGGAATCATATACAGAAGGTGTTAATAGGGGATCATGCAGCATATCAACTAAAGCAGTAATTGTCTACTATGAGTATGCAGACCATCAGTAGGGAGAGAAAAGTAGTCTAGGTAGGACATATGGTTTTCATTGGAATCTCCAAATATTTATTCTTCCTTAATCCCCATGTCCACTTGCAAACGTAGTGCATCACTCTCTGCCTTCTTTATTTGCTAATATTACTTCTGCAAATTTTTATTTATCTTTATTTCAGATCTGGGTCTGTAACGTATAAACTTCAAAATATTATCATCTTTTTAATTATTAGCGAAACACTCAGTTTCATATATTGGATCATTTTATTATATAGCTCTTAAGAATATGGGTACAGGAGCCAGATTGCCTGCATGTGGATCCTGGTTCTGGTCCAATGATTCTGGGCAAGATATTTAACTTCTCTGTGCCTCAAATACCAAATCTATAAAAATGAGGCTCACAGTAGTACCCAACACATGGAATTGTTGAGAGAATCAAATGAGTCATAGATGTAAAGCACTCAGAACATTGCTTGGCATGTGAACAGGGCTAAATAAATGTTAACTACCATTATTATTACAATAAAATGTACTTCCTACCACATTACCACAATTTTTGGTCATTAAAATAATATAGTCAGTGAGAAGTATAATAGTAAAATGCATGTAAACATGACTGTTTTCATTATGGTGGGATTCTTGATGAATTAATCATCAGGAAATAAGGCATAATTCTAAACCACTGTAATTGAGAATGACCCTTAAGGAATTGATAAATAAATGGGGGCAAAGAGAATAAACACAAATCCAAATCCACTCAAGGATCCATGAATATGCTTTCTCACATAAGAGCTTGGTAATTAGAAAATAATCATATATGAGTCCAAAGGGGTTACTTAATTTAAGTGACCAAAAAAGGAAGGGGGGCTGCCTTTTAGTTTAGAGGGAAGGCAGGAAGAAGCCTTGAACTTTCTGAAAAACAATTTTTTGCCCCACTTAATACAGGGAACTAGAACTAATTAATGAATCCAACTGGTTCATGAGTCAGTATTTACATTTTCAGTCAGTCTAATTTCCTAGGATCAGAGCTACAAGGTTTACTAATCAGTCATGTATCAGAGAGTCTCCACTCATTTACTCCAAAAATGACTATCATTAAAGGGAATTTAAATAATTTGCCTACTCACCCAAGTCTGTAAGTCCAATTGAAACTGATGCTAGATAAAACTGATTTAGGATTTCTAAGCATGTTGGTCACTCAGTAAACGTTATATAATGAGATATGTTATATGTTTGTTTAGGAGTTTCCAAATGGCTACTTAATTTATATGGGAAGATGCTTGAAAATCCAAACTTATTACTGTAGTTTTTATTACAAATTGACTTTTTTTGTGGTCATGAAAATAAGGACTGGGTTTAAGATCCAGGGTCAAAGCTGAGTGATCTTAATGATAATTAAGGCTTAAGGCTCCTAAAGTCACTGAAATATATTTTCCTCCTCCGTAGTTTCTAAGGGTTTAGTTTTGTTGGGATGCATATTAATGAGTGAAATGATATTCCTGGCTATGGAAAAGTAACTGTGCTATTTCAGTATGTTTGGAATAATATGTGAGGATGTCTTGGAGGGTGAGAGAGACAGGTTACCTCGGAAAATGCCTTAAGTCAAATGAAATTTGGGATCTAAGGGTTTCTACCAATGATGATAAAGCAATAATAATGAATAGTCTTTGTTTTCAGCTACCTAAAATCTCACCCTATGACCTCATGTCTACTACCTCAACAGGTCAGAAACTCTCTCAATTTCCCAAACTGAAACCTACACATCTGTGTAAAATTGCACCAACCCTTTCTCACTTTCCTTTTTCCTATCTAAGTTTGGTTCTCTTCCTGTGCTCTGGATCCCACCCCAAGTGCCTTCTCTCAAGTATTCAATTCCTAGTGCCCTCTGTACCGGATCCTTTGCATCAGCTTTCAAACACACTCAGTCGCTTCACCTCTGAAACATTCTCCTTCAACCCTGCCTCCTTCCCCAGCCACCACCCTGTCACTGTCTTCCCCTTCACAAATAAACTGGGAAAGAATTTATCTACTCTGTCTTCCTTTTCTCACTACACACTGCTTTTTAGACCCACTTCAATCTAACTTCCATTTCCACTCCCCTGAAATAACTGTCACTAAGTCACCAATGGTCTCTAGGTTGTTAAACCCAATGGACACTTAGTCTTCACTTTACGTGATTTCTCAGCAGCATCTAACACGTTGATGACTCTCCTCATCTCTTGGGTTCTGTTCTGCCATACATGCTGTTTTTCTTCTACTATTCTTCCTCAGTCTCTTTTGCCAACTTATCCTCCTCTATTCAACTTTTAACTGTTGGAATTATTCAAAGATCAGTTCCAGACCTACTGTTCTCATGTTATATCCTCTCTAGTTGGTTACATGCATATTGATGCCTTCCATTATTTTTTAAAGATTTTATTTATTTATTCATCAGAGACAGAGAGAGAGAGAGAGAGAGAGAGAGGCAGAGACACAGGCAGAGGGAGAAGCAGGCTCCATGCAGGGAGCCCGAAATGGGACTCGATCCCGGGTCTCCAGGATCACGCCCGGGGCTGAAGGCAGCGCTAAACCGCTGAGCCACCCGGGCTGCCCAATGCCTTCAATTATTATGTATATACTAACAACACCCAAATTTCTACTTCCAGCTCGTATTTCTCAGAGCACCAAGTCACATGTCCAACTACCTACCTGGTAATTCCAGTTGGATGTTCAAAAAGTACCTCACATTTCAAAAAACAAAAATTTGAAGTCAGGGCCTCCTCTCCACCCTATCTAGTCCTTTCTTGACTTTTCCCTATCTCACCATCCCTTCATTTTCTAGGTCAGAGATGGGGAATCATCTTCAACTTTTCCCTCATCTCTCATGTTCAGTATATCAGGGTGGTAAACTATCCTATCCCTGTGTTCTCAAAATTGCTACCAAAGGTCCAAAGCTAAAGACAAAGAGCATCAAGGAACCTCCAACATCTAAATATAACCAGTGGTTTAAATGAGATGCAGCAGAACTGGTTATGCTCTTCCAAGCATCCATCTCCCTTCCTTCTCTCTAACCCCATGCATTGTACATGTGTGCCCGTGTGGGCACACACACACACACACATGCACACACTTACTTATAGTAGAGGAACATGAAGGGAGTCCCTGGGGCAAATGATGTGCCTCTTCCCCTCCCACAAGCCAACTTAGAAAATCCGATCAAATTAATTGTATTGACAAGAAAAGCCTTCAAGAAAAAGATACAAGCATCTCATTGGTTAGACATCTACTAAAGCAATAGACTTGCTAATCTGCTCTTGGTAGAAAAACAGAAATTAGAAAACAAAGAGAAATAGCACCAACTGGGGTAGCAAGATGTTTAGATTTTCCAGAAGACACCAGAGAAAAAAGCCAAAATTGACTAAATTGCTGGTACCTTCCCAAGAGGACTACAACCCAAATGATGGGAGCCCAACACCAAGAGGCTTTGGGGTACATTGCTAAGGTAAGATGTCAAAAGAAGTGGCTTCCTTCACATCAGAGAACTATACAGAGCCCCTTGCAAGGACATGTCTCAAGGTGCATCCTCATTTTGTACAAAGCTAGAAGGCACAGATTTCTAGCAGTTCAAATAGTAAATCTTTTAGCAGTTCAAATATTAAACCTTCCCACAAATGAGAAAAGTTTTTTATTTCTGAGAAAGAAACTTGAAAGAAAAATCAATAATTCTCCTGGTCTCTGGACCAACAATTTTGTAATTGTGTTAACCAAGTAATTTTCAATTTATTACCTCACCTCAGGGAATCATAAAGATAATTCTTTCCCACTTTCTATAATTGGGAACCCTTGAGGTAAGTCTCCCTAGTTTAATTACATATATGGGAAACAATATATCAAATGTATATATTTTTGGCTTAAATTCATTTTGCCAAAATTGTATCAAGTTCTACCCCATGTGCAAGAGCAAATGGGTTGAAATAGTTCAGTGAAAAACAAATATTGCTTTTACATTCACTACTTCAAACTTCATGTGTCTGACTCTTAAAAGATACACGTTGCACTTCATCAAGTGCTTTGTTCCTGATCATTCTGCAGAATCAAGAAAAAGAAATGAGTTATACACAGACATATGGGGTTGTGTTCATTTAATAATTTACTTTAAGTAATAGGAATTTAAAGGCATGATTCATGATTAGTTGAAATAATTTGTAGTTTATCTGGGTGCTGTTTTTTTATCTCTTTGAAATTCCATTTTCCCACTGGAATAATGGTGATGATTCCTATCTTACATCTATTTATAAGAATTTTAGAAGGTCTGAGATGATATATTAGAAACATTTTGAAAATCTCTAATGTTCGATGTATCATAATTCTTGATATTTTTAAGTAGGTTTGGTTTCTGTTTACAAAAATACTACTGAGGAATATCAGAGAGATAAATGGTTCCTTCTATTACACACCTTTTTCAGAATTTCTCAACATATATCAACAGCCACAGAGCAAGATAATATTTGTGATCCTTGATTACCTTAAAAAGCAAAAGATAATAAAACAAAAAGCATGGAAGAAATAAGACTGGTAACTTTTTCTTCAACCCCAAATTTATTTTAGAAATGTTAACTTCACCACGAACTATTCACCTTCAGTCTTGAGTATATTTCAAATGGATGATTTAAATTTCTGATATTCTGGTTTCCACTGACAAATTCTGCATTTTGACAAGTTTTGATGAAGTCTATTCATTCTAGACAATTTATGCAAACCTAACTTGAATAGTTAATTTTGACTTTATCCCCTTGAGTTCCTGGAACCGCCCTGATTAAATTTTAAAATATAATTACAGGTAGCACATTGAGTCAGTCAGTTAGTCAGAGAAATCCAAGCTCTGAATGCCTATTTCCTGCAGTGCACTGCATTAAGTGCTCTCTGGAGGAGGGCGGGGGTGGATGGGAACAGTCATCCATGAAATGATTTGAGGATTATTATTAAAACAACATATCACCAAGTACAAAGTACTCAAGTAGAAACTATACATAAAAGTTCAAGGAATGAAGAGTAAAGGAAGCACCTTCCCTGCTTTAATCGCCTGCCCCATATATTTAGCAAATGCGTTTGGTGACTGCTAGTAGTCATCTCTTGCTGGCATCCCAAGAAAACAAATTAAACAATGTTGCTCCACCCGACAAATGGGCAGCTTGGGTTGGTGAAGAGCAGTTTTTTAGTTTCTTTTATCTGGTATTACTTCAACAGCTTTGTTAAGTGAAGGTCCAGGCAGAGTTGTTTTTTTTTTATATTTTATTTTGGAATAATTTTAGATTTGTGGAAATGTTGCAAAAATAATACAGAGAGTTCCTATATACCCTCATCCAGTTTTCCCTAAACTTAACATTTTACTTCACCATAGTACATTTCTCAAAACTAAGAACCAACAGTGGTACATTACTATTAACCAAATTTTGGATTTCATTCAGTTCATTGATTTGCTGCCAATGTCTTTTACCAGTTCCAGGATTCAGTCCATATACTACATTACAAAGAGACTTTATTGTCTTTCTGCTGATATTTATTTTTTTATTTTTATTTTTTTAAAGGTTTTATTTATTTAATCGAGAGAGAGAGAGACAGAGAGAGACAGAGAGAGGCAGAGACACAGGCAGAGGGAGAAGCAGGCTCCATGCAAGGAGCCCGATGTGGGGCTCGATCCTGGGTCTCCAGGATCACGCCCCGGGCTGTAGGTGGCGCTAAACCGCTGAGCCACCCGGGCTGCGCATCTGCTGATTTTTAAAAATCAGCCATTTCTGGGCAATGAAGCTAATCATTGTCAAAATATTAATATGAGGAGTAATAAAAATAAATTGAGAGTCTAAAAGACACCTGGGCATACCACAGTGTCAGGTAGGTTCTTAGCCAACTTTAGCAAGAAGTAGGCATGATCTTAGAGTCAGACATTATCTCTCTTTTATTTACTTAAAAATGATGATTGAATATGAGCTTTACCATCGTTGCTGAGGTATTTTTTTTTAAATATCCATTAGAATAATTCTTTTGGTATCACATTGGATGGTCATCTACATTTTCGTATATGAAGACACAGATACAGGCTGATTGGATTTCCAATTAGGGAAGCTTACCACAGTCGCTAGAGAAATAAAACCTTAAATAGTCTGCTTATATGAATCAGAAGATAATAATGAATCTGGTACTACACTTTGAAAATCACTTTTGTTGATATTTGCCTGAGAGAAAAGTAAAGTCATTTTGTTCTGACAGTATTATAGGACCCCAGATTGATATGTTGCCTATCAATCAGATAGGGAATCTGTTAAATCTCATTCCAAATCTGTTCGAGGACTAAGTTGGAAAAACAAATATATTAGTTTTCCACACGGGTTTTCACCATTCTGTCTTTTAAGTAATGCAATCATTTTTAAAATAATAAAATATTGTTTTTAACAATAATAAAACATCATTCTAAATGAACCTTAATTTTGTGCCCTGAAACAAGGCCTCTGGTTGATCAATACAAATTATTAGGGATGAGGGATATAACACACATCTTCAGCAGTATTTCTTAAACTTCAACATGTTTATGAGTCATCTAGGGATCTTTCAGTTGGTCTGGGGATGGACACTGTGATGCTGCATTTTTATCAAGCTTCTAGATGATGCCATTGCTGTGGGCTCACTTTTGCAAAGTTTTAGCAAAACAAGGTGTTCTAGCATTTAGTGATCCCTGGAGAACACTGGAACTTCTTAGCCTGTCTCTGTCATAGAAAGAGTACCTATACCTAAAGCAAATTTTGGAATATGCCAATCTGTATCCTGAACTCTAAGGTTCAGAATGAAGAAGGGATAATTATAGGGAAACTAAATTAATAATGTCTCCCTGGAGTACAGGAACATGGTGGAAACTTTTGGAATCTGATCACTTAACTGAGGGGCCTTTTATCTCTAATCTCCACTTTTTCACCCTAGTATCAATCTAGTAAGAATGACATAGGGAAAAATTCATAAGATGAGAGTATAATTCAATTCTGCAATTTCTGCCCATATCATTATTGCTAATGCTAATCTCAAAAACACATCTTCAGTTCTTCAGACTGATCTTACATCTCCTTACCTCTCTCTGTTCCAGAGGTCTTCCTGGCTCTTGTGATTGAAATTTATTTGAGAGAGAGTTCACACGAGCATGAGCAAGGAAGGGACAGAGGAAGATGGGGAGAGAGAATCTCAAGCAAACTCGCTGCTGAGCGCAGAGACCTAACTCAGGGCCGGATCCTGAGATCAAGACCTGAGCTGAAACCAAGAGTGGGACGCTTAACCAGGCACCTCAAGGTATTTCATCTGGTTACTACAGGAAAAAAAGGAAATTTCAGAAAAATTTAAAAAGTTTGTTGGTTGCCTCAGGAGAAGAGAGGCTATGAGAACATATTCTCTTCCACAATGGATCAGAAAATTAAAAAAAAAAAAACTCAGAAGCAATAAATAGTACAAACTTCGGATCCCTCAAGATGCTGCCTTAGGATCCATCATATGGTGAGTTGGTAGCTTATATCCTGTACAGATGAATAGGGTGGAAGAACCCCGACAAACCACTCTTTGAATTGCTTCTATAAGATTCCAAATATATTCAGGATTTCTGATAAGGTTGCTATTGCTAACAAATGGTGGCAATGGAAAAGTAAGCCAACTTTCAGAGTCCACAGATAAAGAAAAGGCCCTTATCACCCACAATTCCTCTAACCCCCTGCTTCCAGCCACTGCATTGCCATCAGTGATAGGGTTGGGGGTGGAGGTGGTGGGAGGAAGTCGCCATCCAGTGAAAATCAGAATTTTGGGAAATTTCTCTCCACCAGTGTAAGCTTGACAGCTTACCAGTACCAGTATTTGAATACTTTTCTGATGAGATTAACAGTGACTTTAACAAACATGATTTTTTGATATTGTATAATGAGATGTATCAACTTTTGGAATATATGCATAAGTCAGTGAACCAATATTTTCCAAACTACCAATAAATGCATGATGTTACAGTCATCCATGGGTAAAAGATCCATTGAAAATGCAAGACAGATCTATAGATTTTAATGTGATAGAATATGTATAGCCGTTGATACGATTTCAGATTATACAATGCAACTAACCTTTAGGAAACTTAAAACTTCTCAATCTTTGGTGTAATATCAAAGATGAGTATTCATAATTATCTGAAAAGCTTTTAAATTCTCCCTTTTCCAACCACATACATGACCACATTTTATTTATATACCTCAACCGAAACAGTATGTCACAATTGGTTAAATGCAGAAGTAAATATAAATCCAGCTATTTCCTATTAAGCTAGACATAAAAGAAATTTGCAAAGCATGTAAAATAATGCCACTCTTCTAATTTTCTTTGTTTTAGAAAATACAGTCATTTCCATAGACTGAGTATATTATCATAAAATGGGCTTATTGTTACTATTTTTAGATAAGTAAATACGTACTTAATTTGTTCTGTTTTAATTTTTATATGGTATATATTGACATAATCTAAATAAACAAAAGCTTTTTGGGGTTCTCAATAATTTTTAAGAGTGTACTATAAAAGTTTGAGAACTGCTACTCTAAGCTAAGGACTATGCTTCATTACCTTTCATTTCATTTTATTTTATTTTATAAATTTTTATTTAAATCCTATATAGTTAATATACAGTGTACCTTTCTTTCCTTTCCTTTCCTTTCCTTTCCTTTCCTTTCCTTTCCTTTCCTTTCCTTTCCTTTTCTTTTCCTCATTTGAGAGAGAGCTGAAAGAGAACAGGAGGAGGATACAGTCTTCACTGTGTTCAGAGCCCAACATGGGGCTCCATTTCATGACCCTAAGATCATGACCTAAACTGAAACGAAAAATTGGACGCTTAACTGACTGTGTCATCCAGGTACTCCCTTTCATTTTAAATATTGTGTCTCTGATAATTGTTCAGAATGTTTGTTATATTTTATGTTTGTGAAATGTATAGCAGATAATTTTTTTATAAAATTGCTCCCCTCAGCGCCTGTCACCCAGTCACCCCCACCCCCCTCTCACCTCCCCTTCCACCACCCCTAGTTCGTTTCCCAGAGTTAGAAGTCTCTCATGTTCTGTCTCCCTTTCTGATATTTCCCACTCATTTTAGCAGAGAATATTTTATTTCACATAGTAATTCTAAGATTATGGAAAATTAAAACATAAATATGGAGAAAAATTAAACAGTATTGACTGAAAATAAACAAAAGAAACAAATATTTGTCTAGTCTGAGTGATCTAATCACTACGTATGGGTTAATTTTTATGGAAAATACGTCCTCAGCTACCAACAAGGGGACTTACAAATATACCTAATATGGCACTTGGAAGACATGAGGAGGTATAATTCTACATTTGGTCTTGATTATACAACAAGATAGCCCTCATAGAAGCTTTTAGACTTTTTGGATTTGCTTGTGTACTGGTTTATCTTTCCCAACTGGAGTTCTTTGATGACAGGCAATAGTTTCTTTTTGACTGCTAGAGCCAGAGGATCTGACACAAAGTATGACTTAATAAATATGTGTTGAATGAATGAATCAATGGAAAAAATTATTAGACACATAAAAGCCATTCCAGGTTGTTATTTAAATTATATTTATTATTGCTCTACTATCAGAAACACAAGCCAGAGGCACCATATACATTCCAAAGATATAAATAAAAGCTCCCTTGATGAATTCAAACAATCAGAACACATTTTAAGAGATATTATTTTAGTGAAACTGAACTTTGATTGTGGTGTTGCTTTCCCTGATCAGGTAAGAGCCAGTAATATGCATCACCAGGGGTGCCTAGCCAGCTGGGTTGATAGGGCATGCAACATTTGATCTCAGGGTCATGAGTTTAAGCTCCACATTGGGCTTGGAGCCTACTTAATTCAAAAAAGAAAAGAGAAGAAAGAAATAAAAGAGAAAAGTAAAGAAGAGTTTATTGACAAAGAAGAGACATGTGGAGCTATATACACTCTGGAAATATTAACAGGTAGAAAAAAATTGTTTATCCAAACAGCTCACCTTACTGCTAAGGATCAAACTACTTGGAAAATAGAGCAAAAACTGCTCTTGTATCCTATAGCATCATGGCCAAGTTTAGAATATACTGAAAAAAGTTAAAAGCTTCAAGGGAATGATTAGAAATTATTTCAAAATCATGATCTGAAGACTTATTTCTAGAAGGAAACTTCTGGTTTCCTAATATATCTCTGGCTTCTGGAAAGGCCAGTACATGCATTAGGTCTCTTTCATAGTGTGGAGTATACAGAGATGACAGTATTTACCACACGATACATGATTACTCTTCATGTTTTTAATATTTGTAAAGTCTTGATGTTTAAGTCACTAATTTTTTTCGGGTAGGAAAGGGTGTGACTCTAACATCTCCTCCCAAAATTGTACTGCTTTTATTCTTCTGGACTTTAACTTCTTTCAAAGGAGAGCAGCTATTTTGAGAGTATTATTGACACTATGAATTCCGGTAATAAGTTTTCAACTAACTCCCTGGGTCAGTAAAGCCTGAGAAACAAACCTCATTAATCACTTATAGAATAAACAAAAAAGAGAACTCTTAAAATTCCTTGAGATAAGTAGTTTAAGTGCCAAAAACAGCTCTTGGGTACCTATGAAACATCCACAGATGAGATGCTAGTTTTGTAATAGTTCTATTGTTCTTATCAAAAGAAACTTCTAGGAGCTTTGTTTCATATGAACATTATATTGAGCAAAAAGCAAAACTGTTCACAGACAGGGAGACTTCAAGCTAAAAGGGGTTGGGAGCTCAGCTTTTAGCAGTTACAGCTCAGTTTATAAAATATGAATGAGGGAATACATTGTTGTTTTTTTTTTTTTTCAATTTTGATTGGTTACTAAAAACTTAGTCTTTTTAGTGTGTGCAAGCTTAATTGTGTGTAGCTGATTGGGTAGGAAACTATAAGGTGACATTGACCTATAAAACGCTTAACTCTTGTTTTAGGCCAGTCAGAATTTTGGGGAAATCAGGATAGTTTAAGTTTTGGTTACATGACTATAAGTGCTGGGCTAGGCATATTTTCAAACTGTGGCCTTCATGTTGGTTTTTCTTTAACAATCCTTTCCAAAAATTATATGGCATAATTCAAAGTCAGGAAGCATTAATTTACTTTGTGTTTGTCAAATATTTATACCACATTGTAAATAAAATATCTTCTAAGCCCCAACTGGTGCCCCTTATTCTTATGCAATGGATTTGTATTTTGTGCCTTTGGAAGAATTTTTGTGACATAAAGAGCTCAAGTCATATTGTAAAATAATCAATCCAATTTTCTGAACAGAAAGTTGGTCATTTATTAGTTTGGATCATTGAATTCATCTGGCGTCCAAAAGTTGTATTTCAGGTTATCTCATATGTCAGAGCTAAAACAAATAAGCAAAACAATATATTTATTAAATATATAAAATAAGTGTTTCTTTGAAAATAACTACACTCTATTGGAAATGTGTCCTGAAAATATCAGACAATGAAGCAATTAATGGGAAAAAACAAATAGCTGAAATGGACATCAAGGTGAGAAGCACTTTACACGGACCACTATTTAATACATACACTAGAATTGTGCTTCAACATCTTTTAAGCTCTAAGCTACTTGAGCACAATTATGACGTCTTTTTTTTTTTCTCCATAATGTTTGGCATAGTCTCATACCTGGAACTATAAAAACAGCTAATTAGCATTTATTGGATGTGTTTCTACATGTTAGTATAATTAGCCTCATTTACAGGTCAAGATATTGAGTCTCACAGAGATTATGTGACTTAATTGAGATTTTATACCATCTAAGTGACTGACTAAAGCCTAAACACAGACTTGAATATAGAGCCCACTGCTTCCATCATACTCATTCACACTGTTGATTTATCGGGTAGCTTAAATATATATTTGCTGAATTGACCAATGCTTTTTGACTTCTTCAGAATAGGGATTTTATTCTGATCACAGAAATCCTTTCACTCAACTCACACAACCGTTATTACAAATAAGCTATGAAGGAAAAATAGGAAGTCTCTATGTTAAGCAACTATGGTCTCATTTGTATGGTACCTCTGAATAAATCTAAATCCATTTCAGGATTGTTTTGTGTCCTTATGAGGAAATGATATTTTATATGTAGGGAGAAATAATAAGTCTAGAAGATACTTCCAAAATATTTTTTCAGTCTATTTTTTAGAGGAAGGCTGATACGTATCCTCTTGCTTCCCCCTCTTCTTCCTTGTTTTTGATCTGGTTATTCCTCTTTAAATAAGCAACTTAATATTTTATGACTTATTGCAGCCAAACCGATAGGTCAATGACTTTAAGGCTCAACCTTTTTTCCCTCTATTGTATTGCATAATTCAAAGCCATTTTTTAAAAAATCTAAGTATAATTATTTTAGTTTTCTAATCACAATTTGGTACTTGTGGCTTCATAGCAGATTTTGATGGAGTTTGTATTCTGGAAGATGCAGTTTTGATGTTTTCAACATCCTGTTTAAACGAATTTAAATGCGTTAAAAAATGCAGTATGGATACCAAACTACTGGATTATCAGAACACCCAATGTTGATACTGACACATATAATTTCAAATTAAGACAGTTTCTAACAGTAAAGCAAAAGGAATTCTTTTGTCTCTGGGGGACATTTTCATAAAATTAAAATGAGGAATGCAGAAAAATTTAACCATTGGGTAAGCACTTTCTTCGCTTGGCTTCCATGACACTCTCTTCATTTTCCCTTCTCATTCTCCTTTCTTGGGTCCTCCTTTTCTCTCCGGCTCTTTATGTAGGGCTGTTCCAGCGATCAGTCCTTGGTCCTCTTTTCTTTCTCAGCTCTTCATCCACACTCACTGTAATGATTTAAAATACCATCTATAAGCCAATGACTCCTAAATTCTTTATCTCTAGTCCATAGCTCTCTCTCCTGCTGCTCAATCATACATCTCAACTGCCAACAATCATCACTTGACTACTACGTGTCTCAAACTCAATTATTTGAGAACCGAAATCTTGATCTTATCCTTCAGATTTGCTCTACCTGAAGTGTCTCTAGTCTCACCCTTGCAGTCGCAGAGTTCAAAAGTCTTGGGGTCATCCTCGACTCTTGGCTTTATCTCAAGAACCTCATTCAATCATCAGGAATTCGACCTTGCACAAGAATCTGATCACTTCTCACCATTAGAACCACTCTGGTGGTTCAGGCTCCTATCATTTCTCCCCTCCTTTCACCTTCCTCCCCCTAAATAAAGTCTATTCTCCAAAGAAGAACCTGAAAGACGCTTTCAGAATGTAAAAGACAAATCATGCCGTTTCTTCTCTCAAAATCCTCCAGGAGATGTGAATCTCACATAAAATAAAAGCCGAAGTTCTCACAAAATCCGACACAATCTGTTACTTCTAAGCCCTTACCCCCCTCCCTTTCTCACATTATCCCTGGCTTCCAGGCTGTTACCCAAACATAGCATGCTTGCTATCAACTAGGAGTCCCAGAATTGTGTTTCCATTGCCTGGACAGCTTTTCTCCTAAATAAACAGCTTTACTCGAACAAGCAGCTCTTCTCTCAAATAACCGCATCATTGACCCATTCATTCCTGCTTTCAAGTCTTTGCTTAATGTAACTTTTTCAATGAAGGCTATTCTGACAATCCCCCCTTAAAAGCTGCAACCTGTGCCTTTACCTTCCTCTATCCTATCCTATCTTCTCTGGGCCACGTGTTACTTCATAGCTGGCCACCCTATTCGTGTGTTCATTTCAGGTCTCCTTCCAGTGGGATGTAAACTTTATACAATAAAGCCTCCTTTGTTCCAATATTTTGCTGGCTCGGCACATAGTAGGCACTATGAACGGGGATCTCTGAACTCATCATTACAGTATTCATACAGCTGGGCGAATCCTCTATTAAACTCTCCTCAAAACTAAATTTCATCTTTTTAAATGGCGGAAGCTCACAAACTAGTCCACGTTTTTTAAGACCTTCCTGACCCCGGAAGTAAAAGACTAAGCAAAGGAGCCTGAGGGGGAAGCTACTTCCGTTTCCGTACAGACGCCAAGGCCAGCAAACAGCATGGCGAAGGCCGGGGGGAAGAGCGGCGGCGGCGGAAAGAAAGGCCTGAAGCGGAAAGCGTCCGCCGAAGAGCCCCAGGAGGCTGCAGCCGCTGAGGATGGAGCGACGGAAAGTGGGGTCCAACCTCCGAAATCGGCTGCCTTTCCCCCAGGCTTCAGCATTTCGGAAATTAAGAACAAACAACGGCGACACTTAATGTTCACGCGGTGGAAACAGCAGCAGCGGAAGGTAGGACGCGGCCGAGGCGGCAGGGCGCTTGCGCCGCATCCTCGACGCGCGTGCGCGGCAGTGCGGGGGGGGGGGAGGGGAGGCGGGGAGTCGCGTCTGCGCGGCGGCGCTCGCCGGGTGCCCGCGGAGGCGGTACCTCCTCGAGGCGGGTGACACCCGTTCCTGTGTCCCGGTCCCCTCGCACGACTTCGGAGACTTTCGCCAGGTTCAGCTTTTTGCCTCAGCGTCGAGGATTCGCCTCCTTTCCGGCCCCTCCCTCGGCCCCCCGCGCTGGGAGCGGAAGCCCGATGTCCCGCCCTCCTAGCCCCCAGAGCCCCCCTCCCGACCTGGACGCCCTCCCTGCCCACCCGACTTCGGCCAGTTCCAACAGCCTAAGACAGGCGGTGTATAAACCCAGAACCACGCTGCTCCGCTTCCTGGGCAGCAACAATACCGAAATTATTTCTGTAAAGTTTCTAGTAATTGTAGTTACAGCGTTGTCTTCGTCCTGTTCTCGGAGAGGAATATGAAGAGTTAAAGCTCAAGGAGTGCTTATTTGTGCATAAATTGCCCTTGGAAGCAAGCGTTTGTTACGTCATAAAAGTTCACGCGCGTACTCTTTTTGCTTGCCTGACTCCTCTTACTAGGTAGGTTTTATGAGGCCGTGAATTGTGCCTTACTCAGAAGTGCCAAAGTGGAGTACGTAGGGAATCTAACTCATTCTAGGTGAAAGCGTATGCAGGGTCTCCCAGAAGATTTTTTTTTTTTTTTAAGATTTTATTTATTCATGAGAGACACAGAGAGAGGCAGAGATACAGGCGGAGGGAGAAGCAGGCTACATGCAGGGAGCCCGACGTGGGACTCGATCCCGGATCCCCAGGGTCACACCCTGGGCTGAAAGCGGCGCTAAACCGCTGAGCCCCCCAGGCTGCCCTCCCGAGAGATTTCTTGACACTAATCTGAGCCCTGATGGATAGAAGGTAGCTAGGCACTTGGGGGGGGGGGGGGAGAAGAAAGTACATTCGATTGTGTGTTAAGCATTCTGTTCAGACATCTCCGGAAGGTACCGATTTACAGTACAGTTGTAACTCATCTTGCTAGTTCTTAATTAATTCTAAAAACAGACTTCGATTATAAGATTTATGGATAACTAGTGGTGGTTTATTGGAAGCAATATGAAAACTCATCTCCCGTTGTCATTTATTTTTAATACTTGCCAAGAGAAGCAACCAGCATGGCCGTGGTTTTCTTTAGAAATGCAACTTGTTAGGGATGCAAAGTAAAACAAAAACTTAACTAGTTTAGATATACATTTTACATTTTTTACTTAACTTGAGGCTTTATAGTGAAAGAAAACGGTAGTAAAACGTTAAGTATTCAAACTTGCCAATTTAGATTTTTTTTGAGGGAGCAAGAGCTTTATTATTTATTGATGGGCCAACGTATTTGGTTTATAATAACAAGTGTGAAAGTCTTTGTCAGGACGTTTAATACATTACAAGATTGCTCAGTTTAAGTATTCATAGCATTAGAAATGTGTAGTTTCAGCATGTGTTTGTGATAAAACTGGTGGTTTCTCAATATTTTTTTTTAACTTTTTAGGAAAAGTTGGCGATTAAGAAAAAACTTAAAAAAGAGAGAGAAGCTCTTGGTGATAAGGTAAATAAAATTTTTAGTCATGTGCTTTCTGTCTTATTTTGAGGAATGCTCCCTGATAGTTATGTTGTATCACTTTCTTTTGTAATTTACTATAGAATATTCCCAATATGTAAAAGATGTGAAAATAAAATAACAAATCCCTTTCTATTCTTTACCCAGCTGAGAAACAGCACATTAGCAGATAATATTCAAAGTCTTTTATGTGCTTCTTCCTATTTAATTTCCCCTCCAAGGATAATCACTTATGAAATTGCCATGTTTTGTTTCTGTGCACTTCTTTTTTTGTGTCCCTAAAGGATGAACACATAGTGATATTTTACATTTTTTCAAAATTTCACGTAAATGGTATGTCTGTTTCAATGTGCTCATTTTTCTTAATTTTATGTGTTTGAGAGACAGAGACTCATCTTCCTGACTTTGGGAATGGGGAAGCTCTATGCCTGTAGTTGGAGTTCTTGTGACTTGAAGCAAAGGCTCTTTCTTTGTCAGGCAAGACTGGGGATGGGCAGGACAGAGCCTCTTCTGTTGAGAATGGGGAGTGGAAGGGAAGTGAGATACCTGGATGGATTATGGCAAAAAGAGCAGAGGTAATGCTTCCAGAAAGGGTTTGGCTATTTTTGTGATATTGATAAGAAATGAAGTCTTTCCACTGGAAATTTTTAATAGAACTACTAAATACATCCACAACCAAGTTATTTTCTTTTAATTTTATTTTATTTATAAGCTACTGTTAGGTCGTGATACATACTTGCAAAATTTTTAAAACATACAACTGTCCACTACCCCCTTCTCTTAAGGTGAGGTACCAAGTAATGATAAACATTTTTGAGGAAGGGAAAGTATGAATACTATATAAAAACCAAACATTCTGCTTTTTCATGCCTTCTTTTAATAGGATTAGGTTAAATCCCATGAAATTGCCAGCATTAGACTGTTCTGACCTGCAGAATCCTATCAAGCAATGTTTGCCTCTTAACTCTCAGTGATCAGTCAATTAAAACAAATATGCCAATGACCATTTGGAAATTTCACTACTCTTGTTTCTGGAACTGAAAGATAACTTTCTAGAACTGCTTCCTTTTAAAAATTACCTAAAACTTAATATTTGTTTCGTAAAATAATAAAAAATAAAATCCTAGTTTACTTCTTCATATTCTCTGCTAGTGTACATATGTTTTGAATTTGTTTTAGTCAGTGTATGCTTACAGTTCTGTGTTTCTGCTCCTTAGCATTTCATTTATACAACTTTTTGGTCTAAGCTGAGTATGCATGTTGCCAATTTTGCAGTATTCATAGTCACAGTCATTACCCTGCTGTTGGATATTTGCCCTATTTGCTATTCATTTCCATTAATAATAATGATACTGCTTATTTCTTTATATAAATTGCTCCTCCTTTTCATTCCTTACCATAAATGCCTCAGATTAGAATTACTAGTTCAGCAGATAGATTTGTAGCTTTTGTTACTTATTTCTGAATAGCTATCTGGAAGTATTAGAACAAAGCCATATATATATATGTATATGTATATATGTGTATATATATATGTATACACCTTTGTACAGCCAACTCTTGAACAACATGGAGGTTGGGGTGCAGACCACCATCTCCACTCCTACACAGTTGAAAATCCCAAAAACTTAACTATTACTAATCTTACTGTTGACCTGAAGTGTACTAATAATGTAAATAATCAATTAACATGTATTTTATGTGTATTGTATACTGTATGCTTACTGTAAAATGAGCTGAAGAAAAGAAAGCGTTATTCAGAAAATTACAAGAGAAAATATATTTATAGTCTTGTTAAAAAGTTGCAAATAAGTGGACCCACACGTTTCAAATCCATGTTATTTAAGCATCAACTGTATTTTTTTTCATTCTGTTTGATATTCTTCTAGTGGATAATTGTTTTAATTCCATTTCTTTTGGCTACTCCTGCATGGTTTTAAATCTTTTTATTCAGTTGGCAATTCTTCCAGTATGTTTATGTCTCTGTACAGAATTAAATTAAAAAAAAATAGAAAAGAATTAAAAGAAAAAAAAATTAAAATCATTCGATTGTCTTCTTAGGATTGATGTAGTGATGGAAATGAGGAACAGATTTAGTTTTTGGATATTTGGAAATTTCTGTTATTCATCCCCAATCAAAATGCAAAATTGTTAATGTAAATTGCTTCTAAAACTTAATCTTTTTTCCTTTTATTTAGGCTCCACCAAAGCCTGTACCAAAGACCATTGACAACCAGCGAGTATATGATGAAACTATAGTAGATCCTAATGATGAAGAGGTAATATTAGAAGTCTTAAATAAATTTGGATGGCCACATTTGATAAATTATTTGTTCATATGTTGATATTTAATTTAAAGTACCAGCTGGTGAAGTTGTATAATAGACTCTGTCAGCTGTAATTTTGGCATATTATTTGCTATAGTTGATTTCATAATTGAATTTCTCAGATGATATAGAAAAAGGCAGTGATTACTTATTTTCTAGAAATGTATGATATGTGTAGGTGAACTTTTTGTTGTTTAAAATCTTATGTAATGCTTCTGTTGTTTTTAATATCCTCTGAAAAGCATTCTTCATACTATAGATTTTTGTAGTTTTAGACATTTTGATATAAGGATAACATTTGGTGGTATTTTCTGTGTCCTCATAAAACTCTTGGTTTCAAGATAATAATCCACATGTCACTTCACATTTTCTTCTTAAATATTTGTGACAGTACAGTGAGAGAATCAAGGTTTTTAAACTTTTTTTTTTTTTTTGGTATAGTATATTTGGTTTTGGGTATGTTTGCTTTCAAACATTGCTGTTAGTGACATTCTTTAACGTTTTCAGTTATAGTCTTTCATACATTCAGTCAGTCTTCCAGTGAATGTTTATTGATTGCCTGCTGTGTATTGGAATCTGTTTTAGGGAGTTGGGATCTATCAGTGCACCAAACACTCTGCCATTTATACACAAAAGATGTCAGCCCACCCGGAACTTACATTCTAGGGAGAGAGACAAACAGTGAACATAATAAAACGAATTATCATATGTTAGCAGGTGATAGGTTACTAAAGTTAAAAAAATAGGGAGAAGGAAGGGTACTTGTGTAGCTCAGTCAGTTAGTGTCCAGCTTGATTTCTGCTCAGGTCGTGATCTCAGGGTTGTAAGATCAAATCCCAAATTGGGTTCTGTGCTCAATAGGGAGTCTGCTTGAGATTTTCTCTCTCCCTCTCCCCCATGCTCTCATTCTCGCTCATTCTGCTCCCCCCCTCCCCAAAATAAATGTTAAAAAATAGAGTGAAGTAGATTCAGGGCTTCTTGAAGTAGAGTTTGCAATTTTATATGTATAGGAGTGTGTGTATGTTTGATTTAGTTTAACATAAATACAGAATTAATAGAAAAGTGGGAATTCATTGTATATCCTTCACCTAGATTTCCTTAATATTACACATGCTTTTCTTTTGTATTCTCTCTGATATGCTTGAGAGTAAATGGCAGACATGAAGCCTGTGTACTCCTATATAATTTAGTGCATTTTACTTATAAACAAGTGTATTTTTCTTGATAATCACACAACTAACATTGATGATGATGAGCATGATGATGATCTCATCTACACAGCTCATTCGATTGTCTACAGTTGTCCAAATGGTATCCTTTTTAGCAAAAGAAAAATTCCAGCTTATGCTTTTTACTCTGTTACAATGACTTTAACCTCCCTTAGTTTGGAATAGTTCTTTGGACTTCCTTTGCTTTTTTTTTTTTTTTCTTCCTTTTTTTTGTAATTTAGTGGACTCCCTTTGTTTTTAATGACATTGACTTTTTGAAGAGTGCAGTCTAGGAATTTTTGTGAAATGTCACTAATATGACTTTGATATTTGCTCGTAATTATATTCAGTTTTTGTAATTTTGACAGGTATACCACAGATATGATATTGTTTTGATGCCTCTTATTAGGAGTAATGTATTGTTGGTTTTCCCATGCAGCTTTTTGTTTTTCCCTTTGTAATAACTGTTTGTAGGGGATATACTTTGAGATTATATAAACATATGTTATTCTTCAAACTTTCACTCAAGATTTTGCAATTACAAATAATTTTTTCCGGTCTGATGGAGCAGAGATTGTATCTCAGTATAGTTTTAAATTTTTGTTCACTTGTTATGAATGAGGTGGAACATCTTTTTATGCTTTTTTTCTTTTTAATCAGTTTGTTCATGTCTCTAGCCTATTTTTCTGTTGGTTAGGGTTGCAGTTCTATATAATGATGGTCAGGGTAGGCTTCATTGAGATGGCCTTTTAGGAAAGACTTGAAGGATATAAAGCAATTGGCCTCCTTGCAGTTCTGCCTCATTTGTTTCCTAGGAATGACCAGTGTAAAAACTAGTGCATAAACAGTTAATGCAAAAGCTCTAACACTTAGAGCTCCTCCTGGAGCATGTTCAGTGTGTTTTAAGAACAGCAAGGAAGTCAGTATGCTGAAATCAGTGAGCAAGAGAGAGGGTTACAGAAGAGGTGCCAGGGAAAGTATTGGGAAAAGCAGAAGCCAGAGCAGTGACTTTGTTGACCATCATGAGGACTTAGGCTTTTATGCTTAGTGAAATGAGCCATTGGATGGTTTTCAACAGAGGAATGATATGATCACATTTAATTTTTAATAGTAATCAGTTGCTATACTGAGAATGTAATTAGAGAAGTAAACAGATATTTAGAAAACTACTGAAGTAATCCAGGAAAGAGATTATGATGATGATGACTTGGGCTACAGTTACAATGAGTATTGAGAATCCATTTGATTCTAAGGTTTGTTTTTTTTCCCAGGTATATTTTGAAATTAGAGCCATTGTAATTTTTTGATAAATTGGACATGGGGTGTGAGAAAGAATATTCAAAGATGGTATTGAGGTATTTAGTCTGAGCAATTAGAAAGAAGGATGGAATTGTCATTGACAAGATATGGAAGAGGTCTTGGCCAGAGATAAATTGGAAATCATAGATACTTAGAGGTTACAAATATGTAAAATTTTCCTAAATATTTACCTAGGGGAGAATTTATTGGGTCATGAGATGTTTAAATGTTCAACATTATATAGTGGTGCCAAAATGTTTTTCAAAGTAGTGGTTGTATCATTTTTCACTTGTGTTTAATAAGGGTAATATTTCTGGTCATCTACATTCTGACCAGTACTTCTACATTCTGACCAATACTTTGCCAGTGATAAAGGACTATCTCATTGTGGTTTGAGTTTGCATTTCCATGATTCCTAAAGTGGTTGAGCATCTTTTCATATATGCACTGTGTTTTTGCTAACGTTACGCCAGCTCATTCATGTCTTTTGCCTAGTTTTTTATCCTATATTTTATTGATTATAGAACTTCTTTTTTATTTTGGATACTAATCATATATGTATAAGTATCTTCTAATTTCTGGATGTCTTTTTCCTTTTTCTGTGCTGTCTTTGGTGAATAAAAGTCCTTAATATAGTTGAGGTTTTAAAGTTTTAAAAAATATTTATTTATTTATTTTGGTCTTAGGTAAGAAATCTTTATCCTGTGATCATATGTTCTCATATTTTTTAAAGGACTGATTTTCACATTTATGTGCTTAATCATCATGAATCAATTTCTTCGTTTGGTATGAGAAAGAAAAGCAATTTTTTTCTTCCCTTACCCCTTTTTCTGCCCCTACTATATGTAACCAGTTTCCCCAGCCTTTGGAGTAGATACAACCTTTCCCACAGTGAATTACAATGTTTTCATACATCAGGTATCCATACATGTTTGTCCTTTTTTGGGCTATTGATCAGTTTGTTGCTTTATCGCTTCTTTATTTTCTTTCTTTTCTTTTCTTTTCTTTTCTTTCTTTCTTTCTTTCTTTCTTTCTTTCTTTCTTTCTCCTTCTTTATTTTCTTAATTATCTTAATGGTGAATTTTGATATTTGTTAGAGCAGGATGTTCTTCACCTCCATCTTCTTTCTGGTCTATCTCTTCAGGAACATTCTCTTTCTGCACCTTTGGTCTGCCATATAAAATTATAAATTAAAGCAGATCACTTAGGGAATCTATTTATATATTGCTTTTTTAAGGTAGGTCTTCTTTACTAAAAATGTGTTTCAAAGATTTTTATAATTTTCTTCATGCCAGTTTTACACATAAATCTTGCTAGGGCTCTTGCTGGGTATTTTATGTTTTTTATTAGTGTAAATCACATCCCTTTAAAAATTATTTTATTTGCTCATTTATAAAAATGCTATTGATTTTTGGATTGTGATCGTCTAAACAGTAGCTTACCTAAATTTGTTTCTAATAATTTGTTTAAATAATTTTCATTTCATGACATCTCATATCAAATAAATAGAAGTATCAGTAGTGTTATCTGTGCCATGTTCCTGATTTTAAAGAGAATCCTCCTAATATTTCATCATTAATGTTTGTGTCTTCAATTTTAGATTCTCTTTATGCATTAAGGAAAATCCATTCTTTTCTTGCTGGCAGGGTTGTTTGTTTTTATCATGAATATATAAAATGTTATCAGATGCTTTTTCTGAAAATATTTAGATAATTATGATTTTTCTGCAAATATTGAGATGGATATACAGTTTTTCTCCTTTGTTGTATTAATGTAGGAAATGAAATAGATTTTCTAATGTTTAGTATCTTTTGCATTCTTGGGATAAATCCAATTTAATTAAGATGTTTTATCTTTTACACTGTTTTGGTTTATCAGTACCTTGTTTAGAGTATGTACATCTGTGTTTATAAGGGGGACTACAGTTATGTTCCTTTCCTTTTTAAAAAAAAATTTATTTATTTATTCATGAGAGAGAGAGAGAGAGGCAGAGACACAGGCAGAGGGAGAAGCAGGCTCCATGCAGGGAGCCTGATGTGGGACACTATCCCCAGGACTCCAGGATTACACCCTGGGCCGAAGGCGGAGCTAAATCCCGAGCCACCCAGGCTGCCCTTCATTAGTTTTCCCCTGATCTTTATTCCTTTCTTCTACTTACCTAAGATTTCATTTATTCTTCTTTTTCTCTAGTTTCTTAAAATGGAAGCTTACATTATGATTTTATACTTTTATTTCTTTTTAATATAATCAAATAAAACTATGGTTTTCCTCCTAAGCACTGCTTTAGCAACATCCCATACATTTTGATAGGTTTACTGTGCTTTCATTTTCATTCTGCTCGAGATATCTTTAATTTCTCTTGTGATTTCTTCTTTGTCTCATCGATTATCAGGAAGTGTGTTAATTTCCAAATATTTGAGGATTTCCCAGATATATTTCTGCTATTGATTTCTAGTTCAGTTTTTTTGTGGTTCTTGGAACATACGCTGTTTGATTTTAGTCCTTTTCAAGTAAAGATGTGTTCTGGGGCAAGATCTCTTCTGTACAATGTTCTGTGTTCCTTTGGAAAACATGTATATTCTGCTGTTTTGAGAGTTTTAAATTGATTGTGTTGTTCATGTTTTCTATATAGTTGCTGAATTCCTAATTCTATCAGTTACTGAGAAAGGAGTATTGAAATCTCCAACTATAATTGTTGATTATTCATTTCTTCCATTCCTTTCAGTTTTTGCATTCATGTCTTTTTGTTTGTTTTTTGTTGTTGTTGTTAGGTACATACCTATTTAAAAAAAAATTTTTTTTTTTACTTTTTTTGGGGTTACATGCCCATTTATAATTATTAAATTTTCCTAACGTATTGATTCTTAATCCAGTGTCTCTTATTGTCTCATCCCTTAAATTGCCCATTACAAAATTTTTTTTTTTGGAACATTTCTTTTCTTAATGTCTGTTTTGTCTCATATATACATGGCCAACACACTTTCTTATAGTATATCTTCTTTTTTCATGCTTTCACTTTTTACCAGTTTGTATCTTTGAATTTAAAGTGTCACAGGCATCATATGCTTGGATATTGCTCTTTTATTCTTTTATTGACAATTAGTATTTAATGTTGATTTTTGATGTAGTTATATTTACATCTGCCATTTTGCTTTTTTCAACAGATTTCATCTTTATTTTTATTCTGTTCCTCCTTGACTGCTTTCTTTTGTATTTTTTTAATGTATTTTTTAAAGATTTTATTTATTTATTCATGAGAGACAGAATGCTTTCTTTTGTATTAAAAATATCTTTAGTATGCTATTTTAATTCCTTTTAATCTTTTAAATTTTATATTTAGGCTTCTTTTAGCAGTTTCTCTAGGAATTATATCCTCCTTTAATTTATCACTATCTATGTCAGGTAAATACAGACGTGATTCTGGTAAACTATAGCAGGTTTACACCAGCATAGCTTTGTTTCCTTCACTCTTGTTTATGGTATTGTCATATATACAGCATCTGCCTAGGTTATAAATCCAGTGTTTTAATTTCTGCTTTAAATAATATCATTAAAAAAAAGAAATTAAGAGTATACACATATAACACACACAAAGAGTCTTTTATGGTTACTTTGTATTTACCATTTATAGTACTCTTCTTTCTTTTCCTTTACAGCTAAGTTACCATCCGGTCTTATTTTCTTTCAGCTTGTAGGATTTCCTTATGTTTTTGTTTTTATAATCGATCTAATAGCTAATTATCTCAGTTTTTGTTTATCTGAAAATATACTTCTTTTCCTTCAATTTTGAAAGAATTTTGCAAATTATAGAATTTTTGGTTGACTTTTTTTTTTTTTTAATTTGGAACCTATTCCATTGCATTTTGACCTTCATAATTTCTGATGAGAAATCAGCTATTTTAATATTTGTCCCCTGCACATGATTTTTATTTCTTTCAGAATGTTCAGTTTTGGCTCTTAGCAGTTTGACTTTGATTTGTTTAGGTTCTTGTTCTTTTTATCCTACTTAGGGTTTGTTGAGCTTGTATCTGTATGTTAGAATTTTTCACCCATTATTCTTCAGATACTTTTTTCTACCTTCTCTTTCCTTCAGAGACTTCTTTTCACACACTTTTGAAATGGTTAACATTGTCCTACAGGTTTCTTTAGTTTTGCTCCTTTTTTAATGATTCTTTTCTCTGTTATTCAGATTGAATATTTATTAATCTAATTTCAAATTCATTGATTTTTTTTTTCTTGCCATCTTAGATCCGCATTAAGCTCCTGTATTCTCTTAATTCCTTGAATATATTTATTATGGCTGCTTTGAAATTTTCACTAAATTCAACATGTAGGCTCACTCAGAGACCGTTTTTATTGGCTGCTTTTTTCCTGATTATGGGTTATACTTTCCTGTTCCTTAGCATATCTAATTTTTTGGCTGAAAGCTAAACATTTTAGGCAATATATTATAGTACCTGGACTGTTCTATTGTTTGATTTTTTTTGTTCTAGTAACTTGCCTGGACTTAAAATCTGTAATGAATCTGTCTTCCCATGAGTAGCACTATCAGTGCAAGGTGAACAAATCTTTTAGGATTTCTGAAGAAAAAGAAAAGGAAGAGAGCCCAGTAGGATACTGCCCAGGATATATAATATCTTGACAGAGAAGAGAGTTATCTGGAGAAGGAAGTTTAATACAGCTTATATATGTTTTTTGTTACATTGAGAATTGCAAGTCATCATGACAAAGGACATTTCAGAAAATTACAAACTTTATCTTATGCTTTTAGTATGTGCAAGATTGCAGGCTTTGGAGGTATGGGAACAGAATTTAGGGAGATTTTTACTCCTGTTTAGTTTAAAATGTTTCTTTTAGGTTATTATTTTTTAACAAAGCAGATACAGTGTGTGGTAGGGTAGCAATAGAGTGCATGCTTTGAAGTTTGGTGAACATTTACCATACTTGGTAAAAGTATGGCTTCCTTGGGAGCCCAGGAGCAGGGCCCACAAACATTAAAAGTTGAATTTCCTTTATCAGCACTATGTGTCTCTACTTTTTTTTTTTTTTTTTTTTTTAATTGTTATTTTAAGCCTGGCTTCCTAGAGATTGTCCCTGTGTTTGTGTGGCTTAATGGTAAGCCAGTGATTTGGGTGGAGATTATGTTGAGATACCTTGAGCCTCTAAACGTCTATCAGCTGAGCTGGGTGTGTGTTGAGGACTGCATTGAAAGTTGCAGCCAGTTCTCAAGTGTTCCTAGCCTTTCATATGAAGTGGTTTCTTAGAACTCTCCCGTGTGTAATTCAGCTGTCAGCCAGAGATTCGTGGAGATTATTGCAGCCCCTTTATGGTTCTTTCACTTCTTTAGCTTTCCTTTACATTTTTGGCTGGTCCACACCCACTCTGAACTGGGCCAGTAACCTTGGAGTAGCAAAGCAAGGGTTTTCAAACCCACCTTTCCCAGATACAGCCCACCACCCTTGGATTCAAGATTGCTGGTTCTTGCCTACCATCAGACCTGAAGTTGATAAAGTTACTATTTTCACAGCCATGTTGATAGAAGAAATGGAATATTTCTAAGCAAGATTCCTGATGTTCTAGCCTATAGCCCTAGCCATTTTTCAAGAATGAACACAGCTCAGAGCACCTGAGTGACTCAGTTGGTTAAGTACCTGACTCTTGATTTTGGCTCAGGGTCATGCGATCAAGTCCTAGGGCCAGGTTCTGCACTCAGTACAGAGTCTGCTTGAGATTCTCTCCATCTTTCTCTGCCTCTCCCCCTTCTTACACTCTCTTCCCCTCCCAAAGTAAACAAATAAATCATGAGAAGAATAAACACAGCTTGTGTCTTGAAATGGTTTTTTGACAGTTTTTTCCAGTTTTATACTTGTATTCTACAAATAAAAAAACACCCAACCTATTCATGTTGCCATTAATAGAAGTCCCTATTGACTTTCTTTAGATCCCATATCAGCTTAGGAAGGTAGTCAGTGTCATAGAATCCTGCTGGAGCAGCTTTTAAGATTGAAGCTTAGTGGAGTGTTTGATATAAAATTATCTTTTCTGTTCACAGGTTGCTTATGATGAAGCTACAGATGAATTTGCATCTTACTTCAACAGACAAACTTCTCCCAAGATTCTCATCACAACATCAGATAGACCTCATGGGGTAAACATATCACTCAGTATAGTTATTGAATTCTTAATTTTCTTACATTACTATTTAAAAGACTATTTTCAGAAGATCTGAGTTAAATTATTATTAATTGCCATAGACACTGCCTATGAATAAGGTAAATAAAATGAATACTGTGATGTGATATAGGTTATAGGTTCTTGAAGCATGGTTCTGCAGGATAGGGTTTATCAGTCTCAGCACTATTAGCAAATTGGGCTGCATAGTTTTTTTTATTATGGGAGTTGTCCTGTTCATTATAGGATGTTTAGCAGCATCCCTGGCTTCTCCAATAGATACCACTACCAGCCATCCCCACCACTGCCACTAATCACAACCACCAAAAATATTTCTAGACATTGCCAAATAATCACCCCCAGTTGAGAACCACCACTTTAGGATGATCAGCCTTTGATAAGGGTTGAATACTGTTCAGATTTCATTCTTTCCCTACCCTTGTTCTTTTTTAATAACACTTCTGTTAATCATTAAAAATTTTTATTCCTTTTCACTTTTGAAGATTTCTGTTTTTTGTTTTGCAGAGAACAGTACGACTCTGTGAACAGCTCTCCACAGTTATACCAAACTCACATGTTTATTACAGAAGAGGACTGGCTTTGAAAAAAATTATTCCACAGTGCATTTCAAGAGATTTCACAGATCTGATAGTTATTAATGAAGATCGTAAAATACCAAGTATCCTTCTTTATTAAAGTTTTCCTATTTCACCATCATCCTCTTTTAAGATATATTTGAAAGAATAAGGAGATGTTTTCTATAACTTTCAGAACATAACTTTTTTAAACTAGAAAATTATGGTGGACTAACAAAAATGTAGAGTAGATAGTATGGTTAAAGAGAAAAATAGAGGATAGAGTGTGCACTCTGGCAAAATCTGCCAGCCTCCCCTCTGAGCTCATTAATTTTAAAGATGATCATTTGAGTGGGTTGATTATTAAAATTATTAAGGATTCATCAAAAATAGGGCAGGACTTTGCTGTTGCCAGAATAACATTTTTTTAAATCAATGAACACTGCCTTTTTTTTTTTTTTAATAATAGTGTAAAAGGTTTTTTTTTTTTTTTTTTTTTAAATCTAACACTTAGGGCCTTATTATTTTCCATAGAAGTTAAAGACATTATCCACTTGTACAAGTTGCTTTCCAGAGACGAAAATAGACTAAAATTAGCTTTCCAATGTGATGTTTTATTGGCCATATTATAATTTGGCTTGGATTATGGGTTAATGTACCAAAATAACTAAAATCTCTTGAATACTTAACTATTCCAGAAGACATGTTTTTAATGTAGTTAGTTGCTGCTTTCTTAAAACTGTCTCCCACTATAAAGTGGCAAAGTCTATGATCCTCTCTTTATTTTTGACAGTTAAAAAACTATCATTTTAAGGCTGCAAGCACGCATTCATCAATTCAATAAACATTGTATCCTTGTTTTAGCTGAGCTATTTTGTATAGGTATATAAACTTCATTTATACCATCTGTTGCCTTTAGGAAGCTTATGTTCTCGTTTACTTATAAAATGGTATTGTCTTTTTACCCAGAATGTTTAATATTTTTCTGGTTACCATTTTGGACACCTTGTAGGGTGAATTCAGATCATTAAGGTACCATCAGTACATAGACCAAATTTATAATAGAGAAATAACTAGAATAATTAATCCTAATATGAGATTATATTCATATGTGTAAACATATACATACACACACGCGCGCGCGTACGCGCGCGCGTGTGTGTGTATCTCAAGATTGTAAGTTTCAAGTATAGAATTAATGCAGTCTCTACAATTCCTAATGCTACTGAATGGAATTTTTATAAGTATGATCTTGCCTGGATGTTGATTTTTATAATTTCAGAGATACATTTTCTTTTATAATTGATATGTAGTAATGCAGTTGATGGCAAAGTGTTGGTGGAAGAAGTAGGAAAGAGGACGTCCTAAATGCTTTTTTGTTCTCTGTTAACAGAGCATGGTTTTCAAGACTAGTAAGTACGTTGGTGAGGGGCACTAGAAGTCCATCTTGGATAAAAAGATAAGATAAGGCCTAGAAACTCTGAATAAAGTCACATATCTTGGCTTCAGAGAATATCTGCGTAAACTCATAAATGAGACTTTGCTACTCTGAGAAAGATACAAGAGAGGCAAATGGAAGAAGGATGGGAAATAAGAAATGTGGGTATTTGCCATGACCCAGATAAAACGTGTAGAATAATTAAAAGGAGAATAATTTGTAGTTACCATAATAGAAATGGTAGTGTGATTCCTAGAGACCTAATGTGGGCTTACAAATAATAAGTCATGACCCCTAATGATGACACTTAGAAAAGTTGAAAGAATTGAGGATATTTGGCCTGTGGGAAATTAGAATTTGGACACATGACAAACTGGAAGGGCTGCTCTAAAAGAGTAGTAGTAGCCAAATGGTGGAAATTAATGGAGATACAAACTTTTTACTTTAGAAAAGAGCTTTTGTCAACTATCTAAACTGTGGTCCAGTGGCTTTGGGTCAGACAGATGTGATGTCAAATACAGACTTCATTACTTACTATTTTTGTAATTTTTGTCAAGTTTCTTAGCTAGTTGGTTTTCTCATATTTTAACATACAAAATAGTACCTAAATCTTCAGGGCTCCCACAAAGATCATATAAATGTATTATGTTTCCAAGGCTTATTGCCTGGTCTGGCATTTTAGTAAAAGCATGGAAGTTTTTTTCTGGAGACCTACATCCTCTATTCAGTATTTCTAAATGGAAATTTGAGCTAAGTAACTCTTTGTGCTGTAGTTTTGGCAGGCTTTTGTAAGCTGTTTTGCATTCTTGTCCTTTGGGTACTAAAAGTTAGTTTCACCTCAATCATAACAGAATGCCTCTGTGCCTTAGGGCTTGTGCGCAGCTGTAATCCCACCCATTAAGATCTGCCACCTAGATCTGAAATTTGAGCTAATCTGCCTAAAATCCTTCTCAACCTTTTTTCCTTGTTACTGAAATAGGAATAATGGCTCCTATTCTTCATGGTTTATGCTAGGAATTAGAAATAAGTTTTTTTTTTTTTTTTTTTTTGTACAATGCAAGTACTTAGGAACTCATAATTTTGGATTTTGTAGTTTTCTTTTGACAGAAACTACAATTTAGTGGGAATGCTCTAGAGAGAATTCAAGTCCTGGTTGGAAGAAATAACCTTTACTTCTCTTAGCACCCTGAGATTTTATGATTCTTTTCAGTGTTCAAATATCTGGAAATACTTTTGGTTATACCTTATCAAGTTGAACCTGTGGTGAATTTTTGAAAAGTAGGAAAGAATTCAAACATTACTGATAATCTGCTATGTGCTAGGCACTAGTATTTATCAGAAATACTACAAATACTACAAATCTACCAGGAGTTAACAGATTAGTTGGGAAGAAAGTCATTTATATGATTATAACTCAAATGACAAGTGCTAAAGTTGACAGCTGAGATTTAAAACTTAATTTTAACTGTATAAAAAGAGGTGGCATTTGAAGTGGGCCTCAATAGTACTGACCTTCTTAGTCAAGCTTACTTCAGTCCTAAGGTGCTGAGCCCCTTCCCCAGAAGACCAGCACCATGTCTCCTGACCAGAGTTCTGCTGAGGTTCAGTTGTAGAGAAAGATTATCAGGTCACATTTAACAAGCAGATCAGAGCATACCTAGTTAAAACTTGCCACATTCTGGCCAAGGGCCAAACACTGCCCATGGGAGGCAAGGAGAGCCTCTGCAGATAACTGGCCTAAAGGAGATAGAGCAGCCAAAATGCAACAGTAGAGTGCATGGAACACACACCAGAGATACTCCCTGATGTGCCAGGCCCTGGACCGTATATTCTACTTCACAAAGCCATTACTCTTCTGGAGCAGGAAACATAAGGGGCTTTTCTAACACAGAGAAGAAGGCAGAGAGACAAAATGCCAGACAGAGGAATGTATCCCAAATGAAAGAACAAGATAGGTCACAACCGAGATCTAAATGAAACAAATATGAGTAATCTGTCTGCTGGAGAATTTAAAGCAACAATCAAGGATACTTGCTGAGGTTGAGAAAAGAATGGAAGATTTCGGGGAGGCCCTTACCACAGAGATAAAAGATTTAGAGAGTCAGAAGTGAGTAATGCAGTAACTGAGATTGGAAGGACTAGATACAGTGAACTCAAGGCTGGAAGAAGCAGAAGGCAAAATAGTGGAAAATAAGCTGAAAAAATAATTATGGAATATGAGAACAGACTTAGGGAACTCAGTGACTCCATCAGATGTCATTAGATTGCTATTATAAGTGCCAGAAGAGAAAAGGGGCCAGAAAATTTGAGGAAATAATAGTTGAAAACCTCCCTAATCTGGGGAAGGAAATAGACATCTGCATCCAAGAGGCACAGACAACTCCCATCAAAATCAAAGGCAGGCCAACACCAAGATATATTGCAGTTAAACTTTGAAACTACACTGATAAAAAAAGTCTTAAAAAGCAGTAAGACAAAAGAAGTCTCTAACTTACAAGGGAAGATCTATAAGGCTAGCTGTGGATTCCTCAAAAGAAACTAGCCAAGCCAGAAGACAGTGGCATAGTGTATTCAAAGTGCTGAATGGGAAAAATCTACAGCCAAGAATGCTCTATCCAGCAAGGCTATGATTCAGAATAGGAGAGATAAAGGGTTTCCCAGGCAAACAAAAGCTAAAGGAGTCCATGACCACTAAACCAGCCCTGCAAGAAATATTAAAGGGAACTCTTTGAGTAGAAAAATTTCAAGAAACGACAAGTAATAAAATGGCACTAAACATGTATCTATCAATAATTCTTTTTTTAAAGATTTTATTTATTTGTGAAAGACAGAGGCAGAGACATAGGCAGAGGGAGAAGCAGGCTCCATTGCAAGAAGCCCGAAGTGGAGACTCGATCCCAGGACTCCTGGGATCATGCCTTGAGCCAAAGGCAGACAGACGCTCAACCGTTGAGCCAGGTGTCCCTGTATCTATCAATAATTATTCTGAAAGTAAATGAACTAAATGCTCCAAACAAAAGACATAGGGTTTCAGAATGGACAAAGATACAAGAGACCCATTTTAGACCTGAAAACACCTGCAGATTGAAAGTGAGGAAATGGAAAAACATTTATCATGCAAATGGATGTCAAAAAAAGCTGGAGTAGCAATGTTTCATATCAGAGTTACAAACTAGACTTTAAATCAAGGTCTGTAATGAGATGAAGAGCACTGTATCATAATAAAGGGGACAATCCAACAAGATCTAAGAATTGTAAATATGCACCCAACATGGCAGCACCCAAATATATAAAACAGTAACAAATGAACTCATTGATGAAGTGGGCCGTAATGGATGAGTTCAATATGGCAGGTATTTTGAAATAGCATGAACAGAAAATATATGATAGGATTAATATGTATGCTGTATAAGAGGTTGTGTCAGTGCCTTCCAGTTAGGAAACCTAGGCATAACTCCCTTTTATGGGAGTTAAACTTCGGGGCCACATGAGAGCTGTACTGATGTCTTTATTCTGTAGATGTGCTGTGGTGAGAGTAGTTTGAAATTAGCTACAGCTGTCAAGACTCCAGGTGGATCTAGTTTTTTACTTAGCATGAGAAACTGTGGTACAGATAAAATAACAGTAACATCCCATAGCTTATTACATATAAATTTGATTTACAGTCTGTATTAGAAAATCTACTTGGAATGGTGAGAGAGACCAACTAGGATACTGTTTTAATGTAGGTGGAAAATCTCAAGGACCTCAACTAAGAGAACAGCAGTAAGGGTAAAGAGGTGGCTATGGAAGTGAGGAATTTATGGGGGTAAAAGCAGTAAATAGAATTTGGCAAGGAAGGGAAGGAGGAAGTTGAAGACTACCCATGGGTTAATGGGAGAATGTTGATGCCTTTATAAAAAGATGGCAACATCTGTTTTGTAAAACTCAGGCTGTTTACAGGGAACTTGAGATAGTCTGGTTCTGACCTAAGGTTCAGTGTTTGAAAAAATCAAGTTGTGTTACAAAGACTTGAGGAATGTTGTATAGGTAGCAATCTTAGGTAGCTGCATTCTAGAAAGCCATTCCAGTCTCCTAACCCTGTCAATTGTAGGCGGGTGTCCTGTATTTCATTTATAGTTTAGTGTGTCTGGTAGAAGTGTCTGTGGTAGACAATCAATAAATGGTCATTAATTAGTTGATTTTAATTTGTGGCTGGCACAGTAATCTCAAGAATAAAAGCTTGTCTTTCGAGAAACACTGACTTCAAGAAAAGACCTTAGGAGTCTCTGGTCTTACGGGACAACATTCAAAGCTGACAGCATATACTAACCTTACATATGTATAAAAAATATACATAGAAATGTGTGTATATGTTTTTGTATCAAAGTGCATATTTAGGGTTATAAGGCTTCTGAACATGGGAGTTAAACTTTGGAATGCTAAAATTATGCTAGAAGCCCATCTTGTCTTTTCACCTAGGTTAATTGAATACCCAACATACCCTTTTGAGGGTGATGAGTTATGTATCATATTGTGAAGAGAAAAAGTGGGACTACCATAGGTTAATGTTTTCCTGAAATACTGGGTTGATTATGGGTCTTCAGTATGGTAGGAAACTTTGTTAACCCAGAAGAATACACACACTTAACTACCTAGCTACAGATTTTAGGAGCCTTTGGACATACAGAGGACCAGTTATTTACACAATTTAAATTATAGAGTTCAACGTGTTCTTAGCTTTTTAAACAGATGGATTAATTCTGAGTCACTTGCCGAGTGGCCCAACTGCTCATTTTAAAATGAGCAGTGTTCGTTTGCGTAAAGAAATTAAGGTAAGTTTTATGCATTCCTTGATTGGCATTGGTCTCCTTGCAGTATATGCTTAGGCAGCTCTATAACTTAAATATTGAATTGCTTTTTAAGGACACTTGTTCTCTTGCTTAAAGCCAGTTTTATCTACTGGCAGTTTTCTTATGAGATTATAATTGAGTTATGGCAGACAGGCAATAGCCTTCATTACTATCAAACAGGTTACTTTTTTTTTTTTTTTTTACAGGTTACTTTTCTAATAGGACTTTTTGGTATTCACTGCATGTTAAAATAATTTTAGGCTTTATTTCATGGGACTGATAAGCCATCTGTGGTAGTCTGTTATTAAGAAGGATTATCTTTAAAATTTTTTGTGTCATGTAAATTCTGAAACTTGCAATATCAGGATATAGATTAATTCCTTATTTTTGCCATCCTTTTTCCAGAGAAGAGGCAAGGACCCTACAGAACACATACCTGAAGTAATTTTGAATAACTTTACTACGAGGCTGGGTCATTCTATTGGACGTATGTTTGCATCTCTCTTTCCCCATAATCCTCAATTTATTGGGAGGCAAGTTGCCACATTCCATAATCAACGGGATTATATATTCTTCAGATTTCATAGGTGAGGAAGGTACTTGAGCTCCTTAGATTTTGACTTCGTGAAATACATTTTCAATGTAAATATGTTTTCTATTGTGACAAGTATTGTAGATGAGAAATAAATTATCTTTTGAACTCTGTCATATTAAAGAAATTCCATTTAGTTCATGCAGACTGTTTTCCCTTAATTCTTTCATTTATCTTTGAAGGTACATATTCAAGAGTGAAAAGAAAGTGGGAATTCAGGAACTTGGACCACGTTTTACCTTAAAATTAAGATCTCTTCAGAAAGGAACCTTTGATTCTAAATATGGAGAATATGAATGGGTCCATAAGGTATGTGCCTTATTTGAAAAGCCATTTAGATCATTTTAAAAGTAGGAATGAGAAGGAAGCCATGTACTTTAAGCTTTGAATGCTCATATGTTATACTTCTGATTTCCAGAAGCTCAAAAGAACTAATCTCTGATAGGGTATTTTGGTCTGGTGATCCCTGGTTCATTTGAAGTATCCTGAGATAGTGGTCCTCAAAGTAGATCAGCAGCATCACCTAGGAACCTGTTAGGAAGGCAGATTGTTAGGCCACAGATTTACTGAATCAGCAACTTAGGGAGTGGGGCCCAGCACTCTCTTCATAAGCCAGTGTTTGATTCTGTTGTATGTTTGAAAACTGTTGCTACAGAAGTTTTGTGTAAGTTTGGAGAGCATTTTAACTCATAAATGAAAACGTCAGCATTTTAAAGTCTGTTTTTAGTCAGCAATCACATACAATTTTTACTTCAAAATCATATATATATATATTACACATACATATGAGAACAGTAACTCCTAATGCCTTTGTTAGACCTGGACTATTCAGTCTCCAAAATGGACCCAGAAGGGTTTTTTTTAAGCAGTGTTACCTATAGATTTACTTTTTTTTTTTTTTCTTTCCTAATTTTCAGCCCCGGGAAATGGATACAAGTAGAAGAAAATTCCATTTATAAAATACTGAAGGAATAGTATTGAATTGTACTAAACAGGTCTACTTTGGATTTATGACAGAAGACCCTTTTTAAAATGTCATTTACTGGTTCCATAAACCTTTTCATGCCTGGACCAAGTAACAAGTGCCATGAATTACCATTCACTGTTTATGTAGCACATACAAATAAAAGTCATTTTGGTGAGTTTAGAAGTTGCAGTTTGTTTCCTAAAACTTAATTCTCTCATTCCTAGGTAATCATAAGTTGAAATCAAGATTCAGAGTAATAACTCTCGTGGAACATGAGTCTGGAGAGAAAATACATTGTTAACACACTAACCCAGTGGTTTTATACCAGACTAATCTTGGGTCTGGCACATAGTTTTAAATTCTGTTTCCTGCATGAATATATATTGGGAGGCCAGGTTTCTGGGATGTTTTAATATTTCCTTAAGCCTTTCAGATGGTAAAAATTTTAAAGCAAAATGGTCTAACAAAGACCTAAAATTTAAGTTGCAAATTACTGAAACTGAACTTTGGTTCCTTTTTTTTTTTATTTTTTATTTTTTTGTCTTTTGTACACTTCATTACATTGTCCTATAGTGTTCCACTCAAAAATTGTTTAAAACTCTCAAGTTTTTCTTAACATCTTCTAATGGAATTTCTATGTCCAGTCTCCTTATTAGGAGAGCAATCTATTAAGTAATTAACTTTTAGGTGTGATGGTAATACCCTACACAAAGGAGTTTATCAGAAATACCTATTACTAAAACAAGTTAATCCTGCAAATACTCATAAGTAGGAACTCGTATTAGCAGCTTCCTCCTGACCTTGAAAGGATAAAAGTCTGCAACTTAACTTTAGCTCCCTACAGTCTTTCAAATAAATGTAGGGCATAAAATTAGATGAAGGGCATAAAATTAGATGAGTTGGTAGAAAAAAACACTAAAACTTAACCCCTTCTTAATAACAATGGGAAATTGTCATTTACCTTAGCTGTTCAAAATAAAGCAATACATTGTATATTTAATACCAGTAATTAACCAAAAAACTTTTATACTTAAGTATTTTATTGTATGCTGCTGCCAGTGTATATAAAATAATTACCCTTGTGAAATAGAAATTTATGAAAATTCAGAGAGGTAGATGTTAAGGACTGACAAAAGTAGAAGTTTATATAGTATGGCACGTGTTATAGGGATAAGCTTTTGTACAGGCTTCAAATTTAGTTCTCCTTTGAATATTCACTGGTTCATGTAAAGTGGTTTAGAAAACCTGAAATGGAAAAGAAAAAAATGAGTTAGGGTAAAGTACCAAAGCACAATAGTTTTTTCTGAAAAGTAATACATCTTCTATTACTTCAAGGGCATTCATTTGCAAGTCAGCTTATAAAGTGCTTTCAATTAAACTAAGCCTGTTTTGTTTATATTTTTTAAAGATTTTTAAATTTATTTTAGAGAAAGAGCACGAGAGCCCATGTGCATGCCCAAGCAGAGGAGGTGTCAGAGGGAGAGAATATCCAAGCCAACTTCTGCCTATGTTTGGCTTGATCTTACAACCCGAGATCAGGACTTGAGCTGAAACCAAGAGTGAGATGCTCAAATGACTGAGCCACCCAGGTGCCCCAAACTAAACTTGTTTTTTAAGAAAGCACACATATCAGTGTTCTAGGGAAAAACTGAGAAACAGGAGATCTCTGTGGTATATAAAATAAAATTTCCTCTTAATTTTCACAACCACCCTGAAGAACAAGTCACTTCTGGTTTATAAACAGACTTAAAAGATGAACTTGTCTAATCACTGCCAAATATACTCAATGTCCTAATTTTTTTTAAAAAAAAAGTTAATATAAAAATCTCTTAAATTCAGAAAAATCTGAACATTCCTAGAAAATGAGCAATAGGCACTCCTCTGAGGAGAGCAGTTTGGCTGTATCTACTAAGATAAAAGATGCAATCCCACTTCTATTTACCTAGATAAACCTATACATAAAGAGAAACATGTACATGGATATTGACTATAGTGGTATTTTAAAAGAAATATCCTAAATGTAATTCAATAGGGGAACAGATCACGGATAAATTAATGAGGGTTTATACACATTATTGAATACTATTGCAGCAGTTAAAACAATCTACATGGATCAACACAACTCTTAAAAATATGGAAGTTATTCCTTTAAAAAAACAAAACTATGTTTTATTTTTTAAATTTTATTTATTTATTTATTTAAGATTTTATTTATTTATTTATTCATGAGAGACAGAGAGAGAGAGGGGCAGAGATACAGGAAGAGGGAGAAGCAAGCAGGCTCCATGCAGGGAGTCCAATGCAGGACTCGATCCCGGGACTCCAGGACCACACTTTGGGCCAAAGGCAGACGCCCAACCACTGAGCCACCCAGGCATCCCAAAAAAAACTAGCTATGTTTTAAAACTACAAAATATAGGGGTGGGGGTGGGGGTTATTGGTGACGGGCACTGAGGGGGGCACTTGATGGGATGAGTGAGCACTGGGTGTTATTCTATATGTTATCTATATGGAAAGGTAGAAAAATGTCTTTAAAATTTCTTTTTGATAAATCTATACTTATTTTAAAATTTATGATATTCTGGGATGCCTGGGTGGCTCAGCGGTTGAGCGTCTGCTTTTGGCTCAGGGCACGATTCCGAAGTCCCAGAATTGACTCCCAAGTAGGCTCCCTGCATGGAGCCTGCTTCTCCCTCTGCCTGTCTCTCTGCCTCTCATGAATAAATAAAATCTTTTAAAAAATAAATAAAAATAAAATTTCTGGTATTTTTTAACAGATGTTCAAGAAGCTTAAACAATCAGTGGTGAAAAAATGTTTAACCTCAATTACAACCAAATTGGTGCAAATTAAAAAAAAAAAACTAGATAAGCAGAAAATAGTGAATAGGCTGAGGTCTCTCTGGTGAGAGCTCAAAAAAAAAACAGCACTCTCAAGGTCCCAGTGCAGTTTGCTCCTGGCTATCAAATATTATTGAATTTTATTTTTTAAATTAAATTTTAAATGTCATTCCTTACTAAATTATTTTTTAAAGATTTTATTATTTGAGAGCTCAAGGGGCAGGAGGGAGTAGAGGGAGGAACAAGCAGATTTTGCCCTCAGCAGAGCCCAATGTGAGGCTTGATCGTATGACCGGAGCTTGAAATCAAGTCAAAAGCTTAACTGACCCAGCCACTCACCCCTAAATAATTTGACTTTTAAAAATTTATCTTAAAGACACAGAGATAAAAAAAAATAATAATAAAATAAAAATAAAGACACAGAGATAAACTATACATAGGAGTACCAAGATTATTTGCCTCACCATAGCTTCAAATCTGAAAACCTCAACATTTAATAAGTTATAAATACAACCACTGAAAATCTCATTTATGAAGAATTTTTAATGAAATAAAATTCAAGTCTTTTTTTTAAAAGCAGAAGAAAAATTGCACATACTAGGATTCTCATTGTCTGTAAATCAGCCCATAAATTTTTCTTCTTCTTGAAAGTAAAGGAAATCTAATCTATTAACAGTGATTGTTTCTGGGTGTGCTGATCACAATAATTTCTATTTTCTTTGTACTCTACCCTATGTTCTCTTAAACTATAAAAAACATATATTTTTAAAAGATGTGAAAATAAAGACTGAAACGTAGATTCATTGCATCCAGGCCATTGACTGTGGGCTCAGGACCACCAGCATCAAAGTAACCTGGAAGTCTGTAAGAAATACTTCACCCCTAGAATTCAGACCTATTGAATTTGAATCTGTATTTGAACAAGGTAATTTGCAGATACATTCGAGTTTGAGAAGAAATACTTTTACATCCAAAAGTCCTTTTCCTGGCTCAAGGTGTTTCAAATCATATCCATAAACCTGTTTTATTATACTGCCAGGATTAGTAGCCATTAAAATGTGTGGGAAATATCAGAAAGGGAGACAGAACGTAAAGACTGCTAACTCTGGGAAACGAGCTAGGGGTGGTAGAAGGGGAGGAGGGCGGGGGGTGGGAGTGAATGGGTGACGGGCACTGGGTGTTATTCTGTATGTTAGTAAATTGAACACCAATAAAAAATAAATTAAAAAAAAAAAAAAAGAAATCTGGGTTCTTATCCTAGCTATATTTTTAACTTTGAGCAAGTCATTTAAACATTTTTTTGTAGATTTTTGTGAAATAGAACTATTAACATTCAGGTAAGAAGCCAGGCTTCTTAACAGTATTTTATATCAAATGAAAATATACTTTGTTAAGTGAATACAATGGGGAACAGAGGTTTATTTATTTTTATTTTTTAAAATTTTTATTTATTTATGATAGTCACAGAGAGAGAGAGGCAGAGACATAGGCAGAGGGAGAAGCAGGCTCCATGCACTGGGAGCCCAACGTGGGATTCGATCCCAGGTCTCCAGGATTGCGCCCTGGGCCAAAGGCAGGCGCCAAACCCCTGCGCCACCCAGGGATCGGGGAACAGAGGTTTAAAAGGAATCTTTAATAAGCCATAAAAATAGGAGCTTTCCAAAAACTGCCATGAAGAATAAATATTGCCAGAAGGAAAGAACTATTAACTATTAAATATGAATGTGTCAAGCTGTTAAAAAGAATTACTTCCTTATGGAAAACCTGTTACTCAAAGGTGGTTTCTGGTGTTTCAAAATCCTAACCAATTTAACCAATCATTTACTGGAAACATGCTGACTTCCTGGATACTACCAAATGTACAAAGCCTAATCAGGGAGGGCACAACTATGTAACATGGTATTTTAGGAAGCAGCTTCCTGAACTTTGAGGAGTCAGAATGTTTGTAAAGGGTGTGTGCCACACAGTCTTTTTTTTTTTTTTTTTTTTAAGCACTATTTAAGGCGGCTTCTTATAGTTCAGTACTAAACCCTCTGACTAAGGTACTGTGTATTTTTATAAAAGGGAGCACCCCTGTATTATGTTTTAAATTCTCCACCCCATGTTTTTTGGTCAACTCTCTCTTAGATTAACATGATACTCTTTTGTACACACTGATATTTGACCTGGAAGGTACCAATTAATATACAGACACATGCCTTAAACTGGACTAGTTCTTTAGTTTCTTAATCTTCTGAAGGCAAATCCACTCTGCCACCATGAATTCAGCTATCTTTACCATACAAACAAGAATAAAGACTAAAACCTGTTACTCCCGACTACAAATGTCAACATTGTTTATTCAATGATCTCCTGATTTTCTCTTGCATTCCCAACTCCCAATTCTTTGCTGTGCTGCACTGTAGCTGGGTTCTTAAGAGAAATGACATCAGAATTAATCTAAATCAGTTGGTAGTATTTAAAAGCCATTCCCATAAACATTGCTGATTTTCTAAAAACTGTCCAAATATTAAGGAGACTTACCATCAAAAGATTTGTTTTACTACAAAAAGGAACAGACTTTCTGGGGTCTGAAGGGATTCGTACTTGAAGATACACCAGTTAGCAGGGGGTCGTGTTGGGCATTCTGCAGACAGAATTGTTTCAAATCTGCAGCTGCCTGGGAGACCTGTACAAGACAAAAGGAGTAGTGGGAAGAGGTGAGAATGTTTTAATGCAGGGTTCCTCAAATCTTTGAAATACCTTCTTTTATCAAAAGATGATATATGTGAATTGAAGGTCGACAGTCATATACTGAGCTCATGCTTAAAGCACTACATGCACAGAAGACTATAGTGTTTTCTTTTGCTTATTAAAAACATCAAAGGATTCAGTACATCTGCAAAGAAAAATCCATCTTGCTAGTTTATTAATAAACTTCAGAGGTATTCAACCTTCAGGGTACTCAACATGTTTTTTTTTTTATTAAAAGCAGTACACATAATACACAAGGGGTTAAAATTCTAGCCAGCTATTACTTTGTCTTGAAAGCAGTATTACTGGAAAAGTGCTTCTGTGAATGAACATCATGTTCTAAATCTGCACCATTCAGTTCATTGTTTTGGTATTATGTACCATCTGTTTAAGGTTATGAAACTGGACGGTGACCACTTTCTGCTCAGTGTCATGTGACTGAAAAGCTGATAGCAAACTTTTGAATTATTTTAACAACTTCACTGAGCAGCCTGCCTTTAAAAAACGGTGTATTTGCTTAAGTATGATTTAACAATTTTCATATACATATGCAATACCACTCAAACAGGACGTAAGGTATTAAGTATCACTTAAACATTGTTTACTATTTGTATATGTTCTGATAAGGTGATGTAGGATATCAAAACAATGAACTGAACGGTTCAGATGCCTAACACGAATAACTAAAAGATGCCCCGAATGAATACAATATCCTAAGTCTTGAGGTTTAGGAAGATGGGAAAAATGATCATATATCTTCAGTTTCGACTACTCCCAAGGGGGGGTGAGGGCAGGAGTCCAGTCCAGCTGGCACCTGCCTTTGAAAGGAAGGTAAAGGCATCACAAATATTCTCTATCAGAAGGAATCCTACAGATTACTGCTCTAGCCCAGACATTTATCTGGTAAAAGGATACGTGATCCTGAGAGGACTCTCAAGTCTTGAAATCTATTTGTATGTTTGGCTTATACAACAGTCCAGGGTAATAACGAGTTCCATAGGTTTATTTAGCAACTGTGTAAAGTAGTATGTAAATACCTGGTACCAAGTGCTACAAAAAATGGCCACCCTGTTTACCCACCAAAAGAAGGTACAGCTAAAGTGGGGGGTACACATGGTATATTTTTCACAATCTTAAAACTTGGTTTCATACACATTACCTAGTAGTAAGGATAAAGTATCTATTAACTTTCTGGCTGAAGTGCAGGAGGCTCCAACTTGACTTTCACAAACTTCTCAAGCACTATTACATGCCAAATATACTTTGAGCTACTGGGAATACCTAAGAGGAGCCGGGGTCCCAGTTATGGAGGGGGCGGTTCAGGGGAAAATACAGACAAGGAGCTCTTTGGAAAAAAGAGTGGTTAGATCATGCTCTAAGGGAAGGTGTCTGTGCAGAGGTGACATTTAAACTGAGATCTCAATGACAAGGAACCAATCAGGTAACCATCTGTGAGAAACCAGTGACAATTGTCACTGGTTTCTCACAAAAGGCTCTAAAACTTCTGCTTTTAGACAAAGGCTCTAAAACTCAAACAAGCTACTAGCCCTAAGGCATTGTAATAATCATCCAGGAGGTTAAAACCCTATAATCTTGGCATAATTATTAGTGTCCTCTTTTCACTCTCAACTCAGTGTCCTGATTTGGCAATATAAAGTATGGTCACCCTCCATATGGTAGAGTTTGTCAAGCATTTGAGAAAATTTCTATCAGTTGTATTCAAAAGTTTAACAGTAAACTTGTGTCAGTTGAAAAATATCACCCCCAAAAAAGCATCTAGCAGAGTCATGGACAAAATACATACACAAAATCGAACTAACCACATTTTACAACAGATTTGAAGAAAAGCTCATTTAAGTCCCAAGATGGGATGCCCTCACCTCCTTGCTACAGACCTAGCATAAGATGAAATGAGAACTCTAAGAATAAATCACTTGCTGCCACTTTAAGGAGCCCCACCCAGAAGCCTCCTGAAGAACTGGAAGTGTAGGGAGCTGGTGTCACTCTGAAGAGTTACTGAAGTAACTAGGAGTTTCATGGTAAAACCCTCAGGGTACTTTTAGTCTGAGGACTTCCATCTCATTTTCTTTTGAGACAAGAACTAAGTACCCCTACTGAAGGCTTTACTGCTTTCAACCAGCCTTTCTTTTTGCCCCCTACACCCCTCATTTTTTTCTTTCCTGAGCCAGTCCTATGATAAAGGCACACCTGAATGATAATGTAATGGTTGGTTAAGAAATAGGATTTCAGGGGATCCCTGGGTGGCTCAGCGGTTTGGCATCTGCCTTTAGCCCCAGGGCGTGATCCTGGAGACCCGGAATCCAGTCCCCAGTCAGGCTACTGGCATGGAGCCTGCTTTTCCCTCTGCCTGTGTCTGTCTGTCTATCATGAATAAATAAATAAAATCTTAAAAAAAAGGAAGAAAATCTTAAAAAAAAAAAAGATTTCACATAGAGTTAAATCCATTAAATCCAGCCAAGACTGACCATAAACCAATGGGATGAGGTAAGTATCTGAAGATGAAAGAAATGAACTCCAAACAGCAATAAAGTCTACAAGCCCTTAAAGCCAGGAAGGGAGGGGAATCCCCACACCAAAAGTGATGGGAATTTCCCTTCCGTCCTGAGGTGACCACAACTGAGTAAGCTAGGTCCCTGCCATGTCTATTTAAGGAAATAGGTAAACGGGAGCCTATCTTCCCCCCAACAAAACATTTCAGGGAGAAGTAAAGACTAGCCTGGTGCGTACACAATCAAGTCATCTTAGAAATTGGCTGTTTTCTTTCCATAGAGTGCACGATTTATATTCTTGTTTCTTTTAATTACAAATCTTTTGTTTCTTTTAATTACAAGAAGTGTTTCGCTGGTAGCTGACCTGCACCAAACAGAAGCCAATCCACATAGGATTTTAAAAATCAGGAGAAACTTGCAACAGCAAGTCAGGTTATCCTACCCAACACACACACAAAAGGTTTTCTCCCCCAAACTAAAATGCCCAAGGTCAGTGTTAACCAAACGGCAAAACAAGTAAGATTGGTCCACTCTGATCACCCAGATACGCAGGCCGGTAGATGTTCCCAAGGCCCAAGGCCAGGGCACAGCAAACTGTGCCCAACAGACCTGAAATGCACGCTCTGTACGAGGCTGTATAGGGCCCTAGTGGTCATGCCGGGCACTGGGGGGAGGGGGGAGGCGATGAAAACAAACTTGCTTCTTTGAACCTAAAGTCCGCGTTTGCAAAAATTCCTTTTCAAGTATGTGTTGGGTGGACAAAAAGGGAGCTGGGCGGTGAGAATCTAGTACTAAAAAGGAGTGGGTTTGGGGACATTCTGACACGAAAACAGGTTCTGCTTTGAATTAAAAGTCAGATGAAACCGTCCAGCGAAAAGAAAGGGTGGAGTCCGGGAAGCGAAGGGCTGGGAGGCGGCGGACGGCGCGCGGCGGAGCAGCTGCTGCCCGAGCCAGCCGCGGAGTCACCGCGGAGGGAGGCGGCCGGAATGCGGGAAGCCGCCGTTCAGCCCCGGGACCTGCCGCCCGGGAAAACCGGGCCGCCCCCCGCCCCGCCCCGGCCCCCGCCCGCCCCCCAAGCCGCCGCGCCGGCCCGCGCCGCCACTTCCCTGAAGTCAGCGGCTCCCGGCTCGTCGCCGCCGAGCGCGCGTCCTCCGCGGGGGAAGCGGGACCCCGCCGCCCCCGCCCTCCCCTGCCCTGCCCTGCCCTCGGCCGCCCGCCCCGCTCACTTTCACGCGGTTGAGCCCCGCTTCCAGCCGGAGCTGCTGAACCACTTTCTTCATCGCGGCGACGCTGGAGGAACCAGACATGGCGCTCGCAGGTGCTGGGCAGGCTCGTCCGCGGGTGGATCCGTCGCGCAGTGGGTCCGAGGGGCCAGACGCTGGGGCGGCGCGGCGGCGGCGGCGGGGCGGGGGACGGGGGCGGGGCTCGGAACTTTGTCGCTTAAGTTTCCGGTGCTTTGCCGGGCGGCTCCACCCGCAGCGCGCATGCGCGCTCCTCCCCCGCGCTCGGTTCCAGCGCCTCAGCCCCGGCGGGAGCGCCGAGCCCGAGGGAGGGGGCGGGGGCGCGGGCGCGGGCGCGGGGAGGGCGGAGTAACCGTGCGGCCGGAGCGCGGCCGGACGCCCACCTTCTCCCTCCTCGCCCGAGAGGCCGACTTAGGAGAGGTAACAACAAAAAAAAAAAAAAAAAAAGGAAGGGCTTGTCCTAAGCCGCCGAGAGCCGAGGGGGACGCTGAGGAGACCCGGTGGGGGAGTTTGTGAAAGGCCTGGGGGCGGCGTGCCGAGGAGGTCCGGACTTTCCTGACGGCGCGGGCGGCAGAGGTTGAGGGAAGAGAAGGGCCCCGCCGAGGTGTGGAGGAGCCGCAAGTGCCCGCGCGAGTCACTGACGCCCTGTCTCCTTAAAACGGGTCTCCGGGAGTCTCGACTCTGTTCCCCGGGCGGGCGGCCGCGGGTCCGCGGGCGCCGAAGGGGGCAGGGAGGGGCCCTGTAGCGGGGGGCGGGGAGCCGGGGGGCGGGGGCGCGTCTCCACGTCGGCGTGTCGCGCGCTCTCCTGGAGGACGTCGTGAGCGAGCCGAGGCCTTTGCTGCGGGTTACGCCCGCCTGTCTCCTCCTCACGCTGTCCTTTTCGTCTGGCGGGTATCGACCCTTCGTGCACCTTGACAAGTAAAACTCGGTTTTGTGTTTTGGGCAAGTCCGTTCTGCGCGTCCGTTGTCAACTCACGACCTGCCTGCCCCGCTGAAGTTGACCTCGGGAGGAGTTCCTGGAGCGGGAGAGCAGTAGGATCTCAGCAAGCAGAACCAGGCGCCGCTGAAGCGGTTCACCCATGGAAACGTATGTATGATGTCACACAGCGATTGACATCATACATACGATTCAAGTACCTCAGCGATTCAAGTACCTCAGCGAATACCCTAGGGTCTGCAGCAAACGAGAATAGTCTCATCACTAAGACCCGTTAGATTTTTTTGCAGGGTGAGAGAATCCACATATAATCTGCTCTGATTGACAAAACCTACCCCTAAACGGTTTAGATCATTTTACAGGAATGTACAATGCTACTCAATTCGCATGAGAGACGTAATGACGAGGTTCATAAACCAAGGTATAAATTCCAGGCTCTACCACTTACCTTGGTATCCCTGGGCGAGCCACTTAAACTTGGCTGGGTCTCTTTTTCCTCATTTCATAATGAAATAATAAAGCTTCCCAGATTTTTTTTTTTTTAATGGACAAATCTGTTCAGTATGCTCTGCTCACCACAAGCGTAGCAACCGTCTGTCCCCCTACAATGCTCTTACAGTCCCGTTGACTGTATCCCGGAGACCTACTCATTCCATAACTGGAAGCTCCCGCTCCTCTTCACCCCTTGTGCCTCTCCTAACCTCCCACCTGCTGGCCGCCGGAAGTTTTCTCTGTGATTATGGGTGTATTTCTGGTTTTGTTTGTTCGTTTGTTTTTTAGATTTCAGGTGTGAGTAAAACCATATCGTATTTGTCATTTTCTGATTTCCTTCACTTAGCATAATATCCTCTAGGTCCATCCATGTTGGAAAGGGCAAGAGCTCATTCTTTTTCATGACTGAGTAATATTACATTACTGAATAATATTCTATATATTCTTTATACAATTTATCAGTGGATACTTGGGTTGCTTCCATGCCTTGGCTATTGTAAGTAAGTAATGTTGCACAAAACATAGGAGTGCATATATCTTTTCAAATTAGTGTTTTCATTTTCTTTGGGAAATATCAAGTAGTGGAATTACTAGATGGTAGGTGTTTCTTTTTTTAAATGGTATTACTATTTTTAATTTTTGAAGAAACTCATACTATTTTCCACAGTGGCTGCACCAATTTACATTCCCACCAAAGGTGCATGAGAGTTCCTTTTTCTATTTTTAGCTTTTGAAGAAACTGCATACTGTTTTCCACAGTGGTGCACCAATTTACATTCCCACCAACAGTGCATGAAAGTTCCTTTTTCTCCCCATCCTTGCCAACATTTGTTCTTATTTTTTTTCTGAAACTAGCCATTCTAACAGATGTGAAATGATATCTCTTTTGTCATTTTGATTTGCGTTTCTCTGGTGATTACTGATATTGAGCATCTTTTCATTTGTCTGTTGGCCATCTGTGTGCCGCCTTTGGAAAAATTCTTCAAGTCCTCTGCCCATTTTTTAAAAGATTTTATTTATTAAATTTAAGTAAGAGACAATGTGAGCAGAGGGAGGAGCAGAGGGAGAGAGGATATTAAGCAGACTCCATGCCCAGGGGGGAGCCTGACATTGGGCTCAATCTCAGGACCCTGAGATCATGACCTGAGCTGAAATCAAGAGTTGGACGCTTAACTGACAGAGCCACCCAGGCAGCCCTCTTCTGCCTATTTTTAATATCACATTGTTTTTTGTTATTGATGTATAATTAACATACAATTTTATATTCGTTTAAGACATCTAATGATTTATCAGTTTCATGTATTACTCAGTGCCCTCCACAATAAGCGTACTCACCATCTATCACCAATGTTATCACAGTATTATTGACTATATTTTTCATGCTGTACTTTTTGTTTCCATGACACTTGTTTTATCATTGGAAGTTTGTACTTTTTAATCCTATTTCACTGATCTCCCCTATGGTCCTTTGCTAACAGTTTGTTCTTTGTATTTAAGTATCTGTTTTTTTGTTCATTCATTTGTTGTTTAAATTCCTCATATAAGGGATCCCTGTGTGGCGCAGCGGTTTGGCGCCTGCCTTTGGCCCAGGACGCGATCCTGGAGACCTGGGATCGAGTCCCACGTCGGGCTCCCAGTGCATGGAGCCTGCTTCTCCCTCTGCCTATGTCTCTGCCCCCCCCCCTCTCTGTGTGACTATCATAAAAAAAATTCCTCATATTAGTGAAATCATGTGATATTTGTCTCTTTTTTTCACTTAGCATAATACTCTCTAGTTCCATCCATGTTGTTGCAAAGGGCAAGATCTCATTATTTATTTATCTCAGTATTAATGAGTAATACTCCATTGTGTATATATTCCACATCTTCTTTATCCACTAATCTATCAGTGGATGCTTGAGATGCTTCCCTATCTTGGCTATTATAAATAATGCTGCAATAAACATAGGGGTGCGTTTATCTTTTCAAATCAATGTTTTTGTTTTCTTTGGGTAAATATCTAGTGGTGGAATTACTGGATCATATGGTGTTTCTATTTTTAATTTTTGAGGAACCTGAATAGTGTTTTCCACAGTGGCTGCACCAACTTGCATTACCACCAACAATGCCTTAGGAATTCTTTTTCTCCATATCCTCACCAACACTTGTTGTTTCTTGCCTTTTTTATTCTAATCACTCTGACGTGTAAAATGATCTTATTGTGGTTTTGATTTGCATTTCCCTGATGATTAGTGATGTTGAGCATCTTTGCAGGTGTCTTTTGGCCGTTTATATGTTTTTTTTGGGAGAATGTCTGTTCAGCTCCTCTGTCCATTTTTTAGTTGGATTATTTGTGGTTTTGATGTAGATTGTGTAAAAAGATTTATTTATTCATGAGAGACCTAGAGAGGCAGAGGGAGAAACAGTCAGGCTCCCTGCAGGAGCCCGATCCGGGACTTGATCCCAGAACTCCAGGATCACGCCCCGAGCTGAAGGCAGACTCTCAACCACTGAGCCACCCAGGCGTCCCTGTGTAAGTTCTTTATGTATTTTGCATATTAACCCCTTATCAGATGTATAATTTGCAAAAATCTTCTCCCATTCAGTAGGTCACCTTTTCATTTTGTTGATGGTTTCCTCCACTGTGCAAAAGCTTTTTCTTTTGATGTGGTCCTACTAGTTTTTTATTTCCCTTGCTTGAGGAGATGTATCTAGAGAAATGTTGCTGAGGCTGGTGTCAGAGATTACTGTCTTTGTTTTCTTCAGGTCTCATATTTAGGTCTTTTTTTTTTTTTTTTTAAATTTTTATTTATTTGTGATAGTCACAGAGAGAGAGAGAGAATGAGGCAGAGACACAGGCAGAGGGAGAAGCAGGCTCCATGCACCGGGAGCCCGACGTGGGATTCGATCCCGGGTCTCCAGGATCGCGCCCTGGGCCAAAGGCAGGCGCCAAACCGCTGCGCCACCCAGGGATCCCATATTTAGGTCTTTAATGCAATTTGAGTTTATTTTGGTATATGGGTTGGAGAAAGTGGTCCAGTTTCATTTTTTGGTAACTGTCCCATTTTCCCAGCACCATTTGTTGAAGAGACTATCTTTCCCTGTTGTGTATTCTTGCCTCCTTTGTTGTAAATTAATTGACCATATAAGCATGGTTGTATTCCAGACTCTGTTCTGTTTCATTGACCTATGTGTCTCCTTTTGTGCCACTACCACACTGTTTTGATTACTATAGCTTTGCAGTATATCTGGAAATCTGGGATTGTGATCCCTCCCTCCAGCTTTGTTCTTTTCTCTCAAGATTGCTTTAGTTATTTGAGGTCTTTCGTGGTTCCATACAAATTTAGTATTATTTGTTCTAGTTTTGTGAAAAATGCTATTGGTGTTTTGATAGGGAATGCATTGAATTTGTAAATTACTTGGGTGGGTAGTATGGACATTTTAAAAATATTGAATCTCCCATAAGCATGCAATATCTTTCCCTTTGTGTTGTCTTAAATGCCTTTCATCAGTGTTTTATGGTTTACAGAGTATGGGTCTTTCACCTTCTTGGTTAAGCTTATTTCTAGGTATTTTATTCTTTTTGGTGCAATTGTGAATGGAATTGTTATCTTAATATCTTTTTCTACTACATAATAAGTGTATAGAAACACAACAGATTTCTGTTTATTCATTTTATATCCTGAAACTTTACTGAATTCATTTATCAGTTCTAGTACTTTTTAGTGGAGTCTTTACGGTTTTTATGTATAGTATCCTGTTATCTGTGTATAATGACAGTTTAAGTTCTTCCTTACCAATTTGGATGCCTTTTATTTCTTTTTCTTGTCTAATTGCTGCAGCCTAAACTTCTAGTGCTATGTTGAATAAAAGTGAAAACGTGCATCTGTGTCTTGTTACTGAGCTTAGAGGAAAAGCTCTTAGAAGAAAAACTTTCACCATTGAGTATGATGTTAGCTGTGGCTTTTTCATTAGTGGTCTTATTATGTTGAGGTTCTCTCTAAACCTGTCATATTGAGAGGTTTTATCAAGAATGGATGTTGTACTTTCTTAAATTCTTTTTATGCATCTATCAAAATGATTATATGGTTTTTATACTTTATTAATGTGACTTATCATGTTGATTGATTTGTGACTATTGGACCATCCTTGTATCCCTGGAATAAATCCTATTTGATCATGGCGAATTATTTTTTTTAATGTTGAAATTGATTTGCTGATATTTGTAGAGAATTTTTGCATCTATGTGCATCAGGGATATAGGATTATAGTTTTCTTTTCTTTTTTTTTTTTTTGTAATGTCTTTGCCTGGTTTTAGTATCAGAGTAATGCTGGGCTGGTAGAATGAATTTGGAAGTTTTCCTTCCTCTTCTGTTTTTTGAAAAAGTTTGAGAAGAGCAGATAATAACTTTTCTTTAAATATTTGGTAAATTCACCTGTGAATATGCCTAGCGTCCTGACTTTTGTTTGTTAGGAACTCTTTGATTACAGATTGAATTTTGTTTGGTAATCCATCTGTTCAGATTTTTTTCTTTCTTATTCAATCTTGGAAGATTGTATGTTTCTATGAATTTATTTCTTCTAGGTTCAATTTGTTGGCCTATAATTTCTCATAGTAGTCTTTTTATAATCCTTTGTATTTCTGTGATGAAGTTTGTTACTTCTCTTTCATTTCTGTTATTATTAAGTCCTCCCTTTTTTTTTTCTTGATGATTCTGGCTAAAGGTTTATTAATTTTGTTTATCTTTTCAATGGCTCACTCTTAGTTTCACTGATTTTTATTTTAGCTTCTATTTCACTTATTTCCACTCTGATATGATTTCCTTTCTCTCCCAGTTCCTTTAGGTGTAAGATTAGGTTGTTTATTTGAGATTATTCTTGTTTCTTGCAGTAGACCTGTAACATTATAAACTTCCCTCTGAGAACTGCTTTTGATGTGTTCCAAAGATGTTTAGCTATTGTGTTCCTATTTTCATTTGTCTCCTTTTTTTTTTTTTAATTTCGTATTTGATTTCCTTATTGACTTACTGGTTGTTTAGTAACATGTTTTCAAATCTTCACATGATTGTATTTTTTTCCTGTTTTTAAATTTTTTTCTTGTAATTGATTTCTAGGTTCATACTATTGTGATAGGAAAAGATGCTTGATTTTATTTTAGTCTTAAATTTATTGAGATTTGTTTTGTGGCCTAATGTGATCAATCTTAGAGAATGTTCTATGTGCACTTGAAGAGAATGTATATCCTACTGTTTTTGGCGAGAATGTTCTATATATCTGTTAAGTTCATCTGGTCTGATGTCATTAAGAACCAGTTTCCTTGTTGGTTTTCTGTCTGGATGATCTATCTATTGATATAAGTGGGATGTTAAAGCCCCTTATTATTATCATATTACTTTCAATTTCTCCCTTTATGTCTGTTCATTTTTGTTTTATATATTCAGGTGCTCCTATCTTGGTACATAAATATTACAATTATTATATCCTTTTCATGGGTCGATCACTTTATCATTACATAATGCTCTTCTTTGTCTTTTCTTACAGGCTTTGTTTAAAGTTTGTTTTGTCTAAGTATTGCTACCCCAGCTTTTTTATTCCACTTCCACTTGCATGAATATATTTTTCTATTCCTTTACTTGTAGTCTGTTTATGTCTTTAGGTCTGAAGTGAGTTTCCTGTAGGCAGCTTATAGATGGGTCTTGTTTTTTTTTAATCCATTTGGTCATGCTATATCTTTCATTTGGAGCATATAGTCCATTTACATTTAAAGTTATTATCAATAGGTATATACTTCAATTTTGTTCATTGTTTTCTGGTTGTTTTTATTGTTCTTCTCTATTCCTTTCTTTTGCTTTCTTCTCTTGCAGTTTATGACTTTCTTTACTATTATCCTTTGTCTTTATATTTGTATATCAGTTACAGGTTTTTGGTTTTGAATACATTCTAAATGTAAGTTTGAATACATTCTAAAAGGATTATATTTTTACTCTTTACTCCTTCAAATTTTCTGTATATGATATCAGATTTTAGATCTTTTTATTTTGTGAATTCCTTAACTACTTTTTGAGATATAATTGATTTTATCACTTTTGTTGAACCTTCGTCATAGTTTATAAGTGAATGATCAACTACGTTTACTATATGTTTGCTTTTACCAGTGAAATGATTTATTTTTCATAATGTTTTTCTAGTTCTGGCCTTTTCCATTTAAAGAAGTCTCTTTCACTCTTCTTGTAAGGCCAGGCTAATGGTAATGAACTCCTTTAACTTTTGTTTGTCTAGGAGACTCTTTATCTTTCCTTCAATTGTGAATGGTAACTTTGCTCATACAATATCTTTGGTTGTAGTTTTTTTTTCCTTTCAGTATTTTGAAGGTATCATGCCATTCTCTTCTGGCTTGCAAAGTTACTGCTTAAAAAAATCAGGTGATTCTTTAGCCTTATTTTCCTTGTATGTAACTAGTTGTTTTTATGTTGTTACTTTTGAAATTCTCTCAGTCTTTAGTTTTTGACATTTTAGCTATCATGAGGCTTGGTGTGGACCTTTTTGTGTTTATCTTATTTGCAGTTCTCTCTGTGCTTCCTGTACCTAGATGTCTTCCTTACCTAGGTTGAGGAAATTTTCAGCTATTACTTATTCAAATAAGTTTTCTGCCCCTTTTTCTTTCCTCCTTCTGGAACTTCTACAATGCAAATGTTAGTAAGTCTGATATTGTCTCAGAGTTCCTTTAAGATTTCCTCATTTTAAAAATTCTTTTCTCTTTTTGCTGTTCAGCATGGGTACTTTTCATTACCCTGTCTTCCAGATCACTGATCCATTCTTCTGCATCCGTTAATCTGCTATTGCTTTCCTCTAGTGTATTTTTCATTTCAGTTATTGTATTCTTCAACTCTGGTTGGTCCTTTTTTATATCTTTATCTCTTTCTTGAAATTCTCACTGGGTATATCCATTTGTATCTGTGGTCCAGTGAGCATCCTTATGACCATTACCTTGAACTCTCTCAGATAGATTGCTTATCTTCATTTTATTTAGTTCTTTTTCTGACTTTGTCTTCATTTAGACAAATATTCCTTTCATTTAGACCATATTCCTCTGACTCCTTGTTTTCTTTCAATTCTGTGTTTGTTGCTGTGAAACAGCAACCTTACCCAGCCTTGAAGGAATGGTGTTGTATAAGAACCTTCCTTGTGTAGACTGCATGTGCCTGGTGGCTTTGACTGGCTGTCTGGAGCTGGAGTGAGAAACAAACTGGGAGTTTTATAGCACTCTGCATCAGGGCCACCCTGGTGGGATAGCTAGTGCTAAAGCAGGCATGAACTGGCAGTTCCTTGGGTTCTCGGCACCAGGTCATTTTTAAGCTTGTTTTTTTTTTTTTAGTTCTTCTACTCAGTCCCAAAATCATTTTGAAAAAATACCAAGAAATAGGTGGTTCTCTTTATAGAATAGTTAGATCTGGGATCCCTGGGTGGTGCAGCGGTTTGGTGCCTGCCTTTGGCTCAGGGCACTATCCTGGAGACCTGGGATCGAATCCCACGTTGGGCTCCCGGTGCATGGAGCCTGCTTCTCCCTCTGCCTATGTCTCTGCTTCGCTCTCTCTCTGTGTGACTATCATAAATAAATAAAAATTAAAAAAAAAAAGCGGGGCTTGGTTGATGTCTTAAGTTTGCTTAATTAAAAATTTGTTGTAAATGAAAATGTTTTTAATGCATCTGCAGAAATTAAAAATCCCAGCTTCCCAATTTGTGTGCCCATATACTGTAATTCTTACAGCTTTTTGGAACTAATTCTTATGTAATAAGGATGTTACCATGTATGTATCTGAGTTCTGTTTTACTTGGGTTCATAATATAGGCTAATATTAGTACAATGGCAGGAAGACTTTGGATAGGTATAGAAGTGGAAGTAACTAAATGATTTTTTAAAAAATATTGTAATTTAGTGTTTGAGGTGTTAAGATGACAAATTACATTTTTTAAATTGTAAGACATTTACATAGAAGTAACATATGAAACTAACTTGATATAAAAGATGTTATGGGATGCCTGGGTGACTCCATCAGTTACGTGTCTGACTCTTTTTTTTTTTTTTTTTTTTTTCGTGTCTGACTCTTGATTTTGGCTCAGGTCATGCTTTCTTTTTTTTTTTTTTTTTTTTTTTTTTTTAGGTCATGCTTTCATGGTCATGAGATTGATCCCCATGTTGCACTCCAAGCCATGTGGCAAATCATGCTTAAGATTCTCTCTCCTCCTTCTCTGCCTCTCCTGACTTGTACTCTCTAAAAAAATAATAGAGGGATCCCTGGGTGGCGCAGCGGTTTGGCGCCTGCCTTTGGCCCAGGGCGCGATCCTGGAGACCCGGGATCGAATCCCACATCAGGCTCCCGGTGCATGGAGCCTGCTTCTCCCTCTGCCTGTGTCTCTGCCTCTCTCTCTCTGTCTCTCTGTGACTATCACAAATAAATAAAAAAAATTAAAAAAAAAAAATAATAATAGAAATTAAAATTTTTTTGTCCCAGGATATAATTTTTAAATTTTTATACCATTAGAACAATTAGTGAACTCTGGTGTGATTTCATAAAACTGTAACCAGTACCAAATCTCAGAAATTTTACATTTTGTTTGATTTGTTCACTAATTTAACATAAATCAAGATGGAATAATGCTTTGAAATCTTGGAAAGCGTTCTGTTGTGGTATTGATATATTTTTTTTTGTATCCTTAAGGATTGTCTTACTTTGATAATTCTATTTTACAGTAATTCAGCTACCTTATTTTAAAATTTTTATTATATATTTAAATAACTTAAAATTTTCTATGTATTCTTGTAAATTGTCCTAAATCTTTTGAGAAAAATACAGGAAGCAACATATAAACATAGCTTAAAATACTTAAAGACTGGCATTTTCATCTGGGATAATTGTTCACATTTACTGTTGAGGTACCTAAGCCCAGGAAGAAGTATATGTAAAACGATTTCCATCATTATACAGCCATTTGTACAAATTCAATCTTTTCACTTCCAGAAACATAGTTCTACTTTATGTAAAATACCATATATATATATTTAACTTTAATTTTCAACCTTGAGAAAATTGTTTAGAATACTAAAGTATGCCCTGATTACAAGTCTATCATAATTAGCACTGTATTTAATTATATAGGATATATGTCCTTTTCATTGCAATCATCAGTCCTACTTACTAGTTAGGTATCTTTTTGAATTACTATAATATGAGTGTATACATTCCTAAGTTTTCATTTTTTGGTCTATTTTAAAGCTTTTTGTGTTTTTCTTTTCACCCAGAAATGAGTGGAATGCTATATAAAGTAAAAAATCGATTATAACTTTATAAATACAACTTAGATGAAGAAAGATAAAAAAACCCCACAAAATTCCAACTGATGATCGCCCCATTCAAACATTGGTGAATATGTCCCTCAGTCCAAGCCGACCTTCCTCATCAGAGGTAAGAAAATCTTTTAAACTAAAAAAAAAAAAAAAAAAAAAAAAAAAAAAAAAAAAAGAAAATCTTTTAAACTAAAATATAAGAAAGATTTGTTTAACATTGCTTCTGATAAGTTTCAAGAAAGAAAAAATATGGATTATATAGAGTACTCCACTGTATATCTGGTTGTCTGATTATAGTTATTTTATTACAATTCTTTTATCTCTGGCTCATTTCCTCTAAGTACTCTGATTATACTGGAATCCCCAGTGCATTGATCCTATCACTTTTTTTTTTAATTCTTCACCTTGTCATGCCCTACAGCGTAAATACCACAAAGCACTCTTGATTACTGTTTTGCTCACACTTTTGACTTTTTGTTCCTCTCTCATTTCATCCTATTGCTTGGCAAAACAAAACCCCTGGTTTATCGGATTCTTCACCAATGCTATACCTATGCCTACAATGGAACATGGCTGAAAAAAAGAAAAAAAAACCAGCAACATGAAGACTGTTCTCACTTTAAATTCATGACCATGAATCTCAACTAGAACCTTTTGCTGGTAGGCAGTCAGACAACTTTCCGCTTACTCACTTTTCTACTATTCTAGAGAACTATTTCATACCCTCAGTACCTTCTCTCCATTTTCTCTTTAAACCAGCTATAATCATTTTCACTCCACTGCAGCATCAAAACTGCTCTTGTTAAATTCATCTCTACATTACTAAATATGTTGTTTAATTCTTATCCCACATATTCTGGTCTATCTGCAAAACAGTTGACACTATTGATGACTCTTCTTTGGCATAATTACTTCATTTGACTTTTAGCATACACAATCTTGGCTTTCCTCCTACTTTCCTTGTTCATTTTCAGTCTTTTTTGCTAGGTTTTCTTCTTCTTGATCTCTTAATATTGGAGAATTTCAGGGGCCAGCTCTTTGTTCTCTTCTCTATCTGCATTCATTCCTTGATGATCTCAGTATAATGGCTTTAAATACCAACTTTATGATAAGGATTCCCAAATTTATATCCCTAATCTAGTCCTCTTTCCTAAACTGCAGATTCATATTTTCAACTGCTTTCTTGATATCTCCACTTGGATGGCCAGTAGACATCTTAGAAATAGCATGTCTCAAACTGAACTATGGATCTTTTCCCCTTCCCCTAAACATTTTCTACCTGTGACTTTTTCTGTCTCAGGTGATAACAAATCCATCCTTTGAGGATCTAAGAACAAATGCCTTGGAGTCGTACTTCTTTCTCAAACTTCACTTCTAATGTCCTGACTTTAACTTCAAATTATATAAAAAATCTGACCACTTTCCATCATCTCTACTGAGCTACCATTATCTCACACTTTAATTATTTACATAGCTTCATAACAGTTACCGTTTTCTTGTCCCTTAGAACCTGTTTCTATTATCCCTTTAATAGTTATTAAATATAGCAGAATTTTCAAGTAGAGCATTATATGTATCCTAATGTGAAGGAATATGAAATACAGGGCACCATTTATAAAGTATTCTTGCCCCCAGGTGACTAATTTGTATCAATTGAAGGCCACACAGTTAACTCTTTACAAGCCATAGAGGTCTTCATTTCAAGAATGCTTGTGAAATGAGGTTGGCTGGGAAGATGGAATAGGAAGACCCTAAGCTCACCTCATTCCATGGATACAGCTAGGGTAACATTCATCTCAGTATAAATAACCCAGAAAATGACTGAAAAAGACTGGCAGATAATCTCTGTAACTAAAGATAGGGAAGAGGCCACATTGAAGGAGTTAGGAAGGGCAAAGACATGATCTGAGAGCAAAATGGACCATGATCATCTTGGGGCCTTCAGTGGGCAGAGAACCAGTGGTGTGGAGAAGGATGGAAAATAGATTTTCACACTGGGGAGCCCACAAACAGAGAGGACGAATGCCTGTAATATTTGCCTTTATAAATGCAAGGGGCTGAATTTCTTGAGTTCTTAAACCAACAGGACTTAAAGCCTAGAACTTTAAAAATCAGAGGGCTCTGCTTTAGGAAAGCACAGAGGGTGGTAGAAAGTAGAGTCCCTGGGATCCCTGGGTGGCACAGCGGTTTGGTACCTGCCTTTGGCCTGGGGCGCGATCCTGGAGACCCGGGATCGAATCCCACGTCGGGCTCCCGGTGCATGGAGCCTGCTTCTCCCTCTGCCTGTGTCTCTGCCCCCCGCCCCCCCTCTGTGACTATCATAAATAAATAAAAAATTTAAAAAAAAAGAAAGAAAGAAAGTAGAGTCCCTGCCCATAAAGAGCTCACAAAATAGCCCACGCAGATACAAGGTAGAACCAGCGGTTTGAAAAATGCTGGGGGTAGATGAGAGGAAGAGTGATTTGCTCATCTAAGAGCATAACCCAGAGACACAGCGATCACTAGGAGAACCCTCCAGGAACAAAGTAGCTAGTAGGTGCCATTTCCGTCTCCCATGCCCCAGAATAAATACTGGCCACTTCTAGGAACCCATGTGGTGCCTACAGTTGTTACCTAACGTGCTTGCACCAAGCCCTGCCCCCTCGTCCTTTGGCAGATCAGCCCTTCCCAGTCCAGCTCGCCTCAGTCCTGATGCTACAGGTTCCTTCCCTAGAAGACTGGTGCAAACCCTGCCAACACCAAATCTGCTGATCCATGCATTCTGCAGGACCTCACTTTTGACAGTACTAGGGGTAGGTCTTGTTTTACAAGCTGATGGCCACACACTTTCTTTAAATGTACCCCACTCAGGGATCACTGGATGGCTCACCGGTTTAGTGCCTACCTTCAGCCCAGGCATGATCCTGGAGTCCTGGGATTGAGTCCCGCATCAGGCTCCCTGGATGGAGCCTGCTTCTCCCTCTGCCTGTCTCTCTCTCTCTCTCCCCCCCGCCCCCCGTCTCTCATGAATAAATAATAAAATAAAATCTTTAAAAAAAATAAACGGGGATCCCTGGGTGGCGCAGCGGTTTGACGCCTGCCTTTGGCCCAGGGCGCGATCCTGGAGACCCGGGATCGAATCCCACGTCGGGCTCCCGGTGCATGGAGCCTGCTCCTCCCTCTGCCTGTGTCTCTGCCTCTCTCTCTCTCTCTCTCTCTCTCTCTGTGTGTGACTATCATAAATAAATAAAAATTCAAAAAAAAAAATTCTGTACTTTAAAAAAAAAAAATAAAAATAAAAAAAATAAAAAATAAAAAAAATAAACGTACCCCACTCCTGCTGGGGACAAAAATGATACAATAGGCAAAGAGAGCCTCTGTAGACAACAGAACAGAAGGAAAAAGAAGCCAGGACTCAATAGCAGAGCACATGCAACACACATAGGAGACACTTCTTGGAGCACCAGGCCCTGAGGAACAGGGGACGCTGTCCTGAAGGGCACTGTAAGACCTCTTTTTCATAAGGCTATTATTGTTAAGAGCAAGAGAAGTAGCTGCCTTTTCTAACACAGAGGAACAGAAACAGACAGACAAAATTAGACAGAGAAATCCCTCCCAAATAAAAGAACGGGACCAAACCACTGTAAGAGACCAAAGGGAAACATATAAGTAATATGCCTGATAGAAAATTTAAAGTAATGATCATAAACATACTCCCTGGACTTGAGAAAAGAGTGGAGGACATCAGTGAGACCCTTAACAAAGAGATTTTTTAAAAAAAGAACCAATCAAAGAACCAAATAAATAAACATTTATTTACAGTAAATAAAATTTAAAATACATTTAATGAAATAAATACCAGGCCAGATGAAGCAAAGGAAGAAATTAATTACCTGGAAGACAAGTGATGGAAAGTAACCATTCTCAGAAGAAGAGAAGAAATAAAAAGATTACATAGAAACAAAATGAACAAAGGTCTGAAATCTTTCAGCTACAGCAAAAGCGGTCGTAAGAGGGAAGTTTATAGTAATACAGGCCTACCTTAAGCAAGAAAAATCTCAATCTAACCTTACACCTAAAGGGGCTAGAAAAAGAAAAAACTCCAACCCAGCAAAGAAAGGAAATAGTAAAGATTCAAATAGAATTAAATAGTTAAAACAGTAGATTGAGAAATCAGAAACTGTTTCTTTGAAAAAAATCAACAAAGTCAATAAATCTCTAGCAAGACTCATTAAAAAAGAGAGAAGACCCAAATAAAATCACTAATGAAAAAGAAATACAGACAATTGTAACAGAATATTATGAAAACCTATATGCCAACAAATTGGAAAACTTAAAAAATATGGATAAATTCCTAGAAACAAACAATCTACCAAGCTAAAGCATGAAGAAATAGAAAATTTGACTAGACCAATTACTATCAATGAAATTAAATCAGTAGTCAAAAAAGCCTCCCAAAAAAACAAAAATTCAGGACAAGATGGCTTCACAGGCAAATTCTACCAAACATTTAAAAAGTTATTACCTATTCTCAAACTATTCCAAAAAAATACAAGAGGAAGGAAAACTTCCAAATCCATTCTATGAAGCCAGTATCAACATGATACCAAAACCAGATAAAGACACTCCAAAAAAGAACTACAGGCCTATATCTCTCATGAATATAGAAGCAAAAAAATCAACAAAATATTAGCAAACCAAATCCAACAATACATTTAGAAATTCATACACCACAATCAAGTGGGATTTGTTCCTGGGATGCAAGGATAATTCAGTATTCATGAAACAATAAACGTAATATGTCACATCAATAAAAGGATAAAAACCGTTTCAATAGATGCAGAAAAAGCATTTGATAAAGTGGAACATCCATTCATGATAAAACCTCTGCAAAGTAAATCTAGAGGGAACATACGTCAATAGAATAGAGGCCTTATATGAAGAACTCCTAACGAACGTGATACTCAATGGTGAAAACCTGAGAGCTTTTCCCCCAGGGTCAGGAATAAGATAAGGAAGTCCACTCTTAACCACTTTTATTCAGCATAGTACTAGAAGTCCTAGCCACAGTAATTAGACAACATAAAGAAATAAAAGGCATCCAAATTGGTGGAAGGAAGGAAGAGTAAAATTTTCACTGTTTGCAGATGACATACTATATATAGAAAACCCTAAAGACTCCACCAGAAGACTACTAGAACTCATAAATGAATTCAGTAAAGTCACAGGATACAAAAGTAATGTATAGAAATGTGTTGCATTCCTGGGATGCCTGGGTGGCTCAGTGGTTGAACATCTGCCTTTGGCTCAGGGTGTGATCCCAGGGTCTTGAGATCGAATCCCACATCAGGTTTCCCGCAGGGAGCCTGCTTCTACCTCTGCCTATGTCTCTGCCTCTCTCTCTCTCTCTCTCTCTCTCTCTCTCTTTCTCTCTCTCTCTCTCTGTGCCTCTCATGAATAAATAAGATCTTTAAAAAAATTCTGTTGCATTCTTATACACTAATAATGAAGCAGCAGAAAGTGAAATTAAGAAAATAATCCCATTTACAATTGCACCAAAACCAATAAAAAATCTAGGAATAAACTTATGAAAGACCTGTATTTTGGAAACCATAAAACACTGATGGAAGAAATTCAAGACAATGCAAAGCCATTCCATGCTCATGGGTTAAAGAGCAAATATTGTTAAAATGTTTATACTACCCAAAGCAATCTACAGATTTAATGTAATCCCCATCGAAATACTAACAGAATTTTTCACAGAACTAAAACAATCCTAAAATTTGTATGGAACCACGAAAGACCGTGAAGCCAAAGCAATCTGGGAAAACAAAACACTGGAGGAATCACAATTCCAGATTTCAAGTCATATGACAAAGCAGTAGCAATTAAAACAGTGTCATACTGAGATAAAAATAGATACATAGATCAGTGGACTAGAACAGAAAACTCAGAAATAAACCCATAATTATATGGTCAATTAATCTTCAACAAAGAAGAAATGAATATAAAATGGGGAAAAAGACAGTTTCTTCAACAAATGGTGTTGGGAAAACTGGACAGCCACATGCAAAAGAATGAAACGAGGCCACTTTCTTTCACCATACACAGAAATAAAATGGATTAAAAACCTAAATGCAAGACCTGAAACCATGAAATCCTAGAAGAGAGTATTTCTCTGACATCAGTCATGGCAACATTTTTCTATGTATGTCTCCTGAGGCAAAGAAAATAAAAGCAAAAATAAACTATTAGGACTACATCAAAATAAAAAGCTTCTGCACTGTGAAGGAAATAAAGTAAAAGGGAGAAGATATTTGCAGATGACATCCAAAGTATTTTTAAAAATTGATGCAACTCATCCAAAAAATAATCTAATAAGTGGGCAGCAGATACGAACAGACATCTCTCCAAAGAAGACATCCGGATGGCTAACAGACACATGAAAGGATGCTCAACATCACTCATCATCAAGGAAATGCAAATCAAAACCACAAAGAGATATTACCTCATGCCTGCCAGAATAGCTAAAGTCAAAAATAAAAGAGTGTTGGAGGATGTGGAGAAAAACGAATCTTCTTGCACTATTGGGACTGCAAATTGGTGCAGCCACCATGAAAAACAGTATGGAGATTTGTCAAAAAGTTAAAAATAGAATTACCTTTCAATCTAGTAATCACACTACAGAGTATTTACACCAAAGAATACAAAAACACTAATTCAAAGGGATATATGCACCTCTGTTTTTTTACAGCATTATTTACAATAGCCAAACTACATGCAGCTGAAGTGTCCATTGGTAGGTGACTGGATAAAGAAGTCTATATATCATGGAATATTATTCAGCCATAAAAAAGAATGAAATCTTGCCACTTGCAACAACATGGATAGAACTAGAGAGTATAATGCTCAGCGAAATAAGAGAAAGACAAATAGTATGTGATCCTACTCAAATATGGAATTTAAGAAACAAAGTAAATGAGCAAAAAAAAAAAAGGGAGGGCAGACAAACATGACTCTTAACTATAGAAAACAAACTGATGGGGAGGTGGGTTGGGGGAATGAGGAAAATAAGGGATGAGGATTAAAGAATAAGTTTTTCATGATTAGAAAATGATTTTAAAAAGGAAACTGTGCTATGCTAAAAAAAAAAGATTGTCATTAAGTTAAATGACATCTTAAGGAGATACTAAGGTAAATTTAGAATGCAAAACATTTTTTTAAAACAACTGGCCCAGTCCCTTTAAAAAGTTAATGCCATGAAGGGGGGTGGGGGACCAATCTGGAAAACTTGCAGATTCAGATTTTTAAGGTTATGACAAACCAAGTGCAATGTGTTCTCCTTGATTCTAGATTGAAAAAAATTCTGAGGACAAATGGATAATTAAGGAAATTTGAATATGGAATGGATATTATTTTACATTACAGGATTGTTAATTTTCTTAAATGTGAAAATGGTACTATGATTATGTTAGAGAAATCCTTATTTGTAGTATTTAGGAGTATATTTTCACAATGTCTGATTTACTTTGATATATCAATAAAGGGATAGAAGATTGTGCGGATGATCTGATTGCATCTGATTGTGCGGATGTCCATTGATTGCCAGGGTTGATTTGACTGATCTGACTGGCTAGGCAGGTCTCCTCTCCCTCCCTCACAGCTCCATGTAGATACCTCCTAAAGTTGCATGCTGGATTGAAAGGGAAGTCCTTCCCCAATAGAGGAGGACCATTCTTCAGTCAAGGGCATATGAGGCTGCGCTTCTCTGCGAGAACCTCCAAACAAGCTCTCAGGGTCCAACTGTAGGTGAAGGTAGGGTAGTCAAGCTTCCAAGACTTAAGGCACATCCAAATAAGTAATTGCATGTGGCAATCTGCCTTTAAGAAGAGAGAGGGTGAGAAGTAAATAGTATGATGTTAACTTTTGAATCTACATAGTAGGTACTTGAGTATTCATAGTATTATTCTTTTTATTTGTATGTATGTTTAGAATTTTTCATAATAAAATAACAAAAATAGGGGGATCCCTGGGTGGCGCAGCGGTTTGGCGCCTGCCTTTGGCCCAGGGCGCGATCCTGGAGACCCGGGATCGAGTCCCATGTCGGGCTCCCGGTGCATGGAGCCTGCTTCTCCCTCTGCCTGTGTCTCTGCCTCTCTCTCTCTCTCTCTCTCTCTCTCTCTGTGACTATCATAAATAAATAAAAATTTAAAAAAAATAAAATAAAATAACAAAAATATAATATGAATGTCAGATGTTGTCCTTTTGTTAAAATCCTATATTGATTTCCCATTTTGTAAGATGAAGACCTTATAATGGCCTGGAAAAACCTATTTAATTTGTTCCTTGTCCTTTTCATTTTTATCTCTTGCTGATCTCTCTGCTTCAGTCATACTAGCACTCTCTCACCTTAAGACCTTTGCTTTAGAGGTGCCTGGGGGTGGCTCAGTCAGTTAAGCATCTGCCTTCTGCTCAGGTCACAATCTCAAGGTCCTGGGATTGAGCCCCACCAGAACAGGCTCCCTGCTCAGCAGGAATCTGCTTCTCCCTCTACCAGCAACCACCCCCCCCCCAACATGTGCGCTCTCTCTCTCTCTCTCTCTCCCTCTCAAATACATAAAAAATATATATATATTTTAAAAAGACCCGTGCTTTAGCTCTTCTTGGAATTCGTTCCCTCTATATCATCACTTGGAAAATTGTTTCTTCACCTGCATAAGACCTTTTTCATAAGACCTATCTAGACTATTTAAAACTGAAACCTACTTCCCCTTTTATTTTCCCAATTTTCCCCTTTTTTCATAAGACCTATCTAGACTATTTAAAACTGAAACCTACTTCCCCTTTTATTTTCCCAATTTTCCTTACCCTGCTCTACTTATTCTTTTTCTCAGTACTTGCCACTTTCTAATGTACTGTATAAGTTATCAGTGTTTTATATTTATTGCTGATTGTTTATATTCCTCACAGGCCTGGGACTAGTCTGAGGCAAATGAGTGAGTAACTTTCCTTGGGTGCAAAATTTAAGGGGCACACATAAAAAAACTTCCATAAGTAAGATAAATAATACAATATGAGATTTTTTTTTTAATTTTTTTTTTAAATTTATTTATGATAGTCACAGAGAGAGAGAGAGAGAGAGGCAGAGACACAGGCAGAGGGAGAAGCAGGCTCCATGCACCGGGAGCCTGATGTGGGATTTGATCCCGGGTCTCCAGGATCGCGCCCTGGGCCAAAGGCAGGCGCCAAACCGCTGCGCCACCCAGGGATCCCCAATATGAGATTTTTTAAATGAAAAACTGATGCGGGGCACCTGGGTGGCTCAGTGGTTGAATGTATGCTCAGGTCATGATCCCGGGGTCCTAGGAGAGAGTCCCATATTGGGCTTCCCGCAGGGAGCCTCCTTCTCCCTCTGCTTATGTCTCTACTTCTCTCTGTGTGTCTCTCATGAATAAATAAATAAAATATTAGAAAAAAAAATAAAAACTGATGCAAAAAATCCATAATAGCATTTTATATAGAAATAGAATCTAATGGTCCTATGCATAGCCATTTTGGAGCCTGAGGCAAAAGGCAAAAAATATGTGTCCATAAATATACCTTTTAGTGTATTTCTAAATGGTTAATAGTTTTGATAAAAATATTACTGATGAGCTTGCTTTCATGAAAGCCAAGAAAGTAAAATTATAATAAATTCATGTTTCAATATAAATAGAATATTTGAACTCAAAGTAATATTGTGTTAATATATACTTTTAAATTTTTCAGTATTTTTTTCAACTATTTGGTTATTCTGGAAAAAGTTGACCATTAAGTAATATATTTCTCTTTTTAAAAACATGTAATGAGGTTCACATCTCCGGCTCTAATAGTATTAAATTCTCTATTTAAATTTTTGACACTTTGTTTATCATGAAAGTTTTTGCATTGAGTAATTTGGTTTTATTAAATGTTATTTATCTTTATTACTGAGGTTTTGGTACAGCCTTAAATTTTGTACCTGAGGTGAGTGCTTCACTTGCCTCACCCTTCTTGTCCTTATACCTCATTAGAATGTAAAGCTATATACATAGTCAAAGATTTTTGTCTTATTGACTGCGTATTCCTAATGCTTAGACCAGTGCTGGAACATGGTACTCATTTAATAAATATTTGTTAAGGGAATGAATAAACACAAATTCACTATAAATTATTTTACATCACAAAATGCTTCAAAGGCCAAGAAATGTTTTATTAACTATATTTTCTCTGTATTGCCTACTCATTCAACTATGGAATTTATACAACTTTGACTTCTAGTTCATAAACTGTTATAAAAATATTGACAGAACTTACTTGGCTTATAAAAACAGTAAAATATTTAGCTCAAATATTTTTTCTTATTTCTATATATAAAGGATAAGATCATATTAAGTTTTTTGAAGGCTTTGCAAATATTTAATTGTGTATTTATTAAATATAGTATTAGTTGTATAGTGTACTGCTGCTATGAATAGTATAATATAACTAGGGAATTATATTTTAAATGCTCTGGTGTTCAAAATACAACATATGGCAAACTTCACATCAGATCTATACATACATCAAATGTATGGAAATAATTTACTTGGTCTGTAAAAACAACTTGAGCAAAATATTCAGATCAAGAACCAATATTATCTCCTATAAAAATTTCTAATTTCAATGATAGATTATATTCAAAATTTTAAAGTTTTTCTCAGATATTTAATATTACAGAGTATAATCATTTAAATTTTAATATGCAGTTAATAACTTCATTAAACTAAAAGATAAGACCATTTGCTATAATTGTTCTGTTTCTGTTGTAGTCTAAATATTCTTTTAAATAGAAGGATTCTAACTGAGGTTTAACAAAACATTAATAGAAAAGAAAGTGGTATTTATAAGCATAGACAAGCTAAGCTGACAGACATGACCTATATAAGAACTATTTCCTTCCTTATCACCATCAGGAATAGGTTCTTCCTAGAATTCTAGGAAACAAAAATATTTCCCAAACCACTGTTTTCACACTTTTGCAGTTACAGAGAACTAGCAATCATCACCACTATGTTAGGGAGACGATATGTAAAGTATAAGGATTCCACAAGATCACCCCAACATAACTGAGTAGGTAGGGACCAGGGGAGAAGGAAACTATGGTAACCAGAAAACTGATCTTGGTGGTCTGGTACTCTTAGGTCAAGCCACCAAAAGAATACTGTCAGAGATGTTAGGGTATCCTAGAACTACATCTATGACATTGTTTTCTAGTGAGAAGATTGTTTCTAGTGAGATGATGTGCTCCAAGTACTGAGTAGCCAACTAACCAAAATTCTTGCTCTTCATTTTGTTTTTTGTGTTTGTTCATAAGGATACATGTATTCCATGTTTTATTTCTATTCTGTTTATTAAGCTTAAAATTCTAGAGAACATCAGTTGATTTTTTTTAATTTTAAAAGTATTTTAACTGACATTCTTCTCAATTTATTCAGTTGGTGGAACTTCATGTTTTTTATGTCCCTGAAGGATCATGGAACTATAAGCTAAATACCATTTCAATAGAAGTTGTTAACAAATTCATTTCAGCTGGATTTATAAGGCAAGTATTTTGTGGTCATGTTATAATGTGCCTGAAAAAGCAATCTTTTTTTCTGCAGAGAAAAAATGTTTTTTGGAAATTTAAGTTATAAGTGAAAAGCTCTGGTCCATGTAATGATTTTCTAACTTAATACTATCAATAGATAATGCTATATAACAGTTAATAAGTACTGTAGGAACAGGTGTCAGTCATAGTACTGCCACCCAGAAAAAAAGGTATAACTGGTATATTACTATTGTTATACACAAAGAGAATTAAAAGAGAAATTATCTGAAATTAGAAACCTGTTGAAGAGTTGTAAATAGTGGTTAAACAGTATATCTACAATGACTTTTTCATATATGTTGTACATACACTTACATACATGCATATCCTATCTCTTCAGCTCTTCACTCCCATAATACTTTTTTGTTTAGATCTTTTCAGATCACTATATTTAAGATTATAGTTACCCTCCCTTCCCTGCTTTATTTTTCTTTATAGTACTTAGCAGTATCTTATGAATTATCTATTTTTCTTAGTTTATTTTTCTTTCCCATCACTAGATTTGTTAAGTCTGTAAGGGCAGAAATTTTTGTCTCTTTTGTTGATTGCCATATCCCCATCCCTTAGAACAATACTTGACATATAGTGAGTGCTCAATAAATATTTCTTGGTTGAATGAAATATTTAATTTTTCCCCTTAAGATTCTAGAAAAACAAGAACTCAAAACAGTAGCTAAATGATGGCTTTAAATTTTAGATGTTAAGGAGTAAAATATTCCTAATGATGAGCAAGGTTATGGAGTCTGACAATATTTGATTTTCAAAGAAATTTTTAAGCACTAGCTAATCCTGTCAAACTTCCAAAATAGACATCTGTGGCTAAATCATTTTTTATGTATAAAAGTGTATAAATTCTATTATAGCAAAATTTTTTTTAATAATACAGGTTGGAGGTGGATGAGGAAAGTAGACAAGCATTTCCCTTTTCAGCATAGAAAGGACTTTTATATATTTTAGTATATGTGCTGCCGAAGCGAGCACAGAAAGGACTTTTATAAACAGTATTTATTTGCATAATCATTTTATTTTTTTAATTTTCTGAAGTTTTACAAAGTGCTAGGCAATATAAAAACAATATATTAAACTATGATGCATTAAATTGGTATTTATGTTTGAGATAGCTGACTAATGTTATTGAATTTGTGGTATAGCTGAAACCTATTTCATTTTACATTATAAGGCAATGTCATGATATTTCAGAGTATCTCCTCATCTTACTTTACAAGCCCTGAGAGAGCGACTTGGTGAGTTCCTTGGTGAAGATGCTATTGCAGAAAAATTTTTATTTCTGAAATGCATTGGAAATAATCTAGCTGTGGTAAGTTTTCTTATTTTTCCTTTTGATTAAAGAAAAGCATAACTGAACAAATTATGTTTCTTAAATGCTTATCAACTCAGCTTATCAATTCAGCTTCTATTATATGGGATAAGTAATATCAATTATAATGAAATGGAAATATCACTAAATACACAGATTATCAAAAAATGGGTCTTACTGGGATATTATTGGGCACTAAAATGATGGAGATATTTTTGGGTGTGTATTTCCTAGGGAAGAAAAGGAAGACAAAATTAAAATGTGATTATATAAGTAATATGTATTTTTAAATATAAATGAGTGTTTGAAAACTTTTTTTTTGAGAGAGCGTGTGCATGAGCTAGGGGAAGGGGCCAGGGGGTAGGGACAAGGAGAGAGAGAATCTTAAGCAGGTTTCATATTCAGTGTGAGCCTGACACAGGGCTCAATCTCATGACCTGAGCCAAAAATCAAGAGTCAGCTGCTCAACCCACTGAGTTGCCCCCTAAAAACATTTTAAGTAAGTACTTGTGTTCTGGACAAAAATAGATCCTCACTGTTTGCGCCACAGCTAGCCTTTTGGTATGAAATGACAGTACTCTTAACAATTATTTGTTTCAGCTATTATCTGTTGAACACTTCTGTTTGTAGTTTCTGTGTTTTAATGGCAGGATTTTCCAACTAGAGTTTCCCTAGATAAAATTCTTAATCCAGCAAGCCATCAGATCTCAAAGTTTCTGCTTTCTCTTATCTACATAAGGTTTATTTCTTTAATCAAGACTCTCTATATTTAAACAAAAATTCAGTATTTTCCTATTCCACTCTAGTTAGCACATTATGTCATTATTATGACATATGTATTTTTTATGTGATTGTTTAACATCTGACTCTGCTATTAGACTATAACTCCCTGTGAGCAAGGATTGTTTAACATCTGACTCTGCTATTAGACTATGACTCCCTGTGAGCAAGGACTTTTATTTTATTCACTACTGTATTTATAGCCAATGCCTAACAAAGTGTTTAGCACTTAGAGGCATTTAAATGTTTATTGAACAAATTAAATAATGAATGATAATGGAAAAAAGAAAGCATTTCTCTCCAAAGTAGTACTGTAAAGGAATTTGTTACGTAGAATTCTCAGGATCAGCAGCTAAATTTGAAGTTTTTGTCATTTGAATTCTGTTCAGTATGGTAGACTATTAATTTACTCATCTTTAAAATTTTCTTAAACAAGAGAGAAAAAGAACAATTCTTAGAACTTTTTGTTCTTTTTCATAATATCTAAAATACCAAATATCAGACACAGAATCCTAAGTTGGAAGGGACCTTAATAAGGATAATTTAAATCAACTTCTAAAGTTCTTCTAATATTTTATTATTTTCAAGAAATTTTTATTGATGTTTCTCTCTAAACAAAATGAGAAAAAAGGGGATCCCTGGGTGGCTCAGCAGTTTAGCGCCTGCCTTTGGCCCGGGGCGCGGTCCTGGAGTCCCGGGATCGAGTCCTGCGTTGGGCTCCCGGCGTGGAGCCTGCTTCTCCCGCCTCCTGTGTCTCTGCCTGTCTCTCTCTCTATGTCTATCATAAATAAATAAATAAATAAATAAATAAATAAATAAATAAATAAATAAATAAACAAACAAACAAACAAACAAACAAACACAAACAAATAAATAAATCTTTAAAAAAAATGAGAAAAAAGAATTGGAAATCGATTCTGCCCTTAAAGAATATTCACTGTAGTGCTCCTCCTGTGTCTCTGCCTGTCTCTCTCTCTATGTCTATCATAAATAAATAAATAAACAAACAAACAAATAAATCAATCTTAAAAAAATTGAGAAAAAAGAATTGGAAATCGATTCTGCCCTTAAAGAATATTCACTGTAGTGTTGAAGAGAAAATACATAAATAATTAAAATAGCATATTTTGTACATTCAGAAGAAGAAAGATTACTTTCAGCAGAAGAAGAGGAGAGGTAGAGAACTTTGAAGAAAAAATGATACTCAGTTTGGATCTTGAAAGATAAATATTTGATCTTGCAAAGATGTGGGTGGGAAAGCTTTCTGAGCATATAGAATGAGCACAGAAGTAGAAAAACAGACAGCTGTTTTGTAGAAAAAGTAGATGGTTCCTTTTTTACTGTAACATGGTCTGAAAAGGAATAGTAGAGAACAAATTGTAAAATCATTTGTTGGAGGTCTTGAATGCCAGATTAATGAGTATTGTTTCTGAAGCATTGACGTTTTTTGAGTAAAAGATGACATGATGAGGGTCTTAAGAGACTAGAGGCAAGGATTTTAACTTTTGCAATGGTTAGGTCAGAGATATGGAGGACCTAACAAATAGGCTCCTTCTCACATTTCCTCTACCACTATTTTTCTCCTTGGTTCTCCATTTGAAACACAAAAATCTTTGGTCCCTCAAATACAGCAAACTCCTTTCTGATTTATGTTCTTTACACTTGCGAAAATTACTTCCCCATGATTTCAAATAGCTTGCTTTTTCTTTTAGATCTCAGGTTCAATTTTTATCTTTTTAAAAGGGCCTTCTCTGACTACCTAGTTTTTAGATATTCTTTCTCTTACACTAATCTCTATTATGTCACTTTTTTGTTTTCGTAAATCACATATCACTATCCTAAATCATGTTTATTTAACCTCTGTTCTCCTAAGTAGGAATAAGCTACATAAAGCAAGGACTTTGCCTTGTTTACCATTGTATCTCCCACCATATAGAATACTGCCTGACTCATAGTATGCCCTCAGTATTTGTTGAAAGGATAGATGGATGGACGGATGAATAAGAAATGAACTCTTTGGGTTGTATATTTAGGAAATAGAGTTTATAACATTGGACTCTGGAACCAGATTATCTGATTTTGAATCCCAATTTGGAATATGCCTAGTTATAAAATTATAGGCAAGTTATTTAATTTCTTTCCTCAATCCTTTTGTCTGTGAACTATATATGTGCCTTTCACATAGAATTGTGGAGATTAACTAAGCTAATATATGTAAAGCACTTAGAATAGTGCTTGGCATATAGTGAGTCCATGCAAGTGATAGCCATAATTATTACTACCAAATGACATGGAATCTCTTTTACGTTTTGTACAGTGAGTAGAAATAGGATTATATTTTAAGTTTCTAGACTCTAGCCTTAATTATCAGCTTTAGATTTGATTTTTATGTCACAGCTATGTGCCTTCTACAAAAAAGGAATAAAAATAATTGAAAACATAAAAAATCTTTATTTTTTTGTCATTTATTCTAGGTGAAGGCAAAACAAGAATCGGAACTGAAACTCAAATCATTTGCTCCTCCATATGTATGTAATGTGATGTTTTAAACTTATGTTAATTTTTAACTTACTGTATTTTAAATTACAAACTAATTTTTTAAATTTCCTATATGTTTTAGGCTCTTCAACCAGAATTATATTTGCTTCCTATAATGGATCATTTAGGAAATATTTATTCAGCATCAACTGTCTCTTTAGATGGGCGGCAGACTAATAATGGTGTTGCTAAGGCTGATGGAATAATCCACAGACCACTTAGTGTAACTCTGTTGAAGGAAGAACCTGGAACAGATCCCAGTTTTTTAGTAAACACTTTGAAAGAGCTTCTTAACAAGAATCAGGAAGAAGGTGATTTCAACTGGATGGGAAAAACAAAGAGGTTATTATAGTACATTTTAGTAGTCAGGCCCCTGAGCAAATTCTGGCAAATCTGGCCTTACAAATGTGGCAGTATAAAAGGAAAGCTCAATTCCATTTTTTAAAAATAGTTTCATCAAGTGAGAGAAAGGAAAGAATTTAAGTACTATGTTAAAAAACAAAATACTTGGGGATCCCTGGGTGGCGCAGCGGTTTGGCGCCTGCCTTTGGCCCAGAGCACGATCCTGGAGACCCGGGATCGAATCCCACGTCGGGCTCCCTGTGCATGGAGCCTGCTTCTCCCTCTGCCTCTGTCTCTGCCTCTCTCTCTCTTTCTCTCTCTCTGTATGACTATCATAAATAAATAAAAAAATTTAAAAAAAATAAAAAAAATAACAAAATACTTAAATATACTTAAATAAGCTCTACTACCTTCTTTTATAATAGTTTCAGATAAAGTTAAGGTTAAAAAAGAAAGGAAATGATTACTGCATCGAACATTGGTATTATTATAAGCGAGAAGAATCTTAGCCACAAAGATAAGTAGCAAACCAAATCAAAACAACTGTAATGCTGGTAGACATTTGTATTTCAAAGAATCATAATTTATATGATTATATTTATCAGTGTACTGATAGTTCAGTTCTTAAAAAGTGATAGATAATTAAATAAAACTAAACATACAAATAAAGCTGGAGCTATATTCTAAGAACCTCCTGAAAAAATATTGCGTAAGAAAATAAATGTGTGATGGGAAAGCAAAAATAACTCCAACTAATAATATCAATTACGACTGCAAAATATACATGTTTTCAACCAATTGCATTTTTCTCCACCTTCAATTATAGCTGTTCTTACATTCTAAGTTTATGCTATATCCAGTGATAATTCAAACTTAGCTCCTTCTTTATTTTTAGATGCGTTTAGTGTTTACCTTTCTGAGGTGTTTTACTATTTCTAATGAGACATGTGGATGAGATCTACCTGTTTTATTTGATGTCAGTGAGATGCTCAGTGAGATTTTGGTTTATGGCTTGTCTTTTTATTATCTTTATGATTATTTTGATGAAAGAAGTTCTTAAATTTTGTCAACATGTCCTAACAATTACAAGGATTGTGTTGACATCTTCAACACTTTGTCAGTTTTGCTTTATGTATTTTGAAGCTGTTATTAAATGCATGCACATTTAGGATTATTATGTCTTCTTGATGAATTGCTCCCAATGTGATTATGTTTCTCATTATTTCTGGTAGTAGTCTTTATTTTAAAGTTTAGTGAGCCTGGTATTAGTATAGTCACTTGAGCTTTCTTTTGATTAGTGTTTACAAGGTATATCTTTCTCCATGCCTTTATCTATTACTGAATATCCAAAGTGGGTTTCTTGTAGACAGCATATATTTAGGTCTTACTTTTTAGCCGTTTGACAATCTGTGCCTTTTACTAGGAGTATTTAGACCATTTACATTCGATGTAATTATTGATGTGGTTGGTTTTAAATCTACCACCTTGCTATTTGTTTTTTTTGTCTCTTCTGTCTTCTTAGTTTCTCCATTTTCTTGCCTTTTCCTGGATTGAAAAGTTTTTTATGATCCACTTTTATCTCTACTATTAGCTCACTATTTCTTATTTTAGAAAACCTTCAGTGGTTGCTATAGGGTAGAGGTCATCAAATACCTATATTTATACTTTTTAAAAATCTTTTTTTAAGTAATTTCTACACCCAATATGGAGCTCGAACTCACACCCCAAGATCAAGAGTTGCTTGCCCCACTGACTGAGGTATCCAGGCACCCCTATTGTATTTTATTTTAATCCATGCCCTCTATGGCTTTTTAAAATAAATAACTTTTATTGGAAGACAGCCATACCATTAATTTACATATTTTCAATGACTATCTTTATACTATAATGATAGACTTGAGTAGTTGTGACAAAGACCAAATGGTCCATGAGCCTGAGATATTTAGTATCTAGCCCTTTAAGAAAAAGCTTACTGAGTCTTGCTCTAAGCTACACATTATACACCTTTAAATTTGAAGTCTACTTTCAAATAGTATACAACTCCATATATAAGATAAGAACCATATAGCAGTGGTGCTGTTGTCATACATTTTCCTTCTGAGTATAACTCCACAGTACATATTTACTTTATAATGTCAGTTATCTTTTAAAGAAATTAAAAGTAGGGGGAAAGTGACTTTTTATATTTAGGAGAGCTTCCCCCCTCCCTCCCCAGTGGTAGTAAAACAATGCTTTGTATCAGTGCATGATCCTGGGCCCAAGATGATCCTTACAGCTTTCACTTCTACCCTTTCTTTAGGCTTTACCTATGCCTGATGATGAGAGGGTTTCCTACCGCTTCTCTAGTGATAAACTTTTCAAAGGTAATATTGTTGGGAGGAGAGTCACCTGCTCTTCCTTTTAGAGCAGTTTTTTGTTTTGTTTTGTTTTGCCTCTATGCCTTTTCAAGGGCCAGTAGGTTTTTGCATGGGTTCTAAGATAGGGGAGTTTCCTGTTTCTTCCCCCAGGGGCTTAAGACTTTCGCTTTGTGTGAAAGAATAGTGTTGAGAAGGATGGGGTTTCATACCTCTGTGCCAATCACTGATGGCTCTTTCAGGTCTCCTCTACCTCCAGTCTTTCCTATAAGTATGATATAGGCACATAGAAAGGAGCTTGCTATTAAGTATTGACTTCTGTTTGTGTCTGAGGATCCCAGAGATTCCAAACTATACTGATAGCCTACATTGCCCTTTAGAATTCCTTAAGATATTAGCTGTCTTCTTATTGTAATAGTAGTACCCCTTCCTCCTGTGCTCAGCCAAGGATGAAACAATTAGTTTTCACCTAGGAGGGAACTGGAAATCAGTACCTTGCAACTATCATTCTCTGATGAGTTCAAGAAAAGTTATTATTTTATAGTTTATTTACCTTTTTCTCTTTATTCAAGTGGGAGCACTAGTTTCATCTTTTTATAATCCTATGCAGAAATGGAACTGCAGTTCTTAAATTTTAATATAATCAAATTTATTTGGCATTTTCATTTATGGGTAGTGTTATTTGTCTTTTTAAAAAATTCCTTTTCTACCCTGAGATCATGTATTATCTTTCAAACATTTTATGGTTTGCTTTTCCAACATAGTTTATCAACGTATCCAGGAACTAATTTTTATATGTTATATGAGATAAAGTTCCTTAATTTCTTTTCCATATGTACTCTTCCCATTTGTCGATTATTGTGCAATTTCTTAAAAATGCCAAATTACTCTTTTGTGGTACATGAGAATGCAAGATATCTGAGGTCTAACATTATATTATCAAATATAGCTGGTAATTGCATAGTATGTTTTACAAATCCTTTAATGAAGGAGAAAAAGAATAATGCTTTACCCATTTCCATATCAAAATGGGTATTCCCTCTTATTAGTTATCATCTGTTCCTTACCATGGGTCCATGCAACACATCCATACATTTTTATGCCTCAACTTTAACGTGTTTAATACTTGACTCCATTGTTGCCCCAAACTAGTATACTTTCTTGACTTCTATGGTTTCATCATTCCTCCAATTGTTCAGACGTTGAGTTTTGAAATATTCCTCACTGTAAAATAATAGATTCTTAGAGTAAAGGAACCTTGAAAAACATCTTGTAGCCTCCTTGCTTATAATCTGCTTTCCAGTATATTCTCCAGAGTGTAGTCAGCATTATTCTTCTTGTTACAGGCTGGATTATTTATCTCCCTGCTTGAAAATCTTTGAAAACTCACTGATTACTAGTTAAAGCCTAGTTCTTTAAGATGGCATAGACAACCCTTTGTACTCTGACTTTAAACCCAGGGTTGCAAATATTTGGCCATGCAGATTGTTCACTGCCAAATTCCAGAAGGCTTCCTTTACTTAGATCATGATATGAATGGAGCTTTCAGGATTTGCTTAATGTGGTAGTTGATTCAGTAACTTTTAGTTATTATTAGTTACTACTACTACTACTACTACTACTACTACTACTACTACTACTATAGTTTGGGGGTAGAAAGGGAGGATGAAATACCATAAAGTACAACTGGAGAGATAGGTAGGGACTTGAACTTGAAGAGCCTTGGTTCCAAAACTAAAGAAGTTTTAGGCAGTGGGAAGCCATTTGAGCTTGTGTTTGTTTCTTCCAAGTTTTTATTTAAATTCCAGTTAGCTAACATGCAGTGCAATATTACTCTCAGGAGTAGAATTTAGTGGCTTATCATTTATATATAATACCCAGTGCTCATCACAAGGGGTCTTCTCAATACCCATCACCATTTGGGACCCCTGGGTGGCTCAGTGGTTGAGCATCTGTCTTCGGCTCAGGTCATGATCCTGGGGTCCTGGGATCAAGTCCCACATCGGGCTCCCCACAGGGACCCTGCTTCTCCCTCTGCCTATGTCTCTGCCTCTGTGTGTGTGTGTCTCGCATGAATAAATAAATCTTAAAAAAAAATACCCATCACCATGTAACCCATCCCCCTACCAGCTCCCCTCCTGTAACTCTCAGTTTGTTCTCTATAGCTAAGTCTGTTCTATGGTTTGTTTGCTCCCCCCCCCCATTATCATCTGTTTCATTTCTTTTTTTTTTTTCATTTCTTAAATTCCACATATGAGTGAAATCATAGGGTATTTGTCTTTCTCTGACTGACTTGTTTCACCTAGCATAATACACTCCAGCTCCATTCACATTGTTGCAAATGGCAAGATTTCATTCTTTTTCATGGCTAAGTAATATTCCAGTGTACATGCACACACACGCACACACACACACGCCCCACAGCTTCTTTATCCATTCATCAGTCAATGGACATTTGGGTTCTTCCTATAGTTTGGCTATTGTCGATAATGCTGCTATAACCATCAGGGTGCACGTGTTCCTTCGAACCAGTATTTTTGTATCCTCTAAATCAATTCCTACTAGTACAATTTCTGGATCATAGGGTAGTTCTATTTTTAACTTTTTGAGGAACCTCTGTACTGTCTTCCAGAGTGGCTGCACCAGTTTGCATTCCTACCAACAGTGTAAGAGGGTTCCCCTTTCTCCACATCCTTGCTAACATTTATTTCCTGTGTTGTTGATTTTAGCCATTCTGAGAGGTGTCACTTTGGAAAAGTGTCTATTCATGTCTTCTGCCCATTGCTCAACTGGATTATTTCTTCTTTGGGTATTGAGTTTGATAAGTTCTTTATACATTTTGGATACTAACCCTTTATCAGATCATGTCATTTGCAAATATCTTCTTCCATTCCAAAGGTTGCCTGTTAGTTTTGTTGATTGTTTCCTTCACTGTGCTGAAGTTTTTTTATCTTGATGAAGTCCCAGTAGTTCATTTTTGCTTTTCCCTTGCCTCCAGAGACATATCTAGTAAGAAGTTGCTATGGATGACATCAGAGAAGTTGCTGCTTGTGTTCTCTAGGATTTTGATGGTTTCCTGTCCCACATTTAGGTCTTTCATCCATTTTGGATTTATTATTATGTATGGTGTAAGAAAGTGGTCCAGTTTCATTCTTCTGCGTGTTGCTGTCCAGTTTTCCCAATACCATTTGTTGAAGAGACTGTTTTTTTTCCACTGAATATTTTTTCCTGCTTTATTTTATCGGGAGTAATATGATTGTACTTCAATTCTGGAAGAACAACTTAGGCTGCATTATGGATAATTGACTGAAGTAATAAAGACCTGAACAGTGAAATGCAGTGGAACAGAAATCAGAACTTGAAGTCAAGAGACTCCTGAGGATTGGGTACTGTTCTGGGTGCTTTATCTGTACTCTGCCATCTTAGAGATAAGCAGGTTAGAGAAATAACACCTGCTTGACAGTGCCAGGATTTAAACTCCTGTGTGTTTGACTAAAGCCCATGCTTTATTCACAATACTGCTAGAGTCATACTGAACTTTTTTCAAAAGTGTATAGACCTGCTTTCTTTATGCTATTAAATTGCATAGGTATTGAATGATGCAGTCATCATGCTCTAAACTGTTACTAGGAATGGGGTACATGTGCCATATATCCCTATTAGAATTACTCAGAATCTGCTGAATTTTGCATTGTTATTTCTTTCTTTGGGTGGATGGGTAGGGGGTGGTATTTTATTATTACCTTTTAAACAGCTGATATATCTGGGGTTTGTTCATTTTGCATCAAATATATCCCTTAGAAAATCTCTATTTATTGTTCTTGAAAGACTATTTCAAATGCACCAGCTAGAAAATGTAGCAGCTAGACAAAAATTAAATAAGTATGGGCTTGAAGTTGCAAAATTTTGTGGCAGCCTTTGTAAATTATTTTTCAATTACTAACATGACTCAATAATTGTTTTTCTAAATTAAAAAATGTGATTTATCCAAGGGAAAAATATCTGCATTAACACTGCCAGGTTCATGGATCTTTTGTTCATATAGATCATATAGAACATTAATGTTAACATTTTAAAGACATCATATAGTTTTCCTATATGGGGTAATTTTGTTAAAGTGAAGGGACATTTTATTTTAAGATTTTATTTATTCATGAGAGACAGAGAAGCAGAGACATAGGCAGAGAAAGAAGCAGGATCCTGTGGGGAGCCTGATGCAGGGACCCCGGGATCATGACCTGAGCCAAAGGCAGACGCTCAACCATTGAGCCATCCAGTGTCCCTGAAGGGAGATTTTATAAGTAGAAATGTATGTGAGATAACATGATATTATATGCTCTGTATGTGTACCAGCATTTTCCAGACAAGTTTCCTCAGTACAATTTCAAATATGCCTTTCAAAGGCAAAAGCTTTCTGAAGACAATGACGTTTGAGTAAAACCCAACTTACCCCCCATCTTGGAGATTCACATTTTACATAAAAACTGAAATCTGGGCAGTCCCAGTGGCTCAGCAGTTTAGTGCTGCCTTCAGTCCCGCATCAGGCTCCCTGCATGGAGCCTGTTCCTCCCTCTGCCTGTGTCTCTGCCCCTCTCTCTCTCTCTCTGTCTCTTATGAATTAATAATAATAATAATAATAATAAACAGAAATCCTGCAGGTGTGTGTGTATGTGTGTCTGTATGGTTGTCTTCCTGGTAGGATTCCCTAATTCGTTTTTTCCCAAACTGAATTGACCAAAGAATTCTTCACATAAAGCACTTCTTGAAATTCACTTTGGAAAGTGTTGCGTTATATCATGCATAGTAGAGTTTATAGAGCTTCTGAAACACAGGACAAGATTACAGTAGGTACATATATATACATACTTGTACAAAGTTTTATTTTACTATTTATGTATTTATTATGAACTTTATTTGCCATGGATGAACAGGAACATCGGCTGGGGGAAAAGTTACTCCAAAAGAAAAACAGACTGGAAAAGCTCATACTGGAAATTCTGAAATTCCAGGACCATTGGAAGAATCCAGTAGTGATTATTTTAGCAACAAAAAAAGGTAATTAGAATAGATGTTGATTATACATATCATTAGTCTAAACTACAAGAAAGAGTGAGGTATCCAGGGTACTGTTAAAAGGATTTCTAATTAGAACAAACATATGAGTAAAATTAATGATATTTTTGATTAAAATTGCCTTGACTCTAATCTCCCGTTATTATATATGGAATTTTCATTCCTCTCCAATATAATGAATAATTTATCACCTAAATTTATTTCTGTACTTCTTTTGTCATCAGAGGCAGCCTAATGACAGAAAAATTTGTCTTTGCCTTTCTTACAATTAACTTTTCTGCCTCACTTATATTCTTGGTTATGGATAAACTAGCCAGTATGCTTGAATTTCATATGGAATCATTTCATTCAAAATTATAGTACTTAGACAACAGTTTTGCATATAGTCTTTTGAAATATAGATGAGGGATTTTATAAACAATCATTCGCAAAAGAACTATAAATATATTTCCAAAATTTTTATTTTACTTTGCTATAGACATTGTAATGGGATTTGAATTTAGGTGTAATATAAAATGATTTTATTACTCATATTAAATGTAGCTTATATTGATCATTAATGAGTTTGAAAGATAATATGCTAATGGTCTCAGGCTTTTTAAGGTTTTAATGTAAAATCTATGTTTATAGAATGTCAAATAAGATATATAAAATGTGAAAAGCTAATATGCATAATCATTTTTTTAATATGACTTTCAAATATGTCATTCCCTCTAAGTCCATTTCTTTGGAAAAATGAAGATGATAGAGTTAATCTCATTAGAACAGAGGACAATCAGGTATGATTTTAAGTTTTTTGTTTTTTGAGCTTTTTTTTTTTTTTTTTAAGATTTTATTTATTTATTCATGAAAGAGAGAGAGACAGAGGAGAAGCAGGCTCCTCGCAGGCTCCCTAATGCAGGACTTGATTCCTGGACCAGGAATCACGTCCTGAGCTGAAGGCATTCAACCACTGAGCCACCCGGGGTCCCAAATTTTTTGTTTAAATACAGTGTTGCAACAATATTCATACTGAAATTGGAACAAAACTGCAGCTTAAAATGTTTTAAGTTTTTGAACCTTAGAGGTTAGAGGATGGGAGATAAGCCTCAAGAAAATTCAGGAGCCTACCAATTCAGTGAAATTTTTGGGTGTTCCATGGTATGGGTGGGACATGTTGAGGTATCCCTTTTAAAATGAAAGCCAGGTTTGTATATCTTGCCCCAGTTATCACTGAGAATGATTCATTTCATGAACCTCTTTGGAATTTGGAGTAAGATTGCTGCATTTGGATATGCTCCTTTAGTCCTTTTTTTTTTTTTTTTTTTTTTGTACTTGCTTCAGCAGCACATGTACTAAAATAGTCTGTTTGTTTGTTTGTTTATTTATTTATTTATTTATTTAATCAAGTAATCTAAGAGTGCCAACTTTGGGCCCAAAGCAAGAGAATGTTCAAAAGCCGATCTGAGAGGCATTGCAAGCAGTGTTGCCATTTGTGTTTTAACATCCAACTCATGTAGTGCTGCCTCATGTGTAGTAGATTGGGAGGCTGAATGGAGTCTGAGATCAGCTTTGGTAGGAGAATCACAGCTCAGAGTCCTTGCATTTTAGAGCAAAAGGCACACCATCTTCAGCAAATAATTGATCTGTTGTTGCTGAATATTAATAAAATATGCTATCTTCATGCTTTAAGATTTTTGTCAGTCTAGTAAGATGCTTAATGCTATCAGTGATTTGAATAATTTACCAGATTATCCATAAATTTAACGATGTTTTAATATTTTTATGCACTCCATTTTGGTAACTTTTTTTTTTTTTTCATTTTGGTAACTTTTTGAAAGTACCTTTTCAACGGTTTCTTCTGGGTTGTTTGCTATATGCTTTTGATTGACATAAGTTTTTTAAATACTCTAGAGATGTTTCTTTGATGCTTATGTATGTTGCAGGTATCTTCCCCTACTTTATGCCTTGTCTATAGTCTACCTTGCTGGATGGGTAGACTATAGACATGCCTTAGGTATTCCATATCTTTATTTTTTCCCCACATTCTCTTGCTGTGTCTTAGATTAATAATGGTATATTAGAATTTCCTATTATTTGTGTGTTACTGTCTATCCTTACATCCCTTGTGGTTCTGATTTAGATTTATATGTGTTACTTGGCACAAAGTTGTTCTTATGTGAATACTAGAATCACTTTTGTACATTTTTTACTCATTTAATACTTTTTTTTTTTGGCCATTCTCCTTTTAATTGCATATCAAGATACTAACCTTTCTTTTTTTATATATTTATTTAGTGTACCCTCATCTTCCTTTCCCACCTTTTTTCCAGCCTTTCTGAATTGCTTTGTTTTAGATATGTCTTTTATGTACAGCCTAGATAGAGTTGGGTTTTGCCTTGTGAAGCAGTCTGAAATACTTTTCATTTAGTAGGTGAGTTATGTCAACTTATATTACTGATAGGACTGATGTGTTTGACTTGAGATTTGTCATTTTATTTTATATTATAGTTTCTGTGGTTTATTTGTACTTCCCCCTCCCCTCCTCATTTTTAGGAAGGTTGTATTTTTGCTCTAGCATTTACCTTTATATTAATACATGTGTGCTAGTATTCTTAGTCTCCCTTTTTCCTTTTTTAAAAATTTATGCTTCCTCTTTTGTTACCTCTAAAATTATCATGACTCCTACCTGTTATATTCATGGCCATCAAAACAATCTTTCTCCTCTCATGTATTTTTAGTTGTGTTATTTCTACTGTGTCAAAGAATATAACATTCTTATACCATACTTCTAGTCTTACCCCCTCACCTTTGTTTTAGTCTCGTCTGTAATTAAATATGTTCAACACCTACTGCCAGTTCTTTTGCAGAAGATTTTTCAATCATCTCTTGGTTGGATTAAGCTCAATTTAAAAAAGCACCTAGCTACAATACTCAATACAATATTTTGTCTAGAGCAAAGTTAAGCAAACTAGGGCTTACAGTTTTGTGAGGTCTTGGACCTAAGAGTGTTTTCTACATTTTTAAGGAATTGAAAAAAAAGAAGAATCGTGACAGAGACCATATGTGGCCTGCAAAGCCTAAATTATTTACTCTCTGGCCCTTTAGAAAATTTTTTAATCCTTGCTGTAGAGTTTTGATACCTGAAGGATTGCTTGATTGGATATCACATCCTTGGCTTACATCTTTTTACCCTTTGGTTTCTTTGAAATGTTGCTCTACTGGTATCTTGTTTGACATGTTACTAGTAAGTGTGACGCCTGTTTTTTTTTTGTTTTTTTTTTTTGTAAAGTAGCTCAAGTGCATTTGTCCAGAAGGCCAGAGGATTCCTTAAATGTGTACTAGTTTTACCAAGTTGTATCTCAGTTGAGAACTCTAGGTCAGGTTTTCCTGGGTACAAAGTGAATCCTTGAAGTGTGAAAATCGGGACTTCTTTATTTCAGGAATATTTACCAAAATGATAATTTCAGAAAACAATTTAGATAGCAAATCCATTCTATTTTCTTTTTTTCTTCTTTAGCTTTTACATATCTTATTTTTTCTAAGTAATGTTATACAATAGATATAATAAATACTATTGTGTTTCATTTTCTTTGCTTCTTTTATTTGTATTCTCCACTATCCATTTTTTGACCATATTTCCTTCTTGGATGTTTGCTAATCTGTTCATTTCTGAGAAAATGTTTTTTCTTCCTTTCTTCAGTTTAGCCAACTTTCATTTCACGTCTTCCTGTTATTTTTCCTATTTTATTCTGAGTTTTAAAATTACTGATTTATTGTGTTTGTTGGTATCTGCAAATGTTTGCTTAATTATATTTAACCTATACTGGAAGTAATTGTTAAATTTTTCTCTGCCTCATGGCTGCCTGTTTTATTTTGTTTTAGTTCTTAGTTTTGAGGGTTTTAAAAAGTAAATTTGTGTGGATGCTAGATCATTTTATTGATATTGTTCATGTTTCTTTGTTTTGGATTTTTTTCATATAAGTAGTAACAGGTGTTCTTATAAAGGAACAGGGAGTGGTGGTTGCTGGTTTCTTTTGCTTCTTAGATCAGGAGCTCCCTCATCTGTTGATATAGTGAAATGCAGCTATTTATTTATTTTTAAATAAATGGGGTCTTTAGTGTCTGTTTCCTTTGAATTCTCTTCTACTAATTTAATTTGGCAGAGCTATTATCTTGACCACTTTCTTCTTTCTCTTACCACCTTCTTTTCTATTTGCCCCAAGCAAATATCTCTTCCATAGTATTTTTTATCTCTCCTAGAAGCTGTTTCCCATCATTACCACCTCTGGCTCCCTGCATTTTATAATCTTTCTCTTTTGGCCACCTCATCAAAAGTGCTCTGACTACAAGATCTTATCCTTACTCTCAGTATTTCTTCTATGCATGTGGAGCCTTCTTCTTCTAGACTAAATTGTGATTGATGTTTATTGTGTTATCTTTGTATAGCAGTCTCTAAATCACAGCCCACATCTGTTTGGAGGCGGGCTCCAGAGCACACTCTGATGGCCTAGGATGTTTACTTCCCCACTAATATGTAAATTAAAGTATGTGTAAATTAAAGGATTCTGTATCCTAGTTATGCTATAGATATAAATTATGGGTAATTTTATTTGTTTCCCTTTTATAGTAATTGGGAGGATAAATGGAGAGATAGAAACTTAGGTGGTTGCCCATTATCCTGTAGGAACCTGAACTTATAAGTTAATATTGTAACATTAAAAATTAGAAAAAGAACCATAAAACAAATTAGCAGTAAAGGCTTAATGAAGATAGAAGGAGACACTAAGAAGTTACAGAAATGAAAAACCTAGCAGAATTGAAAACAACTCAAGAGAGGATCTCTGGGTGGCGCAGCAGTTTAGCGCCTGCCTTTGGCTCAGGGCGCGATCCTGGAGACTCAGGACCGAATCCCACGTCGCACTGCGTGGAGCCTGCTTCTCCCTCTGCCTGTCTCTCTCTCTCTCTCTCTCTCTCTCTCTCTGACTATCATGAATAAATAAATAAAATCTTTAAAAAAAAAAAAGAAAAGAAAACAACTCAAGATCTATGAAGTGGTAGTGGGAGAAACATCAACATTGGTAAGGCTTAAGGTAGTTTATCATAAAAGGGTAGTAACACAAAAGTTAGGAAAGATGAAGGCGATACAAACATGAAGACAGAGCAGGTAAAATATATGAGAATAAAATATATGCTAATTTGAAAATGTAATAAATATTCTAATTTTCTAAGCAGATACAAATTATCAAAATTGACCCAAGATAAAAAAAAATCAGTAGTCATCTTAGAAAATTTTAAAAGTTTTAACAAGTAACTAAGATAAATCTTGGAAGGAAATCATGTTTAGGAAGGATTCGTGGATTCTTTTTTTTCTCCTCTCAATTTTAAGTTTGAAGTGCCTATGTATAATGTCCAGGGAATAGTGGAATAGAGAAGCTGGAGCACAGGAGAGAATATAAGGTTATAAATACAGATTTGGGAGTTTGCCACCATATAAGCAAAAAAAAAAAAAAAAAAAGGCACTGATATTGTGATTTATCAAATACTCACAAATAGGTGAAAAGTAATGTGTCATCCTACTAGATCTTACTCATTTTCATATTTGCTTACAGATAGGTAAAAAAGAATGCATCATCCTACCAGATCTTATTGATTTTCCTTCACTTCCTGGTCAACCTGCTCTTTCTCCAGGGATAACTGATATCTCTTCATTACAGATTGAAAGTAAGTATGATGACACTATAAGTACACATGATTCTGTGAGGTAAAGTTAAATATTAATGGGCAGTCATTGTCTAATGTGTACAGAGTTTCAATCTGGGAAAATAAAAAGTTCTAGAGATAGATGGTGGTGATGGTTGCAAAACATTGTAAATGTATATAGTGCCACTGAACTGTACATTTAAAAGTAGTTAAAACTAAATTTTACTATGTATATTTTACCACAAAGATGTTACATTATTTTAAAGTACATGAATTATATGTTAATTACTGCATGTTTAATCATTAATAGTGCTTTTAAAATACATTTTGGGGGGTGCCTGGGTGGCTCAGTCTGGTAAGCATCCAGCTCTTGATTTCGGCTCAGGTCATGATCTCAGGGGTGTGAGATGGAGCCCCACATTGGGCTCTTGCTCAATGCAGAGTCTGCCTGAGATTCTCTCCCTCTCTCCCCCTCATCCTGTTCACACAAGCAAACACACTCTCTCTTGAAAGTAAATAAAAATCTTTGTGTGTGTGTGTGTGTGTGTGTGTGTGTGTGTGTGTGTACACTTTTCATGTAAGGGCAATAACTCTAGGTCCAAGATAAATATACCAAAAGAATTAAACCAAGAAGCATAACTACTTTAACCTTACCTAATTTCTACACATATATATATAAATGTACAAGAGACTACTGTATTCTTTACATATATGAAAATCCCCTTATGTATCCCTGTTAGAAAATGAAATGACTCCTCAGTATTTTCCAAAGTGGCAAATGCTATATTACAGCAAGAAAAACAGACTTGTGGGTAAAATTTACTATTTAAAATGCTTTTAAGTTTACACCCCCAACTATTTTGACTTTTAGACATTGATACATTATTACCTTTTAGGAGAGAAGATTATTGAACAAATGAAACAAGTGAAGGAAGAAAGAAGATACCTGGAAAGAATTAGAGAAGAACAAATTAAAAAAGTTGAAAAGCTATTTGAACAAAGTAAATTGAAGCGATACCATGGTAAAGTTTATTATATCTTTTATCATTAATATGCTTTACAGAAGATTTTTTTTAAGTTCAAACATTTTTTATAACATTCATTCATTTATTCATTTACTAAATAAGTTTTGTCCACTGAATTTAGCCATCATTCTAGGGGCTGAGGAGATAATAATAGGCAGACACAATTTTGTCTCTGCCCTCAAAGAGGTTATATAGTCCAGTGGGGAAATGATAATCAAGAAAATAGTAATGAATACATCCTGATTATCATTATGCTATGATAAAGGAATCACAGAATTGTATACATAGGAGTACAGAGGAATAACACCCAAATCAGATGGAAGAGATCAAGAAAGACTTCCCAGAAAAGTGTTAAGTATGCTAGAATCTGAAGTGTGTCTCCTCATGTCTGTAGACCTTCAGACATGCTTTTCTCTCTGCCATCCACATTTTCTTTTCCATCAGTCTCCCTTTTCCCAGTTCACCTGGCTATTTCCTACTAGTGATTCAATCTCAGCTTAGATAGAACTTAGTATAGAAGCATTCTTTGAATTCTAGTCTTCCCTACATGCTTAATTTTGTCATGTCTGTCTGCTTTGCTAAAGAAGTAAATGAATGAAAGAAATTAGAAAAGTAGGTCATTTTGCAACAGAATGAGACAAGTGTTGTTAGGACTGGTATAAATGGAAAAAAGAGCTAGGATGGAGGAAGTATACAATAATGGCTTAAGAGATGTTAAAGGATTTAAGAAGACTGCATTTTGGGTTGTATTTGAGGATTATATGAATAAAAGGTATATATGGAATTAACTGGTATCAGGATCCTCAATTTACAGCAAAATTGCTTCAGTACTAGAACTGACTGAAGGTTATAGGGAATGTCAGGAGATATTTCTGCAGGTTCTACCTCATAATATTAAATACTATCCTGGAAATGGTGGCAATGACTCAGCTTTGTTGTACTGTTAAAAATTTTATCAGACAAATTCGAATAATAGACTAGAAATCACAGGACCAGGATTCTAATACCTGATTAGTCTTTTACATAAACAAGTTATTTCTCTTCTTTGCGCCTTTTTTCTATTTATAAAATGAGAATGATCATTCACTTTCTATTTCAACGGGAATGTTTTGAGATAAAAGGCATGTATCAGCCATCAAATATTTATCGAGGTTATGTGCCTCAATCCCCTACATTGTTTTAAATGCTGAGGATACAGAAATAAACAAGATAAACATGGTCCTGCTCTTAAGGAGTTTGTTCCTAATGGGAGGAGACAGACAGTAAACAAATGAGATAATATTAGCTACTGATTAGAGCTCAGGAGTCAGTTTAAAAGAACATAGTAAAGGGTGATGGGGCAGGAGAGATGCTTTAGCTAGGGTTTTCAAGGAAGGCATCACTGAGAAGATATCATTAAGATGTGATGAATAAGGAGGCAGGCAGATAAAAAGATAAACAATCCAGACAGAAGGAACACAAGAATGTCAAGGTCTGGAGATGGGAATGAGCTTGGAGTATTAAGGACCTGAAATGAGGCCAGTGGCGTTAGAAAGTAATACAGAGTAATGTAGAGGAAAATGAAATAAAAAGTTCAGGAGGAACAGATAGGCCATTTCAAGGAGTTTAGATTTTATTCTAAGTAAGGTGGGAAGCCATTGGAGGATTTTGAAGCTAGAGGTTCATATGATTTAAAAAATATTTTTAAAAGATCAGAATGACTGCTGTATGTAATAGCCTGTTAGAGGAGCAAGAATGGAAGCAGAGACCAGTTAGAAACATAATGCGCTTTCAAAAGATGATAGTGAGGGCACCTGGATGGCTCATTTGGTTAAGTGTCTGCCTCTCGATTTCAGCTCAGGTCATAATTTAGGGTCATGATCTCAGGGTCCTGAGACCCTGCACTCAGCGAGGACTCTGGTTTAGATTCTCTCTCTCCCTTTCCATGCACAGATGTGCGCCCTCACTCACTCTCTCAAGATAAAATCTTAAAAAACAAAAACAAAAACCATGATGGTGGATTGACTGGGACATAGCATTGAAGAAGTAGAATGTGCCAAGTGCTGGAAGTATTTTGACAGTAGTACCAATAGAACTTACTGAGGGATTGGATATAGGGCATGAGGGAAATAAACTTGAGTTAAAATCCCATATTGTAGAATTTTAATCAAATCACCTGATTGACATAGATTTAAAATTTGATTTTCAGTTCATTGATAATCTTTTAAAAATAAATGCAATGCATATTCTGATACCATAGCATGCAGTTTATGTTCCTGTTAAGTTTGTATTTAGAATCTCATTGGTGTCAAAGTGATTTCCCTAAGTTGGCAGTATTTAATTTTTAATTTTCTCAGCTAAAGGGCTCAGATTTAAGAAATTTTGCCCAACATAAATTTGGGAATATATCTAGTATAATTTTAATAAGTGATGAATCAGAATCAGCTTATTTTATAAAACAAGTCATTTTAGGGGCTGAAAATTTTTTTTGCCTTTCTCTTGTTTTAAGTAATGATGTCAAATCAGATGATGGAAAAAAGTAATCAAAATAAATGTACACATTTTTCTATAGGTAATATTTGTAATTCTGAAAAATCTTGACTAAAGAACTTGGTTTGGTTCCTGTGTTTATCACTATTTTACTATATTTGTAAGCAGATCCTTTTATTTATTTTTTAATTTTTTTAGCAGATCCTTTTATTATCTAATAAACATTTCATCTTTGCTTTAATTTCCTCAACATATGAGGGAGGAAGAGTAGAGGAGTAGAAGGGTTTGAATTAACTCTAGGGTCCTTTCCAGGTTGAAAAGTTTAATCCTTGAGTCAGACTTACACTATATAGTCTTTGCTTTTTTTGTAGCCTGTGATGGTTGGAAGAAAAAATACTTTGAAACAAAGAAAATCACAGCATCATTAGAGGAAGTTTTAAGAAAACTTCAAGAAGATTTGGAACTTTACTATAAAAAATTGCTCATGCAACTTGAAGCCAGGGAGATCAAGATGAGACCAAAGAATTTGGCAAACATTACAGACTCTAAGGTACTTATTACTAATTGTGTTCACATTCTCTTAGAGAAGTTCTACTCAAAACATGGTTTATCATTGTTAGTATTATCATATGTAGGATGTTTTGGACTACAGGTAACAAAAACTTGACTTAACCTGGCTTAAATAAGAAAATTTATGATCTCATGTAGTGGGTGCTGAGAAGATAGAATCAGCAGCTTAATGATGTCTTTAAGGGACTAGGTGCTTCTGATAGTTCTTCCCTATTATTTTTAGTGTTGGCTTCATTATAAGACTGCTTTTCCTCATGGTACCAGTAGGGTTGCCAATGGCTGGTAGGGGTATGCGCCTCCCAAACAAGACTATAAAACTTTAGCCTGGTGGGGGTTCAACCAGGCCTAACCTGGATTGATAATAGTTATCAAGGAGTGCTATGCACCAACTTAGACTACTTGGGATCTACCTCTGGACCTGTGGATAGGGTCACTTTCTTTGATTCTATGGAAAAGAGATGAACACCTGATGAAATAAGGCAGGGGATCAACCGTATGCACTACATTCCTTTTCTTTAGCTGGGGAGTAGTTAATAACACCCACAGAATCTAAAGGTATTGATATTCTAAGGAACTTACTAAATTATATTAAATTTTAATCTTTTTCTTGAGATAAGAAGTTTACTTGTTAAAAAAAAAGATTTATGGGCAGCCCCGGTGGCTCAGCGGTTTAGCGCCGCCTTCGGCCTGGGGCATGATCCTGGAGACATGGGATCGAGTCCCATGTTGGGCTCCCTGCATGGAGCCTGCTTCTCCCTCTGCCTGTGTCTCTCTCTCTCTTTCTCATGAATAAGTACAATTAAAAAAAAAAAAGATTTGTTTATTCATGAGAAACACAGAAAGAGAGAGGCAGGCTCCATGTAGGGAGTCCGATGTGGGACTTGATCCCTGATCCCAGGATCATGCCCTGAGCCAAAGGCAGACAACCACTGAGCCACCCAGGCATCCCAGGAAGTTTACTTTTTCTAATTGAGTGACTCTGCCATGTATAGACAATAAATTCCAGAGGCCATAAAAGTATGATTTAACTTTAGACATGATGAAATTTAAAAAAAAAAAAAGAAGACATGATGAAATCGTAAAAGTTTGCTATTTTATTTTTCCTTAGTCTTATTGAGATATAATTGACATATAACATTTTAGTATAAGGTGTACAACATGATTTGATATATGTGTATATTGTGAAACGATTAGCACAATAAGTAAACATCCAGCATCTCACAAACTATTTTTCTTGTGATAAGAACCTTTAAGGTCTATCCTCTAAGCAACTTTTAAATATATAATACAGTATTGTTAATTATAGTTATCATACTAGACATTACATCCTTAAAACTATTTATCTTCTCACTACAAGTTTGTACCTTTTGACCACCTTCACTTATTTCCCTCTATCCATCCCCCCATCAGTTTGTTCTGTTTCTATGACTAAAAGCTTACCATTCAGATAAAGCTAATGTAAAACTCAAATAGGCTCAAGTAATGGTTTGTCCATTTTAGCTGATAGTTGATTTTTTTTATGTTTTATCAGGTTTCAGTGTACAATTTTTTTCACAAAGGCAGCTTAAAATTTTAAATAGTTTTTGTTGACCATATACTTCATAAACTTTTCTAAATCAAGTATAGTATTCCATTACTAAATATTTTTAAAGTAATACTAATCTGATTCAGCTAATAAAGTGTAATGACAATTTCAAAAGCCTTGCTAGCATCTTAAACCTAGTATATTCCTTTTATAGTAATAGTTCTTGCTTTTGTGGTACTAATTTAATGGCAACCTGTACAGATAACCTACTTATTTTTATAAAACATGAATAGTAGAACAGTAGTAGTAGAACAGAGGAGAATGTGGTCCCTAAGACATAAGAAATCAGCAGGTCAATACTAATTTACTCCAAAGCAATGAGTTTATTTTATTCAATAGGTTATTCTTATGATTTGGGGTGGGATTTTTTTTGGTATTTGTTATCACTTCTTAGTTTGCGAGGCAATTAAAAATAAATGTCGTACTAAATAAGGATTCTTTATGTATTTCACACAGAATTACCTTATAATCCAGATCACTGAAGTGCAGCATGCAATTGACCAACTTAAAAGAAAACTGGATACTGATAAAATGAAACTCATAATAGAAGTTAAGGTAACTTGCATTTCTCCTAATCATATAACATTTATCTTGAAATAAATTATTTTAGTGTTTTAATTTTGGGTATCAATAGTGTAAAGATAGTAAGGATTGTCTTAAAATCATTGCCTTAACAACCCAAGAGCATGAGTGAGAAAAATGCAAGAGTTTAAAAGAAAAATGCAAGAATAAAATCCTGTGAAAATGTGCATGCTATAACAAGGCCACAGTAAAATTTAGTAGAATTTCACTATGGAGTCATCCGTAAATAAGTCTGACAAACCACTGAATACCCTGAGCTCAATTTTTTTTTACCCATTCTGGAGTAATTAGCTCATGCTCTCTGATTATTTTCATGTATGTGGAATCATATGAATTCTCTAAATTGACTTATCAGAAATAGCTTTATGACAGGATACTTGATGAATACTTGACCCATTTCTAGAACCAGCAATGTCCAATTAGAACTTTCTGCAATGATGGAAATGTTCCGTATCTACACTGATACAGCAACCACAAGCCATGTATGGATATTGAACAATTAAGTGTAGCTTATTGTGTGCCTGAGGAACTAAATATTAAATTTTATATGATTTGTTAAATAGCTCCATGTGGCACATAGCTACTGTATTGAATAGTGCAGTTCTATATTTTTTTCCCCTAGCAGCATTCAATTAGGCTTCTCTCAATTTTAGAAGGGTAAGATAAAAGTTCATTTTTGAAAGGTAATTCTTTTTATAGATGAAGAAACAAGCAGTTTCAGATTTACGTACATTGAAAGCTGAACTGGCACAGAAGAAAATTGACACATCCTTACCATCTATCTCAATTAGGTATGTTAATTTAAAACTTATGTGTTAAAAAATTTAACCATTGTTCTTGGTGCAATATTTTATATAAGTTTTTATTTTTTCACTTTTCATGTGGGTTTTACAAAGTGTTCAGGAAAAAAGCAAAACGGTGGCTATTTGGTTATTTTTGAAGCTTTTAAGTCTATTACATATTTTACAGTACTATATAATTTTCACTTTTAAATAGTCTTAGTTTGTTCATTATATTTTAATTAAAAGCAATCTGGAAATACAGGGATATTGAACTTGCATCCAGAGCTATGGTAGAGATTAGTTTCTAAGAATTTATATTTGGAAATTTTAGAAATACGAAGGCAATATTAATATGACATGACAAAAATGTGTACATTTTTATCTCTGCAAGAAACTGATCTATTTATACAGATCATTTTTCTAAATTTTTATAGTTTGACAAAAGATGTTTATCTGTCACAATTTTGGTTTTAAGACTTTCCACATTTCTTCAGTTTGCTGTTTGGCTAGAGCATCTCCAGAATAGTCCAGACAATTTGCGTGCCACATGCCAATGCCTCGTAAGCCATGCTTTTGTATGTATGCTGCCTTTAAAGAAATGCTCTGAGGGTTATCATACCACACTTGATGAAAATAGCCGGAAGAATCCTATAAGAATAAATTAAACTGTTGAGTACAATATTAAATCCAGTAATTCAAAAAGGATACAATGAAATAATAGAAATTTTAGACATAGTGCTTTATGCTTCCATGGTTCTGTATGTGATACTTTCTAGACACGATTGTGGTACTTTTCACAGCAGCAAAGATTACACAAATGAATTTGTTAATATAATCTAAAGTTTTTCTCATGTCCTAAAATTCCTTCCTTGGTCTCATCTGATGCTTATCAACCAAGATGTATATCTGAGTCACTTGTGGGGCTTTTAAAAATATAAATCACAGGACCCACAGGAAACCTACTTAATCAAAATCTTCTAGGGCTAGTACTAGGACATATGTTTGCGTTTTACCATCCCACTAGGTAATTCTGATATGCAGACACAGTTAAGGAGGATCACTGCTCTAGTCCTCTAACACCAGCTTATTATTATTATTTTTTTATATTCCTTACAGTTCCTGGAAATGTGCTTAGTTAGGAGCTCAGCAGATGATTTTGTGTATGATGTATCAACCAATTCAAAAGGTAATGGGTGGGGGAAATATCTCCTTTTCTAGGTCTTACAGAATTAAGAACCAAAAACTGGAAAATAGTCTTATGCTCACCTTTCAGCCTGTAAAATCCTCCCCAGCATCAACTGCCTCTATCTAATACTACCAGTCTCTCTTAGAAGATTGGATGAAAGAAACAGAAGTAGGCAAAAACGGTTAAGGAAAAAAAAAAAATAGAATGACCTGTGATTTCAAATCATTTACTGATTTTTTTTTTATATATATCTGGGAAACTTCCAAAGGCAATTCTCAGTGGATGCCAGTAATATTTTTATTTATGGTAGCACCATATGTGCTAGAGTAGTCTCCTAAGAGGACTACTTTAAAGGACATTTGTCTCTTGGTAAATGAATAAACTGTGGCATATTTAAGTGTAGTAGATTCATTTACTACAAGCATATCTCATATTCTTAAAATTTTTTTTAATTTTTATTTATTTATGATAGTCACATCACAGAGAGAGAGAGAGAGAGAGAGGCAGAGGGAGAAGCAGGCTCCATGCACCGGGAGCCCGACGTGGGACTCAATCCCGGGTCTCCAGGATCACGCCCTGGGCCAAAGGCAGGCGCTAAACCGCTGCGCCACCCAGGGATCCCTCTTAAAATTTTTTAATTGTGATTCACCATTGAAAAGCAACTTGTAAAATTTATTTTTGTAGATTTAGAGGCAAACCCAAAGTCATATATCTCTGAATGTTGCCATTATTATAGCAAGCACTTTGAGCCTTTTGATACATTTACTCAGTTTTTCACCCTAACAGTAAGATTAATTTATGCATGATTAAGGCGTATAGAATACTAAGTATGAGGCTGCTATCACTGAAAGAGAATAAGAAACCAGAATGATTCTCTTCATTAACAAAAAATTTGATTTTGGTTGCTATGGAATTTTACAATAAATGAAAAAGAAACAAGATAATCTATAGTAACAAAACTGTTATCTAAAGTGCCATTAAATGAATGACCTTTAAAGGCTTATCAAAATGTTTCCTGAATTCTAAAACTTTAAAGAATGTGTAAGGAAAAAAAGTCAGGGACTACAAAAAAACAGTACATCAGAGTGTAAACTATCACACTGTTCAGCAAAGACAAGAGTATAAATTACCTTAATAAATATGTTAATTATATGCCTAAGAGGTATGTAGTTTTCAAATTTTAGAAAAGGCTTTTTATGTAATTGATAATGTTTAAAGTTATGAATCAACTTCCATCATATCATTTTAGGGCTCTTTTACAGTGACAAAATCCAAAGTAAATTCAAAGATGCTTTGTAATTAGATTTTTGAAGTGTGGTAAAGTTTTTATTATGCTAAGGGTAAATTATGAAAAAATGTAACTTTTCTTTGCCTCATTGGTTAAGCAATTCCTATTTATCAAACACTACCTGACAGAATTGCTCTGGACATTTATTTCTTCAAGTTTCTGTAATATAATTTGTCTAATATCACAGTTTATACCATTTTCCACTAATGCATTTTTTATTCTCAGCCTCATGCCTCCCTATAAAACAGCCTATAAATCAGAATTTTTAGGCTACTTTGAAATGGAGACTTGCAGAGCTAATAACCTATTTTGGCCCAAAGCCATAGTTAGCATACATAATCGTTAACTATTAAGGATATCTTGTTTGATACGCAGGTTTTTAGAACACCATCTAAAATGACAAGTGGCCCATGCAAAGCAGTTCTGTTATTACCATAACTTGAACTGCTAACCAGCAAAGTACATGATTAGACAAGTTTACTCATGTAAACACTGGTCTATATATTGTACCCTAAAAGAAAACAAAGTCTTAACAAATATGTTATTATGAAAACATGCAATTATGAAAATAGAATAAATGTTTATAATTTGTGAAAAGTCTTACTTTATAGTTATAGTAAGAAGCTTGCTGATCTTTATCCCAGTGGCTTCCAGAAATAGAACTATTTACTTGCTTCATAATTATTTTATAGGGCACCTGATGTCCTGAAGCAATACCACAAGAAGCCCTCCAGGAAGGGACTTTTGGGATGGTACAAACACGATCCTAGAAATACAAAAATGTTCATATTATAGATTTGTCAGTTAAGCAAATCTTAGGAACCAAATCAGGGAAACTATTTTTTAGAAATAAAATATTATATATTTCCTTTTAATGATGAAATTTAACTTTTATTCTGTAAAGTCAGTTTATTTATAACATTCATGGGATTAATTAAAAATAAAACTGTACTTTTTAGTCTCAAACATATATATGAAACAAAACAAGCTCTAAAGAATAGAAAGAGGAAAAAGTTATATAAAAATAATCTGTACTTACCTCCATTAAGTTTAGACAGGTATAATCATAACCATACCAGGGAATACCCATTACAAGTTTCTTAGGGTTAATACCTATCTTGATGTAGTCATCATATCCTAATCAAATTGGGACAGAAAAAAAAAAAACATTTCTCTTTATAGTCTACTAATGGGTTTATACAAGCTATGCAACCATTCAGAATCCAAGTTTGAAAAAACAGGTACATTTGTGCAAAATACTAATGCAGTGTTTCCCTAACATAACCATAACCAAGATATATGATATTTTAGATTCTGAAGTTTCAGAAAAGTTCTTAAGTTTTCTGGCAGAGATGGTCTCAGAATTTCTTATAATTCTAAAACATGGAACATGTGTGCTTTCTAGAGGTATGAATTGGAGAAGAAATGTTCCCCTTTTACTCTAGTCAATCTGTAGTTATAGCAAAGAGGAAAATGAACAAATTCCTGGTCATTCCCTTTTGTGCCCCATGCAAAATATGTTTTCCCACCAAGAGATGTTTCAAGATTATCTAGAATGTTTCAGAGCCTTTAAAGTTATTGTGTACTGTTAAGTATCCAAGAAAGGAGTGAAATACACCTTTTTTCCAACATTGATAAAGGAGGTAATTGTGTTCTATGAAATAGTTTGGGAACACTAAATTAAATACTTTGTAATTGTAACAATTTTTATTTTTAAATAGCATATGCATATGATCAGACTGTTAATTTGGACATGATGAGGCTAGGTTTTAAGATTTAATTTAGAGATAAAAAGGTTTTTTATTTATTAATCAAAACTTGAATCAGGGTCAGTTATCCAGAAAATTTCACCTGGAGTCCAAAAGACAGCAAGCAGTCTTTTATTCAGTTGGCTGATGGAATACAGACCAAACTTAGGATAATGCAAAGCCTACTTCATGTGAATGACAGAAGTACTCTTAATTCTAATAATGATATAGTTTTTAATATAGCATAGGCACTAATAATAAATGTCAAGTATGACAGTTCTCCATCAATCATGCATGGTAGGTACTCACATTATAACTATCTTTGCTATCAAAATATTTAATATTGGTTATTTCTGCAAAAATATCCCCTTCATATAATTGAAAAAAAGAGCGTTAGAACACTTACTTAAATCCCAACCAAATAATACCATAATACCAGTGCAATGAGAACTTAATACTCATCATCTGATCTATAATAGAGGATTATATATTTTTAGAAAAATTAAGTGATGGGATCCCTGGGTGGCGCAGCGATTTGGCGCCTGCCTTTGGCCCAGGGTGCAATCCTGGAGACCCAGGATTGAATCCCACGTCGGGCTCCCAGTGCATGGAGCCTGCTTCTCCCTCTGCCTATGTCTCTGCCTCTCTCTCTCTCTCTCTCTCTCTCTGTGACTATCATAAATAAATAAAAATTAAAAAAAAATTAAGTGAAAACTTTAAGATGTTGTGTAAACTTAAATTCTCCAGGTGATATTTATGTTTCAAGGAAGCTTTATAAATGGAAAAGGTGTATAAATTATTTAGAAAAACTAAAATAATCTTAATGTTTAAGTGATCATTTGTGGATTCTTACCAGTTAATGTCTCCTTATAGGGAGCATTGGCTGCTGCAATACATTCTGACAAGGCCAGACTTCGTTCATCATAAGACATCACAAAGAGAAAGTCACAAGCATCTGCAATTCCAGTGTAATTATAGCACCGGTTTTTGCTCTTTGGAGACCAAGATACATCAAAGGTTACCTGTGGAAAACCATGCCATTTTATGTAATATCAAATATGCTTATTATATCAGTTGTTTTTTTTTTTATTTTGTTCTTACCTCACACTACCAAAGGAAAAAAAGACCTGTTTACATATATGAAAATGGGGTCTGACACTTATAGAAGTAGGACAGTTCTAAGATATTTTTGCTCACATGGACTGACCTACACATAAATTTGGACAGATACAATGACTAGGAGCAGGGCACTGTGTAGTTTTAAACTTAAATATTTTCAGAGGCTAGACTGGTAACCGAACTGATTGAAAGAAATAGGTGTAATGACAATAGGGTGTGGGAGGGCTTTTAAGCAACAAGAGAGTAAAAGCATGCTAAGAGAATTCAAATACAGAAGTTTTTAAAAAATATTGTGCAGGTTAGATAGGTGATCTCTTGGTACAAGTTGACTGTTCTGTGTTGGGAATTTAACCCCCTGATATATAATTACATTACACGATAGGTTTAATCCTACATTACAGTTAAAGAATAGTGGTTTATGGCTAAAAGGATAAGCTGATCAACTCAAAATGTTTATCACTTAGATGGTCTTATTTTATGAGAATACTCAAATTTGGTGAGCCAGTCTTTAACAAAGATGAGACTCTTTAAAATATTTATTACCTTAGCTGAATATTAATTAGCCTTATTTTACATATGTGCAAATGTTCTAAAGCTTCATTAAAGATTTTTGCTCTTAGTAAACACATTAATTATTACAAAAATTGAAATCAGTTAAGATTTTTACACTTTGGCCAATGTATTCTATTATAACTCTTTTTAGTACTTTGTCAGAATTCTATAATTCTCTAAGTATTAGCACTAAAGGCAGCTCAGCTTTACAAGTACAAGTTTTCCTAAATAGCACTATAGTGAAATAGGTTATAAAGTGAATTTTTTTATACATCCAGTCCCATTTTATAAAATGGGAGCTGTATTCTAGTAACGGAGAAACTAAATGATCACCTCTAAACAGGTAAATTTCAAATCCACTGTATAAATCCTTACCCTCTCCTGAACATGAAGAGTATTTTTACCTAGATTTTCTGTCATAGTTAACCTCCTATTTTGGAGAAAGCAGCTATTAGTATATTCGACAAATCAGAATGATTTTGGTTCTACTCTTGGGTCTATTATAAGTAGGTCTATGTCACTAAAAACATCTGAATCTGTTTCCTACCTGTAAAAAATGATGGTGTAGAAAGAACTCTTAATTCTGTGACCATAATTCTGTAATCTTAGTCATCTTTTCCCCAAAACTCATTTCTCTTTCCAGACTCTATTCAGTCATTTTTTTCATGGTGGCCTATTTAAGAACTTTTGGGTCATTATTTGACTTCTCTCACACCCCATAACTAATCTCACATTTTCCTTTGGGTGGCTTCTCACAGCTGTTGTGCCTCTTTCTTTCTATTAATATTTATTAAACACTTCCTGGGTGTTAAGGTTATGCCGTCATCCTGATCCATACTATAAATCTCAATTTATTAGACTTGGATTAGTCCTTATTGGTCTCCATCTCTCCTCTAGACTATTCTACATCCTAGTATAAAATAATCTCCCCCAAACACTTTCTAGGATGTAAACCCATTACACATTTTATGTCCTCAGTGAATCAAATTTCAGAATAAAATGCATGTACTTCACTCTGACATTCTGGAACTTCCATATTCTTACCTGTCTTGGCAACTGTACCTCCTGCTAGTTTTGATACTGATTTTGACAGATACTCCTACTGCAAAGTCCTTGCTCAGTCTCTTCCTCTTTGCCCTTCGCTATAGTGTGATCAGGGTTAGCAAAGACATTGTTTCCCTACATACTAATTCTAACCTATTAGTAACAACAATCTAGAGACTGAAGGAAAAGTTTTCTGGGAATAAAATTTGTCAGGAGTATGGTGACCTGCATACCAGGTATTTGCTATTCTTGATCTAAATTGTATTCATCTGAGGAGGGAGGGGCCAAGACAATGATGTAGGAAAACCCAAAAATCACCTGTTCCAGACACACCAAATCTACCCTTCTTTATAGACAATTTCTCCTGAAGAACTGAGGACTGACTGAACAGCTTTTGCATAACAGAAAAACACACCATGTAGAGAACAGCAAGAGAGATATAGATACAGTAACAAAGGAAATCCCCAACCACTGATGCTAACTGCAGTGAGGAAGGATATATATTGGGAGACCATATGCAGATTTTTCTGCTTTGGGGCACAGGAGAGGTAAAGTAACTGTTCAAAAGACCAACTAGAATATAGAAGATCCAGTCCTAGAACTCTGTCAAACAGTGGGAGTGCTATTGGAACTCTGATCAGGACTGATGAGCACCATGGTTTACATTCCCTCTACTTTCATAGCATGAACAGAAACAGCATTGCGGTGGGTGCCCACCTCAGTAAGCCGTAGGCTTCTAGCCCACACCAGCTCTACCCATATGACCAGTGAGATTGAGTACAGTGCACACAGGACACCCTAGTCAATACTTAGGTGCAAAACACCCTAGCACACTCCAGGCCTATACTGCTTTGGCTCCAGGTTATTGCCAGGGCACCCCCTGCACAAACACCTTAAGACACTGCTCCCCCCACCCCCACCTTCTACCTACTTAAGCATCAACTGTCCTGCTAAGGCATCCTCTGTGCAAAGAGCCCTAGCACTGTGCCAGCCTGCAGGGCAGCCCACACCAGCCATAGTTCCAGCCAGGCAGCCAGCCAGCCAAAATCACCAGCTGCATACAGTCTACACAGGGGATGATCATACACAAGATCATGCCTTCAAGTTTGGAAGCAGCTGTTTCACCTAATTAATAGAAACAAACACAGAAAGTCAAACAAGATGACAGGAATATGCTTCAAATAAAAACTGAGAAAAAGAACTAAATGAAATGAATGTAAGCAATCTACCTGATTGCTGAGTTCAAAGTAATGATAATAAAAGAAGAGTTGATAAACTTAGAACATCAAGAAAAGATAAAAACAATTTTAAATCAGAATTGAATATGGTAAAGGAGATGGAAAATACACTAGAGGAAATCAAGAGTGGATTAGAGGATGCAGAAAAATGGACCAGCAATCTAGAAGACAGGATAATGGAAAGCTCTCAACCTGAACAGCAAAAGGAGACCAAAAAATGAGGATAGGTTAAGGGATATCTTGGACATCAAGTGAATAAGCATCCACATTCTAGGGGTCTCAGGAGGAGAGAGTGAGGAGGATAGAAAACTTATTTGAAGAAACAATAGCTGAAAATGTCCCTAACCTGGGAAGGAAGTGGATACCTAGGTTCAAGAATCACAGAGCATTCTGAGTAAGATGAGGCCAAGAGGAACACAAGACAATAATAATTAAAATGTCAAAGATTAAAGATGGAATTTTAAAAGCAGTACAAGGAGTTAGTTACATCCAAGGGTTAAAGCTATTAGCTTATTTTTCAGCAGAAACTTTGTAGGCCAGAAGAGACTGGCATGATATATTGAAAGCATGGAAAGGAAAAAACCTCCATGATACTCTACCTAGCAAAGCTGTCATTCAGAATTAAAGGAGAGGGAGAGTTGCCAAACAAAATTTATTGGAAATTTAACTGGAAAAGAAAAAGCCAATATTAGAAGAAAATTGTAAAAAAAAATTTCATCAGTAAAAGAAAACAGTAAAGGTAGTAGAGCAATCATTTATAAAGCTATTATGAAGGTTAAAAGACCAAAGTAGTAAAATCTATTGTATCTAAAAAAGTAGTTAATGGGACTCACAAAATAAGATATAAATTATGACAACATATACATAAAACAAGGGGGGGAGGAAAAAAAGTTCACATAAAATGTGTTTGAACATAACTGACCATCAACTTAATATAGACTAATATATACTTAAAATGTAAATGAATCTCTTAGTAACCACAAACCAAAAACCTATAATAGATACACAAAAAAATGAAGAAAGCAAAACATACCACTAAAAAAGTCCTCTATCACAGAGAGCAAGAGAAGAAAGGGAGAGACAAAAACTACCAAAAAAAAAAAAAAAAAAAAATCAGAACACAAAATGACAGTAAGTACATACCTATCAGTAATTACTTTAGGGGCACCTTGGTGGTATAGTTAGTTAAGCTTCCAACTCTTGGTTTCACAGTTCTGAGATAGAGCCCCATGTCAGGTTCTATGCTCAGCATGGAATCTCTCTCTCTCTCTCTCTCTCTCTCTCTCCTTCCCCCTTCCCCCCACCTGTGTGCACAGGCCCTGTCTCTAATAAATAAATTTTAAAAAATAATTAAATGCAAATGTTCTAAATATTGCAATCAAAGACCTAGACAGAATGCTTAAAAAAAACCAAGACCCTAGGGACGCCTGGGTGGCTCAGTGGTTTAGCACCTGCCTTCAGCCCAGGGCATGATGCTGGAGTCCCAAAATCAAGTCCCACATCGGGCTCCCTGTGTGGAGCCTGCTTCTCCCTCTGCCCATGTCTCTGCTTCTATGTCTCATAAATAAATAAATAAAATCTTAAAAAAATAAAAATAAAAACCAAGATCTGTCAATATGTTCCTGCAAGAAATTCATTCTGGACCTAAAGACATACAAACTAAAAGTAACAGACTAAAATAGCCCATGCAAATGGAAAGTGTAGGAAAATGGGGTAGAAATATTTATATCAGACATAATAGACTTTAAAGGAAGTCTGTAATAAGGGACAAAGGTGAACCTACATAATGATAAGATCAACCAGAGGATGTAACAGTTGTAAATATCTATTATGCACCCAACATTAGAGCACCTAACTACAAAAAGCAAATATTAACAAACCTAAAGGAAAAAATGGACAGCAATAATGATAGAGGACTTTAAACCCACATACCAAATGTTGGCAAATCAAACTTCAATAAAAACAAATTAAAAAAAATAAACCCCATTATACATCAATGGATAGATCATCCAGACATAAAATCAACAAGGAAACTGGCTTTCAATGACACATCAGACTAGAAGGACTTAATAGATATATCGAGAACATTCCATCCAAAACAGCAGAGTACACATTCCTTTCAAATGCACATGGAATGTTCTCCAGGATAGATCACATATTAGGCCACAAAACAAGTCTTAATAAATTCAGAAAAACCTGAAATCTTATTAAGCGTATTTTCCAACTACAAGGGAACGAAACTAGAAATCAATTACCAGGAAAAAAAAAAACATGGAGGTCAAACAACATGCCACTAAACAACAAATGGGTCAAAAAAGAAAGAGGAAATAGATAATACATGGAGACAAATATGAAAACACAAAGGTTCAAAATCTATGGGACATAGCAAAAGCCATAGTAGGAGGGAAGTTTATAGCAATACAGGACTACCTCAAGAAACAAGACAGATTGCAAATAGACACTCCAACCTTATACCTAAAAGGAACTAGGGAGAAAAGCTCAAAGTTAGAAGAAAAAAATTAACAAAGATCATATTAATACGGGGTGCTTGGGTGGTTTGGTTGGGCATCTGCCTTCAGCTCAGGTCATGATCCTGGTGTCCTGGGATTGAACCCCTCATTGGGCTTCCCTGCTCTGCAGGGAATCTGCTTCTCCCTCTGCCCCTAACCCCTGCTCATGTCTTGTGCTCTCCCTCTCTCTCTCTCTCTCTCAAATAAATAAAAAAATATTTTTTAAAAAAGGTCAGATTAATAAGGAAGTAAATGAAATAATTTTTTTAAAGGCAGAGCAGTGAAGCACACAAATATTTCTTTGAAAAGATAAAGTTAATAAAACTTTAGCCAAACTCATCAAAGCAGAGGACTCAAATCAGAAATACAAGAACCAACAAACACAAATATTATAATAAACTATTACCAAAAAAGTCTATGCAAATTGGACAACCTAAAAGAAATGCATAAATTCCTAGAAATCTAGAACTTCCCAAAATTAAATCAGGAGGAAATAAAAAAATCTGAACAGACCAATTATAGCAACAATATTGAATTTATAATCCAAAATTGCCCAAAAAATAAAAATCCAGAACCAGATGTATTCACAGGTGAATTCTACCAAACACTGAAAAAAGAATCAATACCTAATTCTTCTCAAGCTCTTCCAAAAAAAGAACAGGGAGACTCCATGTTCATTATATGAGATCCTGACACCAAAATAAGATAAAGACAATACAAAAAAGAGAAACGATAGGCCAACTAAATATTAGCAAACAAATATTCAATATATTGTTGCAAATTTAATAATATATTTAAAAAATCATCTACCAAGAGCAAGTGGGATTTATTCCAGGGATGCAAGGATGGTTCAATATCCACATATTAACATATGCCAGAGTAACAAAATTAAAGATAAAAATCGTATGATCATAATAATAGATGCAGAAAATGCATTTGATAAAATTCAACATCCACTCATGACAAAAACTCTCAAAGTAGGTTTAGAGGTAACATACCTCAACACTATAAAGGCCATATGTGATAAAACCCACAGGTAAGATAATACTCAATGGTGAAAAACAGAGCTTTTCCTCTAAGTTCAGAAACAAGGACATCCACATTACTTTTATTCAATATAGTATTAGAAGTCCTAGCTGTAGCAATCAAACAAGAAATAAAAGGCATCCAACATTGTTCTAGATATACTTCCACAGGCAAGGGAAACAAAAGCAAAATAAACTGTTGGGACTACAACAAAATGAAAAGCCTTTGCATAGTGAAGGAAGCCATTAACTAAATGAAAAACCTACTGAATGGGAGATCTTTGCAAATGATTTATACAATAAGGGGTTAATATCCAAGATATATAAAAAAATGTACACAACACTCAAAACACAAATAGTCCAATTGCAAATGGGCAGAGGGGTCCCTGGGTGGTGCAGCGGTTTGGCGCCTGCCTTTGGCCCAGGGCGCGATCCTGGAGACCCGGGATTAAATCCCATGTCGGGCTCCCAGTGCATGGAGCCTGCTTCTCCCTCAGCCTGTGTGTCTGCCTCTCTTTCTCTCTCTCTGTGACTATCATAAATAAAAATTAAAAGAAAAAAAAAAAAAGAAAATGGGCAGAGGACCCGAATAGATATTTTTGCAAAGACATACAAATGGCTAACAGACACATGAAAAGATGCTCAACATTACTAATCATCAGGGAAATGCAAATCAAAACCACAAAGTCATATCACCTATCAGAATGACCCTGTCAAAAAGACAAGAATAAATATTGACAAGGATGTGGAGAACGTTTGTGCATTGTTGGTGAGAATGTCAATTGGTGCAGTCACTGGAAAACAGTATGGAGTTTACTCAAAAAAAATTAAAAATAGAAATTCCATATGATCCAGTAATTCACTACTCAGTATTTACCCAAAGAAAATGAAAACACTCATTCAAAAAGATACACATCCCTATGTTTATTGCAGAATTATTTACAAGAGTCAAGATATGTAGGCAATCCAAGTATCCATCGATACTATCCATCGTCCAAGTATCCAGACGAAAGGATAAAGGTGATGTGAGTTTGTGTCTGTCTCCCATTTTCTCCCCCTTCTTTCCTCATCCCCCCTTCTCTCTCTCTCTCTCTCTCTCTCTCTATATATATATATATATATACACACACACACACACACACACACACACACACGATATATGCGATGGAATATTTTTCAGCCATAAAGGGGAATGAAATCTTGCCCTTTATCATGGATAGGCCTAGAAGGTATGCTAAGTGAAATAAGTCAAAGACAAATACCATGTGATTCAGTCATATGTGGAATTTATTTTTTTTTTAAGGATTTATTTATTTGTGATAGAGAGAGAGGCAGAGACACAGGAGGAGGGAGAAGCAGGCTTCATGCCAGGAGCCCGACGTGGGACCCGATCCCGGGACTCCAGGATCGCGCCCCAGGCCAAAGGCAGGCGCCAAACTGCTGAGCCACCCAGGGATCCCCATATGTGGAGTTTAAGAAACAAAACAGGTGAACAAAAGAACAAACAAAAAACAGACTTCTAAACACAGAGAACAAACTTGTAGTTGCCAAAGGGGAGGTGGGTGGGAGGATGGGATAAATAAATAGGTAATATAAATTGTACTCAGATGAAAAGCCAAATTCTGCACTGACAAAATTCCCTTACCTACATAAAGCCACAGTGCTATCAATCCTTATATCATAAATTTTTCCAATGAATCTCAAATTCATATTGACCAATTGTAGCAAAATCACCTACTGTAGTTGGTAAAAATACAGTTCCTAGGCTCTATCCCAGACTTACTGAATCAATCTCTCAAGATATTTTAACAGGTGATTCTCAGCATAAACCAGTGGCTCTAAACCTATTTATATGAAATAGAATATATATTTTATATGTATATATTTGCTACTTAGATTTTTAAATTTTTGAAAGGCAGGTATCATTTATTCACTAAATAGACAGTTTTTAACATTGAGTTAGAAAGGAGCTCTCATTATTTAGTCTTGTATGGTAGGTATATGTCATTTTATTGTGCTTCACAGATACTGCCTTTTTTTTTTTTTTTTTTTTTTTACAGATTTAAAGTTTATGGCAACCCTAAATCAAAAAAGTCTGTCAGCACCATTTTTTCCACAGCATTTGCTCACTTCATGTCTTTTTGTCACATTTTGGTAATTCTCACAATATAGCAAACTTTTTATTTATTCTGCTGATTTGTGATCAGTGATTTTTAATGTTGTTATTGTAATAGTTTTAGGGTGCCACAAACCATGCCCATGTAAGATGGGAAGCCATCCATAAATGTATGTTCTGACTCTCCATCCACTGGCTGTTGTTTCCCTGTCTCTCTTCTTGTGCCTCCCTACTCCCTGAGACATACAACATTAAAATTAGGCCAAATTAATAACACTACAATGGCCCTTAAGTGTTTAAGTGAAAGGGAAAGTCACACTTCTCACACTTTGAATCAAAAGCTAGAAATGATTAAGCTTAGTGAGGAAGGCATGTCAAAAGCTGAGATAGGCCAGAAGCTAGGCTTCTTGTCCTAAACAGTTAGCCAAGTTATGAAAACAAAAAGTTCTTGAAGGAAATTAAAAGCACTACTCTAGTGAATATATCAATCATAAGGAAGCAAAACAGCCATAGTGGAAAAAGTTGTATTGGTCTGGATGGAAGATCGAACCAGCCACAATATTCCCTTATGCCATAGCCTAATCCAGAGAGCAAGGTCTTAACTCTCTTCAATTCTGTGAAGGCAGGGAAAGGTGAGGAAGCTGCAAAAGTTTGGAGGAGCAGAGGTTGGTTCATGAAGCTTAAGGGAAGAAGCTTTCTCCATAACAGCAAAGTGCAAGGTGAAGCAGCAAGTGCTGATAGAAGATCTAGCTAAGATAATAATGAAGATGGCTATACTAAACCACAGATTTTCAAGATTGGCAAAACAGCCTTCTGTTGGAAGAAGATGCCGTCTAGGACTTCCATTAGCTAGAAAGAAGTCAATGCCTGATTTCAAGGCTTCATAGGACAGGCTGAGTCTCTTACAAGGGGTTAAAGTAGCCGGTGACTTTAAGTTGAAGCCAATTTTCATTGGCCATTCTGAAAATCCTAGGGCCCTTAAGGATTATGCTAAATCTACTCTGCCTGTGCTCTATAAATGGAACAACAAAATCTGGATGAGGGCATATCTGTTTTCAGAACATGGTTACTGAATGTTTTAAGCCCACTTTTGAGAACTGCTGAAGAAAGTTTCCTTTCAAAATTCGACTCTTCATTGACAATGTACTTGGTCATGGAAAAGCTCTGATGCAGATGGACAATGAGATGAATGTTGTTTTGTCATGTCGGCTAACACAACATCCACTCTGAAGCCCATGGATCAAAAAATCATTCCAAATTTCAAATATTATTTAAGAAACATATTTAGTAGGACTATAGTAACCGTAGACAGTGACTCTGCTGAAGGATCTGGGCAAAGTCCATTGAAAACCTGGAAAGGATTCACCATTCTAGATGCCATTAGGAACATTTGTGATTCACGGAAGGGAAAAATCAAAGTCTCTAATGTAAGAAGGGTTTGGACCAGGTGGGTTGATACCCACCCTCATGGAGGACATTGAGGGGTTTAAGATTTTCATGAAGTAACTAGATATGGTAGATCTAGCCAGAAAACTAGAATTAGAAGTGGAGCCTGAAGATGTGACTGAATGGCTGCAACCTTATGGTAAAATTTTCACAGATTAAAAAAAAAATTCCTTATGTTAAGATTTTATTTCTTTATTTGAGAGAGAGAGCAAGAGAGAGAGAGAACACAAGCATGGAGAGTGGCATAGGGAGAAGCAGGCTCCATCCCAGGACCCTGGTAGTATGACCTGAGCCAAAGGCAGGTGCTTAACCAGCTGAGCCACCCATGCACCCTGAGGAATTGCTTCTTATGGATGAGCAAATAAATCGGTTTCTTGAAATGAATCTACTGGTGAAGATGCTGTGAAGATTGTTGAAATGACAACACAAGGTTTATAAATTTAGTCAATAAAGCAACAGGATTTGAGAGAATTGACTCCAATTTTGGAAGAAGTTCTACTGTGGGTAAAATGCTATTAAACAGAATTGAATGCTATAGATAAATTGTTTGTGAAATGAAGAGCCCATCAGTGCAACAAACATCATTGTTGTTTTAAGAACTTGCCACAGCCTCCCCAAACTTCAGCAGCCACTATCCTGATCAGTCATACCATCAAGGTCAGGGCAAGACACTTCCCCAGAAAAAAGACTACAACTTGCTGAAAAGCTCAGATGATGGCTAGCATTTTTAGCAATAAAGTACTTTCAATTAAGGCATTTATGTTATTTTCCAAATGCACACTCAGACTATAGTACAGTGTAAACATAACTTTATATGCACTGGAAAGCCAAAAAAATTCATTTGACTTGCTTTATTGCAGTGTATATGTGTGTTTAAAGACTTGGTTACCTTGGGGTGCCTGGGTTACTCAGTCTGTTAAATGTCTGGCTCTTAATCATGACCTCTTAATCAGGTCAGGATCTCAGGGTTGTGAGATCGAGCCCTGGTGCCAGGCTCTGTGCTGAGAGCACAGAGCCTACTTAGGATTCTCTCTTTCCCTCTCCCTCTGCCCCTCCCCTGCCTGCTCGCACCTGCGTGCTCTCGCTCTCTCCCAAAAGAAAAAAAACAAGGCTCTTGGTTATCTTGATATGTGGCAAGGTTTGAGATCACTGATCCAGGGCCACATTAGCTTTTGTTATCCGTATATTGCTTAGCAGGGTGCCTTCTGTTGTGATCTGCTGTAATCATGCCCACTATGGCAGTGGGAAAGCCTTTTGCCATAATTGTCAAATTCTATGGAGTTTAGTCCTTTGAGACTTCTTGGACATAAGGTGCTTTGCAAGTGATTCAGAGCCTATGAAGCATGTGAAACGCTTCCCCAGAACTACCTCTACTCTTAGACAAGAGCTATTTCTGTCCTGCAACAGGTAAAAGCAGGGCCTGGATATGCTTTGCTGATTCTTACTGATCCAATTGCCTATTTAATTTCTCTAATCCTGCTGCAAGATAAGTAGGCCAAGCAGTCTCAATGTTGTATCTTCATATGAACAGAAAATAGACTTAACACCTTAAAATTCTGTAAAACTTTTCTAATGAGAACTTGAAAAAGTTCTGGAAAATATTCTTAGGATATATATGATGAAATTCTTTCCTAGTAAATAAAACAGATTCTGTTAGTCACACCTTCATGAATACATTTTGATAGGGAAAATAAGGAGTTTCAAAAAAATAACAAATGGACTTTTACCTGTGATCCCTCAATTTCACGATGGAAAGAGTCTGCGGTTTCTTTAACTAAAGTGGTTAATGCATAATATTCAGTTGATAAACAATTAACGTCTTGCTCTATGTCTATATTAATTCCATCCATATATTGTATTTTGGCCAACTTAACTTTCTGAGCTATCCACGATGCTCTGAAAGTAGGATCAGTGATATCCTTTATAGGTGCATCTCCTATGAAAGAAATACACATTTTTGTGCATGTATGCTTTTTTGCAGTTTTATGACATTTATTTTACAAAACCTTTAAAACCTCTCATTATTTTGGAATATTAAGCCCCCAATTTAAATTTTCCAAATACAGAAACAATATACCAAAATAATAGAAAGTCATTACTCATCTTCAAACTAACCATTATGAATAATTAGTAAAGTCATTCTCAAATTAGAAGTAGAAATTGAAGACTATGACTAACTAGAAGTCATCATGCTAATTAGGATTCGCATTTTGCTCAAATCATAGTGGTTTATTTAATTCTTTAAAAATAACTTCCCTGTAAAGTGAATTAAATAGTATCTAAGATTAGTTTTAGGAGGATAAAATACTATACCAGATGAACGTGAAAAGGGAATTTTTTGGAAAGTCAGGATGGCAAACGATGCAAAGTAAATTTACCAATTGGCTGGACATATCTGGTAAAAACTGTAACTCACCTTTAAGCACTACTCTGGCTCCATGTGAATGAGCATAACACATAAGTTCTGGGTCATATTTCCCAAAAATTACCACAGTTGTAATCTGTGACCAATCATAGAACTTCCAAGTTTTATTTCCAACATGAAACACAAATACCTGCCAAAACAACAAAGAAAAGCATCATCACTTAAACCAAGAATACAATGCTGACCACCCAAAATAACATTAAACACTGATCGTGTACCAGGCATTAAGAGTACAACAGTGAACAAGAGATAGCTGCCCTAATATAACTGGTGGCAGGAGAAATTAGCCAGGCCTCGAAAGTATGGCTAGGCAGAAATAGTGGAAAGAGCTAAGGCCTAAAGACAGAGAAAGAGTGGTGATTTTGCAACTAAGTATTGCATATAGCTGACACCTAGAATTTGGAAGGAGATAGCAATAAGGAACCAAAGAGGGATGCTTGGGTGGCTCAGTGGTTGAGCATCTGCCTTCGGCTCAGGGCTTGATCCTGGGATCCGGGATGAGTCCCGTATTGAGCTCCCTATTGGGAGCCTGCTTCTCCCTCTGTCTATGTCTCTGTGCCTGTCTCTCTCTCTCTCTCTCTCTCTCTCTCTCTCTCTCTGTCTTTCATGAATAAATAAATAAATCTTTAAAAAGAAAAAAAAGAACCAAAGAGTGGTAGGCAGAATTATGTCATAAAAGACTTTGTAAATGTTCTTGAGAAATTAGTACATTATCCTGGGGGAAAGGGTCTTAAAAGGAGAATGTAAAATGGAGAATGTAAAAGGAGAATGTATACTTTATAGGTATGCATTTATATATGCATTTTAGAAAAATCCCTTCAGCTGAAGTGGGAAGAGAGACTAAAGCTGGGAGCAGAATAACTAGGAAAGTGTTGGAAGAATCCAGGCAAAAGATGACAACAACCTCAAATTAGCCTTGTAGAAAAGCAGAGATAAATAAGATAAATGAACAGATCTGGGAGATCCTAAGGGCAAAATTAACAGGACTTTGTGACTGATTAAATGAGTAAAGTAAGAGAAAGGGAGGTTGATTAATACTCAAGCTTCTGGCTGCTGCAGATGGAGCCACTGCATCTATACAAATGTACCAGATGCTGTATTTACTATGAATGTTTTTTGGTGAAACAGACTTCTTAGACTAGTTCTAAGGTGGTGGATGTTATGTTTTACTACTATCCCCCCCCCCCTCAAATAATTCTAGAAGCCCAGAAGTCTCACTGATCATTTTATTCCAAATAAGGTGTTAATTTGTTGATATAGCAAATATTTATGAAATTCCAATAAGGTATAGGGAAGGTATATTACTAGACATTAGTGACAGAAGTTAAAGAGACCAGGTCCATTAGCTTTTGAAATACAATAGTGTTAAGGGCTGCACAGGAATGCAGATGGCCATGACAGTAAATAAAGAGGGCCTGCTACCCTGGTAGAGCAGGAAAACTTCTGGGAATTCCACACTTTGGGGGAAAACAAATCTAGGTAATGACCTACACACGATGGAGGGTTATGAACAAAAAGAGCATTCTCAGCAGAGAAAACAAAAAAGGGTGAATGTCTCAATACCTCGGAAGAATTCTGAATTGCTGGAACTAAAAGTATTAATGTGGCTGGAGCATAGAAATCCTGAGAGTACTTGAAATCAGATAAAACTAGTAAGGTAGGTAGTGACAAGATCAAGTAGGGCTTTGTAGATCACTGAGGATTTTGTATTTTATCCTAAGATGAATGGGAAAACATTAGAGTGTTTTAAGCAAGGGAGGGACTTAAGGTTTGCATCAACAAATGAGAAGGAGGGGGAGAGATTAATAATCAGTGGGCCACCATAAAGAGAATGGTTGGGTGAGGGGTGAGGGAGAACTAGGTATAATAATTAAACCAGACTTCTTAATTTTCTCAATTTCTTTAAATTTTTATTTTTTTACTTTTCAGAATTAACTATATATAACCCATTTTTCTCGTAGGCAATTGTCCACTAAAATAAAAATTACAAAATGTGAAATTGGAATGGCCCATTGTTTTTGGAGATTTTAGACTCATTTCCATCACAAACCTTATCCCCTATTTTAATTCTGATAATTAAGATTGAATTTATTTAAAAAAAATACTGAGAGCTTATAGTATAATAAAAATTCTAAACATATAACTGGATGAATCAACTGAAAATATAAGGGGAAAAAATAATGTAGTCTAATCTGTAGATTTATATTTGAAGAATATAGGCCAGCAGAGAAAAAGATCATTTACCATGAACATATGAATGAACAAAATTTTGCTGCTTTGAATAATTGATTTTCCAAATGCCCACAGATACTGCAGAATCCATGAAGCAATCCATTGGTTGCTACAATAAGTCAGATATTAGGTTTCCACACTAAATAGGTTCATTATAAGCACTTTACCACCTTTTTTCTTCTAAGCAATGTACAGATAACTTTTTACTGGCATTTAAGTGCTTCTGCCTCAAAATGTGTTAGATTAAGAACTGGAAATTGTCCCTGTGTTTACAAAAGAATTGCCCCCTGGACTGTTTGCCTTAAAAATAAAACCGCCAATTATTTTACCAGCCAGAAAATGGAGTTTATTTGGGAATAGCAGAGAATTACAGGACAAGCAAGTTATGGCAACAGCATTGGTAAATCTGTAGAACAAAGGAGAGGAATGCTCTTTTATAGAGGAAAGGGAGAAACTGAGAAGGTAAGCAAAAAGTTAACTGGAGTAAACTAGAAGCTTGAAATATAGTAGCTTTTCATTGGCTGAGTTGTGACAGTCTCTAATTATGTGGGCTTTCCTGGAGGAAAGGAAATAGTTGCTGAGATAGTAAAGTAGTATCCACCTGCAAGATACCCCTGCTTTTCCTGTCGGGTCTGCAATTGATGAGTGGTAGGACATGACAGCTCCCCCTGCTGGCCTCCCAACTCCATTCTTTTGTTAATTTTCACATTTCCCACTTTTGATCAAGATCTTTTTTTGAAAGCATCACTGATCAAGAGGAAGTTTTCTACATTCCTCAGTACCAGGTAGGACCTTCCCTGGTTGTTACATCTATATTGGAGGGAAAGTACTTATATAGTTGGAAAGTATTTGAAGTCATATTTAAATAACAAGGAAGATTAGGCAGGAGAAACTCTCAGGTACTCCCATTTAAAGTTAATATCTACTCAAGGTCCTAAGTGTTAGACATCATCTTGAAGGGTTGAGCTGCATCACGTTAGTGAATACAACTTTTTTTCAAGTCCAACAGACAAAACAGAAGTAACATACCAATTCCAAATTGTTTAATGGTTCTAAACCAAGAATCTAGTTCTGGAAGTAGCCACTGAAATATTTATTGACACTCCCAACTTGCACTGCATTGACACTCTCTGTATGAACGCAAACCTGGAGCCAAGTATGCCTCCTGGAAGACCCCACTTAAAGAGACCATGACAACTGAATCATAAATACTACGAGACCGCACCAAAAGAATTAACTAAGGCATCTTGAGAAGTTACAGTGCAGTTATAAACATGAAGTAATAGCTGATGAACTTTTTGCAAAACAGCACAACTTCAAAGATGTTTTAAAACAGTATTGCTATCTCAAAAGACTGGAATTAAATGTGTTATTGAAAATATAGTCTGTGGTTGCAAACTCAGGAACCATGAATCTGAAGAAGAATCCAGTTAGTTAATAGTTCAGTGGAAAGACTTTTGTGAATTCTGAACTTTCTAACCCTTCAAAGATAAAGTGAAAAGCTAATTTGTCCCAGAATCATGATGAGGCTGTTTCCAAAAAGCTATAATTAAAAAATTAAAAAAAAAAAAAGAGGTTCCCCTTTCCATAAGGGCTTGGGGAATACAGAGGCAGCAGTGTCCTCCCACAAAAAAAAAAAAAAAAAAAAAATAGGGGCACCTGGGTAACTCAATGGTTGAGCATTTGCCTTTAGCTCAGGTTGTGATCCCAGGGTACAGAGCTTGAGTTCTGCATCAGGCTCCCTTGCAGGGAACCTGCTTCTCCCTCTGCCTATGTCTTTGCCTCTGTCTGTATGTCTCATGAATAAATAAAATCTTAAAAAAAAAAAAAAAAGCACCAATGGTGAGTAAAAGATATACAGGCCTGGTCTAGACATCTTGGGGAAACTGTCTCATCATTTTCTTCTTCAATTCCAGGAAATCTTTATTTTCATGTCATCATATGGTGTGCAGAACAAGTCATGGTTTGGTGCTTTCTTTAGATGTATCACATGAATCCAAGAGTCCATTCCGTGAAGTTTTGTGGCACAAGGGTTGGTTTGCAATTCCTGATAAGGGCCTTTCCAGTGAGGTAGAAGACTTTTTATGGAGGTGGTTTTTTCCAACAAAACCTCCTAAGAGTGCATAGTGAAAAGATTGCTCTACTTAAGTATGTTTATTTTTGAACCCAGTAGATGACCCAAAGACTGAAAGAACATACTCTTCACAGCTAAATATAAAAAAAAAGAGGGTACATCAAAGAGGGTAAGAAGGATAGAGAGGTGATCAGGATCCAAACTGACCCACAGGGGTGACTGTGGGAGGGAGGGATGCAATAGGTAGAGGTTGCAGTAGGGAAGAGACCCCACATCAGTACCCCAGGCACAGGGAACCCACACTGGGAAGACAAATCCCCGTAACATTTGACTTTGAAAATGGGAGGGGCCAAGTTTCATGAGTTCTTATAATCAAAGGGTCTTAACACCTGGAACTTAAAAACAACTGGTTTGGCTCCAAGAGAACCAGAGGGCAACAGGAAACAGTTCTCACCCTTAAAGAAAGCCCACCAAACAGCCCCTATAAGATACAGCACAGAACAGCAGTTTGAAAAACATGAGGGGTATACAAGAAGATTTACTTAATCTCAGAGGGTATGTTGGAGGGACCAGGATCTTTGGGAGACTTCAATCACAAAAGAGTTGGTAGACACTTATTTCCTTCCCCTAGCCTAGATACACAGCTGCAGAAAACAATGCCAAAGAACATTCTCTACCTGGCTTGCTAACAGCATGCCTCACCCCCTACATTCTTCTGTAGATCTGTCCCTTCAAACTGGCTGGCCTTAGCAGGAATTTTCCTGGATGGCTGCAGCTCCTTTCCCACTCCTCCAACACAGACCTGCTGGTACCACACATCCTGCTCCCACATTCTCCTGCAGACCCACCCCCTCCAGCTTAAACCTGAGCCCATCCAAAGTGGTTGCACAAACCTGGCAGTCTACAAGCAGCCCCAAGAGAGGCTAGTACCACTCCAAAATGACTCCTGCCTGTGGGAAAGAGGAAAAGAACCACACAGACCCACAACTGTGGCCCTAGCAGTGGGCTAGGGGCAGACATCTGGTGGTCCTGCCCACTAAACAAAGCTTCTCAGGGTCCTATAATTCCATGCTACTGCATCCCTAGCAAACACCCAGTCAAACTGAAGCCAAAGGTAGTCCCAGATTGGCCCTCTAACAACACAGGGACTAAGCCCTGCCCACAACAGGCAAAAAGAGCCATTGCAAATGACTGGACTGAAGGCAAACATAGCTCAGCCATAATAGCAGGGTGCATGCAACACATACAAGAGACACCTCTGAAGCCACCAGGTTCTGATGAATAGGGGACCGCAGAGCACTACAGAACTACTTATTCATAAGGCCACTACTTTTAAGAGCAGGTGATGTAGCTGACTTTCGTAACACAGAAACAGACAGAGTTAGTCAAAATGAGGATAGAGAAGAATATGTCCCAATGAAAGAACAGAAAAAAAAAAAAACACAGAAAGAGATCTAATGAAACAGATAAAATAGATGCCCAATAGAGAATTTAAAGTGACAGTAGTAAAGATACTCACTGGACTTGAGAAAAGAAGTGAAGGACTTCTGTGAGACTCTCAAAGAGAAAACATAAAGAACCAATCAGGTTCTTTTATATAACCTTTTATTTTTTTAAAGATGTTATTTATTTATTCATGATAAACACACGGGGGTGGGGGGGCAGAAGCAGGCTCCATGCAGGGAGCCTGACATGGGACTCAATCCTGGGACTCCACACCCTGGGCCGAAGGCAGGTGCTGAACCGCTGAGCCACCCAGGGATCCCCTACTTCTTATAAGAGCCCAATAACAAAACACAAGAAGGAATAAACAGTAAACTAGAAGAAACATAATCAGTGACATGGAGCACAGAGTAATGGAAAGCAATCAAGGTGAACAAGAGACCAAAAGAAATTGAAGAGGACTCAACAACACCATCAAGCATAATAACAGCTGCATTATAGGGATCCCGGAAGAGAGAGAAAAAGTGACAGAAAATGTATTTGAAGACGTAATAGCTGGAAACTTCCTGAATCTGGGGAAGAAAACAGATATCCAGATGCAGGAGTCACAAAGAGCCCTTAACAAAAATCAAGCCAAGGAGGTCCACATCAAGACACATAGTAATTAAAATGGCAAAAAGTAGGGATGTCTGGGTGACTTAGTTGGTTAAGCATCTGTGTTCAGCTTAGGTCATGATCCCAGGGTTCCAAGATTGAGCCCCACGTTGGGCTCCCTGCTCAACTAGGACTCTGCTTCTGTCTCTGTCCCTCTGTCTCTCTCTCTCTCTCTCTCAAATAAGATCTTTTTAAAAATGGCAAAAAGTCATGGTCAACAGAATTTTAAAAGCAGCAAGAGAAAACAGTTTACATACAAGGGAAATCCCATAAAATCGCATAAAGTTATCAACTGATTTTTCAGCAGAAACTTTGCAGGCCAGAATACAGTGGCATGATATATTCAAAGTGCAAACAAAACAAAACACCTTGCAACCAAGAATACTCTATCCAAAAGGGCTGTCATTCAAAATTGAAAGAGAGAGAGTTTCCCAGACAAATAAAAGTTAATGGAATTCATTACCACTAATCCACTGGTATAGGAAATGTTAAAGGGTACTCTGAGTGGAAAGGAAAGAGAAAAGTAGGAAACATGAGATCAATAAAATTATCTATAAAAAAAAAAAAAACAACCGAAGGATTCACAAAATAAAAGGATGTAAAATAGGATACCATATCCTGAAGAATAGAAGAGTTTTAAAAACTTAGTGCTTTCAGAATGGATTCAAACTTAAGTGACAATACACTTAATATAGACTGCTATATGCCTAAGATGTTATATATAAACCTAATGGTATCCAAATCAAAAATCAGAAATAGATATACAAAAAATAAAGGAATCCAAGTATATCATTAAAGCCAGCAAATCATGGGGGAAGAAAGCAAGTGAAGAGAGGAACAGAAAAACAACTGAAAAGTGACAAAATGGCAATAAGTATATAACTATCAATAATTAGTTTGAATGTAAATGGACTAAAGGCTCCAATCAAAAGATAAAAGGCGACAGAATGGATAAAGCAAGACCCAGGGCACCTGGGTGGCTCAGTTGGTTGAGCATCTGACTCTTGATCTCAGCTTATGCATTGATCTCAGGGTCATGAATTCAAGCCCCACACTGGGCGTGGAGCCTACTCAAAAAAAAAAAAAAAAAAAAGCAAGACCCATCTATATGCTTCCTATAAAAAACTCATTTTAGACCTAAAGACACATGTAGATTAAAAGTGAAGGGATTGAAAAGCATTTCCCATTCAAATAGAAGTGTAAAGAAAATCGAGGTAGCAACACTTTGTATCAGAGAAAAGACTTAAAACAAAGAATATAACAAGATACAAAGACACTATATAATAAAAGGGACAACCCAAAGAGAAGATATAACAAATGTAAACATTTATGCACACAAGAGAGGACACAAATACATAAAGCAGCTAACAACATACAGGAAGTAATCAATAGCAATACAATAATAGGAAGGGATTTTAACCCTACTTACATCAATGGATAGATTATCTAAATAGAATTAATAAGTGGCTTTGAATGACACATTGTATCAGAGAGTTCTAATAAATATATTCAGAACATTCCATCCTAAAACAGCAGAATACACATTCCTTTCAAGGGCACGTGGAACATCCTTCAGGATAGACACATATGAGGTTGCAAAATAAGTCAATGAATTCAAAAAGATAGAAGTCATACCACGCATCTTTTTTTATCACAATGCTATGAAACTATAATCAACCACAAGAAAAAAATCTGGAAAGACCACAAATACATGGAGGTTATAATATGCTACTTAAAATAATGAAGGGGCCAACCAAGAAATCAAAGAAGAAAAAAAAAACTGGAGACAAATGAAAATGAAAACACAACCATCCAAAATGTTTGGGATGCAGCAAAAGCTGTTCTCAGAAGAAAGTTTAGAGCCATAGAGGCTTGTCTATTGAGAAAAATCTCAAATACAACCCAACTTTACACCTAAAGGAATTAGAAAAAAGAACAAAGCCCAGAACTGATAGAAGGAAGAAAACAATAAAAATTAGAACAGAAATAAGTGAAATGGAGACTTTAAAAACAGATCAATGAAATCAGCATTACTTTGAAAAGATCAGCAAAATCAATTCTACTAAAACCATCAAAGGAAAGAAGAAAGTGAAAGAAAGGAAGAAAGGGAAAGGAAGGAAAGAGAAGAGTCAATCTGAAATGAAAGAGGAAAAGTAACAGCTGGCACCACAGAAATACAATTTGCCAACAATTGGACAACCTAGAAGAAATGGATAAATTCCTAGAAACACATAATCTCCTAAGACTGAATCATGAAGAAATAGAGAATTTGAACAAACTGATTACTAGCAATGAAATTGAGTTAGTAATCAAAAAATGCCCAACAAATAAAAATTCAGGACCAGATGACTTCACAAGTGAATTCCACCAATTAAAGAAGAGTTAATATCTAGTCTCAAACTATTCTAAAAAAAAAAAAGAAGAGGAAGGAAAGCTTCCAAATTCATTCAGTGAGGCCAGCATTACCCAGATACCCACACCAGACAAATACAGAACAAAAAGAAAGAAAAGAGAAAAGGAAAACTAAACTACAAGCCAATATGTCTGGTGAACATAGATGCAAAACATTCCTCAACAAACTATTATCAACCAAATCCAGCAATACATTAAAAATTAATTTCCCATGATTAAGTGGGATTTATTCCTGGGCTAGAAGAGTGGTTCAATAGCCACAATCAATATGATATATGACATCAACAAGAGAAGGGATAAGAACTATATGATCATTTCAATAGTTCATAAAATGCATTCAGCAAAGTACAACATCCATTCAACCATAAACAAAATAAATTTAGAGGGAAAATACCTCAACATAATAAAGGCCAAGTAAGAAAAACCCACAGCAAACATCATATTCAATGGTGAAAAATTGAGACCTTTTCTCCTAAGATCAGGAACAAGACAAGGATGTTCACACCACTTTTAGTCAACATAGTACTGGAAGTCCTAGTCATAGCAATCAAGCAAGAAAAAGAAATGAAAGCATCCAAGTTGGTAAGGAAGACCTAAAATTGTCACTAGTTGCAGATGACATACTACATATAAAAAACTCTTAAAAACTTCACCATAGGGGATCCCTGGGTGGCGCAGCGGTTTGGCGCCTGCCTTTGGCCCAGGGCGCGATCCTGGAGACCCGGGATCGACTCCCATATCGGGCTCCCGGTGCATGGAGCCTGCTTCTCCCTCTGCCTGTGTCTCTGCCTCTCTCTCTCTCTCTCTCTCTCTGTGACTATCATAAATAAAAAAAAAAAAAACTTCACCATAAAAACCTAATTCAACTGATAAATTAATTCCGTAAGATTTCAGGATATAAAATCAACATAGAGAAATCCATTACATTTCTATACACTAATAATGAAGTAGCAGAAAGAGAAATTAAAACAATCCCATTTACAATCACACCAAAAATAATACCTAGGAATAAACTATTCCAAGGAGGTGAAAGTCTTGTACTCTGAAAATTATAAAACACTGATGAAAGAAATAGAAGGCAACAAAAATTGAAAGCTATTCCATGCTCGGGGATTGAAAGAACCAATATTGTTAAAATCCATACTGCCCAAAGCAAACTACAGATTTAATGCAATCCCCACCAAAATACCAACACCATTTTTCACTGAACTTGAATACTAATAATATTTCTATGGAACATAAAAGACCTCAAATAGCCAACATAATCTTAAAATTAAAAAAAAACTGGGGAATCCCTGGGTGGCACAGCGGTTTAGCGCGTGCCTTTGGCCCAGGGCGCGATCCTGGAGACCTGGGATCGAATCCCACGTCGAGCTTCCGGTGCATGGAGCCTGCTTCTCCCTCTGCCTATGTCTCTGTATCTCTCTCTCTCTCTCTCTCTCTCTCTCTCTCTGTGTGACTATCATAAATAAATTAAAAAAAAACTGGGGGTATTACAATCCCATATTTCATGATATACTGTAAAACTGTAGTAATCAAAACAGTATGATACTGGCACAAAAACAGACACATAGATCAATGGAACAGAATATAGAGCCCAGAAATAAAGCCACAATTATATAGACATTAATCTTTGACAAAGGAGGCAAGAATATGCAATGGGAAGACAGTCTCTTCAACAAATGATGTTGGGAAAATTGGACAGCTACATGCAAAAGAATGAAACTAGACCACTTTCTTATAACATACAGAAAAAAAGAAAAAAGCCTCAAAATGGATAAAAGACCTAAATGTGAGACCTGAAACCATAAAAATCCTAGAGGAGAATATAGGCAGTAATTTCTCTGACGTTGGCCATAGTAATATTTTTCTAGATAGATCTGAAGCAAGAGGGAAAAAAGCAAAAATATACTACTGGGACTACATCAAAATAAAAAGCTTCTGCACAGTGAAGGAAACAATCAACAAGCACTAAAATGTTTTCCCAACCTACTGAATGGGAAAAGATATTTGCAGATCATATATTCAGTAAAGGTCAGTATCCAAAATACATAAAGAACTTATACAACTCAACACCAAAACCCCAAGTTATCCAATTTAAAAATGGACAGACAAAAAAAAATAATAAAATAAAATAAATAAAAATAAATAAAAATAAAAATAAATAAAAATGGACAGACAACATAAACAGACATTTGTCCAAAGAAGACTTTCAGATGAAAAGTTGCTCAACATCACTAAGCATCAGGGAAATTCAAAGCCAAATCACAGTGTCACCTCACACTTGGCAGAATGGCTGACATAAAACACACACACACACACACACACAAGAAACAAGTGTTGGTGAGGTTGTGGAAGAAAAGGAACCCTCATGCCCTCTTGGTGGGCATGCAAACTGGTGCAGCCACTGTGGAAAACAGTATGGAGCTCCTTCAAAAAATTAAAAATAGAACTTCCCTATGACCCAGCAATTCCACTGAAAACACTTAATTCAAAAAGATATATGCACCCTCATGTTTATTACAGTTTTATCTACTGCAATAGCCAAATTATGGAAGAAGCCCAAGTGTCCATCGATAAAGATGCTTTGTGTATACACACACACACCCCCTCTGCCATCAAAAAGAATATCTTGCCATTTGCAATAATATGGATGGATCTAGAGGATATAATGCCAAGTGTAATAAGTCATAGAAAGACAAATACCATAGTATTTCACTCATATGTGGAATTTAAGAAAGAAAAAAAGACCGAAAAAAAATCACTGTTTGGACACAGGAACCATTTAAAATTTTATTTCCATTGGAGGTAAAGACAGCCCATTGTCCCCATAATATTCCAAAGTCATGGGCAGCCTGGGTGGCTCAGCGGTTTAGCACCGCCTTCGGCCCAGGGTGTAATCATGGAGACCTGGAATCGAGTCCCATATTGGGCTCCCTGCATGGATCCTGCTTCTCCCTCTGCCTGTGTCTCTGCCTCTCTCTCTCTCTCTGTGACTATCATAAATAAATAAAAATTAAAAAAATATATATATATATTCCAAAGTCATGAGCTACCCTAAAAACATACCAACGAACAGTATAAATGTTTGCAATTTTACCCTTGGCTAAGGTATGAACTCAGGTAAGGATATATGGCTCAGCCTATTGGGCTGAAGTATCCAAAATGTAAGGTTGCTGTTTCAGTGAATTCAAAAGGAGTTGCAATAGGATCCTCAGTATGATATTTACCATTTTCATCCTTTAGATAAGAAACATCAGTAAACTATGAAACACCTGCACAGATTAGAGGAGTTTCCTGTAAATTGTAACAAGGATTCAAAGGTAATCTGTCAACACTAAGCAGTCATGAGGGGTTTCATCTGGATTCAAATGTAGTCCTTATTCTGAGATCAGGTGCTTCGAGTGTCAAACCTGAGTTTGAGCAAACTGTTTTTCTTTGGACACTTTATGTCCCTTTCAGGCCAAAAGTTTCAATAGGTGGATGCTTTTTTCCTATGAAGAGGTTTGAGAAGGGGAGTAGAGAAGCAAATCATCTATGTATTATAACAAGGTAGAGCCTGCAAAAAACTTTATATCATCCAAATCAGCTTTTAAGATTCATGAAAAGTAAAAAGGACTCTTTGTGAAACCCTGGGACTTTACTGTTCAGGTATATTTCCATTCTTCTCCAATGAAAGCAAAACATGGGCTATCCTCATTAACTGGAATGCTAAAAACATATTGTATAAATCAATTACAGTGAAAATTTTGCTTTCAGTGAGAATGGATGTTAATGGCTATGGGAGTTAGATTAGCAGAATGCCAAGAAACAACAATGTTATTTATTGCTCATAGATCCTGGACAAACCTTCATCCTTAGTTATTGGGTGTTCTCATAGGTAAAATAGGGGTATTGCAGGCACTAGTTCAGGGGATAATGAAGCCCCAAGTACTGTAATATTCTATTATGGACTTGAGGTCTCCTTGAGAGGCTTACGTATTAGGTATTAATTATGGGAGAGGTTTTAATGGATCTATTTGAATCTTGATGGGAGGTGCACTGTGGATTTTGCCAATATCGGTTAAAGCTTTTGCCCATAAAAAGGACGGTAGCTCAGCCAATAGAAATAAATAAAAGATGTTGAAGGGTCATTTAACTTCCCTGGTTGGGTATTTTTATTACTGTTGTCAAACTGTAAAATTATTTCTCCCTTTTGAGAAAAATCTTGGCATGGTACTTTTCTAAGAAATCTCAGCCCAATAACTAAGGAGAAAAAGGGTATGTCCCAAAGGGCCTAGACAAAAGGGAAAAGATTCAGAAACAGGATCTTGTTGAGGTTTCTTAGAGACCCCCCACTATTTGAACTGTTTTAGTTTCCTAAGGCAGGGGCTGCTCTGTAGCAGTGGGGTTAAGCACTGAGAGAGTAGCTCTGGTATCAATAAAGACACATTTTTCATTTCCAGTCTGGTTTCTCTGCAGCCAGTTAAGAAGGAGGATTGAGAACAGCCCCTATAATTCCCTGGAGCTCTGTTACTGGGAATTAAGAGGACATTGGGAAGGCCAACTAGAAAGCTGAAGGTACCTGGAATACTTAAATTCATAAAACTTTTTTCCAATGCCTGGCTCTTTAGAGCAGTAACAACAAAAACTACAGAGATTTTGGTTTTGTTTACAGGCTTTCATTTGCAGGAGTTGAAAATTGAGAATTTTAGCAGTCTTTTAGGTTCATCTAGGATGTAAGTGAGCAGATTTGCCAAATTAACTAAATCTGGAGTGGTAAGTTTCCTAATTCATCCTGATTCTTTTAACTAAAAGAGAAAGATTCCAGTTAAGCCCATTAATAAACAGAATGAAATGCTACCCAGGTGGATTAAACATTTACAGGAAGACCAGAATGTTCTTAAAATACAATCTGGAGTTGATTGTAATAGCCATGTGTTCATGACCTTTTGTGTGTGCAAGCATGAATCTTGTTTCGATCAGTAGGCTTAACAAAAACTACTCTAATTGCTCAGTAGAGATTTCCAGCGAATGTTCTAGCATCTTGCCAGAGGTTTCTCTAAATCACCTTCAGGATGTTACTTTAGGTCTAGTTTCATCCAATATTTGGCCTGGTCTTCACCACCAGGCAGTTGGACTAATTAATATAAATCTGAGAAATGAACTTGGTAAGTGTGAATAACTATGCTAAATTCAAATTCTTCAGCAAATGTATGGAGGTCCTCAGTCACTTTTGGAAACTTTATGGCTCACAATTCAGCCTTAATCTGGGAAACATAAGAAACTTGGGTTTTGTTTAGGTTCTCATAAGATTTCACTTTAAAGAGGAAGTTTTGGGGCGCCTGGGTGGCCTTAGGCTTCAGCTCAGGTCATGATCTCAGGGTCCTGGGATCAAGCCCAATATTGGCTCTCTGCTCAGTGGGGAATTGTTTCTCCTTCTCCCCCTCCAGTTCATTCTCTCTCTCAAATAAAAATCTAAAAAAAAAAAAAAAAAAAAGTTTTTAAAGAAGAACAAGGTTTTAATAGGCTCAGGAGAGGGAAGAGGGGACAGATTCATGTCTGCAAAGAAGATGAGGAAGGCAAAAGGGACCTCAGAAGCCATTCTGACTCCTTTCAATTGTTTGCCTCAGCAAAGAATCCTGAAAACATCTGGAAGCCTCAAGGTACCATTTAAAATAAGCATCCCATTCAGTTTTTTGTTTGGGGTCATAGCTTTCTAATTTTGAGTAAAACAAGTTTGAGGAGATGAAAATTCCCCATAATGGCCATTGTTAATTCTACATTTTGGTTAAGTCAGTCCATTTAGAGAGCATAGTTTAAAAACAAAGCTGGATAGAGTCTGGTCCAGACTGGTGACTGGGATCCCATTTCTTCAAGGATTTTCTCTAAAGAGAAAAATTCCTAAAAAGTAGTTTCAACAGGAACAGTTTGTTTCAGAAGGAATCAGACCTAAGGCCATTCCCATCCCCAGGAGGAACAGTCCAGTTCCAAACAAGAGTCCTACCAAAGGCCAAGTGAGTACCGCAGAAAACAAAAATAAGGTCTTAAACCCCAAATAATGTATGGAAAACTCAAAGTGTGGAGCTTATAATCCAGGACAAAATTTACCCTCAAACCCCAGGGTGGGTGAGAAAGCAATGAGCTCAGGCTCAGAGGGTACTGGTACCTGTTTGCTCAGTAGCCTCAGAGCTCTTGGGGGTCTTCTCTGGATCCCACTTTTGCTAAGTAATGTTAACCTTAAAAATTAAACTGTTGGCTATTTTACCAGCAAAGAAGTGTTTATTTGGGAATAGCATAGAATTGCAAACCAGGACAAACAAGCTACAGCAAAACCACAAAACAAAGGAGAGCAACACTCATTTATAGAGGAAAAGGGGAAGTTAGGAAAGCTGTTATAAACAAAAAAAAATTGGAGTAAACTGGGAGTTTGAAGTATACTGGCTTTTCATTGGCTGAATTGTAGCGACATCTCATTAGTTGGGCTGTTGCCAGGAAGGAGCCTTTCTTCCCCAGTGACGGTAATAAGGTAGGACCCACCTGCTAGATACCCCTGGCTCTCCCTACTTGGTCTGCAACTGACAAGGATCTGAGAGCTCCCCCTGCCTGGCCTTCTGACTCTATTCAAAAGGAATGTCTTTTTTTTTTTTTTTTTTTAATCTAAATTTTAGTTAGTGAACATACAGTGCATTATGGGTTTCTGGAGTAGAATTCAGTGATTCATCACTCACAAGACCCATTGCTCATTATAACAAGTGCCCTCTTTAATACCCAAGAAACAGCAGGTGTTAGAGGGGATGCAGAGAAAGAGGAACCCTCTTGTGCTGTTGGTGGGAATGCAAACGGATGCAGCCACTCTGGAGAACAGTATGGAGGATCCTCAAAAAGTTAAAGGTTTCCTTCTATTAATTTTTATAGGATTAAGCCTTTCCTCTAACTCCTGTTGTAGTCATCAAACTCTAGGTGTCAGGTGGTTCTCATTTTGCCTGTGAAAGGTGCCTGATTAAAGTTACTCAAAGCATTATAAATTGTCAGATGAGTAAAAGGAAAATTATTTTTACCACCCTTCTTGGGTTGTTTCGAGGTACCTAAAAGAAAGGGCTGGTAGACAGGAAAAAAGAAAGGTAAGTGGAACATTCTGCTTTCCAATGTACTGTTGTTGGAGTGCCGAGATTCTTTCATTCTAAATATTCTCTTGGAGAACAATGAAACTTGCTACTTAGGAAATACCTCATTATCCTACCCCCTTGCTAGTATGCCCAGAGTGCCACCTGGATGGCACTGCAGGGCCGTGAAAGGAACTTGCATTTGGGATCACACCTGAGTTTGAATACCTGCCTGCCTCTTTCAGGCAGGCACTGTGACACCAGGAAGAGTTACTCAACCTCTCTCAGCTTCCTCATCATATGATGAAGGCATCCAAAAAGAGGCCCTCAGTCAGCGGTCAAAATTGGTGACTGCACCCACACCACTTCTTCTTAGGGCTCACCCTAAAGCCCTTCTTAGGGCTTTACCCTAAATTTTTACTCGGCCCTAAGGACAGACCCAGAGGGGCAAGAGAGAGGCACTGACCTCAAAATCAGGGTGGTCGGTGATGGGTTGGCACAATGCTGGATCCTGGCAAGGACAGTGGGCCCCTGCCCAGAATGGCAGCAACAGTGGCAGCAGCAGCAGGGTGAGCCCCAGGATGCCACGTGGTGGGTGGGCGAGGAGGCACAGGCGACCAAGCTGTGGCAGGGACATGACGGTTTCTCTACCTGCTGGCTCAGGTCAAGACTCTCAGCAAGCTCTAAACCTGCCTGGGGGTTAGAGCAGACTTGGGAGGGGCTGACATGGGAAGGGCTGGGCAATCTTAGCCAATGGGGACATGAAGGCGGGGTGAAGGAGAAAGACTACCGTGAACATGGTAACTGGCAAGCCAGTGCCTCAGGCCCCCAGCAGACCTGTTGGGTAGAAGTACCACTTACACCCCCTCAACACTCTGCACCTGTCTTTATATCATGGCTGTTTGTACTCCTCGTGCAATTTGAAAGTGGAGGAGGGGGGATCCTGGGTGGCTCAGCAGTTTAGTGCTTTTGACCCAGGGCATGATCCTGGAGATCTGGGATCGAGTCCCACATCAGGCTCCCTGCATGGAGCCTGCTTCTCCCTCTGCCTGTGTCTCTGCACAGCCCCCCTCCCCCCCCCGCCGGTCTATCATGAATAAATAAAATCTTTTTTAAAAAGTGGAGGAGGCCCCATGAAGGGAGAAATAGGGGGCCTTGATAGGGATGACTGAGCACCACAGTTGGAATGGGGGTGGTAGTTCAGGAGCTTTCCTGGTGTGCTCTGAAACTAGCCCCCCCCCCCCCCACACACACACAGGGCAGGGGGAAAGTGAAGAAGAGATAGGTTGGCAGGTGGCAGTTTTCATAACAACAAAGGGAACTTACACATGAGGTTTGTCTTGGGCAACAGCAAGATGAATGGATCCCTGTAGTGGCCCTCCAAGTCTTAAAAAGCTTATAAAGGGACCCTAACTGGGCTCAGTCACATACACCATGCAGGTGTTTTCAACACCACATCACTATCTCAAGGCTATGTTCTTGGAACAGCCTCTGGGAGTGGGAAAGACAAGTAGAACCTACGTTCCAAGGACAGAAGAAAGGGTGAAGAGCCTCAAAGTGTTCACAGGTCAATCGACAGTTGTGTTTTTTTTTTTTTTTAAGATTTTGTTTATTCATGGGAGACACAGGCAGAGGAAGAAGCAGGCTCCCTGCAAGGAGCCTGATGCAGGATTTGATCCCAGGACCCTGGGATCATGACTTGAGCCAAAGGCACTCAACCACTGAGCCACCCAGGTGCCCTCAGGCATGTCTTTTTGATGACATTCACCAACACTCTACCCCTGGTAACTGGTTCTTACAATCCTGTGTGCCCCCTCTTCCAGAAAGAGTGGTCATGAAGGGGTTTCATTAAGATGGCACTGGCTTTTCTGGTGGCTATCTGCTGCACTGGAGGCAGACACCAGAGCAACAGTACAGGTACAGTAAGAGAAAACACAGATTAAGACAATAATTCCCCAAATTAGTCACAAGTCTATCAAGAGTCCTAGGATCCAAACCATCAATTTATTAAATCTTCTAGGCTGGGAGTTGAATCACTCAGGACATTTACCTGTGTCCTCACGTGATTTAATAAGAATGATACATTAGCAGACTCATTAGGTATGAGCTCAGAACATTTTGTTTTGATAATGGCACAGGTGCCTCCTTGTGAGGTAAAAATGTCCAAGGCCATCCTGTTTTAGAGAACAGTTTTTCTCATTAGAGTCATTTCACTGTTCAGTAAGGACAGGTTTTTTAAAATTATCATTCAGGGCTTGCTGACTGAATTTAGTAAGGATTTCTAACATTCTCCAAGCCTGTGGAGGGAACAAAGACAGCAGTCAGATAATCATGCCAATGAGACACTGTCCTGGCCTTGAGGAGGGGGAGGTTGGCAGCTGTAGGGATTTGACTCGGTTGTGCAGACTATGCACGTTGGCCAGGGGAGGCAGCACTGCCAGGCATGAGGAGAGAGACTGAGGGTAGGATATACCAGAAGAGGACCCCCACCTTCTCCAATCTCTCAAGGTGTACGTTCCATTTCAGGCATAGTGTATTTCAACAAGTCCGGCTAGCAGCAGAACAATGGGTCCCAGTGGAAAATTGAGTAGTGCCTCCTCACCCAGGAATGTGAAGTGACTCACCAGCCCTGGCGGCATGCCCCATTGCAAATTCCAGTAGATCATTCCTTTCCCAGGCATGACGAGGCTTGGGGATCTCAGCAGCATAGCATGTTGATCATGGCTGAGAGTTGGGGCAATGGCTGTTTCCTGTCACTTCCACACCTTTTTGGTGTTGGGAGCCTTGGCAGGGGTCCCCAGTCTGGCATAGGGGCAAGTGGTTCTACTCATTGATTTTCCAGATGTATTAAAGCCTAGACAGTACTTTAGTCTACCTGGTTTTATCTGTTAACAATTTAATCTGCTGTTTTAATGTATTTTCTTTTTCTTTTTTTTTTTAAAGATTTATTTATTCATGAGTGACAGAGAGAGACATAGGCAGAGGGAGAAGCAGGCTCCTTGCAGGGAGCCCAATGTGGGACTCGATCCCAGATCCCAGGATCATGCCCTGAGCCGAAGGCAGATACTCAACTGCTAAGCCACCCAGGTGTCCCAATATCTTTTCTTTCTACTGATCCTCCTGCCTATTGATTATAGCTAAGATATAATCTCCATTCGATGTCTTTTTTTTTTTTTTTTTTTTGCCCAGTCTTACGCTTCATGACCTTCGAAATGTGACTGCCCCTCAATTGCTACCTATTTGATGAAGGTATCCATACATAGTACTCAGTTTCTCTAATCCCCTAATGGTGGCAGCCTGTTGTGCATAGAAACGGGAAATATCAGGCTAAACCAAATGCAGTGTCTACACAAACCAGGGCATATATAGAATCCTTGGAGAAGGCCAATATAATCAACTTGCCAGTTCCTCACCAGTTGGGAACTGGAGTGAATAGCCCCAGATTCTTTCAGCAGTTGCCTTGGTTATTGTTTAGAACACACAGGACAGCCTCTGTGGCTGGACTCCAAGAGCAACTTGGCATAGTTAGAATTCGCCATCACACCTGAGCATGATGATGGCCATTTTCTCTGTGCACCCAATCTATTGTACCTACTGAGGGGTCAAGAATATCAGCTTCCCAGTTGCCAGGGGGTATCAGTGCTTTATGAGCCAAGACATGGAAAAGTGAGGGCTTCCTTAGATAAGATCTTGTGGGTGGACTCACATGTCTTCCCACACATCTTAATCCCACAAAGACTTACTCATAATCATCCACCTTTTGGCCTCCATTTGTCCAAGGCTAATCCCTTTAGAACAGCCCAGCTGTCAGCATTAAGGGTTAATGGCCAGGACTCATGACTAATCACCAGCCAGGCCACCCTGAGCTCAACCCACTGGCTGCTGTGTGAGAGGCCCTGCCTTGAGGACTGCTGTGTACACTGCTAGGAGCTGCTCCTCTATGTGGTATATTGGGTATCTGCCCCTTTCCAGAATTGGGGCCAAAATCCTGGAAGCACTCTCCCCTTCTGTCTACCCATATCTTTTGGAGTCACAGACATATTTAACTCAAATGCTAGCCCTATATGGGATGTGCCCAGAGATTTAATCTGCTTTGCTTTCTCAAACCAGCTTGCTGCTCTCACCCCTAGTCCCACATGTGCCCTCTCTCTACTAGGGAGGTAGGATGGATGCACTATGCCAGGTAGGAGATAAAAGTCCTCCCAAATCCCCAAATCCCTACAGAGGCTTGCACCTCCTTCACACTTTTAGGGGGTGAATAGAATTGTACCTTACCAGTCATAACTTTTGGGACAACATGAGTTTCACCTTACAGCTGTGCCTGGGCTTTGTATTTTCTGTGGATTTATTGCCCATCCTTTCCCTCACAGACATTCCAGCAAAGCCTGTAAGGTATCCCATAGCAGAGGCAGATCTCTACATGTTAACATTATGTCCACTGACGTACATTTTACTGATGTGACGAAGGAGAACAGGGACACATCCCCAGCTACCATCCCATGACATATTGTGGGGCTAGGCAGGTAGCCTTGGGAAAGCACTTAAAAGATTTATTATCATCCCTCCTACATGAGGGAAAATTGATCCTAGTTATCAGAAATCTGTACTTGTCAAAACCTTTTCCATAAATCTCCTGGAAGATAAAGCACTTTTGCAGGAACACATTTGGCCAAAGCAGCAGAGTAAAACAATAACTCTGCAAATAACAAAAGATTTAAAAATGGCCATGGTTAAAGATCTAATGAGAGTTTCTTATAAACCTGGTAAAGACAAAATATAGAAACTTTGTTTTTAATTTAATTACAAACCTTTGTTTATATTTTTTTTATCAAGAGCAGACCAACAATCCAAGAAAATGTTGTCTTTTTAATAAAGAAAACCACATTTTGATCTTATACTCGTGTACTTCAAAAACTTATTTATTCCAATTTTCATCAGTCCTGACCACCCATAAAATTCCCTTCCAAAGATTACCTTTCACAAACCTTCTACAATTTTCTTTTTCATTCATATTTTGTCCTAAGTTATTCCTCTCTAAATAAGCAGTCTCATTTTAGGACAAAATTACTTTCTTTTCCCCTCAGTAAAAATGTATATTCATTCCTTATACCTTTCTCCTACATCTCCTACTTTCCTACCTACAGGGTTGTTTTCCTTATTTCAAGCAGCCTGTATTTTAAAGAGCCTTCCCCGTACCCTTACCTTTTTTTCTTTAATCCCTGTAGGCAATGTTTTGGTTATTTCCTGGGGTGTTTACGTTTTAAAGACGGACAAGACTTATAAATTCAAAGGACAGAGAAAGAAACTAAATTTTCTCCTAAGAGTTTTAAGGGTAATTGCTTTTTAAAATTTTCCTTTGTGGGATCCCTGGGTGGCTCAGGGATTTGGCGCCTGCCTTTGGCCCAGGGCACGATCCTGGAGACCCGGGATCGAATCCCACGTCGGGCTCCTGGTGCATGGGGCCTGCTTCTTCCTCTGCCTATGTCTCTGCCTCTCTCTCTCTCTCTGTGTGACTATCATAAATAAAAATTTAAAAAAAATAAAAATTTTCCTTTGTACTGGCGTCAGAAGATGTGCAGGTTATCCTCAGTTACCACAATCTTTTTTTTTTTTTTTTAATTTTCATTATTTTTCAGAGATTCCACCTTTTAGTGTCCTAATCAATCAGTCTTTGTCACAAGTTCCCTGATCTTAATCTGGGGTATTTTGTGCCTTCCCAGCTTTGTAAAATAGCACATTAAGGTATCTTTTTATCCTGTTCTCCAATCTTGCCCGCTAGCCCTGAAGCTATAAGGCTGGTGGACATTCCCTTGTCCTCTTCTAATCTTAGGTCATCTTTTAACTTGGACCTAAGCTGCCACCTCCAGCCAAGCATCAGTGACCAACCAAACCGCCTGCAGGAGAGGCCAGCTGCAGTGACTACCGGCTTCCTTTCCCTGCCACTGCGCGCAGTGAGCTGTTCCCCCAAGGGCGTTAGACGGGTGTCTCCATGATCCAGTGGCAATCCACAAGCATCTGACCTATAGGTCACTCCTCCCCACACAGGGGTCAATGACCAACTCAGGATTTCATCTGTTGAGGCCCATTTCTTCAGTCTCCTGGCTGGCTCACCAACTGTAGGTTCACAACCCTCTCAGCAGCTTTCCTGGTGTGCTCTGAAACCAGCCTCCACACACAGAGGGCAGAGGGGAGAGTAAAGAAAGAGACAGGCCACTCCAGGTTGTCAGGTGGCAGTTTTCATAAGAGCAAAGGGAACTTACATGTGAGGCTTGTCTTGGGCAGCAGACAAATGGAAACCTATAGTGGCCCTCCAAGTCTTAAAAAGCTTACCAAGAGGCCCTCCACTGGGCTCAGTCACATATACTGTGCAGGTGTTTCCAACACCACATCATCATGTCAATGCTACATACATCCTGGGAGCAGCCTCTGGAAGCAGGAAGGGCAAGCAGAATCCACATTCCAAGGACAGGGAGGGGTGAGGAGCTACCAATCACCTGGGTCCAGCCAGCAGTCACATCTTTTTTTATCATGTTCCCCTAATGAATGGCTGAAAAAAATTTTAAGATACAGGTACTCGTTCTAAGTTAAGATGGCAGTTTGAATACAAACACCTAATTTTGCTCCCTTTTATGCTTAAACTCCAATGAAAACTTAAGCCCACAAGGACAAGGTGACAACAACATAATTTTGGAAGCTGAAAAGCATGAAAGATAAGTACCCTGAACCCCAACAGTAGGGAAAGCTGAGAAACAACCCAACTTAAACCACAAGGAATCTTCCAAATGTTCCAGAACTACAAGAGGTGCCTCAGGAATTCAGAGTAAATGGGGGAACAGGAGGAAGGTGCCTGAAAATAAAGAGAATTAAGGTGAAAGCTGCTTAATGAGCCGTTAGATCTCTAGATCACTTCCCCAGCCTTACATCTCTTTTTTTTTTTTTTTAATTTACTTATTCATGAGAGAGAGGGGGGGTGGGCACACAGATACAGGCAGAGGAAGAAGCAGACTCCATTCCATGCAGGGAGCCTGACATGGGACTTGATCCCGGGTCTCCAGGATCATACCCTGGGCTGAAGGCAGTGCTAAACCTCTGAGCCACCTAGGCTGCCCCCCAGCTTATATCTTTAGGCAACTGTCCCTCTCCCAGGCTGAAGTCTGGGAGTGTCGTTCTCTGGAGTGGGCAGGAGAAAGGTAAGAAAATTGGAAGAGCAGTCCAGTGGGTAAGAAATTCAAGAAAGCAATTCAAGAAAAACTTCCAGGACTGAAGCACATGATTCTTCAGAATGAAAGGGCAAAGAATTGATCCTAAAAGCTGCTAGAGATTTTAAAAAAAAGTCACAAAGGGTCAAGAATAAGAAAGTCCTCAGATTTCTCAACAGCAATACCTGAAGTGCAAAGACAAACAATACATTTGAAATTCTAAAAGAATATGATTTCCACTGAAAATTATTAGTCAAGTAGAAAAGTCATTTAAAACTTCAAAATATTTATCTGTCATACACTCTTTCTCAAGCAACCACCAAAAAATGTGTTTCACCAAAACACGGAAGTGAATCATGAAAGAGTAAGAGGGGTACAGGAAACATGAGATGGCATTGGGAGTGGGGCCTTTGGGAGGCATCCTCATGAATAAAATTGGTGTCCTTATAGAAGGGACCCTCCTGCTGCCTTATGAGGACACAATAACAACTGTCTATGAACCAAGAAGCAGGCTCTCACCAGACACCAAATCTGCCAGGGACTTGCTCTGAGACTTCCCAGCCTCCAGAACTGTGAAAAATACACGTTTGTTTTTTCAGCACCCAGTCCTTGATTCTTGTTACAGCAGCCCGAGAGGACTAAGGCACCAGTCGATGCTGATGCAGCTGATCTCAGGACCACACTCTGAGAAGCACTGTAACAGAGCTTAGCATGGAATTTGTCCCAGTAGGTACTTTTAATTTTTTTTTAAGATTTTATTTATTTGAGAAAGAGAGAGCATGCATGAGAGAACATGACAAGGGGTGGGAGGAAGAGGCAGAGGGAGAAGGAGAAGCAGACTCCCCACTGATGAGGGAGCTAGACGTGGGACTTAATTCCAGGACCCCAAGATCATGATCTGAGGAGGAAGGCAGCCACTTAATAACAGCCACCCAGGTGCCCTCTCAGTACATACTTTTAATTGGAACATGAATACTTAGGTGGTTTTCCATTTAAAACCGGATTTGTTTTCCAAGAATTAATTATAGCTTGGTGGGATGACACCTTCGGTTTAAAACTACACTTAGTTTCAGTGTACTGAATTTCCATGTACTGAAATCATTTTTGAGGCTAGCTGGAATAAACATCGTAATGTAGGTGTCAGCCTGGAGCAGATTGGTTACAAATAGAATGTAAAAATAGCAGTGGGCTGTGTAGGCAGGGAGGTAATACCCCTTTGCTCACCTAATTCTCACAACAGACAGAGTCAACCATTGTCATCTCTAGTTTACAGACAAAGGGACACCAGAAATTAAATAACAGTTTTATACAGATAGTTAAGGCACCAAGCTAGGATTTAAACTTAGGCAGTGTAGCTCCAAAGGCCACAATCTTAAATATGCTATTCACTCTCCAGCCCATAGCTGAGGAGAGCAAGGCTCAGGCCAGTCACATGCCTGGGAGCCCCATCCCTCACCGCCCCTGAGCGAGAATCATCAATTCAGATGGAGGAACACAGCATCCCAGGGCCATTTTCAGCAACCACAGCAATATTATTTTGGTAGGCGGTGATTTAAGTTAGATAACAAGACTGAAGTCTACTTTTCAGCGACGGAGAAAACAGTCACCATTAGGGTGACACAGCCCAAGACTCCACCATAAGCGTGTGCAGCATAGGCCAGGATGGCTTCCAGAGTCTCCAGGGGCCATCCTTACCATACTTTGAACAGAACCTTTCAGAGTCCCACTTAACACCGATTGTCTGCCCCTTCTATACTCGAGAGTGTTCAGCCTTTACTGGGGTCTTCCTGTGTGACAAGGCCCCCGCCTGCCCCACTGAGGAAGCAGCCCAGCCTACTTCAGGGAAAGTAATAATTACAAAAAGCTTCTTAACCTTTGAGCTGAAAATTGTCTACTGTTACCCTAATTGGCCCTGATTTTTCTTTGGGGAGACCTCCAGAACAACTGTGATAGCTTTTCTGCAAGGTCCTCTTCAAGTTTTGAAGATGAACAACCAATATTCCCTCCTCTTCTGCTTCCCAAATCTTTCTGTTTCTGGACTAAATAAATCAAATTCCTTCAATTGTTCCTCATATAACTTGGTTTCTGTACTTTTTACCATCCCACCTGTAACCCTTTCTGATGAGCTTTAAGATGTGGTGCACAGCTAATGTGTACATTCCAGGTCAGGCATGATCTGGCCAATGCAGCATATGGCAAAATCATTACCTCCTATGAGCTGACATGCCTTAGTGCTTTCTGGGCAGTGCTCTACCTCTTGGCTCATACTAAATTCGTGACCAGCTAAAAATCCTTGCTTATGTCTGTTTGACAGAAAGTATTTCTCAACCAGGTATCTTTCATCTTTTACCCATGCAGTCAATTGTTTGTTTAATGAAAAAAGGACTACATTCATCTATTGAAATCCTATCTTACTGGAGCCAGTCCATCTTGCATGCAGAGATGCAGAGACTCGTGTACCCCAATTAGAGAAGCTTAGGAAAAAAGCTGACAACCCTTTAGCCTAACATGTTAAAATGGCTTCTGTCTGCAAGCATGAACAGCACTGAAAAGGTGTCCAACTACCTGCTGCCAAATAGCAGGGACCACCAGGGACAGACGTGTTCCTGGATCTGCTGCTGCTGTGGGAGCTGTAGTTAGGGCCACTTTGCCACTCTTTGCTTTTCACGTCTCTGGTTTTTTAATCCAAAGGCAGCCAGAATAAACTTCGAGAAAACACTAGGATGCAAAATCTTTTTGTAGAATTTACAGAAATGCCTCTGACAGTCTGAAAATGTTTCTTTGATGGTTTATGTGTACCTCAGGGGGCTGTTTTTAAAGCTTTGAGAATGCAGCATCTTATTTTGAATGAAGACCAATTCCTCAGAAATAATTGGGCTTTTATCTGATATAAGATCAAATGTGTAGAAAACAATTTATAACTTATAGTTTGCCTTTACTAAGCAATCAGAATATTTTGCAGTGTTATACCATACCGTTTTTGTTTCAAAACCAATTTTAAGTAGTTGAAAATTTTGATTAAAATAATAAGTTATTTAATCCCCACTCTTAGCTTTTTTTTTTTTTTTTTTTTTTTAATAGTCCTTTCCAGGACCTCCTGGGTGGCTCAGCTGGTTAAGCATCTGCCCAGACTCCAGGGTCCTGGGATCAAGCCCCACGTCATAGTCCTGCTCAGCAGGGAGCCTGCTTTTCTCTCTGCCGCCCCCCCAATCAGTGCTTTCTCTCTCTCTTTCGCTTTCTCTCTCAAATAAATATTTTTTTAAAATAAAATAAAGAATTCCTTTCCAGTGCAAGAAAAAAGTACCAGGAGTTGTTCTAGCATGAACGAGAAACCGCCATGGCCATAATTGTACATTCTTTAAATCCCATCTCTATTGCCTGGGTGATCCTAGTTAGAGCTTGCTTTCTTCATCAATGGAAGACATGTTCCTTCAAAATTGGAATTCACTGAGGAATAAGACCTATCTTATAACTGTGAGACGACTTGAATTTTAGTTGGTAGCTCTCCAATGGGATCTTTGAACAAAGGGAAATAAGCTATGTATGATACTTCTTGATGAAATAGGATGCTGTATTGCTACAATATTAAGTGGAGAAACAGAACCAATTATAATTCTTTTAAAGTATCCACTCTATATTATGCTGAGTGAAATAAGTCAATCGGAGAAGGACAAACATTATATGGTCTCATTCATTTGGGGAATAGAGATAATAGTGAAAGGGAATAGAGGGGAAGGGAGAAGAAATGGGTAGGAAATATCAGAAAGGGAGACAGAACATGGAAGACTCCTAACTGGGAAACGAACTAGGGGTGGTGGAAGGGGAGGTGGGCTGGGGTGGGGGTGACTGGGTGGCGGGCACTGAGAGGGGCATTTGACAGGATGAGCACTGGGTGTTATTCTGTATGTTGGCAAATTGAACACCAATAAAAAAATAAATTTATTAAAAAAAATAAAGTATCCACTCTATAGTCAAAACTGAAGCCTCACTAAATGCCATCAAACCAAAACTAAAATAGGAAGTAATGGGAAACCATTAAAATGATCATGTTAAGACTTCTGACAATGGGCAAAATCATTATGGAAAGCAAAGTAATAGGAATGAAATCATAAGCAGAATGATTAGCCTCACTAGCTCAGATTTATTAGATAAAGTCTAGTTGGTTATCCTCACAAGGTAAGAACCTTACTACATGGTGATTATTCACAGAATCAAAAGGATAGGGAATAGGACTCATTTTATTTTATTTTTTAAAGATTTTATTTATCTATTCATGAGAAACACAGAGCGAGGCAGAGACACAGGCAGAGGGAGAAGCGGACTCCATGCAGGGAGCCCGATGTGGGAGTTGATCTTGGAACTCCAGGATCACACCCTGGGCCAAAGGCAGACGTTCAACTGCTGAGTCACCCAGGTGCCCCAGTACCCATTTAAATAACAAATTAATAATGGCAAAATAACCCAAAGCCTCTTTGGTACGGAGTTTTAAATTTACACTTTAAATTACTAATAATATTTGTGATCACTGTTATATCTTTAACAGCAACAGTATCAGTATTTTCAGCTGCCAGGCTGCTGTTTACAATGCACTTAAATATATATATTATCTCATTAAAACGCATCCAGTGGATAGTCACAGATTCAGATATAGTATCTCTCTTGCATACAGCAAATAGATATCTGAAGCTTGATCCTTGAATCGGAGCACGATTCCTACCAACTTTGGTCCCCTGCGGTTGGGAGGAGGCCAAGGAATTCCCTTCCCCTCTCTCCCTGCCCTGGTGAGGCTGCTCCGCTGCCATCCCCACTTTTGGTACTACTGCTCATTTTGCCCAAGACTGTCTCTGTTGGGTTTTGTTTTCTTCCAAGAGTGTGACTTCCACGCTGCTGCTCTGGCCCTTTCCGCAGGAGAACCGCTGCCCTGCTGCTTCCACGTGCCACTTGCACCTTGTGCACAGACCTATGTCCTGGTTTTCCGTTTGTACTGTCCAGAAAAAGTCAGCATTTTTTTAATAGAAACTTGAATGGGGTTACCTCCAGCTTCAGACTGAATTCCAGAATTTCACTGTGATGTTTTTTGTTTGGAGACCAAGCTTATGTTGGTCAAACTTCTTTGGTGTTTTCAGTTCTATAAGTAAAATTGATATTTATGATGTTGATTCATGAAAAGGGGTCACAGAGCAGACTGAGCAAGAGTTCAAGCTCCGCAATCATACAGAGCTGGGTTCAAATCTCAGTTCTGCCCAATTCTAATCATTTGACCACGAGAATATTATTTAATTCTTTGAATTTTTATGTTGTATGAAACAGGTAACAATAGTCTCATTCTCACAGGATGCTATGAGAATAATGAAAAAAGGAAATGCTTATAAAAACCTTTGTGTCTGACACATATTAATTTTCATTACTATTCTTAATGGAGTATCAATTACCATATCCTATACACAGCTAAGTGTGTATTTTGTACATGTATTATGTAAGTTTTGGGTTCATAATGAAATGAATAAGTGAATATTATTAGATGGTACCTCTAATATCTTATTCAATGAAATTGTAAGATATAAAATTTGCACAGCCCTTTATTTAAGAACCAAATATTTTCCTTATTAGTTTATAAAGTTCTGGAAGGTTTAATAGACCTCAAAGTTAATAGAAAGATTTCTGGCTTTAGCAAAAATTTCCTCTGACATACCTTAAAATGAAGCCAATGCAATCTTCTCTCCAGGGAGGAAAATCAAAAGTAAGTAAGTGTTTGTAAATATTTTAAAAGGAATAAAGTAAAATCTGTCAATATTCATTTATTCATTCATTCGTACATACTATTTAATGAATATGTGTTGAGTACTACAATGTCCAAAGCTTATTCTGTATTAATCCCTTTAAATTTATTGCTGGCTGCAGAAAGGCTGCACTGGGTGGAGACCTGGATGAGGCAATGGGATTGTGGGCCAGAAAGCAGCCCATTCTAGGACTCAGCATCTGCTACCATCAAGAGGGTTGTAGCTATTCTTTCTCAGCCTTCTCGCAGGATGCCTTCATCTCCCTGACCTCTCTGCTGGAGTGTCCCAGCATTCCATCTTTGACCCCTCTTCTTCTTAATCCATATTCACTTTTTGAATAATTTCATTCAGTCCCATGACTTTAAAATTGAGCTCTGGATTTCTATCCCCCACCTGCTTCTGCTCCAATGTTCCCCATCTCAATAATCCCCTAGCCAATCACCAGACCGCTCAGGCAAAGCTTTTTTTCTCTCTCACATACCATGTCTAATCCTTTATCTTCAAACTCTCCCAAAACATTTCTCACCTCCTCCATCACCACCTTGGTCCAAATAACCATCAGCTCTTCCCATGCCTGCTGTAATAGCCACCCCCCTTAAATCCTTTTGTTCTTATCCCCTCAAAAGCAGTCAGAATTAGCTTTCAAAATTGTAAATCATTTTTACTGTATTACCCAACACATTCCAAATTAAATCCAAAGTCCTCACCATGACCTCTGATGCTCTACAGTGCTAGCTTCCATCTGTCACTGACCTTCAGTTTTTCTTGCTGAGTGGCTTCTTCCCATTCTTTGCACCCCCACCTTGTTCTCCCCTCAGGGCTTTTGCAGGTGCTACTCCCTCTGCTTTGAATGCTCTTTCCCCCAAAATGCTCTTTCCCCCAAGCTTCTCAAGCCTCTTCCTGTCATTTGTTTCAAGTCTCTGCTCAGCTATTGCCTCTCCATAGATCTCCAGATCAGCCTCTCTGAAAGGCTCTTACTCACTTGAAATCACCCTACTTTGCCTTATTTTTCTTCAAAGTATTCTTCAACTCCAATATTTATTTAGTGGCTTAACTATCAGAAGAGATTTAATTTTTCTTATTCATCTCTAAATTCCTATTACTCAGAATAGTATCTGATGCATAAAAGACATTCAATAAATGTTTGTGAAATGGATAAGTGAATGTCTCTATCTCCTTCCTACCCAGAGAGAATAGTACTGTGGGAAGATTGAAGTTCCAAGTCCTTGACCTTTTTTTTTTTTTTTAAGATTTTATTCATTTATTCATGAGAGACACAGAGAGAAAGAGAGAGAGGGAGAAGCAGATTCCATGCAAGAAGCGCGACGTGCGACTCGATCCTGGGACTCCAGGATCACTGCCTGGGCCAAACGTAGGTGCCAAACCTCTTAGTCACTCAGGGATCCCCAAGTCCTTGACTTTTGATAACACATACTGAGAACTTATGACCTAGGTTTAATACTAACAGGTTTAAAATATATATATTCATTATCTTGTTTAATCCTTAAACCCTACAGAGTAGGTATTCTTATTATCATTATTATTACTGCCTCCTATTTTACAGATGAGGGACCAACTCAGCAAGGTTCAATAACTTGGCCAACACAGCTATTAAGAGAAAAGTGTTGGGAAAGATAGTTGTGAGCAGTTTGTTGACCTTTGCACAACTGCTGAAGAGTATCTTGGGCCTGGAACATTACCTTACATGGAAATAGCCATCACAGTCGTTCCTGGACTTACCTCCTTCTTTGGGACTATCTTTCCTTGTTCTGGGTTTGGTGACTCAGGGGCTCACGCTCTCTCCATTTTTCAAGATCCTTATCTTATGTATATGTATACAGGCAGGAGGATAGAGGTGAGCTATCTCTAAAATAGCTATCTCTAAAATAGCTCTAGTAAAATCTTTCAAGCTGTTCAGCCAAGGCTCCAGATAATTCCAATCTCACATTGCTAAGATTTTTCCATTCTTAAATATGTTTACTGGTACAAAGTGAGTCAGAGGACACATGGGCAATTGACTTAGATATCTAGTACTATGTGAGTGAACAAACTTTTTCCCCCCGAACACATGAGTGTACAGTATATTGTGTATGTTTATGCTATCTCTAGGAATTTGGAAGTATTGGACATAAGGAAGAAAACTCCTGTTGTTTCTGACAGCATTCAAAATTATAACCTGGAGGATCCTTTTAGATAAGTAGAATTAATCAGAGAAAAGAAGCTTGATGGTACCGTATTCATTGATGATACTGCTATTTTTTTAAAGTCGCACTGAACCTTTCAAGATGCTTATAACGCTGTCATCTCCAAATAGATTCATTGCAGCAATGTGTGTCTGTTGTAATGATGCCCAAGGAATGTTCTGATTCTGGTGAAGAGGTTCTTTATATTTTTGCCCTTGGAAAGTAGTTGACATGGATATTTTGTTTCAGGATATTCCATTTTTCTTCCTGAAATATGCATCATTATATAAGGTTAGTTTAAAACTCATCCAATTGGGATGCCTGGGTGGCTGAGTGGTTGAGTGTCTGCCTTCAACTCAGGGCATGATCCCAGGGTCTGCGATTGTCTCACATCAGGCTCCTTGCAGGGAGCCTGCTTCTCCCTCTGCCTATGTCTCTGCTTTTCTGTCTCTCATGAATAAGTAAAATCTTAAAAAAAAAAAAAAAAACCTCATCCAATTGTCTGTAATAGTGAGCAATGAACACAAGAATGACAATGATGATTCCCAATATGGTATGGTACAAATGAAACTGCAGAAGATTCCAGGACTTGATAAAATGTTTAAGATATTACCTCATCTGGAGTAGTCATCCTTATTTCAGACAAACTAGATTTTAAACTAGATTTTAAAGAACTATAATAAGTGATGAAGAAGGGCACCATATCATAATAAAGGAGTCTATCCAACAAGATGATCTAATAATTGTAAATATTTATGTCCCCAACTTGGGAGCAGCCAAATATAAAAATCAATTGATAACAAACTAAAGAAATTTTTAAATAAAAATACAATAATAGTAGGGGACTTTAACATCCCACTCACAGCAATGGACAGATATTCTAAGCAGAAGATCAACAAGGAAACAATGGCTTTGATTTATACACTGGACCAGATGCACTTCACAAATATATTCAGAGCATTTCATCTTAAAGCAAGAGAATAAATATATTCCTTTTGAGTATACATGGAACATTCTCCAGAAGAAATCACATACTGGGTTACAAATCAGCCCTCAACCAGTACAAAAAGATTGAGGTCATATACCATGCATATTTTCAGACCACAACACTATGAAACTGGAGGTCAACCACAAGGAAAAATTTAGAAAGAGCATAAATATATGTAGGTTAAAGAATCCTACCAAAGAATGAATGGGTTAACCAGGAAATTAATGAAGAAATTAAAAAACTACATGGAAGTGAGAACAAATAATCAAGTCAAGAAATGGGCAGAAGACTTGAACAGAGATTTCTCCAAAGAGGACATATAAATGGCCAACAAATACATGAAAAAAAGCTCACATTACTTGGAATCAAGGAAATACAAATCAAAACTACAATGAGATTCCACCTCACTCCAGTCAGAATGGCTAAAATTAACAAGTCAGGAAACAACAAATGTTGACAAGGATGAGGAGAAAGAGGAACCCTCTTACACTGCTGGTGGGAAGCTGGTGCAGCCACTCTGGAAAACAGTATGGTGGTTCCTCAAGAAGTTAAAAATAGAGCTACCCTATGACCCAGCAATTGCACTACTAGGTATTTACCCCAAAGATACAAACATAGTGATCTGAAGGGGGCACTTGCACCCCAATATTTATAGCAGCAGTGTCTATAATAGCCAAACTATGGAAAGAGCCCAGATGTCTAATGGCAGATGAATGGATAAAGAAGATGTGTGTATATATATATATATTCATACATACCACACACACACACACACACATACATGAATACTACTCAGCTATCAAAAAAAGAAATCTTGCCATTTGCAATGACATGGATGGAACTAGAGGGTATCATGCTAAGCAAAATATGTCAATCAGAGAAAGATAATTATATGATTTCACTCATCTGTGGAATTTAAGAAATAAAATAGAGGAGCATAAAGGAAGGGAAGCAATAATAAAACAAGACATAATCAGAGAGGGAGATAAACCATAAGAGACTCTCAATCATAAGAAACAAACTGAAGGTTGCTAGAGGAGAAAGGGGTGGGGGATGGGGTAACAGAGTGATGGGCATTAAGCAGGGCAAGTGATGTAATGAGCACTGGGTATTATACACAACTGATGAATCACTGACCTCTACCTTTGAAACTAATAATACATCTACGTTAATTAATTGAATTCAAATTTTTAAAAATACGTGGAAGCAAAATAAAATGGAAACATTACAGCACAAAACGTTTGAGATGCAGCAAAGGTGGTCCTAAGAGGGAAGTATACAGGCCTACCTCCAAAAAACAAGAAAAATCTCAAGTACACAACCTAAACTTAGACCTAAAGGAGCTGGAAAAAGAGAAGCCTAAAAAGCCTAAAACCAGCAGAAGAAAGAAAATAATACAGATCAGAGCAGAAATAAATGATATAGAAATTAAAATTAAAAGTTTAAAATAAAAAAAAAACAGTAGAACAGATCAACAAAACTGGGAATGCAGGTTCTTTGAAAGAATTAACAAAATTGATAAACCCCTAGCCTGACTTATCAAAAAGAAAAGGACCCAAATAAATAAGATCATGAATGAAAGAGGAGAAATCACAACCACCACAGAAATACAAACAATTATAAGAAAATATTATGAGCAATTATGAGCCAACAGTTTGGGCAATCTGGAAGACATGGATAAATTCCTAGAAACATATAAACTACCAAAACTGAAACAGGAAGAAATAGAAGATTTGAACAGACCCATAGCCAGCAAAGAAGTTGAATAAATCTCCCAACAAGTAAGAGTCCAGAGCCAGATGGCTTCCTAGGGGAATTCTACAAAACATTTAAAGAAGAATTAATACCTATTCTTCTGAAACCATTCCAAAAAAACAGAAATGTAAGGAAAACTTCCAACTCCATTGTATGAGGCCAGCATTACCTTGATTCCAAAACCAAAGATGCCACTATAAAGGAAAATTATAGATCAATATCCCTGATGAACATGGATGCAAAAGTTCTCAACAGGATACTAGCTAATAGAATCCCACAGTACATTAAAGGATTATTCACCATGATCAAGTGGAATTGATTCCTGGCCTGTAGGGGTGGTTCAACATCTAGAAATCAATCAATATGATACACCACATTAGTAAGAGAAAGCATAAGAACCATATGATCCTCTCAATAGATGCAGAAAAAAGTGACGAAATACAGCACCTTTTCTTGATAAAAACCCTCAAAGAAGTAGGGATAGAAGGAATATACCTTAACATCATAAAGGCAATCTATAAAAGACTCACAGCTAGTATCATCGTCAATGGGGAAACACTAATAGTTTTTCCCCTACGGCCAGGAACACAACGGGGATGTCCATTCTCACTTCTCTTGTTCAACACAGTACTGGAAGTCCCAGCCTCAGCAATCAGACAAAAAAAAAAGAAATAAAAGACATCCAAATTGGCAAAAAAGAATTCAAACTTTTGCTTTTTGCAAATGACATGATACTCTCTGTAGAAAATCCAAAAGATCCCCACCAAAAAATTGCTGGAACTGATACATGAATTCAGCAAAGTCACAGGACATAAAATGGATGTACAGAAATCTGTTGCATTTCTATATACCAATATTGAAACAGCAGAAATAAAAAATTGATCCCATTTATAATTGCACCAAAACCCATAAGATATCTAACCAAAGAGATAAAAGATCTATATACTCTGTCTGATAACTATAGAACACTAATGAAAGAAATTGAAGAAGTCACAAATATATGAAAAAACAGTATATGCTCATGGATTGGAAGAACAAATATTGTTAAAATGTCTAGGATACCCAAAGCAATCTATATATTCAATGCAATATAGCATTTTTCACAGAGCTAGAACAATTCTAAAATTTATACAGAACTAGAAAGATCTTGAATAGCCAAAGTAACATTGAAAAAGAAAATCAAAGCTAGAGCATCACAATTCCACACCTCAAGCTCTATTACAAAGCTACAATTGTCAAGACAGCATAGTATTGGCACAAAAACAAACATAGATCAATGAAACAGAATAGAGAACTCAGAAGTAGAACCACAACTCTATGGTCAACTAGTCTTTGACAAAGCAGGAAAGAATATTCAATGGAAAAGAGAGTTTCTTTAATAAATGATGTTGGGAAAATTGGACAGCAAAATGCAGAAGAATGAAACTGGACCACTTTCTTACACCATACATAAAAATCAACTCAAAATGGATGAAAGATCTAAATGTGAGACAGAAAACGATCAAAATTCTAGAGGAGAACACATGCAGCAACCTCTTCGATGTCAGCTATAGCAACTTTTTGCTAGATATGTCTCTGGAAGCAAGGGAAATTAACAAACAAAAAAGGTGGACTATTGGGATTTCATCAAGGTAAAAAGCATCTGCACAGCAAATGAAACAACCAACAAAACTAAAAGGCAACCTATGGAATGGGAGAAGATATTTGCAAATGACATATGGGATAAAGGGCTAGTAGCCAAAAATCTATAGGAACTTATCAAACTCAACACCCAAAAAATAAATAATCCAGTTAAGAAATGGGCAGGAGGCATGAACAGACATTTCTCCAAAGAAGACGTACAAAGGCAAAAAGACACGTGAAAAAAATGTTCATCACCCATCGTCAGAGAAATACAAATCTAGACCACAATGAAATACCACCTCATACCTGTCACAATGACTAAAATTAACACTACAGGAAACAACAGATGTTGGTGAGGATGTGGAGAAAGGGGAACCATTTCACACTGTTGGTAGGAATGCAAACTGGTGTAGCCACTCTGGAAAACAGTGTGGGGTTCCTCAAAAAGTTAAAAATATAGCTACCCTATGATTCAGCAGTTGCATTACTAGGTATTTATTCAAAGGATACAAAAATACTGATGTGAGGGGGAACATGCATTCCAATGTTTATAGCAGCAATGTCCACAATAGCCAAATTATGGAAAGAGCCCAGATGCCCACTGACTGATGAATGGATAAAGAAGATGTGGTATATATATATATATACACACACACACACACAATGGAACATCACTCAGCCATCAAAAAGAATGAAATCTTGCCATTTGCAATGATGTGGATGGAGCTAAACTGTATTACACTAAGCAAAATAAGTCAGAGAAAGAAAGACAAATACCATATGATTTCACTCATGTAGAATTTAAGAAACAAAATAGATCAACATAGGGAAAGAGAAGGAAAAAGAAAATAAGATGAAAACAGAGATGGAGGTAAACCATAAGAGACTCTTAACCATAGGAAACAAACTGAGAAAAAAAAAAAAAAAAGGAAACAAACTGAGGGTTGCTAGAGGGGGAGGGGGTAGGGTAACTGGGTGATGGACATTAAGGAGGGTCGGTGATGTAATGAGCACTGGGTGTTCACTGATGAATCACTAAATTCTACCCCTGAAACTAATACTACAGTATATCTTAACTAACTTGAATTTAAATAAAATTTTGGATAAATACATCCATACATAAAGGATATTACCTCATAATAAAAGCAAGTTCCCTTAAAATAGCACTTCAATTTGTAGTCGTCACTCTGGGTGGCTAGGTAAAGCTATTTACGTTATCCTGGTCAATTATGTAATTGCTACCGTTATGTATTCTGGGAAAATTAACTCATCACTCTTTGCTTCCACCCCTACCGACTTCAAAAAATTGTCATGAAGATAAATAGACAAAATGCATGAAGATGGGAGCTTTAAACTGGCGTCCTTTGGAAGTACATGAGTGAACTGCATGTAAGATTAGTGTATGTATGTGCACAGAGCATTTCTCTGGCTAGAATCTTTTTTATCAAATTCTTTTAAAGGAATCTATAACCCCAAAGTGGTTAAGAAGCACTTATAGTCAATCAAAAAGAAAAAAGATTTCATTAGAGCTATTTTAGAGACAACCTCCCCCAACCTCCTTCCCCTGCCAAAGACAAACACATACACAAGGATCTTGAAAAAAATAGCCCCTGAAATTACAAGTGTTCTTGTAACACCAAGAAAGTCACTACCCTGCACAATAACGAAATTGTTGATGGCAGCACCAGAAGCCCTCAGACTGAATCACGCTCAACTTTGGCTACTCCAAAGAATACCCAGATAATATCATCTTTTTAGCTATTACTGTATCTTCGCCTCCACCTGCTCCTCATAATCATTTCTTGACACTCACACCGACCCTCTTGATTTCTAACTCAAGGTGGTAGGAAACAACAGATTCAATGACTGAGCAGGTTGTTATTTCTCAAGTATACATGAGGCTCTTCCAGTTTCCAGGCACTGTGTTAGCCATGGATGCAACGGTACACCAGGTCAGTCCTTTCGTCATGAAGCCTGGGCTAACAAGGGCCAGAAAGGAAGCCAGTACGTTGCAGTCTGGGGGTACCACGGGAGAAGTACAGCAGGCTGGGCACACACAAGACAAACACCTAATTCGGTCTTGATGGTCCATGAAGGAAAAGAATACTAATAAACATCTCTTAAGCAGCACTCACGGTGTACCAGACACCCTTCCAAGTGTTTTATAACACCGTTTAACTTACTTGAGGATTCCAATAATCCGAGCTGAAGAGCTAGTTTGCAAAGTTATAAGACAGGTCCCTAGAACATTCCAGGCAGGAAGAAGAGCAGATATAAAGCCCCAGAGGTAGGGGAGTGTGGAAGAGAAAGAGACACGAAGGTACACCTGAGGCAGCTCACGCCAGCCCACCAGATCCAACTGTTAAGTACTCAGAAATTTTGCAAGCCAGTCATGTTGGTAGCTCAACACCGGCCACAGCAGCAGTATTTTATAAAGCAGCAGTATTTTGTGGCAAATATCACAAATCAACCAGAATTGATTTTTTGTTGGTTTGGTTTGGTTTTGGTTTTTGCGAGGCAGTTTATCAGCACACCACTACCCCGAGGTGCGGGAAATGATGACTCAACTGTGAGGGTCATTAATCACTCTGATGCAAAAAGTAGAACAGCCTTCTCTAAAATTCGACTCTTACCTCTTGGAGAGCAACCAGATGAGGTTTGTGAAAGACACGTGAAAACATCTCATACCTTGAGTCCATTTTTTTTTTTAATTTTTATGATAGTCACAGAGAGAGAGAGAGAGAGAGGCAGAGACACAGGCAGAGGGAGAAGCAGGCTCCATGCACCGGGAGCCCGACGTGGGATTCGATCCTGGGTCTCCAGGACCGCACCCTGGGCCAAAGGCAGGCGCTAAACCGCTGCGCCACCCAGGGATCCCCCCTTGAGTCCATTTTATGTTGAGTTGGGGACATGCCCAACCTGAAATTCTTTGTATGCATGTCTATCTTGGCATTGATCCCATAGACGAAGTTACTCGTTTTTTTTTTTTTTGTTTTGTTTTTTTATGCAGCTCATAGCCATTTTGTTGACAGATACTGTTAACAGTGGTGTGCCAGCGTAAACTTAAAGGGAGAAAAAAGATGGTATGTTAGAATATCATATAAAAATAATTTAACATTTTCCTGGCATTTTGACCTAATTTAAACTGAACTAGATCTTACATTGTATCTGAAATATATATATCATCCTCCATCTCAGTAGTTAAGCTAAGGAGGTAGATTTAGGCTCATTTTACAAATGATTTCATTTAATTATTCATCCATTCAACAAACACTCATTAAGTGCTTACTATGAGTTAGGTGTTCAGTAAACAATAGGTGTTGGTTTGGGTGAACAACAGCAAAAAAAAAAAAAAAGGCCTAACTTCAGGTTGGCTTCAGTTTTCCTGCAGTGAAAGTCACAGAAATGGAAACTCAGTCTGAATTTTGAGGTTTGGAAATGAAGTTCAGAGAAAGCAGCACCTCTTCAACCTAAAGAACATGTGTTAAGTGCCTGTAAGAAGCAGGGTCCCAGGTTAGAACTGTCAGAACCCTCATCCTTTGCCTCCTGGACTATCATTATTGCTTAATACACTGTTACCTTCTGATAAAAGAGTGGAAGCCTAACATACAAAATCAATTTAAAAAAAAAAAGCAGGACTTTTAGAAGTGGGAGTGCTTGAATTTTTTCAAAATTCAACCAAGGCTCCTGGGAAGAACATCTCAGACTGTAGAGGACACAGTTTGAAAACCACTGAGCAGCTCAGTATGCTGTTGATTCAGGAGAGTAGGCATTGGGTTCCATGGCCCCTGGGGTGCTGATCTGGGGAAGGTGCTAGGGAGATCTAGTCCTGGGACGCACCCGAGTGTAGACTGGGAGGCCATTCATGTCTTCAGAACCTTCCCTTGGCAAGGGCTGACATCCTTGGTCTTGCTTATAATCAGTCACCCAGTTGTGCTTGTGGTCTTCCTGGCTGGCCTACTAGAAATGCCTACTACAAACAGTCTGTGAAAAACAACCTGATTATCTGATCATCTTCACCTGGTGGCTGGGAAGAATGTCACCTGATCATCTCCACCTGTCATCTGACCACTTCTGCCTTGAAGCTGAGAGGAGTGACACCTGACCATCTCCATCTTTCATCGGATCATCTTCGGCTGGCAACTGAGAGGAATGTCAGCCAGCCCAGGGAAATGGCGTTCACACCCACCTCTGTAGTTCATAGGTTGTTTTCTTGATGGTCTCGTGCAGCATGGAGAATCCTCAGCACATGATAATGTTTGATGTATTTTCAGTGGCATAAATTTGTCCAACTTTCCCACTGTTATGCTCCAATTTAACAGGGACCGAGTGATGGAATGCCATTATTGCATCACCTTTGCTGATGGTATGAAGGGGCCTTTGGGCCAGTGGCCGTTGTATTCATCAGTTTGGAAACCAGATTAAGTCTGAAAACAAGATTGTGGGAAATGTCTAAGACATTTTTCAGAGCAAAACAAATGAAAGAAAATATAAAGAACATCCCTAGTATTTATCAAATGTTTTCGTTCATTCCAGCAGTCTATTTATTCCTTCTATCCTATAAATTTTTGGCAAGTATCCACCTGGTACTAGGCCTTATAATGTGCTAAACTTTGGGATAACTTTCAAAGAGTTGGTAATATTTCCATGATGTCATACCTGAAGACATTCCAGGACATTTTTGGCTTTCATTTATTATTGTTTCTCCCCGATTCCCTTCCACACCCTTTCTGAAAAACTGCAAGTCTTCAAGAAAACTATTAGGCCCCGGCAGCAGCTTAAACGCCCTTGGGACAATCCCCAGTGGTCCCAATGGTCATGAATGTAATTTTGAGCCAACCTTCTATACTGGACTAGAAGCAGGCAGATCTAGCGGGTAAGTAGAGCAGGATTTTATCATTTGCAGGCAGAAATCTGTCTAGGTTCTTCCCAGATGAGAAAAAGAGAACTGAGAAAGCCAATTTCAAATTGAGTTGGCAGGAGCCAGACAATATTCTGGCCATTTTTCATCGACTTCTAAATTCTTTGCACGTGAGAGAACTAGACCAGAAAGATCAACACTTGGATTTCACTGGATTGCCTCCAGTATAAAATAACACGACCAATTTTTCTCTTCTAATCTGGAGAGGGTCACCAGAGTTGGAGGGGAGGAAAACACCTCCAACTGTCCTCTCCTACCCCTCCTCCAGCTCCATCCCACTAGGTTTCTGGGGCTCCCTCCCAGAATGCAGCATAGGCTCCTCTCTACCTGCATGGTTAGGGGTGAGTCTCCTCCTGGTGGGAGCTCTCTGAGGGATCCAGGGAGGAGGGTCTTAGGAGTTAAGATCACAGGTATTCTGCTTTGTGTCCTCTCACCAAATAAAGTAAATGAAGCAGAATTGTGTGTAAAAGGAGAAATTTCTGGGAGCACCTGGGTGGCTCAGTTGGTTAAGCATCAGACTCTTGATTTGGGCTCAGTCATGATCTCCATGCTGAACATGGAGCCTGCTGAAGATTCTCTCTCTCCCTGTGCACACTTGCTCTTGCTCTCTCTCTCTCTCTCTCTCTCTCTCCAAAGGTAATGGTGGAAGAATTGCTGGTGTTCTCCTTGACTAGAAAAATAGAAACATTATTTTTGCTTCTGGGGAACAACATGAACAGCTGAGAAACTCTGAGCTGGCGTGTGGATTTTTGCAGCACCACAGCAGGAAGAAAGTGGAGGAGAAATATTTGAAAGGGGAAAACTTACTAAGAAATGGGCCTCTCTGATTTCCGTAACTGCCTAGCTCTTCTGATTCATTGACATTATGAGGCAAATGGCACTTTACCTGAGTCAGAAATTTATTTTGGAGACATTTCAGAATATCTGAATGGTCCAGAAGAAGGGGAAAAGCTCAAAACAGAAATGTGAGGTCTCTGACTATAAGCAACATTTAGAAAATAGCCTCTTCCGGTAAGAAGCCAATCCCTGTTATATAGTCAAGAGCTTGAACTGGATTCGATGAAGATTTCTGTGTTTTATCTACAACACTTGAGTGAAGACCTTTCAGAGCAGTCTTTGCTTCTGCTCCCAGACTCCCACAGGACCCATTTTTACTTCAAGTCTTTAAAAAATTCAAAATGTAGAAACAAATGATGGCCAATTCATGGACACTTCATTACAGTAGTTAATGCAAAGGTGATATATAATAAATCCCGTTTCTAAGGAACTGAGCTCTACACAGACCAGGAGAGTAGCAGACGTAATGTCTCCATGGAATTATACTTTACATAAGTCTCAATTTTGTTCTAATTTCATCAGTTCAGACAAATTGGATCATGTTGGCTAACTCAGGGACAAGAAAATGTTCCCATCACATTCAGATTTCCTGTTTGCAGTTGGAAGGTTAATAAAGGCCTAGAGGCTTAAAAATTCAATTCTGTTGAGGCATTTTCTACATTTATTAACTATTTTTACCATAGCTTTTTATGTGGGTTCTCTTAGGACATGCTGGTGGGAGTAGTGGTGAAGCTATTAAACCAAACAACACCAAAAAACAGGTTACCATTTCGTTGTTTAGGCAGGTGCAGATGTGACTGGGTGGGGTGGCGTGGGGTGGGGGCAAGACCTCAGGGTGAAGAAATGATGACCATTTACGGAGCAGTTTTTGGTTAAAAAGGAAGTTGTCAATATTCAATACATGAAATCTAAAAAAGGACAAATAAAGAAAAAAGCAGAAACAGATCCATAGTACACAGAACAAACTGAAAGGGAGAGGGTAGGGAGGTGGGTGTGATGGGTGAAGGGGAGCGGGGGTTCGGGGTAGACCCTTCCAGTTTCAGAATGAAGCAGTCTCGGGGATGAGAGGCACGGGGCAGGGAAGAGAAGACAGTGGATGGTATCGTAGTGGCGTCCTATGGGGACAGGGGAGCTGCCGTGTGCGGCGAGCATGGCACGTTGTATACACTTGTGCCATCACTATGTTGTACACCTGAAACTCACGTAACCTTGTGTGTCAACTACACTCAAATACAAAATAAATACATTTTTCAAAATTATCAATAATAACAGCTGAAAGAGGCAGCTAGATAGTGGGATTCTGGGAGCTTCTGGGAGCTTGGATGTGTTTGAAGGTTTGCTTTATGCCCAACAGGAAGGGGTGGGGAGAGAGGCTGAAGGTGTCAGGAAGCGGGCGCCAGAGGAGACAGTGAGAGGCGCTGGAGGGCAGGAAGCTTTGGGCCTGGAGAAGAGGGATCACCTCTTCCTTTGTGAGCAGGAGAAAGGAGCAGGAAGGGGAGGGAGGCCGGGGCTGGGCTCCGTGCTCAGCATGGTCCAGACCACCCACAACTCACCTGGATGCAAGTCCTCACATGCCTTCCCTTCTGAATCGTGTGCCCTTAGCTCCTACTTGCGCCACACAGATCTCACTGTGGGTCTCCTGAAAACGCTTCCATTGCTCTGGGACTGTCGTCATAGAACCTAAACCCTGAGCTGGCGTGTGAAGCCCACCCTACTTGTCACCATTCCTGCTCCCCTCTCCCGCTCCCCGTGCTCACTGCGTGGTCCCTGGCCGGCAACAGGAGGACCCCCCCCCCCCCCCCCCCCCGGGACTTGTTAAAAATGCAAAAGCTCAGGGGGGCACCTGGTGGCTCAGCTGGTTAAGCACGTGCCTCTGGTTTCAGCTCAGGTTGTGATCTCAGGGAGGTGAGATGGAGCCCCCTGTAGGGCTCTGCACTGGGGGGGAGGGGGGAGTCGGCTTGAGATTCTCTCCCCCCCCCCCACTCATGCTCTCTCTCTGTCTCTCTAAAATAACTAAATAAATCTCTAAAAAAATATGCAGCTGCTTAGGCCCTACCCTGAATTTAATGAATCTGAAAGGCTGGTGAAGATGCCCAGCAATGTGCGTTTCACCAAGGCTTCCAGGGGGTTCTGATGCATGCTCAAGTGTGAGAACCAGCGGCCTAGTCTGACTGAACCACTGGCGGCTCCCAGACCACACAGCGCTGGCCGCCTGCACGCCTTTCCACCTGCCCCTCGCCCAGGGCCCCCCGACTCCTGTTTCAGACCACCTCCTCTGTGAACCACTTCCCGACCACTGTCTCCCCCCACCCAGAGGGACCGCCCCCTCCCCGTGCTTCCACAAAACCGTGAGCACGTCCATCACTCAGCTTTGCTGCAGCTCGTGGTTTATGCATCTGCCTCCCCCAAAGCCATCAAGCTCCCTGGGGTGGCGAGTGTGTTTGTCCTGGCACAGTCCTGGGGCTCAGGAGATATTTGCTGAGTTGAACTGTTACTGAAGGGGCGTCTGGGTGGCTCAGTGGTTGAGCATCTGCCTTCGGCTCAGGTTGTGATCCTGGGGTCCTGGGATCCAGTCCTGCATGGGGCTCCCTGCAGGGAGCCTGCTTCTCCCTCTGCCTGGGTCTCTGCTTCTCTCTGTCTCTCATGAATAAATACATTAACAATCTTTAAAAAAAAATGAAATGTTCCTGAAAAGCAACGTTTGGAGGGGAGTAGGGGGGAAGGAGAGAAGAGGGAAGAAGCATGCAGGAGAGAGACAACCACCAAATGGTAGGAGCTGCTGTTTGCTGAGCTCCATCTGTGGGCCGGGTGCTGTGCTAAGTGCTTGGCCGAAAGGGTGTCATTGAATCCTCCGACACACTGCAGGTGCCACTGAGCCACTCAGCGGAGCCGGAAACTAAGGCCCAGCGAGGTTCACACACTGCCCGGCGGGAGTCTGCACTGTCACCTCCAGGTGGCTTGCTATGGAGCCGTGGTCAATGCTCAGTAGCTCAGCAACTGTTTGCTCCGCGCCTGCTCTGCGGCCCCCGGGGAGACAAGGGGGGCGCCGAGGGGGGCACAGGCTCCCGGCTGCCCAGGAGGTGGGCCCGAGGGGCTCGCGCTGGCGCAGAGGGCTGCTGGGGGGGGCGGCGGCCAAGGACGGGGACCCAGGAGGATGCACTAGCTCGGGCCGCGGTGGCCGCGGATCTGGATCTTGAGAGACGGGCTCCCGGGGGGCGAAGGGAGGCGGCGGGAGGGCGCCGTGGCCGGGCTGCAGGCCCCCGGAGAGCGAGGGATGGGGGAGCCACGGTTGCCCGGCTTCCTGCGTGTGTAGACAAGCATGGGGTCACCTCCAGGACCTGCCACCTGCCGGCAGCTTCTGGTCCCTCGGCTCAGGCTCAGACTCAGGCTCAGGCTCAGGCGGGAGAGACCGAGAGAGAGTCCAGGGCCCGGCTCCACCGAGGGGGGCGGGCTGCGGAGCCTGCTGCAGGCACCCCGCTGTCCTCTCCCTGGAGCCCCCCCTCCCCCTGCTCTCCTCTCCCAGGAGCCCCCCTCACCCTCCCTCGCTCTCCTCCTCTCCCAGGAGCCCCCTTCCCCCCCTCCTCCTCTCCCAGGAGCCCCCTCCCCTCTCCTCCTTTCCCAGGACTCCCCCTCCTCCTCTCCCAGGACCCCCCCCCGCTCTCCTCCTCTCCCAGGACCCCCCTCCTCCTCTCCCACTCTCCTCCACTCCCAGGACCCCCCCTCCTCCTCTCCCAGGACCCCCCCTCCTCCTCTCCCAGGACCCCCCCCCCCCCCCCGCTCTCCTCCTCTCCCAGGACCCCCCTCCTCCTCTCCCAGGAGCCCCCCCCCCGCTCTCCTCCTCTCCCAGGGGCCCCCCTCCTCCCCCCACCGCGGAAGCCCCCACACCTTTGGTCCCGGCTGCGGGGCGTAAAGGGGGACAAGAGAAAAGGCGTGAGGCTCCGGTCCTAGACTCCTCCGCAGACATCCTTGGAGACTCTCGGGACCCTCTGGCCACATTCCAGCGCCCAGCACCTGCGGCCCGCGGGGAAGACGTAGCCTGGCCGCAGCCGGGCCTCAGTCAGGAGGAGGAACTCACAGGTGCAGCGCGCAGGTACCAGGTACGGGGGCTCCCGCGGACCGGTGGAGCCTGTCCCAGGGGCGGGCTGCGAAGGGGAAGGCCTCGGCCCGCCGTGTGGACGTTGTGCTAGCGGCAGTGGGAACCAGGTTCGCGAGAGACAGGTGGAGACCGACGCTCATCTCCCTGGCGGCGGTGCGGAAGGTTCTGGTGCGGAGCTGCTGTGGCCCGACCGGGTGGGGGTAGTTCCCCCGTGGGTAGGAGGCCGCGAGGGCCTGGAGGCTGCGGACGAGAACGGAGAGCAAGACGTGGGGGATGGGTCCCGGCGACAACTAGGGAATGGGGTGAAGGAGGGGGATGGGTTGAGGATGACACCATGGCTTTCAGCCTGGGCGGGGTGATGAATGACAACGTGGCTAACCAAAGTATAAAGAAAGGGGCACAGAGGGGGGAGGAGGCTGCTGTCAGCGGCGGGGGGAGTTGATCAGTTTGATCCGGGGTATGCGGAGTTCAAGGCGCCTGTTGGGTGGAAGATGTGCAGCAAGTGGACAAGAGTACAGCTCTGGGAGGAAGTCAGGCATAAAAGGAATCAGGAGTGGGGGGGGGGGGTCTGCATGACAGCTGCAGACAATTTGGGACGGCTTGCCCGAAAAAGAATGAGGGAACAGGGCCGGGGATGAAGGCTGGGGAGTGCCAGAGCTGTGTGAATTCTCTGCCAAGTCCATTCTGATGGAAGGTTCTTTGGAAATTGAAGCTCAAGAAGTCTCAGGTTGCATCCTTTTCCCAGACATTCAGGAACTGGGTCAAACTCTTCATTTCAAGACAAGGTAAAGCCACTTAAAAAGCTCTTGCTTTCCCTGGCTGAAGTACTTTAACACCAGCTAATGGTACGTTTGGGGGAAAAGTCATATTTACGGCTGAGGTTTCCATTACTACTCTGTAATTCAGCAGAGCCTGTGCCCAGCAAACCTCCTGGCTCCTTCACCGTCCAGGGAGCTGGCCTGTCATTATGCCGCCCGGCCCGGGCTGGGCAGTGCCAGCGGCCGCCACAGATGTGGTAAGGGATGGTAGGTCAGGGGAGCCCTCTCCTACAAAGGGCTTTCAACTTTGGGATGATTTAGTGCCTTTTTAGACTGCTTTCAAGAAATAAGATGTTGATTGTTGGTCCTAGGATCTGATTCAATCCTAGAAAAGGTTTAAGAAAATCGTAAATAGCATCCTTTTCATTTTAATTGATTTTTAAAAAACATTTTGTTTATTTATTTGAGAGAGAGCATGAGTGAGGGAGGAGGGGCGGGGGGAGGGAGAAGCAGACTCCCCACTGAGCTTGGAGCCTACACAGGAGCTGGATCCCAGGACACGGAGATCATGACCTGAGCCAACCTCAGACACTGAACAGATTGACCCACTCAGGCGCCCCTTAATTGATTCTTATTGTCCCTGCCCTTCTCTGCTTCTACCCCTTGCCTCCTTCTCTTCCTCCCGACCCCGGACATCTGCTGCCCCTGCCCCCTTTCTCATTTTAAGCAATTGGCTAGTATAACCCACTTTCAAAGCACTGCTTTCTTGAAATACAATGATTATAACTGGAAAATATTTTAGGTCAAAGAATATGATATCAAAATGCCCAAATCTTTGGGTGGTCACTAGCAAAGTACCTTCAACTGATGAGAATCCAAGTAGAAAGACCTTCAATTATCTAGAAAGCACTAAAAGTCCAAACTCAACAGAAACAACAAAAGCAATCTAAAATTAAAATAAATGGTGGTTCAAAACCACGACGAGATACCGCCTCACACCAGTCAGAATGGCTAAAATTAACAAGTCAGGAAACAACAGCTGTTGGCGAGGATGCAGAGAAAGGGGAGCCCTCTCACACCGCTGGTGGGAATGCAAGCTACTACAGCCACTCTGGAAAACTGTGCAGGTTCCTCATAAAGTTAAAAATAGAGCTGCCCTACGACCCAGAAATTGCACTACTAGGTATTTACCCCAAAGATACAAACATAGTGATCTGAAGGGGCACCTGCACCCCAATGTTTATAGCAACAATGTCCACAATAGCCAAACTATGGAAAGAGCCCAGATGTTCACCAGTTAAACGGATAAAGAAGATGTGATATAGATAGATAGATGATAGATAGATAGATACACACACAATGGAATATTACTCAGCCATCAAAAAAGAAATCTTGCCATTTGCAACAATGTGGATGGAACTAGAGGGTATCATGCTAAGTGAAATATGGCAATCAGAGAAAGACAATTATATGATTTCACTCATGTATGGAATTTAAGAAACAAAACAGGATCATAGAGGAAAGGAGGAGAAAATAAAATGAAATCAGAGAGGGAGACAAAGCATAAGAGACTCTTAATCATAGGAAACAAACTGAGGGAGGCTGGAGGGGAGGAGGTGGGGGAAGGGGTAACTGGGGGATGGACATTAAAGAGGGTCCTGGGTATTATATAAGATTGATGAATCACTGACCTCCACCTCTGAAACTAATAATACACTATATGTTAGTTGAGTTTAAATAAAATTAAATTAAAAAAATAAAAATAAATGGTATACTTGTTTTAGTTGGAAAATTTGGGTACAGGATTAGTGTAGGATCCAAGGATTAATATAAATTAGGAATTAGTATAAATTCAGCCAAATGTCTACATTTCTCACTTCAGTGTGCTTGGCGGTGTTGACTAATATTTAACACGATGGCCTAAAAATAGTGTAACAAAAGCGCCTATCAAATAAAGACTCATGTATAGTCCTCATGCTCTAGTAGCCAAGACATGAAAACAGGCAAAATGCAAGCTGCTGACATTTTCACTTTGGAAACATGAAAAATTAAAGATGATATGGTAAAATGTTTTATAGAGTTTATTTTTTTAAGTCAGTCCTTTATTCTGGGATCATGTCCTTTCTAATGTCAGCGTGTCCTGTCTTTTATATAAACAGTAGTGCCAGCAGAGGACAGGTTCTTCTGGAATAACCTTACTTGGCAAAATTAAAAGCTGGCACACCACCACTGTTCCCTAAATTCATTTTGGAATTTTATTTGCTGGTGAAACGTAAAAGTCTGGGCCTCCCTTCAGTCAGGCCTTTCCTACAAGCCTGGAAGCAGATGAGGTTTTCTGCCGATTCCCTGAGATCTAGGGGTAGGGCCGGGGGTCTGGTTCTCTGGCCTCACCCTGCGCATCACAGTGGCTGGCGCTGGCACAGGTGCTTGATAAAACATTTATTGGGAATGCTTGATCCACAGGGGTTGCAAAGCTTACACAGGGCTGTTCTTTATTTCCTCCACAAATTACCAAAATGTCAAACATTTTAACTACTTTTGAGGTGGTAGTTTTTAAAGTATACGTATTTTTAATAAATCAATTTCATATACAAAAGTCAAAAAAGTCCACCCTTGCAAAGCAGCTTCAAAAGGGAACCTCGCGGGCCTTGCGCACCTTCCCTCACAAACATCCTCCAAAGACCTGGCTGCGCGCGGGTTTTCAGAACAGATCACGGAAGCCTTCTCTGCTTTGCAGAAACCAGGAAGGAGGGGGGAGGAGACCTGTGGTGGTTCCTAACCCTCCAAGACCACGAAGATGCAGCCTTGTTGGAATACGCTCTTAAGTCAGAACTTGGGTTCTCTGGCCTCCAAAATCAAAGGCAGTTTTCAAAATCCCTTTGCAAGAATCAGAAAAAAAAAAAAAAAACCAACAAAAAAAAAAACCAGCCCCTTCGAATAGGTTCTTAATCCACAGTATTTTGATAAAACCATCCTCGTGATTCTATTGTTATTTCCCAGAAGCCAGCAGCCAACCTTTTTCGAGACTCTGCTCTTGAAACTGGTGAAAGCGAGGGCAGCAGCCAGGTGCATCATAGACCCCATCACGAAGTCGCGCCCCGCAGCTGCGACTGGGGGCCCCCCCGAGTGCTCGCTGCACCCCTCCCCGCGAGCCCCCCCGCCACCCCTCCTGCCAGCCCTCGGTGCAGGCCACGTCTGCGGAGGTCAGGAGGTCATGCAGCCTTACGGGCAGAAGGGACGTTAAAATGCTAACAACCCTCCTCCCACCCACATTTTCACTGTAGAACATCCAGAAAAGAAGAATCGTTCTGCCACCTGCCAAGGACCACCGTGAACATTTTGACGAATCTTCCGGGCATGGAGGCTCGAGTGGATGGACGGACCTGCAGGTACGTCCAGGTACAGGACCCACAGCAGACCGCACGTATAGAAGGGCACTTAAGAGCCTCTCACTGGTTCCTTGCGGAGAGCGGATCCGAGAGGTGGCGGTGAACGGAGATTACTTGGGATTTGTCATAACTACGTATTACTACGCATGTTTTACTTCCCTAATTTTTTAAATTGCACAAGCCCAAAGCAATCACTCTCAGGAGCAGTGGGGTCCAGTCGTGAGAGCGCCTGGGTGTGCCCTGGGGGCGCAGAGGTGAACCCCCTGTAGCTGAGCAAGGTTGGAGCCAAGTCCAGCAGGGCCTTGAGGCGGAGGCGGGGCCTGGGCAGAGGCGGGGCCTGAGCAGAGGCGGGGCCTGGGACGGAGGCGGGGCCTGGGGCAGAGGCAGGGCCTGAGGCGGAGGCGGGGCCTGGGACGGAGGCGGGGCCTGGGACGGAGGCGGGGCCTGGGCAGAGGCGGGGCCTGGGACGGAGGCGGGGCCTGGGCAGAGGCGGGGCCTGGGACGGAGGCGGGGCCTGGGCAGAGGCGGGGCCTGGGACGGAGGCGGGGCCTGGGCAGAGGCGGGGCCTGGGACGGAGGCGGGGCCTGGGCAGAGGCGGGGCCTGGGACGGAGGCGGGGCTTGGGCAGAGGCGGGGCCTGAGGCGGAGGCGGGGCCTGAGCAGAGGCGGGGCCTGGGCAGAGGCGGGGCTTGGGCAGAGGCGGGGCCTGGGCGGAGGCGGGGCCCGGGGCGGAGGCGGGGTCCGGGGCAGCCCCGTCCGCGGGCGACTGGAGCTTTGCGGGTCGGAGCCGGTGGGCCCGGCCTGGGGGAGGAGCGGGGCGGCGGCCCCAGGGCGCCCTCTGGGGGGCGGGTACAGGTGCGGGGCGGGTGCGGGGCCGCGGGGCGGGTGCGGGCCGCAGGCTTGCAAAGCCAGGATGCGGAGGGAACGAAGGCGCCCCCCTCTGGGACCTGCCCTGGTTTTCCCACGTTGGGTTTGGTTTGGTCTCCAGCTCTCAGCGCCTTGCCAGTCCATCCTTATTTCCCTCCACTCATGCTGCCTTTTTTTCTCCCTTTCTTTGCGACACCAATTATTTTCTACTCTCTAAAGTAATGCCTATTCATTGCAAAAAAAAAAGATTTTTTTGGAAAGCACAGAAAATCATAGAGAAAATAAACACCGTTAATCTCACCACCCAGGATAAGCACATGCTTAAAGTAGTTTCCTTCTCGTGTTTTATTCTGTATCCAACTTTACGGTGTGTATTTAAACCAACTGAGCGGGGCTACTTGAGGGGTCAGCCCGCTGGTGAACGGGCCCCGGGAAGGGAAGACCGACCAAGGGGCAGGGAGAAGGCCTCCTGCCTTAGAAATCCCCGGGCTGCCTCTTGGCTTGGTAAACCAGTTATTCTAGTCCCAGTGAAGCTTGTCTTTTTCATCTCAGCTGGGGCGGGGGGGGGGGGGGGGGGGGGGGGGGGGGGCACATAAGCTAAAGTTGCCCCTTTACAGAACAAGAAGGTGGCAGTGGCCAGTGGGGTGGGGAGGAAAGGATATTGGTCTCACTGTTAGCTTTCCGTAACTAGAAGGTTCTAAGAGCATATTTTGCCACGTGGTGTGGCTCCAGCTCCTGCCCCTCACCTCCTCCCAGGCTTCTCCCTGCAGCTGTTTGACCCAACCTGTGTGGTCCCGGAATCTGTCTCGGGGCCCATTTGTTGCACCTGGAAAAATACTAGAGTCTCTGTGGTCACTGTCTGTGTCTTCTCCCCCCCCCCCCCCCCCCCCCACACACACTTTGTCATATCCTACAAACAGCGTTCTTGCTTTACAAATGCAGCTTCAGACCCCCCCCCCCGCCCCCCCCCCCCCCCACCCTTCCAGCTAGATTGGGGCCTCCAAGCAAGACTCTTCTTCACAGTCTTTTGAGGTTGTGCCTCTCTCCGGGGTGTGGTTGGATGTAGGATTGCAGTCACTGGGGTGGGAGCAGAGAATCCACTTCAGAGAGTTTACCTGGGGCCTCACAAGTGCTCCTCCCTCGCCTCTCTGGGTTACTTGGCCTCAGGCTGATGCAGAGGGTGGGGATTGTAGGTGACCAGTCTGTGGAAGCAAAGGGGGTTGTGGGGCCTGGGGGTGCAAGGTCAAATCCTCTGGCCTTCATCTCCCCTGGAACTGAAACAAAATCTCACGAGATCCACACTGCTCAGCAACGCCTCCTGGAGAGTTTCCCCTGTGGGAACACAAAGAAGGGCTGAGTTCCCCCTCGGGTGTTGCTTGGGTGAAAATAAAAGCTTCAGGAAGAAAAAGCCACCACGTGGGTGACGCTGATAAAACTGGCGAGACCGTGTTGGTCTGACCTGTTTATCTTTTCTGGACAATTAGGTAGAAAATCTGTAATACCTGAGTTGAAGGCCTGGGTTTGTTTGTTTATTTATATTTAAGAGAGTGAGCAAGCACCCTGGGGGAAGGGCAGAGGGAGAGAGGGAATCTTAAGCAGCCTGCACCCTCAGCCCCATGTAGGGGCTCAATCCCATGACCCTGAGGTCATGACCTGAGCAGGAATCAAGAGTCAGATGCTTAACCCACTGAGCCCCAAGGCCTGGGTTCTGCTTCTGCTCCACACTAGCAGAGTGTTAGGCGGTTTCCTGAGCTCTCCTGATCTCTGTTCATCTCAAGCAGGGAATAGTAATGTTAGCTGGAGGCTCTGTTTCCATGATTGCTGTGGGGCCCCAAAGAGTCTTGAAAGCTACATTTGCAGTCTCTAAATTTAAAAGCACTGTACCTCCTTATGTTTGATTCTCCTGCATCAATGCTGAAACCTCAGAGCTAGGTGTGTGGGCAGCCGGATGGAGGAGACAGGACTCAACCTTGACCTAGATGATCCTTCCACCTGGCTGGCAGGGTCTCATTCTTGTCCATCAAGGACTGAGCTGGAATCATCTGTTTTGCGGTTGAAAAAACAAGGCTCCGGGAGGTTGAACAACTTGTGCAAAGGCACACAGCTTGACGACAACACGGCCAGGACTGGAATATAGTCCATAACCAAGCTGTCCTTGCGCCATCTCCAACAGGAGATGGGAAAGGAGGGATTCCTTGGGAATGTTCCAGGGTGCCTGACTGTGGAGGAGTCCGAGACCCCTTCTTCAAGAGACCCCGAGAAAGGGGTGGAAGATCTCAGCCTCTGCCCTCAAGGTTCAGTAGTGGCAGGATGAGCCCATTATTCCTTATGCATTTAGAATCTTTTTTTTTTTAAGATTTTTTTTTAAAGATTTCATGTATTTATTCATGAGAGACACACACACACACACAGAGGCAGAGACACAGGCAGAGGGAGAAGCAGGCTCCATGCAGGGAGCCCGACATGGGACTCGATCCTGAGTCTCCAGGATCACGTCCTGGGCCAAAGGCAGATGCTCTACCGCTGAGCCCCCCAGGGATCCTGCCTAAGTTACCTTCACTTGCGTTTCCATCATTTATACACAGAATCAAGAATGAGGTTGCCATGATGGGACTGGAACTGCTGGTCATGCCCCTTGCGGACCAGTCAGCAGTTGGGCTGGTGACCTCGTGGCCGGTCAAGCCCACTACTGTCACCCTCCAAAGAAAAATATTTTGAGGCAGGTAAAAATTGCATGAAATTCAATTTCAGTGACCATTACTGAAGTTTTATGGTAACACAATCATTTTCATTTATTTGCCTATTATGATGGCTTTCATGCCAAAATGGCAGAGTCGAGGAGTTGTGACAGGGACCGTGTGTGATGCTCCCATTGCTTTGCACCACTGCTACTTATCACAGCACCACCAGTGCCCTGTTTCACCGCACAGTGATATTTAAAAATTCTTTTTATTACCTGTGAACAGTAAATCTGGTCATTGTGACTGTCGTTGCAGAGTGAAAGGACACACAGATGCCAACACAGCCAAGAGTGAACAAAGGGCAGGAGAAGCAGACTGTCTAGGTAAAGCCAGGGATTCCTCAGCGGCCTTTAGAGTATTATGTGCTATGAGCTATTTCAATTAGATCCTTAACACCCCAGTCTCGGAAAGGTAAATGTCCGATTCTGAATGGGATTGTCACGATAACCATTCACAGGAACAGGAGTGAGTCTTGCACCTGGACTGAATGATCAATACCTTTGGTGCAGAAAATTGTAGAGTGGCGGATTACGGACTGAGAACTGAACAATTTCACTTAAAAAGGGATTCCAAAAGGCACTGTAGCGGTCTGGAATAAGCTGGAAATTTAGGGATCAAAAGATCTGGGTTGTCAAATTCCAATCTTACCAATTATTAGCTATGTCTCTCGGGTTCTGAGCCTGTGACTAACTCTCTAAAAACAGGAAGGTTAATATTCTGTTGTTCAAGGAAACAAAAGACAATGTGAATGTTCTTGTAACGTAGAACAGTTTAATAACTGCGTAAAACTACCACCTGAGCACAAAAACTTTATATCATGAAAAGGTTAGAGAAGGTAAAAGAAGCCTTAAAAAAAAAAAGCCTTAGATACATCCCTTAAAATATATTCCTTTCCAAAATTAAGACTATTTGACTCTTTAGTAATCAGCAATAAATCCCTTGCAGCAGGTTATGAGGTTTTGCTGGTTATTTTTTCAAGTAGATGACGGAAGGGATGACCTATCAGACAGACCTGCAGCGGGTTGCAAAGTGTCAGCACCCACCGCACAGCTGCGTTGTCTGCGGCTCCTCGTCTGGGCGGTGGTTAGGCTGCGTCCGTACGTCTGGGTTCCCGACAAAGCAATGTAGGTGGAAGGCCGGTCCCTTCCAGGTCTGGTCTGTAAAGATCTCCAGCACCACCTGCTAGCCTGCAGTGGTCCTCGTGTGACAACGTCGGGGGCACTTGTTCCAGGCGCCATACCTGAAGGTGGAGGAAGACTGCCCAAGAACGTCATGGGCAAGAGTTAGATTGTGGTATTGAGTCACGCCAGCTTGCTGCTTTTTATTTGTGCATGCCCCATTCAATCCTAATAGTCGGCAAAGAACTAACCTAGATGGGGTGGAAATAGGACTCCCACCCCCTACCCACCAAAGATCATAAGGTTCTTAACACTCTTGAGAATTTGATATGCATGCCCATGAAGCAATGTGCTAAATCTAATTAGTATTTTAAAATTTATTAACAAATCATATTACCATGCATCTTACAGGGTACAAATGTTTCTGAATCTTAAAAATATAACAATACTGAGGTGGACCTTTACCAGGGACTTATCACCGGCATTACAGTCTTCTGAATCTTCTGGATTCAGTTATGTGTAAATGTTAACTTAAAAATCTTAACCAGTCAAGTGAAATCATTTTTCCATTAAATAATTTATCAACAGTCCACTCCATTTTTACATCCATCCTGAAAAATATATTTAGAAAAGGGACCAGTATAACCTATTTCAGTATCGTTGTCAACATGTCCTGTATCTTTGCAAATGCATTTTCTACTGGGTAGTAATACATGTTCTTGTGGGGAGGAAATCTTACACTGCGTTGCAGGACAGTATTTTGATTGCAGAAAACAAAATAAAAACCCAACAAAACAAAATTGTAAATTACATAGTACTTCCCATAGGAAACAACGTAAAGAGTCTTTAACTGGAATCTCAGCCAGGTCACTGGCGTGAAATGGATATATACGGTCATGAAATAGGAAAATCAGTCTAAGTTCTATTAAGAGACTGAATGTTTGAATAGCATTTACCATTCTTTATTATAATTTAGGGTTAGATAGCCGGTCTTCCATTCAAGTCAGAGGCTCTCGGTGGCAGAGTGTGAGCACGAAGCAGCCTTCCTGTCCCCACTGTCTAAGAATGCAGTAGTAAGCCCTGACACGTGGCAGGTACTTTATAAATACTTTTGAAAAGACTGATAAAAAATTAAGGACAAATACAGGGAAAAGCATACTTACTAGTGTTCGTGACCCACACTTACCTTTAATCCAACCTAGAAGCATACTTTGAAGACTTTTAAAACAGGGCAATCACATGATGGGCTCGCTGGCTCGCATTGTTCTGGTCATGCACATGCAAGACCTCCTGGCCTCCCATCATGCGCCGTGGAACGTGTTTTCCTACAAAAGCTGTTACCACAAACCTACGGAACGAGTCTGGTAAGCTAAGCTAGGAAACGGGGAACTCTTTTTAAGTAACAAGTGTTCTAATTACACCATAAGGAAAACAATTTACTGTGGACTGTTCTGGAAATCTAAACATTTAACATGTTGCTCCTAAAAAAAAACAAAAACAAAAACAAAAAAACAAAAACCAAACCCACAAACCTCCCCCAAAACCCCTACTTACTAAATGTTAATTTTTTTTTTGTTAATCTTAATTTTGTGGTATGATTATTCTAAATTTCTCATCATCATAAAATTCAAGCTACAAAAGCTTAAGAGTAGGAAATAAAATTTTTCTCTTGAATTTTTTCCCACTTTTGTCCTATGAAAATTCAAAATGAAAAAAATTCAAAATGGGTGCCATGTAAAAACAAAGGAGGTATAAGATTACAGATTTACATATTGATGAACAAGAAAATGGTTTAAGATTATCAGGAGGACATTAAAGCTAAGTTTCCCTGTAGTACCATCATCTAATCATGGCTAAATGTAAGACCACAGCATAGCTCAATTATTAGAGTTATTAGAACACTGCAGGGGACACATGGGTGGCTCAGTGGTTGGGCGTCTGTCTTTGGCCCAAGGTGTGATCCCGGAGTTCCGGGATCAAGTCCCACATTGGGCTCCCTATGAGGAGTCTGCTTCTTCTGCCTGTGTCTCTGTCTCTCATGAATAAATAAAATCTTAACTGTGCATTTTTTTTTTTTTAAATCAGAACACTGCAACTAGCCACAGAAAGGGAAGGGAAGCAAAATCCTAGGAGTTGCAGGTGTGACGTCAGGAGTTTTCCAGCACAGAAACCATTCCAATAATCTGGGAAGTTTGGCATGGCTGGGAATCCCTTTGGAGTTGGAATTTACAGTAAAGCAAAATGGACACTGCTAGGTAAATATACAACTTTTAGCAGATGTGCAGACTTTTTATCTAAAGCACAGTGAACCTGGCTTTCATTTTACTGGGCCTTTTTTCACACTTGAGATTTCAAAGTAAGTCTCAAGGAATTTTTCTTTCCAATATGAGAATTCAACCAACTTAAGTGGAAACACAACAAAAAAAAAAAAAACCAGATGCTGCTTTGTAGAAATCCATGGTCATGGAATGCATGGTTCCCTGTACTAAGATTTACTTTAAAATTTAGAAAAGAAAATCCTTTTCTGGCAAAGTGTATCATGGAAAACCCTGACAAATATATCCTGTTTTTAAAATCTGATGGCCTTTCTTTGATCATGCTACTGCTCAGTAGTGAAAAAAATTAAACATTAGCTGTTTCTTCCCTTGGAATATGGCATGATCTCAAGTTTTATATCATTTCTAATATTTTCAACTGTGAGGAAGTGGCCAGGCATCAAACTGAAGGTTGTGAGTAACTGCTTTGAAGAGCCAGCTTTGGTGAGGATATAAATGTGGTCATTTTGTTACAAGTAGTTTCATCGATGTCTTGTAAGATACTCAGTGATAATCTACCAGCCTGAGAAAATGGATGACAAAAATAAAACTGTTTTTAATATGACGAATTTAAATGGAACAGCCATATGGGGTGAAGGTAGGTAAGTAAGTGGTGGACGTATCGAGAAAGGGGAGACAGATGAGCTATACGGATCTAGCTGGGCTGATCGGTATTGGCATCTATGTACGAATGGGCAGGCGCTCAAGTTTTCTGGTAGTTCTGGGCAAGAACCTGGGCCTACATTTATCATCATCAATTAACAACATGAAGAAACATGCCATTGGGTCTGAAACCGAGATGACACGAGTTTGTCCAGGAGAATATTTGGATAACATCTGATGCTTTTTACACTTTGTCAGATTTCTTTATCATTAGTTGCAAACACCCCACTGGAAAATTGTTACAAAATTACTGGCAACTATACAAAGCCCAAGCTGGCAGAGATGTTGTGGTATCAGTTCCCGTCTAGTAAAGAAAGTATCACCACTCAGCTATCTTAAATATCTTTTATCATCCCAAATATCTTAAACCAATATTCTTAGTTTTATTCAAAGCTACTTTTGTTATCTTACCTCTACTACCCTATCATCAAAAGTCCTTTGAAAAATTGTGATAGCCTACATACATAAGTCTACTGCTGTAGAAATCTCAAAAATGCAATGTCAGTAGTGATAATCATCTAAAGAAGTCAGTTTCATGGAACAGCTTTTGAGTATTTATTGCTCAGATGCATTCAAAAAATTCTTAAACATAATGTGGTAATGGCTCTAATACATCTGTAAACAGAATACCACTAAAAAATTTTATTGGCATGAAATACTATAATTATGGACGTGTAAAATTTTTAAATCTTAAAGCCTCTTAACATAATCATGTATATCTATGTACAAAACATACATAAATTTCACTTTATTTAAAACATATGAAAGAGGAAATTTCAAATCACACTAAACATAATAAATATAGAACTTGCTTTGTTAAAAATCTACAGTATACATTCAAGTAAAGGCTAAACTTTCAATGCCAACTATATATGAGACAAAATTAAACATTTACAATAATCAGTTTCCTAAAAGTGCTATTTTTAATACCTATAAGAGGAAACTCATTCTAGTGCTTCTGTTTCCATCCAAACATATACATTCCTTTATTCACAGAACCAGATGCTTCTGTTACTAAAAATACATATCCAAAGCTTTTATATCCTTTTTAATAGATTTAACATTTTAGCTCTTTGGGGGAGGAAAAGTCCAAACAAACAACTCAGACCATCTTAAATTATTAGAGATGATTGGCTTTATGACACACCCTGTTTCAACTTAGATGTGAAATCTGATGAACGTGTTAATGAAAACAATTCCAGTCCAGACGTCTAAGGTAAGTCATCTTTTTCTACATGGGAGTTTGTGTAGGTCAAGGAGCATCCACTGTAGCACCCTTCCTGTGATCCAGGTCTTGATGCCATGCTCCATTTCTGATTTGTACCTTCTCTGCCGACCTGATTTGGTTTAGTTTCTTCAGGAGTTATATTCAGTACATTGATGGAACTGCAGGGAAGAGAAAGATCGATCTTCATCATCATCTCCTCCTTTTATACTTAAGTTCTGCCTCAATATCTATATTTGAATTGTTCCCTTGCCCTATGCTAAGTAAAATTTTTTGAGGACACACTGATTAGGAACAAAGTAAGTATTTCAAAATGGCCTAATTTATCACTTTTATCATATCTATCCACCTAGTTATCTGTTTACCCATCTACTTATTTACCTCTTTGGGCTATTCTGAAGCTCTCTGCCCAACCCAAGCCTGTCAGATACAGAACATGAGGGCTTGGAAAGCTTGTGTCTCCCCATGTTCCCATCTTCCTGCCACTATTTTATAATTCTTTACTGTTTTCTTCTTTGCACATCCATTTGTTCATGCATGCTTTCCTCTACGCAGCCATTCACCCACACAGCTATTTAATGAGAGCCTGCAAAAGCATTAAAGAGTCCAGGTTCTGAGCCAGAGATGGTTTAGGCTCATCCCAGCTGGACCTGCTCAGCTCACTATGTCACTGTACTTCAGCCTCCTCAGTTGTAAAACGGAAATAATAGTATCTCTCTCATAGGGTTGGGTGGAACTGAGTTAACACACATTAAGCATTTACACCAATGCTCAATTAATTGTAAGTGTGAGAGAGCAACAATCTTAGTGTCTGAACCCAGACACAGCTGCTACTCTTTAATGACACAATCTGGGAGGTATGCTCTGCCACCAGCCTCAAAACAAAAAAATCTGGGGCGCCTGGGTGGCTCAGTTGGTTAAGTGTCTGCCTTTGGCTCAGATCATGATCTCAGGGTCCTGGGATCGAGCCCTGTGTTGGGCTCCCTGCTCAATGGGGAGTCTGCTTCTCCTTTTCCCTCGGCACGCCACCCCCTCATGCTTGCTCTCTCTCTCTCAAATAAATATAATCTTAAAAAAATCTGGTTAAATGATTACTTTCAAATCTAAGTAAACAAATGATACATTTTTATCTACTAAATATCTTATATAGTTTTTTTTTTCTCACAAATGTACATTTCCCCCCCTAAATGTGCATTTTCTGTGACTCTGGTTTACTAACTCAACCTCAAGGTGGCAATCTTAAAAAAAAATCAAGTGGCTTTAATTCTGAAAACTGAAACCTGAAACAATTAAAAATTTTTACTTATGCTTATTTGCCAATACTTAAAAAAGGAATTTGCTTATTAATTCAGCCCTCAGAAACCCTGCCATCTCAGACGAGATGAGGTCAATGATCAACTAAATTCTCTCTGTAATTTCGTACCAAATTACTTTGGATTCCAGGCACAGCCTTTGTGTAAAATTCCATTCTACAGTGAAGGTACACTGAAGGTGTCGCTGTAGAAATTAGCTACATGGACAGCCCAGGTGGCTCAGCGGTTTAGCCCAGGGTGTGGTCCTGGGGTCCTGGGATTGAGTCCCATGTCAGGTTCCCTGCACGACGCGCCTGCTTCTCCCTCTGCCTGTGTCTCTGCCTCTCTCTCTCTGTGTCTCTCATGAATAAATAAATAAAAATCTTAAAAAAAAAAAGAAATTAGCTACAAATATGCCCATTTGTTCTGCTATAATCTTATTACAAACCCAGATTCAAGGTGCTTCAGGAGCAAGGAGTCCAAATTTACCAAGTAACTTAAAATTCTGAGAACTATGTCAAGCTCCACACAGCTCTTCTCTCCTGGTAACTAGTAACACAACTCTTTTCTATGTTTCATCTTCAGAGGCCAGTGATCATGAGCATGAATAGCTCAATGAAGTTTCTTTATGCTCCAAAATTGTTTCTATGCCACTGATGTTTGGTGTAGCCCTCAGAATACGTGAAGGAGAAAAGCACTTTTACTATCCATTTATGTTAGCATATGTTTTTATTTTTATAGTCTGCTACTGAAGGCTAATAATGGACCAAGTACTGTTTTAAGTGCTTTATATGTATCATCACTGAAACCTCAAAACATCCTGTGATGTAGGTACTAAGGGCTGGACATATCTTTATTAAGCACAAAGTAATGTCCAAAAGGAATATTATGTCAAATATTTCATAATGAAAAATAATTAGATTAAAAAGAATTGTAGGGACATAAAAATCAAGGCAACTGCTATGTTCTCTCTCAAATACAGAATGCACTGTTTGAAAATGGTGACTAGAATTGGGTTAAATAGATCGTTCTGATTGATCAAATTTGGGAGTTTAATAATGTTCTATATAAGAAAATACTCTGAGCTCACAGTATCTTTAGATTGTAAATTAAAACTTTCACTTCCCATACTCAACCCATTAATCAATCTGTTGGCTCTAACTGCAAAATATATTCCAAATCCAGTCATGTCTCCCTTCATGTCACGACCCCTGTCTAAACTACGATCATCTCATCTCAACTTCACCGAAGCCTAACCGCATCTCCTGGCTTATGACCCTGGCTCCAATAGTCTGTTTTCCATAAAACGGAACAGTCATCTTTTCGAAACAGATTTGGGGGTTTTTGTTTTGTTTTGTTTTTGTTTTTGTTTTTTTCCGAAACAGATTTGTTTTCTCTCTTGCTTACGTGTCTCCAAGGTGTTTCCTGGGTGTCCTTAGAACAATACCTGGCCTACAAATACAGACTAAAATACTTTACAAGTGACACATCTAGTGCACATGTGCGGGGGCAGCAGAGTGGGGTTATGGATGAACATACAACACAGTCATGAGTCAATAACTGCTGAAGCTGGATTATGGGTACAAAGAGCATCACGACCTTATTCTCTCTACATTTATATATATCTGAAGTTTTTAATCCTCATCTCCTCACCCAGGGCCTTAGAGGATGTGACCCCTGCCCACCTTCCAGCATCACCTCTCACCTCCTTGGTCCTGGCTTGCTACCACCACTGGCCTCCCACAAACACACCAGTGTCCCACCTTGGGGGTCCCTACGCCTGCCTACAGCATTCTTCCTCAAGCTCTTTTTTTGCTCCTCAATGTTTAGTGTCCTAATCCTTTTACAAATCAATAATATATACAGTGTCTTGTCTTTTATCAGCTTCTTATTTTTGTCTTGAAATTCATTTATTTAACAACTCTTGGTCCAAGGGCCAGTGGGCTTCTTCAACACTTAGGTCCACACAAGCCTCTCACTCCCAGAGGCTGAGTGTGCCAGAACCCCGATCCTGCTCCCTGGGGCTCCTGCCAAATTCTGAGGCCCCAGGCCAGGGGCTCCTACTTTGGTTAAGAAGAAAGATCACCATCACACTTTCCAGGGTGTCCCTTTGCCCTTTCCTATTCCTCTGTCACTAGGAATGTTCTCTGTACCTAGTTAATTCATCTTGGAATAGGCTCTGAGGTAAAATACTGGTATTATACCTTAGAAAATGATTTAACAACTTGAGACAGAGGAAAATACCAAAATGTATCAGTTCATAGAAATATATGGGTTTCCTGGGGTGCGAGCAACTCTTTTTTGACCCTGTCAGCCCTGGGCACAGATCTTTACCATCACGATGAGGATGTATTTCTCAGTTCTTTGCCCTTCAACACCAGTTAAATGGGCACGGCAAAAGAAAATTTAAAATATGTACAAAGATTGTGAAGGTAATATCCTTCTATTTAACAAAATTAAAGAATTCAAAATACTGAATGATTCCTGTAAATTAGACTATTTTAAATTGTATTTTGGATGTGACATGAAAGGAATAACACTCTATGATTCAGCTCCCAGAAGATAGGTACCAGATCTACCTGGTTCGCTACTATATTCCCAGCACCTAACATGTATCCTTATATAATGGACACCCAATAAATGTTTGTAGAATGAATGATCAATCCACTAAATTCCTCTCGAAAGCCACTGCTATTGCTAACACTGCAGACATGGCAACGTGCCCTTAGCAGGGTAACTTTAGCAGTGATACAGACACATGCAAAGATGACACAGAGACCAATACCTATGCTCAGATGCGCAGGACCGTGTCTGGCAAAAGTCCGAAGTAGAAGGAGAAGCAGGAAGAGACTTAGTAAGTTTAGAGGTGCAAACTGGAGTCCCGTTAGACACACTGTGAGGCTTCTTTTGCCGTGGCCTCGAGTGCACTGAGAGACTGTCCCGATCAGAACCTGTGGAAAGGAAAAAGAAAAAAGGCAGCTCATGTGGTGAGGTAGCAAAGTGGAGGATGTTAACTATGGTGATCATCTGCAGGGGAGTGAGGTCTGAGACAGAACAAGTTAATGGGGGGGGGGGGGGGGCACTCCAGCCTGTCACTCTAGTCTAGTTCGTCTTGCCCTCTCTTGTGCACAATCCATAAACATCTAAGGACCAGTTTTAAAAATGTTTGGTGATCTCCAAAGTTTTATATTAAAAATTTACAATATTTTATTAACATGCGTTTTCAGATGAAAGGGTTAATGAGGTACTCACTTCCTGAGAAGGCACTGAAAAGTTTCATATTTTCTGAGTTCTGGTGGTCAAAGGTAGTCATGTTTAAAAACTGTTGCTTTAACCAACTGGCTCTTTCTTCTTCAAACGCCTTTCTCTATCATAACAAGCAAACCAAAGACATATTGATCAATATTTCAACATTCACATTGTTGGCATTTCCCACAATTCCTGTAGCTGTTGGTGTTTGCTTTCTGGCTATCATACAGATTTTGTAAGTCAAATAAATTAACCTAGAAAACTAAGAAAATTTTCACTTAAAAATATATTTAAAAAAGTAAAAATTCACCCATTTCACTTAATAAACCAACTAATCACTATTTTCATACCTGTTTTGAGTAAACTCAAATGGACAATGTAAAAAAACCAGCATATTAGCGTAACTCCTGAACATACAGATTATAAATATAGAATTACAAACAACAGAAAAATACCCACTGCAAATTGCAATCACTTGAGAAAAAGGAGCTGTGACTTCACCAGGCATCGTTCTCAGCCTCTAACCACCTACCAGAGCAAGCAGCCATCACCACTAAACCACAAGGGGGCACATGTCAGACCTTCTCCTTGCCAACAGCTGAGGATCCTAAATTCTCCCTCACTCCTCAGGTCTCTCATGCTTCCTTCCCATCCTTCACTGGCCCCACTGGGCCCAGTGACCAGAGGCAGATGGATTCTCCTGCAGAGAGCTGGGAATGGTACACAAAGTAGCCAGAGTATCTCTTAGAACAGGAGGGAGACAGGGACCCAGAACCAGGCAGGAAAAAAAGCTGGTACAAACTGTTTTTGGTTTCTAAGAAAGTCAGCTATTGATAAGATAGATTTTCACAGCTGTGGAGGACATCTATGTTAGCTACTTAAATAAAATATAGTCTTTCACTCCTAGAAACTAATACAAAATCCCACATTATCAGACATTTGAAGAAAACTAAGAACATGAAAGAAAAATGGCCAAGACAAAGAAACCTTTTTTAAATTTTTTTTTTATTTTTAAAGATTTATTTATTTATTTACTCATGATAGAGAGAAAGAGAAAGAGAGAGAGAGGCAGAGACATAGGCAGAGGGAGAAGCAGGCTCCATGCCGGGAGCCCGACGTGGGTCTCGATCCCGGGACTCCAGGATCGCACCCTGGGCCAAAGGCAGGCGCCAAACTGTTGAGCCACCCAGGGATCCCCCCATGAGACCTTTTAAAAAGAATTCTAACAGAGATTTATGAATATCTGTAAAATAATATAGTGCTATACAAAGTAAAGCAAAAACTGAGGACAGGAGAGAACTTAAAAGATAAATCTAAAATAAAAACTCAGTGGATGAAGTGAAGAGTTAAAATTGGCCCTGCTGAATACCAGGGTGGAGATGCACAAGAAAAAGGCGAGAGAATATCCCTGAATTCAGAACATAAAGTCCATCTATAGATACAGTTAGAAGGCCAATCACTTGTCTAATAAAAGCATTCCAGAATGCAGAAGTCAAAGAAGGAAAAATATAGAATAAAGAAAATATCCCTAAGTCGAAGAAATTCAGTGTCTTGAGGATGAAAGGAGCTATACCTAGATATACCCTGGTAAAATTTCAGAATTTTAAGAATACAAAAAAAAAAAAAAAAAAAAAAAAAGGACAGAAGGAAAAAACACAACACAGGATATCCACAAAGTACTCTATGTACATTACATAATAATCAGGCTTCTCATCAGCAAAATCAAACAGTAGATGAAATGGAATAACTCAAAATTTTGAAGGAAAATGTTGGAAACTAAATTCTACATCCAGCCAAATCACATGGATATATTTTTGGATATTCTAGAATTCAGAATATTTTTCACTCACACAATACTTATGAAAAGAATTACTCAAGAAGGTAATATAGTAAATTGAAAAAGGAACCCAGGAAAGAAGATAACATGAGATATAAGCTGAATGTGATCCAGGAAATCATAAAAGCTACAAAGAACGTCAGAGGAGGTGCTCACTACACGGGGATATATGAAGGGTTCTCTTCCAGGAGGCAGAGTCATATAACGTGGAATATTTTCTATGCGGCCAAACCTATTGCTAGGTTAGAGAATGAATAACATTTACAGAATCATGACGTTATCAGTGCTCTTTCATTTTTTTTTTTTTTTTTTTTTTATCAGTGCTCTTTCAATTATGAAGTCTCAACTTTGGACAAAGGACTTACACCTGGATTACACATTCCAGGATCACACTTGAGGATGAAAAAGCAAAGCACAGACAGAAACTGGGAAGTTAGAGGGGCAAGAGAAGTGAGACAAGGGGATATACGAGAAGGTCTTCATCTTTCATGGCAGGGATAAACATGCTGTCCCAAGGTGAATAGGAAATGGAAGCACTGCACTGAATATACTGTTTAAAGTCAAAAAAAAAAAAAAAAAAAGAAAGAAAAAAAAAAAGGGACGCCTGGGTGGCTTAGCGGGTTGAATGTCTGCCTTTGGCTTAGGACATGATCCCAGATTCCTGGAATCGAGTCCCAAATCAGGCTCCTTGCATGGAGCCTGCTGCTCCTCCCTCTGCCTGTGTCTCTGCCTCTCTCTCTGTGTCTCTCATGAATAAATAAAATCTTTAAAAAAAATAAGTAAAAAAGAAAAAGTCAGCCAGAGGAAACCATCTATAAAAAATTACTTTAAAAAAACAAAAAAAAAAAAATAAAAATAAAATAAAATAAAATAAAATAAAATAAAATAAAAATAAAAAATAAAAAAAATAAAAAGGATTATGAGGGATCCCTGGGTGGCGCACTGGTTTGGCGCCTGCCTGAGACCCAGGATCGAATCCCACGTCGGGCTACCGGTGCATGGAGCCTGCTTCTCCCTCTGCCTGTGTCTCTGCCTCTCTCTCTCCCTCTCTCTGTGACTATCATAAATAAATAAAAATTAAAAAAAAAAAGGATTATGAATAAGTCATATGTACAGATGAGGGACAGTGTACAGGGGAGGAATGAAAGGACACTGAATTCCATCTCTTTCACAGCAGGGGGATCAACAGAAACGCTGAAGTACATCAAAGTTAAAATGGTACTTCCCGGAAGAATCACAAACTTAGTGATTACCTCTGAGGAATGACACTAGTGAAAATGGGTGATATTTTCTCACCTTGTGGCTTTTTGTAAGAGTTTTTATTTTTTAAACCACATTCACACATTACTTCTATGAGTTTTGAAAGGGAAATACGTAGGTTAAGACACAGGTAAGTGAAAAAGCGAGCCATCCAAGGTGTCTGCATATCCCTGGGTAAGAGCAGGGAGGGGGAGCTTCTGTACCATACCCTCCCCTCCCCCTTTCTGAACCACAAACATGCTCTGCTTGCACCATCTTCTGATGCTGCACCTACTGACAGCGGGCGGGGGATGACAGATGTCCAGAGAGGTCTCCTGCAGGAAGCGAAGCCTTACCAGGAGAAAGCCAATCCAAAGGGACAATCATGGATGCTTACAATTTTTTTTTTTTTTTTTTTTTGCTTACAATTTTTTTAAAGAAATAAGTTTCAATTCCCAAATCCGGTAGAGGCAAAACAACATCCTCCTAAAGTAGTCCAGGTGCTTACAATCCCTTCCAGCTGGTGTTATTATAAGCTCCCTGATACAATGCTCGAGGAAACAAACCGAAGAGAGATGACACAATGAGAGGCAGAGCTGGAGGCCTTCTGCTGGCCTCTGCAGGACTTTCAAAAGCCCCTCCAGGAAAGCCCAACAGTTTAAAATACCTCCAATCCTAGGCGAATGGCTGCTTCTGTAAAGCTTCGTCTTTCCTTCTCGAAATTCTTTTTTTGCTCTTTAAACAGGGACCATTCTTCCTTGAGACGCTCCTTCTCCTCCAGCAAGTAACAGTCTCGCAGCAAGGACGTGGTGTCATCATCGCATGCTGTGGCGAGCTGCTGCTATTAAATTTTAAAACATAGTATAAGTTCCAGGGGGTCCCCGCAACACTCCCAGTTAAAAGTAAAGCAAGGGGAGCTGAGACTTCAGGGGAAGGGCAGAAATCATGGAAGAGCAGGAAGTCAAGTGAGGCTTCTCACTGTCCAGCCAGGGGAGCCCCACCTGTTAGTAAGCAAACAGCTGAGTGCTGGGTAGACCCTCTGAGCCACGGGAATACAAATCCAGCACGGGACTCAGTAAGATCCTGGCCATTCACATGGGGAAACAGTTTTAAGAGCAACTCACATTTACCTGTAAAAGCTGCTGCTGAGTTTTAATCATTTCTTTACACTGCTGAATTTCTAACTCGAGTTTTTCAGTTTCTTGTTCGTGGTCTTGTCGTGAGATTACGTCTTCATCAGTAAAACCTTCCAGGTGTACCTTTGAAACTAACGTAAAGCCAAGTAATTTGACATAGGTTTCTCACCACTTGGTTTACGGTGCTTTTTGAATTATATTTAAAAATCAAGGCTCTCAGAATTTTTCATTCTGGAATCTCATAGGTTTTCTAAAAGGTACTTATTTCCTCTGTCCTTTAAATATCTCATAAGCTGTAATAATACAACTAAATTTATAGTATTTTAGCACTATGAAAATTTTAAAAAGCAAAGCAACTTATTATGAGGGATTCACAACAACTACAAATCTGTACTATTTTTGGACTAAAATGATATCCTTTACTAATAGTTCTACTATGAACATTTATAATCCATATTTATCCAAGTCTATGTCCTAAGAATGGACAACTTATATTGAGAGAAGAGAAAAATAATTAACAAATCTATAAACTACTTTTGACACTTCTTCAAAGATCAATGCAGTGCTACAAATCATGCTCGCTGGTACTAAATTTGACAAATAGGAAGTCCAAACATACTTGCTGCTTACTAATAGATGGTGATTGAAATCAATAAAATCTCATGTAAATTCATTGTGGTACAAAATTTTGCTGATTACTCTTTACTACTGAAGACAATTGACAGTGATTTTGTGACTTTTGACATTTAGAATAAATTTTCTTTCAACAGACTTATTTACTGAGCAGAAATCTTTATTTTCTTGACTTAAAAGCATGCAAACTTTAACAAACACCAAAAATTAAGAATCTATTCATCAATGTAGATCTCTACTATCTACAGTAACAGAGAATGGTGTCTAAACACCATTAACACTAATACATGTTAAATGAAAAGAGCAGTGTAGAAAAATATGTAATATTCAATTTTTGTGTGTGTGTATATATGTACATACATAATAAATATATATATAAAAATTTTAAGTTTGAGAAAGACAGTGTGCATGCATGAGCAGGGGGAGGGGTTGAGGGAGAGGAACAGAGAGAGCAGCTCAAGCAAACTCCATGCTGAGCTCAGAGCCTCACACAGTGCTTGATCCTGACCCTGAGATCATGACCTGAGCCGAAACTAAGAGTCAGACGCTTAACTGACTGAGCCACCCAGGCATGCCAGGTTTTTATATATTTTAAAATAAGTATTTTGTGGGTACCTAGGTGGCTCAGTCAGATAAGCATCTGCCTTTGGCTCAGGTCATGATCTCAGGGTCCTGGGATCGAGCCTGTGTTGGACTCCCTGCTTTGAGGGGAGTCTGCTTCTCCCTCTCCCTGCTGTTCCCCTTGCTTGTGCTGTCAAATGAATAAATCTTAAAAAAAAGAATCTTGTAAATGCCTACAGAAAAATCTAGGAAGACAAGCACCAAACTGTTAAGTGTCATGGATAGGAAACAGAAACCTGAATATTCTACTTCATATACTTCCTAATTGATACTTTATATTTAACATCTATTATTTTGAAAATAAGTTAAAAATAAATTAGCAACCTAGGAGTATACAAATATCTTGGAATAATAAGTGACAAGTTCATATTTATACCTATCACAATTAACAAATCTTAATTTCTAGATTGGTAAGAGACTTGCTTCACTTTATTCAAATACATACTGTACTCAGAAGAGATGGAGATACGTAGTGTCCTCTTTTCAGAGAGAGATTCACTCTGAGGACAAAGTATTTCTCGATGAGGTTCAAACCTCACCTCTAAAAGTAGACAGAAGCTTGATTATCAAACCACCCACCCAACTGAGCTCAAGTGCTTCAGGGTCTGAGCCCCTAACGTAGCGTTCCAAGTGACTGACACTAAGAGCGGAGTGTCACAACTCACTGGGCATGCACTGCGGTAGTAAGTTACCTTGGTTATCAAGTTTTTCTACATGACTTTTCAAAATTCTCCATTGTTTCCTGATGCTGTTGGTCAGCTGCTCTCTCACAGTCTCACAGGAAAGGTCCCACATACTCTCTCTACTCAGTTCCCCAGCATCTTCTTCAGCATCAGAGATAACCTACAAGCAAGAGAGATGAAAAGGAAAGACCAGTATCTTCAAATGGCTCTAGATACTCAGGCAGTACTAATCAAACCGATTATCAGAGATACCAAAATCATTTGTGCCATATCGTATGCATATATAACTGAAGACAAACTCTGCAACTCAAGTCTCTTCAAATATGAATTTGAATCCAAATATGATAGTGAAGAGTCCTGGAGCTGTGTGGGGAAGAGTTATTTGCTATTGCCCAGTGCTGTGTTAGAGCTCTCACAGGCTAACTCATCCTCAAATGTGGGAAAAGTGATGCTTCGAGAAGTAGACACACTGCCCCCTATCATGCACCCAAGAGGCAGAGCTGAGATCTGGAGTTAGATCAATTTATCTCCAATCTGAGGCTGCTTAAATAAATAAACCACTGAGGTTATCTACAAAGTAAAAGGAACTGTGAATCCTATTTTTCTCATATAATTTTGAAAAATAAAACTAGAGATTATTTTTCTTTTCACTTAAAACATGGGAAAATACTGTAAACCACTGATATAGGATCACCTAGAATCAAAACAAGATAAAGAACACAGGGAAACAGTACTAAAATACATTATGTCAAAATAATCTGTAGCTACATAAATATTATTATATTATCTTATATATATATAAATATATATATTTCATATATATATGCAGATATATCTGCATATATATCTGCATGTATATCACATACACACACACACACACACACACACACACACACACATATATGATATCTGCATAATCTGCAAAGTCCTAAATTTGTTGTTAACATCCAGGAGAGTAGACAGAGATATATTTCCCTGACATGAAAATAAAATATCATGCATGGAAAGAAAAGGAGAAAGGTCAAAGATGAAGGAATGCTGATCAGACCGTTCCCATGGGCAGGTGCAGCAGGAATGAGAGGGGGACTCGGCTGGGAGAGCTGTATCACTGGCCCGGGTGAGCAATGGCTGCCAGAGTTCTTCTGGTGTGGGGGGTGGGAGTGGGGGGCAGGCTGGAGAAAGGCCCAGCACAGAGCTCACTGTGACTCTGGTTCTTGCCAGAAAATCCTCTGGAGCTACTTGCCAATAATTCTTCCAAGGAGCTACACCTCCTACGTGTTAAAGCATACCAGAGCACTGTAAAGATACTCTGAAACCACAACATGAAAATAAAAATTTAACTTGAATTTTTGGTATATGTTTGGCTATAATTAAACACAATGATAAATTAACGAAACCTGAAGGCTACATAAGCATTTTAAGGTTATATCTGATTCCTCCTACTATAAAGCTCCAAAAATCCTTAAAAGGAAGGATTGGATTACATCCTAAGAGGAAAAAAGATCTAGAAAAACAGGTACTTTAAAAACAAAAAATATACTGAAGCGATTATTGTTTCTCCACATGTAAAATCTGAATTATTAAGAATTATACAGGATACTATCGACTGGCTGTAGTGGCGAGGAGAGGGGGAATTTAAACATCTGAGAAAGGTAATCTTTTTTTTTTTTAAGATTTTATTTATTTATGAAACACACAGAGAGAGGCAGAAACACAGGCAGAGGGAGAAGCAGGCTCCATGCACGGAGTCCGACATGGGACTTGATCCCGGGTCTCCAGGATCAGGCCCTGGACTGAAGTCGGCGCTAAACCACTGAGCCACCCGGGCTGCCCGAGAAAGGTCTTCTTGATCTACACTATACTACTTGCTTTTGCTAAACAAAAGCAGGTAATGATGGTAAAGGTTGGGCCAAAAACTGAAGGAACCGCAGGAATAACAGACACTGTGCTTGGCCTTGGAGATATATTTGTGCAAGTTCACAACGAACAAAAAGTGACAGACTATGAGAAAAGGCTGAAGTCAAGCAGATCCCAAACTGGACAGTTTAAAAGAACATTAAGGTACATTTCTTTCTTTTTTTTAAAAAAAAAAAAAAAAGGAAAAAGAGATAGAAGGTGGGGTAGGCTTATCAGTTAGACTGATCTGTGATACAAGGTAAATAATTCCATAATACAGGTTTAAAAAACAAGTTCTGATAACTTGCTGATAATTAGCATTTCCCATCAATGTTATTTTCAGATTTTAGTCACTTGGCTGAATCCAGAATCTAAACATGTAAAGCAGTAAAGTTAACAGAAGTTTTCACCATTACATGACTTGCTTTTTTCAGACCTCTGCACGGATTATTCCCTCTGTCACATGCTCCTAACCCCAGGAACAACTACCTATTCTCAAGAGCCAACTCAAATGTCATGTTCTCTGTGATGCCTTCCCTGATTGCCACACCTACTTTGCTCAACACCTTGTACCACCCCTATTATAGCTTTTAACATGTGTAACAATCACTTTTCCACATGCCCCATCTCCCCAAAGAGCTTCCTGAAGGATGCAATGGACTGAACGTTCATGTTCCCTCAAATTCACAGTGAAATGCTAATGCCTGAGGTGCGGGTAGTCAGAGGTGGGGCCTGTGGAAGTGATGAAGTCATGACAAGTAGAGCCCTCGTGAATGGGGTGAGTGCCTTGGTTGAGCTCTTCTCCCCTGTTATGTGAGGGTGAGGGGACAAGGAGTCAGCAGTGTGCAGTCAGGAAGACGTACTCTCACCAGATATTGACCCTACTGGCCCCCAGATTTTGAGCCTTCCAGCTCCAGAATTGTAAAAAATAAATTTCTGTTGTTCTTAATCACCCAGGCTGTGGTAGTTTGTTATAAGAGCCCCAATTGAGACAAAGAAAGAAGTCAAAATCCTTTTAGCTTTTTCTTTCCAGGGAGCAGAATGTAAGGGACATTCAGCAAATTTCTGGAAAGATTAGTAGGTTCCCAAAGTTAATGCTTCACTCTGAAAAGTAAAGCCGGCTCAAGTACAGAATACCTAAACTATTAAGAGGATACTCAGCACAATGGTTAGAAACATGAACTCTGGGGTGAGACAGACTTGGATTTAAATCCTAGTTCTGTCACGTGTGATACTGGGACTCATTAGACGAGTGTGCCCCAGTTTCCTCAGCTATAAAATGGGGATAATTATGACAGGAAAAGCATCAAATTAGAAGAGTGAAATGAGGCAATGCTCACAAAGTGTTTATCACAGTGTTTGGCACTAAGTCCTTCTAAAGTCATCTCCATCATTTCCCAAGTTCTAGAAACAAACAGGGACATTTTGTTGTCGTCGTCCCAGTGACTGGAGCTGGTACAGTAGTGAGTGTCCTGTCCAAAACATCAAGAGTGTCCCCACTGGGAAGACCTATCTAATGTTTTAATTGTTCGACTTAGCAATCCGAAACTGTAGGAGAGAGGAAAGAGCCACTTACAGTTCCTGTACTATCATCTGCTCTTTCTCTAGGTTTCTGCTTTTGGGGAGAAAGAAGAGAAATCATTTCCTTTTTCATTTGCTGAAGAACCTTCTTAAGTTCAGCATTTTCCATTAGGATTTGTTTCTGACGATATTCATAATCATTCAAGAGAATTTTATACATTTCATCTTCATTCCTGAGAAAGAAACTGTCAGTATGAAAATGCAGTTACAGGAAGAAAAGTCTGATGAAATATATCAATTTAAATTGGACCTTACCTGGCCTCAGTTTTACCCGTCCTCCAGGAGCCTCTTTTTCCATCGGCTCTCCCCACATAATTTAAAACTTCCATAGCTAAAAATATGAACATGCAAAACAAAACCAATTCTTACCACACATTTGTTAAAGTGTATAAAACCCTAACACACTCTATCACACATAAATCAACCTGGTACAGATTAGGATTTTGGCTCAAACAGCCCACATTTCAGGTTCCAGTTCTCCATCACTGTTAAGCACTGAGATCTCGACACTGATTAAGCCTGTTTCTTTGTCAGTACAGAAGGAATAATGAAAGTATTTACCAAAGAGTTGTTGTGAAGGGTAAAAGAAGTTAAGACACTTAACAAAGTCTTGATAAATGTTATTTTGTTATCATTATTAATTTTATCATTGGGGTAATAAGCAAACTATGGCCTGTAGGCCAGCTGCCTGATTTTCTAAATAAAGTTTTGCTAGAACATTGCCACACCATTTGTTCATATTAGTTAGTTTTATACTACAAGTGTGGGGATGAATAGTTGTGATGAAAGACTACAGACTCCACAAACCTGAACATATTTACTATTAGAATCTCTACAGAAAAAGTTTGCCAAGCCCTGTGTTGTCATCATCATCAAAGGAATCAAGGCCCCTGACAGTACTAGAAGGAAATAAGAGGACAAGAAGTTACTGTAATTTTAGACTTGATAAAATCATTATGAAACTGTCACTTCCAATTAGGTTTGCACTAGAAAACAGCCAGGCCCCAATAAAATAAGGGCTCTGTTACCAGAGTTAAATCTTTAATAAATTTCTCTAATTAGGTGCTACATTTTATACTTACAGCATTTCATCCTTCTCTTTATTTAATTCATGAATGAATACGAGGTTAACCAATGAAGTTTAAATTTGATTATCCTAAGACTTTCAACCTTGTCTTAATTGCTTATTCCATTTTCATTTTTCAGTAATTTTAAAAATAAGATAGCTGACTAATCGCAAAAGCTCTGCTGTGCAGAATGGCAGTGATGCAGTCAGCACTGAGCTGCCTGCTGACAGCGGACACAGCCCACCATGTGACAGCTTGAGACATCTGCTCATCAGCTGTTGTGTCAGCCAAGCTCAGTTTCGGAAACCACAGTTTAGGGCATTACTGTACAATGTAGGTTAGAGGACAACCTATAGTCCACTTGGAAACCACTCTTTGATAAATAAATGCATAGATTTCCTGGGCTGCATCTTACCAGGCCAGCAAAACTGTATCTGCAGAGCTTTACTCTTGTGTACGTGTGTTTTTACTTTTTCATCTATGTGATTTACCTGAAGGTATGCATATACTTGGATGAAGTTGCAAATTGCTTTTCAAAAGACTCTTAAGCACAAGCATAAGCATTAACATTCACAGTTCATCCTTTAGACTAGGTGCTTCAAAAATGCACAGCTACATTTCTTTAAAGGAACAGATGTAAATAATTTGGCCTGATGAATAATTTTATGAAGTTAATTCCAAAATCACACTTTTTTTTGATACTCAGAAACTCATCTTGATTTTTCTTATTATCAGTTTTTTTCTGAGGAGGATTAGAATATCCTCTGGCTTGGGTTTTCCTCTATGGAACTACAACTACCATATTAAAAAAGATACATATAATGCTTATATGCAACAAAGGAAACAGCAAAATTATTATTTTTCACTAATAAGTTGCCTCAATTTCTAGTTTATATGGATATATACTGGCTATAAACAATTGCATGAAGCATAAAAATTATACTTCATGAGCTACTGTGCTATTGTTCACATTTATTTCTTAGCATATTAGCTTATTTACTTTCCTCTATCTTAACCAGTTGTTTCTTACCTATTTTTTTATCCTTCTTGTTCATAACAAGCTGATGTAGACGTTCCTTTAATTTATTATATTCACGTTCTTTTCTCTTCATATCATGATTATATTGAGTAGCTCGACTTGCAATGATATTTTGTAATTTTTGTACCTGAAAATAGCATTTCCATTGAATGAGTCCCTTTATGATTGATAACCCCAGCTAAAATTTGTAAAGTAAAGAAGTTCTAGCATCCACCTCCTCATAAAATAATTTTAGGATTATGCTTCTCAATGACCACTGGACATCACTTTTTAAAGTATCACTAAGTGATTCACATAAAGTTTTTGTTTTTTAATTCTTAAATTTCCAGAGCTACTAACATCCCAAATTATCTTTTTCTTCCCCTTTTACCCTATATATAGACTCTGCTCCTTTAGAAACCAGAAACTCTTACAGAAGTATTAAAGTGATTAAAACTTCATCTGGGACAAGAATTAATCTGATCATTTGTAGTGACTTCCTTATACTACTGACTTGAATCGCTTTATACCTTATTAATCTGTGACAAATTAACCACAGCACATCCCAGCACATAAACAGGTTTGTTTTTATCTGACCATAAATAGTTCTCAAATTAGAGTAGGTCCAAAGAGCAGAACCTGGTAATAATATTTGCTGAGTGCCTACTATATGCCAGGCCCTACTACTGTTCGAGGTTTTTATCTACTGTGGCTTCTCAGGCAGGCCTTGATTGGACGTGTGTTGTATTCTATACAAACATTTTTAATACTGCTAGAGATGATCATGTGTAACTTAATCCTTACTAAAAATTAACCATATTCTAAACACTGAAGTGGAACCAGCAGGTCAAGTCAAAATTTTCTGTGAAATAACTCAAGGAAATGTGTAAGTGACATTGCAGTTTAATTAAAGTATTTCATTATCCACTAACTACATTACTAAATAGTCAAAATATGACAAAACAAATCTGGCTAAACCACTATAAAGTCATTAAAGAAATGCACTCCATCCCTAAAGTCCTTAATTATAGTTAAAAAAATTTATATAAAATACTGAAAATATATACTGTATTTTTATAGTTATCAGATGGTCAGGGATCAAACTGCAGAACACTGAGAACAAAATGTTTCTTATGTAATTTAAAAAAATAATAATTTCAAATGTATTAAATCTATAGATCCAAATACTAAGTAAACACTTGAACTGAGACTAGAATTGATGTCTTTAACAATCAGAAATAGGATCTTTAAATGTGAATTGCTTTTTTTTTTATTTTTTTTTTTATTTTTTTTAACTTTCTCAGTTTTATTTATTTTTTTAAATTTATTTATGATAGTCACACAGAGAGAGAGAGAGAGGCAGAGACACAGGCAGAGGGAGAAGCAGGCTCCATGCACCGGGAGCCCGACGTGGGATTCGATCCCGGGTCTCCAGGATCGCGCCCTGGGCCAAAGGCAGGCGCCAAACCGCTGCGCCACCCAGGGATCCCGCTTTTTTTTTTTTAAAGACTTTATTTATTCATGATAGACAGAGAGAGACAGAGACACGGGCAGAGGGAGAAGTAGGCTCCATGCTCGGAGCCCGACGTGGGACTCGATCCCGGGACTCCAGGATCACGCCCTGTGCCAAATGCAGGCGCTGAACTGCTGAGCCACCCAGGGATCCCTGCTTTTTTTTTTTTAAAGCAAGAACTCTTCTGTCCATTTAGTCAAGTAATTAATTGCTTAATTGGATGAGTGATGCCAATATTTAAGATAGAGAAAGAAGAGGGATCCCTGGGTGGCGCAGTGGTTTGGCACCTGCCTTTGGCCCAGGGCGCGATCCTGGAGACCCGGGATCGAATCCCACATCGGGCTCCCGGTGCATGGAGCCTGCTTCTCCCTCTGCCTGTGTCTCTGCCTCTCTCTTTCTCTCTCTCTCTCTCTCTCTCTGTGACTATCATAAATAAATAAAAATTAAAAAAATTAAAAAAAAAAAAGAGAAGAGGCATGCCTGATATTAAGTATAGGTATGGCAGGAAATAAAAGATATGCAGTTAAAGCACCCTTGTGCCTGAGAAAAAAATGACAACGCATTTGAGTCCAGGACAGATGGTTGAGGACACTGGTTGTCACAAGCTATGGACCAATGTCCTAAACTCCATGATTTGGGGGGTGGGGAGGAGAGGGAGAGCACCTGACCTCGGTTAAATACGCTGCAATGCTGTATACAGAGGCCTACCACAGCAGTCTGACAAAGGATTGATTAATGTTCTTGTTTCAAAATGGGGCCTGGTCATGTCAAATTAAAAAAAATATATACCACTTAAACTCCATCTTCCGTAACTGACAACTTACCTCATCTTTTTCATTTTTCAGTAGCTGATGCAAATTCCGATTCTTGCACTGTAACTGTCTGTCTCTTTCCTGAAGCCCAATCATTTCTCTCCTGGAGGTTTCCAATTGTTCCTAAAACATCCATATGCAATTGTGACATAGGACTCAGAGCAAATGAATTCTTCAAAGATTAGTAAAAACAACATACACACATAAGGGTTAGCTAAAACTGGAGTTTAATGGCACACAAAACATTTACTTAAAACAATTATTATAAACCAAGACTATAAAGTTATAAATTTAAGTTTAAATATGTTAAATATTTTATTTAAATATTTTATTTTATTAAAATGCCAACATTTTTTATGTATATACAAAAGAGTTTCAAAGTGGATCCCCTGAAAGGCTCTTCACTTATTCCATTGATTCTGTCACTGGACACATTTAAAATTTCCTTTTAGGGCAGCCTTGGTGGCCCAGCGGTTTGGCGCCGCCTTTGGCCCAGGGCCTGATCCTAAGACCCGGGATCGAGTCCTGCGTCAGGTTCCCTGCAAAGAGCCTGCTTCTCTCCCTCTCCCTCTGCCTGTGTCTCTGCCTCTCTCTGTCATGAATAAATAAAATCTTTAATAAAAATAAAATAAAATTTCCTTTTAGTACTTTTTAACACTTCTATAGTATATTCTTCAAGAAAGTACCAAAATAGTATATTCTTCAAGAAAGTATATTCTTCAAGAAAGTACCAAAATCATATGGAGATAAGTCTAAAGAGTATATTCTTCAAGAAAGTACCAAAATCATATGGAGATAAGTCTAAAGAGGATGTGTGACCAAGTGGCAACCCTTCAGGTAAAAAGGGTGCAACCAAAGCACGACATTTGTTCTCCTTTGCAAATGGTAACCTCTCAAGATTTTTTTTCAAAAGAGGAATGGCAGGATTGCTGGAATGAGTATAGGAGAAGATGTTCATTTTGAATTCATTCCACACATTTCCTGAGGAAATGTGCCAAGTCTGCATGAGACCACTGGAATATTTTTAAAATCCTTTTATCTTTATAAAATATAAAAAGCCACTCAGGTTTTGGCATAAGTAGCCACAAATAACAACTTGCACAATCTCTGTAACAATGGACGTCAAGATGATTTAGGAATTTAGGAAATTTAGGAGTATACCTTGGATAACTCTACAGTTGTCAGAATTTTGGCACCCTCTTTTTCAGCGGGTTGAATACTTCCTGTCATGCCAGACTACTTGGAATGCCTGCACTTAAAGGCACTGGGCCAGTTGATATGTCCCATGTATGTCAAATCAGATGCACTTTGAGTGATTATCAACACTTCACTTGAACTCATCCTCATCCCTGCAAATCTGTATATCACTTATCTCATACCATCATCCTCTGTAAACTTCAGACACAGACCTGGTTGGTATCTTAAATTAATGACTTATTCCCCAAATTCAACTTTTCATAAAATTCTACCCATTTTACCTCCAAAGGTTGCTTCGATTTCACTTTTACCATCTCCACTGGCACTACCGTAGTTGAAGGCCAAAACCTGCTAAGGCCTGCTAACAGCTGTCCTTTCTACCATGCCTTCTGGGGCCCCTACCACCTCTGTCCCAAATACAAATCTACACCTTCCCCATAGTTTCTCCACCTTACTGCCAGGTTGATGTTTACACGATGCCCATGTCTTCCTTTCGCTTATATTCCTTGGTGCCTTTGGGTTTCTGCACGATGCCTCTCACATCCTTGGATGCCAGGGGCCCAGCCTCACCTCTATCACTCTTCATCATAATCATACACTTCAGTCCCTACAGTCTCTCATACCTCTGTGCTTTAAACAGGTTATACACCCTCTGCCTAGAATGTTTTCTCCAAACACTAGTAAATTTCTGTTTACTTCTCAAATCTGAGACCACGTGTTAACTCTGTGATGCCTCCCCTTACTTTCCACACCAAGGACAACTAATGAAGGAAATAGTTATGGTTCAATGTATCTCTTTCCACTAGATTATAATCTTCTTGAGAGCAGGGACTGAGGTTCACTCCTCTGTAAAACCCAGTGTGCCCAGCACACAAATAACAAATTGTGCTCAATGAACTGAATGAATCATATGCTAGATCTAGAGGCTCTTCAAGGACAGATCAGCAACTTTTGCCAATGAACACACATTTCTGTCCAGGGCAAAATATTCTGATTTTGGCCCAGGTCAAACCTGAATTAGATGATTTCCTGGAAAACATTCTATACTCTGGGCTGTCCTAATAAGCAACTACTCCTTAGAGGAAAGGCTAAACAGGCCTGGATTGCCAATATCATTGTGTGATCATTCACTAGCTATTTACACAATACTCAGCCAAGGTTACCCACATATAAAAAGTTTTAAGGCAGAATGATAGCCTTCAAGGGCTTACAACTCTGAGTCAGTCTAATTCATAAGACGTTCCATAGGTCTCTCTGATTAAGATTAAAGTATTATCCAAAGGGACACCTGGGTGGCTCAGTGGTTGAGCATCTGCCTTTGACTCAGGGCGTGGTCCTGAGATCAAGTCCCACATCAGGTTCCTCATAGGGAGCCTGCTTCTCCCTCTGCCTTTGTCTCTGCCTCTCTCTGTGTCTCTCATGAATAAATAAATAAAATCTAAAAAAAAAAAGTATTATCCACAACTCACAGCCTTTTTATAACCTCAGAGGCCACCACCTACCCCCTCCAGTCTCCGTCAGGAACAATCTCTATCCTTCAGGCACTGTATAAAAACCTAACAATAGGGATCCCTGGGTGGCGCAGCGGTTTGGCGCCTGCCTTTGGCCCAGGGCGCGATCCTGGTAGACCCCGGATCGAATCCCACGTCAGGCTCCCGGTGCGTGGAGCCTGCTTCTCCCTCTGCCTATGTCTCTGCCTCTCTCTCTCTCTCTCTCTCTCTATGTGACTATCATAAATAAATAAAATTAAAAAAAAAAAAAACAAAAAAAAAACCTAACAATATTAACAAGAAAACACTGTTACCACTTTGCTGTGCTTAGGAGACATGTGGTTAATTGAAATACAGGTTGACATGCAATTTCTACCTTAAGTTTTGCATAGCAGTTCTGCAGATGGTCCATATCACTTCCCAGTTTCAGATTCTGTGTTTCCACATTTTCCTGAGCTAGAAGGTTCTTCCGCTGAAGTACAAGTAGCTCATTCATACAATTTAAAACAGCAACTATATTTAATTCTCTCTTTGTGTCTTTACCTTTGGATTCTTCATATAATGAAGGAAAACCGAAAGTAGTCAATTCCTGGTAGAAGAAAATGTTTTCCTCAAAGTTGGTTACCAGATGACTTAGTATAGAAACAAAAGACAGAAATCTTTTCTCAGAAATAATGAAAACTATCCTGAGTCAAGAAATTATAAATATCCCAAAGGACAAAGAACTGAGAGAACTGGGCTCTTTTTAGTCTCTGTTCTACAACTGCCTGTATCCTGGGGAAGGAACTTAGGTCTCTGCATCAGTAAAATAAGGGAGAGATTCCCAGTGGAGAAGCCCCTAGGGTGAGGTGGAGGCCAATCTACTCCTGACAAAAAAATATCTACCATGTATCTAGACTAGATGATCACAGAGCTCTCTGCATATCTAGTATGTTCTAAGTCCCTGGCCAATATATAACAACATACGTGTGCTTAACAAGTATTTTCCTCATAACTTTGATATGTTCTATTATATAACATGATTTATGCAATTGCTTCTCACAAAATTTTTTTTACCTGATCAAGATACGAAATACTTTGTTCAATATTCTCTTCTGTGCAGAAGGCACTGAAAAAACTGTGCACATTTTTTGATAAAGGTATTGAAGAACATAGCACTTGCTGTGAGTATAAACTTGATGGAGACATCTTTGTTTCTGAGGTATATTGACAGATATTTTTGCTTTCTGGAAGAACAAAAAAGCATTTACTTAAATTTACAAAACATACGGAAAGCCCCCATCAGGAACCATCTCTATCTCCAGGCTATCTCCTAAACTATCTCCATTCCCAAAGATTTTGAATTATATAAATATTTTTAAGTATTTTCAAATTAAGACAGGCTGTTTTTCTATGAAAAATACATAAAGTTGACCCCTGAACAACACAGAGGTTAGGGGCAACGACTCATAAGCTGAAAAATCTGTGTATCACTTCTGACCCCCACAAAACTTTACTAATAGCTAGTGTTGAAAAGAAGCCTTGCCAATAACATAAATAGTTCATTAACACATATTTTGTATGTCACATGTATTACATACTGTATTCTTACAATAAAGCAAGCTAGGGAAAAATTAAAATCAGAAGGAAGAGAAAATACATTTACAGTATTGTACTATTGTTATCGAAAAAATGTATAAGTAGACCAACAAGGTTCAAACCCATGTTACTCAAGAGCCAACTGTACTTTTTTTTCAAAAAGATACAAATATACAGTGCCCTTAGTAGGCCTGTTAAGCTACAATATACTACCTTAATTTACAGTATGTCAGACATAAAAATAACAGACAAAAATAAAAGGAATAAATCACAGCAACGTATTGAAGTAGCCAATAAATTTATTTCAAATGCATAAACATTACTCTCAAAAACAGTAACAAACACATCATCCATCAAAGGCACTGAACCCCACTGATTATGGCACAATTCTTAGCTTTCCCAGATAAATTTTCTGAAGATAAAAATTAGATATTTTACAACCATTTGTCTCTCTAGTCACATCTTCAATATTTGTGGTAATTATTTTGTTCCATTTAAATGGAATGTTTAAATGTTCCATTTAAATTCCTTTATAAATACTGCTTTAGTTGAAATTTATTTTAGACCTAGTTACCTGAAGACAGATCTGGATCTGTAACAGTCATCCACTCTCCCATAGCAATCACCAGAGCCAGGGTACCTGAGGAACCAATTCAGCAGTGAAACATTTAGTCCAGCTGCTGTCACTCTTCTTAGGTAGGCATCTCCTTAAAAAGCAAATTGTAGAACAGTAACATTTAACTAAAAATATAAAATCAATGTGTAAAAAGAAGGATTTTACATTTTTTATTTCCATACACTCCCATATAGAACGTGGTACAGCTCAATAATAACCCTGTGTATGTATGTGTATGTGTGGGTCTGTTTAAGGATCAGGAGTAAAGGGTTACCAAGTTCTACCAAGGTATTACTTCTTCATATACAAAGTACATGGTACATGATTTGACTCACAATATAAATCTAAGGTACAGCATTGTACTAAGTAAAAACGACTTCTATATTATATCCTCTAAAATAAAGTACAAGGTATTTATACAGATAAAAAAATCTTGGCTAGCATTCTCAATTTTTCTTTTTACTAACTATATTAGCAAAAAAAAAAAAAATACTATTCCCAATGTTAGCACAGATGTAGAAAAAATCATACTTCCATACAATGTTCTCCAGAAAGATCACATCAACTTAAACTACTACTAGCAATTTGGCGATATGTATCAAATTTTAAAAATGAAATACATTTCTATCTAGAAATACCACTTTAAATTTTTTATCCTAATAAAATAACAATTTGTGTTTGCTCTGGTAACACAGACGAAAATTGGAACAATACAGAGAAGATTAACATGGCCTCTGCACAAGGATGACATGCAAATTCATGAAGCATTCCATATTTTTGTATGGGGAATTTAGGACAGAAAACAGATGAACACATGGCGAAAAACGAGAGGCAAACCATTAAACAGACTCTGAACTATAGAGAATAAACAGTTGCTGGAGGAAAGTGGGCAGGGGATGGGCTCAGTGGGTGATGGGCATTAAGGAGGGAACTGTTAGTGATGAATCCCTAAATTCTACAGCAGAAACTAATATTGCACCGTATATTAACTAACTGGAATTTAAATAAAAACTTGAAAAGAAAAAAAAATGATTTGTATAAAGATTCATCTACAAGTTGTTCTGGATAACATCAAAAAACTGGAAATAGCTTATACCCTCCACAGTAGGCGACTGGTTACATAAATGACACATTTATACAACAGAACACCTTTAAACACAAGTATGTAGAATTAGGGGGGTTACCAAATAGAAATGAATGAAGTGGACTATGTGTAAAAACCTTTCAAATAACCGTTTCACATAACATTTTCAGCCTACCATCCTGTTTCCACTTTTTTATAGGGAAAAATGGAATAAATAAATATTTCTCCATCACAAAAAAATTCAAATGAGATTATAAATGTCAATTGGGGATTTATTTCAAGGTCAGGGATAGAAGGAGTAGTAAAGACTGCAGGCAATCTGGAGAACGTGTGCCACCACTCTGGACAGCTGCTTCTGGGGTACAGTAAATTGTGGCCAAAAGAGAAAGCAGGTCCCAGGCTGCTCTTTCTTTCCATCTTTAAATGGATGTTGAAATTCTGGATTTTTTTTTAAATTTATTTATGATAGAGAGAGAGAGAGAGAGAGAGGCAGAGATATAGGCAGAGGGAGAAGCAGGCCCCATGCACCGGGAGCCCGATGTGGGATTCGATCCCGGGTCTCCAGGATCGCGCCCTGGGCCAAAGGCGGGCGCCAAACTGCTGCGCCACCCAGGGATCCCAAATTCTGGATTTTTATACGAAATCTCCCAACTTGTAAACGTTAAAAGCTACTTTAAGAGAAGGGGGCATGGCCGGAACGAGGATGTGAGAGAGCCTCTCTAGAGAGAGGGCTGCACCAGCCACCAAGCTGTCCACTTAAGATCCATGCTCTTGAATGCATGTAAGTTACACTCCTAACATTTTTTAATAAGCCAAATTAAATGTGTCTTTAGGCCAGATCTGGTCTGTGAATCAAGAGTTCACAACCCCTATTCTGAATATTTAAGATGGTGGAGAAATAGTCATAATGTGATACTGAAGTGAGATGAAAATTTTCATTCACCCAATAGGTTTTTAATTATGCTATTACGTGCCAGGCACACCCTTCTAGGCCCAGGGGAAGACCTGTTCTCAAGTTCACATTCTAGTAGGGGTGAAAATAGACAGCTAGGCAATAAATTAGCATAACAGAGAGTGATGAGAACTATAAAGAAAAAACAAAACACAGTAACATGAGAGAGTACTGGAGGGGGTTATCCAAATTCATCAAGGAAGGCTGCATCAAGATGCTGACATTTGAACTGAGACCTAAATGACAGTCAACCACAATATGATCAATGACCAGAGCGCAGCCCAGGTAGAGGAAACCGCAGGTTCAAAGATCCCAGATGGAAATGAACTTGGGAAGTATGAAAACCATAAAGAAGGCCAGTGTGGTACTCAAGGACAGATGGTAGGAAGCTGGATTTTCTCTAAGTTGCAATGAAAAGCTCCTGAAGGAGTTTAGGCAGAAAAGCCAACAGGATCTTCTTTAGGCTTTGAAAAAGATCACTTCAGCTACTCTGCCTTCTGAGTAGATTACAGCTGGGCAACAGTGGGAGGAGGCTGGAAGGTAGCAGGCCGCTGCAATAGTTCAGGCAAGACGACCAGTTTTATACTACAGCTCGAACAGCAGAAGGAGACACAGGTGCATAAATCAGGGATGTGTTCTGGAGATAGAACCTTCAGGACTTGAAGACAGAACAAAATATGGGCAAAAGAGAAGTCAAGGATGACTCCTAGGTCATAGAGCAGCATACAGCATATACTAACGCAAACGATGCTGTGTGCTGTATTACATGCACATATGTACAGGGGGCTACCCGGTCTGGCACGGGTTTTGCTATTTCTTTACTCATGTGCCTTGGTAAGAGCACCTTGAATTATTCTGCACGTCCCTCTGCCCTTATATGGGTGCCTTCAGCAACAGGATGGCAGAGTAAAGGTTGAGTCTGCACCAACGAAGACACTGATTTTACTTTTCGCTTTCAGAGATAGTAGCCATTACAAAACAGAATGCAAGGGACAATAAATCCATCTACTCTAACCTGGCTCACCTTGGGTAAGTTACTTAACCTTTCCAAGCCCTAGTTTCCTTACTGGTAAAGTGCCACAGTAATGACTCTTACTTCATAGTTTCTCCTGAGGATTAAGTGAGATCATGCACATAAAGAAGTATTCAGCACATGGCCTGGCATATGGGACGCAGGGAATTAATATCAGTTATCTTCATCGTCATCGCCATCATCACCATCATCTGGACACAGATCTGTTTGTTATAAATGACAGGATTCCAAAACCTATAACAGAAGGCACTGTTGCTCTTAATAAAAGTTGAACACCTTAGAAAATGGAGACAGATATCCTCATAAAAACACATTAGGCAGTGGGATTAATTCCTTGTCATTGTTAGGCTGAGGGGAGGGACAAGAGCAGAAGAGAACAGAAATGGGCATTTCCCCAAGCCCTTCTTGTTCCTGTTTTTGTTTGTTTGTTTGTTTTTCAGTAAGACACAACAGGGACACCTGGGTGGCTCAGTGGTTGAGCATCTGCCTTCGGCCCAGGGCGTGATCCTGGGGTCTCAGGATCGAGTCCCACATCGGGCTCCCTGCATGGAGCCTGCTTCTCCTCTGCCTCTGTCTCTGCCTCTTTCTATGTCTCTCATGAATAAATAAATAAAAATCTTAAAAAAAAAAAGAAAGACACAACATTGTCTTAAGTACCTTTTCTCCTCATATAAAAGATCAAATGCCAAAATGTCTACCACACATCCATTCTTTAAAATTGTAATTTCAGTTATTCTTCCTCTGTGAATTTAGCTTTCCAGCGTCTAGAGGTTTAGACAGTGAATTGCTCCCTGCCCCATTAACTAAAATAACAACAAAAAACAAACAAAAACAACTGTGAAATATTCAGATCTAGTTAAACGTTCACAAGGAAAACCAAAACTCCACTTTGAAGCACTATGAAACAAAGAACTTACCAACAGTATATGGTTTCACACAATCTAAAAGTTTCTATGTATTCTCTTCTGTTCAATGATGCACCAAATTATACACTAGGAGGCTTGTGATAAAAGTTATCCAACCAGACTATTAATCAATATTCAAACTGAAACCAGGAGACTAATTCAAGTTATTCTGTTCTAGGTCAACCATAGTCAGATCTCATTGTTGAAGGTTATAAACTAGTTTATAAAGATATTATAATAAATAAACATTAGTTTCAAAAGCAAAATGGTAACAGAAGCATCCATCTCTGCTTTGCATAAACCTAATACTGTCACAAGCTTCAAAAGCAGCCAAGAAGGACTCCATTAAAGATGAGTGCTGGAACACACAATGAAGTTCCCTATTACAGATTAAGCAAGACATAGCAAAGCATTACATATTGGACCATGAGCATCCATGACAAGTCATACAAGAACTTGGTTATAACAAGTGTTATTATAGTTTCATTACAGAAAAGGGGAAAAATCTAACAGTAAATCATATTTTGTTTCAAGTAATCTGTAACCCCCATATCTCTCTCTATACCACTGGTGAGAGAAGTTGTCCAGATTCTAAGACAGGTCAAACTCACAAGTGAATTTAATGAACAAAGCTTGAAGATTAAATAATTTGGCCAACCTGTAAAACTCACTTCATTCATCCAAGACTGTTGAGGAATAACCTTGAAAAAAAGTAAGAAAAAAATCTATAAAGTAATCTATAAGAGTTCTTCCTTCTAGTCTTTAAATCAGAGAGTCAATAGTTTTACTCCTTCCGGTGGATAACATGTATATGGGCACTTAATAAACTTCCTTGATTCCAAGTATTTTTTAATGTACATTCCAGTAAGTGGGTCTACATAACAGAAAGTTTACTAATTGCAGTAGCACCACAATAATGTCAGTAAAAACATTCCCTTACTATTTCTGAAGAATTACTTTGGCTTCCCTAGTATGTTGCCAAAATAGCATTGCCATATTTCAGGTGTAAAAAAGCAAGGGTACTCTGGTCTTTCCTGGATAAAATGATTATACAGACCTTAAGAATTACCTAAGCACTTTCTAGGTTAGAATCCTGACAGAAAATTAGGAAGTAGTGAGATATTTGAACTTAATATAATTGTACCCTTTCTGAAAAAAGAAGATTTTAACGAGTTTCATAAATCTATCATTGTGTCAAAGCACTTCTTTCAGATATATTTCTATTACAGACAGAAAACCTGGTCTCAGGGAAGCGAACAGGATTGCCTGAGGCCACATTTCTAATTGGCTGTAAAAGCCTGGACACAAACCTGTCTTCAAAAATGTTTTCACTCCATCACCACGTAACATTTCTACACTATCCATGCAAACCTCTATAGAAAGAGAGTTAAAATAAGAATTAAAAAAAGATTAAAATAAGAATAAAAAAGATTTCCACCAAGTTTCTTTAGAAGAATGAGTTCCATAGTTCACCTGAAATTATTCCACTCAGAGCATACAATCCTTTAAAGAACTTATTTACTACTTAAATTGAAGCATAATTGTAAGCTTCTCTGCTATGCCACAAATAGCATTTTTTTCTCATTAGAAATGCTTTGCTTTGAAAAGGTTTAAATACCTTTCATTCTCATTTCTGAGATCAGTCCCATAGAAAGTTTAATAACTTTCTAAGTTATCTAATAACTAAGATAACTCATCTTACCATTTAACTAAGATAATAATAATATTTAATAACGAAGATAACTCATCTTACCATTTACTATCCTAGGGTAAAACATTAAGACAACATCAAAACTAAAAGTTCATAGAGTTTAATAAAAACATTTATGGTTAAGGGTAATTACACCTGCTTGTTTTTGTTTTTTTGTTTTTTTTTTCCTCTCTTCCATCAGAAAAGTTCCTTGGCTGCTTATTGCTCTTCCTTTTAACCAAAAGATTCCGGGGGTTCTCAATATACAATAATCACTTGTAAAATCTGGGAGTGCGCTGCCTCCAAAACGACTTGCAGTTACCCCTGTTACCTGGTATACATACTTTCGGGTGCCTCTGCTCCTTGGCTGTGGGCTGGATTTAGTGGCTAGATTCTAACAAACAGAAACAGCAAGAGGTGATGGGGCTTCCAAATTCAGGTGATGAAAAGGCGGGCTTCCTCTTGGGATCATTTATGACCTTCTGTGTCTTGGATAGCTTTGATATTGTGAGCAGGTTCATGGGAGGCTGATGCGGCAAGGCTAACTCGTCTCCAGCCAACAGCCAGGGAGGAGCTGGAGGCTGCCCAGAGCCGCAGGAGTGAGTTTAGAAGTATTCTCTCCCAGTCAAACCTTGATGACTGCCACCTTGGCCAACACCTTGATCACAATCTAGTGAGAGATCTTGAGCCAGAGGCACCCAGACAAACTGCACCCAGATTCCTGATTGACAGAAACTGGGAAATAAATGTTTGGTGTTTTAAGCTGCGAAGTTATTCAGTAATAGGTAGCTAATACAAGTTTTTAAAAATATATATACGCATTTCTGAGTCCTTTCCATAATTTACATGTCCCTAGCTGGAACATAACTAAAGTGCCATCATACACTACAAGTGCAACAATCAGCTTTCTGGCAATATCGCCCAGGAGTACAATCGCTCCATATTATTACAGGTGGATGCCTCCCCTCACTGGTTGATCAACTTCTACAGGAAGTTATGAACTTTCCTACAAGGTGGGGATCTTCGTGGTATCAAACGGTGCCTGAAACAAAGCAGGTGCTCAAGTAAACGTTTATAAAATGAACTGTGTCCCACATATGGTCCACCGACTTCTAGCCTGCGTGCTCCACCCGTGCTTTCCTCTTTCCCCTAACCCAAAACTAATACTTCTTCAAAGCCCAAAACAACCACCACCATCATCCCCTCCATACAGTTCCTCTTGGTTCTCCATATACTCTCTGATTTGTTTCATCATTCCTAGCTAGACTTTCAGGTACCACATGTTTCACAGTCCTGTAGTTTCTCCACTAATCTTAACAGAATACTCAATAGCTGATGACAAGTCAACATGCTCACTCAAGCAAAGGTGGGTAAAGGAAAACAGCAAATGGAGAAGAGGCAAAAGATAGGAGTTCTTTAGAGAAAATCTCTCAAATCTCTAACACATCTAACAACTGAAAGAGAGCTCAGCAGAAACATAAGTAGTATCTTGATTACAAGATTTCCTTCACACAGTACATTTTAAGTGTTCTTTTCAAGTTCACTTGAAATTCAAACTTGAGAAGGCACAATTGCCTACCTAATCAGAATTCTAAAACTTCAAGTGCCAGAAAAGAATAGCTTTTCATTATACTGGAAAGTAGTAACATTATACCATCTAAGCTTCCAAATATTGCACAGGATTTGTCACAAAGAGCTAACTACTAAAGTCTTGGCTGAAATCTCACAAAGTTAGAGTTACCAAATTGTCAGGCTAAGAAAATAAAATTCTTAAAACTGACTTTAAATACTAGTCCTATCTTACAAATTCAGTCATAGCAATTAAAAATTGTTATCACCATATTTTAAATACATGTTATTACTCTCAAAAAGCAAATATATTACGATTATTTAAACTAGTACCCCCATCTATTTTTGTTCCAAGGGAGACTAGAGATCTTAATGTCATTATAAATACTCCCACTGCCTTACACAAAACCATTCAGGTGTGCGTCCAGTGTAGAAACTCACTAAATGCAACTTCTTAGAAAAATCTACCTTTTGCAAATTTAAAATCTAAACGAATTCATCTGAGTGGCATAATTTAACAGTATACTTTCCCACAGAAACAAATCCCTCATAACTTAAATGTGAATAAACAACTCACTGGCTGAAACTCAAAATGTGTCATTGTCTTCACCATCTGCCCCCTCTGGTTGAGTCCACGGCTCTGAGGACGGGCACTTGGGGAGCACAGCATGCACAGTGCCAGCCAGCCTCACAGGCCTGAGCCAGACAGGCTGAGCCCACATCCTGACCAAGTCTCTCAGAGCTGGTGTCCTCACCTGGAAGATGACGCCATCTTCTTTGGAGGGTGGTTGTAGGTATTTAATGAGGTAACAGGTGATGAACTGAGCATAGTGTACCATGTAGGTGGGGAACTGATTTAACAAACATGTGCCAGGCGCTGTTTTCAACGCTTTACATATATGATGAAGCCGATCCTCACAACAATCCTACATCATTTCCTTTTTACACATAAGGACATCAAGGCACAGAAAGGCTACCTGCCCCCTCCCCAGACTCTACAACCCATCCTCTTAACCAACACATGCTGCTGCTTCTGTGGATGAGGGGTTCGGGAAGCTGTACTCCTACCACCAACCTTCAACAGCCACCACTCACTAGCCCGTTAACTCCAACTGGGCAAAGACTACACAAGATAGTGTGAAGCCACAAATCATGGCAAAATATTTCATGTGTGTCCTTTTGGGTTGAGGGATACAATCTCAGTGAAGCTCCAAGCCAGAATCTGCCATGAGAAAGCCACCCTCTTAGTAGCTCTGGGAGCAGGGAACTACATGCTGTATTTTAAACTTCTTACACACACCCTGGAAGCAACTGCTGCTGCAGTATGAGAAACAGTATGGTGCAACGGTTAAAAGCACAGGATCCAAAGTCAGACCACCTGGTTTCAAACCCCAATTCCACCACCCACCAAGTGGCCCTGAACACAAACCTCTGAACTTCATTTCTCTTGTTTGCAAAAGGAGAGTAAAAAGGAGTCTTTAAAAAAAAAAAAAAAAAAAAAAAAAAAAAAAGGAGTCTTTAGCCTCAAAGGATTATAATATGGCTAAGTAACACATTTAATAATCTTACTAAATTTATGCGAGTGCAGGGCTTAACACAGGGTCCTGGGTACATGGAAAGTGTTCCATAAATGTTAGCTATTATTAGATACTTTAGTAACTTGAAAGATTTCATGATATCTTGTTAAAAAAAAAAGTTGCAGAACAATATCTAACATGATCTTATTTGGTCTTAAAAAAAAAATCCACCCAAACTATAGGAGTATGTACATATAGGTATAAATTCTGCTCTATAAAGACACAAGTTTGTGTAAGAACAGAAAAAACTAGAAAAAAAAACTTGTGAGAAAAGGGACTTTATCTTTTTCTTTATGTATTTATTTAATTATAACCCTAAACTTGGTAGAAGAGAGGGGAAAGACTGACTTTGATTTATAACTATTAAGATCTTTTCAGAGAAGAATGTTCTTGGGACGCCTGGGTGGTTTAGCGGTTTAGCTTCTGCCTTTGGCTCAGGGTGTGACCCCGGGGTCCTGGGATGGAGTCCCACGTTAGGCTCCCTGCATGGAGCCTGCTTCTCCCTCTGCCTGTGTCTCTGCCTCTCTCTCTCTCTCTCTCTCTCTGTGTCTCTCATGAATAAGTAAATAAAGTCTTAAAAAAAAAAAAAAGACGAAGAATGTTCTTATTCTACCCACCTTCTATGACTCAAGCAACTAACAAGGTGTATTTCTCTCCTTCAGGAGAGCAGCATATGAAGTTACACAGGTACGTACTTATGCCACGCCATCTAATAATTCATTATATGTTGACTTTCTACTGCTAATGTTTTCATCTGTTTTGGTCATGGCTCCCCAAACAAATTATTAGTCGTTTTTATTGTTTGTTTTTTTCAGGGCACTGTTACTTCAGGGAAGGTGCACAGGATATTGACAGAGCACTAGACCAGGTGTCAGAGGCTAAGGTTCTTCTATCATCTCCTGAGCAACCCTGAGCTGCTCATTTCTCTCCTTTTCAGTATCCACATCCATAAAATGGGGAGGTTGAACTAGATGATTTTAAAAATATTTTTAGTCTATTACCTGTTTTTTACATTTTTCATGAGACTTAAAATGGAGTAGAGCTATTCATACCAAAATATTTTCTTTACATTTTTATAACACTGTGCAGTCTTGACAACCATTTAGCCAATGAGATTCTACTGAATTCTAACAATAACAATTTATTAATCATAAACAATTTACTAGGAATAATTTAAAGCATTTTACATGTATTAACTCATTTAATCTCACAACAGCCCAAACAGTTATCTGGCCCCATTACAGATGACAAAACTGAGACCCAGAGAGTTTTCTTGCCTGAGGTCACACAGCAAGAATGTGACAAAGCCAAGATTCAAACCCAAGTAGTCCAGCACATTGAACTACTACACCCTACTGTCTTTATTGTAGGAAAGGAGGGAATACACAGTATGTGAGCTGCTTTTCCAACTGAACACACACACAGGTATTCATTTTTTCTACCAAGTCATCTTGAGACAAAATTACAATCAGATAGTAATTATTCCAACTGAGTGATTGGGATATGAAACAGGAGCAGACAAAAAATTAAATGTTCTAGCAATTCAAAAAAATTATTTTTGAAAAATCTAGTGAATATAGACCTCAAATTGTCAGACTTTCACTGAAGTGCCATTCCCTTCTGTTTGTGCTTCCAGGTCACTGTGCATTAACCTCTACAGCACAGGGACACCTGGGTGGTTCAGGTCATGATCTCGAGGTTCCGGGATCAAGTCCCACATCGGGCTTCCTGCAGAGAGCCCGCTTCTCCCTTTGCCTGTGTCTCTGCCTCTCTCTCTGTGTCTCTCATGAATAAATAAATAAAATCTTTAAAAAACAAAACAAAACAACTTTCCAGTGAAGATCTCACTGTAATGAAACTTCTCTCCCACCACCTAAACTGAGTTCCTGGTCTACTTGCCTGGCATCATACAGTTTGTACTCTGCTTTGCCATGAGGTATCATAAATGACCCATCAGAGGATCCAGTAAAACATTTGCTGACAATGAAAATTCTCAAGTCCCACTCCAGCTCTAAAGATTCAGAAACTCAGGGAGTGGGACCCACAAATCAGTGTTTTAACAAAAACGCCCATGGAATTCTGATGCATCAAATTTGAGAACATGGCTATACTCTATAGACTGTGCTTCAGTATAACTTAGTACTCTACTCTGCAGTTTAGAATATGGAATACCAAAAAGGAATTATTACCTAAGGGTGCTACAGCACAGATTTCAGAAATAATGTAAAAGTGTTCCCAATAACTAAATGAGGGTTGAAAATAATAGTCCTAGAGAACGCTTGGCTAAGGCTTACTTAAACCTTGGAGGGTGGAGAGAACCCTCAAAAAAAAAAAAAAATTTGGCAGGTGAAATTCATACATCCTAGTCACATACTCTACAACCTTGGAAGTTCACTTCTAGGTATAAATCGAAGAGAAACTCTTGCATCTATGTGCCAAGATGCATGAACATAAACAGTGACACTCTTGACAAATGCCAAGTAGCACAAGAGCAAAACCCTGGAAGCAACCCACCCATCAACAAGAGAAGAAATAAACTGGGGCATATATGCAAAACGGAGTATGATGCAGCAATCAGAAAACAGCAGTGACACACAATATAAAGGAAATTTCCAGCAATACTGAGTGGATGAATTTCAACATTATAGTAAGTGAAAAATGTATCAGAAAACAGGGCATGTAACATAGTTTTTAACTGTGTATGTGTTTGGAAAACTCATAGATGCAGTAAAACTATGTTTTAAAAGATACCAAGGGAATGATGGATATAAGATTCAGTAAATAGGAGGTGCCTGGGTGGCTTTGTCAGTTAAGCAACAGACTCTTTGATTCTGGCTTGGGCCATGATCTTAGTTTAGCGTCATGTGATGGAGCCTGAACACTCTCTCGCTCGCTTGCTCAAACAAATAAAATCTTAAAGAAAAAAAAAAAAGGATTCAGTAAACAGTTGCCTCAGGTGAGACAAGAGGGGAAATGGACTGGATGGGCCCATAGGGTCACACAGAGATCATCGTCAAGGTCCTAGCTTTATGTTAGATGGTACTCCGTATTAAAACTAATAGATCAGGACAGCCCCGGTGGTGCAGCGGTTTAGCGTCGCCTGCAGCCTGAGGTGTGATCCTGGAGTCCCGGGATAGAGTCCCACATCGGGCTCCCTGCATGGAGCCTGCTTCTCCCTCTGCCTGTGTCTCTGCCTCTCTCTCTCTCTCTCTCTCTCTCTCTCTCGCTCTCTCTGAATAAATAAAATCTTTAAAAAAACAAATAAATAAAACTAATAGATCAATTATGAGAATGTGTCCTGAGCCAAGCAATATAGCTAATTCTTTGTACCTGAAGTCCTTTTTTTTTTATTTTTTTTATTTTTTAAATACAGGGGTGCCTGAGTGTCTCAGTCAGTTAAGTGGCTGCCTTTGGCTCAGGTCATGACCTCGGGGTTCTGGGATTGAGGCTTCTCCCTCTGCCTCTGCCCATCTCCCCGACACTCGTGTGTGTGCACACGTGCATGCTCTCTCTGAGAACTTAAAATATAAATTAAATAAAAAATAAATTAAAAAATATATACATCAAACAATTCTAAAGTCTTCCCAGTCTGGCTATGAGACACTATGAGTCCTGAGTCTGACACCTGCCAAGGCAGGGACTAAACTGTTTTGGGTCACAGAATTTAAAGCCAGTGACTCTCCCCACTTTAAAAGTACAAAAACAAGCAGTTCTGGCTGTAGTTTCAGAGGATCTATGAAGTCATTCAGATCTGCACAGGATCCACAGACAAGGAGGGAAGAACTGTAACTCCTGTACTAATTACAAGAAACGGTGGGAGACACCAATTCTCAGTTGACATGGGTCGTCAGCTATGCCACCCTTACAACAGGCCCAGAGCAGTAGATAGAACACTATTTTATTGATGGAAGAATCTGAGACTCAGAAAGATTTAAGTAACTTGCCCAGTTACAAACCTGAGAGGAAGGAATAAAAATCCAGCTATTTAATAATACGGAAAGAATAAAAACTAGCTATTTTTGGTCCCCAAACCTCACAGATCCTGGCCTCCTCTTGACTTTCAACAAGTATCCCAAGTAAAAGATATAAATTCTGTGGGCTCATCTCCTCATTATAAAATAACAGCTGGGGGATCCCTGGGTGGCTCAGCGGTTTAGCACCTCCTTCGGCCCAGGGTGTGATCCTGGAGACCCGGGATCGAGTCCCACATTGGGCTCCCTGCATGGAGCCTGCTTCTCCCTCTGCCTACATCTCTGCCTCTCTGTCTCTTGTGAATAAATAAATATTTTTTTAAAAAATAACAGCTGATGATGGGGTATATTTATTGATGATTTCTAGGATGTCTTCTTGCATTTATAGTCTACATCTTAGGTGTAGGGATATTTCTAAAACTTGGATATGGAATAAAAGAATGTTGAAGGTGCCAACTTTTAGATAGGAAAGTACAGAAAAGCAAATAATCTACTGGACAAAGGACAAACTCAAGGCTGAGATCTTTATAACCTAGACTAACTCTCAGATAAAAAGCATATGCAATGGCATTTTGTACTGGCTACTGGCTACTCATTAAACTCTATACATGATTTTAAATTCATATGTAGTGCTGTGATTCCTTCAGAGCAATACTCTTCTATCAACCTTCTCCCACCATGATGTTTCCAAAACACTAAGGTTCCATTTTCAGCAGCCTTGGCACAAAAATATTATACCTAACTAAGGCAACTAATGGTCAGGGCCTGGCTGATGGACTTAGCCAAGACAATGAGAATTGTGAAGGACAAATAAATACTTCGGTAGTTGGGACTGACAAACATGCTGACAAATATACAAAAGGGAGGTATGTTATATTCTCTCATGTAGAAATTGGTCTTTGGTACTAGACAGATTAAGTCTCTTAGATAAAAAGAGAGGAGTAAGATTAATAAAATTGGGTTTGGTTAAGTATGTAATGATAATGAGCTCAGTGTAGAACGTCCTGGGTTTAGAGATGCCCTCATAGGACTTTCAAAAGGGGATAAACTCTAGGGTTTGGAGATCAAAGAAATCACGGCAGCTTTGTGAGTCATTAGCATGTAGGTAGTAGTTGAATTCATAGAGAAAAAAAACGGTAGCAGAAAGAACCCTAAAAAACATCAACATGTAGCAGGTGAGTGAAGGGGACCTGGATATAGGAGATAAAAACTGGGGTGGACTGTAGGAAAGCCAAGGGATAAGAAACTTTAGAGGGGGTGATGAACAGCAGCAAATGCCATGAAAGAACAAGATCTGAAGAGAAAAATATGGTGGATTTGGCAATGACGGACTTTACAACCCTGAAGAGTAAAAATGAAAACTGGATTTTAGAAAAGTAATCAGCAAATAAGGAGACAATAAATAATTTGCTCAAGAAGCGGTTTCACATGTGAGAACAGACTTCTTTAAATGTGGAGAGGCTTTATTAGATGCTCACAGATCCACTAGCAACTCAAGAGTTAATAGAGGAGCAGTGTTAATATTACTGGCTAACTGGCTGTAGTTTAATTTTTATTTAAAAACTTATTTTTAACTTGGAAGACAGGTTCTGTCTTTTCTCATCTCAGAATCCTACACTGCTGGAACCTGACTTTTTTTTTTTTTTAATGGCCCTTAAGACACTTAGATTTTGGGGATCCCTGGGTGGCGCAGCGGTTTGGCGCCTGCCTTTGGCCCAGGGCACGATCCTGGAGACCCGGGATCGAATCCCATATCGGGCTCCCGGTGCATGGAGCCTGCTTCTCCCTCTGCCTGTGTCTCTGTCTCTCTCTCTCTCTGGGACTATCATAAGTAAATAAATAAAAATTAAAAAAAAAAAAAAAAAGACACTTAGATTTTGTACTGCCTTTATAATTTTGTTATTTCTCTTACCACATTGCAAGTTGCTTGAAATTGGAGCGGTAACTTACTTACCTTTGCATCCCTATTCCCCTAATCTTAAATTACTGACTTTGGTGGAAATACCCTTCAAAAAAAAAATCAAATATAATTCCCCTGAATAATACCATTTAAAGGTTCCCTAGCACCTACTGGTCAAAGGTCACAGGCCCGTTCTCCAACCTTATCACTAATATACTGTACCTGGCTCCAACAACCAATCCACCGGTACTTCCTCAACAGTATATTGGGCAGAACATGACACCATGCACTTATCAGGTGAATTCCTTTTCTTTCATCAGAACACAGCTGGAATTCTCCTTTCTAAAGCCTTCTCATATTTGCAATTTTCATTTTCTATTTTTGCTCTCTCCCTTACTACACTGTTAATTTCCTAAAAACAAACTCGTCAAGGAACACTCATCTTGTTTCTCTTCAGGCCTGGCAAGCAGCAGCTTGGTAAAGTGTTTATTAAAGCATAATTCGGAACATCTGTTGGTACCATGAATACCATTGACCTGCTATCAAGAGAGTAAAGACTTTAGGTTGTTTTCCATTAGCAATAATGAGGAGCGTACTTCTCTAGTCCATCTCACCTCATTAACTTGTGAATTCAAGATGAGCATGTACCTTCATTACCAGCTAATCATAATCACCATCACCAAAGACACAAAAAAGCCCCTCAGAGTATCAAAAGCCTTTGTCCTGAGCAAATAGTCAAACCAATAAGACATATTCACAATTATTGTAAAAGATACAAAAAAAAAATCACTTAAAAAGCTTTGAAATGGCTCCAATTTAAGAATGTGAAGTGAATTAAAACCACACAATTCTCAAGCAGTATCTTTCACTTTTTTATATGTAGGTGCATGCTACACAGAAGACACTCAAATGTCCACCTTAATAAAAACCTGTGTCATATCCAGCTTGTCAAAGAGCGTCTAGGTCAGGTTTTTGGAGAAGCCAAGAATATATTCTCTGTGTTGGCCTTCAGGCTTTTCACAAATCATCTGAACAGTTAACGATGTAGATTCTCATACAGCGCCTCGGCATGTCTGGAAGGGAATGTGCTTTAACAAGTCTTGTCACAAGGCACAATGTGTTAGGAGGAGATCTTCACATTTCATCCTACAATAACAGTCTTTGCAGTCATCTTCAAGCTGCTCTACCCATGTTACTTAATGCCGAGGCTTTTTTTATCTTCATTGTACAGACGGGGAAAGAGAAGGGAAGGAAGGGATAAGACGACCTAGCTGAAGAGGCCCTACAACTCACCCAAAGAGCCTTCATTTTCACCATCAGCTGCTAATTCTTTCAGAGAACCATTCTGTTTGAGGAACTTTCACTCACAGCAAGCAGACCATAGGGCACACTGGCCATTAGCTTTTGCTCGTTTAGTCCGAATGAATAACCTAAACTTCCTAGGCCTTTGAAGGCTGTTATATGTTATATGTGTTATATGATAGCTCTAGGAGAGAGAGGCCTTTGAATGGATTAACTTTTGCTGACTGAATCCAAGTTCATAAATCTACCTTTAACTTCTTCTAAATTTCAAGATACCTTGACTTAAAGTTGAACTCCAAAGGCATTTTGGTCTGTCTCCAGGTCGCTCATTCTTTTCAAATTTCATTTAGTCTCTTAAATGTGTCAAGTCACACCTACCTTTCAGTTCAGGATCAAGGCTACCAGAATTTTCCTCTACCTAAAGAGGAAACCAATCCCTCCAAAGCCACGCAATGTTCCCAGGCATCCATCATTCACAACCAACTCTAGAGACAGACTCTCATCTGTGTTGTTAGGGAAGCCCAGCAATTTCAAACTCCAGGTGGCTTCCACTCTTAACACTTGGGATCCACTCTTGGAGGAGTTCTCCTCCTAATCCCCTCCCCACGATGCTCCCCACCCCCAAAGGGAAATCTCCGTCCTCTCAGATTCCGCAAGAACTACATCGGCGGCAGCATTGCAAGAGGACATTCCGGCAATCACAACCATGCCCCCCCCCCCCCCGCCTTGAAATGCGGGAGCGATCTAAAGACCCTCACGTTACATGTGCTAAGAACAAATTATTTAGCAGGTTCCATTTCCTGGGCCCAAGTGACTTGCAAAACAGGCCCATCAGCAGAGGCTCGAAAGCGGGGACAGGGAGCTCACGATTCGGTTTACCGTTCTTTACCGCAGAGATTCTCCACCAGAACATTTCCACACTTGCCTGCCTTTTAGATGATGTAAGCTCTTCCCCTTGACTTTTAACCAGCTCTCTCTCTCCCCTGCGGCGGCCGCGGGCCCCTCCGCAACTCATTCTAGGGGCTGCCCCTCGCCCCTCGCCGCTCGCCCCACCAAGCCCCGCAGCGCACAGCCCGCGCCGGCCTCCCCGCCTCCCCGCCGGGCGCCGGCCGCTCTCCATCCCTCGCAAGGCTCTGGGCTCCGGGTCCCGAGCCGCCACCTACCTCCCGCCGCCGCCTGCAGGCAGGCCGGGGTCAGGGCTCGCCCGCCTCCTCCAACGGCCCCAACGGCCGCGCCGAGCCTCTCGCCCAGCAGCGGGGCGCCGAGCCAGGTGCCGGCGCTCACCTCCGCGCCCGCCCTCGGCTCCCCGCCGGCGCCCGCCCCAGGCCCGCCGGCGCCCCCGCCCCTCTGCGGGCGGCCGCGTCACAATCCCCGTCGCGGGGGCGGGCTCTCACCGTCACGGCCCCCGAGGGCGGCGGGGACGCGGCGCGCTGTCCCAGCCCGGCTCGCGCAGCCCGGGGGCCCGCAGCGCCCGCAGCGCCCGCCCCGCCCCGCCCCGGGCTCCGGCCCCGCCCCCGCCCCCGGCCCGGCTCCGCCCCGCCCCTCGGGCCGCCCCCCGCCGCGGCAGGTCCGCAAGGTTCCCACCCCGCCCCCGCGCCGCCCGCGCCGCAGGCCCCGCCGCCTCCCATTGGCTCCGCCAGTTGCTAGGCGATGAACAACCGCGGCCTGCATTGGCCCCCGGAGTCTCCCCCCACCCCCCCACCCCACCCGCGCTCCAAAAAAACCTAGAGAAAAAGAAATCCTTATCCCCGGGGCCGGAGCGGGATGCGGGCGCAGCTGCGGCTGCGGCACCTGTTACGCCCTGGGATTCACCCGGCAGGGCCCTGCGCCCCGCCCCCTCCTCACGCCCGCAGAGCTGGGGCCCCCGGGCTCCGTGGGGGAGGCGGGTCGTGGTGGCTTTCGGGCGCGCGTTCCGGGCCCCAGTGAACCCCAGCACCCACGACGGAAGCAAAAGTGAAGCTCCCAGCAGACCCACGTGCGCTGGCAAAAGTGGAGAAATACACCGAACATAGGCACCCAGAATTAGGTCAGGCCCAGGGGAAGGGAGGTTCAAGCGTCGGGAATCGTGGATGCAAACAACTCAACCCGCGGAAAGTTACGTGTAAAAAGTAGGGCAAAGAAACGGACCTGGGCAGGAGGCAGCGAGGATACTAACATGGTACTGGTCAGCCGCAAGCTTATGCAGAAATGTCCCACGCCCACTCAGCGAAATATGTGCAGAGAGAATGCTGCACCCGTAGCCGGGGTCAGATCCGCCCCTCCTCTATTCCGCGTCAGCCTAAAATTCTCCAGGGAGGCAAAGGGGCCAGAGAAAGGAAAGGGATCAGATGGTGAAATCGCAGGCATAGGAGCTGAGTTATACACACAGAGATGTGCTTTGATGGATTTTGTTTTTACTGAAGCCAATGAGTTTACTCCGGAGAAATAGGTTTGGTATTTTAAGGAGGCTCCCGAGAGCACTTTGAAACCTAAATAGTATGAGGCAAAAACAAGATATTAACAATGAAGAAAGAACAAGGGAGGAAGTAGTGCTCCCACCTCCCCCGGCCCGGGTTTACACGCACAGACTCCCAATCCTGGATGAAAGATCGGGGCGAGAAAATGAGCACGCCATGGGGACAACTTCAGAGTCCAATGAAATCCTCCCCTCTGCTTTTGGCCTAAGCCACCAGGAGGCCAGCTAGATGCTGATAAGGATAGGTAAATGACAGCCTAGGAGCCAGTTGGGGCCCTTCGTCCTAAAGACGCTAATAGCGCAGGGCTAGTGGGGAGGAAGAAACCCATTAGTACCAATGTTTACCTAACTCCCTAACTTAGGCTACTGATGGGGGCGGAAAGGACTTACTCGTGCTGCCAGGAGGGGTTTTGAAATTTCAACTCTCCACCCCCTCAAAATTCCATACCCCTTCCCATCAAACAACTTCATGTCACAGTTTTTTCTTGACATAACAAGGCTTCATTTTGACCACTTCCCCTCACAATCAAAAATGGAGTGCTCACTCTTCAATGGGTAGAAGAATTGAGATCAATCAATTCAATGAGTAGCTTCTGGCACACCCTACTGTGACCTAACCACACACAGGGCTGGGTTCTAAGAAGGTTTGGGTAAGGCTGAGGTGAGCTCTGGAAAGTTCAGACCCTTCCCCACACCCAAGGATGAAGCAGATCTTTCTGAATAAAAGAGTAGTTCTCAATTTTTTGGTTTCAGGGAACTCTTTCCTCAAAGAGCTTTTGTTAATATGGGCTATATCTATTGATATTTATCATACTAGAAATTAAGACACAAATTTAAAATGTTTATTTAAAAAATAAAAATGACATCTTAATATACTTGGCACATTCTTATGGAAAATAACTATTTCCCCCCAATATAGTAAGCAGTGGCATGATTTTAAAATTTGGTAGATTTCTTTAATGTCTGACCTAATGGAAGGCCATTTGATTTTTATATCTGCTGAATTCAATCTGTTGTACTATTTTAGGTGGTCTCCACTATACACTCATAAGAGAATGGCAGTTAAAAGGGCAAATAACATTTTACCATTATAATTAAAATTGATTTGACTGCACACTCCCTGAAAGGGTGTTGGCAATCTCCCCTCCCCCCACCACCCCTGTCCCAGGGTTCCTAAGATTACACTTTGAGAACCACTAGTCTAAACCTGTCTTGATACTTTGTCCCCCTTTTTTGGCCACTATTTTAGGAGCTGAACATGTGACCTAATTCTAGTGAGTACACAGTGAAGTGGAAGGGCATGGGACTTTGGGGGAAGGGTTTTATCCCTGAGAACCCGTAGGAAGTCTTTTCCTTACCTCTTATCTCGGCCATTCTCCAGTGAGCAAGATGTGTTTGGAGCTGTTGTGGTACATCCCACAATAGTGAGAGAAAAGCAAGAAAAATTAAGGAGAAGCAACCTAGAACCCAGACATCCCCGGGTGGCTATGTTAACCTACCCTGGCTCTGCTGGCCTCCAGACTGCTCACATGCTTGTGCACTGATGTATCCTGAGGGCCTAAAACAGTGCCTGGTACTTCATGATTGGTGCTTAATACTTAATTTGGTGAATAAACAAACATCAAATGAATGTTTGTTTCAAAGTAATCACCTTGGCAGGCTGTATATATGACATATTCCGTTGATGCTGCTCAAAAGGTATCACATCAGTGTAGGCACTGGATTTGTTGAGAAGAACTCTTTCTTGAAGAAGAAATCTGAGTTTTGGAACAACCCAAAAGTTGTTCAGAGCCAAATCTGATGAACACATTCTGGAGCCATGTTAAAATGCCAAACTTGTGTTTTCCGACTAAGTTACTACATTGGGTAGATAGAGAAAGGTCAAAAAACAAGATTTGTTTGATTTTCTAAGACAGGCAGTAAACTGACTCTGAACATAGAGGAAGAATTCTAAAAACGTACATCAATAACAAGTTGCATAAAAAGTGTGTGTGTGTGTGTGTATATATATATATATATATATATATTTGAAACTATACGTTTGTGTGTATGTGTGAATGAATCTCTTCCAAACTGTCTGCAGACTTCTTGCCCTACGACATCAGAATCTTTCAAAACTGAAAATCAGATCCTTTCTCCCCTCTCTCGCATTGAGAACCTTTCGTGGCCTCTCATTTTACTTAGCATGAAATTAAACTTCCTACCCAATCATACACACATGATCTGGCCCCCAGCCCCTTCTGGAAATCTCACTTTGGCACACAAGGTGCCAGAGCCACAGCCATTTCCTTCTTGGTCCTCTGGCCCCTTTGAACCTGTCATTCAGTCTGCCTTGAAGGTTCTTCCCACAAGGGTTTAAACTCTGATTCTTTTTCATCATTCAGACCTCACTTCCATATATAAAGTAAGCTTCCCAGGCCTGGTTCTATTTGTTTCCTTGTTTCCTTGCTTATGGTCTGTCTCCTCCCACAAGAATGCAAGCCCCATGAAGACCGTGACCTTGGTTGCACTAGCCACTGCAGCCCCAGCCCCTGCATGTGGGCACTGCAGGGTTGCTAACCAAACTATTAATAGTGAGATTGGGAGGGAGGTAGATAGTAGGGAAGGAACATCTGCTTCACATTTTATTAGCTTCTGTTATACCTGAATTTTTACAAGTATGACACTGTAATTTTAAAATATTTTCATTTCACTGAAATACAGAGACTGATTTTAGTACAGGTATTAAGTTAATAATCCACTCCCTATTTACTCATATGTGAGCCTTAGAAACCAGTGTTTCAAATACCACAGCAAACATTTAGGTCACACAGCTTCTACGAATGTGTATATTCAAATCTGAATAGTAATGGACCAATTTATAAAGGCTTTCCATTGTGATTCATACCATCTGGATTATTTCAGTAACAGCAACAATTTCTGGACCTAGAGGAGAATATTTCTTGTCAGAGCCTGTATGCTGTAACAGATGATGGGTTAAGTCACTTCTCCTTCATGGCAACACTTTTATTAACTCTGTGTTCTGGCCAGGACTACCTTGGGGCAGGGGGGCAGGATGGATAAACAAAGTTTTACTGGATATTGTATTAGTAACTCTCTTATCCATGGCCTCATTTTATTTACAAGATCAAATTTTTTCAAAGATCTTATTTACTTATTCATGACACACACACACACACAAACAGAGGTAGAGACATAGGCAGAGGGAGAAGTAGGCTCCCTGTGGGGAGCCCAATGCGGGACTCGATCCCTGGACCCCGGACCCGCAGTCATGCCCTAAGCCAAAGGCAGACACTCAACCCCTGAGCCACCCAGGTGCCCCTACAAGATCAATTTTTGATCTGACTTTTAAAAGGTGGCATTTTGTATGGCTAGAAATGGCTTCCCTAGCTATCTGACAATCTCTGCATCATGCTGCATTTCTGAAGATGATTCATTTCTGGCCAATCCCTTTGGGTTTTGGCCAGTAGTAGTCCAGCTTGGAATGACAGTCCTGTGCCACTTACAAAGTGCTGGCTGAGTTTGCAGGAAAACAGACCACAGCAATTCCCTTTTCCTTTCATCTTCACTGAGGTGAAAATTTCCAGAAAAGAAAACTATCTCTCCACATTGCCTGCTCCACCCCACCTTGCCACACACAAACACACAGAACAGCAGACAGCAGACACACAAACACACAGAACAGCAGACAGCAGACAAACACACAGAACAGCCGGATCATCTTCCAGGTATTCCATTCTTGGTGCTTTAGATTTTTGTCTGGTCTGCTAAGTGTTCTGCTCTAGTGTTTTTTTTAAAGGGTTCTTTTTTGAGCAAGAATGCCAGCCAGATGAATTTTATTAAGCTCTAACACTTTGGTTTCCAACTCCCCATTTGTTCTGAAATCAATTTGTTAATTTTAAAATATGCCATGCAAAACTCAATTAGGCATAAATCACTCAAACTATTATAAGATACTATCATATATATAGGTGGTAAGGTATCAACCAGAGTAGTTCTCAAAACCTATATGTCTGGGAGAGAAGCATACTTCCTTTAGTAAATGCAGCAAACCCACATGTAACACACACGAGCGCACACACAATAGGCAATCATTTTGAGCATGAAGAGGGACTGTCCTAGATTCTAATGTAAAACACACAGACCATGCTAACACAAGTTGTTATACAAACTCATCTTCTTCAGTATCCAGTCATACTAAATATAATGATTTTTATATTTTTACTGGGAACTTATGGGGTCTTATCATACTGCATATAACACTTCACTTTTTAAAAACTCACCAATCAATAAAGATGTGGTATATATATATGTGTCTGTGTGTGTATGAATATTACTTAGCCATAAAAAAAATCTTGCCATTTGCAACAACATGGATGAATCTAGAGAGTATAATTCTAAGTGAAATAAGTCAGAGAAAGACAAGTCAGAGAAAGAAAGACAAGGTTATAATTCTGTAATTTTTTTTTTCCAGAGAATTTGGCCCAGGACCTTGCCAGGACTGTTTATTTACAGGGAGGGCTATGGACCTAGGATGCCCTCAGGGCTGCATGCAATGGTGAGTCTAGGACCTTAGCTCCAGCTCCGTTACTCTGGGCTTCTTGCTTCACTCGCCACAGAAAGGCTGAGGCCAAGGGCCAGGCACCCTGGAGGAGTCAGCTTCACCCAGACATGATGTGTTTGGCAAAGGCTTCATAATTGATACAGCCATTGGCATCCTCTTGTTGCCATTTGCAACAACGTGGATGAATCTAGAGAGTATAATTCTAGGTGAAATAAGTCAGTCAGAGAAAGTCAGAAAGAAAGTGAAATAAGTCAGAGAAAGTGAAATAAGTCAGTCAGAGAAAGACAAAGCCATATGATTTTACTCCTATGTGGAATTTAAGAAACAAAACAATGGAAAAAAAGAGACAAATCAAAAATCAGACTCTTAACTATAGAGAACACACTGATGGTTACCAGAGGGGAGGGAGGATGGGGGCTGGATGAAATAGGTGAAGGGGATTAAGAGCACACTTATCATGATGAGCACAGAGTAATGTATAGAACTGTTGAATCACTATATTGTACACCTGAAACTAATATTCACCATATGGTAACTATTGAAATTAATAAAATAATAACAAAATACAAAAATTAAAAGTTACCAAGCATACACATCTCCCATTGGGTCTCTCCTTTAGCCACCTTGTTTTTGCTCACTGCCCCCACCCCATCCCCTCTAGTACATATATGAGCACATGCACAAAACTAACCTCACTGACTACAGTGACTTCTAAACCTTACTCAGAGCAATTTGGTTCATTCTACTTTTCTAAACTTGCAAATTTAAACCCAGAGCACTGATCAGTCAACAAAAGACCCTCCAAGGAAATGAGGGGAACTATAAATGACCCCAAATGCTTTTTAGTGATAGTGAAACCTATTTAAAAACCACAGAGCACAAAAATCCAGCATTCACTTGAACAGTTCTAACTGATTTAATTCTGCACCAACACACCCTTTTATTTCACATGGTCCTAGTCTCCCTCCAACTTATTTGAAATTTTACTCAATGGTTCAATGAATATTTATTGAATGATTACCATGTGCCAAGCATCGAGGGATAGAAGGTCCCTGTTCACAAGAGGAACTCAGTCTCCCAGGAAGACAGAACAATGACAGTCTAAGTATTGTAGGAAAGAGGGAGCGTATATGAGAAGGTCTTGGGCTGAAATACTAGCCCACCCACCTGGGTCCATGTTGACATTGCTGAGCTCCCAAACCAACCGACCTGAAGCTTCCTTCCTATGGACATTCAGTTTAGTAAACAATAAATGTTTTGTGGTTTAAGTAACTACTAGTTAGTTACTTGCAGCCAAAAGCATCCTATCTGACAGTACTCAAATAAAGTGACCTGAGGGTATTGTATTTCATTTTATTGGTACAAATATGCTCAAGTCACACAAGTGGAAGCAGTCACATGAGCCAAAAAGTCAGTGAGAAATGAAGTATAGGAGTTATTTACAAAGGACTGATTGAATGGGATAATTAAAGAAATGGGGAAAATGTGGAATGGTTTCTGTAATTTGAATTATAAATATATATTTAGGATATCAAAATTTTTCTAAATGTCTCTTTACTAATTTAACTGGTCCAGAAAAATTAAAAGCATATTGATAAGTACAACTTTTCACAAAATGATTTGCTATTCTGAAATTTACTTGCTTTATGTTATAGAAATTTTTCTGGAAAAATCATTATGTAAATAACTTAGAAATCAAATCATATTCTAGGCAGCCTGGGTGACTCAGCGGTTGAGCGCCTGCCTTCAGTCCAGGGTCTGATCTTGGAAACCTGGGATTGAGTCCCGCGTTGGGATCCCTGGATGGAGCCTGCTTTTCTCTCTCTGTGTGTCTTTCATGAATAAATAAATAATTTTTTTTAAAAAGTGTTTAAAAACAACCAAATCATATTCTAAAGGTTCTAGTGAAACCAGATATTTCAGAGAAAATTATGATAAATTTTTTTGGATGGCAAACAACATCTTTATAGAACAAATAATCTCTTTAATATGATCCATCTTATGAGATCATATTTTAATATGTTGGATATCCTTAGACTTTTACCTATTATCATTTAAAACCCAGACTTGGGGTGTCTGAATGGCTCAGTTAGTTAAGCATCCCAGGGTCCTGAGACTAAGCCCCATGTCGGGCTTCCAGCTCAGTGGGGATCTGTGTCTCCCTCTCCTCTCTGTTCCTCCTCCAACTGTGTGTGCGCGCGTCCGCATGCTCTCTCTCTCTTCTCGCTCACTTTCTATCTCTCTCAAATAAATAAAATCTTTTTTAAAAATACCAAATAAAACCCAGACTTTTGTATAAGTATTTTATTTTATTTTATTTTATTTTTTATTTTTTATTTTTTTTAAATTTTTATTTATTTATGATAGTCACACAGAGAAAGAGAGAGAGGCAGAGACACAGGCAGAGGGAGAAGCAGGCTCCATGCACCGGGAGCCCGATATGGGATTCGATCCCGGGTCTCCAGGATCGCGCCCTGGGCAAAGGCAGGCGCCAAACCGCTGCGCCACCCAGGGATCCCTGTATAAGTATTTTAATTAAGAGTCTTCTCTAATATGAATCATAATACAGAAGGCTGAGTGTTGCAATCAACAAAATACTCCTATGTTTTTATTCCGCAACTAGCATTTCAATTTTACCTAACTTTTAAAGATCCTTTTGATTTTATTATTTGTATTTTGCTAGGCAAAGTTTCTTTTCCTGCATTCTCAGAGAAGAAGAAATCTGGAGGCTTGGTTCCTGATGGATTTTATTTCCTGCTTTATAAATCTCTATCAGTGATGTCATCCAATAATTGCTCAAGTTGAAATATAGTGGAATAGAATCCTCTATATGTTGGGTAAAATGCCCACATCAAATTTCAGATGTGAAAAACTCTGATATCAATTAAAATATGGTACGGATTTAAAGTAACAGCTTAAGACTGAAAATCATACGTGAATTGGCCTGTCCCTTTAAAAAGAAAAGCAATCGCATTTTGGTTGCTGAGCTCTCTTGGATTTATTTTATCTTAGCAGCTGTTCCTGAAGTCGATGTTATTCAAATGAGGGGTTTCAAGCTCTTTGTTGTGTTTTTCAACTTATGGTATATGCTATCAAACATAAGACCCAAATTTAGAATGGGGTGGGGACAAGGGACAATTAGAAATACCAAAGAAATAAAATAATATTGAAAAAGCCCTCTAAATTTTTACTTAGCAAAGATAAAACCGATGAACATGATCTGCCTGAGGCCCCAGTTAACAGTAGCAGGGCAAAACCCCCAAACCTCTAAGCACCAAAAGTTGGATGATATATTTAGTAATATGTATACGTGTAGGGGGGAGGGGTGGTGTCCTGGAGGGAAATAATGGAGCTTTTCTGTGGTTATGGAAGATGAGAAGAGAACATACCAAACACTTTTTATTCCATGCTGCAAATATGCATATTATAAATTTTGCCTAACATAAAGCTGCTCTTTGACCTTTGAAAAATAACTTTATATCTCATACACTTTCTTTTTCATTTATTTTTGTGACACTTGCGTTTGGAAAGGCAGCATGGCCTGCTTGTTAGGAGTGCAAAACCCTAAGCAAGAATATTCCTTCAGCCACCTATTTGCTGTGGAAACTTTACTTTTCACTAATTTACCAATTAAACTGGTTCACTTCGGTAATAGCAAAGTATATATCAAATTTTAACTTACTCAGGAGTTATCACCCTCATTCTCATGTCATATTTTATCATTTCCCAGTATTAAGGCCAATGATTTACTGAGTGATTACTACTTGTCAAGGATTGTTCTAAGTGCCTTGCCTATGAATTGATTTAATCCTCACAACAACCCTCTGAGGCAGGTATCATTATTGCCTTTATTTCCAGAAAGAATTAAGCAGGAAGAGGTTAAATGATTTGCCCAAGATCACACAGCAAGTACATTTCAGAGCTGGGGTTCACAGGGCTATTCCCCTAACCACCCATGTCATCACCAACCTGTTAGGATCGTCTTACTCTCTGTTGCTGTTCAATCATTTTTGTTCAAATGCCTGCTGATTAGTGAAGAATAATTTTTACACTGGGATAACCACCCTCTCTGCCATGTACATGAAGACTCTCCAAGTGGTACAGAGTATGGACAGTTTGAAGGGACTCAATTCCACGTCCTCAATGTCTATACTTTCCTAAAATGCCTGAGAACAGGCTGGTGGTCTCTTTTCACCCGCTTCCTGCAATTGCCATTTCACCACTTAACAAAAGAAAGTCATTCTCACAGATCCTGCTCCTTCCTATGGTATACTGACCCCAGGTGTACAACAAAGGGAAAATTAGAAGCTCGTGTTCATGTTGAGAAAGAGATGTCTATGATGAGTGGCAAACTGAACTGCAGCCGGATAGAGTATCAAAAATAATTCAAATGACAGATCATCACATGACTTTTGGCGCATAATGGAGAATTCAAAGAACTGAGTAATACCACTACAGCAAATTCCTCCCAATATTTCTGTGAACAAAGTACCTCAGCATTTCTATCTATACAAACAGCGTCAAATGCATGAATAGAATTGGAGCAGAACTCAGTAATACACTCAGAATATAAATAACATTCATCCTCAAATCCCCTGGAAAGGAAAAAGCTCCTTCCATTTCATTAACACATGCATGTCCAATAAAGCCTTATGTTTTATGTTTCAAGGTAATTATCAATTTGTAATAGAGCCACCATTTGATCAATTGTGTACTACTAATGATTTTAGTGATAACACCATCCAGAGACATTTTTAACACCTAGAAACTAGAGTCACAGGGGGTAAAATGATGTAAATACGTAATTAAAATACCCACTAGGCAGAATGATGTAATGATCAATAAAAAATTTTAAGCATGATACCATTCTGTGGGGGAAAATAGACTGAAAGTACAAGTTCAAGAAGAAGGAAAAATGTAAATTTTCAGACTGTTTTAAAGAAGGGCCAGCTCATATATATTTAAATGAATAAGGTTGGGTAACAAATTCCTGTGGGATTTAAATTCTTTGGGATATATGTAAAAAGACCTAACAACTTTATTTTAAAACATCACGAATTGCAATACATTGGAAATCACACCCTTTGCAAATGATGAAAAACTACAGGTGGCAACATAAAAATGTGAGAAGGATACAAGTTTTTCAAAAATCTTCCAGGGAGGTAGGTGAGCCCAAAGTTTGAAGATCACTGATCATGAGGTCCCAAAAGATCTCCTCCCTAGGGCACTTAAACTCTGGTCCAGGTAATCACTACCATTTTACACATAAAAACAGGACTGCTATGTAAAATAAAATGCCTTTGATCACTGCTCTTATCCCCTGGACAGTCAGCAAATAAATGCTAACAAATGAGAACTGAAAATACCACTTTGAGTTGACACAGGCACTTTTCTCTATGCTATTGTTTCATCTCTACAGACACTGTATACAGCTATGCCTACCATACTATGTGTTTGAAGAAAACATAACATAAAACACAGCTTTTAAGACCATGTTTAAGATAAAGAAATGTATTATAAGATTTTCCTGGGAGGTCTGTCAATATAGGCCTGGCCTATGAGCTACTTAGGTAGTATGATTTCTTTTTTTTAAGAATTTTTTTTTTTATGTATATTTGAGAGGGAGAGCATGAGTGGGGGAGGAGCAAAGGAAGACAGACAAGCAGACTCCGAGTGGAACTCAGAGCCTGATGTGGGGCTCCCTTCTATGACCTTGAGATCACCTCCTGAGCCCAAACCAAGAATCAGACACTCAAATGATTGAGCCACTCAGGTGCCCCAGGTTGTACGATTTCTAAAACCAAACTTACGAGCTACTTAGGTTATATGATTTCTGAAGTCAAATTTAGGACCCATGACCTGATAGATAAAAGTGTTGGAGGTTAAACCAGAAGTTTACTGAAAATCAGAAATTTCCTGAAAATACAGGGCCTCGGGTCAAATAAGTAGATATAATTCACTGTGTTCATTATCTTAAAGTCTTATAATTTATTCTAGTGAATCATTTATTCTCTAGCTCTAGAATACATAATTTAATTCTATATATAGAATTAATTTAATTCTATAATTAATTTAATTCTATATATATATATATATAATATAATCTATTCTCTAACTCTCCAGAGACCTTGGATTCTTATTTTACTCTGCTACCAATCCTTAATATATAACATATCTTGGCCTAGTTTGATCATTTGTAAAATAATCAGGATTATTTCCATATCTTTTATTTCCCTTCTACAAGGAAATTCTATTCATTCATTAATTTAACAAACCTTTACCTAAGCACCTGTTACGTACCAGAGCTGTGCAAGATGCCAGAGATTCAAAAGTGAATTAAGACCAAGTCCCTTTCTTCCAGGAGCTTCTAGGCTATGATAGCATTAAGACTGCTTAATTGTTTGAGATGATTATGATATAGAATGATAAACACTGTGCTGCAGGAATGTGAAAAGCACAATGATAGCTCAATGGAGCAAAGTGTCCAGGTGGGGAACACTTCACATAGGAGAAAACACATGTATCATTTTGTGGTCTGTTGATGCTTTAAATTTTTAAAAAATTTCATTACTTTTAAAGGTGAGCAATGTATTAATATAGTAAAAAAAAACAAAAACAAAAACAAACAAACAAACAAAAAAAACCAAAGGGGTATGCTATGAAAGATTCCCTTCTACCTCCCATCCCTACCCTATCTGGCTGCCCAGTTTCCTTCTCAGAACAAACTGGATTGCCTTTTTCTTGTACCCTCTTTCAAAGATTTGAACTCTATTTTATTTTTTTTAATAATAACTTTATTTTTTAATTGGTGTTCAATTTGCCAACATACAGAATAACACTCAGTGCTCATCCCATCATGCACCCCGACGGGCACTGAGGGGGGCACATGAACTCTATTTTAAAAGAATGAATATAGGATAATCAAGTGAAAAAGAGGCCCTGAGCATTGCAGACAAAGAGAACAGCATGTGCCTGTGGGAGATGTGGGGCCATTAGGATGCAGGACAGAACAAGGGTCAGCTCCTTGAGGGGCGTTCCCATGCTAAGAAGTTTGGATCTTATCTTGAAGCTTTTAGAGTGGCCATCAGTGGATTGAGAGCAGAGTAGGTACCTGATTAAATGAATGACTTAGAAAGAACACTCTGGCAGAGATGTGGAGAATGGATTAGAGAGAGGCAAGATCAGAGACAGACCCGTTAGGGGGTAACCATAATACCCTGGGAAAGGAGTAATGAGGACCTAAGTCAGGACAGAAGCAGTGGGGATCAGAATGGGGCCAACTCAGTCTGTTAAGAAAGAAGCATGGATAGCACTACTGGATCCATTAGATTCCAACTAATTTAATTCTTGCTCTCTCCTCGTCTAAGAGTTGCCTGAGTCAAGTTCTGAGAATAATTAGAATTAATTATCCCCTCCCTTTTAAGCTGCCACCAGGGTACCCCCATCTTGTCTAGATGTTTAACTTGGTGACCCTGAGATACCCAAGCTTCCCAGGTCAAATTCACCACTCAAATCATAATCCCCACATGGCTCTGTCACCAGAAAAGTCACCTATATCCACACTCTTCTCTGACCAGTCCCTTCACCTTCTGGCTCTCAGGGAACTCTGGCTTTTCTCTGAGGACACTGAATTCCCTGCAGCCTTCATACGTGGCTGCCATTTCCTCCCACACATCACGTACCACCAGGCCAGAAGGTGGTACACATACCCTTCTTGCTTCTTCCTGCCACTTCCAAACTATGGTCCCTTCCTTGTTCCCCCCTATCAGCTGCTTTGCAGCTAATGCCATCAGAGTGTACCTCCCTCCAGACCCCCTTGCTGTGGCCCTCTTCTATCCTCCAGGTCATCTTCACACAGTTTTTGGAGATTTCAATACCAGGTTTATTGTCTTTCTCTTTTCCATTCTCTGGCAGGAGTGGTCCATCCAATCTCATGAGTTCTCCATTCTTCAACCTCTTTATTTGCAATGATCATTTCTTCTATCACACCACTTCAGCCACCAACCCACCGTTATCCTTAGACCCTGCCATTTACAACTGTACCCCTCAGTTATCTCAGTTTCAAGCATATTACTTCTGTATTTCCAGCACATGCCTTCTTATACCTCAGCACAAGCAATTCTTCTACTCCACTATGCCACTTTGTTCATTTGACCCTACTGTTCTTGCACTCTGTTTATCTCCATTCCTCAGACTCTCATTCCCTCCTTACCTAGTGGGGAGTCCATGGCCTTACCTTATGATTACTTCTTTAAATATACCCTCAGGGTGCCTGGTGCTGAGTGAGAATTAAGCATCCAACTCTTCATTTCAGCTCAGGTCATGATCTCAGGGTTGTGGGATGGAGCCCCATGTCAGGCTCCCCCATGGGCATGGAGTTTGCTTAAGATTCTCTCTCCCTTTGCTCCTCCCCAACTCTCTCTCTAATAAATAAATAAAATCTTTAAAAATATAAATATACTCTCACCAATCTTGGCCCTTTATTGCTTCCATTATATTGTCCTGAAAAAATATTTGCCTGCATTCTCCGTACAGTACATTTGGCCACATTCTATTTTAACGTAGACAAGATTTCTCCATGAGATAGGGAACATGGATGCAGATAGCTCTTGGGTATTATCTTATTGCTTGCCACCAAAGAGAGATATCTATCCAGAAAATTTGGGGAAGACATTTTGATTGTTTCAGCTTAAGTAATGTGCCCACCTTGGACCAATTACTATGTCCTAAAAAATGTGGTCAATCACCCCAGCCTGGACCACTATTAAAATCCTCCACCAGAGTCAGTGTTACCACAATTAGCAGTCCCACCAGGGATCTCTGGGTGGCTTAGCGGTTTAGCGCCTGCCTTTGGCCCAGGGCGTGATCCTGGAGTCCCGGGATCAAGTCCCACATCGGGCTCCCTGCATGGAGCCTGCTCATCTCTGCCTCTCTCTCTCTCTCTCTCTCTCTCTCTCTCTCTCTGTCTGTCTATCATGAATAAATAAATAAAAAATCTTTTAAAAAAAAAAAGCGGTCCCACCAGAACTATGTGGAATAAAGGAGGAGCAGTTAAGCTGGCTGCTGCTGTTATCAAAGAAAAAGGTACGCAGGATAAATGAAAACAACAGATACCTGTGATATAGTTCTTAAGATGGAACAGGAACCTGGAAAAGTGAGTGGCAGACAAATCACAGAAGACATGATTCTAATATATTTAGATTACAAATTTATTCCCACACTAAAGTAGAGTCTGTGAAATAAACTTCAATGCCATGTCTAATAATTTATGAAGTATAAAATATAAACAATAAAAATGAAATATTATAAAATAATATTAAGCAAGGGCCCTATTGGATAAAATTTAGAAAAAGGTAAGAGGAATCTTATTCATATGTTGGAAAATGGCAGTACATAAGACACATGTCCAAATCAGAGCAATACAATTAATACCCTTCACTTTTCATTTGCGTAAGAAATAACACTTCAAATTTATTTTAAATCATTTAACACACTTTCCACAAAGCTAGTATAGGCAATAAAAAAGCATGAATACATTCTGAAATATTCAAACAAACAGAGTCTTAAGAAAAAAATAAGCAGGGTTGCTTAGCTGGGTTGGGGTCGTGAGTTGGAGCCCCATGTTGGATGCAGAGATTACATTAAAAAACAAACAAAAATTAGCATTTGAAGTTTTCACTTATACAGAAAGTTTTGTTATATGGTTTGTTTAGTGTAGGAATAATTTTTGATAATAAAATGTCCTCTGTTTTAAACCGTACAAAACAAACAATGTAAGACAGAAACACCCATAAACCCTGCTGGAGGTTTTGAGATGCTAAAGTTCTCAGAACTGCTGTTTGAATTTATGAAATATGATGAACTATTTATAATCTCAACATTTTCAGAATTCAGCATATTTAAATGCTGCTACCTGATTTACAAGCCAAGGAATTTAAGCTAGAACTGCAAGCAATATGGATAGAATAGTCAAACCCAGGCCAGATGGCTCTTTAATGCTTTTTAAGTAGGTTGGTGGTAACATGGTGTTATCTGAGGACCCAAAAAAAGCACTTCAAAAATATCTTCCTTATCCAAGTCTTGGTGCCTGAAACGCCACCTTTAGCAATCAGGGAAGGTAGAAGACATATGTTGCTTTTGCCTGCCCAGCATCTATTTCTTTTTCTGGTAACAACATCCTGTTTCCCTTTAAAAAAAAAAAAAAAAAACACCTCTCCTCAGCTTTCCTTGAGGCAGTTAAGGGGCATTGATTCTGACCCTAAATTTGGAGGTGAGCGTAAGACTCAGTCTTCACTAAGGAGAGTACTACACCATCTGGCCATAGCAATTGGTTAAAGGATAGGCATAGAACCCAGTGAGATCCATCCATGGGATTTTGGATGGAGGGACTGAGAGTCAGTGGAGAGTGCTATAGGCTTGGTATGCCTGGGGCCATTTCTCCTTCTCTTCTGCATCCCCTTACCCCATCTCTCACTTTTTCATTGTTCTTTGGATTTGGCCCCTTAGAAAGGAGTTAATTGGACATTCAAGTGTTCTAATTACAAAAATAGAATATAAATACCAAATTTACTCTGTATACAGTAAAGATGTCCCAAGTACTGTAAAGGTCTTAGAGTGCTGTAGTCAACAAGGATTTCTAAAATGGATCCATTCTTTTCCCCTCTTGGAAGTCCTCCACAGTGACTAACAAAATGGCAACCATGAAGAGAAAGGCATAGTGAGATATTTTGATTTCTTGTTCATTTCCAAATCTGGTAAGGTTCCAGAAGAAACCATCTAGAGGAAGAGGAGGTGGTTTAGAAATAGTTACAACTTATAAACATTTAGAAGTTAACTGACCTGAGTCTGTATACATGCTCTACTACTTCTTTCCCTAACCTTCCTTCAAAGTCACTTATTGTCTGCCTACAGTGAGACAGAGGGACACTGTATGACAATGTCTCCGACATCAGGGATAGAGCAACAAAAATGCCAGATAAGAAACTTCTCTCATGGAGCTTATACTCACTGTTGGGTGAAACAAAAAGAAAATAAATTAGTTATAAAGGTTAACTTCAAATGGTATTAATAATATGACAAAAATAAAATATGTCACAGAGGGTGACAGGCAGGCAGGATGCTTCAGGTGGAATGGTTATTCTAAAATCTTAGGGCAGAGTCCTCCAGGCAGAGGAAACAGGTACAAAGGCCCTAAAGCTACAAGCTTGGTGTGTATGCATGTATTAGTATATGGAGTATGTATTAGTTTCCTATTGCTGCTGTAACACATTATGAGAATCTTAGTGACTTAAAACAATAAACATGTATTAGCTCATAGTTGTGGAAGTCAGAAATCCAACATGGGTTCAGGGAGCTAAAATCAAGGTGTCAACTGAGCCACAATTCCTCCATAAACTCTAGTGAGGGTCTGTTTCCTTGTCTTTCTAGCTTCTAGAGGCTGCCAGCATTTCTTGGCTTGTAGCTCCTTTCTCCGCCTCCAAAGCCAGCAGCCTAGTATCTTCATACCCCTTTGTGATCTCCCCCTGTCTCCCACCCCATCCTTCTTTTCCTTATAAGGACCCTTGTGACCACATTGGGCCCATTCAGATAATCCATGATAATCAGCCAAAAGGCCATTCCCTACCTCAAGTTCCTTAACTTAATCAAACCTGTAAAGTCTGTTTTGCCATTGTAATGGAACAATCTCATAGGTTCCAGGAATTAGAATATAGGCATTTGGGGGTTGCGGGCATTATTCTGACTACCAGGGGTGTGGAGGAGGAAAGTGGTTTAGAGTTTGAGCTCTGGTTGGCTAAGGGAGGATGGGAAGGCAGCAGGGCGAAGACCTGATCCAGTAAAAGTTTTAACAAGATTATTATGAATGCTGTGTGGAAAAATGGAAGTGGTGATGTCAAAGTGAAAGCAAGAAGACCAATTAAGAGGCTATTGTGGAGGTTCAGGAGAGAGATGATAGAGTCTAGATGCCTAGACTTTGGGAGAGCAGCCACAGAATTTCTCTGTGGCTCAGAAGCCTTATCATAAAATACAGTCAATCAGGGCCACACTGGGTTAGCAACAATGCCTGTAAGAGATTCAGTGTAGTACTTAATTCCAAATAGTGCTCAAAAAATGGTAGCTATTATTTTCATTCACTTTAAGTTATAATTTTAAAACATAGAGCATTTAACAAGTAGATGAGTAGATGAAATCTTAAGGATTAAGGAAATGAAGCCCAGTAAGGAGAAACAACTTGGCCAAGCATTCCATGCTAAATTAACAGACTGATATTAAGCAGTATTTCAAGAGAAAGTAAGGACAGAAAATCACTTCCCATCATCATTACAGAAACGAGAAAGGTAGCTCAAAGCCCACTGGGATGCAATGGGGAGGACATGGAGAGGGGAAGGAGGCTGATCCTGTGAAGTGCAGAGGCCTTGTTATGTGGGGACATGCAGAGGGTCTCCAAAGGCCTACTTTCAAATGCTGCTACTTATTGACTCTGTGATTTGGAGCATGTCATTGATTCACTCTTTTACCTCATTTATCTTTCCTAAAAATGGGCATAGTATCATACTTCCCAAGGTTGTCATGAAGTTCAAATGAGAAAAATGTAAGATAGAGCATTTTGTAAGCTGCCAAGCCTGTAAAGTTAAATATTATTCTCTACTTCCCAAGCAGTCTCCTTTTCATTCACTCCAATCTTTAAAGGCATTTTCACAATGGTTTTAGATGGACTAGGAAGCCTCTGATATCCCTCCTAGCCTGGTCGGTCCAGCAATGTTCACCAGTGTCTGCTCTGAGTGCATCAATATCTTTCTTCAAATGTTAATGTCCAAACACAAAATGTGTTTTCTCCAGTAATATAGTTCTGAGGTTTTTTTTTTTTAAGATTTTATTTATTTATTAATGAGAGACACACACACAGAGAGGCAGAGACACAGGCAGAGGGAGAAGCAGGCTCCACGCAGGGAGCCCGATGCGGGACTTGATCCTGAGTCTTCAGGATCCTGCCCCAGGCTGAAGGCGCGCTAAACCGCTGAGCCACCCGGGGTGCCCATAGTTCTGAGTTCTATTTCTCTAAGTTTTTTTCTGCTTGCAAATTCATTTGTTATAAACTGGAACTGAGATGCAATAAAAATAACTGTACTCTCCCAAAAGATAAACTAGATTGGAAGCTATATGCAACTGGGAATAATTTATAACAAAGTCAATTTAAGGACATAGTTAGCTGACTAGCACCTATATGCCTTACATAACAGTTCAGTTCGGCTTTAAAGAGCGTTAGCTGTAACAGAGCTTTGAGGCCACATGAGTCAATGCTACTATCACCCACAAGGTCAAAGCTAAAATAATAATAGTACCTTTCAGCGTGCACACATGTGAACTACAATATGTCAACCTGAGGATGGTTTCCCTGATCAGCAAACTGCAACTACCTGCTCTGAATACAACACAACACCCTCCCTCCTTCATGCTTTGTTTTCAAGAGTTCTCAGCTGTGAGTATATCAAGTGCTGTCTAGGACCAGGCCCACCTTCTCCCAAGGGAGAGCCCACTGTCTGTCTTCTCTACAGAGGCCAGGATGGAAATAAATCAGCCATTCAATACGTCTAATCAGATGAAAGCCTGTTCCCTGAGGGATGACCTCAATCCCACAGTGAATGGAGAGCAGATTAGCATATCACAGATCCCAGGGCACCAGACATTGTCTGGTAAACAAAATGAAATTAGAAACACAGGAGTATGACACAAAAGCCAAGACAAATTAATGCTTTACGTGTTTTGTTAATGTTTATCTTTGTTTAAATGTAGATTTTTGAGACAAGTGGTGAGTCATCTGCAAATAAATGTCTGGTTAGACTACAGTGTTGGGTGGAAGTGGGGATTTCTCACTCAGTAAAACGTGAGATTTAGATTTCACAGGTGAAAGCTTCAGAACCATTGAAAATAAAGATGACTTCCTCCCACTATCAAACCTTGGTTATAATTGGTTTTGTCTTTAGTCAGAGCTTTATTATATTGTAGGTATATGTAGAGCTGGAAGGATGGAATAAAGAGTCGGAAAAATGAGACTAAAGATTAGCAAGAACTGCAGGAATCAGCAGTGGTCATGAGAATATGCTAAATGATTAGGTGGAGATTTTTCCACAATGTGGAAAAATCTGCAAGACAGGTGACATGGATTTTCCAAAAAATAAGATACAAGGGAAAAAGTAAAAGAGGAGAGGGAAATCTAAAGAATTAAAAAGACAATGAGACCTATCAACCTAATGCCATGTGTAGACTTTGGATCTTGACTCCAACAATGTTTAAAAAAAAAAAAAAAAAAAGTCTTGAGACAATTGGGGATATTCAAACACTGGATATTTCATAAAATGAACCCTCATTTTTAAAAGACACATACTGAATATGTATAGATAAAATAATACAATTTCTAAGATTTGGCTCAAATGATTGTTTATGACGGTTAAGCTTAGGAGATGGGTACATGGGGTTCTGTATATTATCCTCTCTACTTTTGTGTGTTAGAATTTATCCATAATAAAAACCTATTTTTTTGAAGATTTTTTATTTATTTATTTATGAGGACACACAGAGAGAGGCAGAGACACAGGCAGAGGGAGAAGCACACTCCACACAGGGAGCCCAAAGCAAGACTTGATCCCTGGACCCCAGGATCACACCCTGAGCCAAAGGCAGACGCTCAACCGTTGAGCCACCTAGGCGTCCCTACAAACCAGCTCTAAATAATAAAATGGAAATTATTCTTGTTAGAAATACACTATTGGGGGGCACCTGGCTAGCTCACTCAGTAGAGCATGCAACTCTTGATCTCTGGGTTGTGAATTCAAGCCCCACATTGGGTGTGAAGCCTACTTAAAAAAATAATAAAATTAAAAGATAAATTAATAATAATAAAAAAGAAACACTATAGTCTTCTTTTTTTAAGTAGGCTCCATGCCCAGCATGGGGCTTGAACTCACAACCCAGATCAAGACCTGAGCTGAGATTAAGAGTTGGATGCTTAACTGACTGAACCATCCACGTGCCCCTACATGACAGTATTTTTTGAAGTGTTCTTATATAAAGGCATTGTAAAAATCAAAGTCCGTAAACAAACAAGCTCTCTTCTAAATGAATTAATAAAGATAAAGTGCTTAAAACAATGCCAGGTACACTTACATGATGGGTGTTCAATAAATGTTAGCCAATTCTTATTTTAAGTGTAGTGGGTCTAAATCTTAGCCTATAAATACAAGTGTATAAGAAACAGAGCTTTATTTTTCTACAACTGAACATAATGTCTCTTTTTAAAATACCTTTTTTGAAATTTAAATTCAATTAATTAACATATAGTATATTATTAGTTTCAGAGGTAAAGTTCAGTGATTCATCAGTCTTATATAATACCCAGTGCTCATTACATCACACGTCCTCCTTAAATGTCTCTTTTAAAACTGCTTTCTATCACGACAATAGAAAGACCTGTCAGTTCTAAGATACTCTCAAACTTTTCCCTGTAGTTGTGTCTAAATTGCAGAAGTATCTAGAGACACCAGTGTTGGAGCTGGGGGGCATGGGGTAGGGGTAGTCTATCTCATCCTCAAGTCTTCTGTTCACATTTACCACCTGCTGAGACATCCATCATCCCATTTGACCCACTTGCCTGTGTGTTCTTTTCCCGGTCTTCAGGTTGAGTGGGTCACTAACTTACTTCCTCAGGTCCTTGGAACTCATACTATTGCTCCCACCCCAGTGGGCCATCTGTGAGTTTCTCCAAGGCTATTTCTTCCCTGGGACTCTCCTATTTTCTGAGGTTCTTTCTGAGAGAGCAAACACTGATCTCTTCTGAACCTCACAAATGTAGTTGGGGTTTTGTCCATCTTCATCCCTCTCTACCACTTCCCAGTCCAGGCTGAGCCCAGGAGCTGGCACAAGAACTCCTTTCTTTAAGACTTACCAAGACAATTTCCCATAGTTATTTCCACACTGCCTTCCCTTGCAAACTGGGGAGCCCTTGCTCTTACTCAACTGTATTCCCTCACATATTTTTCTGTGCCCTTTTAAAAATCAAATACTAGGAAAAGGTATCCTCTTCTCTGCTTCCTCCTATCATATTCCTTCTTTGAGACAATAGAGAAAGAGTAGCTAACTAAAAGGGGGAAAGCAAATGATGGGGGAATATGTCCGTAAGTATTTCAACTATTTTTCCTTCCATTCCAATGATGCATGAATGGAAAAAGACATATCTGGGTTACTTAACCTTTTCAAATTCTCATAATTAGTTTTGAGACAGCCTTGGCTGTGTTTCAGAACATCCAGACTGAGGGTAATATTGAGTGTCTGCCTTTAACTCAGCCACCAAAGCAATGATGAACTTTTCAATGTGGGCTTACAGGTACAAAGGAGATATACGCCCCACTATTTTCCAAAAAGACATAAAACCTCTTCCAACAGAGCTAGTGAGAGCAAATAAGTGCAGACCCGGAGAAATCTAACCAGAGAGCATTCACCGATTGCTGCACTTTGAATTCTCAGGTGGAGGTGCAAGTTTTGAGGAAGGCCTTTCTTTGAAACACCAAATAGAAGCCAGGAAAAGTAAATTTTGTGCTTTTAGGTCTGAGTCCTCTCGCTCTGCTGTACATTGGTGATCATACCATACTGGTGGCTTCAATGTTTTATGCATTGATGCATGCAGTACATATTTGTGAGTATCTATGTGCCAGGCACCACGCGAGCACTGTGCTAGCACCAAGAGTGAAGAATATGTCCTGTGCTTTGTCTCCTAATACAACTTGACCAGTCTATGCATATGAATTTCAAAAACTGTTAACTCAGGGTTCTGGCCAGAAACATTAGTTATTACGGGCTAAAAAAATATGTAGTTAGCAGACGTGCGACTAAAAAAAAAAAAAAAAAAAAAAACCAAAAAACAAAACCCCCTTAATGGTGGCTTTCAGTGAACAGGCAAAGAATAGAATGAAAAGGCCCTTTATTGGTGTGTAACTGTGTGAACAGAGCATGGCGGTGAGGGCATTGGGCCATCTGAGTATCAGGTTAAATGCCACTGTGTTATTACTGGTCTAATGAATTTTCAAAGCATCATTCTAACGCAAATCCAGCAAACAACAAAGAGAAATTCTGCTGCCACGGCTGAAAACATTGCCACTACCAAGACCCTTTCTGAACCAGCATACACCCAGATGGGGTTACACTTCAGCCCCATTAGAGACTCCCTCCTCAAAACAAACATCTCTTTGAACCTATAGTTCTTAACCCAAGTTAAAGACCAGGAGAAAATGAACTCATTGTATTCTAACAGTAAAGGGACCTAAAGGTCAGGTATTTACCTTACTTCACAATCTCACAAATTCCCATAATTTCTAGCTCTCTGAAAGTAAAGAAGAATGTTATTCCCCCTCCCCCACCACCACGTATCACCCGTTTTCTCCACCAAAATGAAAAGCTGAAGGTTTGTTAAATTTCTATTAATTAGTAATTATGGGGTTTACAGCCCACTGAATCAGGTCATTGGTGAAAAAGAAAGGTCCTCTTATAGAAATTACTAGGGTTTTTTGTTTTGTTTTGTTTTACTATGGCATAATGTTCGAATAGTTAAGGATCAATGCTATTTCCACATAAAATTTAAACAAAGCAGGCATTCGGGTGAGCTTTCTTCTGGGGATTAGTGATTTTGAAAATTCAATATATAAAACAAAAGCAAGAAATACCTCTTCTCAAATACTTAAACTGTAGTATAAGGATTTTACAGACACCCTCTATTCAAACCTCTTTTGAGATGAATACTGTATCTCTGCACATTTGCCTAGGAAAAAGTGTAACTGAGGAAAGAAGCAGCTTCTTTGACTAAGAGCCATAAAGCACCTCTCTGGTGTTTGTAAGTAATTGGCAACCGTGTCCCAGCCTGCACCAGTGGAGACACAGAATGCCTGATTGGGGGGGGAGATGATCTGCTGGCTCAGCGTCTTCCTCTCTCACCCAAATTGGGTGCCTTGCCACAAAGTCCAGGGGCTTCAGTGCAGGTCAAACTGGGTCATCCTTAGGTAACTGTATACAGAGTGATGGTAACACACACTATGATATTATCACAGCCTTCAATCCAGTGACTACATTGCAATAGGGTATTTTGTTTTCTACTTTTCCAATTAGGTCAACGCCCAGATTTATGGCTCTCTTCCATTTTTGGCAGTTGGCTCTTCTTTCCTTGAAAAAGCAGCAAATCTGCCTTATACTCTTCATATTTTTGACTAGCAAATATGAAATTCTAATGAAAGTGATCTTATAGAGTTTAAATTCATAGCTGGGAATTCCTCTTTGAATCTTTCCAGGCTTGATTGGAAAAGGATTAGACTTTACACCTCTTTTCTTTCTACTGAATCTATTTATAGGGCCAGAAAAGACCTAGCATCCTGGTTTTCCAACATGTGCACTATGGACATCTTTCCCTGTCTTTCCAAATCTCTGGAAACTGATAGACACCAAAATCCACATTTATGTTACATCTGATGATGAGTATGGCCTTAACTAGCTGTTCTCAACACCTGAAGTTGCTAGATCTTTTTGGTATGGTTGGTTGGTATACTTCTCATACTGCTTTAGAGTTGATGATGCAGAGGAAGCCTTGTTCTGTGACTAAAATTAGAAATTCTGGCCACTTTAAGGTTAACACTAGATTCCTTTTTCATCATCTGTGAGAAAGTAATCAGATACCCCCATTTTTCACAAACTCTGGCGTGCTACCGTATGCCACCTGGTCTCCCTCTTTATTAATCAGCTTGAACAGCATGGGTTAAGAGATATTAAGTCAGTCAAGTTGATCCATTGCTGAGGTTTGTATAATTATTGTCCTTCCCTTCCTCACATCTGTCATTGTATTAGGTCCTGCCAAAGTTCAAATGAATTAGAAAATAAGACACAGGAGACTCAAAAATGGCTTTAGATTTGTGGCAAAACAGACTTGCCCAATTTCTTCCTCTTCTAAAAGTTTATCTACCAAGTGACTGGCTCAGACATTCAACCTTTCTGCAATAGGAACAAGCCCTGTAACTTATGACATATGGGAGAACGGACAGACAGCCTTTGGAGGCTGGCAGCTCGGAAGAAAAGAGAGAGAGCAAATCAAGTATGCTCATTTCCATCACTTCCTTCCCTAAGGAGGAGGTAGTGGAGGGGCAGAAGGAAGTTGATTGTGTTTTTTTTCTCCCGGACAGTGAAGTGGAAATTCTTTTCCCTCTATGGGCACATGAACAGTGGGGACTAAGTTTTCACCTCTAACACACTAATAAATGCTGGAAGAGTTGAAGGAAAGCCAAAGGCATGTTTGGTTGTGTTGTCCAGGCTGCCCTTGCCAAGATGGGCTTGGCTGGATCTTATGGGGTAAGGTGGGTGTCAGAGCCACAATTGAATCCTCTCTGGCCTTCCTCCTGGCTAACAGTGCCTTCGCAATAACTTTCCTTCTTTCCTTCTCCTCCTTTATTCCATGCTAGACTTGTGGAACTCATGGCTGCCTAGGCCAAGATGACCCTTTCTCAGTGAATAAGCACTAGTTTTAGGAGGCAGTTTTAACTGGCTCAGTGCTTACTCTCTCACCCATATCTTACCCCAACTCAAAGGCCTAGCTGAGAATGTCTGAAGCAGACCTTGTAGCCCTGAACCAAACCTGATGGATAGGCCATGGCCAAGATGTCAGGTGGGGGCAGGAGGTTTAAACCCCTGCCTAGGCGATGCCTCTTTTTGATGCTGCTAGAATTAACTTAAACTAAAAACAAACAAAAACAAAAAACAAAACGGACTTCTTTAATTTATAAAGTGTAGTGCTTCATCTCCTCATCCAAATAGCATTCACTGATATTTTTAGAAGTCAGCTATCTTAAGAACAAGAGATGTTTCTCTTTGCAAAAGAAAGGAAAATGGACAAATGAGAGGAACATATTTTCAGAGAAGTTAATCATGTTTGTAATATCAAGTTTTCCTTTTTGACCTATCTAGCTATAAAGATACTTATATGTCTATTTGTAGATACATATATAATCTGCATATATTTACCTATCCTGAATTAAATAGCATTCTTAGTAAAAGCAGCAATTCATTCTGGCTGGTTTAAGTAGAAATATTCTTGAAAGAAAAATATTGAAAGATATAAGGTGGCTTGGACAGTCAGTATTAGAGGCTATGCAGTCAGGAATAAGATTGAAACCACACCATAGTGACTTCTCCAGTGGCTCACACTGTCAGGGATGGAGATAAGCTGCCAGGAACTCTCTATGGCTGCCCTTTAATGTGGGATATTTCCAATGCCACTCTCACAACGGCTCCATCCTTTGCTGTATCTGAACTTAATTTTCCTCACTTCTAAATAAGAGGTTTGCATGGATAGAACTGAGTCAAGGTCACCCTAACTGGAAGGAAGGCTCTAAGGATAACCTGAGGAACAGGGAATTACAATGCAGAAATTCTCCAAACAGGAACAGTTGTTCAGAGGCTATGTGACTGCAACATAACTAATGTTGCCTTCAGTCCACCCCCTTGGTTGTAATATACAAACCCTGCCCTTCCATACTTAGATTTCCCAGATCCTAATTTTAAGAGCCATATTCATCCCCTAACAAGAATCAGGATTTAATCAAAACTCCCTTCCCCAAATCCACACTTGATTATCCTTTCTCCTTTCTTTCCCACCAATGACCGCTTGGTTCTCTCCTTTTGTGAGTTTGCTAACTTCTCATCCAAAAGGCTGTTATTGTTTCTATTGTTACTGTACTAAGCTTTGGGAAGCATGGAGGAAGGAAAGAGGAAGGAGATAATAATTAATCCAAAAGTTCTCTGAGGGCAGGGTATTTTCAAGATAGAACTGAAGGCAGATATTATGTCCTATTGTGTTCTTTTCACAACAACTATTCTCCTGTTTGAGCTTTCCTTTTGAAGTTTGATTTCATGATGCATATTTTTCCCCAGGTGCCTCCTTCATTGGAAAAAAAGGTCCAAGTTATAACCCAAGATTGCTGCACCTGCCTTGACTCTCTCCCAGAGTTTCTTTGGGCTCCAGGCTTTCCCTAAGCTCAGTGCAATTTTCTGGTAGAAAATCATCCTTCATAGGAGGAAGCTAACAATCTCTATTTTCCTCTTTAAGTCAAGGATGACTCACACTAGAATGTGAGACAGAACAAGAAACACTATCACTCTTCATTCATTCATTCCTTTTTTCTTCATTTAATTACTCTGTAATCCTTATAAACCCAGAGATTAATATGGTTTATTATAGCAGTCTTAACATTCAAGAAGCATAGCCTAAGGGAATCCTACTGGTGTTCTGGGAGGTAAAGAAAAATCTCTCAAAGAACATTAAATGGGATCCTAACATATGTTGACCCTTGTTCAAATCCCCACCTTTTCTAGCCATTTCCCACACCCTGCCACAACTCTTGTGGCTCTTTCCTCAAACGTGCCCTCAAAACTCCTCTACGTGTCAGTACTACATTATTTACTTTAGCTCTTGATCCAGTAGCTCCTATTTATTATTACATAGATACATATTTGGATAGAGGACAACTTCCAAAGAAATCAGTGTTCAGTCATAGAACTCTGTGTTAATGAGCATCCCTGAGGGTTCTGATGGGAAAGTGGGAAGAACAGAGGGAACTGCGCTTAGTGCACCAGTAAGCCAAACTCCAATCCCCTCCCCACCCTGCTGCCCACATCTGTCTCCCTATTTTTCATCGTAAAAGCCCAAAGAACAAGTTTGTGAAGACATAAATCTCCTTAGAGAGTGGAAAGGGAGGAGGAGAAGCTAAGCAGGCAGAAACTGAAACATTAAGAAAAGGGATGGTAAATGATTGTGAATCCAAGTATTAGTCATTTTTGTCTGGTCACCATTCATTTATTCATTCTGTATGCTTTCATTCTTGAAACTGTCAGGTCAATAATATATATCAAGTCAGTGGCCCAATATTGGGAATTCAGCAATTAATAACGGAGAACGGGTCCATGCCCTCAGTAACCTCATTGTGGGTTCCCCTCCCACCCAGCCAGACTTTACCTCTTGCTCTCAAGTTGGTGTGCTCATATTAGCAAGGTTGCGCCCCCTGGCGGCTCCCTTCAGCAACAGCGGACACACGGAGCAGAAGTTGTCCCAGGCAGCTCCCTGCTAATGACAGCAGCTCCCCCAAATGCCTGGTACACGACCGGCTCCCATCAGGTTCTGTACTCATCACTTTCTCTTACGGTGTCTACTGACTCAGTGTTTTATGAAGGGCTTGACTCAGCACCAGAACTGAGTGTCTCAGCATCACCTCCAAGGAAACTGCACTAAGCTGTCAATGGACAGTAGCAATGCCAGATAGGTCCCTCTTCAAAAGCCTTTGCTCAAAGCCACTGGAGCACGTTGCTCAAACTTTAGTACTCTCCAGAATCTTAAAGGAAAACAGTGCTGTAGCCCCTAAGAGTGTGTCTGCAAACTCCAAGCTGAGAAATACTTCTTTCAGTAATGGCTGATCCTATTAAAACGTTCAATTATATATTATCATATAAGTTTTATTGATATACTATACAAAATAATTTCTTCTTGGGTCACTAAGATGAAAATATAAAAAAAAAATTAGTTCATAAATTATCCAGAATATATCCATTGGCTCCTCACACTGGAGAGTAAGTGAACCTCTATGCTGAGTAAGTGAACCTCACCCACATCATCTTACTCCCAGCCATCTCCTTCTGGAGCATCCTGAAGCAAGGCACAGAACACTGATTTGCTGATCACTGAACGTTGATGGTTTGGGGTGACATTTCAGTTCTCCTAAAAAGTGCTCTCAGGACTGACAGGTCCACAGGAAGGTAACTAGGGAATTGACAAAAGCTGAACTTTCTTCTTAGCTAATTTCCTCCCAGCCCTCAGAAGGCACAGGGACACCCACACAATTCAAATTCCAGAAACTACTTCATAGTCCCTGAGCATAATTATGGGTATATATTTTATTTTATTTTATTTTTTTTATTTTATTTATGATAGTCACAGAGAGAGAGAGAGAGAGGCAGAGACACAGGCAGAGGGAGAAGCAGGCTCCATGCACCGGGAGCCCGATGTGGGATTCGATCCCGGGTCTCCAGGATCGCGCCCTGGGCCAAAGGCAGGCGCCAAACCGCTGCGCCACCCAGGGATCCCAATTATGGGTATATAATACTGCTAGCTGCCTACCTAGTGTCTATTCTCCCCTTCTTTATTACCAAGAGATTCCCAGTTTTGTTCAAGGTGACAAAGAGCTCAACTGCATTTCCCAGGTAGCTAATGGAGATGAAGAAACAAGGCTTTAGCCTTAAGCTAGAGCTGTGAGCAGAATTTCTGGGCAGGGCTTCTAGAAAGCTCTTTTTTTTTTTTTTTTTTTTGGCAGGGGGAAGATTGATTGATTTGAGAGAGAGCGAGCGCGTGCACACACAAGTGTGAGCTGGGCGAGGGGCAGAGGGAGAGAGAGAATTTGAAGCAGAATCCCCATTAAGTGCAGAGCTCACTGTGGAGCTAGATCTCATGACCTGACATCATGACCTGAGCCAACATCAGGAGTCAATGCTTCACTGACTGAGCCACTGCCTCTAGAAGGCTCTTAAAAGGAAGTGGTTTAGGTAGTCGAAACCCTTCATCTTACCCCTTCTCTATCTATGAAACTATCATTGTCCAAGGAGATGGCCATGAGCATGACAGTCACATGGCTGGGCACAGGAGCTGGGAGGAGCGTGGGTCCCTGGTGGCCTTACATTACACATCTTTTGTATATAGGCCCCAGCCACTGTTTCTGGAGGCTTCATTACTTACAATCAAACACAATCTCTAACTGACATGCTATTTAAACAAAACTTGCATGTTTTTCTTGCAATGGTATTTCAAGCAATATTTCTGTGAGATTATGCTGAAAGTGTGTTGAGTCTTGCAAGTATGCTGAAAGAATTTTTTTCTCTTCTTTCAAAATGAAAAATAGATTCATATGTGCTATATCTCACAGTTTTATTGACATAAAGTAGAATTCATATCTCAATATTTCTAAAGTAGCTCACACTACTTTGGTTTGTTTGTTTGTGGGTTTGTCTTATTCAAGATTCTCCAGAGAAATAGAACAAACAAGATATGTGTATAGACAGAGAAAGAGATTTCTTACAAAGAATTGGCTCATGTAATCATGGAGGCCAATGAGCCCAAAATCTGCCATATAGGCTGGTAGGCCCAGGAGAGTCGATGTGTAGTTCCAGTCCAAAAGCTGGCAGCCTGGAAAATTCCCTCTTGCTCCAAGTGGTTAGTCTTTTGTTTTATCCAGGCCTTCAACTGATTGGATGAGGCCTACCACATTAAGAAGGGCAATCTGCTTTAAAAAGTTCACCAATTTAAATGTGAATCCCATCCAAAAACACCCTCCAAATTAACATATAATATTAACCATTACAGGGTTTCTATTTTTGTTTATTTTTTTTAAAAGCAGACTGACTCTGGGATAAATGCAATTTCATTTGTGGTTTTGCCAAGTCCCTGGGGTTATTTTTTTCTCTTTGAAAGCATAAACAAGGTATAAAACTCATGGCTACCTCTCAACAATAATCATATCACTTCTGACTTTAAGGAAAAATTAACAGAAATATATGTAAATTAACAGTAAAGTAATAGTATTTATTGAAATTTCCACCACCACCCCTCAAAATTTGCTCAAACAGCAAATTCCAAAGGGACCAGAATTTGCTATTAATTTGTAATTAACCAAGAGAAAAGGTACCTACTTTGAAATAGAGCAGGGTGCTCCAGGATTTAGTTCTGTGCTGTAAGCCTGACATTCTAATTCTGGAATTCAATAATATCACACATCTTTTTTTCCCTTCAAAATAGTAATTTAAAATATCATATAGTTTTCTGCATCTGAGCTGTCAAGTATCCTGGGAGTTGCTGTCATCACTATACCCTATAAAGAAACCCTGGCTGGTCTGCCCACAGAAACAAAATTGTGTGTTCTACAAGGGATTTGGAACATCTTACATACATATGTTATACATTATATTTTTTGAAAAAAGATTTTAATAGGACATTCTTAAGGTTAAGAGGACAGCAAAGTCAAAGGTAAGATTAGCACACAAAATGTTAACCATATCTTCTTATATATGCTAGAGATGAGCCACAAGTCTGGCTCTAGTATTTCTAGTGGTAAAGAAGGTGAGAAATCCAATTGATTACATTACATATGGATTTAGAATGTTCCATAAGATAAAGTAAAAGGGAAACTTAATGTTCCAGAAAAGAATATAGTCTTTCTTGATTTTGAGTCTCCTACAAATATGAAATGTCATGGATAAGACCCTTCATAACATTCCTACTGAAATATTTATACCCTATGTACATTTATGACTTTCATACCACCATTTGTCTTAAAATACTGATTCTGGGGGGAAAAAAAAACTCTACAAAGGAACAAAACAAACCAGCCTAAGTATGTCACTCTCTGTAGCTTAATCTAAGGGCAGAATTTAAACCCTAGAATAGTGATTTTTGAACCACACATCCTGGATACTCTTGAATTCCAGAGAGGCACTTCCAGAGCTGAGACTGAGGAATCCAGGGGCTTGTTATCATCTACTACCCTTTTAATGTATTTTTGGATTTAATTTGCTAATTTGAGGATTTTGCATCTATGCTTATGAAGGATATTGGCCCATAGTGTTCTTTGCTTGTATGTCTTTGTCTGAATCCTGCTGGCCTTAGAAAATGAACTGGGAGGTGCTCCCCATCTTCTATTATCTGGAAGATAGTATGTAGAATTAGTATGATTTCTTTCTTGATTATGACAGAATTCACTATTATCATTGCCTCATATTTCTCATTTCTTTATCCAAGCCTTCCTTGGGTAAGGTTGACAGATAAGATATGGAATTCCAAGTTAAATTTGAATTTTAGATAACTAACAAATACTTTTAAAGTATAATTTTGTCCCATGTAATATATGAGTCATATTTCTTTATTTTAATAAATTTATTTTTTATTGGTGTTCAATTTGTCAACGTACAGAATAACACCCAGTGCTCATCCCGTCAAGTGCCCACCTCAGTGCCCGCCACCCAGTCACCCCCACCCCCTGCCCACCTCCTCTTCCACTACCCCTAGTTCGTTTCCCAGAGTTAGGAGTCTTTCATGTTCTGTCTCCCTTTCTGATATTTCCCACTTATTTTTTATCCTTTCCCCTTTATTCCCTTTCCCTATTTTTTTTTAATTTTTATTTATTTATGATAGGCACACAGTGAGAGAGAGAGAGGCAGAGACACAGGCAGAGGGAGAAACAGGCTCCATGCACCGGGAGCCCGACGTGGGACTCGATCCCGGGTCTCCAGGATTGCGCCCTGGGACAAAGGCAGGCGCTAAACCGCTGCACCACCCAGGGATCCCCTCCTTTCCCTATTTTTTATATTCCCCAAATGAATGAGACCATATGTTTGTCCTCCGATTGACTTATTTCACTCAGCATAATACCCTCCAGTTCCATCCACGTCGAAGCAAACGGTGGGTATTTGTCGTTTCTAATGGCTGAGTAATATTCCAGTGTATACATAAACCACATCTTCTTTATCCATTCATCTTTCGATGGACACCGAGGCTCCTTCCACAGTTTGGCTGTTGTGGACATTGCTGCTATAAACATCGGGGTGCAGGTGTCCCGGCGTTTCATTGCATCTGTATCTTTGGGGTAAATCCCCAGCAGTGCAATTGCTGGGTTGTAGGGCAGATCTATTTTTAACTCTTTGAAGAACCTCCACACAGTTTTCCAGAGTGGCTGCACCTGTTCACATTCCCACCAACAGTGCAAGAGGGTTCCCCTTTCTCCACATCCTCTCCAACATTTGTAGTTTCCTGCCTTGTTAATTTTCCCCATTCTCACTGGTGTGAGGTGGTATCTCATTGTGATTTTGATTTTGATTTCCCTGATGGCAAGTGATGCGGAGCATTTTCTCATGTGCTTGTTGGCCATGTCTACGTCTTCCTCTGTGAGATTTCTCTTCATGTCTTTTGCCCATTTCATGATTGGATTGTTTGTTTCTTTGCTGTTGAGTTTAATAAGTTCTTTATAGATCTTGGAAACTAGCCCTTTATCTGATACGTCATTTGCAGATATCTTCTCCCATTCTGTAGGTTGTCTTTTAGTTTTGTTGACTGTATCCCTTTGCTGTACAAAAGCTTCTTATCTTGATGAAGTCCCAATAGTTCATTTTTGCTTTTGTTTCTTTTGCCTTCGTGGATGTATCTTGCAAGAAGTTACTGTGGCCGAGTTCAAAAAGGGTGTTGCCTGTGTTCTCCTCTAGGATTTTGATGGAATCTTGTCTCACATTTAGATCTTTCATCCATTTTGAGTTTATCTTTGTGTATGGTGCAAGAGAGTGGTCTAGTTTCATTTTTCTGCATGTGGATGTCCAATTTTCCCAGCGCCATTTATTGAAGAGACTGTCTTTCTTCCAGTGGATAAGCTTTCCTCCTTTGTCGAATATTAGTTGACCATAAAGTTGAGGGTCTACTTCTGGGTTCTCTATTCTGTTCCATTGATCTATGTGTCTGTTTTTGTGCCAGTACCACACTGTCTTGATGACCACAGCTTTGTAGTACAACCTGAAATCTGGTATTGTGATGCCCCCAGCTATGGTTTTCTTTTTTAAAATTCCCTTGGCTATTCAGGGTCTTTTCTGATTCCACACAAATCTTAAAATAATTTGTTCCAACTCTCTGAAGAAAGTCCATGGTATTTTGATAGGGATTGCGTTAAACGTGTAAATTGCCCTGGGTAACACTGACATCTTCACAATATTAATTCTGCCAATACATGAGCATGGAATATTTTTCCATCTCTTTGTGTCTTCCTCAATATCTTTCAGAAGTGTTCTATAGTTTTTAGGGTATAACTCCTTTACCTCTTTGGTTAGGTTTATTCCTAGGTATCTTATGCTTTTGGGTGCAATTGTAAATGGGATTGACTCCTTAATTTCTCTTTCTTCAGTCTCATTGTTAGTGTATAGAAATGCCACTGACTTCTGGGCATTGATTTTGTATCCTCTGAGCCATATTTCTATTAAACTATTATTCTTTATCTGAAATTCAAATTTAACTTGAGTTAAAATCACGTAAACATCCAAAAACTCATCCATGAAGTTTCATAGTAGAATTATTCTTTTTTTTTAAGACTTTATTTATTTATTCATGAGAGACACAGAGAGAGGCAGAGGTATAGGCAGAGGGAGAAGCAGACTCCCTGTGGGGACCCCAATGTGGAATTCAATCCCAGGACCTGGGGATCACGACCTGCACCAAAGGCAGATGCTCAACCACTGAGCCATCCAGGTGCTTGTAGTTGTGTTATCCTTAATAGCCAAACAGTAAAGACAACCTGAACGTTGATAAACTGATGAATGGATAAACAAAATGTGGTATTTCCATATAATGAAATATTATCAGCCATAAAAAGGAATGCAGTGCTGATTCATGCTGAAACACCAACAAACTTTAAAAACATTATGGTAAGGTGAAAGGAAAGAAGCCAGACACACAAAAAAACCACATGTTATATAATTAATATGAAATGTCCAAATTGGCAAATCCATGAAGACAGAAAGGTTAGTGTTGCCAGGGGCTGAAGGAAGGGTAGAATGAGAAGTGATTGCTAGGGGCATGGGGTTTCTTTTGAGGGTGATGAAAATATTCTAAAATTAGACAGTGGTGATGGTCACATATATGATGAATATACTGCAAACTACTGCATTGTAAAGAATTTTATGGTAGGTGAATTATATCTCAATAAAAAAAAAATAACATTGAAAAATTCAACTAGGCACCATATTGTATAATGTATTAGATCTGGGTGCCTCTGATTAGTGAAACCCAAGTTACACACCTTGCTCTGGAACCACAAGGGAGTCTGGGAAATGCTACTTTGGGGCTTTTAAGTGGAAAATGATGAAAATGCATAGAGGAGGTCTGAAACACATGGAACACCTTCAGATGGCAGATGTCTACTTGATTCTGAAGTTGAAATGCCTGGGCCTGAAAGTCTCTGCTGCTTGCCAGCTGTGAGACTAGGGAAAGCTACAGGGGTATCCCCTGCTTTTTGAAAGTTCACATTTCACCACTTCGCTTTTACAAGAAAGAGCTACATTAGTGCCTGTTTTGGCTAACTGCAAGAAATCTGAAGAGTCTTTTTGCCTTTATGTGAAAAAGTGAAAAGTGAAAGTCGCATTAAGCGCCCCGATGGTGCAGGGGGGCTGTCACAGAGGCCACGCACCCCACCCCGCAGCTCAGCAGCCCCGCTGAGCTCCTTCCCCAGAACTACACTCAGCAGCTTGGCGTCAAGCGCGCAACTCTGAACTGTGTGAGCATCTGTGCTTTATCTCAATTTATTTCGTGCATCTGTTAGCAAGATGTGTCCTGAGATATCAGAAAAGCCTGAGAGAGGTTATTTTTGGGGGTCTGGGAACGCTAAAAAATTCTCCCATACAAATGAATGGTAATTGTTTCTTCACTCTGTGCCATTTTGGCATAGGAGGGTAGGAAGGCTCTACTTTGGGATAGCAGAGGAAACCTTGTAACCATCTGTGTCTCACTTTCCTCATGCATAAAATTTGTCAATACTGGTATTATGATGGCTTCCCAACTCCCTGTTTACCTCGGCTTTCTCCCTGCTGTCTCCATTCATAGAACAGCCAGAGGGATCCTTGTAAAACCTAAGTTGGATTGTGTCACTTTTTTTGCTCCAAACTCTTCAATGGTTTCCTAGACTACGCAGAGTAAAAGGACAGGGACTTATACTGGAGGAGACGCTTTCAGAAGTGGAATCAAAGTTGAGCAGGACACAAGACAAGAGAGATAAAGGGAAGAGAGGTACAGATAAAAGTGGTGGAAGGAAACTGCCAGGAAATCCTAGAAAACAAACCTTCACATTTTCTAAACCCTACAGGAAAGAAAATGAGTAAACAGAAGAAGGGGCTCTGTGGTGTTAGAAAAGCTATCTCGAATGAATATGAAATAAAAATGAGCCACAGAAAGGAATCAAGATCAAATCCTAGGGAAAGTTATTATAATTACAAAGAGAATAAGGAGCAAGAATTACACCTTGTGGTCAATAAAGCACAGAAGAAAGATTGTGTCTTTAAATAGATAAAATTGGCCCGCACCTCCTCGCCTCTCCTCTCCCGGCCGAGGCCTGGGGGACCGGAGCGAGACGTGGGGACCAGGTTCCGATGCAAGCTGATGGCCCTCGACTACCACAACCCGGGTGGCTTCAACTGCAAAGATGAAACAGAATTTAGAAACTTTATTGTTTGGCTTGAAGACCAGAAAATCAGACACTACAAGATTGAAGACAGAGGTAATTTAAGAAACATCCACAGCAGTGACTGGCCCAAGTTCTTTGAAAAGTATCTCAGAGATGTTAACTGTCCTTTCAAGATTCAAGATCAACAAGAAGCAATTGACTGGCTTCTTGGTTTAGCTGTTAGACTTGAATATGGAGATAATGCTGAAAAATACAAGGACTTGGTACCCGATAATACAAAGAATGCTGACAACGCAGCTAAAAATGCCGAGCCGTTGATCAATTTGGATGTAAATAATCCTGATTTTAAGGCTAGTGTAATGGCTTTGACTAACCTTCTTCAGATTCAGCGTCATGATGATTACCTGGTAATGCTTAAGGCAATTTGCATTTTGGTACAGGAGCGCCTGACACAAGATGCAGTTGCCAAAGCAAACCAAACAAAAGAGGGCTTGCCTGTTGCATTAGATAAACACATTCTTGGTTTTGACACAGGAGATGCAGTTCTTAATGAAGCTGCTCAAATTCTGCGATTGCTGCATATAGAAGAGCTCAGAGAGCTACAGACAAAAATTAATGAAGCCATAGTAGCTGTTCAGGCAATTATTGCTGATCCAAAGACAGATCACAGACTGGGTAAAGTTGGAAGATGAACATTTTAGGATTTCAGCTTCTCACCTGATTAGTACAATTGGGAACCATGTACGCTCTGGCATGTGTTTGGAAATCAAATGTCACATTTTCAAGGGACGAATCCTAGAAAATTGACTATGTTCTCAAGATTTACCATCATTGTTTTTTTTCTTTAATAAAGTTCAGGAAAGTGGAAAAAATAAATAAATAGATAGATAGATAGATAGATAGATAGATAGATAGATAGATAGATAAAATCTGGGCAGCCCAGGTGGCTGAGTGGTTTAGCGCCACCTTCAGCCCAGGGCGTGATCCTGGTGACCTGGGATCCAGTCCCACGTTGGGCTCCCTGCATGAAGCCTGCTTCTCCCTCTGTATCTCTGACTCTCTCTCTTTCTCTGTGTCTCTCATGAATAAATAAAATCTTTAAAAAAAAAATAGATGAAATCTATAGCCTATTATTTCAAAACAAGTTAAGATACATTCAGAAAAGAAGATACATGAGAAAACAGAATAAATTAGATTTGGTAAAACACGGAAGTGAGATGACAGGGCTCAAGTACTCACTATGAAGAATGAAAGAAAAATTACTTTAGATACAAAGTCTGAAGTAGGAAGAACACAGAAAAAAATAAACAAATAAATATGTCTTAAGAAAAGTTGAAGGTGAGAGGTGCCTGGGTGGCTCAGTTGGCTAAGCATCTGCCTTCAGCTCAGGTCCTGAGCCTCCGGATCCTGAAATCGAGTTCCACTCGGGCTCCCTGCTCAGCAGGAAGCATGCTTCTCCCTTTCTCTCTCTCCCCCTCCTCACTACTCATTCTCTCTCTCTCTCAAAAAAAAATTTTAGAAACCTGAAAAGTTGAAGGTGAAAAAGAGAAACATGTTAAAAATAAAAAATATATAAAGGAGAGAAAGTACAAATACTTAAAACAGGCAAAAAAGATCTGTACAGAAAATAAGAGCCATTGAAGAAAAAGAACACAAGAGACGAAATACTAAAATCTATAATTTGAGGGAAAAATTCTTGGAAAAAAAATTGAAAGCATACCATGAAAGAGGATACCACTTAACTGACATTATCACCCCAAGATGACCAACATGGCATGGATAATTATCTGATTTCAAAGGAAAAGAAAAAAACCTTTGATCATCCAGGCCAAAAGAGCAAGTGCCTTATAAAGGAATGAAAATAGATTGTCTTCAGACTTTTCAGAGGCAACACTTCATGCCATAGAAATTTGAATAATGACATATTCTAGATACTTGGAGAAAGAAAATGACAGTCAAGAATATTATATCCAGTAAAATGACTTTCAAGTATAAAAAGCACAACCTGGGAAGCCCTGGGTGGCTCAGCGGATTAGCGCCTGCCTTCAGCCCGGGGCATGGTCCTGGAGACGCAGGATCGAGTCCCATGTCGGGCTCCCTGCATGGAGCCTGCTTCTCCCTCTGCCTGTGTCTCTGCCTCTCTCTCTCTCTGTCTGTCTCTCATGAATAAGTAAATAAAACTTTTTTTTTTAAAAAAAGCACAACCTGTTATCAACATGCAAGAACACAGAGAATATTGTTCCCCTGAGCCTTTCCTGAGACAGCCAAAGTGATTCCAGGGATTTTGAAGCATTGACTGGTGGTAAGTTCTGAAGATGGTCATTCCCTGTTGAATTGAGACTGATTGAGGACTGATGTGAAGAGAGTATTATATGTCATGGTTGTATGCTGTGATAACATAGATATAAAACATTTATTCTTTTTTTAAAAAAATATTTATTTAGTCATGAGAGATACAGAGAGAGGCAGAGACATAGACAGAGGGAGAATCAGGCTCCCCATGGGGAGCCCGATGCAGGGCTCGATCCCAGGGCCCTGGATCATGACCTGAGCCAAAGACAGATGCTTAACAACTGAGCCAACAGATGCTCCTAAAGCAACTATTCTTAACAAAAAACAAAAAATGAGAAAGGAGAATAAAGATAGCATTGCAAAATATGCATAACTATTTTCTGTAATCATAATTGGTGGTGATAGCATCAGTATTGTATTGAGACTCTGATGTGGGGTAAAGTGAGTGAATACTGAGGAGATATTCTAATCCTATCATCCACTATGTTCTTGAGAACCAGAATTCTATTTTCTGAGATTTTATTTATTTATTTGACAGAGAGAGAGAGCAAGAATGGGAAGCGAGGGAGGAGCAGGGGCAGAAGGAGAAGCAAGCTCTCAGTTGAGCACAGAGCCTGATGAAGGGCTTAATCCCAGGACCCTGGGATCATGACCTGAGCCAAAGGCAGATGCTTAATCAACTGAGCCACCCAGATGTCCCAAGAACCAGAGTTCTTAATGAAAGAAAGGAGTCTTGAAATTTATAGTCTTGGTATGTGAATGGAAAATGTCAGTATGAACACATGAAGTATTTAAAAACAAGTGTGTGTGTGTGTGTGTGTGTTTCTGTATGTATCTACTGAAAAGCTCTAGAAACATGGACCAACTCGGGTACCTGTGAATACCCTAATGTTCAGACCATCATTTTGAAATACTGTTTCAAGAAATCAAGGCTTCTTGTTTTTGGAGAACTGGCTGATTTCAGGTATGGGGCAAGAAATACACAAAATGAGCCCAGAACATCCTGTCATTCCAGACGGTAGGGAACCTGTTGAAGACCACAAAGTTGTTTCAAAAAGACAAGGGCTGACTTGAAGAGGTTTCCACTGTCAAAGTTGGAGTAATTTGAGTTTCTGTAATGATAATAACTACTATGAATGCAACACAGAAAATATATTTGAATTGATGAGTTCATACTGATATTTTTAAAATATGAAAATAAGTGGTCATCTTTGGAGGATCATAGGGAACCAATTTGTTACTATCTTGAAAACTGGTAAATAAATGGAAAGAATCAAACATTTATCCTGCCTTTCCCATATTAACTTTACTATTCTGTAACCAAATAGTAGAAAAGGAAAGCAATGCTTAATAAAATTATTCCAGGTAATAAGTGAAAAGTAAATTATATAATTTGAATGACTAATTATGAACTACCAGTGCATTCATGTATCTAGAAAACAAACAGAAATGGCTGCTGATATCCTAAAAAAGAGCCATCCAGACATTACGTGCCTCCTGATGAAATAACACACTATGTATACTCTCACTAAAGGAAGAGAGCTTGAAAAAAAAAAAAAAGGAAGAGAACTTGAATCTTGCCAAGCCTCTGAATCCAGATTCCAATCTGCAAGAAACAGAGGACAGTGGAACATACTGAATGCATCATAAGGATGCAATCAGCAAAGTTCCATAGGTCAGTGATTCTCAATGTGTGGTCCCAGACCAGCCACACTCACATCACCTGAGAACTTGCTAGAAAAGCAAATTCTCAAGCCCCATCCTGACCTACTGAATCAGAAATTCTTGAAGTGGGGTCCAAAATCTGTATTTTAATGAGCTCTCCAGGTGATTCTGATGTGCATTTATGGTTTGAGAACCAGTGCTACAGGTCAGGTGTCCAGGGTTCTTTAATCGAAGTACAAGAAAAAGAAAAGGGTGGAAGACAAGCTATAGATTAAGAGATATATCAAAAAAATTTTTAATGAATAAGACTAAATTACAGTGTCTAAGGACCTCCATTTGGGTGAAAACCCATAAAGAACCATAAAGACATTATTCATACAAAGTCAACAGCATGGTTACTTTTGGAGAAATGTAGGAGGTTATAACTTTACTAAAGTCAGAGCACATGAAAGGATCTCTGGAGTGCTGGCAAAATTCTATTTCTTCACCTGGTTGATGATTACAAGAGTGTTCAGCTGATAATACTTTACTAAGCTATATATTTGTTTTGTGTGGTTTTTCTGTATTTTTATTTCACAATAAAAAGTTATAAAAAATTACTGTTGATTGAATGACATTATTTAAACCTCTTGGGCCTTAGCTTCTTTGCCTGAGCTATGAAGATATAGCTTCATGCTCACTCTGGAACTTTATTTTACAACCCAAATAATGTTGACCTTATAGTAGTTATTTGTCATGGTTATGGGAAATGACTGCATACATTATAGTCCTCTAAGCCAGTACTTAAATCATGTTTGGGGAGTGGAGAGAGCAGAAAGGACTGGCTTAATTTTTACAATAATTGCCTTTATACTCGCATTTTCTCTTCACAACTGCCTGAGAAATACACTTTCTCACCAGAAACCCAAAAAAAGAGGAGAAAGCTGTAAAGGTGGGACCCTCTAAGGCAGTAGCACCTCCTTGTTCTTTCTCTCAGGAGGATATGTATTTAAAATCACTATCCTGCTTAAGATTGGGATCATCACACAGGCAAAATCCACTGAGAACTGGCATGAGATTCAGGGTGCCTGGTGGCTCAGTCTGTTAAGCGTCTGACTCTTAATTTCAGCTCAGGTCATGTTCTCAAGGTTGTGGAATTGAGCCCTCTGTAGGGCTCCATGTTCCTCATGGAGCTTGCTTAATATTCTCTCTCTCCCTTTCTATTCCTCTGCCCTCCCTGTCTCTAAAAAAATTAAATTAAAAAAAGGAAAAAAATAACTGGCATGTAATTCAAAATTGGATGATTTCTTTCAGCCCTAGCAAGTAGCTCTGAGTGATGCTACATGACAAGGTCCAATCCTATGGATGACTGAAGTGGAGACTCAGCAGTAGAACTAAACTCAAGTAGCAAGAACCTTCATGGGCTGTTTTCCCCCTGACTGGCAATGATCCAGCCAGACCTATACAGCTACCAACCAAGGAAGTGTGTATCCATGGGTCTTAGGGTTTGTGTGTAGACAAAGGTAATTATGAAGGAGCTTGAAACCACTCATGTGGTTTGGGAACATTTACATTCCTTAATTCTCTTTCTCCCTTTTTTATATAAATATTTATTCCTTTTATAAATATTTTAATGTCTGTGTTTTCTATTTAATTTGTATATTAGTTGATTTTTATTATATTTCATAGAAATATCAGTCTGTGACTGCTTGGAAATGAATGCCCCCCCACTCCCCAACATGCATTTGCCACAGATAATTTGAGATGCACTGAAACATAGACTATATTAAAATTTTAAAATTCCGTCCATTAAAAGGCATCATAAAGAGTGAAAAGACAAGCCACAGAATGGGAAGAAATATTTGCAATATAAAACACACAAAGGACCAGTATCTAAAATACAGAGAGAGTTCATACAATTAGAAAAATGGGCAAAAGACTTAAATGGTCATTTCACGTAAGAGGAAGGCCTGATCACTAACAAGCATATGGAAAGGGAGCAATTCATTTAGGAAATGAAAATGAAAACCACAGAGAAAAGCCCATGGTCAGCAGATGAGCAAAAAATTTAGGTCTCTCAATTCTGAATGTTGGTTGAAGTATGGAAGCTCTCATATATTGCTCATGAAAGTGTAAAATTGGTGAAATCATTTTATGAAAATCTTTGACATATGAATCTACCAAAGCTTTAATACACACATGCCCCATGAGCCAGCAACTCTACTCCCAGACAGTCTACAATATTTGATGCAAGTAAGTCAAAGGGCAGGTAAAAGAATCCTCAGAGCAGCATTATTTGTAATAGCCCCAAATAAAAACAACTTAATTGTACATCCAACACCTGAAGAATGGGTGAATTCTTAAATACATACACGGTGGAACATTAAGCAGGAATGAAAAAGAACAATCCAGAGCTTTACACAGCACCCGGGATGATTCTCTCAGACATATATAGTTGTCATAGGGCTTCATCCTGGTTCCCTCAAGGGAGCACAGGATGCTTCAGTGGATGAACCAGTCTATAAATTCAGATGTATCCTCATGCTGGAATACTCTCCTCTAGAGATTTAACTCCACCTTGGAGTTGAGGTGTCATGGATGGAAGATTAATAGAGTTTGGGGCCAGAAGAAACTTCAGAATCTGATGTAGTCTATGACACGAAAGTCAGAGGCTGGGACTAGAACTGACATCCCCTTGATGGAGTCCTTGTGCTCGGGATCACTGGGCTAGGAATGGATGGGAGACAGTTGTTGGAATTCCCAAGGGGTTAAGCAGAGAGGAGCTGTAGGAATGTAAGACCTGGAGACAATAGGACTGTCAGAGGCTCCAGATAATGTGCCTGGCTTCCCTAGCTCCGTACTCCCAGCTGGACAGTATTTAGCCCAGTGGTTCTTGAATCATACCTAAATTTTGTGCTTGAGTTTGTTAGCTAAGTCATCTCCTTCTTCATAGGCCAGGTGCCTGGTTCTATCAAAGTGCTCCTCCAACTCTTGTTACCATTCCCTGCTATAGGCCAAGCATCTCCAGATTATCTCCTTCAGGGGCCCAGGAGATCCTGAGGTCCTTCTATCTTTCTGCTCAGTTCCTTTCCTCCTTTTGTTTATTGTACTGCTTTTTGGCATCTTTACTAGAGTCAAAGGATTGAGAAAAAATACTTTCTTCCATTCATTGTTAATCAACAGTCCTAAGTCCTCAACCTCAAACATTCTCCACCTTCTCCTGGTCTAATTGTATCTGTCATTGCTCTTTCTCTCCTGCACCTTCTCCCACTCCCCTTCTGCTGGCTCCTTCTCCTGCTATATGAAATTTCCCCTCACTTTCCAACTCTTCTCCACCCACCCCTAAGAGACAGCTCTATAGCCACTGCCCTGAGCTAATGCCTTACCCATGCTGCCTCTGGCTTGGACTATGTACTCATTGCCAATCACATCTCTCCATCATAGCACCAACCACAATGCCAGCAGGTACGTGATGAGGATTTGCCAGAAGAATGAATGAATGGCTAATTACTGAGGAATGACGGTGGTATTCAAAATTGTTTGGGTGATATTCATTTTGCTTGGGTGGGCATAAGTGATAAAGGTATGAAACTAATTTAATTCATGAAGTTGGGAGTTTTTTAAAAGATTTATTCATTTATTTGAGGCAGAGAGTGAGTGCACATGAATGGGGTTGCAGGGAGAGGCAGAGGGAGGGGAGAGAGAAAAAGAGAGAAGGAGACAGAGAGGGAGAAGGAAAGAGAGAGGGAGACTCCCCACTGAGTGTGGAGCCTGACACAGGGCCTAATCTCATTGCCCTGAGAGCAAGACCTGAGCTAAAATCGAGAGTCTGATGCTTAACCAACTGAGCCGCTCAGGCACCCCTGGAAATTGGGAGACCCTTTTTTTGTCTGCAAATAGTGCAGAGTTAGTTGCACTCTTAGAAGTGAAAGCTTTTGGGATCCCTGGGTGGCGCAGCGGTTTGGCGCCTGCCTTTGGCCCAGGGCGCGATCCTGGAGACCCGGGATCGAATCCCACGTCGGGCTCCCGGTGCATGGAGCCTGCTTCTCCCTCTGCCTGTGTCTCTACCTCTCTCTCTCTCTCTCTCTCTCACTGTGTGCCTATCATGAATAAATAAAATAAAATTAAAAAAAGAAGTGAAAGCTTTTGCTGTTCTCCATGTTTCTCCATGATTTCCTGACCACAATGAGCAGGACCCTTCTAATCACTGCATGTCTTATGGGAAAAGTAATGCAATGCTCTCATGTTCCCACTGAAGGCCTCTCCTAGTGGTCCCCACTATATAAAGGAAAGTTTCCAATTTTGTTTACAAGCTCTATGTAGGAAAAGGGTTTCTATTTGCCAACCACAGGAAACAAAAGGTAATATTTTATACAGATGGTCTCCAGCTTATGATGGTTAGACTTATGATTTTTCAACTTTGTGATGGTATGAAAGAGATTTGTATTCCAGTAGAAACTGTACTTTTAATTTTACATTTGAGTTCTGATCTTTTCCCTTGTGATACATGTACAATACTCTCTTGTGTTGCTGGGCAGGGGCAGTAGCCCCAGCTCCCAGACAGCACCACAATCACATGGGTAAACAACCCATACACTTACAACCATTCTATACCCATACAGCCATTTTCTTTTTCACTTTCAGTACAGTATACAATAAATTATATGAGATATTCAGTACTTTATTATAAATAGGTTTTGTGTGAGATGATTTTTGCTTAACTGTAAGCTAACTTAAGTGTTCTGAGCACGTTTAAGGTAGGCTAGGCTACGCTATGATGGGTGGTTGGCTAAGGGTTAAATGTATTTTCAACTTATGATATTTTCAACTTATGGTGCATTTATTGGTAACCCTATTGTAAGTGGAGGAAGATCTGTACTTAATCACAAGAATGAGAATTTTAAGTTGTCTCCCCTGTGTTTCTTGGGGTGCTGCAGATTGCTGCTTCTTGGAACTCATGTCTGTGAATGACTCACTGTTGAGAATTCTGCTCTCTAACTCAGGAGCAGAATGAGCATTAATAGTCTGCTGTAAATCCTGGTGGTTCACAGTTTGAGAGCTTGTTTTTGCACAGATGTTAATACTAATGTGTGGCTTTAAAACACTCCATCCATTATGCCAATGCTCTGTTCCAACATCCCCCATGAAGGATTTAATCTATTATTTTCCTCACCTCCTTTTATACCAATTCTCACTTGACAGCAAGAAACACAGCCCACCCTCTAATATCCCAGAGCATAAAGAGAGGACAACCTCCCTTCTGAGTTAAAAAATAGGACTACATTTGTGTGGGGGACAATTTATATGCCACGGTTAATAAATAATAGATTTTTATACTGCATCTATTAATTATATCAATCAAAATGCATTAAGGATCAGTTATGTGCAGTACTTTACTAAGACACTGGGGACATGACACTGAATAAAATATGATTTCCAACCTTAAGTTCTAACAATCTAGTGAGGGATGATCCTGTAACACCATGGAGGGATGCAACTTAGTTTTTAAACAATCTTTAAAAATTCAACTTATTTATTTATTTTTATTAAAATATTTTATTTATTTATTCATGAGAGACACAGGGAGAGATTGAGAGGCAGAGACACAGGCAGAGGGAGAATCAGGCTCCATGCAGGGAGGCTGACATGGGATTCGATCCTGGGTCTCCAGGATCAGGCCCTGGGCTGATGACTGCACTAAACCGCTGAGCCACCCGGGTTGCCCCATCAACATTTTTATTTAGATTCGTCACTCATGTCAATAGTTTCTTCTTTTATGAGAAAGGAAAGCATGAACTCCAGCTTCCACTCTTTTGCCCCAGCCAGCGATAATTCCTGAAACATTTTCTTGAGCTATCTTCCTCTAAAAAAGAGAAAATGTACAGATGCAGCACTGATATGGGTAGTGGCCCCATGTCTGTGGGCAGGTCACCACGTTATCGTGTGACCACCATGAGGGACCAGGAAACAGCCTCTCCACTGGAGCCTCGGAAAGGGAAAATAGCCCGAGTTTACACCTACATTTTAGCCCTGAGAGATTTGTGTCTGACTCCAGACCTCAAGCTGTAAAATAATACATGTATATTTTTAAGCCACTAAATTTATGGTAATTTGTTACAGCAGCAACAGAACACTAATACAGGGTGTAAGTCAGGGAGAGGAGTTGAGTACCACAGCAGGACAATGTCAGGATGATTTAGGGATAGCCATGAGACAAGAGAGCTGCTGTGGCAGGTGTAATAGGATTTGAAGTCAGAACAGTCAGAGTCAGGCTGTGGGGAGCCTGAGATGAGAGATTTATGAGTGGAGACACAATCTTCCGGCCCCTGGAAAGTCACTGACCAGTTCCAGGAAGGAGACAGAATGAGCCAAATTTTGGAAGTGGAGACTGTGAAAGCACTAAAGGAACTTTGGCACTTTGTAAAGTTGCCCAGGGCTGCCTTGGGGGCTCAGCAGTGTCAGGGCAAGTGACTGGCCCTGGGACTGCCCTCCCCACCTCTCTAGGGCATTTTGCCTTGTTCCTTGCTTCCTTTTTTTGGCTAACTTCAGATTTCGTTTGAACAAGGGATTTCCAGATTTCATTTGAACAAAGGATTTGTATCTAAAAATGAAAACATGGAATGAGCACATCTTACTATACAGAGAGGTCAAGTGTCTTGTTGCTGGTCATCCAGCAGGAAGGTGAGAAGGCCAGTCCTTTCCCCTAGGAATCCTGACTCCTGGTCCTGAGCTCTTCTGGTGATCGGTCCGAGGGACTGGAAGGGGAAGTGGATGAGGCTATCTGCTAGGTGATTTTTACGTGTGGACTACCAAAGCTTTCAGCATGAAAGGAAGGGTCTAGATATGAACTACATACAAGTCGCAAGGATCAGCATGTCTTAAGAGACTCAGAGGACCCGTGGGTCAGCTAGGGCCAGTGAGAAACAGGAATCCAACCCCTTCCCAAGATGGACAGAAGGAACGGACACCTTAGAGCTCTAGCAGGAAGGGGAGTGGAATTAGCAGACCCCAATGAGGGCATAGTAAGGATGCAGGCGGTCCTTTTACCAGGGCGGGCCAGTGTTGGGTTAACAAAGCCAGAAAACGAATGTGAATGCGGTGTCAGAGCAGGCCAGGAGGCAAAGACCTGCCCTCGGGCTTCAGCGACACTCCCAAAGGAATCACGGCTCCGTCTATTAACCTCCTCATGACCCCGCTCCCAGCAAACTTGTAACACCATAAACCAAACGGTTCTGTGAGGGCTCCCAATGAATGTTCAGGGCCTTGTGGCTGTCTAAGCATGCCTCTCAATTGTCAGGGTATTATTACGTTAACAGGAACATTGTAATTACTTTTACATTATTACAATACACAAAGTGGTTTAAGCAGTAAAAAGGCTTTGATGAATTAGTAGTTCTTTTGATTCCTGCAGCTTTGCGGCTCATGTTCAAAGATACCTTTTAAAAGTTTCAGATCCATGGAAAAACCGCCATAGACTTTACCCCGATTTTCTTTCTTTCTGACTCCAAACCCGTGTAAGATACTACTAAAGTAGTAAGATACTACTTTCTAGACCCTCCACCCAGAACTCCCCCATCACCTCCAGTTCAACTCATTCAAAACTGAAGCCCATCACCTGGCACCCCCAGCTTGTTCCTCCTCCTGTATTTTGTCTGGGTGAGTGGCCCTTCCGCTCATCTGGCCATCTCAGCCCAGCACTCTGTTATCTTCTCTGTCAGCCACTGCCACATTTTACAACCATATAACAACATCCATCACCACCATAACAATAATAGTGGTGGCCATTTCTGAGCACCTATATTGTATTTTAGGTACCGCAAACGCATTATTGTGAGTCTTACAAATTCTGCAAATTTTATACTATTATCTTCACTTAATAGTCAAAGATCCTAGTATCTAGAGACAATATTTCAGCAAAGTCTACCCGCCTGTAGGTGGCAGCTGGGGTCAGGACTTGAACTCACATCTGATTCTAAAACATGCATTTTCCACTGCCCAGAGCTGCATCCAGTAGATCACCAATGGTTCTGCCAAAATTCCCTGTTAAATATGCCGAAAATCCACCTATCTCCATGTGCAGAGCTGTTCGCTGGGTTAGTTTACGTGTTCCTTAGTTTTCACTGAACTGATAGCACAGGCTCCTCACTGATCTCTCACCTTCAGTCTTGCTGTATTCTCAACCAACTTCTCTAGCCGTGTACTGCTAAGCTGACTGGTCATAAATAAGTTCCTGCATGTTCACCCCGGACCTCCTAAATGAGCATCTCCAAGCCTGCACAATAGTCTTACTAACAAGCATCCCCCTCCCTCCAATGATTCCAATGATCAGCCAGTACAGCCAGGTCTCTAAGAGGGAAGTCCCTTACTTACAACCTTCAGTGGCTCTTGGTCCCCCAAAGGATAAACTGAATACTCTGTAAACTGACATATATGAGCCCTTTATGACTTGGCTCCAACTTATCCTTTCTAATCAATCATGCTAGCCCATCAAAGTCACTTGGTAAATTGATGCACGATATGGGAGGCAGAATTATGGCCCTCCAGAGATGTGCATGCCCTAACCCCCAGAACTTGTGATTATGTTGCCTAAGGGGATTTAGCAAATGTGACTGGAGTTATGGACCTTGAGGTGGGGAGATGGTCCTAGATTATTCAGGTGGGCTGAAGCTAATTGCTTGAGTCATTAAAACTAGAGAATCTTTCCCAGCTGCCATCAGAGAGAGACATGATGATGAGAAAAGACGACACGTGAAGGACTTGAACTGTCATTTTGGCTTTGTAGATAAAGAGGCCATGAGCTAAGGAACATGGCGGTGACTAGAAGCTGCAAAAGGCAAAGAAACAGACCCTCCCCTAGAGCTTCCAGAAAGGAATGCAACACCTTGATTTTATTAGCTCATTTTGGACTACTGACCTTAGGAATCATACATTAATAAATCTGTGTTGTTTTATGCTAAGTTCATGGTAATTTTAAAAAGCAGGAATAGAAACAAATGCACATAGTCTTCCAAAGGTGACCTGCTCATCTACACTTCTTACATCTCTCATTTCTGTTTCAGGTGCCCCGGTCAGGTCCACTTGGGAAATTCCTACTCACCCTTCAAAACTGAGCTCAAATTGGCCAATTCAGACAGGCTCCTTCACCTCTAATAGCACCCAATGTTTTCATCAGTGCTAATGTCACCTTTTTATTTGTTTACTTATCTGCATTCCCCATTCTCCTTATGGCTGAGATCTGTCTTGCTGATTTTGTACTTGTAGCCTGGCATAGAGCCTGGTATTTATTGAAATTAGCTCAAAAAATATTTTCTGAGTAGTAACTATGGAGATATTGAAGAAACTGTATTATAATAGCACTTCATAAAAGCCATTTGCTGTTGAATTCTGTGAATCTTAACAGAATTTCAGGTTGAGTTTTGTTTTTTTTTTTTAAGATTTTATTTATTTTTTCATGAGAGACACAGAGACATAGGCAGAGGGAGAAGCAGACATCCCACAGAGGGCCTGATGCAGGACTCGATCCTGATCCCGGGACTCCGCGATCACCACCAGAGCCAAAGGCAGACACTCAACTGCTGAGTGTCCCAGGTGCCTTGAATTTCAGGGTTTTAAATGTCAATGGTCGTAATGATTCCAAAGGTGAGTCTCTTTAAGATCGGGAGTTTTTGTTTACCACTTGCATTACTTTCTTTTGAAATCTATTATTAAAATTTTCCTTATGTGGAAAGTATTTCTTTCTAATATTTTACTCTAGATGGAAAAGACAGAAGAAAAACATTACCTTGATTAAAAGCAACTAACTTCTTTACCCCCATGTCATTATTAAAATTAACTGTGCATGTCTCCTCAGGAACCTGATTCTCACTGGTCCTCTTGTTCTGCAGCCATGTCCAGAAGTTAGGACCCTTGCCAAATTTCCTGCATAATGTGAGAAACCCTTTGGTAGCTAAGACAGCCCTACATGGACTCCAAGGAAGAAACCAGCCGCTCCAGAAGGAATCCTGTGGTTTTGGTCTGCCATCCCTGACTTGACCCCATTTGTGTCCAAAGAAGCCCAGGGCCCTGTCCCACACTCGCCTCAGGGCACAGGAGAGGAACCAGGACAGGGACTTACTCCCCTAACATACCTGGAGAACTGTCATGATTTGTTTTCAGGAGTTGTTTGGTCCTCAACCCTGTCTGCAAATTAAAATCACCTGGAATGCTACTGGCAAATTCCTGTGGAATTCTTATCGATTGGTGCATGGAAGGATCTGGGAACTGGTGTTTTTCAAAGATCCCTGGGGGATTCTGATGTGCAGCCAGGGTCTTGGTTCACAGTAGGCTATAGTTTCCAAATTTTAGTTAGAATAAGAATTACAGGTGGTACGTGAGAGGCACACAGCATGGGCTCCCAGGACCTCACCCTGGAGCCCGCCTTGCTCCCAGATTCCCAGCTAGTAGATCTCAGGAGTCCGGGAAGCTCCTGGGTTAACCTACAGCTCCAGCAAGTCTGAGGCAGCCCCTGCAACCCACTCTGGGGGTGCAGGCACTCAGTACCCGCCATCTGGAAGTGTCTGGCATCCACTGCCCAGCTGCGAGGCCAGGACATTGTCCTAACAGCAGAAACACTGGGAAGAGACACTTGGTGAGGGCCCCTCAAACAAAGGCCCCAGCTGTCTGCAAGCACCAATTTGTCGTAGCATGCTGACAATGTGAAGGGGGGAGGAAAAAGCATGACTGTACACTGATGACCATATACAGAGCACAGCCCTCCTTTCCCACCATGGGATAAAAGCCCATCAGCCTTTAGGAAACACCCCATCCCCACCTCATCCCATTACACTGCATCCTGCTATGAAATATGAGCATCTTCAATTTCAATTGTAGATTTCAAAGAAGACTTACATGAGAATCCACACTTGAACTCCCACCACACATTGCAAACACTGTTTTCGATTCATTCAGCTTCAGTTCGTCTGGTTTTTATTCACTCAGCTTAAATTTTGTTAACAAACATGTTTTGACTTGGAGGCGCCTGGCTGGCTCAGTTGGCAGAAGTGTGGGACTCTAGATCTCGGAGTTGTGAGTTCAAGCCCCACGTTGGATGGAGAAACTACTTAAAATCTTTTTAATTCTTTTTAAATTTTACTTATTTATTCATGAAAGAGAGAGAGAGAGAGAGAGAGAGAGGCAGGCTCCATGAGGGGAGCCTGATGAGGGACCTGATCCTGGGTCTCCAGATCACGCCCCAGACCAAAGGCAGCGCTAAACTGCTGAGCCACCCAGGCTGCCAGAGAAAGTGCTTAAAATCTTAAACAAATGTTTTGGCTTGACTGACATAGTACACCGGAAATGGGTGTTTGTCACAATCCTGGATGAGGCTGCTGGCAGGCAGGTTGGCGCTGCTCTGGTACCCATGGTTTCATTTCAGAATACTTCCATAGGCGATCCTACTCATGAAGGACAAGCAAGTATTTCCTTATGTGAGGCAGGAGCGAGAACACAGCCTTCCCCACTGCTCTCACTCACTTTTCAAGGCTCTTGGATACCAGACAATCTAGAATGAGTCAGGTTGCCATATCTACTGAGACCAGAGGGCTTCCTACACCCTCCATGAATAGATCCACATGGAGACTTGAAGCATGGCACAAGAGTGGGTTATCTCTATGTCAACTGAATGTTCCAGAGAAGTTGGGGGATGGTGAGCAGTAATCAGGTGAGCCAGGGGTCCTCTATGATGAAGCCAAGTGGTGCTGGAGTTTAATAAGATCCAAGGGTTTAGACTAAACTATTCCCTGAATCTCCTACAGAAAGTCTCAGGAATCTTGGAACTGAGGTGGCCTGGGCTGCTGGTGGAGGACACAGTCTTCAAGATGGGTTGGCAGGGCCTAACAGCTATGGCTTTTTCCATGCCTCCGGCCCTGACCTGACCCACAGTGAGAAGTTCTAACCTAATTCTTGTCGTCACTGTACCTACAGCTACATGACGTCACACCCTCCCCCTTCTGTAGGACAGGCTGCTAAACTGGGGCTGCAGTGTCTGAAAGTAAGTGCTGCTATATCTGGAATTAATGACATTTCTAGGAAATCTGAACATGTGAAGAAATGACTAAATGTTCATTAGAATCCACTTCACCAGCTTGTTAGCTGCTGTCACTGACAGCCAGCACTAATAGCAACAAGACAAATCTCTACCATGTCCCTTTGGAATCTCACCGGCTGCAAGTTGTCTGCAATTTGTGGAAACAGTGTCAGAACTATAGGGAGAGGGAGGACTGGTCACATCTGCACACACTTGCCCGGGGTCACCTACATTCCACATGCTCTACTGTGTTTCACACAAGCTTATAATGTGTTTTGCTTAATTCTTGAGGCTGGCTCGGAGCTTAGATAAAGGAGGGGCAACCACTTTCAATCGGCCACCTGATGTGACCTGCCCTGCTGATTTGTGACGCCATCACTAAACTGCCTTCATTTGGTTAGGAAAGGATGTGTTTCGTTCTTTGTTCTCAACGTGTTATTCTTCACAGTCCCATCCTAAAAAGGAAAAGTGTGTCTTGGCAGCCCAGGTGGCTCAGCGGTTTAGCGCTGCCTTCAGCCCCGGGGCATGATCCTGGAGACCCGGGATCCAGTCAGTCAGGCTCCCTGCATGGAGCCTGCTTCTCCCTCTGCCTCTAGCTCTCTTGCTCTCTCGAACTCTCTCTCTCTATCTCATGAATAAGTAAATAAAATATTTTTTTTAAAGTGTGTCTTGCCAAATTCCCAGTGTGACTTGAGCTCCAAATGACAAGCTACCCGTTATTTGATTCTATCCACATGGAATTGTACTTCCATGGTTTCAATATCTGCATTTCAAGACTTCTATGAGCCATTAATAAGGTAGAAGACAGAACCTGACTAAATCACAGGTTTGTAAACAATTATAACAAAACAGAGGTACTTTAAAAGGACCTATGGCTTTGTGAAGCTCCGGGCTGGCTCCTTGGCTCAAACATTTTGTGGTACTTTGACCTGTATTTGCCTACCTGATGAGGGACATTGCTCAGAGTTGACAGGAAGTTTCTTCTTCCAGTCCTGGGAAGATGTGTTGTGTGTACACACACAGGATGGAGAACTGAGAATATTTAGTGGGTAACTGAGCAGCGCTGACCTGCCTGCCAAAAAGGCATCTATTTTCAAAAAATATCTATGTTTCACACAAAAGTATTCTGATTCTACTAGGTTATGGCATGAATGTACACACCCTAGAGTAGGTCTAAATTTAAACTGGGAGCTCTCTCCTCAATCCTGTAAAGGTTGAAAGTACCATGTGAGTGGGGTACTGATACTGACAAGGAAGTCTATCCCCTGGAACCTCTAAGAAAATGGTCACCTAGCAGAGCTGCCACCATTCACACATGACATTTAATGGAAAAAAGATTTCACAAAAGGATACTTTCCTTACTATGCAATGTACCCTGGTAATTCTCACTTTGTTCTTTCCCATTAAAAAAAAAATACATTTGTTTTCAAGTAAACCTTACACTCAACGTGGGGCTCAAGCTCACAACCCCAAGATAAAGAGCCACATGTTCTACTGACTGAGCCAGCCCGGCACCCCTCAATCCCATTTTTGAAAATGCTGGTCACATCATATGTTGATTAGCATTATACTAACTACCTGACACACTAATGGACTGTGATCTACCATTGGAAAGATGCTACAATAGAAACATGAAAGTGTCCTCAAGCTGAAGACTCTAACAGAAAGCCACAAAGAGTGTTTAGGAGTTTGGGACTATTGTGGTCCAGAACATTCCCCCAGAATATACTCCTCAGTGGTGGCCTACAGCTTGTGGTCTGGGAAGCAGGGCTATCTAGATGCACTGGGATAGCAGCACCCTGGGCTCACAAAATGGGGAGGAGGGGAGGAGAAGGCCTTGCATTCTTTTCCCCTTAGGCACAGCCTGTTTAGGAACAAGCCGCCATGCCTAGCTCATAGTGGAGGCTCAGAGCTCTGTAGTCCAGGAGAGCTCCCATCCTCGAGGTGAAACTCAAATGTTACTTTCGTGAAAGTTTTCCTCTTTTCCTCTTGTTAACACCTACTGCAGTTGCTCCACACCTTGTTTTGTGTTGCATAACACCTTATAAACTGTGGACCAGTTACGCTTTGGCTTTATGTCCTTTATTGACTGTAATAGCTTGAGGACTGTTACAATGTCTTACTCATGTCTGTGTCCCTGACCCAGCACAGTATCTTGTACATAATGGGTGCTCAACTGATGTTTGGTACATATCCAAGCAGGCCAGAGAAAGGTTTTGTCTCATACCTGGAAGCGGAAACCGATCTATCTTTGAGAAAATGTCACTAAAATTCTGCAGTCTCACTTATCCAGCATTGGCACTTCTTACCCTCTGTCTGTGCATCCATTCCTCCATCCATCCATCCATCCATCCACCCAACTTTGAGTCTACTGTATTCCTATGCTAATCACTGGTTACTAAGATGGGCTAGAGAGTCCCTGTCTCTAAAGTGCGTCTAGTTGCCTCACGCCCAGTCTAGTGGGGCAGAAGACAAGGTAGAGAGTGATGACAACACAGTATGAGAAGTGCTAGGAGGAGGGGTGGCTAAATTCAGTTTCCTGGCTTATCGAAATCCGCTCTCTTGCCATTTATTTTGTCTGCTTCTCTCCAACTTCCTAAGCTCTTCCTCACCAACAAAGATCTTAAGCTTTATTTTTTTATTTTTTATTTTTTTCAAATTATTATTTTTTTTAAATTTATTTATTCATGATAGAGAGAGAGAGGCAGAGACACAGGCAGAGGGAGAAGCAGGCCCCATGCAGGGAGCCCGACATGGGACACGATCCGGGGACTCCAGGATCTCCTTGGGCCAAAGGCAGGTGCTAAACAACGGCTGAGCCACCCAGGGATCCCAGATCTTAAGCTTTATATCCTATAGTTTATAATTATAAAAAAAATAGCTGTGTAAAAAATGTGAAATTGTTCCACTACTCAATATGTTTTTTTCCAAGCGTTCATGGAGATCTAAAGTTAAGGTGATAAAATGGGAATTACAACAGAGTGTGAACAGCAAACACTTTAAGCTGAATAACTTCACTTTACAGCTGAGGTCGTCCCATGATTACAAGTTTGGACACGCTCTGGCCCTACCTGCTTATCCTTCTCTACACTCCTCTTTTCCCTGCTGTCCTCCAGCCACAGTGACCCCTACCCTCCCTCTGCTTAGTACTCTCCCTCCATCCCTTTGCGTGTGGGAGAGGGTGGAGCACAGCCTAAAATCTCAGCAGAAACGTCTTCCTGACCAGTCTGTTTAAAGGCAGTTGCCCACCATTATTTTCTCTGAGAAGCCTGATCTGACCACAGCGTGTAATTATTTCATTTGATTACTTGTCTCTCTCACTCTATGAGCTCTGCCGACTGTTCTGTTCACCAGTTTAGCTGAGAAACCCACATGGTACTGGCACCTGGTAGATACTTCATAGATATATATTTTTGAATACATGAATGTTAGGGCAGCTCACAGAAGGCACCTGCTTGGGAAGGGAGGACGCCCTTCTCTAGCTGGGGAAAGGCCCTGAAGCACCCAGCAGTGGAACAACAGTGCCACCAAGCGAGGAGACGTCATTACTGGAGACATCTGTTCTTTTCCTGAAATCTGCATCAGAGGTCTGTTCCTGGCATTTAAAGGTGAATTGTAATCCACTAAGCTTGTTTCTTTATTTCCTTTAAAAAAAAAAAAAAGAAAGAAAGAAAGAAAAAAAAAAAAAAACGAAACACGGAACTGTCCTCAAACATGTCCCACTTCACCCCCTGCATGGGGTGGGGCATTTGAAGGCTTGTGGAGACTAGCTAGGAGGACTTTGGGAGTTGCTATGGTAACTTTCCCCTTTTTTTGGCTAATCATTTGGAAACCTTACATTTTCAAATCTGCATGCTTTGAAAAGATCTGCTTGCATCCACTTTGTTTTTCAAGCTTTGCTTTGATTTACTGTATTTAATTTGCTTCACCTTCTAATTTGTTAAATGACATGTTATTAAAATTCCCCAAGGAGTCAGCAGAAATCTGCCCTGCTGAGAGACATAACTGCATTCTGGAAGCATCGGTGATTCACATCTGAGCACAGTTTGGAAAACCCATTAGGTTATCAATGCTGAGATGTTGTGGGCAGAACCAGCACTGGCCAGGAAGCTGCAGCAGGCAGCTCAAGTTTGGGGGTGATCCTGGACAAGGCTGCTTCACCTCTTCATTCCCTATACCCAGCAGCGCCTCTGCTGCTGTGCCCTCTGCTATTGCTGGTCCTCTGCGCGAGGAAAGTGACCCTGATTGCTCATTGCACCTGCTTGTTTTCTCTCATTAGTCACCCCGACAAGGCAGGAAAACAGAATGTTCCATGCTCAATTAGAATGACGCGAAAATGCATCCCCGAGGTCTGTCCATCACAGATATGAGACAAACATAAGCAACAGAACATGCCATTAGGCAGTAATGGCCAGAGCGGCGCCTCAGTCTCAGGACTGGGGGAAATGAGGCTGATTTACGGAGGCCACGCAGCACAGGATGGCGTGTGAAGTGCTCAGTAAAGGAAATGCAGGCAAACAATAGTCACAAAAAGGTCCTAGTATTGCTGGAGGTATAAGAGCTTCTAGGAGAAAGGCAAAGGTAAAAAAAATAATAATAAATATATATATTTTTTTATGCATTGTGAGAAAAATAAATCCCAGCACCCTCTTAAACATTATGAAACAGCTTTAGGGTCCATCTTGTCCTTCAAGTAAAAAGGGAGGCAATTTCTCTCTGCAAACACCAAAGCCCCAGTGTCCTTTCCGTCAAGTGGTGAATGTGCTTCTACTACCTTCCCATTTTATTTTTTAACATAATATGTGGTAGTCATTTTATCTGATTGCATGTTCCTTATAAAAAGCAAGAAATCAAATAACACAGAACTGTAAATGGAAAAAGTGAAGGCTCTCTCTACTTTTCCTCTTTCCACTCACCTCTCCAGAGGGGGTTCCTCTTGGGTTAGTTTGTGAGTACTTTTCCATATGTATAAATGTGTCAGTACATGGGGATATTCTAGGTGTACAATTTGGCTTTAGGGACTCAATGATTCCCTGTGCCATTTCTGGAGCGCAGCTTTTCTTGTTGCTCTTACTGGGGTCCAGTCTGAGTCTCAGGCACAGGCCCCCTTCTTTGGGTGCTGCTTTGGTCCACCCCCCAGAATCTGGCTCTCCCAACGCCCTGTCACTTCATGCCAATCTCCCGGCACATCATGCTGATCTGTGCATCCTGGACATGCTGTCTGGAGTTTTGTGCATGCCTTTCTGCTACCTTCCAGGTTTTTTTTTTCTCTGTTACTGACCACTATGCTCCCCAGAACCACCTGGACAAAGTTCCCCTGCCTTCTTTATTTTCAGAGTCACAAGAGTCTCACAGCAGCTTCCACGGTATCTGCCTATCTTCCGGTATGATACAAAATTCCAGCCATCTTCCCTAGGGTGTTTATATGGACCCTACACCACCTGATCTCTCTTCTCACCAACTTTATCTTTCTGCCTTAACATCTTTCATCACTAGGGTTTCCCAGATTTGGATAAACAGAGTGCACATCCCTCCCGCACACTACTTAACCTGGTTAGCATTTTGCATAACAGTCACTTTGCTTAATAATAAAATGACAGGGGTGGGGGATGTATCTTCATTATAAAGCTTGTCCCAGTGGCTTCACAATCAAATCATTTTGCCATTTGCTGCTAAGTAGAATTGTGATCTCAGATGGCTTTTACACCTACCTCCCCATCCCCCATGTACCCTTTGCAGCCTCCCCACCTTTTACCTATAATTCCTTTCACATTGATTGAGAAAGTATTCATTCAGGGCATAACCCTGTGATAGGCACTGTGAAGGATATGAAAAAGCCATGAGGCCAACTCTTTTAAAAAGGTGTTAATTGGATTTTTCCCATATAAAACCCCCCATAGCATTTTATTTCCTAACTCTGCTTTGCACAGTCAACTTCATTTGCCCACTTAATGCAATTTGCTTCTCATGATAAGATTCTATTAAGTGATTATTAAGACATTCTGAGTTACTTCAGCCAAGCACATCTATAATCATTACCTACCTCCTGGGGGTGATGCGGGGTATAATTAGTTAAAGCTCACAGTTACCTCCCAGAATCTGGAGCTGCAAACAGAGACCATGTCCACACAGCCAAGCCTGGAGCCCTGAACTTAGTCTAGTAGCAGGACCAACACAGCCTGTTCACATTTGCATAAATCACATAGATCCAGGTTATGTGACAGTCAATGACTGATCTGTGGAAACAGCATACTAGATGTCAGCTATCTCTGTTACATCCCTAAGGCTTGATTTATTTTGGTTACTAAGATATTATAAATAAGTCCTAAAGTTACTACTAATAAAGCACTGGACCAGAATCTAAGGCTAAGATGTTAAGAAAGAAAGTCACTACCCTTGAGGAATTCGTAATTAGTAAACAACACAAATGGTAATCAACACTTCTGGCAAACGTTCACATTTACTCAGAAGCCTAGCTGGTTTTCCAAGGGAGTAAGAGGCGAGGAGTGAGGGAGGAAGAGGAAGAATTTGCCTCTGAGTGGTTTAAATACATCACTGATGAAAGTACTTGAGTCAAATACCAAAGGCCCCAGGGCTCCTGGGGTCTGTTCTCTCTTGGCATCTAGGTTTTCAGTCCAGAAGATTATAAGTATTTAATTTTGATGTGTGTGTGTATGTGTGTGTGTGTGGACTGCTTCAGTAGGCAAGCAGACCACGATGGGAATGGACATGGGTGACATTCCTATAATAAGGGACCGGCTCTGAAAGCGGCAGCACGAATTCATGGAGCAATGCATTGCAGGGATGTTCTGTGTGAGGGCAAAGAGCTCCACAAACTCCAGCAGCTCCTCACTGTTTCTTTGCTTCACAGCACAACACAATCATTGATTTCTAGGACGACCTCAACACACTAAGCGAAGGTTACAATTTGGCTGCGCAGGAGGGGAATAAGCCACACAGGGGGATCTTCACCAAAACATGTTTCTAGAAACTTAAATCAGTTCTGAAAATGATTAAAACCAGTTTTTGAATTAATTCTTCTGTAATAAGATGCAGGAGGGCAAACTGGAGTTCGACATAAAGGAGTGTTCTCTCCAAATTTTTTAGCTGCCTTTAAAATGGATTTGGGGACTCGGAGAGGTGAGGAGCATCCTAGGGCTTAGAGGCTGAAGCTAAGTGGGGACCGCAGCTTACGGAAGGCTGCCATGCTGTCGGCGCACGTTGGCCTGCTGCACCTTTCATACAGCCTGACAGCTATAAATGGTTTTTCCATTTTAACATGTAATTTGTAAAAGGTCCAAAGGTCTGTTAGCTTGCCAGTGAGAACCGTTGCTAAATTTTGCTTCTTGACTTGACAAGCCGAAAATGCTTCCTAGCTGGTCCTCTACAGGCAAAGCGTTTGGACCCTGCCCTGCCCGGAGGGACTGACGCTTCCCCGGTGCTGAGGTGCTGGGATCTGGAGCATACCTGTTTTCTGAGGAGGCCTCAATCCAAGCGGCCCATAGCAAAAGTCTCTACTGTGGAGTAGAGGGTCTCTGCAGGAGACACAGACTGTTGCCAGGACCAACCGTGGATCTGGTACCAAAGAATGTGTGTCAGGATATGCCAATACTGCATTTCCTCCTCCTGCTCTCCTCTTTCTGGCAACAGATACTTTCAGATTTTGTTTGTTGGCTGGGTAGAACAGCAACTCAACAAGCTCCAGAGCTCCTGAGGCAAACCTCAGGAAATCGGATGCATCAGAAATAGCAGTAACGGATCCTAGACTTCCCCTGACCTCAGCACCAATGGGATATTCCCCAGGGCATCCCACATACAAGGGCCGAGGGTCCCTGGACCACCCTGAAGGGTTCCCCCAGGGAAGGAAGGATGGAGAAGCCAAAACCAGCGAACATGTTATTTTTACTCTAGAAGAGAAATACCCTTTAGAAAACAAAAGTGTTCAAATTCCTCTTATTTTTTTCCTTTAAAAAAAAAACAAAAAACTTAGATGCCATCTCCACCTGTTCTGTCTTTGCTAAGGGATTAGCAGCCCTTGAAAGGCTCTGGTCTCCAAGCATGCTGGGGGCAAGAAGAAAAGGGCTCATCTTGTGACTATTGCAGGTGTGAGGTGGCAGCTTCAGTAAGTTGGTAAGATCCCCGCTCCCAGGAGGAGGAGAAACAAAGGGGAAGAACACCTGACACAATCCAGCTAATCTTAGCTTAAGGTAAGAAATTCCATGCTCACAGTTTACGCCAAGAAAACATCAGTCTTCAGGGGATTTTATCACCTCCAGGGACAAATACGTGTTTCAAGTCAGCTTTTAAAATGTGCCTGAATCTATGTACGTTCCTTAGCATCATTGTGCCTAGACAATGGCAGGTCATTCGGGCCCTATAGCATGCAGTCTGTGACATTTAAAATCACACATCATAAGTATTTTTAATTGCCTCAAGCAGCTGCACATGCGCACACGCATGCGTACACACACACACACACACACACCCCAGCTCAGTGCTCTGTGATTTCTACCACTGCCACCTCCTCCTCTGCTGTATGTCAGATTACAGGGGCACAGATGCAAACTTTATTGTACAAAAAGGGCGACACTAATGTCACCAGCCCTGCATGGATTTTCCAGGTCTTTCATTTCAGAAGCCCTAAGTGCAAAAGAGTCATTGTTATGCCACACTGAACTATACATTAATTTTGTGGCCCAAGTCACTCCTGGAAATACAGTTTTCACCCACTGTGGGTGGTTCCATTGTGACTATTTTCATAAGCATCTGCGAGAGAGGCTAGAAATACTAAAAGATCTTTGAGAGAAATTGTGGTCGGGGACCTACAAATAGCTTCACTTGAGTGTCCAAGCTTTCCTGGTCCCTGCCCCCCCTTTTCTTCTTTGTCTTCTTTTCTCTCTCACAATCTCACGCCCTCCCCCCACCCTGCCCCGAGAATGGACTTGGACCATATATGTGATGAGAGGCAATCTGGATGAGCACATTTCCTCTGTCACAAAATCATGTCTTCTATCCAAGCCACTCTCCTCCATTCCCCTCCTTCCTGAGGTCCTGCTTCCCGATTAGAATTCAGCTCAGAGGGAAGAGGTGGCACGCAGCAGATGGCTGCGGGCAGTACCTTCACGCAGCCTGGACGCCCACTCCTCAGCAGAAAGAGCCAGGGAGCACCATATGCTGGAGCTGCTAACATTGCCAGCAGAAGGGAAGCTTTGTTCTTTTGTTGGGTTTGTTTTGAAAGGGGAACATAAATAATACACACCCACTACTCCTTCCCTTGCGATCTGGGCAGAGCTTATTGGCAGTCCTTGCTGTGGCTGTGGCTCCGAGTGCCTAAATGGCTCCCTGAACACGGCTGGGCACAAGTGCTGGCCTTGACCACCAGATGGATTAAGTCTGATTAATTGCCAACAATAAATAGTACTTCTATTGCTTTTCTTATATTTAATCGGTGAATCAGCTTTTTGCTGAGACAATCATGTTCCCCTATAAAAACTAAGATCTTTGTTTTCACACAACCCAAAAAGCTTCTCACAAAGTCAGTTGGAACAATGGCCATCCCCACCACCTTGACCAGTGTGTGTGTGTGTGTGTGTGTGTGTGTGTGTGTGTGTGGAGAGGGGAGAATGAGGTGTGAAGGCATGAGGGAGTGGGGAAGAGGGGAGGGCTGACATGAGAGGGTAGGGAGGGATGGAGGAAGGGGAGGTCTGAATGACTGCTTTTGGGCTAAATTCTTGATAGCTTAAAATGTTTTGGAAATGAGGGGTTTTGGGGTTTTTTTTGAAAGTTTATTTTTTTTAGTAACCTCTATCCCCAATGTGGGGCTCAAACCCACAACCTGAGATCAAGAGTCAAATGTTCTTCCAACTGAGCCAGCCAGGTACCCTTGGAAATACGTTTTATATGTATTTATGTGTACTTGTATTTATGTGCATACATATACAAAAAGGATCTAAAATAGTCTAGCCAAGGTATTAAAAGTGTTTAATATGATTTATTGCTAGTCTCCATTTTATGTTTTTCTTGTGTTACTTTTGTTATTAGAAAAAACAATTAGCTTCACGTTGAAAAGGAAAGACAACATGTAACGTTAAACAAACCCAAACAATATCAACCACCATCATTAGAGTAACTACTACTTAAAAGGAAACTTCAAGTTGGTGCCATGTGTCAGACACTGTTCTGATTATCTTATATATATTACTTCATGTAATTCTCATGACCATGTTCTTAAGTAGGAACTATTGCTAACACCTTTTATGGAAAGGAAACCCACCAAAGCAAATTATTTATGTTCTAAAACAGCATGCATAATGCAAAGATAAACAAATGAACACAATGCACAATTTATAACACTTTCTTGACAGTAGCGTGTAGCTGACAACTAGGCCCTGAAGGTACCAGCACCATAATGAAGTCCACCTGAGTCATAGACAATGCCAGCCTCACTGGGTTTGAAAGGAATAAATGAGATATGGAAGCCAGTACAGTCCTGGCTCTGAGCTGGGACTTAATAAGTGAAAGTCAACCATCAGTCCCGTCTTCCCTACCACAGATATGTCCTGGGTCCTTTGGGGTGAATGGGACATCTTAGGCCTGAGCTGCAGCATCTGGAAACAGGAAGAAACTCCATCAACAGTAACGACAAAGTGACCAGTCTGAGACCCAAGTCCAGGCCAGGCCCACGGTGGGTGTTTTATCATGGTTACCTCATTCTGGTGCTCTGTCTACTGCAGTGCTAATTTGTATTGACCCCATTGCCAATACAGTGACAGCAACCGGGATTTATGCAAACACTGTGAGACAAGACTGTCAAGTGCCTTCTGAAGTACAATCGCCCCCTAAAAATCATGTTCCATGCCACTATAGTGTAAAATGGATTTTATTTGGAAAAAAAATGTTTCTTTCAAAGTCAGTAATCTATATATGGTTGTCACCTCCATTAACAACTATTTGCAGAAAGTTCATGGATCATGTACTCAGTGAATAGGAGAGACAGCTCCAAGTTTTTATAGATGATAGAGAGGTCAGGAGACCAAGTTAATCCTGACTCTGCCACTCACCAACTGGGTCAAATAGGGCTTCAGTCCCTCCATCATACCACGGCAGAGGTGGCTGTGTATGGCTGCTTCTAGTTCTAACATTTTGTGAGCCTGAGCTAACAAAGCCTTTGGAAACAAAGGGGCAGCAGAGCTTTCCCTGGAGGCAGGGGCGTGTAAGGAGTGTACACCCCATGGATTCATAAAGCCCAAGCTCTGGAATGCTGTCTGCATGTTATTCAGAATAGACTTCTTAGAAGGGATGAGTATGAACTGGGTATGGGGGAATGAAGGAAAGACAACATTTGTCCAGGTAGAAGGTGGTTAGAGAGAGGAGCTTCAGAACAGGCTTTCCTGCTTGTAAGAGAGTGAGATCTGCTCAACTGGGGCAGAATGTGCAGTATGGGTGTATAACAAGAGGAATAACCTACAGTGAATTAGTTCAACAAACATCTGTGGGGCATCTGCTGTAGGAGGGGAATAGGCTGGTACTGGGAGGACAGAGGGCTTCTCCCTGTCCCTGCCCTCAGGGAGATTCCAGTCTAGTGGGTGAGTAGAACAGGTCACTAGAGGCCTCCAGACTTGTGGGAGAATGAGAGCAGGAGAGGCTCTCCCATGACTCAGGAAGAGGCATCTAGTATCAATATCATCAATCCAGAAATGAGCTGACCATAAGGCTTTGTACTGTCAGCAGAGAAGAAGGGAGCTGAAGGGATTACATCCTTCCCTTTAAGATATTTGATTCCCGGGATGCCTGGGTGGTTCAGTGGTTGAGCATCTGCCTTTGGCTCAGGGCGTGATCCTGAAGTCCCTGGATCAAGTCCCACATCAAGTCCCACACGGAGCCTGCTTCTCCCTCTGCCCGTGTCTCTGCCTTTCTGTCTCTCATGAATAAATAAAATATTTTTAAAAAAAGATATTTGATTCCCTGATTTCCTTGTCTGGGTCCACCCTATACAACGCTTCCTGCATGCTTCCAGAAGAGTTACCTTTCTAAAACATAGGTAGCTTTGGGTGACTCTTCACAAACATTATTAGTTCTCCACTTGCTATAGCAAACTCCTAGTATGGCATTCAACGCTCTTCCCAGAAGGACTTCAGCCAGTTTTCTTAGTCATAATCCTACCCCATTCTTATGTGACCTGGAATGTGCTAGGAGCATTTTTATCATCTTGGCTGTTCATGCTCTTGCCCGTTTCTTGTGGTCTCTATAACCTCTTTCCCCTTAAAGGGACAACTGAATTCTCTTTCCTGGGAGGATTTCCCCTTAGGAATTCGTTAGCTCAACAAAACATCCCTTATATTCCTTTTGTCCCAGTGCCTAGCACACTGCTCTAGACATGTAGGCATTCTACTGAGCTAAAATCCTCAGACTCTAAAGGAATTTTGAATGAACTTCCTGGGACTAATTTGCAGACTAGAGTTTCATCTTGCATGGCAAACCTTGCCCCCTGACCCTGCAGAGAAGGATTTTGATGCAACATTTTGGTCTAGCAGGGAAAGTTTGGTGGTTGATTACTGATGTCTGCCACTGTCACAGGAAGGGGGTGTCAGCATGCATGCCATTTAAAAAAATTATTTCACTAGAAGCTTCCAAAAGGCACATACTTCTTATTCTTGTTAATATAACATAATCCTGGTCATTTATAATTTTTTTGGTCATATAATAGGTTCTTGGTTGTTATGAGCCAGCTTTTCAGCTGTTGCCCTTCCAACGGACTTTGTCTACATTTGGCCCATAGATTTGTGGAGGCTTCCACTTGCATAAAAGTTCAATTATCCATAGCTCTGGCTAAATAATGAGAAAAAGGATCTTAAAAACAAAGTGTAGCTAGATTAAATATCTTCCACTGGTATTTGGAATTATGAAGGCATTATTATTATTTGAAATCTTAGTTTTTAATGTTCTAGGCCTCAAATGCTGCTGGTTATCTGCATAGCTAATCCTGCCTAATGCTGTCTTCTACATTCAATTAATAATGTGTTCTGGATGTTTAACAATGAAGCACAGTCTGACTTTCATCTAGCAATTCAGAGAGCTAAACGCTCTTGCCATAAAGCAGGTATACTTCTTCCCATCCTTATCTGACTGGGTGCCCACAGCAGGGGAATTTGTGCCAGAAGCTGGAGAAAAGTCCCCCGTCTTTGTTCAGACACTTTCTAATGAGGCATCTAACCTGAGTCAGGCAGTCCATGTGGTGCCCTGTGATCACAGTCAACTCAGGTAAAACAAGGAAAACTTCAGAATTAATGCTGAAAGCAGGTTTTATGCACCTTGGGTATTTTTCCCCTCACTTTCTCCACAGGCTCTGAAAGTGATTATATTCCCAAACAGGGAACAATCACTGCAAAGGAATGCAATCCTTGTAAAGCCCAAGGGCACACAGCTTTCTCTAGCCACAAACAGGTCTCACAACGCAGAGAGGCCACCTGGGATGTCTCCACTGCCAAGGGACAGGGGAGGGAACCAGAACACAACCAGGATGCCAACACACCGCTGGAGGGGAGGCGGCTGCCATTTGAACTAATGCTTTTGAAAATCTCCTGCTGGCGAGAAACAGGGAAGTGCTAATGGATGTAATGAACCAAGACTCCCAGGAAGCCAGAGTGAGAGAGAGCAAGCAGTCCCATCAGCTGAGTCCTTTAAAACTAGAGCAACAAAAACACTCTGGAAGAGAAACACACTGGGGCACTTCAGTGTGACCCTGGAAATGGGCAGGAGCCCCCAAATCAAGGGGCTAGTCATCAGCCCTTTAGCTCTAAAAGAAGTTATTTTGTGTATTTCTAACACAAAGACTCCAAACAGGAGTCTCCCACATGCTTTGGGAAAGGGTCTGGGATGTGGAGCAGAGTTTACAAATGTAGATGGCAGTAGAGGGGAGCACAGAGGGCACAGGGCAGCTGAGGCTGTGTCCTCACACAAACCCCCCACCCCCGCCCTGCCTATGTTCACTGCACTTTGACCATCCCATCCTTGTCTACAGACATTCACCTGGCCCCCTGCTTCCACCTTTGCCCCTGTATTGGTTTCCTATAGCTGCTGCAACAAACTACACAAACCGAGTGGCTTAATGTGTCTGTACACATTTGTTCTCTTACAGTTCTGGAGATCAGAAGTCCAAAACAGGTCTTATTTGGCTAAAATCAAGATGTCAGCAAGGCTGTGTCTCTAAGGGAGAATCCATTTCCATGTCTTGCAGCTCCTGGAAGCTGCCTCTGTTCTGTGACTCATCGCCCCTTCTTCCATCTTCAAAGACAGCAGTACAGCATCTTGAAATCTCTCTCTGAGCCTCCTTCCCTCCCCCACCAGCTTTTTCCTTATAAGGACCCTGGCGATTATATTGAACCCACCTGAATAATCCAAGCTATCTCCCTATCTTTAGGTCCTTACCATAATCACATCACCGAGTCCTTTTGTCAGTTAAGGTAACATGGACACAGGTTCCCGGACGTGGGACTGGGTATGTCTGGGGGGCCATTCTTCTGTCTACCACATTCCCCTCCAGTCTCACCTCAGCAGTCAGGACAGAACAAGCACCAGGGTGAGGGTGAGCCAGATGGGACCGGGGGATGGCATAGCTGGCCTTTACCAGTTGGACTGTGTGGTTAGCAGCTCTTTATGCCAGCACTTTTCCCACTGGTCCCATCTAGCTCACGTCCCCCCTGACTCCTGAGCTGCAGTTCCTGGAATGGCCTGGCACCTCTGCCACATTCTGAGTGGAGAATTCACAAGGAGCTTGGACCCCCTGCCTATACCCTTGAGCCCAGACCTCCTGAGGCTCTTCTCTGTTAACATGCTTCAAGCTTGGCTCCTCACCTGGGGCTTGGCAGATATAGAGTTAATACATTCTTTTTCCCACCCACTCTCCCTTACCCACTTGCTAGAAGAAGCCCTTGAATCACCATGACACTGAAGGGGCATTTGAGTGCCAGCATACCTTGTTGGAAATTAAAATGCATTTTCCAATGAGAGCATTAAAAATCCTGGGGGGATGTCACTGAAATTGTACTATGCTCAAGGTACACTACATACTAAACCAGTTTGCTGGGTGGTGGAGATCTGCCCTTCACTTTAAACTTCATTTCAGGGGCAAAACTTCTGCTGAATGGCAGACATTTATCAGCCCTCCCTGCCTGCCTGGTGTTTTTCCAGCAGCTGCGCTGGATTTGCTGTGTCACTGCACTGCCTGGTCCACACACATGTCTCCACCATAGCTCTGCTTGGTGGCTCCCTTCTCGGGGTTTTTATTATTTCAACAGCCACTTCCATTCCATCACTATGCTGGTGAGACTCTGCACATGCCTCTCCCCTTATAGAAAGAATTTACAACATCCAACCTCCGTGGAAGGCTAACAGGAAGTAGGGAAATACAATTAGTGGGCAAAGTTGTTAAACTTGATGCAGTCTTGTATTGTAGAGCAGGTGAGGGAAATATCCAGTGGTGACTGAGTCTGGGCTCCAGAGGAGACCTTCCTGAATTTTAATCCCAATTCTGACACTTCCAACTGTGTGGCTGGGGCAAGGATAAGCAAAAACTCCCCACGTCTCCGCTTCTTTGTCTGTACAAGGGAGATGAGAGCACACGTCCGGCCCCATCTTCCTTGTCTGCCTCCCACCAGAAGCAGAGTATAATGGATTCGTGTTTTCTCATCCCTCTCTGTAGCTGGAGATGACACACTTCTCGCCAATGGGCTGAGAGTGGAAGTCTCTTGGGGAAATACTTTTCTCTATAATAAAAGATGGGAGAAGATTCCTCTTTCTCTTATTTTCCTCTTTCTGCTTTGGATGCTGTCATATGAGAACGTGATGTTTAGGGCTGCCATAACCACATCACCAGGGAAAGCCAGGAGAACAGAGAGATGCTCACCTGTCACCCTGGCACCACTGAGCTGCTCAGCTCCTCTGAAACTTCTCTCCTCTCTGCTGATGAGATGATTAAATAATTCTAAGATTTAGGACAGTGATAGCTGAGTATTAGGATTCTTGTGACTTAAGACATTCTGATAACAAATGTCTGTCTCAGGAAAATCACTGCAAGGATTAACTGAGATAGTGCATGTCAAGTGCCTAGCACAAAGCTATCATTCCATAAACAGTAACTTATAATAATCAATACATGGGGCAAATAAGGATCTACAGCTATTTGCTTTTTAACTTCCTATTTTCAAGATTAATAACTCACCAGTTTATGCCTGTGCTGAGAAATAAAGCAAAGTTTCAAAGGCTCTCCCACATTTGTCGAGTGGCTTATATTCTTATTTGGGCTTCTGGAATAGATGTTCCTCAAGGACAGGGAATGTGTCTTATTCATCAGTAAGCTCCATGCCTGGCACATAGAATGCCCTAAGTGGATGTTCTTGGGCAGAAGGATGGATGGATGGATGGATGGATGGATGGATAGACAGACAGACAAGTGGCAATGCCAGAGTCTTTGCAGAACACCCTCTTATCCATCATCAGGCCTGGTAGCCTTTTTGTCTGTATAACACCAAAACCTGAGCATCAGAATCAGACACTTATGGGAATCTGGCATTTTTAATTTTAAAACTCTAACCAATGATGTTTTACTCTAACCAGAGAGGTTTCTTTCTACCTGAGCTAAGAATACAATTGAGTATTCTCCTGGCCCAGCATGAGCCAACCTGTCTTTTGCTTTGATGGAACATCTAAATATGCCATAAGCCCCTTATATAATATGGCGCTTTTTTTTCCCCCAAAGGGAAGAGATGACTTGCACAGAAGAGTTTAAGAAATTTGCTTCCTGCAAAGAAAAAAAATGATCATTTTTATTATACCCACAGGACCGCCCCCCCCTCAAAAAAACTGTTCATAATAATGGACTTCTGTTGGGGCTTCTAGCCAAGATTATCTGATGTCTATGGCTGTAGTGATTGTCTCATTTGCTAAACAGATGCTAAATTTGGGAATAGATGTTGAAGCAAGGATTCAGGAACAATGCAAGATACTCATACCATGCTTCTGATCATTAGCCCAGAAAATATCACGTGTTCTCCAGGATAGCCTGAAATCCCTCATCTATGCAAATGGTTCAGGATATGTGTGCATGTGTGTATGTGTGCGTGTGTGTGTGCATGCATGCACACGTGAAAGCATGCTTCTAGTCCATTATTACCTGCAAGCTTTCTTCCTTACGTGTTGAAATTCTGCAGATGAAGATTACCAAAGTGATTACGTTCTCTTGCCATTACATTATGATAGCCAGCATCAATCACCAGTTTTACTCTAGCTCATGTCTTTCCAGTTAGGAATTTCTATTGGCTGCTAATAACAGACCAGAAATAATGTTTAATAAATGTGCTGTTTGGAGATAGGTGGTCTAGGCGTGGTTTGGGGGTTCTGCAGTGTCAGCAGGAACTGAAGCTCTTATATCTTTCTGTTTTAGCATGTCATTTCCACTCTGAGGCTGCCTTGTATTTCAAGTTTGGTCACAATGACTCTAGCCTTTCCTGATAAGCAGAAAGAAGAAAAGAAGAGAAAAAGAGCACATTTCAATTTTTCCTCTTCAAGACATCTTCCTGGAAGTTCCACCTAATAGCATCCATTTATATTTTATTGGCCAGAAGTTAGTCATTTGGGTATAACTCTCTGCAAGGGAAGCTGGGAAATGTAGTCTTTTGGCTGGTATGTTGCCACCATGCCTACAACTTGAGCTCTTTACTAGGAAAGTAGGGGAGGATGTATGTAGAATAGAAACGGTTAAGTATATGCCTTACCCCATCTTTACTCTGCTTGTGCTCTTTCACTCCCAAGATCTACCTGAGCTCTCACCTTTGATATGTTTTGGGTTTTGGTCATCCCTTAAATCAGTGTTTACTTTTTAATGTTTATTATCTATTCCCTGTGTAGATAGGCCACTTGTGGTGTTATTAGTGATGTATTTTAACCAGAACACACTGAGCTACTCCATCTAGCTAGGTGGTACTCTCGTTTTACACAGAAACCTATTGCTTCCAGGGTAACCTGCTATTATTGCCAACACCACCAAAGATACAGGTACAGAAAGAGGCAAACAACCAATTAATTGAGGCTTTACCATGTCCTGTTCGACCCTTCCAATTAATTGCCCTAAGAGGGAAGTGAAATTAATTTTCATTTTATAGATGAGGAAATCAAGGATCAGAGAGGTTAAGTAAGTTACACAAGATGACACAGCTGTGAGAATTTAAACACAGATCATCAAATTTTTCTTTCCTGCTGTATATTTAAGTAACTTCTATACTGTCTCCCCAAAATGAAACTGGGCCCAAAGTAGAGCCCACAGATGTGAGGGCTCTGCCCCAGAACACTCCAACCCTAGCTTGGCTGAGGTCACTGGTTTCAGAGGCTGCTCTTGGCCCCTGACCAATCTGCACGATGGAAGCAGAAGGAGCAATGGAAAAATTGACTACTGGTCTGGTCCTCAACCTCAGTGCCAACTTCTTTGCCATAGTGGCACATGTAAAAAAAATAATAATATTTGTACAGCACAGGGTAACAGAGGCTGAGGGGTCCATGTTTTGTCTCCCCCCCCCCCCCCCCCAGCCTTTTCTCCTGCTGTTCTCTCTGCCAGGAGCATGAATATCCTTTTTCTGTTCTGGGCTCTAATCTAAGATCCACATAGCATTTAGTTGGCCTGACTTCCAGTCTCCTCCTGTCTGTGACAGCTCCTCAGTCTCCTCTAGTCTCTCATGACCTTGATATTTTGGGAAGGACCAGTCAGTTATTTTTGCAGAGTGTCTCTCAAATTGGGCTTGTTTGATGTTTTCTTATTAGTTTGAGGTTACGCATTTTTATCAAGAATGCTTTAGAAGTGATGTGTCCTCAGTCAATCATATCAGGAGGTACATGATGCTGGTGTGTCATTACTAGTGATGCTGACCACAATCCTTTGGTTATGGTGATGTTGGCTGGATTTCCCCACTGTAAAGTTATTGTTTTCTCTTTGTAATTGATAAGCGTCTTGGCCTAGATACTTTGAGACTATTTAAATAATATATTTCCCTCCAAACTTCTGCACATAATCTCAGCATCCATCTGGGCATCTTGCCTGTGGTGTTTTGAGGTGATTTTATATGTCCCTCACTCCCTCACTTATTAGTTGTAATTCTTCTGCAAAGATTTGTCCCTTCCCCATTTGTTTATTCAACTATTTATTTATATCTGTGTTGACTCATGGATAGTTATTTCATTCAATGAGTTATAATCCAATCCTATTATTAATTTATTTTGCTGCTCAAACTGTTCCAGCTCCAGCTATTGGAACCTCTTTCATGTTAACTCTTATGCCCTTCTGACATGCTATTGTCTGTTCGTGGGTACTTCCTTAATTTCTGGGACCGAAATGCTCCAGATTCATCCTGGGTTTTCTCTACTTCACTCCTACCATCAACTACTCTTACAAAGGAGCCCTGGATCCTTTTATCGGAGAATGGTTTTTAGAAAACAAGATCTGGATGCTAGGTGGCACTCTCTATCATTATAAGATAATTTAGAATCAAATTATGATTCCAATTTTAGAGATGAGAAGTATAGGGATGAGTGAGGTTACATGATTCACAATGTTACACAAGACAGAAGTGACAGAGAAGTTCAAACCAGGGCAGATCCTGCATTCTGAACCTCTCCACTAGTGCAAATGCCCATTTATTATAAAGATGAATTACTATTTAGAAGAAAAAGTACAGATGTGCCAGATAAATGTGATTTCTGGTTGATGGAATGCATATAAAATAGATTTACATATAAAAACAAGAGTGGCATCCATTAAGTATTTTTGGATTGATCTTGCTGAATGAATCATCATGATCATCAAATTTTTCTTCATCTCTATAAAATATCTTATTGTTTTATGCTTTAATTGTAATATGCTTTAATTCCTCTCTGGAACATGGTAGGGCATATGTAAAGTAATAAAGAACATAGAAAATACAATGGCAGCTTCACTTTTTGGATTGCCATAGTCTTGGATGGAAACCTGATGGTGGGGTTTACCCCTGGCCCCTCTTTGTCATTTTGCTTAGTAAGTCAGGAAACCAAGGCTTAGGAACAGTGACCTGAGTTTGGCAAGTGGTGAGCAGAATGAAGCTAGAATGGAGGTCTCCAGGCTGGTACCCACTTGCCTTTAACGCTCATGGATCTAACCAGGGCAGGATGACAACATCCTCAGACAGTGAGCCTGAGTGGGCAGGACCACAGAATTCTCTGTACCTTGTATCCAGGCTCTTGGGTCATCTGAGAGGCCTGTTCACACCACTCCACTCCCTTCCTGCTCCTCCTGTGTTGAATCCTCAATACTGAAACTGCTCCCTGCTTCAGTAATGGCTAAGAATCCAAGACAACATAAGTAGAGAACAGAAACATGGTGGTTGACTGAATGAGATTGATCCAGAGGTAGGGGATCTGATGTCTAATCCCAGATTTGCACTAACTGGTTGTTTACACCAAGCAAGATCTTTTATCTCTCTGAGCTCCTCTTACCTGGCCTTAAAATTATAGGGTTGGATTAGATGACCTCTAAGGCACCATTCTGCTTTGAAATTCTTGGAAGCTATAAATTCCTTTCAGAATTTCCCTAAGTAGGTGCTGGGCCATCCGCAGTCTCATTGGTAGAACTCTTGCGCCATCTCGTGGTCAATCCAGAGGACTCTTTTTCCTCAAATGCCTTTTTACTCTCAGGCCTCGCTTCAATTGAAGCAAGAGAATAAAGCAGGTTCAACCCTTTGCAGGAGTGCGGCAAAGTGCCAGACCTGGGAGAAACCCATTTAATTCATGTCCTAGGAAGATATTTTGTGCAAACTCACTGCTTCCTAAGGCAAAGGCTTCGGTGTGTGGTTACAAAGCCAGGCTCCTGATGTCAGGAACACCCAGTGAGGT